>NC_138139.1:11656572-12856572 GCF_964188305.1 Podarcis bocagei
CCTACAATTCTACGACTCTATGATCCCTCAGAGCAAAGGGTGTTTGGTTTGCTCTGTAAGTCTGGATCTGATCCTCCACCTCTCATCCATCTGAAATGGAAAAAGACCAAGGAAGAGGCTTGTTCTTAAGTAGTCAGAGCCTACCAGTCTGGAAGAACTGGGCAATTATGTGAAAGATTGCTGCTATTAGCTGTAATTTTTTCCAAAGATGTCTCCCTTTCAACAAGGCTAGTCTGGTGTTCCCACGGAATGTTGTTATCACTGTTTGCAGGGGGGAAGTGAAAAACCTCAAAAAGCAGCCTGGGAAACTTCCTCTGTGGGATACCAAAGCCAAGATTGCAAAATTGTGACCTTAGATAACCACAGCGGTTTTTTGTGTGTTTTTTTTTTGAAACAAAGATATATATTTTTCCTGAATAGGAACAGCTACTTTAAGGATAAACTAGGGGAAGGCGTCACATCGCTGGAAAATGTATCAGTGCCTCTCCAAGTTCTGTGTGCAGAATGTTGCCCTCGTGTGAGGATGCAAAATCCTTTGCAGCAACAGAGCCATACAGTGTAGAGCAGACATAGGCAAACTCGCCCCTCCGGATGTTTTGGGACTACAACTCCCATCACCCCTAGCTAACAGGACCAGTGGTCAGGGATGATGGGAGTTGTAGTCCCAAAACATCTGGAGCATGGGTAGGAAAACTAAGGCCCGGGGGCCAGAAGCAGCCCAATCACCTTCTAAATCCGGCCCGCGGACAGTCCGGGAATCAGCGTGTTTTTACATGAGTAGAATGTGTCCTTTTATTTAAAATGCATCTCTGGGTTATTTGTGAGGCATAGGAATTCGTTCATTTTTTTTTTAAAATAGTCCGGCCCCCCACAAGGTCTGAGGGACAGTGGACCAGCCCCCTGCTGGAAAAGGTTTGCTGACCCCTGAGGGCCGAGTTTGCCTATGCCTGGTATAGAGTGTCAGACTAGGACCTGGGAGTAAGGGGACTCCTGACCATTAGGTCCAGTCATGACCGACTCTGGGATTGCGACGCTCATCTCGCTTTATTGGCCAAGGGAGCCGGTATACAGCTTCCAGGTCATGTGGCCAGCATGACTAAGCTGCTTCAGGCGAACCAGAGCAGTGCATGGAAATGCCGTTTACCTTCCCGCCGGAGTGGTACCTATTTATCTACTTGCACTTTGACATGCTTTCAAACTGCTAGGTTGGTAGGAGCAGGGACCAAGCAACGGGAGCTCACCCTGTCATGGGGATTCGAACCGCCAACATTCTGATTGGCAAGTCCTAGGCTCTGTGGTTTAACCTTGTGGAGGGCTGGATTATATTTTTTGGGGGGGAGATGAATGAATTCCTATGCCCCACAAATAACCCAGAGATGCATTTTAAATAAAAGGACACATACTACTCACGTAAAAGCATGCTGATTCCCGGACCGTCTGTAGGCTGGATTTAGAAGGTGATTGGGCCGGAACTGACCCCCGGGCCTTAGTTTGCCTACCCATGATCTAGACCAGTGGTTCTCAACCTGTGGGTCCCCAGATGTTGTTGAACTACAACTCCCATCATCCCTAGCTAGCAAGACCAGAGCTCAGGGATGATGGGAGTTGTAGTCCAACAACATCTGGGGATCCACAGGTTGAGAACCACTGGTCTAGATCCAACACTACATGGAAGTGCCTGCTAGAATAAGAAAGTCTTTGTCATGCACGCTGGTCTAGACCATGGATAGCTCCAGGTGAGCGTTTTGCTCCAACAAAGGCTGGGGGCAGACTGGGGGCCTTTGAAGCCTGTGTCTCCAGACTACCTCCTCCAAGCTGCATCCCCTTGTGTAGAACCTCAGACTCCAGAACCAGCCCCAATCCCACCTGAAAATGGACACGTCTCCTCGGTTCCAGAGGTTCCCTTCAGGTGGACTTCTTTGTGCTGCTGGACTGCTGATGTGTGGTGGGGACACCTGGTTCTTCAGGTTAAGGGGAAGGCTCCTGTGAGGGTCTGGAAGGTTCTTCTGGGGCCTCCTTTTTACCATATTTTTTATTAAAACGTTTTTTCTTTGTTATTTCCGTCGACTTCCCACCTCCTTTTCCATGGTGCTTTTATTTCTCTCCCTTCTCTCCCTCATATCTTAACAACGCTCCTCTAATCTTTAGGTTCTTCTGTCGCTCATAGTTCAAATCCTGCTCTCATATTCATCATATAATAATATCTTTTTTATATATATAGTCCGAAAAAGGCTTCCATTCTTCCGCAAAACCTTTGTCACCTGGTCCTCTTATTTTGGTTGTTAACTTTGCTGCGTAGACCATCACATTTCTTATCCATTCTTTGGGTTCCTTCCATTTTAGTGTGCAAAGAATCCTAGCTGCAAGTTGTAACATACATAAACAGCTTAATCATCTTTTTGGGGACTTCCATAATCCTTGGTAGAAAAGCTTCAGATTTTTTGGGGTCTCTTCTGGGGCCTCCTTTAGAACCACTTCAGGTGTCAGCTCTGAGGCCTGACCCAGACCTGGCTGCCCACCTGTTGCCCTGCAGACTCTGACTCCATGCCCATAAAATGCTCTTGTTGCACTGCTTTTTTTGAGGTTTCCCAGACATCAAAGTGGAAGGGTGACCCCTCACATCAACCCACACTTCTCTTCCCTAATGTTGAGCTCCTTCATTTTTCTCTAGATCAAAGGAAGAGGGGGCTGGTTTGCATAAATAGTTGTATGGGCATCTTTGTCGAGATGGACAAAAAAGCATTGATTGACTCAGTCCATTAGAGAATGACCAGATTCAGTCAAATAGAAGCCTTTTCAATTGTGTGTGTGTGTGTGTGTGTGTGATTTTGGCCGGGGAGGGGGGGGGGATGAGTGCTTTCTCACCACCAGAGTACCTTCACGCCATCCAAAGACACATTTCAGTCAGTCAGAAACACTCAAACTTCTTTTGGGAATTATAGGGACAGAACTACCCCAAATGTATAGAAACATATTCGTGTATGCGACTACAGCAGCAAGAATGGTACTCGCCCAAAAATGGAAAGAAGAAGAAGTCCCAGCAAAGAAGGAATGGATGCAAAAACTTATGGAATATGCGGAAATGGCGAAGAATAAGAAATCAAGATAACATTTTTTAAAATAAAAGAATGGAGATGGTTTATTGAATATTTACAGATACATTGTAAACAGATAAGAACATTGGTAGGATTATTGTAATAACCTGCAGTTTTGTAAGAGTACATATTTAAAGAAGATGAAATAAATGAGCAAATAAAGTTAATTTGGATATGCAGAAGATATTAGAAATAAATTTAAGGAACCGCAGAAAGAGGGGGGGAGGAAGTCAAGTTTCAAAATGTCAAAATGATTGTAAAATTGGTGAAATGTATAAACTTGAAAAGAGGGATGCGGGTGGTGCTGTGGGTTAAACCACAGAGCCTAGGACTTGCTGATCAAAAGGTAGGCAGTTCAAATCCCCGTGACGGAGTGAGCTCCTGTTGCTCGGTCCCTGCTCCTGCCAACCTAGCAGTTCGAAAGCATGTCAAAGTACAAGTAGATAAATAGGTACTGCTCCAGCGGGAAGGTAAACAGCGTTTCCGTGCGCTGCTCTGGTTCGCCAGAAGCGAATTAGTCATGCTATTTTCTGGTTTGCCTCAGGCAGCAAAATGTTGGCCTAGCCCTGTCGCCATTTCTGCCTGACTCCCCACCACTGCCGCCTGAGGCATCTGCCCCCCTCTGCCTAATGGTAGGGTGGGGATTGAATGCCACACACCTCTCCATCCTCCTTCCAGGCAAGCAAGAGGCATGATCACAGTTCCACGACCCATTCCAGGCAGCCAAAAGACAACCACGGAGGCTCCCTACCCAGGACTTAAGAAAAGTATTATATAAAATACTGCTTTCTGGTCTGTGAACGCTGTGCTGTATCTGCAGACTGGAGGCAGTTGGGCTCCTATCTAAAGTTCAGTCCATATAAGATGAGCAGTGATTCATATTTTTGTGGAATAATCTGGTTATTTTGTGTGGGCAAGTACAACCCAGTCATGAATGTGCATTAGATCCTTCTTCTTTTTCTGCTGAGTTGTTGTTGCTTCGTTGCTGCGTACCTTGGCAAGCTCTGCTTCGCTCTAATGAGCCCCATTACCCAAGTGAGCAAGTTGCTTGGAGAGCATGCCAAAAAAGACAAGGAAGGAGGGGAGGGGAAGGGAATGAGAAGAACAGAGGATATGACCAATGAACTCTTTGAGAGCCTCAAGCTGTAGACAAGATAAGGCTCTCAGACAGGGCATGGCACAGTTTATTTGCATAAGGCTAAGGGTGGAGAATCCAATTAGCAAGGCAAGCGTGGTAATCATATGATTAAATGGCAATTTCCTAAGAGCTGGAGAAGTAAACATTTCTTTCCCCAGCTGACTAGTGCAGAAATGAATCTGTTTTCTTGCCCTGTACTGCGGAAGAAAAGAATACTGGTGTAATGTCATTGGAGAGAATGAGTTCTGAATGGAGGAGATTTGAAACAACAGGTTATCTTGGTCCCTGGCTCTTATTTGGCTCCCACTCCTGACTGAATTGAATGCTTGTTTTGTTCAGAATAGACCCATTGAAATCAACAAAGCTATGGTCGTCCTGTTCATTCACATCAGGGGACAACTGTGAATAGAACACAGGATACACAACCTGAAGAGTGCAATCCTAACTACGACTACTCAGAAGTCATCTTTCTTCTTCTTCTTTGGCGATCACTCGTAGCCAAGTAAGATTGTCTTCCATAAACACGGTTTTAATAGTGGGTCCATAAGTGATTGTGGAGGTCAATTCTGGATCAACACATCTTTCCACAGTGGGGACATAAGTTTCCAGGCAGGAGTTCACCTAGCATGCCTTCCTCTTTGCAAGTTTCTCTCTTTTGTCCTGAGTTCGAGCGTCTTCAAAGTCCATGACACCTTTGGAAAAGGCTGTTTTCCAATTGGAGCGCTCGCAGGCCAGTGTTTCCCAGTTCTCGGTGTTTATGCTAAATTTTTAAAGATTTGCCTTGAGAGAGTCTTTAAACCTCTTTTGTGGACCACCAGCATTATGCTTTCCATTTTTAAGTTTGGAATAGAGTAGTTGCTTTGGAAGACAATAATCAGTTATCTGCACAACATGACCAGTCTAATGAAGCTGATGTTGAAGAATCATTGTTTCATCATCAATGGTGATCTTTGCTTCTTCCAGTACACTGGCATTAGTTTGCCCGTCTTCCCAAGTGATGTGCAAAATTTTCTGGAGACACTGTTGACTTCAGAGACAATCTTTTGAGGAGCTGGAGATGGCGTTTGTAAGTGGTCCATGTTTCACAAGCATACAGTAAGTTTGGTAGTACAATAGCTTTGTAAACAAGCATTTTGGTTTCCCTGCGAATGTCCCAGTCCTCAAACACTGCACTTCAATCAGGAGAAAGCTACACTTGCAGCCAAATTCAGTGAGGCTTACTCCAGGTTAGTGAGGTTGCGATTGCAGCCTTACTCCCCAGTTTTAGACCTCATAACATCTCAGCTGCAAGAGACAAGAGAGGCATTTTTTCCATTTAGTTCTAAAAAATATTTTCCGTCTTGTGAATTACTGCTGGCTGGAGTACTTGCATTTCGTTGATATTTTATTTTAAAAAATCGCTATTTAGATGTTTTCTTAAAGGTTCAGCCCTGTTCCTTGCTCATCTTTCAAAGTGGCTGTTAACAGTTTGCATGCAATATTTTGGAGACATTTATCTTTAAAATGGGGGAGGGCAAGGGGTGGAGTGTGAGCTCTAATGTGGATCAAGTCAGCTTTTGTAAAACTAATGCCAGTATTTAGCAGCAGAAAACGGCAAAGGATTATACTAATTCTCTTTGGCTCCTAGTTTCGCATAACCCTGTTCATCTATTAAGATTTATTAGGGTTTGCCAGCCTTCTAGGATTCCACAGGACCAGTGGGTGAGAAGAAAAAGCTGTTCTCTTATAGGAAACTAGTGTTGAAGTCTGAGGGCCGAACTACTGCCCTGAGATCTACAGTAAAATAAAATAAAATAAAAACCCAATCTGATGGTTGGCATATAATATATATATATATACATTTGTTATTATTAAGCAAAAAACAAAGATAACTTTTTTCACAGGCATCGGGAAGACTGACTCTTGAATGAGTGACAGGCAACCTTCAAAGGACCCTGTTTAGAAAGAGCCATGTCGGTGCCGTTCCGGAAAGAGTTGGAGAAATACAAGAACATCAACGAAGATGAAATTCTCAACAAACTCTCTGAGGATGAGCTAAAGCAGCTGGAAAGTGTTCTTGATGATCTGGATCCAGAGGTGTGTATCAAACATGACATTCGTGTTTAAGAGCCTAAACAACTTAGACCCTTCATATCTGAAAGACCACCATCTTCCCTGGGGACTCTCTTAAGATCAGCAGAGAAGGCCCTCTTGGTAGTTTTACTGTCCTTGGAATTTCATGGGGTCCTTGGCCATGCCAGGTCAGGAGAGGCAGACCCTCCAAGTGTCCCTATCTTCCAGGGATTTCCCTGATTTAGAGAAGCCGTCCCAGTTTCTGATTTGATTCCGTTTTTCCTTAGGACAGGGGTCAGCAAACTTTTTCAGCAGGGGGCCGGTCCACTGACCCTCAGACCTTGTGGGGGCCAGACTATTTTTTTTTTTTGGGGGGTGGGAGAACAAATTCCTATGCCCCACAAATAACCCAGAGATGCATTTTAAATAAAAGCACACATTCTACTCATGTAAAAACACCAGGCAGGTCCCAGAAATAACCCAGAGATGCATTTTAAATAAAAGGACACATTCTTCTACTCATGTAAAAACACACTGATGCCCGGACCGTCCGCGAACTGGATTTAGAAAGCGATTGGGCTGGATCCGGCCCCCGGGCCTTAGTTTCCCCACCTATGCCTTAGGATGTCCCTATTTTCATTGGAGAAATGTAGGAGGGTATAGAGTTATCTGGCACCCCCCCCCAGCCGTCTGAAGGCAATCCTGTATAGGGTAGGGTTTTTTAAAATGTTTAATTATGTTTTTATATGTGTTGGAAGCTGCCCAGAGTGGCTGGGGCAACCCAGTAAGATGCGTGGGGTATAAATAGTAAAATTATCATTATGGAATGGGATGCCCTTATTTTCATCAGAGAAATGTTGGAGGGTTTGGGCAGGGCCTTCTCTGTGGCAGCCCCTAAAGCTGTGAAATTTCATTCCCAGAGAGGTGCGTCTGGCACCTTCGTTGTACAACTTCCATCATATAATGAAGACACACCTCTTCACTCTTGACACCCCATATGTATTTAGGACCCACTCTGTTCTCATATCGTAGATTGTTTTATCTGATTTTAATATTGTAGTTTTACAATGTTGTAACCTGCTCTGGGACCTTCTGGTGAAGGACAAGTAAAAAGTCCAATCAATAAGAGTAATTGGATTTTAGCCTTAAGGATCACAAATCAAAATCTTCACAAAGCTCAGAGTTACATGTATTGTAAAACTCGACCCGTGGAGGATGAAGGTGAGCTGGTAGGAAGAACTACCAAAATTTGATTGTTCCTAAGGGGCAATTTCAAGGGGAACAACATTTTTTTGAAAGGCTCAAGAGAGCTTTTCTTCTGTTTCTTTTTTGGTGGCAGCCATAGTGGTTCTTTTTTTATTTCTCACAACATTTTTAGGGAAGTTTTTAATGTTTGAAGTTTTATTCTGTTTTTAATGCTAAAGCCACCCAGAGTGGCTGGGGAAACCCAGCCAGATGGGTGGGGTATTGAATTATTAACAACAACAACAACAACAACAACAATAATTACTATTTTGCTGAAATAAATGATATGCCACTCATTGGATAGGCATTAAATATTGATGGTATATAATTTCACTTGCATAGTGCTCCTGGAGAAGGGTTGTAAGACTTGAAATGTGTTGGCGTTGGGCTAAAATAAATGTTTTCAGTGCTCCTTTGGAAGCTCCTGTCTCATCGTTCTTTGCTCCCTAATGAGCACACGCAATAACTGAGTGTAAAATTAGAGATAATGTCGAAACTTGCTGAAAGTCCACCGTTTCTCAACTATTGTCTGCAAGTTACGGTAGTGGGAGAGATGGAAAACAAGGGCAAACACTAGCTCTGGCTCCTTCCATCCGGAAGCTTGTTTTAATTTCAGCTGGTCATCAGGATAATTATTTATTCATTGAAATTAAAGTTTTACACTCACATATCCAACATAGATAATAAAAACAAGATTCCGGAGAATCTCCTGGACTCGCCTCTTCCCCTTTGTGGGTCCTGTTGTTAATCATTTCCTCCTGCATCTTTTATGATAATTATCATAAAATAATCCAAATCTTTTACATCTCCATTATATCCAAAATTCACCATTAAACTACAAATGTTATTCCAATCCTGCTAACAATTTTAATTGTTTACAATGATTTTTTAATATAAATTATAAATCCCCCCCCCCATTCCTTATTAAAATTCTGGTCTTCCTGATTTCTGATTCTTCCGGTCATTTTTGCCATTTCGGCACAATCCATCAACTTAATCTGCCATTCTTCTCTGGTAGGGACTCAACTACTATTTAAGAATGTGTGTCCCAGTCTTTAAAATTGTGCACCTGAATTTGCGCTCCCCTTTCCTCTTCCCTACCCCTCGCTTTTTCCTTTTGTGTCGTGTGTTTTAGATAGTAAGCTTGCGCACAGGGACTGCCTTGTTCTAGCTGCTCTGGGAACCTAAAGAATCGCTCTAAATAAAGACAGCAGTTTGCCATCCTACTGACTCTCTGCTCCCCTCTCTCATGTCTGCCTTGATAGAATGCGCTTCTACCGGCAGGCTTCCGCCAGAAGGATCAGACCAGTAAACCTGCCACAGGACCTTTTGACAGAGAGCGGTTGTTGTCCTACTTGGAAAAACAAGCCTTGGAGCACCAAGACAGAGAGGATGTCGTGCCCTTCACCGGAGAAAAAAAAGGTAAGCCCTCATCTTCACGGATGGCCAAAATGGCAGGGTAAATGGGTGGCCTCATGCTGAAAATCAACCTAGCAATGGAAGTTCAGTGCCAAGTGTCAGACGTTTAACATATGATTTGTATTCTTCTTCTTTGGCAATCACTCGTAGCTGAGTAAGACTGTCTTCCATAAACACGGTTTTAACAATGAGTCCGTAAGAGACTGTGGAGGCCAATTCTGGATCCACACGTCCTTCCACAGTGGGGACATTGGTTTCTGGGCGGGAGTTGATCACTGTGTGGATTTGCCAAGCGTGCCTTCCTCTTAGCATGTTTCTCTCTTTTGTCCTGAGTTCGAGTGTCTTCAAAGCCCATGACACCTTTGGTAAAGGCTGTTCTCCAACTGGAGCACTCGCAGGCCAGTGTTTCCCAGTTGTCGGTGTTTATACATTTTTTAAAGATTTGCCTTGAGAGAGTCTTTAAACCTCTTTTGTGGACCACCAGCATTACGCTTTCCATTTTTAAGTTCGGAATAGAGTAGTTGCTTTGGAAGATGATCATCAGGCATCCGCACAACATGACCAGTCCAACGAAGTTGATGTTGAAGAATCATTGCTTCAACACTGGTGATCTTTGCTTCTTCCAGTACACTGATATTAGTTTGCCTGTCTTCCCAAGTGATTTGTATAAGCGCACCCTGGTAAATCAAAATTTGGTCTCTGGTCTGTCCCCTCAGTCAGAAGCTGTTTTGTCCTAAATCCATGGTTAGGCAAAATGCAACAACAACAACAATTTATTTTTTATACCCCGCCCATCTGACTGGGTTTCCCCAGCCACTCTGAGTGGCTACCAACCGAATATTAAAAACACGATAAAACATCAAACATTAAAAACTTCCCTAAACAGGGTTGCCTTCAGACAGTGAGCCAGCTTTTAAGTTTTGCAGAGTTTCTTTTCAGGGTGGGTGTAACGCAAAAGCAAAAAAACAAAAACCCATAAAAATGGGCATGGTGTGGTGTAGCCACCTGGACACAGGATGGGGAAGATAAGGTCGTCCAGGTGTTGCATGAACTACAACTCTCATCACCCCTGACCATAGGCTTGTGCTGGCTGGGGCTGATGTGAGTTGGAGTCCAACAACTGGTCAAACTGGGGAAGCTGGTTTTCAAGCTTCCTTAAGGCTGTATACACCCCCCACCAAAAAAAGAAGCTGCCTGAGAATTGTAGTCAGGGGTGCTGGGAATTATAGTCCTGTGAGGGGTGAACTACAATTCCCAGGATTATTCCAGTGGGGTGCGCGTGCTTTAAATGTACGGTGTGTATGTGAACCATTGTATCTAAGGACAGGTTCACATAGAGGAGGGAGAAAGGTTGTTTTCTGCTGCTCCAGAGAAGCGGGCACGGAGCAATGGATCCAAACTACAAGAAAGAAGATTCCACCTAAACATTAGGAAGAACTTCCTGACAGTAAGAGCTGTTCGACAGTGGAATTTGCTGCCAAGGAGTGTGGTGGAGTCTCCTCCTTTGGAGGTCTTTAAGCAGAGGCTTGACAACCATATGTCAGGAGTGCTCTGATGGTGTTTCCTGCTTGGCAGGGGGTTGGACTCGATGGCCCTTGTGGTCTCTTCCAACTCTATGATTCTATGATTCTATGATTCTAGGTTGTCTGAAACTGGACTCCTGCGAGTGTTGTCTTGCTACAATAACCTTTTGCCGTACGAAGGAGCCCTGTGGGAGACTTCCGGGCTCTTGCACAAGATGCGTCTCCTAATTCGGAGCTGGCAACACATTATCGTCGTTGCGTAAGGGTCAGGCGCGAGCGAGGCTGGCAGGGCGTGTGATCTATGTGGTGCTTCTGACCACAATATTTATTTTGGCAGAGCCTGTTGTATAAATGACAGGGCGACGATTGTTTGGAAAGCTTTCGTAGCCTGATCCTCACTGGAACTGAGCTGTTTGGGGGGATGTTGCCAGTTCCACTTCTGGGAAGGAAGAAGAGGGGCCTGCTAGGAAAGGGGAACCAGCCTTCAGTTGTGAGAGCTGGCAATGACCGAGGGGGTGTGTGGCTGCCTTGGAGGCTCAGACCTGAGGTTATCCATCAGGCAGCGACAAGCCAGTCAGCAGTTAAGCAGAGGGACAGCCAGTCTCAGAGCAGCGCACCTTGCACTGTTTCAGATTTATGGAAGCAGAGGCACTTGTGCATTTGTATTGTGTGACATTGCGCTGAGACTCTCCCCGCACTTCTTTTTCAACTGCTGAAATGGCTGCGCTCACACACGAAACAACAAGCAACACGTCAGCTAATGATATACTAACAAAATTTTCATAACATTATACCGTTTCAAAATTCATAAGCAGAAGAGATACACCCCTGTGCAAATTAATTGAAATAAACAATGTAGTTTATTGTACAAAACTCACATTTGTTGTTGTTGTTTAGTCGTTTAGTCGTGTCCGACTCTTCGTGTCCCCCTGGACCAGAGCACACCAGGCACTCCTGTCTTCCACTGCCTCCCGCAGTTTGGTCAAACTCATGCTGGTAGCTTCGAGAACACTGTCCAGCCATCTCGTCCTCTATCGTCCCGGGGGGCTAGGTCCTGCTGCAATATCCCAGGACCATCAGGATACCTCTTTTCCAGCTCTGCAAGAGCTCTCTTTCGTAGAACTTCAATATATTGTGGTGAGCGCATCATTCCTTGTATTGGCTGCAGGCTTCTGACACCATAATGATCAACTGACTTTAAGTGTTTGTTTTGAGTACAGGATTACGAGTAAGATAGAAAACATGCTTTGTTTCAATTAATTTGCACAAGGGTGTATAATATGTGCATGGAGTCACAAATAATAGGAATCAAATAATTGTTCCATAACCAGGAATTGTAGGGTTGGTAAGTCACTGTCAAAGATCACAGAAATGGAGGAGAATGCCTTTCCACAGTCAATATCCTACAAATGTGAGGTGATAGGTGCTCTGACAGAACAGTTCTTCCAGGATAATGAACTGTTCCAATGATAATTCTTCCTCAGCTGGCAATAATATAAAATGAAATCCATTACATTCAAATGCAATACAAAGATTGAAATGACAGGCCTGCATATAAACAACCAATAATAAATACATACCAAATTATTTGTAAATGGCAATGGATCAGCAACCACTTAAAATCAGGCATGGCCAAACTTGGCCCTCCAGATGTTTTGGGACTACAACCCCCATCATCCCTAGCTAACAGGACCAGTAGTAAAGAATGATGGGAATTGTAGTCCCAAAACATCTGGAGTGACAAGTTTGTCTATGCCTGGCTTAGAAGTATAGTAAGCTGATACTGTTGGCAGAACCCTGGTAGTGTTATAAAGGCTACCCACAGGTGCAATGAATCACATAAAATTTCAGGAAATTTAAAGAGACAGTATCCAAAAATCTGGCAAAGAGAACACAAACAGTAGCAATGTTGTCAGAAAACTTCAATAAAACAATTGAAATCTAATTCAGTATTCAAACTCCCTGGGTGGAGAGTCATTTTGGACTCAGCTGCCCATGGAGGCGCAGGTTAATTCTGTGTTCAGGACGGCTGTCTACCAGCTCCATCTGGTACACAGGCTGAGATCCCACCTGCCCGCAGACTGTCTCGCCAGAGTGGTGCATGCTCTAGTTATCTCCCACTTAGACTACTGCAACACGCTCTACGTGGGGCTACCTTTGAAGGTGACCCGGAAACTGCAATTAATCCAGAATGCGGCAGCTAGACTGGTGACTGGGAGTGGCCGCCGGGACCACATAACACCGGTTCTGAGAGATCTGCATTGGCTCTCAGTACTTTTCCGAGCACAATTCAAAGTGTTGGTGCTGACCTTTAAAGCCCTAAACGGCCTCGGTCCTGTATATCTGAAGGAGCATCTCCACCCCCATCATTCAGCCTGGACACTGAGGTCCAGCACTGAGGGCCTTCTGGCAGTTCCCTCGCTGTGAGAAGTGAGGTTACAGGGAACCAGACAGAGGGCCTTCTCGGTAGTGGCGCCCACCCTGTGGAACACCCTCCCTTCAGATGTGAAGGAAATAAGCAGCTATCCTATCTTTAAAAGACATCTGAAGGCAGCCCTGTTCAGGGAAGTTTTTAATATTTAACGCTGTACTGTTTTTAACACTGGATTGGGAGCCGCTCAGAGTGGCTGGGGAAACTCAGCCAGGTGGGCGGGATATAAATAAAATAATAATAATAATAATAATAATAATAATAATAATAATAATAATAATAATAATAATATAAATAGGTAAATCAGTCTGGTTTCTTGTTGGTGCACACACGGCACTTGATCCATCAGCTCCCTTGTCCTTCCACACCGATGCACAGCAGAGCCCACTCCCAGCTTTTAAAAAATAATATTTCAAAACTGTACTTTTTGCCAGCACCAGTTTAAAAATAAAAAGGACAGGGAAATGCATGGCTGCCTCACCGCTGAGTTTGCTCCCCATGGATGTATTGAAACACACACACACCGACCAAAAAAACCCCACTCCCAGCTTTGGGGACCCTCCCCCACAACTTCCAGATTCTAGCCCCACCCAAAAAAGTTCTACCTTGAGACCTGGTCTGGGGCAAAGTAGGAGTGTTCTTTCGGATCGCACGTAGTGCCAAAGTGTGATATTGCACAGATGGTGCATGTGAGTCTATTGATGCTTTTTAAAAAAGAAAAACACCATCGCATGTGCAAATGTTTCACTCTGGAATCAAGGTTCAGCTGTACCTGTATGTAGCACATCAGGGAGAGGGACAGAAAGAGTGCCGCCGGAGGCGAGAGTTTAAAATCCACTCTTCTTCCTGGAAAAGCCCTGCAGTTAGTACCATATTTTTCGCTCCACAGGGCGCACTGGACCATAGGGCGCACCTAGTTTCTAGGGGGGGAAATAAAGGGAAAAAAAATATTTCCCCCCCCCCCAGCCCCAAAGATCAAAGAAGCCAAGACAGCTAGCGGGATCCATCTTGTCTTGGCTTCCTCTTTAGCCACGCACAACCTCTCCAGCCGGGCAGAAGCCAAGACAGCCCGAACTTCCCCCGACCCCAGCCCCCAGAACAGGTCCAGGAGCGGCGGCAAGGTTGCACGCAGCCTTGCCGCCGCTACCGGAGCTTGCGGGGCTGGGGGAGCGCTCCGAAGGTTTGCGGATAGCTGCCCGAAGCCTGGAGAGCGAGAGGGGTTGGTGCGCACTGACCCCTCTCACTCTCCAGGCTTCAGCGAAAGCCTGCATTCGCTCCATAGGATGCACACACATTTCCCTTTCATTTTTGGAGGGGAAAAAGTGCGTCCTATAGAGCGAAAAATTCAGTAATTTCTCTCTCTAGCTCAGCAACTTTTCCCTTTCTTTGAAGTCGATGGCTTCGCTAGGGAATACTTGAACAAAAAGAGCTCTCCAGTGTCAACCAGCTGGTTAAAAGATGAATGCTCAGTTGTGTGTGTGTGTGTGCTTTAAAGTCAGCTGTATGGTTTTGATTATGTTGTGGAATAAGCTGGGGGAAGCAGGGCGGGAGGAGAGAATTCCAAAAGCTTCATAGGAAGGCTGTGGAATCGGGAAGGAATTTGATAGAGCGACTGCTCGTATTTTCTTAGGAATCTTAGGAGGTTGTATAATCTTTGAAGGGGCACGGCTGTGACTATCATGCAAGGACCCTACACTTCTGAATTTGCCACTAGGCTATTGTACTTAATGGACCTCTTTACCTTCACTTTTGACACTTGGAATGTACGTTTTTAGAGCCCACTTTCTTTGTGTTAATTTTAGGTGAAAACTTTTAAATATTGTGCTTTAATACTGATGTCCAAGTGTTCCCTAGCGAAGCCATTAGCTTCAAAGAAAGGGAAAAGTTGCTGAGCTAGAGAGAGAATTTACTAATACAGTGGTAAAGGTAAAGGACCCCTGACCATTAGGTTCAGTCATGACCGACTCTGGTGTTGCGGCGCTCATCTCGCTTTATTGGCCAAGGGAGCCAGCATACAGCTTCCAGGTCATGTGGCCAGCATGACTAAGCCGCTTCTGGCGAACCAGAGCAGCGCACGGAAACGCCGTTTACCTTCCCACTGAAGCGGTACTTATTTATCTACTTGCACTTTGACATGGTTTCGAACTGCTAGATTGGCAGGAGAATGCAGTGGTACCTCAGGTTAAGTACTTAATTTGTTTTGGAGGTCCGTACCTGAAATTGTTCTTAATCTGAAGCACCACTTTAGCTAATGGGGCCTCCTGCTGCTGCCGCGCCGCCGGAGCACAATTTCTGTTCTCATCCCGAAGCAAAGTTCTTAACCTGAAGCACTATTTCTGGGTTAGCGGAGTTTGTAATCTGAAGCGTATGTAACCTGAAGTGTATGTAACCCGAGGTACCACTGTACACAGTTTTAATTGTTGCAACGTGCCCTGGAACCTTAAGGTGAAGGGCAGGTAATAAATTGCAGTAATTATTATTGTTATTACTGTTATTGTTGTTGCTGTTGTTATTATTATTATTATCATTATCATTATCATGAAGATATTGTAGGGAGTAATAAGGTTTTAATGGGCTTTGCTAATATGGGGAGAAGTACTACCGTGGAGGCATTCCTTTGGGAGTTGTCATAGTATTGCTAGCTTCTAAGTCTGGAAATTATGAATCACCTCCCTAAAAATAATACAAGCAACTAAATATCACAAGGCAAAATCAATCAACTTCGTGCATTTTTTCTCTTGTTCCTCAAATGCATGAAGCAGCATTAAACTGAATCAGACCCATCTAGTTCACTTCTTGCCTGGGTTCTTCACATTAGTAGCCAAACACTGCTAGGTCTGGCGGAAAAAAAACATGAAGAACAGCTATAAATTTACCTTTTTAGTAAACTAATGCAAAGAGATGATGAGCTCAAAGAGTTGGACCAGCTGCATCAATGGCAGTAGTGACCCTCATGCAAGATTGGGAATGTAGGGCTACATCCAGTGCAGTGCGAAGACAAAGCCACTTAAAGAATCATAGAGTTGTAGACTTAGAAGGTTCCCCCAAGCTGAATTCAAGACCAATTCCCTACAACGCAGGAATTGCAAAAAATAGTGGTTAAGAGCGGTAGACTCGTAATCTGGTGAACCGGGTTCGCTTCCCCGCTCCTCCACATGCAGCTGCTGGGTGACCTTGGGCCAGTCATACTTCTCTGAAGTCTCTCAGCCTCACTCACCTCACAGAGTGTTTGTTGTGGGGGAGGAAGGGAAAGGAGAATGTTAGCCGCTTTGAGACTCCTTAAGGGGAGTGATAAAGCGGGATATCAAATCCAAAAACTCCTAATCCAAAAAACAAAAATTTCTGACAGGTGGCCATCCAATTTGTTCTACTGACAAATGTTTTGTGCTGCTGGAACATGGTTGTCTCAAAGAACTTCTGGTAACTTGCGGGGAAAATCACGTTCGTTTGATTCCCACAGAAAGTGCTTTGTAAAACCTCGGGTCCATCGGATGCTAGCAATCAAATAGGCAATGCAGCTTTGTGGAGACAGTTCTTCAGAGCCTGTGAGGCTTTCTGAAGGCTTCTGTGTGATGGGATGTTGGATCCTTGGAAAGCTTTGCCTTTGTCATCTGATTCATAAAATGCGAGGAGACTTGATGTTCTAGCTCTGCTCTCGCCGGAATCCATAGGGAATGAGATGACGTTGGCTGGTGGGAAAACCCAGGCCAGGATGCAAATGTCTTGGAAAACCCTCATAATAAAACCCAGCTGCTTAGCGTCCAGTTCAAGAAAAAGATACTTGGGTGCTGGCCGTGTTTCAAAACGAGCAACAACTGAATTCGTAGCATTTCTTTTAATTTCATTTATTCCTTTTGTGAAATTTATATTCTGCTTGAGTGTAAACAACAAACAGTATCCAAACAAACCCCTGTGTTGCAAAGAGAACGTCAACAATGTTTAGGCAACATGATGACCATATACATATGTAATAGACAATCTTTATAGAATTCCTTCAAACAATAACATGTTCAAAATGAAATCTTAGTCTCAAAGTCTCTGAAATTCAGTAAATATAATCTCCAACACTGAACAGAGATTCCGGATATTGACTGCTGTTTTTTAGATCTTCATCGTGGTGGGAGAATATAGAATTGCTTCATAAGCTGAAAATAAAATTTTACAGACGATGACCTGCATGACATATCACTTTACAAAAAGGAATTCCATAAAGATTGTCTGTTACGCATGTATACGGTCATCGCGTTGCCTAAACATTGTTGAGTGTACACAACAACAACCCTTGAGGCAGTTTGAAAAAAGAATGTTATGGTTCAAAAGTAACTGTAGAACAACATCTTTATTGGGACTACCTAAAAGGTCACAAAACATCAAGCAAGCTTTCCAGTTCTCCAAAATTCTTCTTCATCAGGGTTCACCAACCTTTTGGAGCCTGGGGACAGATTGGCAGGCGGGAGAAATTATTATTATTATTATTATTATTATTATTATTATTATTATTATTAAATATTTATTAAGTTTTCACACATTTTAAAAACACATACAATACACACCAAACAGAAATATACATACAATAACAAACAAACACATATAATTTCAACTCCTTTTTTTCTTAAACTTACTTCCTCGACTTCCCCATACCTCCCCTTTCTGCATTCCAATTCCCAAAATTGTTTCAGCAAATCCTTCCCCTTAATTTAACCGATTTTTCCCCTTTCTTTTCTTTTACTTAATCCTTAACAGCTGTAATCCCTTACTTTATATAACCACAACATTTTAACATTCATTAATTTTACAATATTTCTTAAGGTAAATTTTAAATTTCTTCCAATCTTCTTCCGCCGTCTCTTTCCCCTGGTCTCGGATTCTGCCAGTCATTTCAGCCAGTCCCATATAGTCTATCAAGGTGGGAGAAATTATTGCTGGCACCACATCTGAGCCGCAACTTATTCTACTGACCACAGCAGGCTGCTTCTATTAAAAATAATTTCAGCAGGGAGAGAAGGCCCTGTGGGAGCCAGGGGAGGCCTTGTGGGCATGTGTACACCTGTGGGCACGACCCTGGGTTCTTTGCAAGATGGAGTTGAGCAGGTGTTGGGGCCCTTTGGTCCTCCAGATGTTCCTGAACGACAACTCCCATCTGCTCTGACAGGCATGGCCAATGGGCAGGGATGAGGGGAGTTGTAGGTCAGTAACATCTGGAGGGCGAAAGATACAGGCACTCTGCATCTGAAATCAAGTGCTGATAATCCTAGACAAACTACCAGTTAGTTTCCGGGCCCAATTCAAAGTGCTGGTTTTGACCTATAAAGCCTAAAACGGCTCAGGACAG
Organism: Podarcis bocagei; assembly: GCF_964188305.1. Lineage (NCBI taxonomy): Eukaryota > Metazoa > Chordata > Lepidosauria > Squamata > Lacertidae > Podarcis > Podarcis bocagei. The sequence goes on from NC_138139.1 coordinate 11,674,808, forward strand.
CAATGCCTCAAGGACCGCCTCTTCCCATATGAACCTACCCAGACCCTGAGATCACCTTCTGAGGCCCTTCTTTGTGTGCCTCCTCCGCGAGAGGTCTGGAGGGTGGCAACACAAGAACGGGGCCTTCTCTGCAGTGGCTCCCTGTCTGTGAAATGCTCTCCCCGGGGAAGTCTGCCTGGCGCCATCATTACACACCTTTAGGTGCCAGGCAAAAATGTTCTTTTTCAACCAGACCTTTGCCTGACTTGATCTACATCCCATACCCTTTTATAAAATGCTGGCTTTTTTGGGTTTTTTTTAATTGGGTTGTTGGTTTTCTTTTGATTTTATGGATTTGATATTTTATGTGAACTGCCCTGAGACCTTCGGGTATAGGTTGGAATAGAAATTTAATAATAATAATAATAATAATAATAATAATAATAATAATAATAATAATACATTGAGAATATCTGAACACTCAGAACATCAACAGTATGGGTCTGGAAAGTGGATAAACAGGCATCTTTTTTTCCTTTTTCCAACATTTGCCCGGGATGGTCAGCAGTCACGTGTTCCATGACGGCATTTACCAGAATCTGGGCATTCGCACTACACAAAGATCCATACAACTTCTCTCTGAATAAATTCTTAAGTGGGTGAACCCTGCCAGTCTTACTGATGGTTACATCACCACCATCCAGTTTAATTTGCTTTCTCTTCCTTTCCCCTTTTTCTTTTTAAAGGAAAAGCATTTATCCCTAAAGAAAGACCAATAGAAACCCGCACAGAGGAGAAAGTAACTCTGGATCCAGAATTAGAAGAAGCCCTGGCCAGTGCCTCCGACACTGAGCTGTACGATCTAGCAGGTTTGTTGCCATCTTTGAACAGTTGGGTTATCTCAAACTGGGCCTGGGTGTCTTAACACAGCTGGCAGCAACAGCCCTGTGGTTGTTTTTTTTTTCAACTCCTACCACGCTTCTCAAGGGGTCCATCCATGATGCTGCAATATAAGCTGACAGGACCAAAAAACACATTCTGTTTTGTGTGTGTGTTAAATTTTCTGTTTTACAATTTAGAATATTCGTTTAAATAACCTTAAAATATCAAAGACTTCCCTTCTTCTCTTTCCATGGTTCATTTTGCATAACATAAATCCCTGCATATTTTATACTGTATAAACTAAAGCATTCAGTATTCCATTATTAAAGGTAAAGGGACCCCTGACCATTAGGTCCAGTCGTGGCCGACTCTGGGGTTGCGGCGCTCATCTTGCTTTATTGGCCGAGGGAGCCGACGTGCAGCATCCGGGTCATGTGGCCAGCATGACTAAGCCGCTTCTGGAGAACCAGAGCAGAACACGGAAACACCGTTTACCTTCCTGCCAGAGCAGTACCTATTTATCTACTTCTACTTTGATGTGCTTTCGAACTGCTAGGTTGGCAGGAGCTGGGACCGAGCAACGGGAGCTCACCCCGTCGTGGGGATTCGAACCGCCGACCTTCTGATCTGCGAGTCCTAGGCTCTGTGGTTTAACCCACAGTGCCACCCGCGTCCCTATTCCATTATTACATCCATCCAAATCACACATTCTGTTAGCTACATAGCTGTGCCTTTCCCCCCTGCACACAAAGGCTAGTGTGGGGTTCCTGATCTGGATTGGGTCCTTAGCATGGGGAACAGGAGGGCTTTAACCCTCTGTCCCCTCACTATCCTTAAAAAAAAGAAAAGAAACAAAGGAGACTCGCCCCTGATTACAGGTTTGGGATTCCCAATCTGGACTGGGACCACAATCGAGGGTTAATACCCCCTGGATGCTAGGACGCCTGTACTTTAAAGGCATAGCTATAACTCAGTAGCCCAAGTCCGTAAGTTCTTATAGCACAAAGGCAAATGTAGATTCCCCCCCCAATTTTTCCATTGCTGGGCTATTGAAATCCTATATTGCTGGGCCTTCTCGGTGGTGGCAACCGCCCTGTGGAATGCCCTCCCATCAGATGTCAAGGAAATAAACAACTATCTGACTTTTAGAAGACATCTGAAGGCAGCCCTGTATAGGGAAGTTTTTAATGTTTGGTGTTTAATCATGTTTTTAATATTCTGTTGGGAGCCGCCCAGAGTGACTGGGGAAACCCAGCCAGATGGGCGGGGTATAAATAATACATGATGATGATGATGATGATGATGATGATAGCTGAAGCTTACACCTGTACTCTTGTTGGTGGTTTTTACAGCTGTCCTAGGGGTGCACAACCTGGTCAACAACCCGAAGTTTGATGAAGGAACCACCACTAAAGATGGCAAAGAAACTGTGAAAAGTAAGCAGGCACTTTTCTTTCCCCTAGATGGTTTGCAAGCGTCCAAGCATCCAAAGGGGAAGTTCCAGAATATTGCTGTTTTCGGGTGGGATTCTGGCAAGGGCTGAAGGCCTCCTGGTGCTTCCCTCCCTGCAAGAAGTGAGGTTACAGGGAACCAGGCAGAGGGCCTTCTCGGTGGTGGTGCCTGCCCTGTGGAATGCCCTCCCATCAGATGTCAAGGAAATAAACAACTACCTGACTTTTAGAAGACATTGGAAGGCAACCCTGTTTAAAGGTAAAGGTAAAGGGACCCCTGACCATTAGGTCCAGTCGTGACCGACTGTGGGGTTGCGGCGCTCATCTCGCTTTACTGGCTGAGGGAGCCGGCGTACAGCTTCCGGGTCATGTGGCCAGCATAACTAAGCCGCTTCTGGCGAAACAGAGCAGCGCACGGAAATGCCGTTTACCTTCCTGCCGGAGCAGTACCTATTTATCTACTTGCACTTTGATGTGCTTTTGAACTGCTAGGTTGGCAGGAGCAGGAGAAGTTTTAAATGCTTGATCATATTTTTAATATTCTGTTGGGAGCCGCCCGGAGTGGCTGGGGAAACCAAGCCAGATGAGTGGGGTATGTAAAAAATAAAATAAAATAAAATAAAATAATTATTCAATTGCATACAGGCAAATCCAGTTTGCAGAATTGGAATGAATGCTCATTGAGTTGCCAGGGCCATCTAATCGCTGTGCAGTCAAATCAGGATGAATGCTCAACATAAATGGGTTGTATGGAAGCACATTAAGTTGCACCTAGTTTATACATTAAATATCTTCTAGGATAACAATGCACACGCACATGACTAGGAACTCTCCTCTCAGCAGCAAGAACCATCATAACTAGACACTGGAAGGACGTCTCAGGAATGAACATTGACGGCTGGTACCCAAATGTATGGGAAACAGCCCTAGTAGAAAAGTTAACCAACAAACTTATTACAGTGGTACCTTGGGTTAAGAACTTAATTCCTTCTGGAGGTCCATTCTTAACCTGAAACTGTTCTTAACCTGAGACACCACTTTAGCTAATGGGGCCTCCCACTGCCGCCGCACGATTTCTGTTCTCATCCTGAAGCAAAGTTCTTAACATAAGGTACTATTTCTGGGTTAGCGGAGTCTGTAACCTGAAGCGTCTGTAACCTGAAGCGTCTGTAACCCGAGGTACCACTGTATTTATTAAATTTGTATACAGCCTTTCATCCAAAGGTCACAACATAAAAAGATAAAATCATTTGTTTTTCAAGCATTTCAAAGCAATTTAAAGGCCTAAATGGCTTAGGACCATGGCTTACTTCTCCCATATAAACCTACCCATATATTAAGTTCTTCTGGAGAGCATCGTCTCTGCATCCCACCAACATATCAGGTACATTTATCAGGAAATGGGCAAAAGAGATGTCTCCCTGCCTGCACCAAGGTGCTAGAACTCCCTTCTTGAGAAAGCTCATTTGAAGCCCTTTAACGGTTTTTCACTTGTATACATTGTACTTTTGGCCGACTTTAAACCAACTACCTTTGGATCCAGCACTTTGTGTGGGGGCTGTTTAAGATTAACGGCGATTCCAGTTGTCTTCCCACGTTCGTAAAGCCCCTGGGAAATGTGGAAGAAACGGGGCAGTTTTTATTCCACCCAAAATGAGGCTGATGTTATAGCCCTCCCGGCTAGAGGCTCGTATGCCGCAGCCCTCAAAGGGCTTACGTTGCTAATTCACGTCCCTCTCTGTGATTATTTTATCTCTCTTTTTTCTGCAAAGGTCCACCATTGCAGCTTGGTGGGTCTGCTAAGCTGCACTCCTGCCACATATTTAGCAGCTAGGAATTTGCTTTGTCAGACATCTTCATTCCAAAAACAATACTCCCTTCCCTCCAGCAGTTAGTTGTTGCTTTGTTTTCAATTTGGGGGGGGGGGGAGGTGAGGGTTGCATTTCAGGAGCACTTGAAGAAATAAGATTATAAGCAGACTGAACGAGGAGAGGCTCCTCAGGAGGGAAGAAGAGGAGCTGTTGTGTTGCAATGGTTAGACTAGGGTCAAAGAGACCTGGGTTCAAATCCTGTCGCAGCCTCCTCAAAAGCTGGCGGGACAAGCGTTGTCTCTTTCTCTCTCTTAGTCCAGTCTAGCTCATGGGACTGTAGCAAGGATGAGGCCTGGGCGATATATCAATATTGTGGGAATGCTTAGGGATATGGGGGAGGATATATTGTCTAAGGTATCCTATCCCAACTTGTCTTTACAAGTTCAACAAAATCAGCAGTTAACATTCCCCCTTTTTAAACACACGCACAGCAGATAGCTTGCTCAGACTCGTTAGAGTCTCTGTAAATATTTCCTGGTATTTCCCCCATTTAATCCCTCCTAAAATAAGATGCTACAGTTTTCTGTAAAGTATAAAATGTTTGCTCAAAAGTAATCATCTGTTCACACAAAGGTTCCCAGAAGGTAGACTTAAAAGGTTAGAACATAGTTTAAATGTGGTGACTATCTCCTTATGGGAGAAAGCCAACACTTTTCTTCTCTTGGCCTGGAGCCAAGGGTTCATCTTAGTAGTGCTGTTGTTAAGATGGCATTGATAGAGACAAGATGGTCGCCAGCCTGTGATTCTGGTTCTTTCTTACTTCAGGAGAGGCCACGCCCATCTCAAGTTACACATAGGAAGTTTCGTCTCAGTCCTGGAAAGCAGGAAGTTCCAGCTGGAGGACTGAGACAACCTTCATGTCTACTCTAGCTGTTAAGTTTTGGGTGAACATATCAGACGACACAGCGATTCTTCAAACAGCTCTTCTTTATTCAGATGCCAGAACAGAACAGAACTGAACTGAAGGGTTCAGCCAGCCTGCTTATATAGAGCTCCACTAGAACGCAACAGTAACCACTTTCTGTAACTATCCAATCACTGAACGTCACTTTCAATCCCTTATTTGCATATGTGGACCTGAGTGAAAACTACCTACAGTATCCCCCTGCTGGCCCAGGGTGAGAACTTCAGTACATAACACTAGCAATGTTGTGTTTCACTGCACCTGATTCTTACATCCCACAAATATATTGCCCAGGACTGTGTATGAGGAGCAGACTGTGATGTCGGCTTCATTCAGCAGTATATCGCTACTGCTCCTGAGTCCCTCTGCTAGCAACTTTCTCTGCTTGGCTGAGGAGTGAGGGGTGGCTGCTCCCCTCAGCTGAGCAGTTAAAGGAACCCCCAGCTTGGCGATGGTTCCCACACATAGCACCAGGGATGGCTCTGCTGAGGATGAGGTGCCCTCCTTCACCCCAGCTGAGCTGTCAGGCTTCAGATAATCCAACCCCTGCCATGGCTGGCAGCCAAGAAGTAGAAAAACTAGAAGAGTTCTTACCAAGTCTTTTATTCAATATTCACATAGAGATAGATGTAGAAATGCTGTCTCTCTCAGATAATGGCATTGCTCCGAGTAAAATCCCACCCCCTCCGTCTTTCCTATTCTACGTTATCCCTGTGTCGGCTGACCTGTGCTTTCTGCCTCTGGGCTTTTGGTTCTTCTACTCTCAATGCACGCCGGGTCCATAAACTCATTTAAGATGACCCGACACTAGCGAATCTCATTAGGAAAGATATCATCCTAGAAAGAGAGAAATGAGGGGTGTCCCTATTGTTCTACGGAATTATGCTGGTCTGAACTAACTTATGGACATTCTCTGCATGCTCCATCTGTGAATTCAATTGGTGCTCGTGAAATTGCCACATCTGCACATCCTCCAAGTAAAGAGCTGCTCACTTTGCCAACCCATTATTTGTCAAGTCTTGAGGAGCCTTGATTGCACTACCATTCTCAATGCTGGCAGCCCTGAGCTATATAAAGCAGCACTGATTATTCCTGCAAGTGCTTTTTAAAAAAGAAAAGAAAAGAAAAACCCCACAGCTTTTAATGCTAATCTGCAATTGTAATTCTTAAATATTAGACTGAGATAAATAGCAGGCTTAGACCACCCAAGCAGCTACCATATGGAAAGCTATACTTCTAGCAACCAGCGATCTCCAAGCCAAATACAAATTAAAGAGAAATTTGAGACAGGGAGCTGCCTTAGACTGTTCCAGCAACCACACAAGTTCTGTGGCACTTTAAAGAGTTGGGATGGGTGAATTTGTCAGCTTCAGCTCCTCATGAAAACCCACCGGCAATTCAAAATTTCTCCTATTATATGCACATTTTTATGCAATTTCCCCCTACAATTTTCCCCAATATAATACAGTTCTGCGTGTTATTTTCCACAAACCTATGCAATTATATGCACTCTTGACCCTTTGAAAATGCATTTTTGTATACATTTTTCAATATAAAACCATATATCCTAAAGATATGGTTGTTGTGGTTGTTATTTATTAAATTTATATACTGCCCTATACCCGCAGGTCTCAGGGTGGTTGTTATTGTGATGAAACTGTCTGAATGACTATCTGAATAATGACTGTCACAACAACAACAACTTATTATTATTTATACCCCACCCATCAACAATAACAACTTATTATTATTTATACCCCGCCCATCTGGCTGGGTTTCCCCAGCCACTCTGGGCAGCTCCCAACATAATAATAAAAACACGATAAAACATTAAACATTAAAACTTCCCTAAACAGGGTTGCCTTAGATGTCTTCTAAAAGTCAGATCGTTGTTTATTTCCTTGACATCTGATGGGAGGGCGTTCCACAGGGCGGGTGCCACCACCGAGAAGGCCCTCTGCCTGGTTCCCTGTAACTTCGCTTCTCACAGTGAAGGAAACGCCAGGAGGCCCTCGGCCCTTGACAGAGTCCCACCCGAAAACAGCAACAAGTCAGGAACTTGTGTGAAAAATGATCTCCCAGAATTCCCCATCCTATTTGTGGGCGGTGAAATTGGTGGTGGGGGAGCATTCTCCTGAATATTTGGGGTGGGGCTGGTAATTCTGCTGCAATTTGGATGGTGACAAAAAAAAAGGAAACTCAGGAAACTCCCTGGAAATGTGCTGGCTCATGTAAAACCCAGCATGGGATTTGGAAAGGTCAAATAACCAAGGTCCTTGTTCCAAGGAGCATCTTTAAAAACTGGGCATGTGGTGGGGACACATATCTTCAGGATGTCTTCCCTCTTTCCCATGACTTTACCTTCTGCGCAACCAGCAGCACATTGTTCCATGGGGGTAGAAAACTGAAGATGTCCAGAAAGTCAGTCAGTCCATCTGAACAGACAATCCATCTGAAGACAAGAACAGATGAAGGGATCTGAATGGCTGCTAACTGCTCCAACTGACTGGGCTTTCAACTGACCTAGGGATCCTTTCAAGCAACTCACCTGGTCTCCTAGGAAACCAAACATTCCCCAGGATTCCACAGCTGGTTGTGAGGTCAGAGCCTGGCCAAGGACTGGAGCCAATGGGCTCTGGGCTCCAGGAACACTCCCTCTGCCAGGCCCAGGGCACCACTGGGCAACTTCAGGCAGCTGCCAAGCATCTGACCCACCTTCTTTCCCTCAGAGAATCCCAGGCACTGAAGTTTATCTCTCACAGAGTTACAATTCCCAGCAACTGAACAATAATAAGAATAAGAATAGTTTATTTATGCCCAGCCCATCTGGCTGGGTTTCCCAGCCACTCTGGGTGGCTCCCAACAGAATATTAAAAACACGACAAAACATCAAACATTACAAACTTCCCTAAATTTCTCTGTGTTTTTAATAATAATAATAATAATAATAATAATAATAATAATAATAAATCTGGCTCCCAACAGAATTAAAAGCGCAATAAAACATCAAACATTAAAAACCTCCCTAAACAGGGCTGCCTTCAGATGTCTTCTAAAGGTCAGATAGTTGTTCATTTCCTTGACATCTGATGGGAGGGCGTTCCACAGGGCGGGCGCCACCACTGAGAAGGCCCTCTGCCTTGTTCCCTGCAACCTCACCTCTTGCAGTGAAGGAACCACCAGAAGGCCCTTGGCACTGGACCTCAGTGTCTGTGCTGGACGATGGGGGTGGAGATGCCATCCCAATGCATAACTGGTTTATGTTCTTTTTAGACGTAGTCAAAGGTGAGAAGGTCAAGCCAGTTTTCGAGGAACCGCCTAACCCGACGAATGTTGAAGCCTCTTTGCAAAGGATAAAGGCAAATGATCCCACGCTCCTGGAAGTCAATCTGAACAACATAAAGGTAGGGATAGCATTGCTGCTCATCTGATCGCCCCATTGTGCCATTTTTTTTATTTGCAAATTATTCCTAAATGGTCTTAAATTTGTTTTATAAAGTATTGTTACTACATTACCCCAATCTCTGAGTGGTGAGAGACTTCAGGGTGCCTCCGCTTCACCCAGGGTTTAGTTACCTTGGAATAAGCAGAGACTGTGGTGTCTTTAGGATATATGGTTTTATTTACACATACACAATTGAGCATAGGATAGGGAGCTCACAGCATTACCACCCCAACAGATACTGCTTCTCCATTAGAACTCCAGGGAATGACCCTTGTTGTCCCTTCCAACTCTATGATTTGGATTCGAATTCAATAGATATTCCTTTTTAAATATTGTATTTTCTCTATTAATACAGAATATCCCCATTCCAACTTTGAAAGACTTTGCAAAAGCTTTGGAAACCAACACCCACGTGACGAAATTCAGCCTGGCTGCTACTCGGAGCAACGACCCTGTGGCAATTGTAAGTTTGAGAAGACTGTTCTTGGGAGAGAAAGAAAAAGCTCTTTACTTTTGGCTGAATCAAAGTACAGTGTTCCAAATGCCGAGAAGCTTTCTCTGTGGGAGTGCAAACTCAAAACTAGCTCCGGGGTCATGGTGCTTTTGAGATTTTGTCAGCGAAAGTTCTCTCCACGGCTTTCCTCTGCCCTGTTTGAGAGTTCACTCTCTCTCCTTCATTGCTGGATTTGGGAACATAGGAAAACTAGATTTTGAGTCCGGCTGCTGAGCAAGCAGAAACTAATCAGGCATAGCTCTCCTCGCCTCTGCCTTTGATAGAAAAGACCTCACAGCTGTGCTGCTGTTAAAATGCACCAGGGTCCCAGAAGAAGAAATAAAACGGCAATTCAGCATACTGGTTATGGGGTCGCAAACTGTTTTAGGAAAAAAGTAACCTCCCTCACTGCTTAATGGCCAAGGGAGTCGCTCAGTGGCTTCATGGGCACCTGGGAAGAACCTCAGAGGCATCCTGTTGGTGACTCCTGAGTACAACAATCCAAGCACATTTTATCCAGAAAATAAATTACCGTATTTTTTGCCCTATAGGACGCACTTTCCCCCCTCCAAAAATGAAGGGGAAATGTGTGTGCGTCTTATGGGGCGAATGCAGGCTTTCGCTGAAGCCTGGAGAGGGAGAGGCGTCGGTGTGCACCGACCCCTCTCGCTCTCCAGGCTTCAGGAAGCTATCCGCAAGCCTTGCGCGCCCGGCGGGAGGTCAGGCCGGGCGCGCAAGCCTTGCGGGCGGCAGCCTGCAGCCTGAAGCACGGGGCGCACTGCGGAGCACGCGCCGTGCTTCGGGCAGATGTCCGCAAGCCTCGCACGCCCAGCGGGAGGTCCCGCCGGGCTCGCAAGGCTTGCAGGCAGCAGCCTCTTCTGAGGGCTGGGGTCGGGGGAAGCTCAGGCTTCCCCTGCGCCAGCCCCACGCCTGGGGTGGAAATATTTTTTTTCCCTTTATTTCGCCCCCCAAAAATGTAGGTGCGTCCTATGGGGCGAAAAATACGGTAGGTCCCATTTTAGAGCTCTAACATCTCTGATTTGTAAACTGCGTTGCTGGCTCACCAGCATCCATAGATGGAAGAAGCGAGCAAGTACAGTAGTACCTCGGGTTACAGACGCTTCAGGTTACAGACTCTGCTAACCCAGAAATAGTACCTCAGGTTAAGAACTTTGCTTCAGGATGAGAACAGAAATCACGGGGCGGCATCAGGAGGCCCCATTAGCTAAAGTGGTATCTCAGGTTAAGTACAGTTTCAGGTTAAGAACAGAACTCCAGAACGAATTAAGTTCTTAACCCGAGGTACCACTGTACGTGCCCACACCAAACACAGAAAGCATCCTTCCTTCCTCTTCATCCCAGCATGCCTTGCTTCTGAGAACCAATCGCAGAAATGAGAATAAACTGCTGTTTATACTGGCCAGGCTCCAGCATGCTAAATCCTCTTTCCGCTGAGTCTGTGGCCACTGCTTCATGCCTCGTGAGTTCTTCTTCTTTGAATCGGTAGGGGAGTCCCCACGTTACATGAGGGGACTGGTGTAGGCTTCACCGTTGGGTCCCCGGGATTGTAGAGCTGAAGAGACTTACTGGAGCTAAGCGTTGCAAGAACGCTTTCCTGCGTGGCCACCCTTTGAGGGGTGTTTCACATAACCTGTGGGTGTTGATTGGACAAAACCTCATCCCACAAATTTTTTTTCTGAGGGCCAAACAAGTCATGGCATTAAACAGGCCTTTGCCTTTAACAGACCGTGGTTTGGCAATATGTTTGGACCAGGCATAGGCAAACTCAGCACTCCAGATGTTTTTGAGACTACAATTCCCACCATCCCTGACCACTGGTCCTGTTAGCTAGGGATGATGGGAGTTGTAGTCCCAAACTTCAGGAAGGCCGCGTTTGCCTATGCCTGGTTTGGACCATGCATAGTTCAATGGAAAGAAAGTTCTGGAACTGTGGAGGCGAAGAAGAAGAAGAAGAAGGAGGAGGAGGAGGAGGAGGAGGGAGAAGCTACCCTTTTGATTGGGTTACCTGAGCCACTGTGGGTGGTTTCCAACAAATCAAAACACAATATGACATTAAACATTAGAAAGTTCCCAGATGTCTTCTAAAGGTTTTGTAGTTCCTTATCTCCCTGGCATCTGATGGGAGAGAGTTCCTGTGTCATGTGCCCACTAACCTAATTGAACTTACTGGGTGGAAGCCTCAAGCAAAGCTGATCTTAACAACCAGGCAGAATCACATGGATGATGGTGGTCCTTTAGCTAATGGATTCTGAACCATTTAGGCCTTTAAAGTTTAACACCGGCAGTTTGAATTGGGTGTAGAAATACATCTGTAGGCAATGCATCTTGTGCCAAATTGATGTCAGGTGCTGCAACTTCACGTCATTAACATCAGTATCAAAACTTCCACAATCAGGAACTGGAAAAGGCACATTGTTAGTCTTGGGAAATTCTTACATACATATCCAATGATAGGAGCCTATATTCTTCTGGGGCCATTACATGTAGGTATTGTTGTTGTTCCTGTGGGATGTAATCCATAAGAGGCAGTCAAGTACAACATTCCTTGAAATGCTAGAGAAGACATGCGAGGGAATGTTTGGTCCAGCCAGGCGAAACTTCCTGTTCCTCCTGGCTAGAGCAGCCTTCCTTTCGCATGTGATAGAAGGTGGGCGTGACCTAACCTGTCCAGGTAATAAAAGAACAAGTCACGCATCACACCTCCCTCTTTTTGGACTCCTTCGTTTGACCAGCTTTTAGCTAGGACTGCTCTGGAATTATATACTCTCAGTGGAATTATTCCCCCATATGGGGTAGATCCACATATACATATTTGTAACTAAGTCTGCCTTCAGGGATCCAACTGTGAACTGATGTAAGTAAACTTCTTTTATTGACTTTGAATAAGATTGTCTGCTGTGCATGTAAAAGGGGAATGTAAACTGTGCTAAGTAAAGAAACTTGCTAGCACAAGTTAGGAAGGATATTAATGAACAATATATTCTCTCCTGCCACCCTGAATATTCCCACAGTTCCTATTACTACCCACCCCATACCAGCTGGTTCTGGGGCAGGTTACAGCGCTTTGTGGAGTATCCCGAGATCTGAACTCACACCACTCTTTTCCTCCCTTCAGGCTTTTGCAGATACATTAAAAGTGAACAAGACGCTGAAAAGTCTCAATATAGAATCCAATTTCATCACGGGGACAGGCATCCTGGCCTTGGTTGAGGCCCTGAAAGGGAATGAAACATTGACGGAGATAAAAATTGATAATCAGGTAAGGAAAGGGCAGCAGACTAGAACTTAAGGCAGTGTTTCCCAACCGGTGTTCCGCGGCACACTACTGTGCCGTGAGACATTGGCTGGTGTGCCGTGGGAGGGAGGCGGGCGAGTCGGGCGGTGAGAGGCGACGGCGGCGAGGATCCGCGTCGAGCCGGGGGCGGCTCCGCGGTGGTGGTGCCGAGCGGCGGGGCAGCGCGTGCAAAAGGGAGGAGCGCGAGACAGCGGAGGAGGAGGAGGCCGGCATGTCCGGGCAGCAGCAGCAACAGCAACTCCCGGCGACGGCTCCTCAAGCCCCGCCGCCGCCCCCTCCTCCGCCCGCTATCGCCGCCACCACCACAACAGCCGCTGCCGCCCCTCAGTCCCTCGCTCTGCTGCCTCCTCCCACCCCCAAAGCTTGGAGGTTCCCCGGCAAGGGGGAGGGAAAAAACTTTCACTTTCGTGCGTCCCTCCCGGCGTGACGCTGCGCGCTGACGTCACGGGGCAGTAATGGTGGTGTGCCGCGAGATTTTTTTTCAGTAAACAGGTGTGCCGTTGCCCAAAAAAGTTTGGGAAACACTGACTTAAGGGTTAGCTGGAATCTGAAAGTTGCAGCTTGACCATGAAAATTAGCTGGGAGGCAGCGCCCCAGGTCTTGTGTTCAGCACTAGGAAGGCAAAGCTTTTGATTTTTCTTAGTACAAGGATGGGGAATCTGTGGCCCTCCAGGTCTTTTTGGACTCCCAGTGCCCATCAGCAGAATGACTGATGGTCAGGGATGATTGACACCATCTGGGAAATCAAAGGCGATCTGCAGAGTTGTCACCTGCCCCACACCCAGGGGCGCCAACTAGAGGGGGCTGGGGCATCCCCCAAAATTTCTAAGGAGGGGTCTGGCCCCCCTCAAAATTCCATGGTGGCCTTGCATGCATGCCACGGGGCATGCTTACGTCATGCACACAAGCCCTGCAGTGTGCACACAACACGTCAGCACGCCTCGAGTGACATCACACCCTGTGGCATATGTGCATGATGCCAGCACATGTGTGCACGTTGCCCAGCCCCCCTCAATTGCGGGGGCAAGCTGGTGTGCTTGCCCGCACCTGATGGCACGGGCGAAGCCATGTGCCTTTGGAGGCGCTGCTGTGATTGGCACAGGGTTTTTGCAAGCTGCGTCTTCACTTGCCCCACAGCTGATGTCGTATGGTGTCAGACTTTGGGGAATCAGCTCCCTCCTCCGTGGCCGTAGAAGATCAAAAGAAAGGAATGTCTTACCAGTTAGATTCTTTAATAATCACAGTGAGAGAGAAAAGAACACGTCTCCCTAGAATGGCGGTGCTCCCAATTAAGGCTCACTCCCCCTCTATTAATCTACATCATTCCTACGTCTTGTAATTTGAGTTTGTACCGTCTGCACTTTCTGTTCTGAGACTTTCTGAGCTATTCTTGACCTTGGGAAGAGAGGAGAAATGCTGTCCAGAGACTGTGAATCTGTTAACCCTCTCTCTCTCAGTGTTTCTTCTCCTAGCTGTTCCCCATCCAGTATTTCCCAGCTTCTGCCTTCTGAACTATGCCCCTCTGCAAGCCACTATTCCAACTCTACGCTGTCCTCCTGTTCCTGGGAAGATTCGGGATCCGGGGGAGGGGGTGCCTCCCACCATTCCTCCTCGGTGCAGCCCTCCTCAGCACAGTCCCTGACATATGGGGAAGCAGCCTTGTGAACCCAAATGGGGGGGTCCTTGGGATATTGACCACCTTGGGAGTTGGATGTTCCCTACCACTCCTGCAGAGGCTAGCCTTGCCCTTGGGCACAGTGACCATGCCCCCACAGTTGGTGTGTGAAGGGGATCTGTGGGCACACAACCCATATGCAGACAGAGCATTCCTATCTCCCCTGGCCATACTTGTGGACTGTGGGAAGGAATGGTCACTGTGTATGTTGGGGGCATGGCTTGCCGACATGGCTCTGCATCTGCCTTCAGATATTCTATAAGGAGGTCATCTAAACTCCCCCACCCAGTACACACATGCACACACTTAAGATTTGCACCCTGATTGTCCTTCTTCCCCCCTCCTCTCTCTGTTTGGTCTCCCTGCCTACCCCATGTGTCTAACCCTTGACTGGAAGCCCTCTGAAGCCAGCGACTTGCTTTTTCTTGTAAAGTACCATGTATGTTGGTGTGCTATACCAGTGGCGTAGCGTGGGGGGTGCAGGGGGGCCGGCCGCACCGGGCACAACATCTGGGGGTTAGGGTTAGGGGGCGCAAATCCATGGGTTAGGGGGTGCAAATTACTTGCCTTACCCCGGGTGCTGACAACCCACGCTACGCCACTGTGCTATACAGTCATACCTTGGGTTACAGATGCTTCAGGTTGCGTTTTTTTGGGTTACGGACCACCGAAACCCGGAAGTACTGGAACGGGTTAATTCCAGGTTTCGGCAGCTGCGCATGTGCAGAAGCGCTAAGTGGCGCTTTACGCATGTGCAGAAGCACCGAATTGCAACACATGCATGCACAGGCACGCAGCTGCGGGTTGCGAACGTGCATCCCACACGGCTCACGTTCGCAATCCGAGCGTCCGCTGTGTATAAAGCATTGGAGGAAATCTGTGTGTCTGCTTCTTTGTGCTGAGGAAGTAAACATTTCCACCTCCTTTCCCAGAGACAACAGCTCGGCACAGCGGTAGAGATGGAGATTGCTCAGATGTTGGAGGAGAATTCACAGATCCTCAAATTTGGGTACCAGTTTACAAAGCAAGGCCCAAGAACCAGGGTCGCAGCAGCCATCACTAAAAATAACGATCTAGGTAAGACCTGCTGGTTCTAGCAAGACCTCTGGGACCTTCTTCAGTTGCCAAGGTAACATTTCCCAGCCTTAAGATCCCCTGGTAACATTTCCTCACTAGTCTGAGAATGGTACCAAACATTTTTTTTACAGTAGCACTTTTCCAGAGTTAGGATTTTGGGCAGTCATGCTGGGGAACCTCTTATCCTGTATCCTAATGTCAGAGCAGAGAAACAGCGATTTAAAAAAATGAGCTGAGAATCAGAAGCCTCTCTTCAAAGTTCAGCCATGAGCTCAGAGGAGTGCATTTAACTTTTCAACCTTACATTAAGGCTGTGTACACACCATACATTTACAGCGGGTGGCGCTGTGGTCTAAACCACTGAGCCTCTTTGGGTTTGCCAGTCAGAAGGTTGGCGGTTCGAATCCCCACAATGGAGTGAGCTTGTGTTGCTCTGTCCCAGCCCCAGCCGACCTAGCAGTTTGAAAGCACACCAGTACAAAGAGATAAATAGGTACTGCTGCGGCAGGAAGGTAAATGGTGTTTCCGTGCGCTCTGGTTTCCATCACGGTGTCCCGTTGTGCCAGAAGCGGTTTATCAAGACTCTTGCCGCTGTTGTTGCATACATAAATAAATTCTTTATTTTCCTTGGCAGGTCTTGCCCTACAATCTCTAACAAAAATGCTTCTTTTTTTTTTTTTACAAATGTCATTTTAAACATAACACAACACAGTTAATTAACTTTATTTCCCCAAGTTGCAAAATTAGTGAAGCGCCCCGTGACACTTAGCAAGCTGTGTTTTCTCTCCCCCTCCCCCTTCTCTCTCTAGTTCGCAAGAAGCGTGTGGAAGGAGAACGTCACTAGCCTTGCCAGGAGGTGAACACGCTAGACGTCAAAGAAAGCTGTTCTATCAACCATCTCAGAGAATTCACTGGTCTTAAGGGAAGACACTGGAAAGTCTTTAGAATGAAGCTGCTTGTGTTCCATTATCCTATCCCCCTCCCCACAAACCTTTTTTTTAAAAAACGAAATTATTCAGCCTGATTTTTCATAAAAACATACGTCTTCTTTTTAATCAATTATGTAAAGCCAAAATGCACACCATGCAGGCCAAATAGGCATTCATGTGGATGTTCTGAAACCACTAGAAGTCTTCCGTTGACTTAAAAAATAATAATCAGTTACAAGATGCTGGATGCAAGGCCAGGGCTCACAAATGAGTGTGGCACTTTCTCAGTCCTGCTGAATTCTTTCAGCATAAGTAAGGACCGGTCTCTGCAATGCCACTCTCACACTCTTTCCTTCCACCCTAGCAATCTATAATCATGCATTGAATTAAGGTGGTTTTGAGCCTCTGGTCCTGGGCCCTGCCCAAGACGGGAATGGGAGGGCCTAGGACGGGAAAGCCCAATGGCAACCTCCTGTCCCCATTAAATTCACAAGGGCACAGTCCACTAGGAAGGTCTCCCCACTGAAATGAATGGGAGATGCCTGGTGAATTGTTCCTCATGGATCATAACTGTCCATTTCTCACTCCTGAAACCTACCAGTTCATCTTGCCTCGTAGTAGAGCAGGATCTGGTCTGTTCCCATATAAACCACTTAGCTACCTTCCTGAGCGGAGCTCTGTGTAGATCATAAAAGGGACCAAGAGGTCGTTTTTAAAGCAACCTCTCGCATCCAGATGGGACCATCTCTCCACCAGCAACCCCCCACTCAACAAACAGACCGGCCTTTGAAATCCAGACTACAATGTGCCAAACAACAGTGAGTAGAGAAGAGAAGAGGTTACTGAACAAAGGAGTTTGTGCTAAGCCACACACAGGCTCATTGCGGACAGCACAACGTGGTTTGCACTAACCATAGTTTAGAGGCCAAAGTGTGGTATGAGCTTCCAAACATACAGACAAACCATGGTTCAGAGGAGCTAGTCCGCTTTCATTTTCCATCTGTCAGCAAACCACATTCCATCCGCTCAACACTCATAGTTCTTATGGTGTAGTTGCCTCTGGAAGTGGAGTGTCACAACCAAGTATTCAGGCATCACACAAACATATTTAGCTCAAACTACGGTTTGCAGATCTGTCAAATCTTGGCTTCTGATCCTGGTTTGCTGACAGATTGCAAACCATTGTTTATTAATTCAGACATCACCGCTAACCGTGGTTTGGTGTTTTCTGAACGTAAGTCATGCTGTAAGGCTGGAATCGCCACCTGCCCAGCCTGGGCATTATCTGGAGACAATTCCTTCCTGAACCCAAACAGTGGTCATTCAAACCCTGAATGCAAGGGAAAATCCCTCCACACAGGCAATCCGAAGAGAAATTGAATTGGGCACATCTTCATACCACCAAAACATCCTGTTCCCTATAACCATTATGTTGTGTGAACCCATCTGTGCAATCTGTCGTGTCAAAGCCTACTTTGTTTACAAAGGTTGGGAGTTAGGCTAGCCAGGTTTCCGATCTGTTTTGTCCTGTTGGGTGATGTCATGTAACAAACACTAGCTTTGCCAAACTTTTAATACCTTTACAAATTATTATTGCTGTAATTTCAGGAAGTCGGGGTTGCCACTAACAGTCCCCTTAACTTAGAGCAGTGTTCTAATAAGCAAAGGTGCTGTGTTTTTCAAACCATTTTATGTACGGTATGTGTGTGTGTGTGTTTAATTACTGACATTTGCATTTATTGCTATTGCCGGCTGCTGAGACTCAGAGATTCCCAAATAGTGGCTGTAGATTGATCTGTGAGTAGCAGAAGAGCAGTGAGTGAGATACCAGATTGCAAGGGGTGGGTTTATTGTTAATGTAGGGACGCGGGTGGCGCTATGGTCTAAACCACTGAGCCTTTTGGGTTTGCCAATTGGAAGGTCAGAGGTTCGAATCCCCGTGACGGGGTGAGCTCCCGTTGCTCTGTCCCAGCTCCTGCCAACCTAGCAGTTCGAAAGCACGCCAGTGCAAGTAGATAAATAGGTACTACTGTGGCGGGAAGGTAAACAGCGTTTCCGTGTGCTCCGGCTTCCATCATGGTGCTCCATTGCACCAGAAGTGGTTTAGTCATGCTGGCCACATGAGCTGGAAAGCCGTCTGTGGACAAACCCCGGCTTCCTTGGCCTGAAAGTGAGATGAGCACTGCAACCCCAGCCTTTGACTGGAGTTAATCGTCCAGAAGTCCTTTACCTTTTTACCTTTTTTGTTAATGTACACTCGCTCCAAAGGCAAGCCTGACTCAAGATCCAGTTCTATCAATGAGTCCTCCTTCTAAGAAGCTTTACATAAATGTCCTTAGGGCTGCAATCATACATTTCTTTACCTGGGATGGGAGAGAGTCTGCCATCTGCTAAGGTAGAGAGGATTGTACTGTGAAATAGTTGATACATCAACAGCGAGTTCTTGCCAGTGAATGGGAAAAGGAGGAGGTTAGAAGACGACTAAGGGCTGTTTCACAAATTACACAGGGGCGCACTCCTGTTTGGCACTGGGTGACTCATGGGCTATAGGGGGAGAAATTTGGTTTGGTTCACATTTCAAAGCCAATCTATTGCCTCGGCAGTTTCCAAAATAATGAGAACCAAAACACAGGCATGCTTTCAAATTTGCACTTACCCGAATTTTGTAGTCAAAATAAAAAAATTTCCTTCCAGTAGCACCTTAAAGACCAACTAAGTTAGTTCTTGGTATGAGCTTTCGTGTGCATGCACACTTCTTCAGATACACTGAAACAGAAGTTGCCAGACCCTTCTATATAGTGAGAAGGTGGGGAGGGGTATTACTCAGAAGGGTGGTGGGAATGGGAGATTGGCAGATAGGTGAGATGAGCCTGTTGACGACTCTTAACGACTGTAATAGGTCTTTCCTGTAAGACCTATTACAGTCGTTAAGAGTCGTCAACAGGCTCATCTCACCTATCTGCCAATCCTTCTGAGTAATACCCCTCCCCACCTTCTCACTATATAGAAGGGTCTGGCAACTTCTGTTTCAGTGTATCTGAAGAAGTGTGCATGCACACGAAAGCTCATACCAAGAACTAACTTAGTTGGTCTTTAAGGTGCTACTGGAAGGAATATTTTTTTTTTGACTATGGCAGACCAACACGGCTACCTATCTGTAACTGAATTTTGTAGTGTAATTCTCAAACTAATGCTTACAGAAATGCATCAATTAGGTTAAAGTTTACCTAAAAATGAATGTGTTGATGAAAATGACATACAAAAATGTGTGGGATTAGGAGTAATTGCTTGCAAAAAGTGTGTTCCTTAGTGAAAACTACATACAAGAACGTGTTTATTAGGAGAAATCTGCACTAAAATGCTGAGGAATTTACATGAGGATTTTGTTTAATCTCAAATTGCGAACTAAATTTGAGATTGGAAAAATGAGAGGCTTCCACACCTCTTTCTTGTATGATTTTTGCAAGAATGCATTGCTAACATTTTCACTTTTCGCATCTATTGGTGCACACAAACAAAGATCTTAGACACATAGGTAAGATGCATCAAACGTAATGTGCGAAGAAGCCTAGAGAAAGGGCATTTGCCCAGTTTACCTTTTTAATCTCTGAAGCACATTTTCCACGGTTCAGCAAAAAGCTGGCAGAGCCACAGCAGTGAAAATAGCATAACTCTTTCCTTGGCTGTGGGGAGATTGTGAAAAAAAGCTTTCTAAATTCAAAATGCAATTTAGATATGTCTGTTTCTGTGTGTGCAGACACTAACTTGTAGTCTGCAAAATAACCTTGTGTAATGAGAAGCACCAGATTACTCCATCTTTTATTTGAAAGAATGGCAGCTTATGCTTGATCCCCGCAAGGAAACAAGGAGAGGAAATGTAATCACCCATTTGCTGCTATAAACTCAGTTTAATAAATGGGAATAGAAAACTGAAGCTAGCAAACAGCCTGGCGTTTTTAAATTACTGCGGGTCTGAATCCACCCCCAGCAACCTTTCCCTCTCTCTGCTCCCCACCCATTCTTAAGAATATTAGAAGAGCTCGGCTGGGTCAGGCTGAAGGCCCATCTGGTCTAGCGTCCTGTTCTTACAGTGACCAACTGGATGCCTCTTGAAAACCTGCAAGCAGGACCTGAAAGAACAGTTCTCTCACCTCTTGGGTCTTCAGGAGCATACTGACTCCAACAGGTAGACCATAGATGCCGTGTCTAGTAAATAGCATTTGATAATCTCGTTCTTCATCAATTGGTCCAATCCTATTTTGCCGCCACCCAAACTGGTGACCGTCACTACCTCTTGTGGGAAGGGATTAAGTGTTAGATGAAGAAGCACTTTATTTTGTCCATCCTGAATCTTCTGACATTTATTTTATTTAACAAAATTTGTTTACCACTTAAAGAGGAGGAAGAGGAGTTTGGATTTGATATCCCGCTTTATCACTACCTGAAGGAGTCTCAAAGTGGCTCACAATCTCCTTTCCCTTCCTCGCCCACAACAAACACTCTGTGAGGTGAGTGGGGCTGAGAGACTTCAGAGAAGTGTGAGCAGCCCAAGGTCACCCAACAGCTGCATGTGGAGGAGCGGAGACGCGAACCCGGTTCACCAGATTACGAGTCCACCGCTCTTAACCACTACACCAAGCAGCTTTATCAAATGGCCCCAAGTTCTAGTATTATGAGGGAGAAGTTTTTCTCCCCATCTGCTTTCACAATGGATATTATTATGTACCTGTGTTGTGTCTCCCTACCCCTTTGCTCACCTTTCCCCTGAGCTAAAAGCCCCTAACACTGTATACTTTCCTCATAGTGGGGTCGGTGGATCATTTTTGTCGCCCACCCTGCTTCTTTCAGGTTTTCTAGCTCTACAATATTCTTTTTGGGGGTGCTGAGACCACCAGACCTCTGTACACAGTATTCCAGATGTGGTCTGTCCTGAAATCCAGGCTCCTTCAGCTCCCAGGCAGTCTGTGAGAAGGAATAGGAACCGCGCATGCCTGCGGTCCAGGCACTGTGAAGCAGCTCCCGTTTGCTTCAGCTGAGATCTTCGCTTGCATACAAATGATCGCTTGATATTGCAGTCCTCCAGTAATGAATATGCATCTGTGAGCTCAGCCTCAGGGTAGTAACTTATGACTGACTCATGGCTGTGTTTGTAATCTCTGGAATGCACTGTCAGAGGCAGTCTGGGAGTCATAAGCGGGGGAAAGCGGTGTTGCGCTGAGGTTCTGCTTGTGGGCTTCCCATAAATAGCTGCTTGGCTAGTGTGAGAACAGGATGATGCCCAGAGGAGCCCTTGTTCCACCAGGGCTCTCCTTAGGCTCTTATGGAACCCAGCAGGTTTAACTGGGGTCAATGCCTTTTCTCCCCATTAACCTACAGTGCTGTTAAAACGCAAGCTGCCTTTTAGCCGGGCAAGAGCTGCAGGGCCCAATTGCACTCATGGAAGGGTAATGAGCAGAAATCATGCAGAAACAGGATGGCATTGTAGTATATTCCCTACAAGGCCCTTGTGGGGATAGCCTGGTGGAAGATGGTCAGGATAGTGGAATCAGGAAAGGAGGGAGCAGTGGGTATAGGGGTCACTTAATCTACCATGTTCCTTCTGGGGCCAACTGATTTCCAAACATGTATGTCTGAATTCATGCTATGCAAGGTACATGAGCAATGTGCATTCATAACATTCGCCGGGCCTGTGGCAACTTGGCATAGTAATATTTGTGTGTCTGCGGCACATCAGCCTTCTGTTGAGCATGCCCACGGATGCAGCTTCTGTTTCTGAAAGTGCAGTAGCCCTGTAGTTGAGTTGCTTTCTAATGCACACAGGGGGACGCGGGTGGCGCTGTAGTCTAAACCACTGAGCCTCTTGGGCTTGCTGATCGGAAGGTCGGCGGTTCGAATCCCTGCAACGGAGTGAGCTCTCATTGCTTTGTCCCAGCTTCTGCCAACCTAGCAGTTCAAAAGCACACCAGCGCAAGTGGATAATTAGGTACCACTTCAGCACCATTTTCATGCACTCTGGCTTCTGTCAGTGTTCCATTGCACCATAAGTGGTTTAGTCATGCTGGGCACATGACCTGGAAAGCTGTCTGTGGACAAACACTGGCTCCCTCGGCCTGAAAGTGAGATGAGCGCTGCACCCCATAGTCACCTTTGACTGGACTTAACCGTCCAGTCCAGGGGTCCTTTACCTTTTTCCCTTACACACAGGTGCCGCTTTCTGAACACAATGCGTTCTCAGGAAATTGTCCTTTATGCAAATGTTCACATAACGAGCAGATGATTTCCATTGTTTCCTATGGGAACATTTCTAATCCGTGCTGTCTCGCCAGTCTTTCTGCCTGAAACTGCTGCAACCAATCAGCGGAAGCCAAACAAGGGAAAAACTGGCTTGTCCAATCTCCTTCCCTCCCTCCCTGGTTTTTGCCTGAAATATCTGACGCCGACCAGCAAAACACAAACAATTAAGGAAGTGGGCAAACTCTGGCTGTTCAGATATCTGAATCAGCCATTTGTGTAGTGAGGATTGGGTATAATTCTTTGTGTTTGGATAAATGAGATTTCAGATAACAACAGCAGGACTCTTTAGACAGGCTTGTAACTATTTACACACCTGATTTCGTGAGGCAGGTAGTAGTTGTCTCTTGCATGACCAGGCCAGGGAAATTTTAACAAAAATTATTTTGTTCTCTGGCATCCCATTGTAGTCCAAAAGTGATTAACTTGTGTGTGTATGAGAAGGCTGCTAGTAAACCTTCATCTTGTGGTCTAGTCACCTGTGTGAATTTATTTGCAAAGCAGCTCTTATCCTTATTTGCCCTTAACTGGTGCATGTAAGCGTTGGTATGAGTGTTTGGATTCAGGAAAAAATCCATGCTGTTTTCTTAATTCTAGGCACATTGGAGATGACTTAAATAAATGTGGCTTTTCCTAGAAGTTGGTTACTTAGCAAATCAGTTTCATTCAACAAAGTATACATGAGATATCTATCAATTCTCCTTCCTGCACACTTGCTGTTGTTGCAGTTAGCAATGTTCAGTTTAAGTTTCTTTATCTTGACCCCAAGCTAAGAAAGCTCAGGTCAGGAAGACTGGTGCTTGGGAGAGAGCTCAGACTGGGAGCATACACAGGAGCGAGAGGCTCCACCCTGATCTGATCAACAGCTTCCCTGTGCTTCTTCCTCCTGAGTAGCTCCTTTGCAGCTAGCCAGACACAGCAATTGGAGTTTGTGCCTGGCTCACTTCCTCTTCTACTTTTGTCCTGTGGCCCTGGGAGAGATCAGGGGTAGCTGAGGCTGGCCAGAAACCCAAGCAGTTGCTGTGGAGACCTCTAGTCCTTGGGTAGAGATATCTGCATCCATTGTCTCTTCAGGTTCACCGGCAGTGTGAAGATCTGCTGGAGGGTCTTGCTGCTCCTCAGAGGAGACCTCAGGTTCAAGGTCTGGGCCAAGCAGGGCAGGGCAGAATCTTGAGATATATTTAGAACTGGAAAATCATTTTGGAAGATGCAATTCAATCAATTCATTTCCCCCAAACCATCCACGCCTGATGTCATGTGTGAAGTCAGGTAAAGGACAGGTAAACATGTGGCTGCGAAGGAGCCACATTTGGGAGCTTCAAGTTCACTCACGGTTGCTCCTTGGCAAACATGGCTCACTAACAATCAGTTGATCAGCCCTGACAGCAAGTCACTTTGAAGTTGTCCATTTGCAGGTGTGGTACGGGTGCATACCATGGCTGCAAAGTGATAGTTCTTCTCTTTGGAGACAGCCCCACCCACCTGTCAAAGTGGCCCACAGCTACAAGTGGGAGAGGCAAGGATCCAGCCCACCAGGCTGAAAAGCTTCCTCTCCTCTCTATTGATTAGACAAAAGAATCAAGAGCTTGACTTGGTTTTAGGCAGCTTACTACATTCCATGAATAGGGATCCGGCCTTAGCAAGGATGCCCTGGCTCATATATTGCTTTCTCCTTATGGTCACCCTGAGAGGGACATTCTTAAATGTATGAAGCAGAGTGCTGTGTTAATTGATTCTTCTTTGATAAGGGTGCCCTGAATGCCAAGAGCGTAATTATAATTGTAACCTCTGTATATATGATGCTGTGTTTGCATGTGGTCATTCTGTTGGACATCCTATCTGCTTTTTTTAAAAAAAACAACACCGTGTCAAATGTCACTGTTGCAAATGTCCTTTGATCCAAGCCATATAATGGGTATATCATTGTGCACATGTGAGCAACGTTTTGTAAGATTATGCTTTGTTGCTGAACCCAGCCTTGTAGCCCAATTCATCTTCCTTCTCATTTCTCCTTGGCGGACTTTTTGCACTCACAGGAAAAGAAATACAAGAGTCATACTATTTAAGTGATTCATCCTTAGATTATTCGAGTGGAAATATTTTGATTAATTGAAGGTGCCTCCAGTTAGTCAGCATTTAAAAATAATTTTTAATATGTATCAAAAACTTTAGATGACGACTAAAAGGGGAATGCTCTTTAAATATGCCACAACCCATGTATGCCTCTCCTAAAAGCAAAGGAAGTGTGCTTTCTTCCCTTTAGAATTATTGTTTCCCCCCCATATTTTTATTATTTATTTGCTTTGTAAACTGCTTTGAGGTTTTAAAACAATTGAGCGGGGTATAAATTTCATGACATAAATAAACGATCACCCAACAGTGCTATCCTATGCATGTCTACCCTGATGTAATTTCTACTGGCGGCAATGGGACTTGCTCTCAGGTGAGCTGATGGAGAGTTGCACAACCAAACATACAAAGATCAGCCCTACTAAATATTGCAAGTGGTTGGTAGGTGAGTGTGTATGAGGCTTATTGGAAGCCTGCTATCTGAATAGTTACAAGTGACTGCTTCTCCACATATCTGAATACATGGTTCTTATCATCACTTTGGCTTGATGTCAATGATGACAAGCTCTTTTGGTGAGAGAGGGCTCAGCCTGGCATTGTTTGGTTGTCTCTACTAGGCTCCAAGTGATAGGGACGTGGGTGGCACTGTGGTCTAAACCACTGAGCCTCTTGGGTTTGTTGATCCCTTGGGTTGGCGGTTCGAATCCCTGCGACGGAGTGAGCTCCCGTTGCTCTGTCCCAGCTCCTGCCAACCTAGCAGTTTGGAAGCATGCCTGTGTAAGTAGATAAATAGGTACCACTGCGGCGGGAAGGTAAATGGCGTTTCCATGCGCTCTGGTTTCCGTCACAGTGTTCCTTTGCACCAGAAGCGGTTTAGTCCTGCTGGCCACATACCCGGAAAGCTGTCTGTGGACAAACGCCGGCTCCCTCGGCCTGAAAGCGAGATGAGCACTTCAACCCCATAGTCGCCTTTGACGACTTAACCGTCCAGGGGTCCTTTACCTTTTTTACCTTATAGGCTCCAAGTAACATCTGACCAAATGGTAGGCATTTTACCACACATCCACCCTTACCCAGGCACCCAAGGAAGAGGGACACACACACAAACACACCTCCTCACTGTTTCTCAGGAGTTTACCAACCACCGATCCAATATAGACAATAAGCAAATTGACGCGATGTACAGAGTTAAGGTTGGGGCTGAAGAGGAAGCCTTCTGCCTGACATTCTGGTTTTGTTAAGTGCAAGCAGTTTCAAACCTGCATCCTCCCACCTGAAGTCTGAAGCGGAGCAATCCAGCAACCAGTAAATGAGTGATAAATTTCACTGAGTTCTCATTTAAAGGCAAACTTAACCCTAATGCACACTTCCCCAAAAAACGAGAGAACAGAGGAACGGCCATCCTTTGAAATCCACAAGTCTCTGAATTTTGCAATACATCTTC
Source organism: Podarcis bocagei (assembly GCF_964188305.1). NCBI lineage: Eukaryota > Metazoa > Chordata > Lepidosauria > Squamata > Lacertidae > Podarcis > Podarcis bocagei. The sequence goes on from NC_138139.1 coordinate 11,700,635, forward strand.
AAAGCCCGGTGATGTGTACAAAACTGTGTACCCTACAGTAAAACATGCATTGCAATACATATACCGTATTAGTGAAAATAACATGCCAAAAATGCATTATTATTTTTTTTGGGGGGGGATGTGTTGTACAAATGTAATCCATGTCAGGAAGAATTCTCAATGAAATGCTCATGAATTTTCATAAGAATTTTAAAAATAAATAAATCGCAAACTGATAGAGAAATGTGGAGAATTTAACTTAAGGTGGGGCGGGGGATGAAATGGAGAAAAACCAAAATTGATAAGGTCCGTCCATCCCTAATATTGCACCATACTGTTGATTGTGTAACACTGCTCTAAGATTTTAGGGTTTTCTACAGTGATTCCTTTGCCAAATGCAGCTTTCCTTAGGTGTCTTGTTCTTGACATACGCTTGCCCACACAAACATTTCAGGTCAGGTCAGGCCACCCAATTGACCATCAGCTTAATATTCTTAACACTATAGGGACTCGACGAAATTTCTTTCTCACCAAGGGACACAGCTGCACCCAAGATATGGAGAAGGCTCTTTAAACCCTCTGCACCCTGGCCGTAACACTTTCCAGAAGCACATGCTGTGTTGATAACCAACAAAGGGAGGTATGCTACATATTACACAGGACAGGACCCTCCTAGCCTCCTCTTGCGAGATCCAGCAGGAACACATCCAAATACTGGTCCATTAGGGAAAATGAGGCACTGCCCTCAGCCTGCCCCTACCTGCCTGCCTTCTTACATCCAGTCCAGAAGGTACCACTGACTATCAGCTTCTTCCCATTTAGTTCCCTTTGTAGAACTCAGAAGGGAGGAGGATGGGGACATATTTGGAATCTGTTGGCTTTGCCTATCATTGGCTCTGGCCAATGGGCACCAGCCTCCACTGTCCAGCTGAAGGCAGACTCACCTGCCCTTTTTCTAGCATTAGTATTTGATCTAGCTTTGTTCTAAGGTCATCTTCCAAGCAGACGAAGCTCACATATACAAGAATAATGGGACATTAAGGCATGAATTAGAATTTCCACTTCTAAAATAAATAACATTGCAAAGGTTGGGGATTAGCTAGCCAGGTGTTTTCGTTTTTGTCTCTTTTTTTGCACTTTGCTGTTATTTGGTGTGTGTTTTTTAAATAAAGTTTTCCATGTGCGCTGTTGGCCATTACGTGCAAAGTTTGTGTATTTTTATAGTGTGCAAAATCTATATACATGTTAAATGCTACTGGTTAAGTGCTGTTTGGTTTGCGGGCGGGGGGGGGGGGCAAACAACACTGCAGCTTCATAGCCCTACAGCAAAGGGAATCACTGGAAGATGCGACATTGGCTTCTGATCGTGTTGCTGCTTTTGTAAAATAAACTTTCATAATGATTTGGTTTCCTGTGGCTACTTGGTGCTATGGAACGGAGACCTGCTGTGGGCAGATTCCTAAGGAATATATTACCACAAGAGATGCTGATGGCTGAAAACTCAGATGGCTCTTTTAAAAAAGGATAAGACAAAATTCATGAAGGGTAGGTGGAAGGTCCATTCACAGCTCTAAACCAGTGTTTCCCAACCGGTGTTCCGCGGCACACTAGTGTGCCGCCAGACGTTGCCTGGTGTGCTGTGGGAGGGAGGCGGGCGAGTCGGGCTAATCCTCCGACGAGCTCCACCTCCAGACCCATTGCTCAAATCCTTTAACCCAGGAAGGCAGGAGGGCGGGGAGGGGGGGGGGAGAAAGAGAAAAAAGAAAGGGTGGAAAAAAAGAAGGGGAAGAGAAAATATTTTTTTAAAAAAAGGAAAGAGAGGGGAAAAAGCGAGGGATGGAGGAAGGGGAAGGGGGAAGAAGATGGGGGGTCTTTGTGTATAAACAGAAGGGGAGGACAATGAAGAGGGGCGGGGCTTGGCAGGCAGCAGATAACTGGGGAGGGGGGTGCGGCTGGCGGCGGCTCAAGGCAGGAAGGGAGGAGCTGCCTCGCGGAGAGTCTTGGGCTGCAGAGATTTCCCGTTCAGGAGCGCGGGAGGCCACACCGTGGATGGGAATCTCCTCCTCCTCTTCCTCCTCCTCCTCCAGGAGAGAGGGTGGTCCGCCCCACCGAGTCGGGCCTGCTCAAGCGTGGGAGCCTATAGTTAGAGCTCAGCTCCTTTTCTTGCCTTCCCCGCCCCCCCACGGAGCACATTTTCCTCGCCCCCCCAACCCCCGCATGTAGAATAGAAGCCCTCCAGCCTCCACGGTGCACAAACTCTCCCCTCTGCAACGAAGCGCTTTGTTGCATATCTTTGGTGAGGTTTTTAGGCAGTCTTGGTGCACCTTAAATCCGCGCTAATTGCGCCTGGACGCAGTATTTACTTCCGAGTAGGCCCCCTTCTCCCCCCCCCCCCGGTAGCAGCTGACGTTGCTATTCGTATCATCAGGTTTGTTTGTTGATAATTTAATTGTTTTAAAAGCATCATGCTAAAGAGCTCTCTCCCACCCCCAGACCCTTGGGCAAAACAGAAACACACACATACACAAACACAGAGATTGAGCCCTGCAGGTTTTATGAAATGAATGGATTCTGAATGCCTGTTTCAGTGGCTTGTCCGCCTTAGGCTGCTGGGCCAGACACCTGTTACACGGTGCAGTCCGTAAGCTGTGAACGCTGCTACCTGCCGCCGAGACCACGTAACGACAGTCTTGAAAGACCTACATTGGCTCCCAGTACCTTTCCGAGCACAATTCAAAGTGTTGGTGCTGACCTTTAAAGCCCTAAGCGGTTTTGGTCCAGTATACCTGAAGTAGCGTCTCCGCCACCATCGTTCAGCCCAGACACTGAGATCCAGTGCCAAGGGCCTTCTGGCAATTCCCTCACTGTGAAAAGTGAGGTTACAGGGAACCAGGCAGAGGGCCTTCTCGGTAGTGGCGCCCGCCCTGTGGAATGCCCTCCCATCAGACATCAAAGAGATAAACCAGTGTTTCCCAACCGGTGTGAGACGTTGCCTGGTGTGCCGTGGGAGGGAGGCGGGTGAGTCGGGCGGCGAGAGGCGGGGCGGCGGCAGTGAGGAGAGGCCGCCCAGCTCGGGGCTCTCGCCGTCTGCCTGCCTGGCTGCCTGCGTGGCGCTGACGTCACGGGGCTGTAACGTGCCCCACATAGGCACACGCGGGGCGGTGAGCTCCCTCCCTCCCACATCCCATCGCCGCTCGCTTCGGCCGGCCTACTGGGCTGTCGCAGGCGGAAGGCCTGCGCATGCGCGAGGTTTCCGCGCCTTCGGGATTCCCTTCACGCCTTCCTCCTCCCGGGTCCTTGAGAGCGCGGGAAGCGGCAGCGCGAGACCGGCGTTGAGCCTGGTAGGTATTGCGCTTGCCAAGGCAGTCATTTGGGAAATGAAAACTTGCAAAGCAAGCAACCAGTTCAATCTGAAGTACGTGTATGCTTAATATCCTGTATCTGAAACCTGTTCTGCCCCCTCCCCCACACTTGGTGCCATTTTCATCTACACATGCAGCAGAGTAAGTTGACCCAGAATAGTACCAATTCAGATGGCAGATGGGAGAATGACAGTGCTGAATGCTTTCCCATGTAGAACAGTCCCTGCAAATAAAAACCTAGCATATTTGGAAGAGGGATGCTAGCCTAACCATTACCTTCTATGCTGTTACTATTTTTTTATTTTTTTTTACATAAGTAAAAAGTGACCTTTCCCCATCTGGCATGGTGGTGTGCCTCGAGATTTTTTTCATGAAACAAGTGTGCCTTTGCCCAAAAAAGGTTGGGAAACACTGCTCTAAACTGAATCTTCTATAAACAGAAGCAGTATATTTGAGTGTCAGATACTGAGATCCCAAAAACAAGAGGGTCTTACTTGTGAGCTTTCTGGCTGGCTGTTGTAGGAAACAGAATACTAAACTAGATAAGACTTTGGCCTGATCCGTCAAGGCAATTCTTAGGCTCTAATTCCATGCACATTTAGATTAAACCCTCGTGATCTGTGATAAGTTACCCTTCAGTTTACCCTAATGCAGGGATGGGGAACCCGTGCCCCTCCACATGTCACTAGACTCCAAATCCCATCAGCGTCAGCCAGCATCATCAAAGATAAAGGATGATGGATGTTGTAGTCTGTCACCAACTGGATAAACACAGGCTCTTGATCCTGGCCCCAAGGGGAGAAATAGCAAATTAGACTAGCAGTAATGGGTACAGGGTAGGGACGCGGGTGGCGCTGTGGGTTAAACCACAGAGCCTAGGACTTGCCGATCAGAAGGTTGGCAGTTCAAATCCCCGCGACAGGGTGAGCTCCCATTGCTCGGTCCCTGCTCCTGCCAACCTAGCAGTTCAAAAGCATGTCAAAGTGCAAGTAGATAAATAGGTACCACTCCGGCGGGAAGGTAAACGGCGTTTCCGTGCGCTGCTCTGGTTCGCCAGAAGTTTAGTCATGCTGGCCACATGACCCGGAAGCTGTACGCCGGCTCCCTCAGCCAATAAAGCAAAATGAGCACCGCAACCCCAGAGTTGGCCACGACTGGACCTAATGGTCAGGGGGTCCCTTTACCTTTAATGGGTACAGGGTATCATGCCTAGCCATGGCCTGGTGGCAGACACAACATCCTCAAAGAACAATCACTCTACAAGTCAAGGACCCTGAGGAGCAGGCAAGGTGTCCTGAAATCAGTGCTGAGGACCTCTTTGAGGGGCGCTGTGGTGCAAGACCTACTGAAGAACCTGCAGAGTTGTTGGAGGAGGAGTTGGAACCACCCCTCAGGTCTCATGAACACTGACAACAAAAGGTTCAGGCCCAGGCTGAAGAACAATGACACAGCATGTACCTATGGACCCAGAATTGACATGTGATTTATGAGTAAGCAATCCCTGAGACTCCATTACCGCCAGCAGCTGTGGTTAGGGTGTGGTCTGGGAGACCAGAATACATATGATTTCTTGAGCCTTGCAATTGCTAGAAATGGCATAGGTCGCCCCCTTGCAAACTGAGAGCCAGTGTGGTGTAGTGGTTAAGAGTGGTAGACTTGTAATCTGGGGAACCGGGTTCGTGTCTCCGCTCCTCCACATGCAGCTGCTGGATGACCTTGGGCCAGTCACACTTCTCTGAAGTCTCTCCGCCCCACTCACATCACAGAGTGTTTGTTCTGGGGGAGGAAGGGAAAGGAGAATGTTAGCCGCTTTGAGACTTCTTCGGGTAGTGATAAAGCAGGATATCAAATCCAAACTCTTCTTCTTCTTCTTCCTGTGATATTGAACTTGGATTATTTTCAGACCATGGGTTGTTTGGCCTGTGCTACAACTGTAACACTGCTTGTGTTGGAAGATGATGGACTTTTTGGAACTAGCCGATCTAACCGGAAGAGTCCGCGACCAGAAGGAGGAGGAATACTACGAAGAATGGAAGAAATTTAATGATTATTTAGTTAAATGTGTTAAGCTAAACTAATTGGAAACAGCTTCCAGATATTTAATGGGCTTAGGATTGTATTTATGTTAACTGATAAAATAATGTGTTTAATACCATAAGGAGAAGATTTAAAGATGTTAATGTTCAATTTAAAGTGTATAAAAATTGGGTTTTGAAAAACCGTTACAAGGATTTTCAATGAAATTCAACTAAGGGGAAACGAGGAAGTCGCTTTACAAAGTTAATAACTGTTATTTTCAATAAGGTTATGATTTATGTTTGTTATGTTTGTTGTTTTGTGTTTTTGTTTGTCGTTAATATTGTAAAAACCAATAAAAAAATTTGGGGGAAAAACACACTGCTTGGGTTGGTGGCTACTTTGGTGAGAGGCTTATATCTCCAGGGACTGGGATCACGGCCCCCCAAGGTGCTTAAAACAGGGATTGTCTCTGTTCTGAGAGCTAGTGGCTCGTCTTAAGCCAGCGAAAACACCCAATATTTATTCAGTCCTACCAGTGTCCAGTTTATGCTTCCGTTCCAGCCAAATTCTTAGAGGGGATTTGCAAAACACATCAGAAAAGGTGACAGGTCAAATCTCTGGCAGGCCATTGAGAGAGAAGGCCCATTTCTCCAAATAATAGCCTGCCGCAGTTGATGTCCCAAGAATGTTCTGTATTGAAAATATGTTTTCACTAGGAAAAGTAAGTTGGGATAAACAGTCTCCAACTGTTTGGGATCAAATCTCTAGCCAAGACAAATTTGCAGAATCTCTGGGTTGCAAGGTTGCATATTTTTTCCAAAGCATATTTTTCTGTATGCAGTCTTTTCCAAATCTTGCATTGCTCTGAAGGACTGTCATCCTGTGGATTTATGATAAGAGATTAAACACGGAATCCTGGGACTGTTCACCTGTGGTCACTGGACTCCCAACTGCCATCACTCCAGACCACTGGCCATCCTGGTGGGATGGAATCCAACATCTGGAGAGCCTTCAGTTCCCCATCTCTGGCTTAGTTGATTGTCTAAATCTTTTAGTTGACTAAAATATATCTGAAAGCCTGTCTCCTTCCCTACAGACCCTCTTGGGGATTAAGACTGGCAGAGGGGGGCTGATTGGCAATGGCGGAGCTTCATGCTCCGGCACTGGGGGGTGGAGACCAGGCGGGGGTGGGACTGGCGCACGTCCTGGGGGCGTGGTGCGCCACCCACAGGGGCGTGGTGGGCATCCTGGAGCATGGTGCCCAGCGCGGGCGGGGGGCAACTACAACGGCACCCCACTGGGAACGGGCTGCCAGGGGCGGTGCGCTCCCCCTGCACTCCTCTTCCTCCGCCAGTGCCAATTGATAGTTCCACCCCCCTAGAACTTTGGAGGGTGGCGACCTCCGAGAGGGTTTTTTCTGTGGCAGCCCCCCAGGTGTGCCATTCCCTCTCCACAGAGGTGTTTCTGGCACCTTCATTATGTACCTTTCGTTATATGCTGAAGATGCACCTCTTTACTCTGACAGAATCCATTTCAGCTGTTTAATATTGTATTTTAAAAAATACCTGTATCCCAGTCTGGAACCTCGTGATGAAAAGCAGGTAAGAAACTTAAATATTTAAATAAATATTTAGATGATTATTATTTAATTATTTAAATATTTAAATAAACATCCACATTATTAGTATCAAAAAATGTTTGGAAGATAGTGAAATAAGATGATGTATTTAATTTTATTTTTACGTTTTGTAAGGTTTGATGTTATGTTATTAGTAACTTTTTCTGTTGAGAGATAGCAAAGTGGGTGAAAATAGAAACAAACCAGAAACGCAAGTTGGGGGAAGTCTTGGAGGGGAGGGAGGAATATATAGTAAACGTTAAAAAATTGAGATGTATGTAATGAACGAAAATTCATAATGAATAATTTTTTAAAAAAAATATCTAAATAATACTACTTGATTAATGTTTAATTCAAGCACTTACAAAAACTCCACGTGGCAAGCAGTTCTGTTTCTGTCTCGCATAAGATGGAATGGCTTTTCTAAGATGGTAATGCAAGGACACGTTCATAGATTGCCTAAAAACCAAGAATGACTTTGCTTCAAAAGTGTTGCTTTGTTTATGTTATGTATTGAAGTTCTCACCCTGGCCAAAAGGAGTATCGTGTATGTAGTTTTCACTCAGGTCCACGTCAGTTACTTTAGCTGGGAAACCCTGGGCTGTTGTTGCTACAATGTTGACAGCTGGCTGCCTATAAAAGCAGGCCGGCTGAGCTGTTTGCTGTTCAGTTCTGTTCTGGCCTGTGAATAAACAAGAGCTGCTTGAAGAATCGCTGTGTTGTCTGATATGTTCACCACAACTTAACAGTTTATATGCGAGCCCATGCAGATATAGCCAACTAACCAATCAATAGCACAATCCTGTACATGTCTACTCAAAAGCAGGTTTGATTCTGTGATCCCAGCTGCCATTCCTAGAGGCAGCCCAAGACATTATATGACCAAAGAGATATGCCTCCTTTTACATTCCAAAAACAAAATAGGTTCTGTTTCGCCTTACCTTAAAGAAAACACATGTGCTCTGTGATTTATTTTTGCCATGAAATTGCTTCTAGGAAAGAATACATAACTTTTCTTGACTTATGCTGAGAATCAAAATGACAGAATGAATGCAGCCAACTTAATTTTTCTCTTTGACAGCTACATTCCACTGCTCTAATGGGTTCCCCTTGAAAAGCCCTGGCATCCGTACCCAGGGCTGCTTAATTCCTCTCGCCTGCCTTCTTTAATCATCAGCCTTACCATTTGTTAAAAAGCCACTCTGATTGGTCAGAGGAATGCTTCATGTTGTTGTGGCTAAGTATTCTGGAGGCTTTTTGAATTATGGTGCTGGAGGAGACTCTGGAGAGTCCCATGGACTGCAAGAAGATCAAACCTATCCATTCTGAAGGAAAACAGCCCTGAGTGCTCACTGGAAGGACAGATCCTGAAGCTGAGGCTCCGAGACTTTGGCCACCTCATGAGAAGAGAAGACTCCCTGGAAAAGACCCTGATGTTGGGAAAGATGGAGGGCACAAGGAGAAGGGGACGACAGAGGACAAGATGGTTGGACAGTGTTCTCGGAGCTACCAGCATGAGTTTGACCAAACTGCGGGAGGCAGTGGAAGACAGGAGTGCCTGGCGTGCTCTGGTCTAGGGGGTCACAAAGAGTCGGACACGACTAAACAACAATTCTGGAGGCTTCATTTAACTCTGCCAAGACTGCAATTCTCCTCCACTCCCAAGACGGCTTCCTCTTTTGTAGGAAGCAGGCTGGGGTAGCCTAACTCATCTCTAGGCTGTCAGAATTTTGCAGGAGGGATTCAAGTGCATACTGGAAATGGAAGATTGCTTCATTGATTAAAGCACTGTTGACATAATGGGTCTATTTTTTTATTTTATTATTATTTTAAAAATGGAGGAATGCACTGAAAAGTGTGTGATGAGACTGGAAAAAAGTGAAGATGAATAACTGCGGAAAGGTGAAGGATGGTGGAGAAGATAGGCACATATGTCTTCCTTTAAGTGGTGTCTCTGCACAAATTGCCTGATACGCAATGCCTACTGCTGCCCTAATGTAGCTGAACACAAACAAAAGAACAACAGTTGGTCTTAATGAGGGTCTGTCTGTCTGTCTGTCCCTTATAGTGACGGTTGGAGTTATTGAGTGTGACGTGAGGGGGAGAATAGCTTGAATGTAAATCTTACAATTTATAGATTGTAGGTTGGGAGGCAGAACCTACTCTGCTTTTTTATTTTCGTAGTGCAGCTTGTGAAGTAATAACAAGAGGAAAGCAAAGGAGATGGGAATTTCGTAACAGACTCTAATTGTATAGGACAGTTTCTCTTGTTATTATGCAACACTGCAATACATACTGCTATTTGTAGCTGCTTGCAAGACTTCTCTGCTCATCAGCCACAAAGCCAGATTTTCACTCCAGGAGCCAAAATCCTTAGGACAGATTCATCAATAATAATAATAATAATAATAATAATAATAATAATAATAATAATAATAATAATAAATTTTATTTATACCCCACCCTCCCCGGCCAGAGCTGGGCTCAGGGTGGCTAACACCAATAAAATCACAATAAAAACATAATAGGGGGGAAAGGTGGGGGGACCAATTTAAAATACAGGTTAAAATGCAATTTAAAATGCAGGAAGCAGCAGCGATCACTGCCCAGAGAGGCCTTGAGTCCCCTAAGTCCATGATTGGTCAGAGAAGAATGGATGGAGGCAGGATCCAGTGGAAAGCAAGGCAGATATTTATTTTTCTGTTGCAACAAAGCTCCCTTTCCTCCTTCCAAGGAGGGAGAGACCCTGAACAAAAGTGTTCAGGAGCCTTTAAAGATTTTTGACATTGCCCAACCCCCTTAGCCAAAGACCACCCCAAAATCATCATACATACATCATAGGAGGCGGTCTACAGCAGAAATCTTGTCTGCCAGGATACCTGATAATGGTCGCTGGTTACATGATCTGGGCAGCCTGGTTATTCTTTTGTGATGGTTAATACTTCAGTTCCTGAATCCAGGTCACAGGCTCGCTCTATTCATACACAAATATGCTCTTAAGACAGGATTTATAAGAGAAAAGACAATGGGAAGGCTTTCCCCATGAGCCTCCCTTACTGCAGAGGAATATTTGAGGTCGTTGGCAGAGTCAAAATGGCTTCAGGATTGCTCTCCCATACTATTTCAGACACATGGTTCATATATTTAGATATGTGTGCATTTATGAATATTTATTCTATATTTGAGACCTGAGAATTCTTATAACAAGGGGAATTAGCCTGAGGCACAGTAAGGGTGTAGATTGTTCAAGGACTGTTAAAAGATTGTGTTGGTGGAGTAAAATAACTAATGCCTGCTTTTCCCGAAGTGGAAGTGGTGTCACCAACCCGAGAAGGAAGGAGTGGCAACGAACAAAACAAAGGGAGGCAGATCTGGTTGTGTGAGGAGGGGGTCGGAGAGGAGGGGAAAGAGTGGATGGGATCTGTGACCTACATAGAAAGATGTTCACTATGTCGGACACAGTAGAATGTAAAACAAAATTATCAATGAAAACAAATTAGAGATTGTTTGATGGTTGTCATTTCATGCTTCATTCACTCCTTAATGAATCATTTGGAAAGGCTCAATCAATTTAGGTCAGTGGAGGCTGTATACATGAACCAATAAGCTACGTCCATTTTTTTTTTATATAACAACTCTTGGTTAGTACTTTGTCTGTAATATGATACGCAGCATAGATGACATCTAAATTTACTTTCTAGCCATTTCTCAACAAAATGTTGCCTTGAGAATTCCCAGCCTATCTTTGTAGGCACATTCCAGCAGGCCAGTTGTACGTTTATGTTTACAGAAGTCATTCTCTTCAACTCCTTGTCCATTGAGCTTCCATTTCGCATCACCAAATTGGGCACAAAAACAGGAATTTTAAAAAATGTTCCGGTTTACCAAAAAATAAAATCTACAATAGTTAATTTCATGCACATTGTATAATCTTTGTCCCACTAGGGGGAGCAACAGCACTTTATCAGCCAGCACATTTTATATTACAACTGAATGTCCAAAATTTGAAGAAAACTGACCTTCATATGTAAAAGTTGACAATCCCAGATGAATTTTATGCGTGTCCAAAAATAGATATCTATTTCCCTGCTTTTGGCACATACCAACAAAAGCCTCCTAGTGCATGCTGACAATGGCATTTTAGACAACTATTGGCTTTCACTGGTATATCTTTTGAGTTTTCAGGCATTTACAAAGTTTGCTATATTTGCAACAATATAATTGGCAACCTGCTTCCTCTGAACTATATTCAAGCCAGGCTGCTGACTCTCCTGCTGTAGCAGCTGGAACCTTATTGGCTGTTAGCTTCTTTATTGCTCCATACTTTCGTAATCAAGTCTAGATGATTTCCTTTTGTAATACTGAATTTACTCTCCTCTGTTTGCAAAAAAGTTGATTTTGTTGTCTTTGAATGTATTGATACATTCTGTTGATTGCTTACTTCTCCAACCTCTAGTCCCTCAGTGCTTTGTATTGGATAATAAGCGGGTGGCTGTTCTTAGCTTGTTTGGGCACAGTTCACTGTGGAAAGGGTATGTAAATAAGCTAAATCAAATCAGTAACATTCATAAGACTATAAAGAGACCTGATGGAACAGAATAAAAGCCCTGTCTAATTTGTGCTACCAAAAATGTTATTTTTATTTCAAACAATACCAATAATAAAAGGAGTGACAATATTTAAAGAATGGCAAAGAATATTATCGAGATATATTTGGCAGGGCAAGAAACCATGAATTAAATTTAAGATATTAACTGATGCAAGAGAAAGAGGAGGTTTCGCCCTGCCAGACTTGAGGTTATATTATGAAGCGTCATGTCTTCGTTGGTTGAAAGAATGGATGAAGTTAGAAAATAATGAATTATTGGATTTAGAAGGTTATGATAATAAATTCGGTTGGCACGCGTATTTATGGTATGATAAAAAAAGAATACATAAAGGGTTTGAAAACCACATCTTTAGAGGATCTTTGATTGGAGTTTGGAATAGGTATGAAAATGTATTAGAACCAAAGATTCTACATTGGTTATCACCATTAGAGGTTATGCGTATTAAAAAGATAAATATGAGCGGGAGATGGATAACATGAGAAACTATTAAAAAAGGAAGGAAATAAGTGGAAATTGAAACCATATGAAGAAGTAAAAGAATATGCTAAGGACTGGCTGCATTATTTTCAGTTAAATGAAATGTTTAAAAAAGAGTTTTTAGAGAGGGGATATTCTGAAAAAGAATCTAGATTTCAACAAGAAATCTTAAACAATGAAGTGAAAATTTTATCTAAAATGTATAAAATATTGTTGGAATGGAATACTGTGGATGAAGAGGTTAAATCTGTTATGATTAGCTGGGCTAGAGATTTTGGATATAATATTGAATTTGAGAAATGGACTAAATTATGGAAGGATGGGTTAAAGTTTACAGCTTGTACAACAATTAAGGAAAATGTTATGAAGATGTTATATAGATGGTATATAACACCAGTAAAACTGGGTAAAATGTATAAAGTGTGTAATAAATGTTGGAAGTGTAAGGAGACAGAAGGAACATTTTACCATATGTGGTGGGAATGTAAGAAGGTAAAAAGCTTCTGGGAGATGATCTATAATGAGTTAAAGAAAATGTTGAAATATACTTTTGTTAAAAAACCAGAAGCTCTCTTGTTGGGAATACTGGATAATGGAATTAGTAAAAAAGATGTGAAATTAGTTTTGTATGCAGTAACAGCAGCCAGAATTTTGCTGGCACAGAAATGGAAACAGGAAGAGATGCCCTCGAAAGAAGAATGGAGGATGAAACTGATGGAATACGCAGAAATGGACAGATTGACGGGGAGAATTAGGAACCAACGTGACCAGAGATTCTCCGAGGCCTGGAAGAAATTTACAGAGTATATCAAAAATTTCTGTGATGAGCAAATAACGTTCGTTGGCTTTCAAGAAGCTCTGTTTAATTACTGTTAGAAATATTGTTTAAAAAATATGATGTGATTAAGAGTATTTGAGTGCAATATAATATTGGAAAATGTGAGACGAGGATAAAAAATAAACGGAAAATTATCAGACAAGCTGAGGGAAGTCCTGGAAAAAAGGGTTTAAGTTAAAAATGGATGTATAATTTTGTAAAAATGTTTTTTTTAAATGGAAAATCTAATTAAAAATATTTATATATATAAAAAAGCCCTGTCTAATTCAGCACCCTGTTTCCCAACCAAATGTCCATGGAAAGTCTATATGCAAGATATGGGTGCAACAGCACTCTTTCGTTGTTGTTCCCCAGCTATTGTTCCCCAGTATACTGTCTCTGAACCTGGGCGTAGTAGAATTGAGTCATCAAAACCAGAAGCCATTGAGAGCTTTCTCCTCCATGCATTTGTCCAATTCTGTTTTAAAGCTATCCAAGTTGTTGTCCGCCATCACTACATCTTGTAGCTGTGTATTCTCTTTTTAAAAAAGGATTTTTATTAAAATTTTCTGTTTTACAATTTCAGATAAACATTGGGCTATGTGGAGAGCAATTGCCTGCTTTAAATCTCCTGCTTCTCAGTTTAACTGGATGACCCTGGAGTCAGTTTAGCTGGATGACCCTGGAGCCTCGCAAGACGAAAAACTCGCTAGATGAAAGGGTTTTGCGGTTTTTGAGCTGCTTCGCAAGACGAATTTCCCTATGGGCTTGCTTCGCAAGACGAAAACGTCTTGCAAGTTTGTTTCTTTTTTCTTAACACCATTAATACAGTTGCGACTTGACTTCGAGGAGCAACTCATAGAACGCGGTGTGGTAGCCTTTTTTGAGGTTTTTGGTGATTTTTGAAGCTTTTCCAAAACTTTTCCGACACCATGCTTCGCAAGACGAAAAAACTCGCGGAACGAATTAATTTCGTCTTGCGAGGCACCACTGTACATCTATCAGACATGCTGGGTTATTTTAATGCAGCTCGATAAAACAGGGATTCATTGGGTGGGTGGGTGAAACCATGTACCCCACCTGGAGCTCCTTGGAGAAAAAGGTGGGACACAAAGGTAAAAAATAAAATATAGTAGATACATTCTGGCGGTAGGGCATTCTTGAGGAGGGCAGAATACATAAGGTCTCCCTCTTGCACCTTGCAATTGCTAGAAATAGCAAATGCCTCTCTCTGGTTTTTGTCACCTTGTGGAGCTGCGCCTTGCCTGCCTTTCTGTGATATTAACCTTGGATGCCTGACCTTGCCTCTGGATAATGTTTTGGACCAGGACTAATTCTCTGTGTTGACCCTGGTGCGTTTGGATTCTGTTGCACCTCTAATTCTGCCTCCGTTGACTGCGTGTTTTGGTAAGAGATGTAAGAAAATCGAGGCTGGCTTTTTTCCACAACCCGGTAGTGGACATCAGGGGATCCCAAGTCCCTTGATGGGGAGTTGAGCTTGATATAGAAAAATAGGGATGGTTGGCTTTTGCTGCCCAACACCCCAAGGGACTCAATCCCCTAAGTCATGGGTAGGCAAACTATGGCCTGAGGGCTGGATCCGGTCCAATCGCCTTCTAAATCTGGCCCATGGATGGTCCGGGAATCAGCGTGTTTTTACATGAGTAGAATGTGTGCTTTTATTTAAAATGCATCTCTAGGTTATTTGTGGGGCCTGCCTGGTGTTTTTACATGAGTAGACTGTGTGCTTTTATTTAAAATGCACCTCTGGGTTGTTTGTGGGGCATAGGGATTCGTTCATTCCCCCCTCCCCCCCAAAAATATAGTCTGGCCCCCCACAAGGTCTGAGGGACAGTGGACCGGCCCCCTGGTGAAAAAGTTTGCTGACCCCTGCCCTAAGTCCGGGATCAGTCAGAGATGAATGGATGGAGGCAGGATACAGTGAAAACAAGGCTGATCTTTATGTTTCTGTTGCAACAGAGTTCCCTCCCTCCTAGCAAGGAGGCAAGAGTGACCCAGAACCAAGAAGAAACATCTCTTTTAAGGGTTTTCATTTTTGCGTGGAGAAGAAGGACAATTCCCTCTACAAAGTCAGAAATTATATCACACCTAAGGTGGGGTTACTGTGGCTCAGGCAGGCCAAGGGGGTGATATTCCTGAGGATTTAGCAAGTTTTACATAGTTCCAGTGCAAGAAAATCAAACCTCTCCATTCTGAAGGAAATCAGCCCTGAGTGCTCACTGGAAGGACAGATCCTGAAGCTGAGGCTCCAATACTTTAGCCACCTCATGAGAAGAGAAGACTCCCTGGAAAAGACCCTGATGTTGGGAAAGATGGAGGCAGTGGCGTAGCGTGGGGGGTGCAAGGGGGGCAGGCCGCACCGGGCGCAACATCTGGGGGGGCGCGCTCGCTGCCTCCGGAGTTGCAGAAGAGCCTCGGGCTCAGGCTGTAGCAGAGCCGCATGTCTTGCGGAACCGATGAGCTGTGCGCGCGTCCAGGCTGAAGGCGCCTGGCAGGCAGCGGCTCTCAGCGCTCGCCGCTGAGGACGCGCCAGGCAGCCCCTCCTCACAGCTGCAGCTGCTTGGCCGTTGCATTTTTCTCGCCTCTCTGCCCCCCCTCCTCCTCTGGGCAAGCGGTGTCGTTTGGGCGGCAGCGCCAGCGGCAACTCGCAGGTTAGGGGTTAGGGGGGGCGCAAATTACGTGCCTTGCCCCGGGTTAGGGGGCGCAAATTACTTGCGTTGCCCCGGGTGCTGACAACTCACGCTACGCCGCTGGATGGAGGGCACAAGGAGAAGGGGACAACAGAGGATGAGATGGTTGGACAGTGTTCTCAAAGCTACAAACATGAGTTTGACCAAACTGCGGGAGGCAGTGGAAGACAGGAGTGCCTGGCGTGCTCTGGTCCAGGGGGTCACGAAGAGTCAGACACGACTAAACGGCTAAACAACAACAACAACATAGTTCCAGACACAGTTTACACAAAACATTAGCATTTGATAAGACAATCAGGATGCTCTCAGACATCCCTCAATGCGGAGCATCTGGGCAAACAGTGACAATTACGTAATACAAAGGAGGTTCATAGATATAGGAGAGGAATCCCTTCAGGAACGCCCCCTGATTGCTCTCTGCCTATGTGTTCTCAGGCAAGGGGGATTAAGGAGGCAGAGGAAATATTGAGAGTCTTTGAGAAAGCCAAGATGGCTTTTGGATTGCTCTTTTGGATCACATTCATCCAGTACTTTACCAGCTACACTGGCTCCCGGTGGAGTACAGGGTCAGGTTTAAGGTGCTGGTTTTGACCTTTAAAGCCCTATGCGGCCTAGGACCCACGTACCTACAGGACCGCCTCTCCTGGTATGCCCCGCGGTGGACCTTAAGGTTCACATATAACACTTTGGGGGTCCCGAGCCACAAGGTGGTTAGATTGGTCTCAACTAGGGCCAGGGCCTTTTCAGTACTGGCCCCGACTTGGTGGAACACTCTGTCACAAGAGACTAGGATCCTGCAGGACTTGACATCTTTCTGCAGGACCTGCAAGATAGTGCTGTGGCCTTTGGTTTGGACTCAGTCTGACCCTTATGTCTTCCTTCCCTTTACAGTTTTGATTTATGGGCTACTTTTAAAATGAGGCTGCTTTTTAAATTGCATTTTAACCTGTATTTTAAATTGTCCCCCCCCCCCCATTATGTTTCCATTGTAATTTTACTGGTGTAAGCCGCCCTGAGCCCGGCTTTGGCCGGGGAGGGCAGGGTATAAATAAAATTTATTATTATTATTATTACTTTTCTCCAAACAAAAGGTGGCAGCAAAGAAAGGAGTAGCTGCCTTTGCCACTGAAATAACAATAAGCATATTTTTCTGCAAAAAGCTTGAACGATGCTTTCTGCTGACCAGCCTCCTCATTTATTAGCTAGCACGTGTGGTAGAAGAGTCCTCAACTCTTTATCTAAGAGACTACTTAGTCCAGATTCACATTGCCTGTCCTCAAACAGACCTTTTATCAGTATAAGACATGAGGAGAGCTTTCCAGTTTCTTAACAACAGCATGTTAGCTAGAACAACCTGTCCTTAGCAAACAGCTAGAGTAAACATGAATCACCCAGGTGAGAGATTTTGTGTGCTGAACATACACTCCCAAGTTTTGCATCCTGACAGAAAAAAAACGAGAGACGTCTGTTTTGTGGTTGGAGTCAGGACAGCCAGATCAGAAGATCACAGGCCTTTAAGTTCAAACAGCATGTAGAGGTATATGGCAGAAAAGTATAAATGTTCAGATTCATGTTTATATTCAGTAAGACAGCACAGCTCACATCACCGCTGTGGTCTCTGATCCATTCTCCCTGATGTTTTTTGCCAGCGCAGTAAATATGCAGCAGAATAATCTGTGGTAGCTGTCCCTAGTTTACCTGCCTTTTTCAAAGAGTTAAGAGTCAGTCAATATTAAGATGGAGGAAATGGAGGGGAAAGAATCAACACTTTAAGTGCTCTGGTGCCTGAATAATGCAAAGGGGGAAGAGTAAAATGCCTGGTTGTCATGACAACACCATCCCTAGATGCACTGGGGTGCTTCTTACTGTGCTTACATCCCAAAGCTTCCAGACTATTGAAATGATGTGAACAAATTTTCCAGTTGTGCAAGTAAGTATAAGGAAGTGTTCTGCATGGCAGACAGGATGTGAGGAATTTTGCGAAGGCTTGGCCCTGTCCCAGAACATAAATGGGGATCTGAAGCTGGAAGTAAAACCTGCCTTAGAGTAGATAACTATTAACTACAGTCACACCCACCATACATTTAAAGCACACTTCTTTCCCAAAAAAATCAAGGGAATTGTAGTTCTGTGAGGGGTCAACTGCAACTCCCATGATTCTTTGAGGGAAGTCATGCCTGTTAAAGTGGTTTGGATGTGGTTTAAATTGTTTAGGGTTGTAGCCAGCTAAGTTCTACTAAGAGTAGGACCACGGAATCTAAGAGACCCCACTTTTTCTCGCCAACTAATTCCAGTGGGTCTACTCTTAAGTATGCCTGACATGGGCTACAGCCCTTATTATTTATTGGTTACGTTTCTAGATCACTTTCTCCCAAGGAAGTCCAGAGCAACATATAAGAAGCTATAAAAAACACAAAGTACAGATCATAAATAAAACATCATAACCAATGTAGTATAATTATAATTAGCTTCTCTTTCCTCCTCAAGGACTAGAAAAACCTTGAACGGCAGTTCCAAGATTCTGTTTGGAGAAGGAAATGCAAATTCCAGTCTTTGGAGTGCTGTGGAAATTGCTGCAAGACACGTGTTCCTCTGAGGAAAAGGAATGGAAATTATACGAGCGAATGAGTGGTACTGGCCATTGTACTTTTTATTATCACAAAACAACATATTGCAGCATAAAAATTACTAGAATAACTAAAAACTACATAGACTCTTAACAGTGCTTCAACATTAAAATCATATATTTTAGCCCTGGGAGAATAAAGAAGAGTTAGAATCATAGAAATGTAGAGCTGGAAGGGATCCTGAGTGTCATCTAGTCCAACCCTGATTTCTAGAAAAGAGGGCTGCCATATGTCCTGGATTTCCTGGACACTACTGGGATTTCAAATACGCAAGTGACGTCCGGGGGAATTTATGGAAGGCCTGGACCTTTGGCAAGTAAACCGAAAAAACACTTTCATTTAAAAGAAAAAGCTCAAAAATTTTGGGGTCTTCCTAAAAAAAAAGGACACTTTCGGAGTGTCTTGGTTTTTACTTTCTGAAATATGGCAACCCTACAGAAAAGTTTGCCTAAGATTGCAGTCTTTGGTCTTTGAAGTAGTTAAAACTATACATAGTTAGAATATATAATGAATGCAAAGCATACAATGTTATACAGAATTCATACATTACCACTACCCAAATACCCCCCACTATTCTCTTTCTGAAATTATATCTTTTTTAAAAAGCATATAAAACCCACAATATCATCATAAGAATTGATGGGAACCTTCTATAGCTGTAGCTTCATTCACCAGATAACTCCAGGAAGGATATCCGAATGGAGTAAATTTTTCTCGGGTGCCTTTCACGCCATCAAAAGTAGCAAAACAATATGAAAATCCACGGATTTTTCAGGTTATTCTTCTGGTGTCCTGGCTCTTTCTTATTTGCTTCAGGTTAGTATCAACCTCATTATCCATTATGCGCTTTTAGACCGTTGACTTCATTCATCTTCACAAGCCTTTTGCGGAAGATTACTGTTGTTCCCAGGACATGGGTGGCGCTGTGGGTTAAACCACTAAGCCTAGGGCTTGCCAATAAGAAGGTCAGCGGTTCGAATCCCTGTGACAGGGTGAGCTCCCGTTGCTCGGTCCCTGCTCCTGCCAACCTAGCAGTTCAAAAGCACGTCAAAGTGCAAGTAGATAAATAGGTACTGCTCCCGCAGGAAGGTAAACGGCGTTTCTGTGCGCTGCTCTGGTTCGCCAGAAGCGGCTTAGTCATGCTGGCCACATGACCCGGAAGCTGTACGCCGGCTCCCTCAGCCAATAAAGCGAGATGAGCGCCGCAACCCCAGAGTTGGTCACGACTGGACCTAATGGTCAGGGGTCCCTTTACCTTTACCATTGTTCCCATTTTGTAGATCAGAGAAGTCCGCTAAGCCTTTAAGATACAGTAGTGTTGTAGAACGGCAGAGGCTCCTCCAAGGCCCCGACGAGGGAATCGTGGCATCGGAGCCCCATCCAGATAGGGGCAGGATGTAAGCCCACATCACTTATCAGAAGCCGGATCCTAGCCTGTATTCTGGATTGGCAATTGGGGATGCAGATTAGGATAAGGGCTGGGCCGAGGCACAGAGCAGATGGAGAAGGAAGGCTTCCCTTGGGTCCGCTCCCTGGCCATTTAAGCAGCCATCACCTGGGGGCCTACCTACTTTTCCCTCATTGCCCCCCCCCCCCGGTTCAAACCGGTGGTTAAGGACTATGCTGTGGCTACAGTATCATAAATGTACCAAGCAAACAACATGTCTGGAGCAGCACAGGAATACAGTCCTGAAACCAATGTTTCTCTGCAAGGAGGGAGGAGGTAAAAAAAACCTTTCTTGTTACAGGAGTTTAGTAATCACCATTTCAAAGGGTGACAGACTACCAGGAAAGGCAATCAGATAAGGCATTATCAGATAACCTGGCAGACAGGAAAAAGAACAACATTCAAATTTCTGTTGTAGACCACCTTTTCTGTGATGTAGGTATGATGTTTGTAGGTGGGGGGTCGTCTTGGGTTACACCCTTTTTGTGATGTATGTATTATGTATGGAGGAGTGGTTATGAGCTCCAGGGCAGGGAACTTAAAATGTCTATATAAGGGCAGGCACACCTTGGTTCTGGGTCCTCCTCCGTCCTCCTGCATGTGAGGGGAGCACCCTGTTGCAACAGTTCAATAAAGATCAGGCTTACTAGCTGCTTTGCTTCTCAATATTCTCTGGTTGGCCTCTGTTATTTTCTCCTACCAATAGGGAACCCATGTAAGGAATCTATATGGGCTCTTGGATACCCCATAAGGGAAAAAGGGCAGATTTTGTTTACAACACCTACCTCCTAGCAATTGTCACAACTGGGTTGGGCATTGGGGCAATCCTTTGTTTTGGATGGAGGGGAGGTTATAGTCTCTGCCTGCCCCTCCAAATGCTGGGGTATCCCGTTAAAGGGACCGGGGGGTGGGGAGTGGTCATGTTCGTGTGCTCAGGCGGGGCCAGGGCTGAAGGCACTCCCCCAGACAGCGGTCCCTGCGGTGGTCACCCTATTTGATGTAAGTCTTAGGAAAAGGGAAAAGGGAAAGGACCCCTGGATGGTTAAGTCCAGTCAAAGGCGACTATGGGGTGTGGCGCTCATCTCGCTTTCAGGCCGAGGGAGCCGGCGTTTGTCCACAGACAGCTTTCCGGAGCATGCGGACAGCATGACTAAACCGCTTCTGGCACAATGGAACACCATAACGGAAACCAGAGCGCATGGAAACACTGTTTACTTTCCCGCCACAGCAGTACCTATTTATCTACTTGCACTGGTGTGCTTTCGAACTGCTAGGTTGGCAGGAGCTGGGGCAGAGCCATAGCTGTCAACCTTCCCTTTTTTTGGCAGGAAATTCCCTTATTCCAGCACCGTTTCCCGCTGCTTCCAGCATTGTTATATACCCCTTAGGCTGTCCCCGGTACAGGTGAGGCTGGCTGCTCCCTTATTTTCAAGGCTGCTGATCCCTTATTTTCAAATCTGAACATTGACAGCTATGGACAGAGCAACGGGAGCTCACCCAGCCACGGGCATTCAAACTTTTGGATCGGCGAGCCCAAGAGGCTCGGTGGTTTAGACCACAGCGCCACCCTCGCCCCCAAGTATTAGGAACTAATATTGGCCTAAGTGTTGCTTCCAGTGGGCGGGCCAGAAGTATTTTGATTGCCCCATGCCCAAGCCAAACCTCTTTCATCTGCATTCAATAAAGTTTGTTTCAATCCAAACCAGTCCTTTATTTGTCTGCAGCTTGGGGACTAGAGAGCACAATGCCTGGACCCGCAAGAGAGACTGAGAACTGGTGACTTGCCAAAGGCCACCTAGGCACTTCATACCTAAGCAGTGATGTGAATAGGGTCATGAGACAAAGGTTCTTGAGAGCAGAAGCAGTAAGGCCTACAAGGCCTACAAAATCATTCAAACCTGCTAACTGCTAACTGTGAACAGCAAACTGTTAAGTCACTGTGACTTGTGACTCATCCTCATTCTCCCTATAAAAGCAGCCAGCCTCTCTGTGGGCCTCAGTGCGTTTGTCTCAGCCAGTGTGTGTGTTGTGTTGTTGCAGACACAGTGGCTCCAGGACTCTAGTAAATCAGTAACTAAGATTGTGCCTCTGTGAAGAGTCAGCTGCCATGCAGTGGCGTAGCGTGGGGGGTGCAGGGGGGCCCGGCCACACCGGGCGCAACATCTGGGGGGGCACGCTCGCACTCGCAGCTCTCTGCCCCTACCTGTTAGGGGGCGCAAATTACTTGCCTTGTCCCGGGTGCTGACAACCCACGCTACGCCACTGCTGCCATGAGCACTCTGTGTATGCTCTTTAACTATGCTGTTTATGAACAACTTTATTTTCTCAAGTAAAAGTTTTATTCTGTTTACCCCTGCAAGACAGAGCTGTTCTGCCTGGCCTTTGCTTTGGACTCAGTCTGGCCCTTATGTTTCCCTCGCCTTATGGTTTGATCTATGGGCTACTTTTAAAATGAGGCTGCATTTTAAATTGCATTATAACCTGTATTTTAAATTGGTTTTTTTCCTATTATGATTTTACTGTAATTTTACTGGTGTTAGCTACCCTGAGCCGAGGAATAAATATTATTATTATTATTATTATTATTATTATTATTATTATTATTAATGCAGAACAAGCTCTCACACACACATATATGCACAATTTATTCAGGCTGCAGAATTTGTCTTACTCAGGGAGCAAAATTTCTGTTACTTTGTTCCGTATTTCGGTTTTCTTCATGCACGGTGCATTCCCAACGAAAGTTTTGCTTTGGCAGATATGTATTTTGCTAAGAGTGGTTCCTCTGAAACACTTTTCAACCTGTAACTTCCTAGTTCTGTCAATTAGCTGGATGGCTGGAATTCACCTTGGGCTTAACTGAGTGGATCACTAATTCCCATGGGTCAGCCTCAGCCCAGTCTTCACTCATTTGCCCTAGTTAATGAGCAACAACTCCTACTCACAATTATATAATAATCCACCAGACTGTATTGTGGCTAAAATTAAAGCAATTAGCTCTAGGCAGAGGAAAATGTTACTAAACAAAATACCAGTGCTCGGCTTCCATTATATAAAAAGCAAATCAAGCAACTGTTTTTATGGTAGATTAGCTATTTTAGAGTGAACAGAGAGGTTGCAGTCATATGTTCCAGCTATAATGGCTGCAGCTTATACCAGCAAATAATGTAGTCAGATTCCTATGTTCCCATACCCTCCAACATTTCTCCGATGAAAATAGGGGCGTCCCATTCCATAATGATAATTTTACTATTTATATCCCACACATCTTACTGGGTTGCCCCAGCCACTCTGGGCTTCTTCCAACATATATAAAAACATTAAACATTAAAAAAAACCTTCCCTATACAGGGCTGCCTTCAAATGTCTTCTAAAGGTTGTGTGATTACTTATCTCCTTGGCTCAGGGGTCAGATAACTCCATACCCTCCAACATTTCTCCAATGAAAATAAGGGACATCCTAAGGAAAAATGGGTCATTCCGGGATCAAATCAGAAACTGGGATGGCTTCTCTAAATCAGGGATGTCCCTGGAAAATAGGACTAAACACTTGGAGGGTCTGTGCTTCCCAACAGCAAAGTAAAAAGCACGATTCTAGGATCGGAAAAGTCAGCTAATATTCATTCATTCATTTATAAAAGTCTATATACTCACATAAAATATCAAGCTGATACACAGCAAAATATGCAAACACAATAAAATATAGAATATTGTTAAGAAATACGATACTCACAAGAATGACTAGTTCATCAAAAAGGGGAGAATTAAACAACTGAATAGGCCTGTCGGCACAAAACAGTCTTCAATATAACAATGGAAACTTCTCCCATAGGAGCCATGACAACAGTGTTCCTGACCTCCTTCTTCTTTGGCGATCACTTACAGCCAAGTATGGTTATCTACCATGAACACAGTTTTAACAGTGAGTCCGTAAGTGACTGTGGAGACCAATTCTGCATTAACACCTCTTTCCCATGACTTTACCTTCTGCGCAACCAGTGGCACATTGTGCTATGGGAGTAGAAAACCAAAGATGTCCATAAAGTCAATCCATCTGAACAGCTTTCAAGACAAGAACAGAAGAATGGCTGCTTTCTGGCTTCTAACTGCTTCAACTGACTGGGCTTTCAGCTTAGCCAGAGATCCTTTCAAGCAACTCACCTGGCCTCCTAGGAAACAAAACATTCCCCAGGATTCCACAGCTGGTTGTGAGGTCAGAGCCTGGCCAAGGATGGGAGCCAATGGGCTCTGGGCTCCAGGAATGCTCTCTCTGCCAGGCCCATGGCACCTGGACAACTTCAGGCAGCTGCCAAGCATCTGCATTTACACCCATGCAGAAGGCTCAGGCAGCTGGATCTAGGCTCCGCTTAGAGTTCCCCCAAATCCTCTCAACTTTGCACCCCTCTGGAGTATTGAAGGAAATAAGGCAGGCCATGACTGTGGTCCAGTTTCTGGCACCTCCTTTAAATTCACCAGTTTCTTCAGGAGTTGGTTGGCTAGTGGTCCATCATTTGGTCATGGTGTATCATACGTTCCAATGGGTTGAATGTTTTTTTAAAGTTTTTTTTGGGGGGGGGCCTTCATTGTATTATGGAACCTTCTTTCTCCACCTGGTTGCTCACTCACATTCACCACTAGGCATCTTTTTAAAAACATGTTTGGTGCTTTATTGTATTATTACATGAAAACACCTTTTATCTGAGGAACGTGGGGGCTGAGAGGAAGAACCAATAAGGCAAGTGTAATAGGTATGAGTTACTCGTGCGTAAACTGGTGCCTTTCTCGGTTAATTTGCCTTGTTAAACCTTTCTGACTGCGCAGCCCCTTCTCATCGTGGCTGCCTCAGTCACTGGCAGAATCTGTCAGTGGGCGTTTCTTGAACCTCTTCCAGCATAAAAGTTGTTTGACACCCAGTCTCCTCCTCCTCTCACTGTGCGGGAGTCTTCTGCGCAGAGTAGGTGTGGGTAGCGGAGGACCTGGGCTCTCCTCACTGATGTCCAGTGAAGAGTCCTGGAGCCCTCTCTCCAATTCCCCCGTCTGCCCCCCTTTATCCCTGGTGTTGCGCTGATTGGCTTCCCCCTCTACTGAGCTGTTTCTCCCCCTGCTGCTGGGTCCTTCGCCAGCATCATCTGGGAGCCTCCCCTTCGCCTCTCGCTCCGATGTCAGTTCCCTGACAGCAAGGTTGTGCTAGCAAACACTGCTCACTTTTATCTCTGTTTCTCTTTGGCCAAAGCCCGAAGAACAAATGGTGGACAGGCTAGGAGCCTCAATGGCACCCTCTGGAAGTTTCACCCAGGGCAAAAACCCTGGCTAGCCCCTCACCCAGCCCCCAAGCTACACCTCTGTGTGAAGCCCATGAAGGTGCTGGCCTCAGGTGAGTTGCTTGCCAGCAGGTGAGGTGGGCTAGAATACTGGGCCTCTCCAGACCCCAAAAGGCTGCTGTGCACCTCTTAAATGCGCTTTTAAGAAACAAAAGAGCTCTCAGGCCTCAAGCACAGAATTACATTTTTATTGCCTCTTGCTAAACTAATCTAGACATGATCCTGGAGGAACATCGGCTGGCTGTGAGTGTGAAGGCTGCTCCCCGCAAGGCCCTTTCCACCTGGCCTAGGGGGCTAGGCCCACACTCACCAGCCCCACTGAAGAGGCTCCTCATAAGGCTGAAAGAACATCACGCGGCTATTGTTTTACTGATTTAATATGCTGTAAACCGCTTTGAGATTTTTATTAAAAATATAAAGCGGTATGTAAATAAATAAATCTCCCCCTCTTTTTGGTTATTGTTGCTAAAAATAGAGATACCCCTCTTGAATCATGCTGCAATTTCTCTGTGTTTTTAATAATAATAATAATAATAATATTATTATTATTATTATTTATACTGTGTCCATCTGGCTCCCAACATAATTAAAAGCGCAATAAAACATCAAACATTACTTCCGGGTTGGCGCGATCGGGAAATGGCGGATTCCCTCCGAGCTCCGGAGGGAATCGGCTCAGCGGTGGATGGGTCTTTGCCGTGCCGGCGACACGGGGACCCTTAAAAACCGCAGGCGCAGAAGCCTGCGGACTGAAGACTCGGCGGGTGCCTTAAGCGCCCCCCCTGATTCGCAATGAGCCTTTTTAAAGGCTACGGAGGGGATACAGGGGACGGCGTGGCACTGAGAGTCGACCGCTACCGCCGCTGAGCGAAGCCGCGAGCCATAACTGGAGAGCGCTGACTTCCTTCCTTGAAATTCGGACTGAAAAAAGAACCCGTGAGTAATTTGGAACTGAACTTTAAAATTTTTACCTTCTGAATTTGAGACGACCGGGGGGTGTGCCAAAAGGAAGTCCCCACACACCCCCTTGCAGACGATCCAGAGCAACGAAATAAGAGCTAAGCTGGAGTGCCTACCCTGTAAAGGGTGAGTTTTAAAAAGACAGTAACTTCCAAGATTTAGAAAGGTAAATTTGAACAGGAGAGTGGAGTGTTGGAAGAGTCTTTGTTTTGTGGCAAACAACCCTCCCTCCCGGGCCCGGGAGCGACCTGCTTTGGAGCCTGTATAGAGGAGCAGAATTTGACAGCTGTCAAAAGCTGTCAAATGGACTATTAATAGTGAAAAAAATCGCTGTTTAAGACCTCTCCGGATTAAAAGGAGTTACAATTGAACTAAAACTTTGGGAAACAAAGAAACAATAATAGGACAGAGGATTGTTGGAGAAAAGATTACTCAGTAACCAGATTCCCTCTAGGGGGAATTCTGTGGAATTACAATGGCTGTGGGTGGAAAGATACTGAGAGAAATCGAAAGGATGTTTTCACTGGTGGGAACCTTACAGGAGCAGACTACAGCTATGAGTAAACAATTGACGACCTTGGATTTGGAAACAAGTAGTTCTGCTGAATGTAATGAGGGCCTGAGTGAGAAAGAACCCACAGCTGAATTCGAAACTATAAACAAAGAAGAGGAGAAGACTAAACAAGAAAGAGAACAAGTTATCTGGGAAAATACTAACCAGAAGCTGGCATCTGGAGAACACAAGCAAGGAGATTATTGGATTAAATCTACTTTAAGCCCACGAAAGATACAGAAGACGAAAGTGGAGGCCCTGGGACTTTATGGAATTCAGGAACTCGAAATAAAGAAGTACAATTGGGGCCTCCACATAGACTTTGATTTTGACTATCACCAAGACTTAGGCCTTGTGGAAATTCCTCAGCAGTTGTCTTTAAATATGGGAAGAGACTATGGACTGATTGGATTGATGGTTAAGGAAATCTTTCGAGACTGGATGATTGACAAAAAGGACTACCAACAAAATTGGCGGAGAGGGACTGAAAGAGATTTGAGAGCCTCGGATGTGCGGAATCCAGGCTAAAAACTGTTATTTTGGACATGTCTTGGGAAAGGACGCAAAGCGGGGATGGGAGGGAGGGAAGTATTTAAATTTAAACAACACTCAAGACCAGGGGGTTTAGTAATAAGAAAATTATGTAAGAAAAAATGAGAAATCGAGGGAAGAGAATTGGGGTCCAACTTAGGGAAAATTTATTTTTGTTTTTTATAAAAGGAATAATATTAAGACGGAAGAAATGCCAACTTGCTGACACAAATTTGGGAACAGGGATGCAGGGGAGGGGGTGGGGGGAAGTCAAGGACTAGGGTTAGAAAATAAGATTTTCGGGAACTATTCATGTTTGTTGTTTTTTATGTTTGTTTTGGTGTTATGTGTGTTGTTTGTGTTTATATAAAATGTGAAAACCCAATAAAAATATTTTAAAAAAAAATAAAACATCAAACATTAAAAACCTCCCTAAAGAGGGCTGCCTTCAGATGTCTTCTAAAAGTCAGATACTTGTTTATTCCCTTGACATCTGAATGGAGGGCATTCCACAGGGCAGACGCCACCACCGAGAAGGCCCTCTGCCTGGTTTCCTGTAACCTCACTTCTTGCAGTGTCCGGGCTGGACAATGGTGGTGGA
Organism: Podarcis bocagei; assembly: GCF_964188305.1. NCBI lineage: Eukaryota > Metazoa > Chordata > Lepidosauria > Squamata > Lacertidae > Podarcis > Podarcis bocagei. Next base: position 11,728,268 of record NC_138139.1, read on the forward strand.
GACGCTCCTACAGGTATACTGGGCCAAGGCCGTTTAGGGCTTTAAAGATCAGCACCAACACTTTGAATTGTGCTTGGAGGCAATGTAGGTCTTTCAGGACCGGTGTTATATGGTCTCGGCAGCCACTTCCAGTCATCAGTCTAGCTGCTGCATTCTGGATTAATTGTAGTTTCCGGGTCACTGTCAGAGGTAGCCCCACGTAAACCGCATTGCAGTAGTCCATGCAGGAGATAACTAGAGCATGCACCACTCTGGTAAGACAGTCTGCGGGCAGGTAGGGTCTCAGCCTGCATACCAGATGGAGCTGGTAGACAGCTGCCCTGGACACAGAATTGACCTGCGCCTCCATGGACAGTTGTGAGTCAGTTGCACACCTGGTCCTTCAGAGGCACAGTTACCCCATTCAGGACCAGGGAGTCCTCCACACCCACCCGCCCCCTGTCCCCCCAAAACAGTACTTCTGTCTTGTCAGGATTCAACCTCAATCTGTTAGCCGACATCCATCCTCCAATCATCTCCAGACATTCACACAGGACCTTCGCCTTCATTGGTTCTGATTTAAAAGAGAGGTAGAGCTGGGTATCATCCGCATACTGATGAACACCCAGCCCAAACCCCCTGATAATCTCTCCCAGCGGATTGATATAGATGTTAAAAAGCATGTGGGAGAGGACGGAACCCTGAGGCACCCCACAAGTGAGAGCCCAGGGGTCTGAACACACCACTTTCTGTACACAGCCCAGGAGGAAGGAGCGGAACCACTGTATAACAGCTCCTACAGCTCCTCTAGACGGTCCAGAAGGATGTCATGGTTGATGGTATCAAAGGCTGCTGAGAGATCCTGCAGAACTAGGAAACAGCTTTCACCTTTGTCCCTAGCCCGCTGGAGATCATCGACCAACGTGACCAAGGCAGTTTCAGTCCCATGATGAGACCTGAATTCCGATTGGAAGGGATGCGAATGGTCCGCATCCTCCAGGCATGCCTGGAGTTGTTCAGCAACCACCCACTCAATCACCTTGCCACAAAATGGAAGATTTGAGACTGGGCGATAATTGGCCATTTTGGCTGGGTCCCAAGATGTTTTTTTAAAGAAGCGGTTTAATAACTGCCTCTTTCAGCGGGTCTGGGAAGGCTCCCCCTTAGAGGGAAGCATTCACCACCCTGCAGAGCCCATCGCCCAGCCCTTCCTGGCTTGTTTTTATGAGCCAGGATGGGTAAGGATCAAGGAGACAGGTAGTTGGTTTCACTCGTCCAAGCAGCCTGTCCACATCCTCAGAGGTTACAGATTGGAATTGATCCCACGCAACTTGACTAGACAGGACTCAGGTGTGCTTTAAAGATGCAGCATGTTGTTATAAGAATTTTAAGGTCTCAAATATAGAATAAATATTCATAAATGCAGTCTTACTGGAATTTATGTAAAGGTGGTGGGGTTGCCCCTCCAGCAGACATCCTACACCCCCCACTACCAAAATCAACAAATCACTCCTGCAAATGTCCCCACAAAATATTTCATCACACAGTTGATAAAGAAACTAAGATTAAGAAACTGACAAGAAAAAGTATCTGAAACCATAAACTTGTTAATGCTTATAAAATAAACTTGTTTATTTGGTTTAATGTTAACAACTGTCTGGACTCGAGAGAAACGGGTTGGTGGCAGCGGGGAAGCAATCACAGTGGTGGCACAGGGATCAATAGACCAGTGTTTCCCAACCTTTTTTGGGCAAAGGCACACTTGTTTCATGAAAAAAATCTCGAGGCACACCACCATTAGAAAATGTTTAAAAAATTAACTCTGTGCCTATATTGACTATATATAAAGTAATTCTCTTTAATAGGAATAAAATAAACACAAAGTATTTTACATTGTCTGGTTTTGTTTTTAACAGAAATGATTGTGCGTGTTTTTGGTACTCAGATACCTGTTGGAGCACCCCTCCTGCTATGTGCCAGGCTGGCAGCTAAGATTTATGGAGGGGTCCCTCCTCCTGGTCCCACTCCTGTGCAGTGTGTGTGTGTGTGTGTGTGTGTGTGTGTGTGTGTGTGTGAGAGAGAGAGAGAGAGAGAGAGAGAGATTTTTATTTCTCTGCATTTTATTTTATATATTTTGTTATTAAGAAGATAATAAAAACTGAGGTATAAAAATGTCAGAATAAATAAATACAAATCTTGAAGCTTGTCATTCTAAAACTTAAAATGGTCACTTTTTCCAATAGAACAATTCTTTCCACTCTTACTATTTACTAGGTACCTTTGCCATTGCACTGAGGATCATAAGAGACTGAGTCAGAACGAGGAGTGATGTGACAAGAATGAAGCAAAGGATATTTACCATATTGGCACCAGCACCGCACAATACCTGCCAGGCTCAACGCCGGTCTCGCGCTGCCGCTTCCCGCGCTCTCAAGGCCCCGGGAGGAGGAAGGCGTGAAGGGAATCCCGAAGGCGCGAAAACCTCGCGCATGCGCAGGCCTTCCGCCTGCGACAGCCCAGTAGGCCGGCCGAAGCGAGCTAGCGTGCGGCAGAGCGGCGATGGGATGTGGGAGGGAGCTCGCTCGCTGCCCCGCGTGTGCCTATGTGGGGCACGTTACAGCCCCGTGACGTCAGCGCCACGCAGGCAGCCAGGCGAGAGCCCCGCGCTGGGCGGCCTCTCCTTGCCGCCGCCTCGCCTCTCGCCGCCCGACTCGCCCGCCTCCCTCCCACGGCACACCAGGCAACATCTCGTGGCACACTAGTGTGCCGCGGAACAGCGGTTGAAAAACACTGCAATAGACCATCAAACGTACGGGGACCCTGTGTTACCTACCTAAGGCTAGGTAATCACTTCACTTCTTAGTTTCTTTACCGGCCTATACCTTCCTAATAACTTCTAACTGATTATCCCAACTGTCTATCTGACTCCTCTTAACAGACTCTCTCAGTCTCTCACACCAAACTATCCCAACCCACAACCATATCCTCCCTTTCCCTTCTCTAACACCCGACTGACACCTTAACAACACTAACTCTAACTCCTCCCCTTGGGTTCCCACTTGTCAATCACTTCACACTCATTTAACCCTTTCTTTATGACCCAGCATGATGTCACCTAGGAGGGCAAATGCCACATAATGTAATAATACAATAAAACACAAAGAAAGGTTTCTAGGTGCACAAACAGGTTTTTAAAAAGATGCCTAGAAAAATTTAACATCGATGGAAAGAGAGAAGTTCCAGAATGAAACAGGTTTGATTGTGGTTAAGAAAGTGAAATACCTGGGGATTAACATGACAGCTAAAAATGGAAATTTGTTTAAAGATAATTATGAAAAATGCTGGACGGAGGTTAAAAAAGATCTAGAAATCTGGTCAAATCTGAAGCTTTCCTTGTTAGGTCGAATTGCCGTTATAAAGATGAATGTATTGCCAAGAATGTTATTTTTGTTTCAATCATTGCAAATTTTGGACAAAATGGATTGTTTCAAGAAGTGGCAGAGAGACATTTCTAGATTTGTCTGGCAGGGCAAGAAGCCCAGAATAAAATTTAAAATATTAACTGATGCAAAGGATAGAGGTGGATTTGCCCTGCCAGACTTTAAACTTTATTATGAATCAGCGGCGTTTTGCTGGCTGAAAGAATGGCTGCTTCTTGAGAACACAGACATTTTGGATTTAGAAGGTTTTAATAACGTTTTTGGATGGCATGCATATTTGTGGTACGACAAGGTTAAAGCACATAAAGCATTTAAAAACCATATCGTTAGAAGAGCATTGTTTAATGTTTAGACAAGATATAAAGACTTGCTTCAAAATAAAACCCCAAGGTGGTTGTCACCGATGGAAGCAAAGGCTCAGAGAAAGCTCAATATGGAGGCCAAATGGCCGAAATATTGGGAAATTTTGGAACAAGGAGATAAATTGAAATTGCAGAGTTTTGAGAAATTAAAAAACAAAGTGAGAGATTGGCTTCATTATTATCAGATAATGGAGGCTTATAACCTGGATAAAAAAGTTGGTTTCCAGGTGGAAAAATCTAAACTGGAAACAGAACTGTTAGAACCTAAAACTAAGATTTTGTCAAAAATGTACAACTTGCTGTTGAAATGGAATACTCAGGATGAAACGGTTAAATCTGTCATGATTAAATGGGCACAAGATGTTGGACATAATATTATCTTTGCTGACTGGGAACAGTTGTGGACCACTGGAATGAAATTTACGGCATGTAATGCCTTGAGAGAAAATATTATGAAAATGATATATAGGTGGTACATGACCCCAGTCAAGCTTGCAAAAATCTATCATTTGCCCGATAACAAATGTTGGAAATGTAAAGAAACTGAAGGTACATTCTTTCACCTTTGGTGGACGTGCCCAAAGATTAAGGCTTTCTGGGAGATGATCTATAATGAACTGAAAAAGGTATTTGAATATACCTTCTCGAAGAAACCAGAGGCCTTTCTCATGGGCATAGTTGGCCAATTGGTGTTAAAGAAGGATAGAATTTTCTTTATGTATGCCACAACAGCAGCAAGAATACTTATCGCAAAGTATTGGAAGACACAACACCTACCTACGTTAGAAGAATGGCAGATGAAGCTGATGGACTATATGGGACTGGCAGAAATGACTAGCAGAATCTGTGAGCAGGGAGAAGAGTCGGCAGAAGAAGACTGGAAAAAATTTAAGGACTATTTACAAAAATATTGTAAAATTAAGCAATGTTGAATGATGTTGGACTGAAATTAAGTGGTTTCAAGCTGTAATTATGATAAAATGGTTTTCTTTTTCTTTTCTTTTTTTAAAAAACAAGAAAAGTTATAACAATTTAAGATGCTGGAGAGAAAATAAGGTGTTTCTTCTTTCTTTTTCTTTCTTCTTAAGCTGTAATGCTTTGAGATAAGGATTTGCTGTATAAATAATTGGAACTGGAATACAAGAAGGGGAGGTATGAGGAGGTCGGGGAAATAAGTTATGAGAAAATAAGTTTTGAAACTTATGTGTTTTTAATATTTTTATGTTTGCTTTTTTCTTTTTGTTTGTATAAAAATTGGAAACTCTAATAAATATTTTTTTTAAAAAAATAAAAAGATGCCTAGAGGTGGCAAATGTGGGTGAGCACCCAGGCAGAGAGAGAAGGTGGTTCCATAATACAATGAAGGGGAGGGCAAAAAAGCTTTAAAAGAACATCCAGCCCACTGGAACATATGATACACCATGACCAAATGATGGACCACTAGCCAGCCAACTCCTGTTTGGTGGGTTTAAAGGAGATGCCAGAAAGTGGATCACAGTCATGGCCTGCCTTATTTCCTTAGATTCTCCAGAGGGGTGCAAAGTTGGGAGGATTCGGAGGAACTTGAAGGGGAGCCTAGATCCAGCTGCCTGAGCCTTCTGCTTGGGGGTAAATGCAGGGCTGGGTCAGACGCTTGGCAGCTGCCTGAGGTTGCCCAGTGGTGCCCGGTGCCTGGCAGAGAGAGTGTTCCTGGAGCCCAGAGCCTATTGGCTCCTGTCCTTCGCCAGGCTCTGACCTCACAACCAGCTGTGGAATCCTGGGGAATGTTTGGTTTCCTAGGAGACCAGGTGAGTTGCTTGAAAGGATCCCTGGCTAAGCTGAAAGCCCGTTGGTTCAGTTAGGAGCCTTCTTTTCTGAATTTGAAAGCTGTTCAACTGACTTTGTGGGCCTTTCTGGGTTTGGAGATCTTTTGCACAATGTGCCGCTGGTGGCGTAGAAGGTAAAGTCATGGGAAAGGGGGAGGCATCCTGAAGATTCATGCTCCCACCACATGCCCAGTTTTTAAAGATGCTCCTTGGTTATTAAGACCTTTCTTAAATCCCATGCTGGATGTTACATGAGCCAGCAACTTTCCCAGGGAGCTTTCTGATTTGTTGCTATGGAGAGATTTTCCTTCAAGAATGTTTGAGACCACTGGAACAGAAACCCACCCCACCGAAACAGAAACAGGGGAGATGTTGGGGACTGCTGGCCTTCCAATTATTGCTGAATCCCATCCAATCCCCTCCTGCGGGCTAGAGAAGGATCTCTGGCGCGAGATGGCCGTCCCCAGCTTCCCACCTCCAGCCATGTGCATTTCCAGTGGGCATCCCTACATTGACCATGTGCACCTCATCAACAGCCAGTGTGAACTGGAGAGTGTGACACGCAGAAAACACCAAGGGAATCGGCCCCGGAACGGCCCCAGGTGGAATCTGGACCATCTGTTCCCGGAGAGACCCCAGTGACGACGGCGACTCCCCCCGGCATTGTGAAAAGCTCAAAAAGCAAAATTCAACACTCCCAAGGGAAACCTTCACTGCTCAGGACCCAATGGCACCACCCTCCACCACGAGCTCAGCGGCTGCAGTATTCACGGATACTGCCCAAATCCCTTCCAGTCCTAGAGCCTCCCTGAACCCACCCGCAGGGACACCCGTCCCACCCTCTGCCACATTGGACATGTGTGCTGTCCTCAAAAAGGGGAAAATCCACCTCCCAGCAACCTTTCAACTGCCTAAAATTCCCAGCGAGCAGCACACCGGACCCTCCATTCACAGAGGGCACATCACTGCGGGTCTCCAGCTGCTGAGTGCATCATCTGCTGCCATTGAGATATTTTACTTCAAGAACACAGAAACAGAAAATGCCTTAATAATAATAATAATATAGAGATCTAACTAAGAGTTAAAGTAGCTATTGCTAAAGTTCGTCTGAGCAGCTGGCCACAGCAGCAACTGCTCTGCAGTGGTGATGGTCTCAAAGCAAAATCTCTCCATACCCACGAAGGATGCACTCACCAGCCCACACTGACCACTGATGCAACGCAACAAGTTCGGATGAGAACAATGCCACCCCCACCCCCCAGGAACAGGGATTGTTCAGAGGCATCAAGAGCCTAGTGCAGCCAGTTGCTGCCTCTCAACCTAACCTACCTCACAGGCTTGTTGTGAGGATTAAATGAGAAGGGAATCCATGGACACCCTCTTAAGCTCCTTGGAGGAAAAGGTGACATAAATAAATGAGACACCTGGTCTCTCCACCACTGAGAAAGTGGAATTCAAAAAAGAGCAGGCCATCTCTGTCCCTCTCCTGTCCCCACTCCTGTTGCCTTGCTCAACCTCCCCCCCCCGCCTCTTCCCTCCCCCCCCCCAGGTTCTCTGTTGGGGGAAATGAAGGATCTGCAGGAGAAAGGGCCCGTCACTGAGGAGATTGGGGACCACCTGCTTTCCCAGGTAAGGATCCCAGAGCAGGGCAGAGGCTGGCAGCAATTGGCAGGGGGCTGCCTGTGGGTTTCCAGTGGACTTGGGCCCTTGATTTCCTGATGCTCACTGGACGTGTTTCCTCTCCCCTGCCCCCTCCCTCCCTTCTTCCCCCCCAGTTTGGTGTGGCTGCAAGTGAGGAGCTCCAGCAGGCCATTGCCAAATATGGCTTGCAGCAGGCCAGGGCTCTGGAGTTCCTTCAAGCGAAGCAGCAGAGGGATGCTCGGTTCTGGCATGTCATCCAGATATGCTCCATGAGAAGAGGAGGCTGAGCTCAGGGAAAGGGCCTTCTCAGCTGAAGGATCACTCCCTGTGCGAATGAAAGTGTGCAGGAGAACAAGCCAGATGGTGTAGGTTAGGTGGTAACCTCTAGTTGGATGCCACCCCAATCTCCTCTCTAGGTGGTTCAAGATTCCAGGGATTCTGGGGGCTTCCCCTAGGTTTGGTTTCTTCAGAACGAGCGGCAGCCTCCTGTTCTCATAGCAGCCCCCCAGCTGCCCCAAAGGAGAAGCCCCTAAGCAAGTGGGAGCTGAGCAGCAAGGCTCCCCGCACTTGTTTTGCTGCTGACTCTCTCTGGTGTCCAGAAACATGTCATAATAATGATAATTATGTTGTCTGTCTGCTTCCTTCTCTGCCTCTCCCAGGAAATTGAGAGCTGCCCATAAGGCCACCACCGTTCAGCTAAAGGATTTCCTGGAGCGCGAGATGCAGCGCCTGGCTAGCTACCCTCTGCTGCTGAATAACATCATCCAGCACACTAATGGTCTCTCTCTCTCTCTCCTTCTCCATATATTTATGTGTCGGGTGTGGTGGCGAGGGTGTCCCAGAAGAGCTGGGTGGCGTTTGCCTCCCAGGATGGGTCATAAGGAAAGGGTTAAAGTGGGTGTGATGTGATTGGCCAGGGAGAATGCAAGGGGGGAGTAAAAGTTAGAGTGGGAGGTTTTGAAAGTCAGTTGAGGTTTGGGAGTTGGAGAAGAAAGAGGGAGGAATAGGCGTTGTATTGTGAGAGAGTGAGAGGAATTGTTAGGTGGAGTCAGATAGATAGTTGGGAATAATCACTTTGAAGTTGTTAGGAACTAAGATTAAGAAACTGCCAAGAAAAATTAACTGTAACCATAAGCTTGTTCCTGCATTTAAAAATAAACTTGATTATTTGTTAATGTTAACAACTGACTGGACTCCGTGTGTCCCCGTGAGATACAGGGTGGTGGCAGCGGAAAAAAGCAATCGCAGTGGTGGCACAGGGTCAATAGCCCGTCAAACGTCCGGGGGTCCTGTGTGTGATCGCCACAAGCTGCTTCTCTCCATGATTCCATGTTGATGTGCTTCCTAAGTTTGGGAGGTGGTGAGTTGCATTGAGCCTGCCTTACTAGGGAAAGGCAGCACACAAGAGGGTGATGGGGGGGGGGAGAGAGACGATGGTGTGTGTTTATGCAACCCCCACCTGCCTTCAATTAGTGCCCCATGGGCATCGGTGGTGTTCAGCAGCCCACTTTCTGATCAGCAAACAAGGATCCCTTTGCCTTCTGCATCTGGGCTGCTGCTGCTCATCTGTCTTTCAGACCTGTTTGCTTTTAGATGCAGCCTTGTTCCTAGTTTGTTCTGGGAGCTGGGTTTCAAAGTAATAAAATGAAGCCAACTTTGCAGGCAGCCTATCAGAAGCACTCCCTCGTCACCCCCTCTCTCTGCACCTTCTTTGCTCAGAGTCAACTTGGGAGCACCAGTGTCTCTGCCTGGCGTGCGATGAGTGCAAGGAGATCCTTGAGGACATCCAGGAGGAGTTGAGACAGGCAGAGAATCACGGGCAGCTGGATGCCTCCCCAAAGCGCCTGGACGCCAGATCTCTGCGCAAGAGCAGCCACCCACTGGCCAGGCAGTTCCAGGTAGGGCCTCCCCTTCCCCCTCCCTCCAATCCCTGGCCTTGTCCTGCTCTTCCCCTCTGTGAAATGCTGTCTTTTTCTGCCCCTGCTGTGCAGAACCTTGATCTCACGGAACACCACATAATTCAGGAGGGGCCTTTGCAGCTGTACAATCAACAAGAAGACGTAGAAGAAACAACCTCTCCCGCCAAAACACACAAACATGGCACAGGCCTCTGAGTGGAGGGGCATGCGCTCTTCCTCTGCAGTTGGCTTTGCCATTTAGACCCCCCCCTTTTCTATTAAGACAGGAATCAATGAGGGGAGGGGGGTGTGGCTTTGTGGCCGAAAAACACTGGAGTCTAAAAGCCCTGGAGAGTCGCTGCTGCAAAGCGGAGCCTTAGCCGTCGAAACATCCAACTTTCATGAGTATTTAGAGCTCTCATACAACAAGCCACAGATCCCAAGACTCTCTCGGAAATAGTGTTTGGGTGGCAGAAGGGCTCTGGTAGCTCAATGGCAGAACACCTGCTTGGCATGCAGAAGGTCCCAGCTTCCATCCCCAACGGGACCCCCTGCCTGGGACCCTGGAGAGACACAAGACAGGGTACACAAGACAGGGCTAGATGGGTTCAAGAGCTTGATTTGGTCCAGCCTCCTTTGTCCCTCTGACTTGCTGGGCCTTTGGCTGATTCTGCAGCCTGGCACCTAGATGTTCTCCTCAGGATCAGTGGAGCAGGTGAGCAACAGCCCCTCTCTCTGCGTGTGTTTGTGTCTCTTAGGCCTGCACGTCCTGCTTCTGGAACATCTTGTAATATTTCTGAAGCCGAAGGGGCGGCGGATGCAGTTGAAATGCTTCAGGAGGAAGGCAGGGGGATCTGTTTTAAGCCCCGTGGTTCCTCTGGAGACCACCCTCGTCCGCCCTGCAGCCACAGGTAAGAAGGGGGGCCATAAAACCACCACTCTTCATGACACCATGAGCAACAACCCCTCACTCTCTGTGTGTGCGTCTCTTAGGCCTGCACGCCCTGCTTCTTAAAGACCTGGTCGTGTTCCTGAAGCCAAAGGAGAAGTGGGTGCAGATGAAATGCCTGAGGAAGAAGACAGAACAGGGCTCCTCTTTAAGCGCTCGTCTGTCCCTCAGCCGGAGGTAAGAAGGGGCGCCATAACACCACTACACATGATGACCCTGTAAGGACTCTTCTTCCATCTTGTCTCTTTTCTCTGTTCAGATCCAAGATCATTCTTCCTGATCTGTGTTTTGGAGGAGACACCAGACATCTGTGAGCTGGTGGCGTCCAGCCCTTCTGAGAGGATCATGGAAGATGTTTGCCTCTTATTCTCCCCTCTCCCCTGGGAAATGACAACAAGCCAAGCAGTTTAAACGAAGCTACAAGCACAGAAACGAGATGTATTTGGGGGGAGACATACATTAAGTGTCAAAAGGCAGGGTAAAGGTGTGTATTTATATATGTGTATGTTTTGTATGCATATATATTAGCTTTGAATAGCGTTGGAACTCCCTGGAGAAAGACGCTGCTGAAATAAATGTGGGGTTGCACTTTGGTCGCCTGCCTTGCAAACTGGCAAATCGAAGCCCCTCTTCTGCTCTCTTGGGGCTTTAAGAGCGTCTCTCTCTGTCTCCCTTCTTTTCCTGGCAGGTGGCTGCAGCATCAGGAGAGGGTGACAATGGCCACCAGGAAAATTGTCATTCTGCCCTGCAGGCAGCCCCACCAGATGTCCCCCCCCCACGTGCACCCACCTGTGCCTTTCAGGTGAGAGAGACACCCCCCCACTCTGCATGTTTCCTATTGCCAGGCTAGGACACCTCCAGGCAAGGGACCTGGCTGGATTGTAGCCGACAGGGCAAAGGTGGGAGCCGCATCCATGACAGCCTCATCTTTGGGCTCTGGGCCCTCTCACTGTCAGCAAATGGCCCCCAGGAGGCCCTCGGTTTGGAAGAGAACCGCTCCTGGGAGGCTTCTCAGCCGGGTGAAGGGGACGGACACCCCCCTTTGCGATGGCTGCCCTCCTTTTCAGGGGTCCCTAACCCCTTCCCTCTGGGCTCGCCTTTTTGCAGGAGATAGACAAGGAGCAATGGGAGCGCTAGACAGCAGAGTCTATTTTTTATAGTTATAAAATTTCATTAATGTATTTTTCTTTGGTTTTCTTTTGAAATACATGTGTGTAAAATCTAATCTATTTTCTTTTTTTCTGTAACTTTTAAAAATGCAGTAAATAAAAAATGCAATTTCTAAGGTCACGTGGGCTAAGGGCTCAGTAGTTATCCATTTGAAGATAATAAGCCCATATCTTATCTTGGCACTTTTGTGCCCAGCCCCCTACCTGCAGAAGTCCTGTGGCAGAGACCCAGGCCTAGGCTCAGTCACCAAAGAGGCCGGGCACCCGTAACAAAAATGTTGAGGGTACCTGGGCCCCCAATGGACAGGTGCAAAGTCTCTGAGCATACGGGACTTTTCTAAAGGCTCCTTCCAGGACCGGCGAGGGCAGAGCTGAGCTTCTGGCGAGTGTAAAGGCCCTTCTTGCATTTCTAGATACGAGAAAAAAAGAGATATGCTGCCGGTGCGGCTACCTCTCTCTCTCGATTTCTCCAATTTTATAGTCGGGGCACGTTGAGCAGTCCTGTTGTCTCTCAGTGTCTAATATTCTTTGCCTGACTGTAGCTTTTGCCTGGCCCAACCCCGGACTTAGAAGGGCTTGAGGGGCAAAACCCAGTTTCTGAAGGGTGTTCAGGACTACCAGCCCGACTGGAATTGATCGCAGAGGATCAATGGGGCTATCCCTCGGGGGAGCAGATTCAATGTCAGCCATTTGTAGATTGATGTTAGGCAGATGTTAGCCTCATCATCCCTGTTTGAGACACATCTGGGGACTTGTAGGAGAGCTCTAAGAAGTCTGGATTGACAAAAGAATTGAAAAGAGGGAAAGCACCAGGCCCAGATGGGTTCACATCGAGCTATTATAAAGAAATGAAAGATATGCTGATAACTCTGTTAATCGAAGTAATGAACAACATCTTAAAAGAAAGAGACATTCCAGGCACATGGAAAGAGGCATTTATCACAATAATTCCAAAGCAAGATTCGGACTTAACCCAAGTTAAGAATTACAGACCCATCTCTTTATTAAATACGGACTATAAGATCTTTGCCGGAATCCTAGCTAAAAGACTAAAAAAGATATTAACAAAAATTATACACGAAGATCAAGCGGGTTTCCTACCGGGCAGACAAATAAGAAACAATACAAGAAATATAGTTAATCTCATTGAATATCTGTCCGATAGGTGCGATAAACCAGCCAGTTTAATTTTCGTAGATGCGGAGAAAGCGTTCGATAACGTAGTCTGGGATTTTATGTTGAAAAATCTGGAGGTTATGGAGGTGGGCCAAGAGTTTTTAAACGGTATAAAGGCAATTTACACAGAACAGAAGGCAAGACTGATAGTTAACAACGTCATTACTGAAGATATAAAAATATCCAAAGGTACAAGACAGGGATGTCCGCTTTCGCCGTTGCTATTTATAGTGGTCTTAGAAGTCTTATTAAATGCAATAAGACAAAATAAGCAAATTAAAGGGGTAAAAATAGGTTTAAATGACTACAAAGTTAAAGCCTATGCAGATGATGTGGTCCTAACTGTGGAAGAACCTATAGAAAGCATAAGGGAGATCTTGGATGAGATGGAGAAATTTGGGAAAATAGCAGGATTTAAATTGAATAAGAAAAAGACTAAAATGATTGTAAAAAATTTGGACCAGGATAAGATTGAATTATTACAGCAACGAACAGAAATTGAGGTTGTTAAAAAGGTTAAATACTTGGGAATTTGGCTTTCTAATAAGAACATCGATTTATACCAAAACAACTACACCCCAGTTTGGAATGGAATTAAAAAAGATCTGGAGGCTTGGGCCAGAATGAAACTATCATTCTGGGGAAGAATATCTATGGTCAAAATGATGGTGCTCCCTAAGTTGTTATTTTTATTCCAAACGATACCCATAATAAAAGGTACAAAAGACTTTAAAGAATGGCAAAAGGTGATCTCAAGATATGTCTGGGAAGGGAAGAAGCCCAGAATCAAATTTAAGTTATTAACAGACGCAACAGAAAGAGGAGGCTTCGCCCTACCAGACATGAGATTGTACTACGAGGCAGCATGTCTGTGTTGGATAAAAGAATGGGTTAAGTTGGAAAATAAAGAACTATTAGATTTGGAAGGGTTCAATAACAAATTTGGGTGGCACGCGTATCTATGGTGTGATAAAAAGAGAGTGCATAAGGGATTTTGTAGTCACATTTTTAAGGGTCCACTAATAGAGGTTTGGGATAGATACAAAAATATACTAGAACCGAAAATCCCACATTGGCTATCCCCGTTGGAGATAATGTGTGTAAAGACAGTTAACATGAGAGAAAAGTGGGGAAAGTATGGAGAAATGGTTACCAATGAAGGAGGGAAGTGGAAAGTAAAACCATACGATCAGGTTAAAGTATTCACATATGATTGGTTGCACTATTTTCAGATAAATGAAATGTTTAAAAAAGAGGTGAAGGAAAGGGGTTACGATGAAAAGGAATCAATATTTCAAAAAGATATAATAAACAATGAATATAAAAATTTATCAAAAATGTATAAAATACTGTTGGAGTGGAATACGAAGGATGAGGAAGTGAAATCAGTGATGGTACAATGGGCAAGGGATTTTGGTTACAACATCCAATTGGAGGACTGGGAAAAGTTGTGGAGAGTGAACATAAAATTTACGGTATGTACGCTATTGAGGGAAAATGTGATGAAGATGCTTTATAGGTGGTACATGACACCCGTAAAACTGGCAAAGATGTATAAGGCAGATAACAAATGCTGGAAATGCAAACAAGAAGAAGGCACTTTTTATCATCAATGGTGGGAGTGTAAGAAAGTTAAAAGCTTTTGGGACGAAATTTACAATGAAATGAAAAAGATGTTAAGATATACCTTTGTAAAAAAGCCAGAAGCCTTTTTATTAGGTATTGTGGGAAAGGACATTGGAAGAAAGGACTGCAAACTTTTCCAGTACGCGGTAACGGCAGCCAGAATTGTGTTGGCCCAGAAGTGGAAGCAGGAAGAAATCCCAACGGTAGCAGAGTGGAGAGCAAAACTGACAGAATATGCAGAATTGGATAAATTAACAGGGAAAATCAGATACATTAAGGATCAAAAGTTTATTGAGGACTGGGGGAAATTTGTGGGTTATCTGGAGAATAAATGTTTTGTAAATACAACGCTAGTGGGATTTAAAGAGGCACTGTAAAGAACTAATAAGTATTGTTTATTAGAAATAATGCACGAAGGGAGGAACAAATGGCAATATGAAAGAATGGAATGTGTACTAAAGATATAACTACGAATGAATGTCAATGACATTGAAGGAAGTTCAAAATGAATGAGATGTGTTGAAATATGGATATAATGTATAAATAGTTGGAAATTAATAAAATTTTAAAATGCAAAAAAAAAGAAGAAGTCTGGATTGAACACTCCATTCATACCACCATTCATAGATACTTATAGTTTGTGACTTGTTCTAATTTGTGGCCTTGGAGTTCACAGCTTCTAAGCTTTGGTTTTCCCCCAAAAGCAAATATCTTGGTCTTTTGATAGTTGATTTTGAGGCATTCAGATTCACAGTATGCTGCAAGCTTTCTTAGTGCTCTTTTGAGTCCAATGAGGGTTCTAGATAGAATTACTGCATCATCGGCATATAGCAGGACTGAAATATGCCAATTTGCGAGCTTCGGAGGGTGGAGTTCTGAGTCATTGAGTGCAGATACTAAATTATTTAAATACAAAATTGAATAGTAGAGGGGCCAATAGGCACCCTTGCCTGACTCCTTTGAAGGTTTTAATAGGGTCCGTTAGGTGTCCTAGGCGGCTACACCTGACTCTAAGAGCCGTGTTTGCGTGCAGTGACTGAATTAAGAGCAGAAGCCTTCTATCTATATCTATAGTGTCCCAGAGTCTGGCTCTGGAGACTGTATCAAAGGCCGCTTTTAGATCAACGAAGGCAGCTATAGTGAGGCTTGCCCTCCTGATTTGTATTTGTCGATGAGATGTTGTAACGTTAGACAGTGATCTGTCATGGACCTTCTGGGTCTGAAGCCTGCTTATTCTATTGCCAGGATATCTTCATTCTCTAGCCATTCTGTAAACTTATTAAGGAGGTGCTTTGAGTAGCGTTTACTAATCACAATAGGCTAATCGGCATATAATTTGCTGGGTCCCCTCTGTTGCCCTTTTTATAGATTGGGACTATTATGACTGTTCCCCATTCCCTTGGGTTGCGGCCAGTGTCATCTATGTAAGTAAAGAGGATGGCTAAGAAAGGTGACCACCAATCCGCCTGTGCTTTTATCATTTCTGGCGTAATGCCATCTGTGCCTGGGGCTTTGGCCGTTTTCAGTTGGTTTATATATGATTTCACTCAGTTACTGAAACTGGCGGCCATTTAGCCATTTGTTCTATATTATAATTCCGTAATGGAGGTTCAGCGTCCTCGTACAAAGATTGGAAGAATGAGACCCAAAGGTTAGGGGGAATTTGTGAGGTTAAGGGGGAAATAGCCTTATGGGTGCCAGAAGCTACCAGTTTCCAGAATAGTGTCTGATCTTTTGCTTTTGCCACGCTAATTAATTCTAGCCAACATTTTCTGGTATAGGCGTTCTTTTGGTGGGTTATTAGGTCTTTATACTCTTTTTTTAGGGCATGAATGGCAAGATAGGCTTGCTGTCTGACAGAATTTATGACTGTCAGGGCAGCTTGGTAAGCATTTTGCAGGGCTTTCTTGACCTCAAAGCAGGTGTAGTCAAACCAGGGTTTATTTGATGTTATTGGTTTAGTTGGCCTGTTCTCTGTGGTATTAAAAAGATGGGATTTTTAATTGTTGGAGCAGGCTCTCATACTTGGAAACTGGGTCCTCAGGCCTAGGATTATTCCCAGAGCCAATTAAAATTGTACACTCCCTCTCTCTCTAGCATCAGACAGCAAAGAGAACAAAGGACAATAGTCCCACTTCACGGAACACAGTAACACAAAAATCCTGTCTCCATCACTTCCCACTCTGTAGAGTCAAAACATACATCGTCATGTGATAGACAACAATCCCATGACTGCAATCATGGAGCAGGAATTCTGACATTTCCAGTGTTTTGCTATTAACATTCTGGCTGCTGTTGTTGGGTAAAGAAATACTCTTTGGTTTTCATTTTGGTTCCAAGATGGCGGCGCGTCCATACGCTGCATCTCTGAGCTTCCAATACCTTACCTACTCACGCACAAAACTGGTAAACATCGGGCTCGCAAGAAAAATAGAGATAACTAGAGAGTTTCAAAGGTCCCACTGTATACCAAACTGCACAGTAAGACCTCCAGGATCTCTATGGATTGTCGTCGGGAGGGGGAAGTGCCAAAAGAAGCGAAAGAGAAAAGAGCAAAAGCAAAAACATGGCTGCAGAGCTGGTCTGTTAACCCGGCTTCAAAAAAGACCCATCAGACCAGCACTGCCAAGCGTCTTCCTGACCAACACCAGATCTCTCATCCATAAAATTGACGAATTACAGTTGCTGATGGCAGCAAACAAGCTTCTTCGTGAAAGCTGTGTGGTAATTATTACAGAAACTTGGCTACATTCAGCCGTACCGGATGTGGCAGTTGAGCTGATAAATTGAATAATCTATCGTTCTGATAGAAACAGTGATTCTGGTAAAGCTAGGGGTGGAGGAGTCTGTATTTACATACACAATGGTTGGTGCGTTAACAGCAAAGTAGCTTACACATATTGCTCTCCAGATGTAGAATTGATGGCAGTTACATGTCGGCCATTTTATCTGCCTAGACAAGTAACTGTCATAATTATTACAGCTGTTTATATTCCACCTGATGCTAATGTCAGTGCAGCACTTTCTAAGCTATATGACGTCATCTCCAGGCAACAGCAAATCCACCCAGAGGGTGCCCTTGTTGCGGCAGGGGACTTCAATCAAACCTGCCTGAAGACAGTTTTCCCTAAGTTTGAACAGTTTGTGAAATTTCCCACTAGAGGACGGGAATATTCTAGATCTTGCGTATTCCAATTTGAAACAGGCCTACAGGGCAATCCCCTTCCCCCACTTAGGCTCACCCAACCATTCTTCAGTTTTTCTATGTCTGAAGTACATCCCTCTCAGGAGAAGAATTCAGCCAGTTATAAAAACAGAATTTGGCCAGAGGGTGCTCTTAGTCAGCTCCAGGATTGTTTTGAGAGCACTGATTGGAGTGTGTTTGAAGATCAAGATCTGCACAGATGCTATACTTTCCTATATTAAAGTGTGCACCGATAATGTAACATCGCAGAGATGCATTAGAATCTATGGGAACTGTAAACCATGGATGACTGCTGAGGTAAGAACACTCCTGAAAACCCGGGATTCTGCCTTTAAGACCGGGAATATAGACATATACAGAGAGGCGAGAACAAATCTCAAAAAAGGCATTAAGGCAGCAAAACAACAATATAAGCTTAATGTGGAAAATTATTTAGCCGATAACAACATGAAACAAATGTGGCAAGGACTGCAGCACCTAACCAAATACAAGGGCAATACGATTTGCCCCCTGTATACAATGCCCAGAGGAAAATTTATATTGCCAGTTCTTAACTGGCTTCCATGTCGATCCGCACAGGAAGTGACAGTTGAACTCCTAGCAGATAAACTTCTATATATTACACACCAGGTAGCCAAATTTGCACTGGCAGCCAAGAAGTTCTGTTCCAGCTATGTGAATGCACTCCAATTTTAAATTCAATGTTGTAAATTGCTTCTTTTTATGTTTTAATCTTCTACAGGTTAGATCTCTGTAAAACGAGCATTGGAGAAGCTCACGGTCTAACAGTTTCAATTTGGTCAGTCACAGGGACAGAACCTCTTCGGATATGGGATTTTTCTATAGCGATCTTCAAGAACAGCAGAGGTGAGAGCACAGAGTTGTGTCAGGGTGAATGCCTTATGGTATTTAGGCAGATGCAGATTGCTAAGATACTCCATAGGCATTGAGAGATACCTGGCAAAAAAAGAGGGGGACCTATCCAGATCAGTTTGGTGTTCTGTGTTTGTGATACGCTGATCTAGCCTCCCCAAAGCCCATTCTGAGCAATTGCTCAAGGGAAAAGCCCAGAGCTAGAATTTTGGTCATAACTGCCTGATACTATGCAGATTGGAATTCATCCTTGACAACAAAGGGAGGCAAGCCCAGTTAGGAAAAAAAGATAATCTTAGCCAATATTTGAGTACAGACATCTATACTCTTGAGCCTCTATGCTCAAGAGACCGGCTTCCAGCCTCAAGATGGCATTTGTGACACATTTTGGGACCTGAAAGATTGATCTTAAAATTTTAAATCCCCTCTGGGCTCCCCCTTTTCCAGGAGATAGATGAGAAGCAGGGGGAGCGCTACATGTCTGTCCACCCAAACCTTATCCTGGGAACACATAGAGCTTGGAGATCAGCAAAGCCCCATGAATTGCTGCGAAAAACCAGCTATGTGAAATCTCCAATATACTAATTACACCTTCAGTGGTTTTGATGCGCTCCAACGATGTCAAATTTGGAGGGGAACCTAACTGGGCACCGTGTACAAGTTTGGCTATAAACTTTTACCTCAAATAATTTCAGTGCTGCCTGTATATAATAGCTTCCTTTGAATCTGAAGCATCATGTATATTGTTCTTTTGTCTCCCGGAGACTGAGTGACATTGCCAGACAAGAGGACATAGCCCAGGTAAAACCAGGGATGTTCCTAGGGGACCAGATTTATTGGACCATACCAGCCCCCTACCTTGCAGAAATTCACTATGTGGAATACCGTAGACTTCTTACAGCGGCTAGATTAAATGTCCTTGACTCTGCGATATTGTGGGGAAGGTACAGGGGAGTACCATACGCCCAGAGAACCTGTCACTGTGCCATGGGTGTGGTTGAGTCCACCGAACACATTCTCTTGACTTGCCCTTCTTATGCAGAGCTTAGACAAAATTTTATAGACCCACTCCTATGTCAATCTAGCTTCCTATCCGGAGAAAACCAGGTTTTACATTTGCTGAATAACGTCACTAGAGCTATACCTTCCTTGGTGGCCAAATTTCTTTTTTTAGCTTTTAAGCGCCGCAAGACTATAATTGACTGTATTGATATGGGGCTATCTGCTTAGCCCATTTTAGTGTTGGCTAAGTTCTAAAACCTTCCTGGAGCTTTAACTGTGTATTGACAAATGTACTTTTTTCTGACTGACGTTCGAATAAAAGGTTGATGATGATGGTTGTTCTTTTGTATTCTTATTTTCCACCCACCCTCCCCATCCTCAATCAGTTTGACTCTGGCCTTTAATATACAACAACAATTTATCTCACAGCTAAAAAATAATAATGCTATCATTTGCTATAAATTATATATCCTAATACTGTAAAAATGCATACTTTTATAATATTTTATTTATTATTTACTTGTTATAAGTTATGTTGGATATATTGTTGTTTAAATGATGCAAATATGGTTTAAAAATAAAACTTTGTATTCAAATTATATATTGCCTATTTTTTATGCCCTCTATGGACAAATGTGTTGAGGGGTTTGTGTGTGTGTGTGCCTACACAAATGCATGGGGTGTGTTTGCCAAACTGGGTCTCTGCCCAGGTGACAGAAATGCTTCAGAAAGACAAGGGGGCTCCTGTTTAAGCCCCATCGTCCCTATCAAGACTGCCCTCATCCGCCCTGCAGCCAGTAAAGATCCACTAAAAACCAGATATGTGAAATCTCTGATATAGTAATTACACCTTCAGTGGTTTCGATGTGCTCCAACAACGTCAAATTTGGAAGGGAATCTAACTGGGCACTGTCTATGAGTTGGGCTATAAACTTTACTTCAAATAATTTCAGTGCTGCCAGTATGTAATAGCCTCCTTTGGATCTGAAGCATCATGTATATTGTTCTTTTGTATTCTTATTCCCCACCCACCCTCCCCATCCTCAATCAGTTTGACCCTGGCCTTTAATATACAACAGTAATTTATGGTGCTGGAGGAGACTCTTGAGAGTCCCATGGACTGCAAGAAGATCAAACCTCTCCATTCTTAAGGAAATCAGCCCTAAGTGCTCACGGGAAGGACAGATCCTGAAGCTGAGGCTCCAATACTTTGGCCACCTCATGAGAAGAGAAGACTCCCTGGAAAAGACTCAGAAGATTGAGGGCACAAGGAGAAGGGGATGACAGAGGACGAGATGGTTGGACAGTGTTCTTGAAGCTACTAACATGAGTTTGACCAAACTGTGGGAGGCAGTGGAAGACAGGAGTGCCTGGTGTGCTCTGGTCCAGGGGGTCACGAAGAGTCGGACACGACTAAATGACTAAATAACAACAATTTATTTACCTCACAGCTAAAAAATAATAATAGTGCTATCAATTGCTATAAATTATATAACCTAATACTGTAAAAATGCATACTTTTTATAATATTTTATTATTTACTAGTTATACGTTATTTTGGATATCTTGTTTAAATGTTGCTGGAAATCAATACAAATATTGTTTAAAAACAAAACTTTGTATTCAAATTATATATTGCCTGTTTTTTATGCCCTCTACGAACAAATTGTTGAGGGGGTTGTGTGTATATCTACACAAACACATGTGGTGCGTTTGCCAAACTGGGTCTCTGACCCAGGTGACAGAAAGCCTACTTTTGCCCCTGGGCACACCACCCACTAACAGCAGCAGTCAAAATAATTGTTTTAAAAGGGCAGAAATGGTGAATATCAAACTATTCAATACTGTTTTAAAAAAGCTGGTTTCATAATTAAAAAGAATACTGTAAAAATGTGATTGATGCTGAAATTAGGGTTCTTATTCCCCACCCAGTTCTCATAGGAGTTATGTCCACTAAGGACATCCTCAAGAATACGCTCATTGAAATTAATAAATTTAAGTTAATCACGCCCATTAACTTCAATGGGTCTAGTCCGAGTAGGACAAGCACTGAATACAACACAATATTCTTTTGATAGTTTTGTTCTTTTGTATATAATTTTTATTTAAATTTTCTGTTTTGCAATTTAAAATACTCATTTCACATCCTTAAGATATCAATCTCTTCCCTTCTTCTCTTTCCATGGTTCATTTTGCATATCATAAATCCCTGCGTATTTTATAAAAACTACACCAATTGGTTTTCCATTATTACATCCATCAAAAATTAGAGTTGAATTTATCTTAATGCTGCCAGCGTTTTCAGCTGTACACAATTATTTCCCATATGGCCAACAAACGTTTGCCAGTCTTCTTTAAACGGATGTTCTTCTTGTTCTCTTATTCTATGTCAAGTCTGCAAGTTGTGCATTTTTTAAAATATAGTTTTGTGCACTTGCTTCTGAGAGTAGTATTGCCGCGGCCTCTTAAAAGCTACGTTTTGGGCATCCTGGCAGCAACAATAATTTTAGATGACAAGGGAGAAACTATGGATGTAGAATAATAATAATAATAATAATAATAATAATAATAATAATAATAATAATAATAATAATAATAATAATAATAATTTATTTATACCCCGCCCATCTGGCTGGGTTTCCCCAGCCACTCTGGGCGGCTTCCAACAAAACCCTAAAATACAATAACCTATTAAACATTAAAAGCTTCCCTAAAGCAACGGTCAGAGTCAGAAGAGCTGTCAAAAAAAGCAATATGGATTCTTTGGAGGAATTAATCATGATGATTACCGTGAATAATTATTAATAGCATTGATAAAAATGTTTGGAGGAATTAATAGTTGGAGGAATTGATAAGAAAAACGCCCCTTCCCCTCACTCCCATGTATTTTAATCAAGAGTTCATAGCCCCCATTGAATAAGAGGGAGGCGGTTAGAGCAACGACCATAACTTGGCGCGCGCCAGTGGCGGCGGTTGGCCTGAGGGACAAACCGTCTTCGCCTCGAGTTGGCGCGCTAGCGGGATCGGCGCATGCGCCGGCGGTTGCCCGCACGCGCAGACGGCGGGGGTGGGAGGTCGGTTGCGGAGCGGAGACCTTCGCCGAGAGGGGGAACTTTCTCCGCGCGCGCGCGCGCGCACACACACTTCAGTTTTCCTGGTGCGCAGGCGTGTAGCGGGAGGCCGTTGCTCCGGGAGACCTGACGGCCGGCCTTCTCCTCAGGAAAAGCTGAGGGGAGGGAGGATGTGGCGGCGGCGGCGGCGAATCCCGGCGTCGCCCGCCAGGCGCTGAGAGGGAGAGAGCGCGCGAGAAAAAAGGCCCATGGCGGAGTTCCTGCCGATGCCCGGGCTGTTCCTTCGGGAGGAGCCGCTTCCCGGGCCGGATGCGTCCGAGACGGAGGCCGAGCTGTCCCTCAGCCTGGCGCGCACCAAGACCCGCTCGTACGGCAGCACGGCCACCGTGGCGGCGCCGCTGGCCGAGCGCTATGTGGAGCACCGTATCAGCGCCTGCGACACCCTGCAAGGCATCGCGCTCAAGTACGGCGTGACGGTAGGTGATGGCCGCGCTCGGCTGGGCCGGCAGGGTCGCTGGCTCCCCTGCCCAGGGTCGGCGTCCTTGCTATGGGTAAGAGGACGCGGCTTGGGGGGGGGAGCGCCTGAACATGTGCAGAGTGCCGTCTTCTTCTGGGGGCTCCCACCACCAGAGTGGAATAATTGCGGGATGGATAAGCGAAAGCGAGCGGCCCCCCTTTATCTGAAGCATGTGCAGAGTGCTCCCCCCCGCCACGTTCTCAGTGACTCCAGCTGGATTCTCAGACATATGTGGCTGTTAGGAAGAGTACACTTAGTAGCGTAGAATTGTAGAGTCGGAAGGAACCCCCAGGGTCATCTAGTCCAACCCCCTGCAATGCAGGAATCTAAAGCATCCATGACGGATGGCCATCCAACCTCTGCCTAAAATCCTCCATTAAGCAGAGTTCACAACCTCCCGAGGGAGACCATTCTAGGGTTGAACCACTCTTATTGTCACAAAGTTCTTCCTGGTGTTTAGTGTTTTTTGTAACTTGAAGCCATTGGTTAAAGTCTTGGTCCCTTGATCCTTTTCACATGTACTGCTAGTAAGCCAGATTTGCCCCCCCCCCATTTTAAATTTTGCAGAGAGGGCCTTCCTCCTCCTCCTGAAACTAATTATAGATAAATCCCCAGACATCTGTGACTGATGTAGTCTATGAACATGTACAGAAGGCTTTTCTCTCCCTGCCCTTTGGCTCAGCTGGTCCCTCAGGCATCTGTGCTTGATATGAAGAGAGTGCTTCTCTTTGCTGGTGTGCTGAGCCCCAGGCATCTGTGATTGACAGAAGAATGTTTGAGCATGTACAGAGGGCCTTTCGTCTCCCCTCCCAGTAACTGTCAGCCCCTTAGGCATTTGAGATTGGACAATACTTGTGCAATAGTTATGCAGCCCAGTAACCCAAGTTAGCTTTTTGGGCCTCTATGAGTGATAAGAAGTAAGTATGTACAGAGGGCCTGCCTTTTCTTCCCCTGCAATAATTACAGATAGCTCCTGAGGCATCTGTGACAGATAAAAGGAGAACAATTCACTCTGAATATGTGTAGAGGGGCTCCCACTACAAATTGCCCCTCAGGCATCTGTGATTGATGTGAGAAAAATGCTTTCCTCTGAATCTGTGCAGTGTCCTCATGTCCCCCGCCCCCAACATGGATATCTGTAGATGGCACCTCAGATGTTGAGCTGGATGAGCTTCTAGAATCTAGACAGATGTGCTTGGAACTCCAGCACATCTGTCTTTAGCACTAAAGTTGTAAGAACACAGGGAAGTGCATTATGCTGATTCAGTGCATTGGTCCATCTAGGCTCAGTAATCTCTATTGTGACAGGCAGCTGTTCTCCAGGATTTCAGGTAGGAGCTTTTTCCAGCTCTACCTGAAGATGCCTGGGATTGAACCTTGGACCTTCTGAACGCAATGCAGATTCTCTACACTGTGCTACTGTCCTCCCCCAAAGACATAATTGGGCAGCAGACAAAATGCCAATGTTTCATGTGTAGCTGCCCTGCTGTGATCACCTTTCAGCATGAAGAGAGTATCTTCACCATCATAAGAGGTACTACAGCCAGCACCTTAGGCACTGGTTAGGGACTTTCAGAGATATTTGAGCTCCAGCACCTCTAGCTTTAAGAACAAAGACATGGTCAGGTATGTTGCCCTGTGTAAAGAAAGTTTTCTTGGAGGATTCTCTGCGTAGCAGGAGAGGTGATGTTTGTTACACAACTGTTGCACTTCCCCAACCTTACTGAACTGTGATTCAGTTTGTTGACTTGGCTGCATGTCTTCCCTTTAGTATGAATTATTTAAAGATTCACCCAGATACAAAAGAAGGTGAAGTGGTTGTTGTGTGTGACAATACATTTTAGAAGCAATATCTCAGAGAAGCAACAAACAAGTGTTTCCCAACCTTTTCCTGACAGTGGCTCCCTTCCAACATTGTTTCCTTCCTGTGGGCCCCCATGGGCATGGCAGGGGGGCAGCTTCCCCCCAAAAGTAAAAATCAGTACAAATCTGAGGTTCTGTTCCCCCTAACAAAAGCCTGCCCCCCGAACAAAAATCCTGGCTACACTCATGCCCCCCAACCAACTGGTAGAAAGGTAGCTATTTAAATGTTTTGTTTGTAAATAGAACATGTTTTATTTATAATTTTTATAATTTATACAAAATACAATTACATTAAATGATAGGACCATAATGAAATATTGTTGAAGCAGAAAAACATAGAATCATGGAGCTGGAAGGGACTCCAATGGTCATCTACTCTAACTCCCTGCAATGTAGGAAACTCAGCTAAAGCATCCATGGTAGATGGCCATCCAACATCTGCTTAGAAGCCTTCAAGGAAGGAGAGTCCAGAACCTCCTGAGGGAGATCCATCTTCCATGTATTATAAAAAGTAAGCAACACTTATTTGACCCCAGTTATTTGACATAGAGAGGGAAACCTACAGATACAGTCCAAAAGGTGCACAGGGAGTTCTGTATATATGGGATAATTTTAAAAAGCAAGTGGTCCTCACTGACCTGGTGCAGAAAGATTTTGTCATCCAGAGAAGCCCTGGCTACCTATATAAAACACTATAGCCCCACAAACCCTTACTTGGTAGTAAGGCCCATTGAAATCAGTGTGTCTTTCTTCTGAGTAGACAGTTATTTACTACAAGGAAGTCAGCAGCACCAGACGACTCTGCTCGGCTGGGCGCTGTGGTGCATTTTACTCTGTGCCTTGCAGAGCCAGGCCAATGCTGTTGACAGGCCCTGTGCTCATTGGCAACATCCAAAGGCCCTGATCCATTTGGCGCTGGGGTAGATTGCACCCTGCGCCTTGCTGAGTCAGGCCCAAGCTGCCAGCGGGCCCAGCACTGGTTGGTGGCAGCAACAAACAGCTCCTGCTCTCTCAGCCCTACCTATTGCCACTCCACCCCTGCACTTACCTGACCTGGGGGTTCTGAGAGGAAACAAACCAGGACTGCTCCAAGAAAAAGCACACGGCAAAAAATAGTGCTACTTTTTGCGGATAGCCAGCCAATCAGGATTTATTTTTATTAAAAGCGTGATTTTCCCCCTCACTTCTCACTTCCCTCTGTGGCCCCCAGCCTCGTGCTATGACCCCCCCCCCCATTTACATGATTTTTACCTGTGTCCCCCTTGGAATATCCTGGGGGGGCCCAGCTGGGAAACACTGGTTTAAGGTGCATACCAACAATCCCTTGCAGCGTGGTTGGGGAGATTTAGGTGCAACTCCTGGAATATGTGCTGCTACCAGGAGTCCAGGAGTTGTATCAACCTTTCTTAGGAGATCCTGAGCTAGTCTCATGGGTTGCTAGAGACAGCAAACTTTTGGACTAACATTCACACTGGGCTTGTCCTTGAAGAAGGTGGAAAAACCTGGAAACATAAGACAATTACTGATGTAATGGAATGGGTTACTAATAGTATTGCATATGCTAAGCTAACTACTAAAGCATATTTATGAAATAAGCATTCACTCTATTAAGGGATTTTATTTATAATTATATATTTGCTACTTTTACTGAAATGAGGAAGTCAAGTTACACACATACGTGCACTCATTTACCTGTTACATGGCATACAGCAGGACAATGAGCCATCTAATAAAAGAGCTAGGAACTAGCTCACCAGCCTCCTGCCAAAAATGCCATCCTGGGAAGCAAACCGTATTTTGCATAGTGGGAGACGGATGTTACAGCAATAACCCTGTCCACTTCTGCCTCAGATCCCACCCACTTTCGGCATGCAGCTTCTAAACATTTGGTATGAGGCAATGTGACCCTTGAAGAAAGAAAAGTTCCTATCGCTGATGTAAAATATTAGTTCATTAAAACTCATTGCGCAAGAGACTTTGTTTAGAGATAACTATGGGCCTTGAACTTTCCGAAAGCAAAGGCTTCTAGTTTTGGATCTTCTGTCTTAGTAAGAAAAGAAGGAGGTGTGCTTTGTTTATAGTTAATAACAGTTTGCAATTTTATAACAGATTTATATAGCAATTATATAGAAGATTGCAGAGCTCAGGTATTGAAAGATTATAAAAAGAGGAGGATAGCTCATGTTGGGATGAACTTTCTCATGACAGGATAGCATCTCATGGAGCCAGGTGCTGGATTCTAGTACCTATGATGATTTCTCAGTCCCCGGTCCCCAGTATTGACTCATAATAACAATATGACCTAAAGTGCTGTATTTGTAGTGCTTCATCTCATTCCTGTGGTTCAATATTTATATAGAAAAGCAGAAATTAACAAGCATGATTCACAGAAAACTACTGATTTGGATTTAAGGGATAGGTGTAAATTAACATGCTTGTATTTAGATATCATTTTAACCAGTATGTTAAAAATTCCTTTGAAGTTTTACATTTCTTGAGCCATGTGCTAGAGAAGCAGGAGGGAAACAAAATCTTGAGTTACGTAATAGCTTTATGTGCATTATTTATTAAGCTGTGCTGTGGCTGCTACATTTTCTTGCTAGCCCATAGTGAAAACAACGCCTCAGAGAAAATATTGTGTTTCTTGGTTGAGACTACCCTACTTGAGATGATTCACGTATATGGAGAAACTGTTGCCTGATAGTGAAAAATATATAAAAACTATTTCAGTAAACAAAAACACAAAACTGTTTCATACAGTTATGGAAATAAAAAAGAAAATGCAATTTAATTTCAGGGTTTTCTATTTGTCTAGTTAGAGCTGGAAATACAGTTTGTCTCCAAAACCTTTACTATAACTTAAATATTCACATGTCTATGGTAGGCACCTGTTATTTCAGCTGTAATAGGACATAGGGCTTCATGTTGATGCTCAGTCTAGTTCCATGACTGTTAATTATAAGCTTTTCCTAACACCATCGTGGGAATTTTAGATGGCTGATGGTGTGGTGCAGTTAGAGCCACAGCTCTTCAGTTACGCATCTTTAATGTCACTGTAGTTATATGATATTTTATGTTTATTACTTGATGAGTTAACTGGCAAATGAAGGAGAGTGGAAGGGATGTAAATAAGATGACAAGGCCCTCTTTCACACTTGTTTCTAGCAAGTGCTGGAAGGGGCACCAAGACTGGCAACTAGAAACTCAGATAATCTCTTGGGACCCCTAATTTTCAAGTTCCAGGGAATATTCTGCATTAGGTGTCCTGGTTCATGACTTCCAGTTCCATTAATCTGCTGAATGAGTGAGAGATAACTTGCCTGGTATTTGAATTCAATTTGTGTTTTGCAGCATTATTTTCTACTTTTTGCAAGAAACATTATTATGGGGCATAATAAGAGAATATGCCCAAAGGGATCATATTTTATTGTTTAATTTCATTATTGAAAGATACATTTTATAGTGTATATTTGAAAGAAGAGATGGTAAAGTTGCTGAGACATTACATTTAAGAAGGAAATGTGTGTCATGAAGCTATTTATAGAAAACTGATAAACAATCTTTACTTGAATCAGTAAACATAGTTTTATGTCTGTTTCAGATGGAGCAAATTAAAAGGGCAAATAAACTGTTCACCAATGACTGTATATTTCTGAGAAAAACATTGAATATCCCTGTTATATCTGAGAAGCCTTTGCTGTTTAATGGACTTAACTCATTGGAGTCTCCAGAGAATGAAGCTGACACCCCCTCTTCTTGTGAAGATGGACCAGTGACAGTTCAGGAAGACAACTCTTCACCCAGTCCTCAAGAGCCTGACAATCAGCTCCCTCCACCTGAAGAATTATCTGCCAAAGATTTTCTACATAGACTGGACTTGCAGATTAAGATGTCCAAGCAGGCAGCTCGGAAACTAAAACCTGAAGATAACAGGTAAAGAAAAAAGAAAACTGCCTGCTTATTTAAACACATTTTGAGGGCTTGGTGTGGATAATACTTAGAACAGTAGCATACAAAACATAGAGTTACCCACTAAAGCACAGTACCGTTGGAAAGGATTTACATTTTTTCCTGAAAATTTTGAGAATATTCAGGAAATTCTAGTATTTGAGCTTCCATGTTACAGATTTGGTTAGGCAAATTCCAGATACTTTGATCAGCTCAGTGGCTAAAATTTTACACACACATACCTAGAGAACTGAAGTAATTCCGTTTTTAAAAACTGAGAAAAGCAAAAATACAAAAGACCAAAGACCTGTCCAGAGTTTAATCTTCCTGCCCTGCCCTGGTCTCAGCGATACTATAGTAGTACCTCGGGTTACATACGCTTCAGGTTACAGACTCTGCTAACCCAGAAACAGTACCTCGGGTTAAGAACTTTGCTTCAGGATGAGAACAGAAATCATGCAGCAGCAGCCTGGCGGCAGCGGGAGACCCCGTTATCTAAAGTGGTGCTTCAGGTTAAGAACAGTTTCAGGTTAAGAACGGACCTCCGGGACGAATTACGTACGTAACCAGAGGTACCACTGTAATGAGATTGGCCTCCTCATCCACAATTAGATCATGGATGAGGGAGAACTTGTTCAGAATCAACCCACCATTCAACAGCAGCAGCCACAGCAGACCTGAGGGCTGGCACACAGCACAGTCACTAATTGCCTGTGCTATGTGTTCCTTCCCGGACCAACCTTCCTCTACCCTGAACCACTGTCATTGCACCTCCGCTCTCCAGCTCTTCTCCTTCCAGGCACATTTCACCTTCTTCAATAAAAAAGACAACAAGAAATCCACACAAAGTAAAAACAGTTAAGATAATTGTAACAGCCATCATCATCATAATTTATTTATACCCTGCCAATTTGACTGGGTTGCCCCAGCCACACTGGGTGGCTTCCAACATAATAAAAAAGGTTGTATAGTTGACTGTCTGTTTGACGTCTGATTGGAGAACATTCCACAGGATGGGTGCCACTACTGAGAAGCTACAACTTGCACACCAACAAGGCCAGGAGCAAACTTTTCACCCTTTTTTCCCCTTCTTAGGGGGATGACAGGGCTCTCCCTCCCTTTTTCTTTCCTTCCCACTCGAGAGTGTAGCAGTGCAGATTTTTGTAAGCATCTCTATGGTCTCATTCATTCTTGACCTTTTGTTAATGCACAGTAATTATTTCCTTGCTCAGGGCAGCAGTTCTATTTCTTCTGTGCCTTTGTATTTTACTTTTGCCTTTTTTATTTTGATAAAAATTAAAGGAGTGCATTTAGCTTATTTTTAGAAATTCTTTTAGTAAAACAAAACACTCTTTGCGGAAAGGTTGCAATAATTTAGTTCAATTCCTTTGACAAATGCAGTCCCCCCCCCATCCTTCTATGATATAGTCCATTTGGCAGGTGGCTAAGTTTGAATTATAGTTCTAAAAATGGCATTTGTTCTGCTTGATAGGGACACTGAAAGATACTTAATTTTATTCTTTTAATTTTATTTAATTTTATTTGTTGGCCCAAATCATCTTCCTTTTGTGATATGTTTTGCTGTTTTCTTAATATATGCAGGGTATATGTATGCCATAATTCCATGGGACCATTGGGAGCATACAAATAGCCAGACTGTAGAAGTGGGAGCAGAATTCAGTTTCCTGACGTAGCTGAATATGATTTCAAATCTTGTTGGAAGGACTTAATTATCCTTGCCCCTGCCATGATTAGCAAAGCCATAATAAATTGTGCAAAGTAGCAAGAACTGCTGCCCAGAAGCAGTCACTACTTAAGGCTGCAACAAATAGAAAGGTTGCAAGCCCATGCCATTAATGCAGCTGAGAGACCAGCAACTTTTGCCATCTCTCCTGGAACTTTTTCACCCCAGCTTATCAATAGAGAAACTTGTAACTTAGAGGTTGTACTTGCATCTGCATATTTATTATTTGCTACTGATCTATTTTTTTTCCTTTTGTGGTATGGTTTTGTAGATTGTAAGTCTGAGGGTAGGGATTATATTATATTTCATTTTATGTAGTCAAAAGATAAAGTCGTACCTTGGTTCTCAAACGCCTTGTGACTCAAACGTTTTGGCTCCTGAACACCGCAAACCTGGAAGTAAGTGTTGCGGTTTGTGAACTTTTTTTGGAAGCTGAACGTCTGACGCAACTTCCGATTGAGTGCAGAAAGCTCCTGCAGCCAATCGGAAGCCACACCTTGGTTTTTGGAAGTCAAACAGACTTCCAGAATGGGTAGCGTTGGAGAACCAAGGTACGACTGTAGACTTCTCACTGTATACAAAATGCTTGTGGGCTCGCTTGATACATTGCTGCTCGAAAATTGTGAAGATTTCCTACAAGGAATGACCATTCTGCTACATTCCTTAAATGCTTTACTTTGTGGAGTAAATTTTCTAAGCACCTGGAAACATTTTCACAAGCTTCCTTTTTTCTCAATAGGGAGGACGATGAGGAAAACTCCTATGCAACTTCTTCTTATCAGCAGCAGTAGAAGATGACTGAAGAGCTGGAATCAAAACTGTTCTTAAAGAACTAAATATCTGAGGATTCAAAAGCAAACCTTTTGGATTGATTTATTATCGTGTACTTGTTACAAGTCGTATATAGGTAATTCCACTAACTATACTTGCACTACAATTATTTGACCTTCGCCTTCTGCAGGCCAATGTCCTTTTACTATACATTAATAAAGGAAGTGATCCTTCCAAAACTAGTAATTGCCTTCGTATTTCTGCTATGAAAATATATCCCTGAGACAACTCTGAATCAGGATCATTAGGAAACAGCTGTATATACTTATAAGATAAAGTGTAAGGAAGATTAAATATTTATGATGAAAGTCATTATTATGGAGCCTTGAGATAGATAAGCCTGTCATGCAGATTTTGTGCATATCAGAGCTGACAGATGCATCTCTGAATATTTTTTTCTCCATGTGTGTGTACATGTGTCTTTATACAGATATAAAAATATGTATGGAAATATATTTGTTCTTAAAATGAACCAGTTTTAACTGTTTTGGAAATCAGTTGAGGTTTTAAAGTATGTATGGCACAATACCTTGCTCGGAGACTTTTTTAAACAAAGGGAAGAACCTTGGTAAAAATGTATTTTTCTTTGTGTCAGGGTAATGTTCAAAACATAGATACTTGTGTGCAGATATATGTAGTTTTCATGTAATAAATGCAAAATGCACTTTAAGAAAGTGAATTGTCTTTGTTTTTCAGCCTATCTGTATAATAATAATAATAATAATAATAATTTATTATTTGTACCCCGCCCATCTGGCTGGGCCTCCCCAGCCACTCTGGGCGGCTTCCACAGAAACCAAAAAACACTAAAATATCATACATTAAAAGCTTCCCTGAATAGGGCCGCCTTAAGATGTTTTCTGAATGTCAGGTAGTTGTCCATCACCTTGACATCCGATGGGAGGGCATTCCACAGGGCGGGCGCCACCACCGAAAAGGCCCTCTGCCTGGTTCCCTGTAGCTTCGCTTCTCGCAATGAGGGAACCGCCAGAAGGCCCTCGGCGCTGGACCTCAGTGTCCGGGCAGAACGATGGGGGTGGAGACGCTCCTTCAGGTATACTGGGCCGAAGCCGTTTAGGGCTTTAAAGGTCAACACCAACACTTTGAATTGTGCTCGGAAACGTACTGGGAGCCAATGTAGGTCTTTCAAGACCGGTGTTATGTGGTCTCGGCGGCCGCCCCCAGTCACCAGTCTAGCTGCCGCATTCTGGATTAGCTGTAGTTTCCGAGTCACCTTCAAAGGTAGCCCCACGTAGAGCGCATTGCAGTAGTCCAAGCGGGAGATAACTAGAGCATGCACCACTCTGGCCAGACAGTCAGCGGGCAGGTAGGGTCTCAGCCTGCGTACCAGGTGGAGTTGGTAGACAGCTGCCCTGGATACAGAAGTGACCTGTGCCTCCATGGACAGCTGTGAGTCCAAAATGACTCCCAGGCTACGCACCTGGTCCTTCAGGGGCACAGTTACCCCATTCAGGACCAGGGAGTCCTCCACACCTGCCCGCCTCCTGTCCCCCAAAAACAGTACTGTATAGAAAATACAGAATGTCTGGTGCTTTGCAAATACATTTCAAAAATATGCTTTTCTGTTTCATTTGAGTGTATTAAAATTTCCAAAGCTGTCAAAGTGTCGGAATTTTTTTCTAACTACTGCAGCTTTATTTTAAATACATTAATTTTATGACCATAAAGAAAAATGAATCTATTGATTATGCTTTTTTATTTTTTATGCTTCTGAAAAACTGAAATGAGAAATTTAATATCTTGGTTGTGGAAAATGAATGAGGATGCTATTGTATATGTCGGGGTTGGGGAACTTCAGGTTACAATATTCTGCTCCATCTTTTACCAGCGGTTCATTGCACCGGCACTGCAATGATGGATAGAAGTCTCACAATTTGCTTGTGTCTGGAACTACTATTCATACAAATTATAAGGGCCTTGGTGGGCACGTAATTCAAGGCTTGTCTCATCCCTTTACAATACATCCATGTGACCAGGATTCTGAAAGATCATCTCACCCCTTATATATAAATTTGATCACTGTGCTCTGCAGGCAAGGGCCTCCTACAGACACTGTCTTATCTGCTCTGTTCAGCACAATATAGGAATCTGGCCTTCAGTGTTGTGGCACCTACCATTTGGAATTGCCTCCTATCAAATATCAGACAGTCACAGAGAGAATAAACACCATGGTGCATCTGCAGCAGCACAACCAGATGCCTTCATCTGCCCCAGCTGCAACAAAGCATGTTTCTCCTGTATCAGTCTCTACAGCCACAGCAGGTGCTTGCTGCAGTCTTGACTTCACCCTCAAAGGCGCAATCCTCCATTGTCTCCTGAGACAGATTGATGTCAGCAAACATACCCTCTTTCAACACGCCTTTTAAGGAGAGAGCTTTCCCAGTCTGCATCTGTATTGGAATTGTTTTTCGGTATTTTAATTGTTTTACCAGTTAGTGTTTGCTGCCCTGGGAAGAAGAGTGGGATATAAATGCAATTAATTGATTAATATATGTCCCTATTTAAAATCAAGTGCAGTACTTCTATTCTTCGATGGAACACAGCCATTCAGTGTCTCACAGCAGCCCTGAAGTCTGTTTTGAAATCAACTGCAAAGTTCTAAGGTTTTCATTTCAGATATCCCTGCTCCCCCCCCCCCCGCTCCTTTTTATTCAAGCCCAGTGAAAGCTGTTGCCATAAGGATTGACGTTTGGGTGAAATGAATCTGCTTTAAGTTCTCCCTATAGATTTCCTGTCAACACTTCTTCACTTTCTTTGAAAGAGAAGCCTCCAGTGGAATTGTTTTGCACTTAGCAGGGGTGTTATGAAATGCACTTGCATCTCATAACACCATGCAGCTTGAAGAGAACAATTATCCTAGTGCCCAAAGTAATGGGTGAACGACATCTTTCGTATTTGTTTTAACCTCTGGAAACATGTTTAAAATACTTTCACATGCATATCTAGAGAAATTCATGAGGGATTGTGTCATTGAAGGCACTCGTGGACGGAGACAGTAATGTACAGTGGTGCCTCGCAAGACGAAAAGAATCCGTTCTGTGATTCTCTTCGTCTAGCGGTTTTTTCGTCTTGTGAAGCAAGCCCATTGACAGATTAGCGGATTAGGGCTATTAGTGGCTTTTAGCGGCTTATCTGCTGATCGGATCAGCTGATAAGCGGCTTAGCGGCTTAGGAAAAGGGGGGGAGGAAAAAAAACCAGCAGGAACTCGCAAGACATTGTCGTCTTGCGAAGCAAGCCCATAGGAAATTCGTTTTGCGAAGCTCTTTCATCTAGCAGGTTTCCGTCTTGTGAGGCATTCATCTTGCGGGGCACCACTGTATCTGAACACCAGTTGTTGGAAACCACAGGAGGAGAGCTTGCAGGTTTTCCAGAGGCATCTGGTTGGCTACTGAGAACAGGATGCTAGACTAGATTAGCCACTGGCCTCATCCAGCAGTCTATTTATGTTCTTAAATAGTATGTCTTTTCTGCAGGTTTTGTAAGTAAAAAAAAAAAAAAAGTAAAGGACCCCTGGATGGGTAAGTCCAGTTAAAGGCAACTATGGAGTTGTGGCGCTCAACTTGCTTTCAGGCCAAGGGAGCCAGCGTTTGCCCACAGACAGCTTTCCACGTCATGTGGCCAGCAGGACTAAACTGCTGCTGGCACAATGGGACACCATGATGGAAACCAGAGCACATGGAAATGCCATTTACCTTCCCGCCACAGTGGTACCTATTTATCTACTTGCACTGGCATGCTTTTGAATTGCTAGGTTGGCAGGAGCTGGGACAAAGCAATGGGAGCTCACCCAGTCGCAGGGATTCGAACCACCAATCTTTTGATCGGCAAGCCCAAGAAGCTCAGTGGTTTAGACCACAGCGCCACCCGCATTTTTTAAGTGGCAGGTGTGGGTTTAGGCAGACTTCTGAAATAAAAGATTCTGAACTCTTCCTTGTCAGAATGATGATTTCTGGGAGATAGACATACTATTGTAGACATTGCATTCAGCTCCTAGCAGGCCCATTTAAATTAAGGAACCCAAGTTAGTTATGTCCATCACTTTAAACGGATCTATTTTAAGCAGGAGTAGCAATGGCTACAAGTCACAGTTTCCACATTTTGTACAGATCCTTGGATATAGCCTTTCTGCTCATACTGGCACCTGATCCAGCCTTTCTGAAATCAGTCGGAATAGGTTTCAAATAGGTTTTGCATCACAAAATGTGTGTCTCACAAAAAATGTGTCTCAAATGGCAGAGATTTCTCTCCACCCCCAATGCATGTTCATAGACGTCTATAATAATTTCCACAGTACAGGATCATAGCCTTCAGAGAGGCAATGCACGAAAAAGAAGAAAACGAAAACCTGCGCCAATGTATCTTGTAGTAAAGCATTTAATAAAGTACAGTATCAGAAACAGGATTGTATTAGAAAAGTGTATTGTGAATGTAGTATACTTCTGTTACATTTGCCCGTCAGCCATAGTCTTAAATAGTGAAGACACCTCAAAATACCTAAATTCTAAAAGATACTTTGAATGTTGAAATGAACCTGCCGTTGTTGGTGCAACGCTCCCTCGCCATTAAAAAGACACTGGGTTGTATCCAATGCAGTGCTAAGTCACTTAGTGGTCTCCTTGTTAACTATGCCCAGTGGTAGAGTATTTGCCTTGCATGGAGAAGGTCCCTGGTTCACCCTCAGGTATCTCCGGGGGGCGGGCGCTGCCAGTCAGAGTAGACAATACTGAACTGGACTCAGTACAAGGCAGCTTCCTGTGCTTCAGTGTGTGTCAGAACAATGACATGGACCGTTTCCTGCCAGCTCTTGCAAGTTGCTAGGTCAGGGATGGATCCATTCCACACAACTGGGCTGACAAATCTAGGAAACGCCATACATGGAGCCCCATTTTGTGTTTTCCACCAGTCTTTATTCTACTTTCTCCTCTTTCTCTATTCCTTAGTAGGAAACACAAAGAACTTTGCCTTGTTATCCCTCTGTTCCCCCCCTCTGCACACAACTTCTCTGCATCTCGACAGCTTCTGCTACAACCTTCACGCTAAGGACTTGCAAATCTGCTTCTCTAGTACAAGTCTTGCTAATTCTCCAACACATCTCCAAGTCTCTTGTTGGAAAGAAAGCCTGGGGTCATCTTTACCTCCTTCCTTCATCACCTAAAATGCAAGCAAATTCTGCTTTTTGCTTCCAGCACCTCCAGGCTAGATCGGTTTCTTTCTATATGACTAGTGAAACTATTACCTGCATCTAGCATCCTGTGGTTAATGCCACCTCCTTAAATCTAGCATCCTGTGGTTAATGCCACCTCCTTAAATCTTTCAAGTGATGCCCTATAGCTATCTGCAATCGAGTTCATCATCCCACATCCTTCTCTTTAAAACCCACTCTTATTTCTGCCTTCCTCTGCTAAACTCAAAATTAGGCTCTTTTCTTTTCTGCCCATTATGCAAAAGCTTGTTTGTCACTACTCCTGCTCCTACGCACATCTATCTTTGGTTAAAATGGGGAGCCTCTTACACCTCCTGTATCTGAGCTACATTCCTCTCCCTCTTTGGCATGCTACTCCCTATTCCCTTTATGTATCTTCTCAAAATTAACTTTTTCAGCAACCCCAGCCACACTGTCATCTGACCATTGCCATCTAGCTGTTCTTTTAGTGGGAAATTGCAGTCAGCCATAACTATGAATGAGTGCTAGTTAATGCATGAAGGGGTTAAGATCAGAGAGGTCTATTACTAGACTCAGACCACACCATCTCACCTCCTCCTTCTCTTCTCTCACTCTATTTACACCATGTAATCAACCAGGAAGGACTTGCCTGAGCTTGCTCCAACCTCAGACTGCTTGCTTGAAACCACCTTTCTGTATTTTGTACCCAGGAGTATTCCGCTTGTGTTCTCCTTGCGGTCGCATGGAACAACACATGAATCAGAACTTTTGATTTGGTAAGTATTTTAACCTTACTTAAGTGTGTAGTCTGTAGGGATAGAGAGAGGAGCAAGCACAGTAAGCAGACGAAATGGGATATGAAAACAACCTATGTTCCCATGCTATACTGCTGCTTAACTCTGTGGCTGTTTTAAACTCCGCTGGGGAGTGTGTTAGAACCCCATGTTTTGAAGCCAGGCATCCAGCCAATTCTTTTGTTAATAACCCACACGTGGGTCACACAGCTCTAATCCCCCCCCCCACTTTTCCCCATTCCTTTTTTCTTTCCAGGTACAGTAAGTCCTCTTTGGAGCCCCACATGTGTGGTCTGCACAGTGTCTAGCACATGCAAACCACTACACAACTAAAGTAGTCGCCAGAATTCTACTCATAGCTGCAACAATCCCAGGAAGGCTTTAAAATGTGTGGCAACTTTCTCTTCTACAACAGGGGAATGGACTGGGTGCAGAAGTATTTTATTTTGTCTGCCCTGATTCTTCAAACATTCAACTTCACTCAATGCCCCATAGGTTCTATTATTATAAAAGGAGAGAGGGAAAATGTCTCTATTTTGCTTTCTACACACAATGTCTAATCTTATTCACTTCTAAGTTTGTTCTGGGTATAAGCTTTCGTGTGCATGCACACGAAAGCTTATACCCAGAACAAACTTAGTTGGTCTCTAAGGTGCTACTGGACAATTTTTTAATTTATTTTGACTGCATCAGACCAACACAGCTACCTACCTGAATCTTATTTACTTCTATCACGTCCTGCCTTAGTCACATTTTTTTCTGAAATCCAAAGCCCCAGATATTGTAACCTTTCCTCATGGCGGGGGGAATGTTTATTTCTTTTCTCACTTATTTCTTCTCTCTTTTAATACTCATCAAGCCATTTCCCTTGCACAACTGGAAAGCCCATGTGTTGTTGTTGTTTTATTGCATTGTTTTTTACAGTCATGATTATGGTAAATCAGTTGTTCCCCAAAGCTGTGTGCCACAACATACCACAGTAGAACCAACACAAGGAGTTACCGGTAAGTAGTGAAATCATGAAAGTCCCCCCTGGACTCCAAATCCCCATCTGCAAAAGAGGCTGCCTGCTGCAACTCTGCATGATATCCAACTCTAGTCTTAGTCTCCCCCCCCCCCCAGCCAATCTCTGCTTCTGAAAGGGCAGATTATTCTGTCACAACTATTCAGGATATGTGATTGGATCATTCAGCTATTCCTGAGACAGTGGCAGCAGAATAGCCTACCCTCTGATGAAGCTGATCATTGTCTCTTTGCATGTGTCATTGGAAACAGGCATGCCTAGGGCAATTTGGAGGCACGTTCAAAATTCATTTAAGCTTTATTTTTTAAAAAGACATGCTTCCCACACACTGCATAACTGTATCTGCTTAGGTGTAAGAGGGATATAGACCTGATAAAAGTATGCTTCATCTCTTAGACATTTGGAAAACACTTGGTTGCGTTCAACTTGACCATGGTTTCCCAAACATGGGTCTCCAGCTGTTTTTCGACTACAACTCCTATCATTCCAAGCTAGCAGGACCAGTGGTCAGGGATGATGGGAATTGTAGTCCCAAAACAGCTGGAGACCCAAGTTTGGGAAACCCTGAAGTAGACCCACAGAACTTAACACATAAAAGTTAGCCATGCCTATTAACTTCAGTGGGTCTCCTCTGAGTAGGACTAACACTGGATACAGTCCATTTTGCTAAATGGCCATTCAATCTCCAACAAGCTTGAGGGTATAACAGCAATTTCCTTCGATGCAGGCCAAAAGTTCAAAACTTTGCATGGTCTGACTGGCAGAAGTGATGAGCAACCTATACTGATATTGAAACCTCTCATCCTAAGCACGCTTCTAATTCTAGGTTCCTCAAATGCTTTGTCTTTAAATTTCTCCTTCTCCTCCTCCTCATAAATTAACAGCTATTTACATGTGCCATTAGGCTACTCACATCAAGAATTCCATTCTTTATACATGCAGAGAAATAACACTTATTAAAGAACTATGAAGGTGTGTTAATGACAACATTGCTGGTGTACCTGACCATAGCAATGCCGTGACAAAACAGCTCCTTCTCCCTGTAAGATCTACTTTAAAGGCTTGATGCAGTGTGTCGAACATGTAGCATCTACTCAGTGACACACAGACAGGGACACAATACAGAATGCACCAAACTGCGAGGAAATGGCGACATACAAATTCAAACGGGACCATCTTTGACACAAAAGAATAGGAACGACAAATGGGAACCCGATTGTGAGATTTCTTAATATTTAGTTGCATCGTTCTCATCCTAATAATGCCCTTTGCAAATGCAGAGAGTGGCATCTCTACAAAGCCACTGAATGGTGGAACAA
Source organism: Podarcis bocagei (assembly GCF_964188305.1). Classification (NCBI taxonomy): domain Eukaryota; kingdom Metazoa; phylum Chordata; class Lepidosauria; order Squamata; family Lacertidae; genus Podarcis; species Podarcis bocagei. The sequence goes on from NC_138139.1 coordinate 11,767,690, forward strand.
GTTGGCGGATGCTGGGCGTGAGGGGGAAGAGATATTTTCCAAAAGCATCCGCCTTCCCTAGAGGATGTCAAAAATTAGGCTAACGGCAACATGATGCCAGCATTTTACCCTGTTGACTAGAAAGTGGGCAGCAAAAAAACCCTGCCTTAAGTGGAATGGTTGATGCGCAGGGGGAAATGAAGATGCAGTCATAGTGGGTTGTGAACCAAGGCTTTTCACCTGGAAGAAATTCAGTACAACGCAGAGAATACTTTCTAATAATCTTGGGGTGAGAGGCGAGGGCAGGGAGAAAGGAGGTTGTACTAGGTGTGGGTGAAGCTCGACTAGAATTCCCTACAGCTTCAAGAGACGTCCCCTTTCCTGCTCTTTACAGGCTGCCATAGATACGTTTGATCACGTCTGCCTCTTCTTTATCCAGGATGCCCTTGTCCACGTAAGCGTCGGCTTGCTGGTCGATGAAGTCCCGCAGCTTAGAAAGATCGTAATCTGGAACACAAGAAAGGATTCATGCAGCAAGCCTCCTCTGAGTCAGCTTCTCCCAGTAAACATAACATTTTCATTGCCAAGGGAGGGTTTAAAAAAGTTTTTGCGAAGGTTTCCTAGCGCCTCTAGAAGTCCCCAGTTCTTTTAGCACAGCACAGTGTAGCAGCGAAGCCAAACTTCAACCGTTGTCCAAACCAGAGATGGTGGTTAAGCTTCAACTCCTTAACCACACCGTGTAGCCTAATTTTGCCTGATGGTCGAGGGATAGAGACTTTATTCAGGATCCCGGGTTCAGGTGACACACTAAGTCAAACCTGGACTTAGAGGCTGCGATGTATTGTGCTGAAAGGGCTGGGGAGCAGAAGAGGCAGTGCCGGATTTATGTATAAGCTAAACAAGCTATAGTTTAGGGTCCCACTCTCTTGAGGGCCCCAAAAAAATTAAAGGGAAAAAAGCTGGATGTACATTTCCAAAATATAAGATAAAAAACAAAATAAAACCTACATACAGCAACAGTGTTCTGTGTTGTGTAGGCTCCTATGATGTAAGTAATGGGCCCCGCCTGCTAGCCTGCTCCCTAAAATATCACTGGTTTGCTCATTTCTATATATAGGGTGCCTACATTCTGCATGTACAAAGGGCTTTAGATACCTATGGGGTCCATAAATTACCATATAGCATATAGGTAAAGGTAAAGGTACCCCTGACCGTTAGGTCCAGTCGCGGACGACTCTGGGGTTGCTGTGCTCATCTCGCTTTATTGGCCGAGGGAGCTGGCGTTTGTCTGCAGACAGATTTTCTGGGCCATGTGGCCAGCATGACTAAGCTGCTTCTGGCGAACCAGAGCAGCGCACGGAAATGCTGTTTACCTTCCCACCGGAGTGGTACCTATTTATCTACTTGCACTTTGATGTGCATTCGAACTGCTAGGTTGGCAGGAGCAGGGACCAAGCAACGGGAGCTCACCCCGTCGCGGGGATTCGAACCACTGACCTTCTGCTCAGCAAGTCCTAGGGTCTGTGGTTTAGATATATGTGGTTTATATACAGGATATATTCAACACAAAAACAGTGACAATTTGTTGTTGACAAAGGACAGCTGGACATATAAAGGGCCCCATTACCTTCAGTAGCTTAGGGCCTCATCAAACCTAAATCTGGCCCTGCAAACGCCTCTTCAGAGCACACCTGCACAGTCTCTGTAAGCCACAGTCTGGCTTCCCATGACAGGTGAATGCAGCATGTGGGATGTAACCCTACATTAATTTCCAGCCTAGAAATTAGCAGGACTCCCCTTCAATTTGTATATTCAGATCAGCGTACTGTGAAAATATCTGCAAACACAAAAGATAATGACCAAGCCATCACATTTCACAGCACTCGCTTTCCAGGGCCGTTTAGAGAAACCGGATAATTGCTCAGTTCATTTGTCTGAATTGAATGTGAAAAAGGCCTCCCTGTCACTTAGTTCACATTCATTGCAGCATTTGGCCCAACATTCCAGATGACAGGGGCAAATATATGTGGAATAAGGTCTTTGCAAATTTGCAGATTACGGCTAATTTGGTAAATATGTTTCACGGCACTCTAATAATTAACAGACAAAGCATGTCGCTTATCTCTGTTAAGTTTGGTGGAAAAGTACCGTAATGGGCACATTAACAAAAAAACAGCAATATCTTCCCATCTGCTGTCTCAATTAATACTGATGCCTAAGGAACACTGTTGTACCATTTCCCCAGGCGCGATCACAGAGCTTTTCAGATTAATAATTCAAATACCATTGCCAAGTTTGTACTTGCTGTGCCATCTCATATCGCTCTCCCCTTCCTCCCTTCACTGAGTCTCCTTTCAGATTTTCTTCCATTAACTCTATACGAATCTACACTAGCATCACATACGAATATTACACACTTCATTCTCAGAATTGTGTGCTCAAGTCTTTAATTTCATTTTGTTCCAGTTTTGTTTAATGGAACGATTAACGTTTGTGCAGCAGATCTGTGGCCAAATGTTTGTGGGGCACGGAGACCTAAGTCTGCAGGCAGATGCAAAACCGCAAAAACAGCACAAATCTAAATGCTGGCAGCCCAGTACCTTGAAATGAGAGTTATTTAGGGTGCAATGTTACAGCAACAGCTGGTTCCCATTGGGTCTGGTAGGGCAGAAGGGAGGGAGACCAAACAGTAGGTGGAGCTGGAGTCAATGACAGGCAGAGCCTTTCCCCTGATTGGTTGTAAGCCAGAACACAGGCAGGTGGGACCTGCTGAGCTTGGTGGAAAAATTGCCCTGATAAGCCAGCCTCCAGTCCAATCCTATATACATATTCACCTGGAGTAAGCCTTATTGAACTCAAGGGAGCCTAGCTCAGAGCAGGCATGCCTAGGACGACACTATCAATGTATGAGATAATTTTCTTTATTTTTCTTTAAATTAAACCATCTATCTACCTGCATATAATTAAAAAACCCCACCATGAAATCAAGATAACAAACTTTTTATAAAAGAATGGAAATGGTTTATGGAATATTTACAAACAAACTGTAAACAGATAAGAACATTGGCAGGATTATTGTAATAACCTGCAGTTTTATAAGAATATATATTTAAAGTAGATGAATAAATGAGCAAATTAAGTTAATTTGGATATGCAGAAAATATTATAAAATAAATTTATGGAAACACAGAAATAGGGGGAAGGAAGTCAAGTTCTGAAATGTTAAAATGAATGTAAAAATATTGAAATGTATAAAACTGAATATCAATGTGTGTGTGATATATATATATGTGAATAACATGGTACATAATTTCCGTTGTACAAATGTAGGTAGAGAACAACCTTAATTTCATTTCTTGAAAGGAATGTTTCTTATTTATGCCAGCAAATCAGCCCATAGAGTCAGTGGCGTAGTGTGACAAAATCACAAGAGAGTTTCTCCCACTCTACCTTCTTTCTTTCCTTGCTTGTTGTGCTTCTTTAGCCATTCTATGTTCTTTCTGATGGCTTCCAAATATGCCTCTGCTTTCCCTTCAAGAGCAAGAGAAAAGAGAAATAAAATTATTTAGGAACATGTCCAAATATTCAGGGTAGCTATAGGCAAATAGAGATGGGGGTGGGAATCATTTTGGTTCTTGTTTAAAGCGAGATATACCAAATCCACTTTCCAATCTGAGATCTAAAACACAACTATCCTTCGAAATTCACACTTACAGTGATACCTTGGGTTATGTACTTAATTCGTTCTGGAGGTCTTTTCTTAACCTGAAACTGTTCTTAACCTGAGGTACCACTTTAGCTAATGGGGCCTCCTGCTGCCGCCGTGCCGCCGGAGCACGATTTCTGTTCTCATCCTGAAGCAAAATTCTTAACCCGAGGTACTATTTCTGGGTTAGCGGAGTCTGTAACCTGAAGCGTATGTAACCCGAGGTACCACTGTATATGAATTTTATGATGCAGTTCTCCAGCCAAATGAAATGTTCACAAAAAGGCCTATTTTAGGGGGAAGTTATGCATAAAAATGAACTAATATTATTAACAACACATTTATTACGCACCCTTCACCATAAGTTCCTAGGGCAGGTTACTACAATCTAAAACACAATGTTAAAAATAACTTGTAAGGACTCTAACTTTAAAAAACTTATTACAATAAAATGAAATAAAAAGGGTGGGTCCTGAAAAATAACATACAAAAATGCATCATATTAGGAGAAATTGCTTGTATAAATTTGTACGTGAATCAGAACTGCATACAAAAACATGTTTATTACGAAAATGCTGAAAATTTTCCACGAGGATTTTAAAAGAAGGAAATTGCTGTAGAAATGTGGAATACTGGGATTACAACTGGAAACACAAACAGAACTGAGAAAACTGTGATTGGCAGATCTTCCCGTTCTTATATGCAATGATTCATTACAGCATGTCTTAAACACAATCTATCATTAGAATTTGGGAAGGTACATTTTAAAAGGAACTAGCTCTAGTTCAAGTTCAACGTGCCCAAAAGGAAACATCCCAGTTCATATTTGCTCCTTTACGAAAAGAACTAGTTTGGTTCACAGTCAGTTCAAGTTTACCCACATAATCCTTGGCATGCACCCCCCCCCAAAAAAAATTCAGCATTCAGAATGTTACAAGCTGCTGCGCAATATAGACTAAGAAAACGTCAACACACAGACAAAGTGGAATGTAAATTATATAATTTAATTTATCCTCCCCCAAATTATGATTTTAAGCTTAAAGGTCTAAAGAGTCTCAATAATAAAACTAAACAAATACCCACACACACGTAGAAGAAAATGAACTGGAAGATGAACTCATTCCAAGTTCTACCCCTAAAATGAACTAATTCATACTCCTATCGCTCGGCAAGAATAGGAACTACCGTACTTTCGGGGATAGTTCAGAGAATTTTGAACTAATTTGGTGAATTTATTAAACCAAACCAGTCAGTTCCAAACACTGTTCTTAAGCTTGCAGCGTGGGTTGGGGAGCAACACTGAGATGGGTCTCAGTGCCATAGTCCACCCAGGGCCTCCTCATTTGCCCATCCTGCCTCTGGCTGTACCATGGCCTTTTGGTTGGACCAATGTCATCACTAAGAGCATAAGAACACAAGAAAGGCCCTGCTGGGTCAGACCAAGGACCCATCTACTCCAGCATTCTGCTCACATGGCCAACCAGATGTCTATGAAAAGCCCCCAAGCAGGACCATGTGCTTCAACTCATGATCCCCAGCATTCAGAGGCATACTCCCTCCAGCAGTGGAGGCAGAGAGAACACAGCCCTTGTGAATGGGATAACTGTGCCCAGTGGCGTAGCATGGGTTGTCAGCACCCGGGGCAAGGCAAGTAATTTGCGCCCCCTAACCCGTGGATTTTAGCACTCAAGTGTGAGCGCGCCCTCAGATTTTTCCGGTAACACTTGATTTTATAGAATCATAGAATCGTAGAGTCGGAAGGGACCCGATGGTCATCTAGTCCAACCCCCTGTGGTGATGATGATGATGATGATGATACATTTTATTTATACCCCGCCCTCCCCAGCCAGAGCCGGGCTCAGGGCGGCTAACACCAGTAAAATTACAATAGAAACATAATGGGGGGAGGGACCAATTTAAAATACAGGTTAAAATGCAATTTGAAAAGCAGCCTCATTTTAAAAGTAGCCCACAAATCAAAACTGTCAGGGGAGGGAAGACATAAGGGTCCCACTGAGTCCAAACCAAAGGCCAGGTGGAACAGCTCTGTCTTGCAGGCCCTGAGGAAAGATGCAGGACCACGCAGCTGTCCCGTGCGGGGATCGAACCTGCAACCTTGACATCCCTATTTCCATAGGGTTCGGGTTTCTGAGTGGCTAGGGAAACCAAGCTGGATGGGGAGGGGAAGCCACAAACATGAGTCTGACCAAACTGCGGGAAGCAGTGGAAGACAGGAGTGCCTGGCGTGCTCTGGTCCAGGGGGTCACGAAGAGTCGGACACGACTAAATGACTAAACAACAACAACAACAACAACAACAATAATAATGTATGAAGTTACATTGAAAGACCTACATTGGCTCCCTGTACGTTTCTGAGCACAATTCAAAGTGTTGGTGTTGACCTTTAAAGCCCTAAACGGCCTCGGCCCAGTAGACCTGAAGGAGCGTCTCCACCCCCATCATTCTGCCCGGACACTGAGGTCCAGCGCCGAGGGCCTTCTGGCGGTTCCCTCCCTGCAAGAAGTGAGGTTACAGGGAAGCAGGCAGAGGGCCTTTTCGGTAGTGGCGCCCTCCCTGTGGAACGCCCTCCCACCAGATGTCAAAGAGAAGAACAACTACCAGACTTTTAGAAGACATCCGAAGGCAGCCCTGTTTAGGGAAGCTTTTAATGTTTGATGTATTAATATTTTTTTGGAAGCCGCCCAGAGTGGCTGGGGAAGCCCAGCCAGATGGGCAGGGTATAAATAATTTATTTTTATTTTTATTTGACACCCCCCAAGCCAAGGAGATAAGTAACTCTACAACTTCACAAGTCATCTGAAGGGAAGTTTTTTTAAATGTTTCATGTTTTATTATATTTTTATCCAAGGTGACTGGGGCAGCCCAGTCAGATGGGAAGGGTATAAATAATAAAATTATTACTATTATTATTATTATGGAATAGGGCGTCTCAATTTTCTTTGATGAAATGTTGCAAGGTATTCCGATTAATGCTTTTTATAGGATATTGGACACGGTGCGAGTTTATGGCTGCCAAGTATTGGCCTGAAAGGAAGCGCAGCTGGCGTCAGGGAACTGCTGGAGGATGGAGCTTGCAAGTGTTAGAATGCAAAACGCGGACAGGTACAGGCACGCAAGAAGGTGGGGGAAAGGGGAGCCCGGATGGCTCAGTTTAAGAGCACGGCGCTGATAAGGCCAAGGTTGCAGGTTCGATCCCTTGTAGGGGGGCAGCGGTGTATTACTGCATTGCAGCGGGTGGGACTAGATGACCCTCGGCTCCCTTCCAGCTCGACAGATTCTATGAAAGCGCATGGAGCGCGGAAGTTGCATTGCAAGTAGTAGGGGGGGGCGCGCAAGGGTTGCAGAGAGAGAGAGAGAGAGAGAGGGAGGGATGGAGGGGGGAACTGGCCCTCCGCTGGACAACTGACCCGGCCGGGCTCTGTTTCCCAGGGAAGCAGCAAGAAGTTGCAATCCAAAGTTGCAGAAGCGCCCTGCTCCTTCTTCCGCGGAGGGAAACGCTCCTGCGGAGGCGAGAGGCAGCGAGGAGGCGATGAGGTGAGGCTTTTGTGAGGTAGGGAGAGGAAAGACGCGGCCCAAAGTGCTGCAGGATCGCCAATGCAAGACCCCCTTTTAAAACCTCCCCCTCCCCCAGCTCTGGAAAAAAAGGGGGAAGGGGATGGCGTCAGGGTGCGGAGGCTGCCCGTGCCCGGCGTCAGTGGCGGCGTCAGCACTGCTGCAGCGGCTGCTCCTCCTGCGAGCAGTGAGTGGAGCGCAGCCGCAGCCGCAGCGGGGGGGCGCACGCGCGCCAAGGCGCAAGGCTGGCGGTGGCGGCGGGGAGCCCGGCGGAGGAAGGAACTTGTCCCTTCCCTCTGGACTCGCGCCCCCCAGATGTTGCGCCCGGTGCGGCTGGCACCCCTGGCACCCCCCACGCTACGCCACTGACTGTGCCCCTGAAGGACCAGGTGCGCAGCTTGGGAGTCATTCTGGGCTCATAGCTGTCCATGGAGGCGCAGGTCAATTCTGTGTCCCGGGCAGCTGTCTACCAGCTCCATCTGGTACGTAGGCTGAGACCCTACCTGCCCACGGACTGTCTTGCCAGAGTGGTGCATGCTCTGGTTATCTCCTGCTTGGACTAATGCAATGTGATGTGCGTGGGCTACCTTTGAAAGTGACTTGGAAACTATAGCTAATCCAGAATGTGGCTGCAAGACTGGGAGTGGCTGCAGGGACCATATAACACCGGTCTTGAAGGATCTGCACTGGCTCACAGTACGTTTCTGAGCACAATTCAAAGTGTTGGTGCTGACCTTAAAAGCCCTATATAGCCTCAGCCCAGTATACCTGAAGGAGCGTCTCCAACCCCATCGTTCTACCCGGACTCTGAGGTCCAGCACTGAGGGCCTTCTGGTGGTTCCCTCATTGTGAGAAGTGAGGTTACAGGAAACCAGGCAGAGGGCCTTCTTGGTGGTGGCGCCTGGCCTGTGCAGCGCCCTCCCATCAGATGTCAAGGAAATAAGCAACTATCTGACTTTTAGAAGGCATCTGAAGGAAGCCCTGTTTAGGGAGGTTTTTAATGTTTGATGTTTTATTCTGTTTTAATATTCTGTTGGGAGCTGCCCAGAGTGGCTGGGGAAACCCAGCCCGATGGGCGGTGTATAAGTAAACTATTCTTATTCTTGTTCAGTTGCTGGGAATACCTCTGTGAGAGGTAAACTTCAGTGCCCGGGATTCTCTGAGGGAAAGAAGGTGGGTCAGACGTTTGGCAGCTGCCTGAAGTTGCCCAGTGGTGCCCTGGGCCTGGCAGAGAGAGCGTTCCTGGAGCCCAGAGCCCGTTGGCTCCAGTCCCTGGCCAGGCTCTGACCTCACAACCAGCTGTGGAATCCTGGGGAATGTTTTGTTTCCTAGGAGGCCAGGCGAGTTATTTGAAAGGATCCCTGGGTCAGTTGAAAGCCCAGCCAGTTGGTTCAGTTAGCAGCCATTCAGATCACTTCTTCTGTTCTTGTCTTGAAAGCTGTGCAGATGGATTGACTGACTTTCTGGACATATTCGGTTTTCTACCCCGATGGCACAATGTGCTGATGATTACACAGAAGGTAAAGTCATGGGAAAGAGGGGAGACATCCTGAAGATTCATGTCCCCACCACATGCCCAGTTTTTAAAGATGCTCCTTGGACCAAGGACCTTGGTTATTTGACCATTGCAAGTATCATGTTGGGTGTAATGTGAGCCAGCAATTTTCCCAGGGAGTTTTCTGATTAGTTTTCTGAGTTTTCTTTTTTTGTCACCATCCAAATTACAGCAGAATTACCATCCTCCCATCCCAAATATTCAGGAGAATGCTCCCCCCCCCCACCAATCTCACCGCCCACAAATAGGATGGTTCCTGGTACGTTTCTGAGCACAATTCAAAGTGTTGATGCTGACCGTTAAAGCCCTAAATGTCCTCAGCCCAGTCTCCGCCCCCATCGTTCAGCCCAGACACAGAGGTCCAGCTCTGAGGGCCTTCTGGCGGTTCCCTCATTGTGAGAAGTGAAGTTACAGAGAACCAGGAAGAGGGCCTTCTCGGTAGTGGCGCCCGCCCTGCAGAATGCCCTCCCATCAGATGTAAAGGAAATAAACAACAATCTGACTTTTAGAAGACATCTGAAGGCAGCCCTGTTTAGGGAAGTTTTTAATGTTTGATGTTTTATTGTATTTTTAATATTTTGTTGGAAGCTGCCCAGAGTGGCTGGGGCAGCCCAGTCAGATGGGCAGCATATAAACAATAAAATAATTATGATTAGTAGTAGCAGCAGCAGCAGCAGCAACAACAACAACAACAGCAGAGAGCCTTAACAGAAGAAGAGCCCTGCAAGATCAGGCCAGGAGCCCATCTTTCCACCAGATGCCTCTAGGAAGTCTGCAGGTGGGACCTCAGTGCAACAGTGCTCTTCCCACTGAGCATAACAGCCCTATCTGCTCCCCTCTATCAGCTCTCCACAAGTGCAGTCCACAGATGTGCATGGGAGAAGGAGCTGCTTAGAAAGTGAAGCCATAGCATGCAAAGTTGAAGAGGAGAGAAGAAAAGAGTCAGGCAGCAAACAACAGACAGGGAGTTAGAAAAAAGGGAGAAAGAATAGTGGGAGCCGTGACTTAAATTAGTGCTTAAAATTCTATACCACCGTGAGTCATTGTGTCTACAGGGCAACCAGGACAAAAGGTAACCTAATGTGGTCTCCAGTGGAATATAATAGTTTAATGGATTCTGATCGCTTAACTTTGCTGGAGCTTCACAGATGAAATTTGGTCCCATTTGGTCTGTGTGGCTCATTCCCTCAAGAGCTGGTAATTTGAAGAACAGGTGAATTAAGCGCTAGCAGCGGGATAATATTTTTTTGTTTCGAAGAGCATAGAAAACCACGCTATGGTGAAGAATGCAACAGCCCAACTCCCTCTGATTTATTATCATGCAAGTCCAGTGAATTCAATAGGGGTTGTGAATTAAATGGGAGTAGAGTTGAACATATGTGGTGAATTAGCTTTAAATAAAGTATGTATTTACCGCTTCAGTGTCACCCAGGAGGATCTTTTGGTTTTTATGTCAATTTTCCGCCAGCAGATGTCAAACCTGCTATTCCAGAAATAAAGGCTAATTCCTGGGTTGCTGCTATTAAAATGCATAGCCAATTGGCAGCAGAATATATATAATTAGTCTCGACCCGTAGCAAATCATTTGAAATACGTATGGTATTCTGGTTAACTCTGTCAACTTTGCTTAATTAGGATGTAGACTACATACATGAAATTTGCATATATATTTTTTAAAAAATAAATCTATGGTTTCAACAAATTAACAATATTCTGATCCTGGCGTACAAGACAGTCACTCAAAAGGAAGAAAGAAAAGCAGTTATTCACGAATCGGGTCCTCCCTTAAAGAGGGCATGTATTGTGGTGAGACCTGGACAGCCGACACCCTGTGTTGTGGGTGAGTACGATTGGTCAGCCACAACACCTGATTGGTAGGTCCCTCGAAGTTGGGTGCAATCTGGCCAATGGGACGCAGTCCAAATAGTTTGAGGGACCTATTTATGCCCATGCACACGACCCAGAGCTTCCTCTTTCGGCGCGTGCATTCGGAACACCCACCCACCTCTCCCTATATTTAGGCCTGTGCGCTTGACCTTGCTATGCTGTCATGTGTCATCTGTCGTTGGGACAGGGGCACAGCAGGAATTTTCCCCACTTGGCTGATTGGCTGTTGCCATTTTGGTTTTGCCTGCCATGTAGCAAATCATCACAACTTGTAAGGTTGCGGATAGGCTCTGGTTCAGGTGATAGGGATGGGAGAACGTTCTCGCCGTCCTTATGTGAAGGGTATTCCGTTAAAGGAATCCAGGGACTCGATGGTGTGGTCAACCCCTGAGAGGAGGTTGTGCCCGTGCCTGAGTCCAGGGGGACATTTGGGTGGCGGAGTTAGCCCATTCCCGGCTTTCCACTTATCCAGGTGTTCACCCTTGGCTGACCTATGCTGGAACCTGGGTCAGCGCTACCTGCATGGCAGGGAGCTAGTCGAACCTGAGCCTATGCAACCAGTCACTTTCTGTAATCAATAAAGTTGTGGCCTAAATTCTGCCAAAAACCAAACCAAAATTTGAATCGTGTGAATTTATTTAGGGGGGAGGTTTCTGGGTCTGAACACGCAAATTCCTCTGTTATTTGGTGACTGAAGCTTTGAGGGCAGAGAGTTGCACAGGTCTTCTCAATGGCCACTATGCTTTGCCCAGAATTCCCTGGGTGGAGTGTGGTTCTGGGGCATTCGGAGGGGGGGATGGCAGCTGTTATCCCCCCACTCAAATATCCCAGAGTAGACTTCTTCAGCACGAGACCCTCCAGATATTGTTGGCAGAAGCTACTTGCTGAGTGGGGTAGAGAGGTTATGCAAACTTTGTGGCAGATGAGTCGCTGTTGTTTACTGGGAGCGGAAAGGGAAGGTGCAAGCTGGTGGGCAGTTCAGCACATGGCAAACTCGCCAGCAGGCATGCCAGTTTGCTCTTACGGGTACGTTTGCACCACAATGACCTCCCTGCCACCTCTAACTCTCTGCAAGCAACAGCGAGTCACCTGCTGCAAAATTTGCATAGCAGTTCCACCCCAGAATGGAAACTGCTTCTAACTGGTTGACGGCAGCTCCCATCAAGCACCAGACTCTTAACCTCAGGGGTTCGAGCCTGAAGTTGCTCCAAAGATTCCTGCATTGCAGAGGGTTGAACTAAATGATCCTTGTGGTCCCTTCCAACTCTACAATTCTATGACCATTGGCTGTGCTAGCTGGGTCTGATGGGATTTGGAGTCCAACAACATTCGGAGGGCACCAGGTTGGGAACCTAGAATGTCCTAGAATGTCTCCTGGATAAAGTGAGGGAGAGAAATTTTGGCCGCCAGCCACCAACCACCAAGAGGGATGCAGCTACTTTTTTGTGGCAAGGGTTATAAAACCGAGTAGAAAGGGAAACACAACAACAAAGGTCTGTTGCAGGGGTCAGCAACCTTTTTCAGCCGTGGGCCAGTTCACTGTCCCTCAGACCATGTGGTATTTTTTTTTTTTTTGGGGGGGGGAAATGAACGAATTCCTTTGCTCCACAAATAACCCAGAGATGCATTTTAAACAAAAGCACACATTCTACTCATGTAAAAACACACTGTTTCCCAGACCGTCCATGGGCCGGATTTAGCGGCGATTGGGCCAGATCCGGCCCCCGGGCCTTAGGCTGCCTACCCCTGGTCTGTTGCAATTATAAGCTGATTATTATTTTTTGCACACACCCCTCCCAAAAGATTGACCAATCCCCCCCACTCCTGACACCTGCAAATGGAGGAGCATTATTTTTGTATGAGGGCAGGGAATAAATTGTATCATTGTCAAAATCGCAGATCAGACATCACTGCCAAGTTTCTGTTTAGCCATTCACTACATACAAGTTTGCGCAAGTGGTGATGTGGAGAAGGGATGTTGAAAGCCTCCACCTCATCCATCATATGGGCACTTTGTTCTGAGCCATTCAGCGGGCAGCATTATGCACTGGAAATCGACTTGCAGACGTTGGTTTTTTACAGCACCTCTCATGTTACAGACCAATCAATATGCCCGGCCCAGACTATTGAGCTCCCTAATGATTTTACGTTCTTAAAAAGGGATAGATGCAATTAGGTGAAAGTCTTTAGCTATAGTGGTGCACTGAATGTATTGAATTTAGGTCGCAAAAGTAGCATTCGGAGCCTGAAAGAAAAAATAAAGGACGCTAATTGCTCCGAATTCAGTATATCAACCCCAGTTATACTGCGTTGCTTAGACCAGAGGCTCAGCATTGCTTTCCTGTTTCCTTCTGTTTAGGGCTAAAAGCATTAATCAATCATTTGATGTGATAATCTTATGGCTGATTTATTGTTCACGTTTGTGACCTGCTCTCCAAGGAACTCAGCACAGTACTATATGTGAGGCCATTTACTCATTGCAACAGCCTCATGTCGTTGCTTGGGCACTGACAGCTGCCCAGTCAGACCTGAGAAATGGAAACCACAGGCAAGGGGTTGGAACCAGTTGATACTGCTGTTCTCCAGGCAAAGTCCCACCCTGACATGGAAGACTTTGAGCTCAGTCAAAGGTGTGATGCAGCAGCCAAAAAAAGCTCATGCAATTATAGGATGCATCAACAGAAGTATCTTGTACAGATCAAGGGAAGTAATAAAAAAGGTAAAGGGACCCCTGACCATTAGGTTCAGTCGTGACCAACTCTAGGGTTGCGGCGCTCATCTTGCTTTATTGGCCGAGGGAGCCGGCGTACAGCTTCCGGTTCATGTGGCCAGCATGACTAAGCCACTTTTGGTGAACCAGAGCAGCGCACGGAAACGCCATTTACCTTCCCGCCAGAGCAGTACCTATTTATCTACTTGCACTTTGATGTGCTTTTGAACTGCTAGGTTGGCAGGATCAGGGACCGAGCAACAGGAGCTCACCCCGTCGCGGGGATTCGAACCGCCAACCTTCTGATCAGCAAGTCCTAGGCTCTGTGGTTTAATCCACAGCGCCACCCGCTTCCACTCTATTCTACCTTGGTCAGACCCCACCTTCAAGTACCATGTCCAGTTCTGGGTGCCACAATTTAAGAAGGAGATTGACAAGGAGAGGAGGGTGACCAAGTTGATAAATGGTCTGGATAGCAAGCCTTATGAGGAACACTTGAGGGCGTTGAGGATGTCTAAGCCTGGAGAAGAGATGACTGAGAGGTGATATGATAGACATCTTCAAATATCTGAAGGGCTGTGACACGGATGATGGAGCCAGCTTGTTTTCTGCTGGTCCGGAAGGTAGGGCCCAAACCGATGGAGATTCAGACTAGACATTAGCAAGAACCTTCTCTGATGGCAAGAGTTGTTCGACTGTAGAATGGACTCCCTTGGAAGCTGGTGAACTCTCCTTTATTGGAGGTTCTCAAACAGAGTTTGGATGGCTATCTGTCAGGGATTCTTTAGCTGTGACTTCTGCATTGCAGGGGGTTAGACTAGATGGCCTCTGGGGATCCCTTCCAATTCTACAATTATATTCTTTTATGATTCTATACTGGTAGGGATGTGCCTTGAGGATCTGCTTCTAGGCTTCCCAGAGGCATCTTGCCGGCCACTGTTAAGAGACAAGGATTCAGGGCTTTTTAAATGTATGGTCTTTGGCAACCAGCCACAACAATAATTTTATTACATAAGGTTTTGAAGACACATGCCGGAAAAACCCCGGGGGCTGGATCTGACAATGGCAGCAGCAAGGACAGGAACCTCTCCTTACCTTTGGGCTCCTCGTCGTTTCCTGTGTTTTGTTCTTCGGCTTTTGTCGAATCCTTCAGTGTTTCGTATTCTTTTTCCATCTTCGCTGCTGCGGCTTTTGTGCTGTCGGCCTCTTCGGTGCTCTTGTCTTTGGGGGTGGGGGTGGGGGTTGGGTTGAAAGCAGAAGGTTTCCCTGTATCATCTCAACCGCATCATTTCCTGAAAGTGCACCAGCTCACCCTTACGCACCGAGTGGAATTGGAAGCGCCGTTTGGCTGACTTCTTTCTGCCAGGAGTACATTAGGGCTGTGTACACACCGTGCATTTAGAACGTAGTCAAAGCACATGGCTAGAGTTCCCAGGTTCTTTGGGGGAAGTCAAGCATTTTAAAGGCGCTTTAACTTTATCTTGTGTGCAAGATAAATAGAATCTTGCACAGAGGACACCCCTCTCTTTAAAGGGCTTTTTCAAGTCTTGTTTAAAGATAAAGAAACTTCAGAACGGAGAGTGGGGGCTGAAATCGTCCATCAACACTGAGTAGCTCCCAGTCTTAGTAGGCATGACAGCCACCTGGTTGGCTTCCCTCACTTTGGTGAGGCAGATTGTGTTTCTATTTAAACTACAGTGGTACCTCGGGTTAAGTACTTAATTCATTCCGGAGGTCCGTTCTTAACCTGAAACTGTTCTTAACCTGAAGCACCACTTTAGCTAATGGGGCCTTCCACTGCCGCCATGCTGCCGCTGCATGATTTCTATTGTCATCCTGAAGCAAAGTTCTTAACCTGAAGCACTATTTCTGGGTTAGCGGAGTCTGTAACCTGAAGCCTATGTAACCTGAAGCATATGTAACCTGAAGCGTATGTAACCCGAGGTACCACTGTACATAAATTATATCTAAATGTGCACCTCTACCTATAGATTTGCAGGTGCAAATTTGAGGCAAACCTGTGTCTTCCGATGGCACCAAAGTCTCTACCCTAGTAAAATGTTTGCAGCTGCTATAAGGCAGGTAGAATAACACTGGCCACACTCTTGAAGAGACAGTAGCTCTCCACCATCTCTGAACGATGCTTAGCCAGCAATTCCACCTGAGATCCTGTTCACTGAAGATTGAACCTGGGACCTCCTTGGGGCAGGAGTAACGGGCTGGCACCAATGGACACCTGCCAAAGCCATGCCCCAGCAGAAGACCCACTGCCAACTCCTGGAGTATCTTGGCCCTGCTGCTCCTGTCTTGCTGATTATGGCTGGATCTTCAGCTAAGCAAGTGGGTACTGGCAGGAACAAAGAGGATGATCACCAGCCCCATCTCATCTTGCCTGCTTTGTTAGGCCAACTCTGTGGATTGTGAGCTATGAGAAGGTGGGGCCATTCGCAGAAATGAGCTCTTATACCTCTTAAATAGGCATTAAAAAGGTAAAGGTAAAGGGACCCCTGACCATTAGGTCCAGTCGTGGCCGACTCTGGGGTTGCGGCACTCATCTCGCTTTATTGGCCGAGGGAGAAGGCGTACAGCTTCCGGGTCATGTGGCCAGCATGACTACGCCGCTTCTGGCAAACCAGAGCAGCACACAGAAACGCCGTTTACCTTCCCGCTGGAGCGGTACCTATTTATCTACTTGCAATTTGACGTGCATTCGAACTGCTAGGTTGGCAGGAGCAGGGACCGAGCAACGGGAGCTCACCCCGTTGCGGGGATTCGAACCGCCGACCTTCTGATCGGCAAGTCCTGGGCTCTGTGGTTTGACCCACAGCGCCACCCGCGTCCCTAAATAGGCATTACTCCCCCCATAAATAATTCTGGGAACTGTAGTTGTCAAGTGTGCTGGGAATCATACAACTGTGAGTGGGGTTTCCTAACAATTCTCAGCGTCCTGATCAAACTACAGTTCCTAGGATTCTTTGGTGGGGAGACATGGCTGTTAAAAGTGACCAAAAAACTGCATTAAATTTATGGTGTGGATGTGTCCAAGATCCACTGGGAGCATCTTGCCTGAGGATCTGCCACTGAACCTTCTTCAAGCAGATCATGTGTTCTGTTACTCAGCTATGCGCTTTGGGGAGCGATAGCTCTCAGGTAGAAAACCAAGCCAAAGAAGGCAGACTAAGGCAATTGGAAAATCATGGGAATCAAATTACACTAGGGAATATAGGATTTTCACGACAGAAGGCTTTTATTATTTAAATCGATTGGACAGCTGTGCAATAAGCAGTTGATTATATCTACTGGGAACAAAGCTATAAAAGCAACGCAATATCAGAATAAATGAATACCTGATGGCAGCTTGTTTTTGGTGCTGGACTTTTCGAGTTTCTTTCTTGTCTGTAGAGCTATCATTGCGTCCAGGTTTTCTAGAAAGTAGAAGCAGAAGATATTCATCCCTGCGCATTAGAACGGGCTTATATGAGGCTTGATTTGATGGGTTTGCAAAGTAATGAATTATTCCCTTGCATTGAGGAAAATACAAGTTTTCAGATGTTTAAGAAGAAGAAGAAGAGTTTGGAGTTGATATCCCGCCTTTCACTCCCTTTAAGGAGTCTCAAAGCGGCTAACATTCTCCTTTCCCTTCCTCCCCCACAACAAACACTCTGTGAGGTGAGTGAGGCTGAGAGACTTCAGAGAAGTGTGACTGGCCCAAGGTCACCCAGCAGCTGCATGTGGAGGAGCGGAGACACGAACCCGGTTCCCCAGATTATGAGACTACCGCTCTTAACCACTACACCACACTGGTGTAAAAAGCACAAAGGATGAAAATAGGTAGATGGAAGTCCACAACAATTAAAATACACATGGAGATTCAATCCATATGGAAAGGTATTACATACAAAAAAATGCTACTCTAGGACTGAATCGCGTTGAATAGTATCTAACAGAAGATACATATTGAATTATTATTTTTGTTATTGTCTTGTCTTTATTTTTTGTTTGCCCCCCCCCCTTATCTTTCTTTTTAAAGACGTTGAGATGTATGGTTTCTAACTTTTATATTATTCGACTTTTAGAGAAGCTGTCAATGTATGTATTTGTTAACTATGTATTTATTTGCATGTTTGAAAATAAAATTAAAAAATAAATAAAATAATGCTGCATATAAAATACCAAGAACCAAAAATGAAATCTATTCATAGACATGCCTGCTGCATTCGACAAAAGGCCAGTTTAATATTCTTCCGTTTTAACTGAGGAAGAGGGAATATGTAGCAGCAGCAATGGCCTGCAGTTATGCCTGCAGCCAGAGGAGAAATGAAAATGATTTCAGAAGGGGTGCATGGGGAATGGGAACTTCTATAACTGTGGGGAACCTTCAGACTCTGGGCCTGTCAGAGGCCTATGAGGCAATTTTTCCAAAACCACACCCACCTGTCAATCAAGTGACATCATTTCGAAGAGTGGGTGATGTCAGCTGATGGATGAGTTTGTGTTCAATTCTGTGCTGACTGCACACCCCAGTTTCCTGCGAAGAGCTGACATGTGCAGCCAGCTCCCCAGGATTTAACCCCCTGCTAATCAGTTGATGAGAGAGGGGGTAAAACATGCTCAGTTCAGCAGGATTCGGCACAACCCCTTTCCTGACCACAAACAGATTATTGCATCAAAACTCCTGCTAAAACAAAGGTCCCCCTACCATTTTAGCAGTGCCTTGCTGCCTGGAGGTGCCTTGAAGTCCCAGCTTAAGGCTTCAAGAAATCAAATCACCTGATGTCATTGCAATGTCAAGTAATTGACAGGTGCGTGACCCCGCTCACCTGTCAATTTGCCCTGCAAGGTCAATCCTGATAAGGATTTGGCCCACTGAGGCAAAAAATTCCTCAGCCTTGTTCTATTATAGCACCCTCTGCACTCACGAACTATTGTGCTCCCTTTGTACGCCACCCTGCCAATGAGAACAAGAGAGATCTTTTACCTCTGCACAATGAGCACAACATGATATGGGGGGGGGGAGCAAACTATGGCCTTCAGACATGCTAACAATATTCTTATTCTAAAAATGTTGCCTTCAATTGTGAAAAAAAGAGTCAGTTTATATGGGGGAAAATTATATAGCAGGTTAGAAACCTACGTACTCTGCACTTTCTGAAGCAATACATGAAATGAAATACAGCCAGCCTTTGAAATCTGCAGTTCTGCAAATTTTGCATCACTTCTCCAGCCAGGTTATGTGTAATAGAATGCATATACAGTGGTACCTCAGGTTAAGTACTTAATTCGTTCCAGAGGTCCGTACTTAACCTGAAACTGTTCTTAACCTGAAGCACCACTTCAGCTAATGGGGCCTCCTGCTGCCGCCGCGCCACCAGAGCACGATTTCTGTTCTCATCCTGAAGCAAAGTTCTTAACCCGAGGGACTATTTCTGGGTTAGCGGAGTCTGTAACCTGAAGCATATGTAACCTGAAGCATCTGTAACCTGAAGCATATGTACCTGAAGTGTCTGTAACCTGAAGCATATGTAACCTGAAGTGTCTGTAACCTGAAGCATATGTAACCCGACGTACCACTGTATAAAGGGAAAATGTGGATATACGTGGATGTGTTATTGAAAACAACACAGAATATGTATTATATTTGGGAAAGTTGATTTGCAAAGCTGTGAATATTAGGCAGAATTGCATACAAAATTGTATAGATACCAGGCAACATTTACACTGATTGATTTTCATGATGAGTTGTTGTTTTTAATTGCAAACAGATGTGGAAAGGTGGAGGAATGAACTGAAGATTGTAAAACCAAGAAACTGCGAGCAGCTCAAATTACACGACCCCTTATTATCACATTTTCAAATTTTGTATCTACAAGGACTAGAAACCAAAGCAGCTTCTACAAGGCCATAAAATAATAGTTTTTGCAAGGTGTTGCCACATTCTCTCTCACTATAGTGCAACCCCAACTTTGTCTGCCGAGAAGCAATTTCTGTTGAGGCCATTTAGGCTTTGTCCCTGGCAGGATCACAGCGTCACTTCCCTAAAACTGTTTCCCCACAAACAAAATACAGAACAAGATTCTCAAGCGCTAAATGATGTCAAGAAGGACTTGCTACCTCAAACAAACGAGAACGGAAAGAGAAGCAATGCCAACCAGCCCTGTTTCCAGCCGAGACTCTAAGTGCCCACCAGCTGTGGTCTGAATATGTGTGCACAATATTTGCTTTGAGTTATCCTAATGGGGTGAGTCATTCTGAGAAATGTCATAAGCAAGGCCAGCAGCTTAGCAACTCGGTGTCCTACTTGGGCTTTAATGAGATCTGATGTCATTGCTAGGCCGGTTGTCTTGGCAACCCTTAAAAAAACCAGAGGAAGGAGTTGAGCTCATCAAGGCGACAACCTTTCACCCATCTGGACACCTATTTCTAATAGGGTTAATGAAAAGGGAAACGTTGCCGCAGCTGAACTGCTTTTTAAAAAGCTTCCAACTTAAATAAAACAGCCTGGTTTGTCTTGGAGACAGCTCTGCAGATTTCTAGTGATCTCCAGTGAATCCAATGTTTTGTTAGCCCAAAAATGAAAAACTCCCAACTAAAGAAGAATGGCAACTTGAACTGACAGAATAAGCGCAGCTTGCAGGCTTAACATATAGAATAAGAGAACAAGAGGAACATATGTTTAAAGAAGATTGGAAAATGTTTATTGAATATATGGGGGGATATTGTGCACACCTGAAAACATTGGCAGCATTAAGATAAATTCAACAGTGTAAATAAGTTTTGATGGATGCAGTAATGGAATCCTGAATGGTTTAGTTTTTGTAAAATATGATATGCAAAGATGGGACGCGGGTGGCGCTGTAGGTTAAACCACAGAGCCTAGGACTTGCCGATCAGAAGGTCGGCGGTTCGAATCCCTGCGACGGGGTGAGCTCCCTTTGCTCGGTCCCTGCTCCTGCCAATCTAGCAGTTCAAAAGCACATCAAAGTGCAAGTAGATAAATAGGTACCACTTCGCCGGTAAATGGCATTTCCGTGCGCTGCTCTGGTTCGTCAGAAGCGGATTAGTCATGCTGGCCACATAACCCGGAAGCTGTACGCCGGCTCCCTCGGCCAATAAAGCGAGATGAGCGCCGCAACCCCAGAGTCGGTCATGACTGGACCTAATGGTCAGGGGTCCCTTTACCTTTTATGATATGCAAAATGAACCATGGAAAGAGAAGAATTGACGTCATTGATATGAGAAAATTAATTGGGGTAAGGAACATTTTTGACCCTGTGGGTCAGGTCTTTATCCTGCACCCCATGTTAAATTGTTGTTGTTGTTGTTATACTTATTACCTGCCTTTTCCCAGACGATCTGAGGACAGGGTACAGCAATACAAAATACAGCATTGAAAATAGTTTACAATCAAAACTACAGTAGGTCCTAAAATATATGTATCTCAAGTGTCAAAGACTAGGGTGAAGAGGTTTATCCTTGGTATAAAGGGAAAGCTGTACAATGAAGGTGCCAAACACACCACTGTGGGAAGGGAAGTCTGAAAATTTTTACACATCACTTGGGAAGACAGGTAAACTAATGTCAGTGTACTAGAAGAAGCAAAGATCACCAGTGTCAAAGTAATGATTCTTCAACATCAACTTCATTGGACTGGTCATGTTGTGCAGATGCCTGATTATTGTCTCCCAAAGCAACTACTCTATTCCGAACTTAAAAATGGAAAGCGTAATGCTGGTGGTCAACAAAAGAGTTTCAAAGACTCTCTCAAGGCAAATCTTAAAAAATGTAGTATAAACACCGACAACTGGGAAACACTGGCCTGCGAGTGCTCCAACTGGAGAACAGCCTTTATCAAAGGTGTCTTGGGCTTTGAAGACGCTCGAACTCAGGACGAAAGGGAGAAACGTGCTAAGAGGAAGGCATGCTTGGCAAACCCTCACCATGATCAACTCCCACCCGGAAACCTATGTCTCCACTGTGGAAGCACATGTGGATCCAGAATTGACCTCCACAGTCACTTACAGACTCACTGTTAAAACCGTGTTCATGGAAGACAATCTTACTTGGCTACAAGGGATCGCCAAAGAAGAAGACAACGAAGGTGCTAAACACACCTCTGTGGGAAGGGAAGTCCACAATTTAGGGGTTGCCAGATAATTCCTTCTTCTGGGTCACACACCCCAAACGTCTGAGGGTGGTGGTACTGCCAAGAGCAGAGGTAGGCAACCTAAGGCCCGGGGGCCGGATGCGGCCCAATCGCCTTCTCAATCTGGTTGGCGGATGGTCCGGGAATGAGTGTGTTTTTACATGAGTAGAATGTGTGCTTTTATTTAAAATGCATCTCTGGGTTATTTGTGGGGCCTGCCTGGTGTTTTTACAGCCAGTGTGGTGTAGTGGTTAAGAGTGGTAGACTCGTAATCTGGGGAACCGGGTTCGTGCCTCCGCTCCTCCACATGCAGCTGCTGGGTGACCTTGGGCTAGTCACACTTCTTTGAAGTCTCTCAGCCCCACTCACCTCACAGAGTGTTTGTTGTGGGGGAGGAAGGGAAAGGAGAATGTTAGCCGCTTTGAGACTCCTTTGGGTAGTGATAAAGCGGGATATCAAATCCAAACTCTTCTACATGAGTAGAATGTCTGCTTTTATTTAAAAAGCATCTCTGGGTTGTTTGTGGGGCATAGGAATTCGTTCATTTCAACCCCCCCCCCCAAAAAATATAGTCCAGCCCCCCTACAATGGACAGTGGACCGTCCCACGGCTGGAAAAGGTTGCTGACCCCTGGCCAAGAGGGCCTCCTTGCTGATCTTAACATCTGACACGGTCCATAGGGAAAGGGGAGGACTTTCAGGTACGGTAAATCATTTGTCATTTGTCATTTGTCCAAACAGTGAGCTGCAAAGCAGATCTTTTGCTTTACACTGCCATTGCTCCTCTCCATACATTTCCAGAGCTCTCCTTGCATTTCCCGAAAAGGCAGATATTCTTTGCAAAATCAACATATGCCTGAGAGGCACTTTGTCAGCGCACGCTTGTTCACTTGTCAGTATATCTTGGAAGCAATACGCATCAAAGCGTCTGTGGCATTCAGTCATTCTTCGGAGAAAAGACCTGACATTTCCCACCCACTCCCCCTATGGAAATGTTTTTGCACTAGAACACAAATATTTAAATATTTGTGACAAAGATCTTCGTCATCATCATCATAACACAGTCTGTATGGGATTGGCTTATATATTGTGTTTAGAGCAGCAGTTTTAAGGAGAAATGTCTGTGGGAATGCTAAGTTATAGTCTTCAGTGGAGCAAATATTTTTTGCGGGCAGAATGCCAAAAATAGTTTTAATATTTTCCCCCCTAACAGTATAATGTATTTTACTTTGTTTTTATGTACGTTGCTTTGTAACGGCTTCACCTACAGAAATAAATAATTACCTATTTATATGCAATTTCCCTTAAGCTACACACTTTTGCAAAGCAATTTCCCCTTTTTGGTAATACCTTGTAAGTCAAACAGAATCTGTTCCGGACGTCCGTTCGACTTCCGAAACATTCAGCTTCCAAAAGGCGGCTTCTGATTGGCTGCAGGAAGCTCCTGCAGCCAGTCGGAAGCCATGGAAGTCCTGTCGGACGTTTGTCTCCCAAAAGAACGTTAAAAAACTAGAATACTTGCTTCCGGTTTTCGATTGTTTAGGAGCCGAAATGTTCGACTCCTAAGGCTTTCGGGAGCTGAGGTACAACTGTATATGTATTTATATGCACACTTTACCCCAGTAAACACATTTTTGGACAATGCATTACAAAATTCAGAGAACTCTGAGAATTTCAAATTTTGGCTATATTTCAGTTTATGTCTTGTTTCATAAAATGCGGATTTGCTAAGTTTGCCTTCCAATGCAAACAGAAGAGAACCCCCCACATCCTTAGCTGGAAGCACATGTGACAGCCGGTAATCTCTCAGGACCACTGATCTTCTCAGTGATAAAGTCAGCGAATACAGAAATTCTTGCTCATATGAATTCATGATTTAGCTGTTAGGAGAGAACAGCTCAATGCCTCGCCATATGCTATACATCCTTGACTCCTCTGCAGAAGGTGGGGCTTCCCCATCTTGGCAAAGTAAAGGAAAACATGGGGGGAGGAGAGGCATATGGTGACATCTGGACATGTCCACAACTACTCAAAACAATTCTCAGTTGCAAGATGGCCAGGGAATGGGCTTGCTGAGTCATGGGCGAAGGAGGAAGGTGTGATTCTGGTGACTAAGGAAGGCAGTGCGACAGCCAGTGGCTCAGCGAAGTAGGGGGAGTTGGGATGTAGATGGAGACATGATAGAGTTGTAGAATTGTTGAGTTGGAAGCGACCCCAAGGGTCCTCTAGTCCAACCCCTGGCAGTGCTGGGAACTGAGCTAAAGCATCCATGAGAGATGGCCACCCAACCTCTGCTTAAAAACCTCCTAGAGGGTTACCACCTCTAGAGGAGACCATTCCACTTATTACTTGCTTTTTCTCTAGACTAAGAAGTCTCAAATGCTGACCCTTTCCTCATAGAAAACACTACATTATGTCAACCAGATCATCTCGCTCTTTATGCTGTTGACACTCTCGACAGACTTTGAAAGGTTCATGAGACGAGACTTGTCCTTGCAGAAGCCATGCTGGCTTTGCTTCAGCAAGGCTTGTTCTTCTACATGCTTGGTTATTTTATCTTTAATGGTACTTCCTGTTAGAATTCCTGCTCCATGATTGCAGTCATGGAATTGTTGTCTATCACATGACGGTGTATGTTTTGACTCCACAGAGTGGGAAGTGACGGAAACAGGATGTTTGTTTTACTGTGTTCCGTGAAGTGGGACTATTGTCCTTTGTTCTCTTTGCTGTTTGATGCGTGAGAGAGAGGGAGCCATGTTGCAGTGCTCCGTGTGTGTTTATATGTAAATAAAGTAGATTAGCCAAAATGTGGAGTTGCTGAGGTCTGTCACGCAAGCTGCGAAGACTCTGCGGATCCCTAAGTGTGCCGATGTCTGTTGGTATCGGTCACTGTGATGTTTGGGCTGAAGAAAGTTTTTGAAGTTCCTGAACAAACGACCAGGAGGGAGAGAACATGCCAGTTGGGTATGTGTCTCTGCCCGGGTCCTACATGAGCTCCTGACACTTGCTCCTGACACTTAGTTTTTCCACTGTCGAACATCTCTTATTGTCAGAAAGTTCTTCCTGATGTTTAGTTGGAATCTCTATTCTTGTCATTTGAAGCCATTGGTTTGAGCCCTACCGTCCGGAGCAGGAGAAAACAAGCTTGCTCCATCCTCCTGAGAGATAGCTCACACCCTGAGAGATAGCTCACTTGGGAGAGCATGAGACTGTTGGTCTCAGGGTTGTGAGTTCGAGCCCCACGTTGGGTAAAAGATTCTTGCATTGCAGGGAGTTGGACTAGATGGCCCTTGTGGTCCCTTCCAACTCTACACTTCTATGATTCCAAGCGACAGCCCTTTAGATACTTGAAGATGGCTATCATATCTCCTATAAGGGAATGTGGCTTCAACAATGAAGTGTCTCCAAGGCTCAAAACAGGAGCCATTGGGTATTGGGCTTGGGAGTGATCTACCATGGATAGTGAATGCCCTATCCTCAGAATCATCTTCTGCTGCAGAAGCAAAGAGGGTGTGCAGCATGCAGTGCCATCGCCAGTCATTGCTGTGGGAAAGCTTAACAGAGAGCCAGTGTGGTGTAGTGGTTAAGAGCAATAGACTCATAATCTAGTGAACCGGGTTCGTGTCTCCGCTCCTCTGCATGCAGCTGCTGGGTGACCTTGGGCTAGTCACACTTCTCTGAAGTCTCTCAGCCTCACTCACCTCACAGAGTGTTTGTTGTGGGGGAGGAAGGGAGAGGAGAATGTTAGCCGCTTTGAGACTCCTTCGGGTAGTGATAAAGCGGGATATCAAATCCAAACTCTTTTTTAAAATAATAAACATCATAGTAAAATTTACCTTCAATATACACACGCTCAAAGCATTTCACGAATGCAACATCCTTACAACTGCTGTGTGAGCGGGGGTCAGTTGGGGGAGGGCTGAAACTGAGAGACCGTGGCCCAAAGTGCACCATGTACTCAGAACACAGGTTCTGATCTGGATTGTGGAGATTTCCCAATACATAGCACATGGCCTTAACCCACGCCCCTATTTTTATCCACACCTAGTTTTCTGCCTGCACTGGTATTCTTAAAAAATACCAGCAACCCCAGAACATGGTTGGCTTGGCTTTCTCCTTGTCACTAAATAAGTTAGTAGACACCCATTGAATGAAACTGGATTCTCACTTGGAGGAGAGCCAGTGTGGTGTAGTGGTTAAGAGCGGTGGACTTGTAATCTGGTGAGCCAGGTTCGATTCCCCGCTCCTCCACATGCAGCTGCTGGGTGACCTTGGGCCAGTCACACTTCTCTGAAGTCTCTCAGCCTCACTCACCTCACAGAGTGTTTGTTGTGGGGGAGGAAGGGAAAGGAGAATGTTAGCCGCTTTGAGACTCCTGAAGGGGAGTGAAAGGCGGGATATCAAATCCAAGCTCTTCTACTGACGGATTGGGCAACAGAGAAACAGAACCTTACAGAAAGCACAGACTGTGATGGGCAGTCATGACACCTTATAAATTTGTGCACACACAAGGCTGATGTGCCTGCTTTTGTTTCCCCCCATTTTTAAAAATTGATTTTCCACATTTATAACAAATATAACCTATAAAAGACACAAAATGACACACATTACAATACTAAAAGAAAAATAAAACACATTACTTCTAAATCCCAAATTAACTTTCTTTGTTATCTGACTTCCTCAAATCCCCCCTAACTGAATTTCATTGTGACACCTTTGTAACAGTTCTCCAAGATCCTCTTTCTAATACAATTAACTCCTTCAATTAATTACCTTCATCTCTTTTCTTATTGGCTTAAATCCATATTACTATACAACATTCTTATTCTAATCCTAGGCCTATTTGATATTGATGTGCCTGCTTTTGCACATGGATGCTAGCACTTAAGAGAACATGGCTCAGGGGGACAGAATGTGATTCTGGAACGAAAAGGTCAGTATAGGTTTCAGATTCAGAAGAATACAACTGCATATATAGCCTCAGCATCCTTTCTGTGAGCCTTGCATTTGCAGGCTAAGTCCTGCACGGCTCGTAGTGAGACCTAATTCATCTACTGAATGATGCTTCAAGACTCTTCTCCCTGGAGAGAGATCTTGCAAGGATGACATAATGCTGGGCCTTCAAATCCCAGACCAGCTGCTACCGAGATGTGCTTTTCAACGTAACTGTCTCTGCAGATTGTCAAGCAAGGAGCTCGAGAAGCATGTGATATGGTCTACTAAATGATTTATTGCCTTTAATGCATAATTCAGCTTCGTAGCTTCAGCCTAAAAGTGGAGAGGGGGTGTTTTAATGCGCCTGTTCTAAAACCAGATAGTCTTGTTTAACTTCATATATATTGTTGGTTCATAGCTGTCAACTTACAGATTTGAAAATAAGGGACCAGCAGCCAAAATAAGGGATCAACAATTACTTTGATAAAATACATATTTTGTCGAGTGCAAATGGCTTTAGATACCTAATAGGTCCATAAATTACCATATAGCATATATTCAACACAAAAAAACAGCAATAATTTGTTGTTGACAAAGCACAGCTGGACATAGAAAGGGTCCCATTACCTTCAGTAGCTTATTTAAGGGACATCATCAATAAGGGACAGCAGCGGGACATGGAGCTGGGATAAGGGACTGTCCCGCCAAATAAGGGATGCTTGACAGCTATGTGTTGGTTGCTGCTGCTGCTGCTGCTGAGCTATGCTTGTTGTTTACATCAGATTCCTTACATATAATCTCATAAGAGGTAAAAGGGGTGTTGCCTATGTTGATTTGTCCTTGTCCCTAGTCAATAAAAAGTGAAGGGTGATACTCTGAACCCCTTGCAGGAGGCAGCAGCAAAGATCCATGCTGATTACAAAGTTGCCCCTGAAAGAGAAGAGCTTGACAAAGTCAGAAATAGATTGCATTGTCTCTGACATGTCTGTCTGTCTGTCAACAGAGAACCAAGATGAAGGTACTGATTCTCAGCAGGCTGACCCTTAAATGAATCCTGTCAACCTCTAGTGCCCCCAATAATTCTAAGCCCCGATAATCTAGTTTGCTTTGGAAATACCCAGATCTAACCTTACAGACTTACTGGGTCATTGCCCATGATTGGAACGTGGCTTGATGTCAATAGCCTTGCCTACTGTTTATTGGCCTCATGTGAATGGCTGGAATGTATTATGAATGACCTTCATTATGCATGCAAAACATTCTTCCACCAGGTCCTTGGCTTATTGACATCTGATGCCCTTTTAAATGTGTTGTGGGAGGGGGGAATTATTGGTTTGCAGCTATTCTTATTTTTATTATGTATTTTGTGGTTTTTATATTGTCATTTCATGTTGTGAACTTCCCTGGGATTTATGGAAGAAAGGCAGAATAATAATAATAATAATAATAATAATAATAATAATAATAATAATAATAATAATAATAATAGAAATAAGGAAACGATTGTAGCTTAGTGGTAGACCATCTGCTTTTCATAAAGGTCCTAAGTTTGATTCCTGGCATCTTCAGTTAGGACTAGGAGAGACATCTTCCTGGGGCCCTGGAGAGCTGCTCTCAGTCAATGTTTGCTAATCCTGATCTTTGGTGGAGCCATAAGCAGCTGCCACCTCTAGTGACCTCCATCACTGCTTATCCCATGACAGCGACCTTAGTATAGCAGAAAAGGGAAGTGATCTCAGACTTGCATCACCCCCTATGGTATTTTCCAGTACAGTGGTACCTCGGGTTAAGTACTTAATTCGTTCCGGAGGTCCGTTCTTAACCTGAAACTGTTCTTAACCTGAAGCACCACTTTAGCTAATGGGGTCTCCCGCTGCTGCTGCCGCGCTGCCGCCACGCGATTTCTGTTCTCATCCTGAAGCAAAGTTCTTAACCCGAGGTACTATATCTGGGTTAGTGGAGTCTGTAACCTAAAGCGTATGTAACCTGAAGCGTATGTAACCCAAGGTACCACTGTATCAAAAAATGCAGATATGAGTGATCCCCCTGGCTGTTAATCCTGCTCCGATATGGATTTTGGCAAATAATCCACTTTTTGTGGTTTACTTTTCAAGCCAGTGCTTCTTCAACATTATTCTCTAGGTATTTTGTGGGGCTTCCCTTCACCCCCACAGCAACAGTTCTCTGCCCAGCAGTCCACGCTCCCAAGGAAACGCACACATCAGACCTTTTCACAAATCACAGCAGCTCTGGCAACAAAGCACTTTGCTCCCCCCGCCCACCCCCGCTATGCCAAGCTCATATTCTCATGGTTTCTTAAGCCTCTTGAGAAGAATATCAGATCAGCGTTTTGAAGGTAAAAAATAGAGTCACTTTTCAACTGCGCTGCTAAAAATAGCCCAGCGGTGAAACAACTTGAAGCGTTTGAGAGAGAGTGTTTTCCTTCCACCACAGTTGACTGCTTCGATAGCAAACAACCGTGCCCTGAGCATCACAAACTAGCAGAGCGGAGCGGAGCCACAGCTGTGGCTAGGTTTTTCTTGGGGCTGGCTCACACATGCATGTTCATCATGCGCGGTTTGGGGATGCTCCTGGAGGCACAGGTGTCCTTGGTGCTAAGAGAGCCTTTTACCAGTTCCGGTTGCTAAGGCAGCCATGTCCATTCCTGGATGGAGATAGCTGACCATACTTCTCCATGTGCTGGTAGCCTCATGGGTTTGATTATTGCAATGTGCTCTTTGTGGGGCTACCCTTGAGGTTGGTCTGGAGCAGAGATAGGCAACCTAAGGCCCGGGGGCCGGATCCGGCCCAATTGCCTTCTAAATCCAGCCCGCGGACAGTCCGGGAATCAACATGTTTTTACATGAGTAGAATGTGTCCTTTTACAGTGGTACCTCGGGTTACATACTCTTCAGGTTACATACGCTTCAGGTTACACACTCCGCTAACCTAGAAATAGTGCTTCAGGTTAAGAACTTTGCTTCAGGATAAGAACAGAAATCGTGCTCCTGTGGTGTGGCGGCAGCAGGAGGCCCCATTAGCTAAAGTGGTGCTTCAGGTTAAGAACAGTTTCAGGTTAAGAACGGACCTCCGGAACGAATTAAGTACTTAACCTGAGGTACCACTGTATTTAAAATGCATCTCTGGGTTATTTGTGGGGCATAGGAATTCGTTCATAGATTTTTTTTCAAAATATAGTCCGGCCCACCACATGGTCTGAGGGACGGTGGACCGGCCCCCTGCTGGAAAAGGTTGCTGACCCCTGGTCTGGAGGCTTGTAGCTGGTTGTAGGTTGGGACAAACTACCACCAGCATCGCTTGTGGGATTTGCACTGGCTGCCAATTTGTTACTTTTGCAAGTTCCCAAGATATCAGAAGTCCACTCCACGCTCAGAGCAGGACTTTCGACATAGATACACCTGTTCTGTGGAATAGCATTCCTGCCAAGACATTTAAATTTCAACAAGCTTTCCGGCTGGGCGACATGTTCTCAGCCATGTGTATCTATATTGTA
The DNA here is from genome assembly GCF_964188305.1 of Podarcis bocagei. NCBI lineage: Eukaryota > Metazoa > Chordata > Lepidosauria > Squamata > Lacertidae > Podarcis > Podarcis bocagei. Next base: position 11,797,691 of record NC_138139.1, read on the forward strand.
TTGTATTTTCTGCTGTTGTTCTGTTTTCTTTGCTGTTATTTGTGTTGTTTTTAACCTTCCTCTTGTGCATTGCCTTGGGAAACTTGTGTGGAATGCAATTAATAAAAGGAATCATGATAATCACCCGACTACTCTAACAGTTAGGTATGACTTGTATATGTGAACGGTATACTGCAGGTCAAGCAACAGACAGAACTCTCACATAGCCTCCAACATGGTACTTCTCAATGGACTTGGTTCACACATTCCACCACCAGTCATCTAGTTCACAGTAACATGGGCTGAAAACTTTGCTCCTGCAAAACACACACCTTCCCCTTTCATCGATAGTTTAAGAGGCCTGTGAAAGACTGGGGGAGATGTTTGTGTACTTCAAGCGAGAACACAAAACATGGCCGTCACTCTGATTTGGCTCCACGATGGCCAAATTGATTGGCCGCATGATGCTGGCTGTGTGATCCCTGATCGGTTGGATCTTACTGTAGCCAAAGAGGTGGCATACACTGTCAAAGCAGCTGAACGGCTAAGAAAGGCAAGGAACAGGAATGGTACGAGGTTTAGTCTGCTCAGAATCCATGTCTGCTCAGAATCAACTCTTGTTGATTTCAAGGAAACTTCCTCCCACGAGACTGCAGTCTAAACCCTTGCAATTTTTTTTTACCATTTGGAGGAAGCCATCTAACATCACATCATGCTACTGTTTCTCCCTGATGCATCATGCGTCAGGGTATCTGTATAGATGTTTGGAATCTGTTGGGTACTTGCAAAGTGGCTTTCCACCCACTGGCAGAGGAACGGGGGGGCGGCTGGGGGGGAGCGCACCACCCCTGGCACCATTGGGGAGGGGGGTACCATTGTGGCCACCCCCCCGGACATGCGTCGCGACCTCCCACAACACTGGATGCTATGCCTCCGTGGCCAGTGCACCACGCTTCCAGGGTGCACGCCACGCCCCCAGGACGCATGCCATGCCCCTGGGGGAGATGTGCCACGCCTCCAGGAGCACGCCACGCCCCCGGGACATGCGCCAGTCACGCCCTGCCTGCTCTCCGCCCCCAGTGATGGAGCATGCAGCCTGGCCACTGTTTCTAACCACCCAAACATTCTGAGTTGCCAAAAGGGTTGCAATCCAATGAGCCCACTGAATCGTGTGGAAATGTTGCCATATATGCAGCAACAGCAGGAATTTCATTCCACCCCCTCCTCACCATGTGGCACTGCCTCTCCACCAGGCTGCCTCACAGAATGCTTTTTAGTGTTTCCAAATCCATCTAGATCCCATTAAGGGCAAACTGTTGGGTTTGGAAAACACAAGCGATCAGAAGCAGTTCCGATGACCACTGGCTTCAAGGGCTACTACTGAATGGGAACTAAAACTGATCACAGGGAAATGTCATAATACTTCAAGGTCCTATTCACCAAGAACTGGAGACAGTAGCTCAATTTATACAGTGGTATCTCGGGTTAAGAACTTAATTCATTCTGGAGGTCCGTTCTTAACCCGAAACTGTTCTTAACCTGAAGCACCACTTTAGCTAATGGGGCCTCCCACTGTGCCGCTGCCATGCAATTTCTGTTCTCATCCTGAAGCAAAGCTCTTAACCTGAGGTAATATTTCTGGGTTAGCGGAGTCTGCAACCTGAAGCATCTGTAACCTGAAGCGTCTGTAACCCGAGGTACCACTGTACATGTAGTGAGTAATAGCAGGAAAAGAAGATCTGAAATACAGTATAGGTTTTCTATTGGAAACCTTGCAGTCAAGAAATGCTCTGTTGTTAAGGAGCATCAGAAAAATAAATGTCCATTCCAGTTTCTTTCTGTTTCTCATTTTTTCTGGTCATAAATTCAGTTTTTTTAAATCCTCATGAAAACTTGTCAGTATTTTGGTATCAGCTTCTCCTCATATACACATTTTAGTATACAGTTTTGACTCAAAACAAACGTTTTTGCATACAATAGGCTGCATTTTTGGTACACATTTTCTGGATGAAGAACTGCATCACAAAATATGAAGTAGTGCAGATTTTGAAGGATTGATGTGTTTTTGTTCATGTACAGGTTCAAACACTGCAAATTAGGCAGTTTCTCATTGAAATGCAAACAAAATCAAATATCTCCCATCCCTAAGTAAAAGGCCACTGAAATGAACAGCCTTACAGCAGCTTACGGCGAACATCTGTTCAGGTTCAGTCTCATTCTGGTTGAAATCGTTTCACACTATGACCAAGAACAGAGAAACCCGGGCACCTCAGCACTACTTACAATAAATTGCCATGAAAAGGTCACTGATTTTACAGGAACCAGCCCTGATGATGAACAAATGATAGCTCACCAGTAATAATCACCAGTATTCATGGCACAAAGGGAGCAGCCAGGGCTGGATTTAGGTTGGATGAGGCCCTGAGCTACTGAAGGTTAATGGGGCCCTTTATATGTCCAGCTGCCCTTTGTCAACAACAAATTGTTGCTGTTTTTTGTGTTCAGTATATACTATATGGTAATTTATGGACCTAATAGGTATCTAAAGCCATTTGCACATGCAGAATGTAGGTATCCTATACAGTATATAGAAATGAGCAAACCAGTAATAGCAGGCGGGGCCCATTACTTGCATCATAGGAGCCTATACAACACAAAACACTGTTTTTTATGTTATATTTTGGAAATATACATCCAACTTTCTTTCCTTAATTTTTTTTGGGGCCCCCCAAGAGAGTGGAGCCCTAAGCTATAGCTTGTTTAGCTTATACGTAAATAAAACAACAACAACAACAACAACAACAACAACAACAACAACAATTTATTATTTATTTATACCCCCCACCTGGCTGAGTTTCCCCAGCCACTCTGGGCAGCTCCCAATCAACTGTTAAAAACAATACAGCATTAAATATTAAAAACTTTCCTAAACAGGGCTGCCTTCAGATGTCTTTTAAAAATAGGATAGCTGCTTATTTCCTTGACATCTGATGGGAGGGCGTTCCACAGGGCAGGCGCCACTACCGATCAGGCCCTCTGTCTGGTTCCCTGTAACCTCACTTCTCGCAATGAGGGAACCACCAAATCTGGCACTGGGAGCAACGTTGTTACAAGGAGTTAAGAATGTGTTCTTACCTAGGTACGAAACACCTTCTTCTGGTGTGATTGTTCCATATTTCACCATCATCTTCACAAAGTCTATCAAAGTCTTCATGATCGTTATGAGCGTTTCTTTTTCTTTGGCTTCTTTCTCTGCATTGATGAGCAATGCACAGGTGTGAACATGTGCACAGGTTGTGGAAAGTTAGGGACATGATGGGCTCCCCCTTTAACTTCAACTTTCAACATGGGATCCTCTTAATTTTTTAGTCATGCATGCCCACCTTCCCACTTTTCTCTTGGGGGCAATCTGGTCTAAGGGAGGAGATCTTCCCCTGCCTTTAGCCTGTTGGTTCCTTTTGCAGATGGCACTTTAATAAATGCACCTTCTGAAATAGGAATACCCTCTTCTACAAAGGAGGTCTGTCTCCCTTTACTGCTGGCCTCCCTTCGCTCTATCTTCCTCTCCAAAAGACAACAGTATTCAATCTGCTGCTGCAGCCCACTTCAGATCAGGATACAACCCACTTCGGACCCCAACCCATCAGTAGAAGACCAGTATTCCAAGATATCTAGGTCCCAGCTCAGAAGGTCTTTAAGGCTGTGGTCGTATACATGTTCACTTGTGAGTATGTTCAATTCAAAAGAATGGAGCTTACACCTGAGTGTACACAAGTCCCAATCAGTTCAATGGAACTTGCTCTCAGGTAAATGTAATCTATATAGGCTAACCAGCCTCATATAATAACCAAGATGCTCAAGTCTAATGAATGCATGAAGGGGTTAATGCCATATTAGCATTGTTTTATTATTTACTAAATTTCTATATCACCCTTCATTTGTAGATCTCAGTTCACAGCATAAAAACACAAGATAAAAACACAAAATACATAATGATAGTGTTCGTGAACTCTGCTGCTGCTCCACACTCCAACCACATGGCTTCTTTCTACTTTCAATCCTTGTGTTCTGATACAAATAATTTAGGAACTTTCACCACTTTGGAACTAACCTGTGTTTCATGATTGTTGTATGCAAAAGCACAGGAATCTGACCTTTGAAGGGTTTGTAAGTAAACCATTTTCAACTTACCAGACTGTCTTTTTCTTATGCTAGGGGAAGCGGGAAACTTTGGAAGGAACTTGGAAGGCCATATTTTAAAGGTCTAACAACCTGTATTTCCATGCTTTACTCTGCTGCATATTTTGTGATTTCAAATCTCTGCTGGGGCTCTCTCACCAAAGAGTACTTGCCCCAAACGTGGATATTGATATTGGCATTCAGGGAATTGTCTTTTTATGCCTATTTTTCTTTCTCTTCCAGCAATCTCTAAGGTGCAATCTGCAGCACTGTAAGACTGCAACCTCCCACCCTTTTACAATGGAGTAAGCCATAGGGTTGCACTTTATAGATCAGAAGGACTAAAATCACAAAGGAGGTCTGGGAGCGAAACGGTAGCTTGTCATAAAACCTGTAACATAGCATGCACATTTCCCTCTTTTACCTTTCTTCTTTCCTTCCCACTATCATTCATTCATTCATTCATTCATCCACTATCATTCATTCATTCACACAAGGGGGCTTGTGAAGAAGGCGCAGCAGAGACTGTACTTTTTGAGAATTCTAAGGAAAAACCATCTTCCGCAGAAACTGCTGCTTGCCTTCTATCACTGTGCCATTGAGAGCATGCTCACTTATGGCTTATGTGTGTGGTACGGAAGCTATACTACCCAGGACAGGATGGGGTTGTGCAGGGTTGTTAAGGCAGCAGAGAGCATTGTTGGCTGCCCACGCTCCACCTTAGAGCAGATTTATGCCACAAGGTGCCATAGGAAGGCACTGGACATAGTAAAAGATCCATCGCATCCTGGTCACTGTCTCTTCGAGCTCTTGCCGGCAGGACGAAGATACAGGTCGATGAAGACAAGAACGAGTCGTCTTAAGAACAGCTTCTTCTCCAGAGCGATCTCGGCCCTGAATGGGAAGCCCGGACTTTGAAAGTCATCTAATCTCCCTTGCTGTATTATACTGTATTGTTTAATTGGTGTTTTTATGGAGCAGTCAAGTAATTTCGTTGTCCCCGATGGGGGCAATGACAATAAAGATATTATTATTATTATTATTATTATTATTATTATTATTATTATTATTATTATTATTATTATTATTATTATTATTTCATTGCATCTAACTCCCACCAGTTTCTCCGAGGAGCTCAAGGGGGTGTACCTCATTCTCCCCCTCCTTCTTTAACCCCCATAACAACTCTGCCAGGTCAGTTAAGGCTGAGAGACAGTGACAGGCCCAGGGAGACCCTCGTGAAGGAGTGGGATTTGAACCCTCCTTTTCCAGGTCCTATTCCAGCCTTCTAAGCACTATACCACACAGGCTGTCTCTGACTTTCCATATCTCTGATGCTCTCTGTGCAACAGACTGATCACCCATCCCAACTATACATATACAAAAGGGATGGATGAATCTTTTGTTAGTCCATGTCAGTTTTTCACATAGTTCATATTTCTGTTCCATCCATTTCTGTAGCTTACTGTAATCCTTTTAATTTATTTTTTAAAAGTGTATTTTGTGTGTGCATGTTTTCCCATAAAATAACATGTTGTATGCATTTCAGCATTAAAAATTATGACTTTTATAAAATTATGACATATTTTTGCGCTCTCTCTCTCTCTCTGTGTTTGTTTTAGCCAATAACCGTTTTGCGAAATTTAGAGAAGTGCAAAAACTGAAGGGTAGCTGCTTTCTGGCCCAGTGATTCCTCCAGGAAGTGCAAATCAGGCCGGCTTGATTAAAAATGCAGACTGAACAAAGTCCTATGACATATACATTTGCATTAGCAGCATGAAATTTGCCTACCCTGGCAGGGACAGCTATGCAGGAAGCCGCCTGCGTGCAAGATGACTGAAGGGCACATTAATACAGAGCTGAGTAGCCTGTCATCAAGTGGTGAGAGGTGGGGAAAACCACTCAGCCTTGGCAGGGGACCTCGCTAGAAGAGCTTCAGAGCTGCCACAGCCACTTGTTTTAAAGAGAGAGAGAGAAGGCACCGCTTCCCATTTATGCATACATTGCAATTCCAGGAGCCTCTTCTGCATCCTGGCTTGATGCGGGCTGACGGGACAAAAGCAAGAGAGCTGTGTGGATGGGATGGAGGAGCGGTGACGTACAAGTGACAATGACCTCCCTGCTGAATTATGCAAAGGTTCAAAGTGCTGCTCTCCTAGGTTGGCCGCTGGAGGCACTTTGGCCCAGGGATAAGGAATAAGTGGCTGATTCTGTTGCATAATCTTAACGATGATATGCTGGAACATCAACGGCTGCGGAGATTGTGAGGGCAGGGCTGCGAGTGCAGGAGGGCAAACATCAATGTCCCCTCAATGGGCTCATATGGACTGTTTGCCAGGTTTGGAACATCTGGGGTAGCCTAGAAGTGATATTCAGTGGTGCTAGAACACTAGTATTCAAAAATTTGTACAGCTATTTCCCCTAATTAAAAAACATTTTGGGGTGTTATCTTCATGAATAAAGGTAAAGGGTAAAGGGACCCCTGACCATTAGGTCCAGTCGTGACCGACTCTGGGGTTGCGATGCTCATCTCGCTTTATTGGCCGAGGGAGCCAGCGTACAGCTTCCGGGTCATGTGGCCAGCATGACTAAGCCGCTTCTGGCGAACCAGAGCAGCCCACGGAAATGCCGTTTACCTTCCTGCTGGAGTGGTACCTATTTATCTATTTGCAATTTGACGTGCTTTCGAACTGCTAGGTTGGCAGGAGCAGGGACCAAGCAACGGGAGCTCACCCCATCACGGGGATTCGAACCGTCGACCTTCTGATCAGCAAGTAGTCCTAGGCTCTGTGGTTTAACCCACAGTGCCACCCGTGTCCCTCACATCTTCATGAATACATGCATTTTAATGCAGATTTTATCCTGGCATATGCAATTTGGTAACATCTTAGTTGGCTGGAGAACTGCACTGCAAAATTCAGAGAAGAGTGAATTTCAAAGGCTGGGTGTGCCTTTATCCATATATTCTTTTGGGTAGGTTCAGCTTTAAATGTAATGGAATTGAAATTCTCCCCCATCCCTAGCCAGAGAAAGGCATTTTGCTGCTGGAAACACAGCCCTAATGCAGGGTAAGGGTGCCATCACTTAAAAGGTCTTGCCGCACCATTCAGACATCAAGTTCCTACCTTCATCACTTCCCCTCTGCCCCATGTGTTGCCTGAATCAGGGGACTTGCTTCACCCCCTTACACAGTTTTGCAAGCCTTGGAAATGCTATGGCCCTGATGGGTCTCTACCATCCTTTTTTTATTAAAAAAACACACACATTCACATCAGCGTATAGGCAGTTAGTGTTCCAGAAAACCAAACGTCAGAAAATATTTCAACCTGTATGAGACTCACCTGTGTTGAGACTCTTCAGTAGTTCATAAAAGTTAGGGAAATACTGGAGATCTTCAAAATTATCCTCTGGAGGCAGTTCGTTTCTTCTTTCCAAGATGTTGGAGGAAGTCCAGGTGTTATCCAGTGTGTCATCTTGATCAGTATTTTTCGTTGCCTCCATGTAAGACATTAACAACAGAAGTGTGTAAATATGGATGCCCAGTGGTGGCTGGTGCCCATTGAGACTGATAGGGTGGAAGGCAGGGAGGCCAACAGTAGAGGGAGCCAGAGCAAAGAACAGGCAAAGCCAACTCATTCTAATTTTGTCCCCATCCTTCCTCCTTCCTGCTGAGTTTTACAAGGGCACCGTTAAGGAGGAGGAAGCTGACAGTCAGGACCACCCTCTGGACTGGTTGCAAGTAAGAAGGAAAGCCCATCTGGCTGTCAGCTTCCTTCTCCTTAAAGGTAAAGTGACCCCTGACCGTTAGGTCCAGTCGTGGCCGACTCTGGGGTTGCGGCGCTCATCTCGCTTTATTGGCCGAGGGAGCCGTCGTACAGCTTCCAGGTCATGTGGCCAGCATGACTAAGCAGCTTCTGGCGAACCAGAGCAGCGCACAGAAACGCCGTTTACCTTCCCGCTGGAGCAGTACCTATTTATCTACTTGCACTGGCGTGCTTTCGAACTGCTAGGTTGGCAGGAGCAGGGACTGAGCAACGGGAGCTCACCCTGCTGCGGGGATTCGAACTGCCGATCAGCAAGCCCTTGGCTCTGTGTGAGACTCAGCACCACCTGCGTCCCTCCTTCTCCTTAGCAGGTTCCTTAATTCCAAAGGCTGGTGATAAACTCCAGGGACCCACCCTCACTTTCACGCACAGCTTGTGAGTGCTCAGAGGCACGTGACTGGCCACTGTATTAAGCAGAAGGCTGGACTAGAGGAACAAAACTGGCAGGTTTTTAGATTCCTACAAATACTTGATATATTGACAATGATAATAGCACCTCTCTAATTTGCTCAATATAGAAGTCACGTTCCCCCAAAGCAAAGATCAATGAGGGGGCCTTTCCAGGAAGTGGGATGAAACTGATAGGAATTACCATGTTTTCCTCCTGTTTTTCATTGGGATTACTCTCTGCTCTGGTTGGAATGTCACCAAGATCTTCAGATGCCTTTTCGCGATCGTTTGCTTCATTAGCAATGAGCTGCTGCAAGACTTCAGCCACCTCATCCTCCAGTGTGTAGGCCTGGCTTTCTGTGATCTGGGAAAGACAAGGAGAGTCTAAATTATCCATCTCCCTTCAGGTCTGCAAGTTGTTTCACGCAGGGACATCTGAAGAATGAATTAGGGAGACTGGAACATCCATTTCAAATTGAATTTGCAGGTTTCCCTTGGAAATCAATAGTGTCTAGTTTGATGCAGCTGATGGTTTAATTGTGCAGTTTGAAGCACTACCATTGGCTTAAGACGATGCTGAACATCTGCCACAAGAATTCATAAGGACAGTCAGAGCTTCAGGAGGTGAAAAAAACCAGCCTGCCACCTCTCTGAATAAAGTCCTTTGGCATCATATTTCAGCAATGATAAGCAAAGCAAATCAATTTAGACTTCAGCTCAGCTGGTTTAAATAGCCTGGTTTTATTGAAGTCAATAGTGCTATGCCTTATATCCAGTAATATTTGCCCTGCAGATTATTCTTTTTTATATATATTGCAAGTCACTCTGTAATCTGCAGCCTTGGTTGAGGGTAGGACCTTTACAGGGACTGTTTCTCACATTCATGTGTTCCCAGCCCCTCTCCTTCTGGGCTTATTTGCCCATTATAAAACCTTTCAAGAACTTGGCATCTTGCATTGCATGGCTAAGCTTCAAATAGCCAGTTTAACTGCAGGGTGAGATTGATGCAAATTGAAACCAGTGCTCAGAGCCCAAGCTCTGCTTCAAAAGAACATCCATTTGTTTCAGGATCAAACTATTCATTCAGTGCTTTTTTAAAAATAGCAGCTAAGACTAAAATAAGAAAGGGGGAAAACCAGGCATAATAGCATAAATGAACTGGTGCCCAGAAAACTTACGAGTCCCAGATTTAGAAGCTTGGAAACGATCTTGTCAAAGACTCCTCTGTCATTTTCCTCGTATATCCTCATGGCAATCTTCTGAACGATGTCTTCAGCTGTTAATGGTGTACCATCAAGTTGGTGGAGTCCATCTGGATCATCTGAAAGTATCACAGGTTGACCAAGTGATGCTCTACTCTACTACGTTTGTTGAGTTTATCTTTTGCATGGGTAAAAACATTAGGTGAAACTGGACTATGTTATTCTAGATACTTTCCGGTATGAGAAAATGACTGATGGTGGGAGAGACACCGCAGTGTTGATGGCCTGTTCTGACCCCCACCATTTGTCAACTTTGCAAGTACAGGGGACTGCTAGATGCTCAGGTCTGGCACAGTCAAATTAATGGTGTGGGTGCAGAAAATCTCATGCTACCATCTATCAACATGGGTTTGTGCTTTCTGCTTGATGAAGTCCATCCATCAACTGAAAAAAGTCTTAAGAAATAAGAAACACCCACACAAGTCTAAGGGGACATGGCAGAAAAGGATATAAGCATGAATAATATCAAGAGATTCATTGTCTCTCAAATAATTAGAACTGTAGGGTTGCTCAATTAATTCTATTTGCAGTCAGCTGGGAAGGGGAAGAAATTGGATTCAGTCCACATTTAAATTCACATTTACCAAATTCGCACATTCCAAAACTATGCAAACTGATCCCGTTCTATGGATGTGAAGGGAGCAGTATACATAAACTGGAACTCCATAGACAACCGTCATAGATAAATGAGGTAACTGTGCCCAAGAGGAGCCTGTGATAAAATGTTGCCATGAAGAGCACTTCTCTTCAGGATGTTCCACTCCTTCCTCCCTGTCTTACGTTCCTCTCTATTTCAACAGCAAGCCAGCATTCTAAGGCTTCTGAGTATGCTCCATTGAGCTGTTTTTAGCATCCTTCCTCTTGGGTGTTTTTTCTACGGGGTTTTTTGGGTGCATCCACAAAGCTTTGTGGGACGTGGGCGGCTCTGTGGGTTAAACCACAGAGCCTAGGGCTTGCTGATCAGAAGGTCGGCGGTTCGAATCCCCGTGACGGGGTGAGCTCCTGTAGCTTGGTCCCTGCTCCTGCCAACCTAGCCGTTCTAAAGCACATCAAAGTGCATGCAGATAAATAGGTACTGTTCTGGCGGAAAGGTAAACGGTGTTTACATGCGCTGCTCTGGTTCGCCAGAAGCAGCTTAGTCATGCTGGCCACATGACCCAGAAGCTGTATGCCGGCTCCCTCGACCAGTAAAGCTAGATGAGCGTCACAACCCCAGAGTCGGCCACGACTGGACCTAATGGTCAGGGGTTCCTTTACCTTTACAAAGCTTAGAGTTCTCCCAAACCTGCTGGTACTTTCTACTCTTATGCATGGGTGTTATTTGAATAACTACATAAGCATCCAGAGAACTGAGATTGCTTTTATCATATATGGTATTTTGTGTTGTCAACATTGTCTTAATATATTGGCAAAACATAATGGCAAATTCACAGTATGCAATAAGACAAGAAGAGTGTTTATGGAATAATGATGCACTGGAAGAGGTCCGTTTTGTGCCATCTATAGTTCCGCTAGCATATGAAGATTACTTTGCATATGAAGATTACATGGAAGCCATCCATGAAGACAGGCTGGGATCTGGCAATGACTGGGATGTTATTCCTGCATCAAACTGTGCTTGCAGACTTGCCTGGCTTCTGCGTATGAATTTACAACAGCCAAAACCAAGGCGTCTTAAAGTTTGCTTGGACTGAACCTCCCCAATTTTACTTCGTGTTGATCTGACAACCCGCCCCCCCCCCTCCATGACACCAGTCCCAAAGGATAGAAGGCTAAACCATAAATGAATGAACTGCTTTGGTCACATCAATATGATTCTAGGGTTTTCTCATAGGCTGTTTCTGTGTGATATACTTTGCTGTGCTTTGCATTGTTTATGTCGTTTATGTCCTCTCCCATGTGAAACCATATTATACGTGGCATCCTGCAAATGTCTCTCTGTCTACGCAGTACTAAGGTCAGGTGTCGCTGGGCATTTTCATGGGCTGAGTACCCCAATTTATTTACCGTATTTGCTTTATGAAACTATGTTTTTCCTGCCATATCATAAAATATCAGGGTGGTGCACAATGTTAAAACATAAAACTTTCTTTCTTTCTTTCTTTCTTTCTTTCTTTCTTTCTTTCTTTCTTTCTTTCTTTCTTTCTTTCCACACACACATCCACACACATCCACAAATAATCATTCAGGTGACTGGCTAATCAAAAATAAAAATTAATCAGCTGTAAAGTCCTGTTGGCATAAAAAAAAGTCTTCAAGCTGCACCTGAAAGTGGAAAGTGAGGATGCCTGCTGCATCTCTGCAGTGAACAGTGTTCCACTGCAGAGTGGTAACACTAAGGGGTCAATACATAATATGGCAAGATTTGCTGGTTCAGGATGCAAGGGATCTCTAGTTCTGCCAGCATCAAGTCCCCAGCTCCAGTTTAGCGAAAGATACACAGGCAAAGCTGGCCAAGGCCTGTTTAAGTCCCCAAAGGAAGCAGGCTTAGAGAGGGAAGACTTAGGCTGGATCCTAAGCCTCTTCAGCTTGGTCATGTGATCCAGCAACCCAGAGTGAGACACTCTTTTAAAGGCTTGTTTCCCTTCTGCCAGGCTTAGGCAGACCAGAAGCCCTGCTGCTGAGCTGGGTTTGGATCTGGCGTAACTTCACACCGGCTTCATTTGCACTGGTTTGCTTTGCATCACCTTCTTGAGCACTGGATTGCTCCCTAAATGCTCAACTTCCAGTCAGAGGACTGTGTGCAAATAGTATTGAAAACAGTATTGCCCCAACAGCATCATGAGCACAAAGAAGAATGAATGAAATGGACATCCGGAGAGGCCCTGTATGCATTATACACTCAAAACACAAGCTTGGTGTATGAAGCCTAATGAATTACCTTGATATTTATAGTCCGGGCTGCTTTTAGTGGAGTCATAATCATCAACCAGCCTCCGGCTCTTGGTGGAATCTGTATCCTCGAGGGCAAGCTGTTGGTCATACAGGGAGCTCCTGATTGATTCCCTTTCCTTCTCCTTCCTCTCTTTTTCTGCTGCCAATTTGAGCAGGTTCAGGTCGTCAGCAAATGAGTAATTTCTGAATTCCGGCTTGTTGTCTGGAAGACGTACAGCACAGATGCCCAATAAACCATCTCATACCTCTGAACAATCAGCAGTATGTGTGTGCAATGAATAAGGGGAAGAAGCATGAAATATACCTGTAGAGGCTGGCTTTTTCATTTTATCCGTCTCTGCCTCAGCAATCTGTTTTGGGGAGAAAGATAGTTTATGGATATATGAACACACCGTCTCTGTTGCACTGGAATGAATCGTGTGTAGCTCTTTGTGGCAATCACACAGGGCCCCCGGACGTTTGACAGTCTATTGACCCTGTGCCACCACTGTGATTGCTTTCTTCGCTGCCACCACCCCGCTTCTCACGGGGACACACGGAGTCCAGACAGTTGTTAACATTAACAAATAATCAAGTTTATTTTTAAATGCAGGAACAAGCTTATGGTTACAGTTTATTTTTCTCTTGTCAGTTTCTTAATCTTAGTTCCTAACAACTCCCAACTGATTATTCCCAACTATCTATCTGACTCCACCTGACAATTCCTCTCACTCTCTCACAATACAACTCTACAAACCCACACCTAATCCTCCCCTTTCCTTCTCCAACTCCCAAAACTCAACTCTCAACTCCCAAACCTCAACTGACTTTCAAAACCTCCCACTCTAACTTTTACTCCCCCCTTGCATTCTCACTGGCCAATCACATCACACCCATTTTAACCCTTTCCTTATGACCCATCCTAGGAGGCAAATGCCACACTCTTTTCCTCCAATCTATTTCTTTTAACCTATTGGAATGTGCAAAGCTGCCTGACGCTGAGTCCTTCTAGCTTAGCACTGCCTGGCAGTGGCTCTCCAAGGTCTCAGGCTGGGAACATTCCCAGCCTTACTTGGAGATGCCAGGAATCAAACATGAGACCTTCTGCATGCATAGCAGATGCTCTCCCATTGAGCCACAGCCCTTCCACTTCCCACCACAGCATCTTTCGTCCTTTTCCCAGGAGGTGATGAAAGCATTTCCCTAAATAAAAGATTATGGACTAGACCCTTTAATGCCAATTTGTGCTCTTTTCATGGAGAATTTCCTTTCTTTTGTGGGAAGCTGCTCTTTTTTGAAAATTGATTTGGAGTGGGAGGGGGGGCATTCAAAGCTGCAACCCTCTGCACACTTTCGTGGGAGTGAATCTCATGGAATACAGTAGGACGTCCTTCTGAATAAACATGTCAAATGGCATATTTTTATTGACTGCTGCGAGACATCACCTTGCCAACAAAGGTCCGTATAGTTAAAGCTATGGTTTTCCCACTAGTGATGTATGGAAGTGAGAGCTGGACCATAAAGAAGGCTGATCGCCGAAGAATTGATGCTTTTGAATTATGGTGCTGGAGGAGACTCTTGAGAGTCCCATGGACTGCAAGAAGATCAAACGTATCCATTCTGAAGGAAATCAGCCCTGAGTGCTCACTGGAAGGACAGATCGTGAAGCTGAGGCTCCAATACTTTGGCCACCTCATGAGAAGAGAAGACTCCCTGGAAAAGACCCTGATGTTGGGAAAGATGGAGGGCACAAGGAGAAGGGGGCGGCAGAGGATGAGATGGTTGGACAGTGTTCTCGAAGCTACCAGCATGAGTTTGACCAAACTGCAGGAGGCAGTGGAAGACAGAAGGGCCTGGTGTGCTCTGGTCCACCAAAGCAGTCGGACACATCTAAACGACTAAACAACAACAATAGTCCGACACACCCCGGTGGTGTTTTGATACCAAAGGGTTTTTTGTGTGTTTGGCATCAAATTTGTCCATTTTTAAATTTTTATTTAAAAAACATGTTGGGGGATTTGTTTGTTTGTTGCTAATTTTAATGATGAAGATCGAGTGATAAAAAATGATTTTAAACAGTATTCCACAGCTGATGGGAAAGCCTTTTGGAAGGCAGCCTTGAGAACTGCAGCTTTTGCCACACCCACTTTCGCTCTCTATGCCTACCGTGATATGCAGCCCTTGGAGGCTTGGGTGTGGGTCACTGTAGCCCTCAATCTGCCCCCCCAAAGAGCTAGCCGCCACTGGCATACATCTAAGGTCACATAACATTTAAGTTTAAGTACAGTGGCTAGAAAGGTATAAGAAGGCACAAAGAACTTAGGAGGGAACACAAAAACCAGAACTTAGGAGGGTACAATAACTAGAGATAAGTCACATTTGAGGCTGGGATATAAGTATAAAACTATTATTAGAGGTTTGGTAATTTGAGGAGTTCCTGCAATCTGGAAAGTGGGTATGTTCAGATGGGAACAGGTGGGAATAACCTTGATAATCATAAGAGAAGGCATCATGACCAGGTTTGACATTTGGGTAAAACGTACCTGGGAATGAGAAGGAGAGAAAGGGGGCCACTTCTGAAAATTCAAGGATCTCTTGTAAGAATATATATCTGTTCTTCTGTTCCACTTCTCCGCCCCCAAATGTGGTTCTATAATCTCTTCCATAAATCCTGCATACTTTCACTCTTAAAATGACCTTGCTGTTCGGTTCAAAGGGTGGTTAGTATACCACGGACCAGGTTTTGCTCTGTGGGAGGGGTTTGCAGGACTAGTCAGGAACACAGCTTGTCCATTTTTAAAGCCTCTGGGTGTAATATACCTGTCAGAGCTGCTTCAAGATCCTAGCTCACAGAGGATCACGCTAGCCAGCGGTCATTAAGTAAAAGTCTTTATTGAGTTACAGTTTCCATTCCCAAGCTGCTGCGTGCAACTCTACGTCTAATGGCTAGATCGGCGAAGCTCCGTCTGAGTCTCCGCCCCTTGTGCACCAACTTAATATCCTAGCCCTGCTCCACCTTTTCCGCCTGACTGTTCTCCTCTGGGTCCCTCTGCCCCCCGGGGTCTCTTCCTTCCGGGATTCTTCTGACGCCGACCCCCCGGAACTCCCTGTCTCCTTGCGCCGGGCTTTAGGACCTGGCTCCCTTTCCTGGCTGCCTACTGCGTCACTTTCCTGTGCATTTGAACTTGGCGCGCGCGCCCAACCTTCCACTTTCCGTCTGACCGTTTCTTCGCTCCCCGATGGAGGTGTGGCCACTCCTGACTCGTGCCCTCCCCCCTGTTGCGAGCTGCCAGCGCTTGATCTCTGGCGCTCTTCCTCTTCCCTGTTCTCTGGCTGTGACGCTGGTCCCGATTTCCAACTGCTCTCCTCTGAGTCCCCTCTGGCTCTATCTTCCTGGGATGTCCCCCTAGGCTCCCCCCTTGCCCTGGCCACTGGTGCTCCTTTCTGTGAATCTTCTGATTCACTGGAAAGACTCGGAGATCTCGGGTCGTCGTCATCACTCATCTTTTCTTCTGCCTCCTCCCCCTCGCTCTCTGTTTCCTCCCTTGCCCTTGCCTCTGCTCCTGAACCCCTGACATCCATCCCCCCTCGAAGCCCCCCGTTCCCCCCTCCCCTCCTTCCGGTGCGGGAACTGGGTGCTGCTGTGTCAGAGGGACGAACGTCGGATACAGTTCGCTTCCCGTGGCGGGCCTCCATCTGAAGTCTCCCGGTTCTGCCTCCCTGCTCTCGTCGACGACGGTCACCTCCGCTTCCATCTCTGTGCCGCCGTGCTCGAAACCAGGGTCGTCCCCGAAAACGTCCATGTCCGTCTCTCCCTCACTTCCTCCTGGCGGCGTTGCTCGTCCTGGACCTTCCTGCCACTTCCTGCGCCACTGCTCCTCTGGTCTATCGTCCCACCAATACGAGGGTTCTGAGGCAGATCCCGAGGGTGACCCCTCCGGGGAACGGGCGTCTCGTATCGGGTCCTCGTCCGAGTCGAACCCCCGGAACGTGCTGGCAGAAAGCGTTGGCGTGAAAAGCCAGTCGTCGAAAAAGTCTTCTGGCATTGGTCTATGTGGGAAAAGGGCATGAAACTCGTCTTTGAGCAGAGGTTCGTCCAAGGCGTAGCCCGGCACCCAGCTGTTCGCACTGGCCGGGGTGCCCTCCTTGGCGAGAAGGTATTCTACCCCTTCTTCCCCCCATCTGGAGTCCAAAATCTCCGTGACTTCGTTGATGCGTTCCTCCTGTGCCACTCCCGCGTGCCCGGTTCCTTCTCTGAGCGGACTCGGTGCCGTTCCGGGTTCCTGAAACCTGTGCGGTGCCTTGTAGGGAGTGAGCACCGATCTGTGGAACACCGGATGCATTCTGGAACCCTCCGGAAGCGCCAGCCTGAAAGCCACCGGGTTGACCTGCTCTTCGACTTGGTAGGGCCCCAGTTGCTTATGCCCCAGCTTCTTCTTGGCCAACGACCTGGCCGGCACTGCGTGGGCTGCTAACCAGACCCAGTCTCCCACATGGATCTCTTCGCCAACCCTTCTGTGTTTGTCCGCTTGCACCTTGTATGCATGTTTGGCCAGCTCCAGGTGTCGCCGCAGCTGATCGTGGACCTCCTGCAACTCCGACGCGAACGCATCTGCTGTCTGCGGCTCCCCCTCCCCCATCCTTTCCAGTCCCGGGAAGGTTCTGGGGTGCCTCCCGTTGTTGGCGAAGAACGGCGTGACCCCCGTGGACACGTGCTTCGTGTTGTTGTAGGCAAACTCGGCGAGCGGCAGGTAATCCACCCACGTCGCAGGCTGTTGATTCGCATAACATCTCAGGTACTGCTGCATGATGGCATTGACCCGCTCCGCCTGCCCGTTGGTCTGCGGGTGTCTCGCCGACGCCAGGTTGATCTTGACGTTCAGGAAGCCCATCAGCTTCTGCCAGAAATTCGAGATGAACTGTCGCCCCCGGTCGGACAGAATAGACCGTGGCAGACCGTGAACCTTGAACACGTGGTCTATGAACAGTTTGGCGGTTTGCTCCGCCGTGGCCACCTTGGCACACGGAATGAAATGTGCCATCTTGGAGAACAAGTCCACCACCACCAGCACGGCCGTCTTGCCCCTCGAGCTGGGCAGATCCGTGACAAAGTCCAGGGCCACTCTCTCCCATGGTTCGACCGGAGTTTGCAGCGGTTCCAACAGTCCGGCCGGCGGTTTGTGCACCGGTTTGGCCCTCTGGCAGGTGTCACACCTCGCCACGTAGTCCGCGACCTCCCCTCTCATTCCGGGCCACCAGAAGTCCCTGGCGACTAATTCCACCGTCTTCTCCTTGCCAAAGTGCCCGGCAGTGGGCGCGTCGTGCAGCTGCTGCAGTACCTTGGCGCGAAGTTCGTCTCCCGGCACGTAGATGGCCCCTTTACGAATGAGCAATTCATCTCTCAGCTGGAACTCGTCGGTCGCTGCCGTGCCCCTGTGCACCTCTGCCATCTTTGCTTGCGCGAAGGAGTCATCCTGCAACGCTCGTCGCACCGCCTCCAGGTCCACTGTTGCCGCAGCGCACGCCCACACTGTTGGTGCGAAGATGTGCATGGCGGCCGCTGGCTTGGCGTCCTCCAGATATTGTGGCTTACGAGAGAGAGCGTCCGCCATGATGTTGGTGTCCCCCGGGACATACTCTATTCGGAAGTTGAAGTTCGCAAAGAACTCAGCCCAACGTATCTGCCTTTGGTTCAGGAACTGTGCCGTGCGCCAGTGCTCCAGATTCTTGTGGTCCGTGCAGACCTGCACCGTGTGCTTGGCGCCGATCAGGAAGTGCCTCCATGCTTTGAATGCTGCATGAATGGCCAGCAACTCCCTGTCCCAGATGGTGTAGTTCTGTTCGGACTTGCTGAGCTTCCTGGAGTAAAACGCTCCCGGCCGCCAAACCCCCTGCGGGTCTTTCTGCAGCAGGACTGCTCCCACGGCTCTGTCCGAGGCGTCTGTCTCCACCCTCATCGGCCTGCTGGGGTCGACATGCAGCAGCTGCTCTTCCGACGCGAAGAGACGCTTGAGTGCCTGAAAGGACTGCTCCGCCTGTTCTGTCCAGATGAATTTCTTTTTCTTGGAGCTAAGCGTGTCCGTGATGGCCGCTGTCTGCATAGCGAAGCCTTTGATAAACTTGCGATAGAAGTTCGCGAAGCCGACAAACCGTTGGACCTCCTTCCGGTTGCGTGGACTCTTCCAGTCCAACACCGCTCGAACCTTGGCGCTGTCCATGGCGAGCCCCTTGTCAGACAACTTGTAGCCCAGAAAATCCACCTCCGTCACGTCGAATTGGCACTTCTCCAGCTTGGCGTAGAGCCTATGCTGCTGTAGCCTGCTTAGCACTTCTTTGACGTGTCTGTCATGCTCCTGCTGCGATTCCGAAAAGATCAGGATGTCATCTAAGAAACAGACGCACGTCTTGTAGAGGAGCCCCGCCAACACGTGATGCATGAACGCTTGAAAAACGTGGGAGCCATTTTGCAATCCAAAAGGCATAACTCTATATTCGTAGGTGCCCAGAGGCGTGAACATGGCTGTCTTCCACTCATCTCCTTCCCGCATGCGAATGAGGTTGTACGCCCCTCGCAGGTCTAACTTGGTGAACACGCTGCCCTTCCGTACCTTTGCGAGGAGGTCGTCGATTCGGGGCATGGGGAAGTCCGATGGCTTGGTCACACTGTTTAAGATGCGATAGTCCACCACAAGTCTTTTTTGGGGCGTGTCCCGCTTCTTAACAAAGAATACAGGACTGCCCCCCGCTGCCTTGGACTCCCGGATGAAACCGCGCTCCAAATTATGATCTATGAACTCTTTGAGTTCCTGCAGTTCATCCTCAGACATGGAATACAGCTTCCCTTTAGGCAGCGCCGCCCCCGGCAGCAGGTCAATTTTGCAGTCATATGGTCTGTGGGGGGGTAGCCTGTCTGCCTCCTTCTCGCAGAAAACCTCCAAAAATTCTGCGTACTTGTGGGGAATCGCTTGCAGCGTGCCTAGCAGCAGCTGTGACTCCTCTTCCTCTCCTTCCTGCCGGGGCACGATGCAGTGTTCAGCACAAAAAGAAGAGCCGAAGGTCAGCTGCCTCTGGTACCAAGCCAGCGTTGGGCTGTGCTTGTCCAGCCAACTCATGCCCAATACAATGGGCGTGTCCGATAGTTGAGTGACGTTGAAGCTGATGATTTCCTTGTGATTCCCAAGGCGCATCACCATTGGCGGTGTCTGCTTCACCACTTGCCCCCCTAGCAGCTCCCTGCCATCCACCGTGACCACCTGCAGAGGCAGCGTGGCCGGCAGCAACTGTATAGCGTGCCGGTCTACAAAGTCCTGCCCTATAAAGTCCGCATTGCTTCCCGAGTCAATGGTGAGCGGCACGTCCATGGTGATTCCATTGGGCAGCTGGAGCGATGCGGTGAGCCTCACTACTGGTTTGGGCGGGAGGGGGTCTATGGGCTGTGAAATCTCCGGGGA
Organism: Podarcis bocagei; assembly: GCF_964188305.1. NCBI lineage: Eukaryota > Metazoa > Chordata > Lepidosauria > Squamata > Lacertidae > Podarcis > Podarcis bocagei. Next base: position 11,817,650 of record NC_138139.1, read on the forward strand.
CTTCTTCACTGACACGTCTGGCTGGGCCCCAGTGCCTCTTCCTCCAGCCAGACATCGTCGTTTCCCTGCTGTGGTCCTCCTTGTTGCGTTGCTGCAGTTACCATTGCTGAGGCTGCAGTGTGCTTGTGGAGCCTCCGGGGACACTCTTTCGCCATATGCCCTGGATCCTTGCAGATGTAACACTTCCTGTTCCCTCTAGGAGGCTTCACTTTCACTGTTGTCGGTGCTAGGGCTCTGGCTGCTGACTGAGCCCTTGCACTTCCAACCTCCATAGGTTCCACCCCTCCTCCTGGCGGAGGCGTGGATTGCGCACGCGCTGCTTCTCTGGGAAAGAAGGAGGAGCCCCTGGCTGGTTCGCGCCCTCCACGCCCTTCGTCCCTGCTCCACGGACGTTCTTCCAGCCGCACCCCCACGGCTAGCGCCCTCTGAACGATCTCCTGCGTGGTCCGGGGTCTCTCCCCCCTCGCAATTTCATCTTTCACAGAGCCGTGCAATCCCTCCCAAAACAGGTCTCTTACAGGAGCCGAATCCCTGTCCCATTCCAGAGCACTGACCAAAGCGAAAAAGCGGGCATGATACTGCCTTACGCTGGCCCTCCCTTGTTTCAGTCCATGTATCTGCTGCCGAGCAAGATCCACGTCAATGCTTGATAAAAAACACCCATCCATCGCTTTAATAAAGGCATCCGCATTTTGGAGCGCCGGATCCTTATCCCTCCACAAATTGCGCAGCCATGCTTTAGCTTCCCCATGCAAATGGGACATGATGAACCCCACTTTCTCTTGCTCATCTCTAAAGTCTTTTTTCAGCAGTTCCAGTGCGCACATTACATCTGCTCTAAAGTTGGGGTACTGCTGCAGGTTCCCATCGAAGTGAGAGACCAGACCGCCTGTTCGTCTCGCCAACCCAATCCCCTCCTGTTTGGGTGTCAGTTGCCCGTGCTTCGTAAGCATGTCCAACCTGACCTGGAGATCCCTGCAGGCGGCAGCTGCCTCCTCCTCTCTCTTCCTGGATGCGAGAGCCTCGGCATTCAGTTGTGACACTGCTTTTCTGAGTTCCTCTATCTGCTGCTCAGCCGTCATGTTGTCTGCCGTTCGTGAGCTAGCTAGTAGGCACCTGCTTCTCTCCTCTCCTCGAGGCTGTAGATGCCCACAATTTGGAGACGGAGCTTACTGTCAGAGCTGCTTCAAGATCCTAGCTCACAGAGGATCACGCTAGCCAGCGGTCATTAAGTAAAAGTCTTTATTGAGTTACAGTTTCCATTCCCAAGCTGCTGCGTGCAACTCTACGTCTAATGGCTAGATCGGCGAAGCTCCGTCTGAGTCTCCGCCCCTTGTGCACCAACTTAATATCCTAGCCCTGCTCCACCTTTTCCGCCTGACTGTTCTCCTCTGGGTCCCTCTGCCCCCCGGGGTCTCTTCCTTCCGGGATTCTTCTGACGCCGACCCCCCGGAACTCCCTGTCTCCTTGCGCCGGGCTTTAGGACCTGGCTCCCTTTCCTGGCTGCCTACTGCGTCACTTTCCTGTGCATTTGAACTTGGCGCGCGCGCCCAACCTTCCACTTTCCGTCTGACCGTTTCTTCGCTCCCCGATGGAGGTGTGGCCACTCCTGACTCGTGCCCTCCCCCCTGTTGCGAGCTGCCAGCGCTTGATCTCTGGCGCTCTTCCTCTTCCCTGTTCTCTGGCTGTGACGCTGGTCCCGATTTCCAACTGCTCTCCTCTGAGTCCCCTCTGGCTCTATCTTCCTGGGATGTCCCCCTAGGCTCCCCCCTTGCCCTGGCCACTGGTGCTCCTTTCTGTGAATCTTCTGATTCACTGGAAAGACTCGGAGATCTCGGGTCGTCGTCATCACTCATCTTTTCTTCTGCCTCCTCCCCCTCGCTCTCTGTTTCCTCCCTTGCCCTTGCCTCTGCTCCTGAACCCCTGACAATACCGATAGGGTTGAAAATGAACTGTGACTTTTATAAGATGCAGTCGTACCTCAGAAGTTGAACGGACTCTGTTCCGAAAGTCCGTTCAACTTCCAAAATGTTCAGAAACCAAAGCACGGCTTCTGATTGGCTGCAGGAAGCTCCTGCAGCCAATCGGAAGCCGCAGGAGCCCCATCAGACATTTGGCTTCCAAAAATAGTTCGCAAACCGGAACACTCACTTCTGGGTTTGTGGCATTCAGGATCCAAAACGTTTGAGAACTAAGCTATTCAAAAACCAAGGTACGACTGTGCTTCGAATGCAAGCTGGAACAGAGAGAGTGAGAGACAGGGAGCCATTGTGGGGTAGTGGCCAGAGTGGTTGGACTGAGGCATATGAGACTGGGGATCTAGACCCCTCACAGCTATGAAGATCACTGGGTGACCTTGGGTCGGCCAATCACTGTCTCTTAGCCTAACAGCAGGATGGTTGTGAGGATAAAATGGGGAGGGGGGAACCATGTACGCCTCCTTGAGCTCCTTGGATGGAAGGTGGGATATAAATGAAATAAATTGTGTGTGTAATAAATAAAAGAAAGCCATCAGGCTTTAAGATCTATTGATTCCATCTGGGTAGGAAACTCTAGTCCTTGGAGACAAGGCTACACTTGATCAGCCTGGTGGGAGATTAGGCACCTTGTGCTCAGAAGTACTTTTATTTATAACCTCGTTTATGTCTCTTTAAAGAAGGAACATGGCACTAAATTCACATGGCTGGAAGAGGCTATGAAGGCTAGAAGGTAACAGTTCTTGAAAGAATCCCCCCACCTCCCTTATATGCTGTTAAGACATTGCATATCCAGAGGTTACAAGCATCTGAAATCAATACAGAGTGAAGCCAAGATATAAATTATCACGTTCAGGGTGCTCTGGAGCTTTTCATGTTGCTTAGGACTAGATGACCGTAGGGGTGCTTACCCACTCTGAAATTCTATGAATCTAAGTAAGCCATGTTGATCACAGTGGGACGTACCTCTGAGTAAATATGGCCTGTACGAGAGAAATTCTCAGGGTAAGTGAAAAAGAATGGCGCACTATTGGATTTCCCTGCTATATGTGTCTACTGAATAATTTGTAAGTTGTCATGACAGAAGACACTGGCTGGGCTAGAAGTGAGCTCTGAAAAGATCTTCTTGTTTGACTAGTTAAATGATTTTCTTCTTGAACTCTAGCTAGCCTGCAAAACATTCAAGAATCCTAGGACACCTTCAGAAGACTAGCACAGTTATTATGTCACGAGCTTTTAGCACACCAAGAGTCTACTTTATCAGATTCATTCCTCCAATGAATTAACCTGCCATCCTCACCCCACTTAGTTGGGAGTAAGCCCCATTTGATTCAGTAAAACTTACTTCTGAGTAGACGTGGTTAGGATCGCACTGTTACATTTCTTACCTGCTGAAAGCTCACACCACAAATAAGGCTGCAATTACTTGCTTGGGTGTAAGAGCCATTGAACTCTGTGGGCTTACAACCAAGTATATTGTACAAGTTAGTTGGGATAGTTATTAATCTTTATGGCAACATGAGACTTCATTCCCTCCGCCCCCCCCCCGCTAGTCTCACAACAGCTCACATGGCCTACCATTCTTCCATTCATCTCATCAAATTGTTGGGACTCTCCTGACAATTAAAAGCAGGGCTATCTGCAACAACTTCAAAGAGAGTTTGTATTTTACATGTCTTTAGATTAGTTTTTATTTTTATTATTTTATTTAATTTTTCATTCTCTTGTTTTATCATTTGAGTGTTCACCATCCTGGGCTCCTTTGGGCAGAAGGGCAGGATAGACATTTAATAAATAAATAAATAGACACTGGTTTTACCTACCTGTTCTTCTAGTGGTCTCTCTACACTTAATTCTCTGTTGTGTAAAGCTTTATCTAGAAAAGAGACACACACATATATATAATTATGGTATGCAGTCTCTCTCTCTCTCTCTCTCTCTCTCTCTCTCTCTCTCTCTCTCTCCCTCCCCCCCTCTCTCTCTCACACACAAACAATAAACAAGTTATAGTATTAAACAATCTACCCTTAATACCCTGCATGTATTTGATCATCGGTTCCTGGGATATAAATATTGAAGATGCTGAAGCTAAATCTGTAATCCTATGCCTACTTTTCTGGAGGTACCGTAAGCTCCATTGAACTTCTGAGGAAATATGCATAGGATTACATTGTACGTCACAGAAAGGAAGGAGGGTACAGTTTGCCTGGTTCCTGCCTTTGTTTAGGAAATTAGCCTTGAATATCTCCTTCACGCTGGACTGTTCCTTCATTTTCTCAAGCAGAAAACCAACACACACACACGCATAAAAAAGAAAAACCTCACATAAGCGCTGGACTAAAATAGCAGTAATCTAATCGGATTGGAATAATCAAGAGCTTAAAAGATTTTATGACATTCAGAGCAATCCCCACAAAGAGAGACGTGGAAAACTGCTGCACTACAGATCAGGCTGGCTCAGAATACACTCCAGAATGAAGAAAATCTAGCATAAAAAAAGAGAATAAACATTCATTTCCTTCCAATTATCCGGGGTGGGTGTGGGTGGGTGGAAGAGAAATATGCCATTTTGCTTTTTACCTTGGCACACTTATCCACCTTGTTCAGCTATGACCCTTGGCAGTGATTTCAAAACAGAATGGCATGTAATATGTCAATAGTCACTAGAGGAAACTGGATCAACTTGGTTAAATAAAATAAAATAAAGTGTCCCAATTCTCACAGCTATGCAGGAATGAATGATCAGTAGAGATCACCTACCCAACACTGGGAAGTTTCAAAATAGGGGCTGCGCCTTTCAAAATAGGTGCTATACCTTTTACCTTTTAAAGTACCTACCTCCTCTAGTGCCCTCGGGCTTGGGGAATCCATGTGCCTGGCCTACAATCAGTGCCAGCACCGGTATCAATAAAGACAGCTTGAGAAGCATCCTCCCGTGTGTTAGGTCTTCTTTCCTGCTCTGACCTTGGCTTTGGAGAAAGGTTTGCGGCAAAACCAGAGAGGAGAGGATCCCCTGGCTGCTTCAGCAAGATTAAAAAAAATGCTTCCCTCCCTTCTTTCCAGCAGGCTTTGTGTGTCAGTGCCTCCCTTGGCGGACCTAGACTGAACCCAACTGGCAGCGGTACCTCGCCCGCCGCAATGGGAGCTGTCCAGCACTCTTGGTGCTGAAATCACAGGAGCCGCAGCTGCAGCTCACTGCTCCGGGATAAGGCTCGAGCCCTTATTGCTCAGCCTCCTCCTCTTCTTCCCTTGCCCTGATCGATAGGCGAGCGAAGTCCTTTCCCCGCTGAAAGCTCCGGACAGGGGTGGGAGGAGAAAGAAGGGGAGGAGATCGGGGAGGAGAATGGGAGGGAGGGGGGCTGCGGATGTGGGAGCATGCGTGCTCCACCTGGACCTACACGCAGCTCCCTAGTCCAGCCCAGCCTGTTGGATAAAGCTGCTCTATCCGAGCCAGCAGCAAGCCTTGAAATCCACAGGCAGGGGATTCCTGCCTCCGGAATTGCATGCATACAAAATCTCCACCCACAGAACGCCCCTGTGCCCATTCCAAGCAGAGGAAAAGGTCAAGAGCGTTGACGGTGATCTATATCTCTATTCTGCAAGCGGCATCTGTTTAAGTGATGTGCAAGGCATATGATTCACATTTATGACGTGCAGCAGCTTGGCTTCTCAATCACGAAGGCTGGAGAGTGAGAACAGCATTGTTTCATCTGTTAGGCGATTTATTTATTTTTTAAGGGGGAAGGCTGTTAAGGCAGAATCTGGGAGCCTCAGCCAATCTGGTGAGCTTTCTGGAGAAAGACTCCATCTGCAGACAGTATAGAAAAGCAAGTTGTTGCAAAGAATGGGTTTTCCCTTGGCAAAATTCAGACCCGTTGCAGCAGCAAGCGAGCATAATAGCTAAATCACCACCCCCACATTCCTCTCTTCTGCACAGAGCAGTTTCATCTTTCCTGAGCTGCAGGGCATGATAAATCAGTTTAGCCACAGTTCCCCTTTTATCGTCTATCTTGTGAAGAGCAGAAATGTGCGTGCATACACAGACATACACACATGTTTGAGAAGTGAAAAAAGATATTTTTAGGCTTCTTTATGAGTTTTCAAAGATCAGGATCAGAGGTGTATGTTAAACAGTATCCAGAGAGCCTTGTGGCACCTTCAAGGCCAACAAATTTATTGTGGCACAAGGATTTGTGGACTGCGGTTCACATCATCGGATCCATGAAGTGTTACAGGTAGACATACACATTTTTTGGGGTGTGTGTGGAATGACAAACAGTGGGAATACAGGGAAAAGAAACACATAGCAATGCAGACACATTAGTGCTTAATGCCCTAATCTACCCAGGTCCCAAATACCTGAAAGGCGGTCTCCCTCCCTACAGACCTTCTTGGGTGTTAATAGTGGCAGAGGGCTTCTTATTGGTTGTTCCCCTGCCCTCAGAAGCTTGGGGTGAAGGAGGCCCAGAAGAGGGCCTTCTCCGTGGCAGCTCCAAGTTGTGAAACTCTCTCCCCACAGAGCTGCATTTGGCATTTTCATTATACAGCTTTTAATAAATACCAAACACACCTCTTTTAAAGAACCACCTTATTCTGTGGTTGTAAGTTGTTTTAAACTGCTTTTAACATTGTGTTTTAATTGTTGTAACCTGCCCTGAGACCTAAATAATAATAATAATGATAGCATGAGTTTGACCAAACTGCGGGAGGCAGTGGAAGACAGGAGTGCCTGGCGTGCTCTGGTCCAGGGGGTCACGAAGAGTCGGACACGACTAAACGACTAAACAACAACAACAACAGCAGCAACAACAACAACAACAACAACAACAACAATGATATATTTTATGTGGTGAATATTGTAACATAACTCATGGGGCCGTCTTGGTAGTTCCAGGAGCTCAGAATCCAAAATCTTATTAATCAGCCTGAAACCTTAGCTATCTACAAACATATTTGTGTGTGTGTGTGTGTGTGTGTGTGTGTGTTCACGTGTGTGTGCACGAATGCTTTCACTCTTACTTAGTTATGAAGAAAAAGTTATGGCACTTTCCACATAGAAGCTGTCTTTGAACATATGCCTGGGTTTGCTCAGAAGGATACTTTGTACATGCTCAATAGTGAACTTGTTACAGCTTCATATTTATGGCTGAAGGTAGTGATGGTGTATTCTGGCCTTCTTACTATCATGCAGATTACAAAATGAGAATAGTACATTGTGGAATCTGAGTTCTGTTTTAAGCCCTAGAAAATCCTCATAGTTGTACTGATAACTGAGAGATCCCAAAGCTTCCTTGGCGTGGCCACCTTTAGTAAGGTATCACTAGAAATCGGTCTAAACCAAAGATACTGTATAATACTGAGACAGAAAACCAGGCAGATCAATTTCCAGGCCCCATGTGGCATGGTTTTCCTTCCCGTCATTGTGCTTCTAGGCTAATGATCATGTAGCTTTAAATTAGGTTCCCAAATTTGCTAACACAATCAAAAAGAAATTTGTCTCCCACAGCTGCCTTTCCTTCTTCCTCTGTAATTACTCTATGCTCTTTTGACAACTCTTTATTCCTAGCCCAATGCTGAGCAATAAACCTTCCAAATTCAGTCAATTATGAGCGGCCGAAGGCAAATTAATGAATTGCCAAGGATCTGCTTGTGCTGCTGCCATGATTCTTGGGCATTAAAAATAACAAAATCAGGAAAATGAGATGAATAACATTGAAATAGGGGGAATGTAATAAGCCTGAGGGTCAGTGTGGCGCACTGCATTGAATGCTGCCTTTTGACCAAAAATACATTTTAAAAGTGCTATATAGAGCATTTTGGGATGGCACTGGACAGTGAAATTTAGGTTCCTCAGAACTGCAGCTCTCATTTAAGAAAGCGCGCACACACACAAAACAAGTTTCCAGCACTAGTGGCTGTGGAGATGCGTTTGGGGGAGGTTATTGTAATCCATTTTCTGCTTGTGATGGGTGCAGATTTGTTTACATACACTGAGCTCCTCTGTTTGCAAAGGCTTCTGTATTCATCTCAGTGGAGTAAACAGTGACATCCATCCAAAGGGCGGTGCACACCAAGAGACTCCTGCCATTCAAATTAATTCATGGGGCTCATAGGAAAGGAACTCTTAGGAATCCTATGAATGACAGGCTGAGAATGGATAGTTGTCACACAGAGTTGAAGGTGGTTTGAAAGGGAGATGGTTGTTAATGAGGAAGTCTACACTCATCCTATGTTTCCCTCTAATAAACAGGGGCTGCATGGTTCTGTTGTCTTTTCCAAGACCTGCAGTACCTGCTTGACCAGAGATGATACTGTGACCCCAAAAATATTGGTGTGTTCCAAAGAAAAGGAAACATCCCTCAAACCATTTTCAACTCTCTTTAAAAACAACTACTACCGTATGTCTCTAGGCTAAATCCACAAGAAAACCCAGTCCAGACAGCAAATTTTATTTTTTTGCAGTTTGGAATGATGTTCTGTGTTCTTGCTGGATCCTCAGTAACTGTTTGACCTGCCAGTAGGTATTATGAGACACAGCTCTTTGACTCAAGAGGAAAGCTGTGGTTGTACGTTTCCAAGCACAATTAAAAGTGTTGGTGCTGACCTTTAAAGCCCGAAATGGCCTCAGTCCGGTATACCTGAAGGAGCGTCTCCACCCCCATCATTCTGCCTGGACACTGAGCTCCAGCACTGAGGGCCTTCTGGCAGTTCCCTCACTGTAAGAAGCCAAGTTACAGGGAACCAGGCAGAGGGTCTTCTTGGTAGTGGCACCCGCCCTGTGGAACACCCTCCCACCAGATGTCAAAGAGAAAGAAAATTGTAAACATTTGAAAACATTTGTAGGTTTGAATTGAAATGCTTTGTAATGTGAAAATAAGGAAGCGCTTTACATATAAGGAGGTAATTTTCATAAAAAAGAAGAAGATTTAAGGTAAAAAAGTGATTATAGAAATGCGAGAATTTAGTAAAAGGTGTTTGGAAGTCAGAAAGAGGGAGGGAAGGAAGTTGATGCTCTGTCTGAGCAATGCTTTATGTTATAGATTTGTGTAATGACACGTAATTAAATATGGAAAACTGAATAAAAATTATTTAAAAAGAAAAAGGGGACATCAAACAATTTATGTATACTTAAATTCCACAAAACAGTTAGCATACCTGTTCCTTATAGATAGAATCCATTTTACTACTTTGCCCTTTCAACTCCTGATCTATCCATTGTGTTCATGGATGAGGTTGTTTTCATTTATGGTACTTTTTGTGGTTCTGACACCTTGCGTATTTGCTAGATAATGTAGCTCTCAGTAGTCACTGTGCTGGGAAGCGCGATGGGAAATGCAAAATATCACCGTTCACATCATTCTCTCTTACCCAAGAATTGCTTAAAAGCAAAGAGCAAGCGGAGGACCTGTAAGGATGACCGGGAAAGGAATAACGCACTGCCCTCGCAGCCAGTTTTTGAGTGCTGGAAGGAGGAGACCGCCAGATGCAGCTGAAACAGCAGCCAAGCAAAGCAGCTGAATCACAATAATGGGAAATTGTAGCAGAGTTTCAAGTTTTTGCGGCAGCCTCTGACAACCAGATTTCCCAGAGGGGCCAATTTAAAGCAAAGCTCAGTGCAGAAGGCCAAGCCAATTCTCTGCCATACCACACGCGCTTGCCGCTTGAGGTGTACTCACAGCTGAAAGCATCCCACACGCACCATTCTGTCTTGGAACAGAATGAGATTCTCCATGCGCTCCTCTTCCCTCCTGTCCCAAAACAAGCGAATGTCTTAACATGCATATTTTACATCAGCGCTTAAGGTCTTAACCTACGTATTTTAATTGTTTTATATCTGTATTATTTACCGTGCTCTAGTTTATAGAGTTTAATTTTAACCTATGTATATTTGCATGTTCTCTATCACGGTATATGCCCGTGTTTCTTGTCTGTGAGCGTAATAAATTGATTCATTCAGCAGCGAGAAGACGGCCTTCCAATGGAAGTCCAGACCCCTGCAATGCAGAAAAGCTTCTGAGGCATCCATGAAAGATGGCTTGCCTGCCTTCCTTGTTAAAACTATACCAGGGGATAGGACTTCATGCCAGTTTAAGTCTCCCCTGACAAGACAGAAGTACTGTTTTGGGGGGACAGGAGGCAGGCGGGTGTGGAGAACTCCCTGGTCCTGAATGGGGTAACTGTGCCCCTGAAGGATCAGGTGTGCAGCCTGGGAGTCATTCTGGACTCACAGCTGTCCATGGAGGCACAGGTCAATTCTGTATCCAGGGCAGCTGTTTATCAGCTCCACCTGGTACGCAGGCTGAGACCCTACCTGCCTGCAGTCTGTCTCGCCAGAGTGGTGCATGCTCTAGTTATCTCTCGCTTGGACTACTGCAATGCACTCTATGTGGGTCTACCTTTGAAGGTGACCCAGAAACTACAACGAATCCAGAATGCGGCAGCTAGACTGGTGACTGGGAGCGGCCACTGAGACCATATAACACCGGTCTTGAAAGACCTACATTGGCTCCCAGTACGTTTCTGAGCACAATTCAAAGTGTTGGTGCTGTCTTTTAAGGCTCTAAATGGCCTTTGCCCAGTATACCTGAAGGAGCGTCTCCACCTCCATCGTTCTGCCCGGACACTGAGGTCCAGCGCCGAGGGTCTTCTGGCGGTTCCCTCACTGTGAGAAGCCAGGTTATAGGGAACCAGACAGAGGGCCTTCTTGGTAGTGGTGCCCTCCCTGTGGAACGCCCTCACACCAGATGTCAAAGAGAAAAGTAACTACCAAACTTTTAGAAGACATCTGAAGGCAGCCCTGTTTAGGGAAGCTTTTAATGTTTAATAGGGTCATTTTAGTGTTTTGCTGCAAGCCGCCCAGAGTGGCTGGGGAAACCCAGCCTGATGGGTGGGGTATAAATAAATTATTATTATTATTATTATTATTATTATTATTATTATTATTATTATTATTATTATTATTATTATTATTATTATTCCCCTTCAAGAATGCAGCGGGGAGGTAGGATGGGGACAAAATCAGAATTAGTTGGCTCTGCCTATCATCGGCTGTGTCCCCTCCCCAGTTTCTACCCTACCAGTCTTCCATGGGTGCCAGCCACTCTTGGACATTTTCTAGCAGGAAATGGTGGGCCAGTTGCTGGTTGCCCACTTGGGCTGATTTTAGTCCAGGAGTAGTAAGTTGCTGACCAATCTTTTGTTAGATTCTGCTTGAGGAACAACCTCACTCACTGTATCCAGGATCCTGGCTTATACTGAGTGAAATCACTGATCATGGAAGAAAGTTCCTACTTCATTTACTGCATAGTTATACTATGGATCTCATTCCCACAGGAGTCAGTGATGGCCACCAATTTGGATGGCTTTTAAAAAACATTAGACCAATTCATGGAACAGAGATGACAGCTGTCTTCTGCCTCACCGTTTCTGAATACAAGTTGCTGGAAGCCACAGGAGGGAAGAGTATTATTGTGTTCAAATCTTGCTTGCTGGTTTCTCACAGGCATTTGGTTGGCCACTGTGTACTCTTAAATTATTATTTTAAAAGTTGTGTCGTGGTGCCACCTTCTGGCTCCGCGGGATCTATTCATGAGGAGCGTCGGCAATATTAACATGATGCGCTACTGTATTCTCAAGTTCCAAATGCTACCAAAATCACAACAATTCATGTATCTCTGAGGCAAAGGGCTGTTTTCGGTCACAGTGCAAATTCTAGGAGACCTCTTCCTGTGGTTGGGTGATTTAAATGTTCTCCTAGCCTTTTAACAGACTGGGAAACATGAAGTGGGGACAGGAAAACTGTGGTCCTCCAAATGTTTTCAGACTCCAGCTCCCATAATCTCTGATCACTGGCTATGCTGTCTGGGGCTGATGGGAGTTTGAGTCAACATCTGGAGACATGGATTCTTCATGCTTGATATAAAGGCTCCCCTAGGCAATGATTCCATGCCTCCCTAATGTACTCGTGCACATTTACATACTTTATTGCTGGATCTTCTGATATTTTGGTCCAAGTCTGGTTTAAAGATCCATAAGAGGAGAGAGCAGCCACTTGCCGGGAACTGGCAGTTGATTATGCACTGGGGGAAGGGGGGCTGGAGTCTGACTTGGGGGGGGCAGTGATTTGTGGGGAACTGTACCACCCAGGAGACCAGGAGAGTCAGAAGGAGAGGACTGTCCAGCTCTGGAGCACAGGATGGGTTGGAAGAAGAGGAGGAAGAGTCAGGCAAGTGAAGGGCTGGGAGCTTTCCCATCCTCTCCTGCACCACTGTCTCCCAGAACTACGAGGGGATTGAAGAGGGAAAATAAAAGGAAGCTTCCACACAGGCATAGTCTCCCCTGTTGCTGCAAATGCTGTATAGAGCACAAATTGGGGAATAGCTGCCTGGACGTTAGACTAGTGTGTGGGGGTATTCAGACAATAGAGTTAACTATCTGCTGTGTGCATTCCTTTGGTTGGGGAATGACCATGACAGCAGCTATAAGTCGGTCATCTTCAATTAGCATCTGGACCGTAGACTGAGCAGGCACATGGGTATTCAGTTTCATCATTTAACATCCATTTCCTACTTTCCCCCCTCCCTGTTGACTTCCCCCAACTTCCATTTCTGGTTTGTTACATCGAATGCTACATCCTGCTGTTTTTACATAATGTTCTGTTATCACTAATTATATTTCTTGTTCTCTGTAAATAAAGTTGTAAATGTTTATTTAAATCCTGCCAATGAGTCTATTTTTTGTTGTTGATTCTGCAAGTATGCTGTAAAGGGTTCCTATTCTTTTCCAAAATCGCTATTGTCCTTTTCATGCAATTTGTCCGTTAATTTGGCCAATTCTGCATAGTTCATCAGTTTTTCTTGCCATTGTTCTTTAGATGGAATTTCTCCAGTCTTCCAGTTTTGTGCTATTAAGATTCTTGCTGCCGTAGTCGTGTATATTAATAATGTCCGATTCTCCTTTGGCATTTATTGTCCTAGAATACCTAACAAAAAGGCTTCTGGTTTCTTCACAAAAGTTAATTTAAACATTTCCCCCCCAATTCATTATATTTCATATATTTTTAAAAATAATCTTACAATCCCACCACATGTGATAAAATGTTTTCAGATGGGATTAAATCAAGTGCTGGGATAGCTCAGTCAGTAGAGTGTGAGATTCTTAAACCTAAGGTCGTGGGTTTGAGCCCCACATTGGGCAAAAGATCCCTGCCTTTCAGAGGGTTGGGGTCCCATCCAACTTACAATTCAATGATAAACTTTGTGGTGCTGTTACAGTTGATGGGGAGGCTCTTCTCCAAAAGATCTTATTGCAAGAAGGAAAGTGACCAGAAAATGCACTGAAAAGTATAGATAACACTTGCTTTGACACAAGGTTATCCAATCACCTGCTTAACAAACAGCAGAGGTCTTCTAACATCTCCACAAACTTTGTGCAAACAGAGCTAGATGAATGTTCAATAAACAAATTGTCTAGCAGCCCAGCTCAGCATATGTTCACTCAAAAACAACAAATCCTACAGAAAGCAATAGGGCTTTCTATCCCAAGTGCTAAGTTTGATTTGTTTCAAAGAATGTCCCATAAAAACTGCAAAAAGACCAATAGGAATTATAGTGTGGTGGCACCATCCTTTAGAACTCCCTCTTATTACATACCAGACGTGTATTAGATGACACAGGGTTTTGTTCTTGATTTTATTGCCTTTTAGTGGGCTGGGTCTGTTTTTATATACAGTATGGCTAGAATGATAGAATTGTAGAGTTTGAAGGGACCCAAAGGCTCACAAAGTCCCAACACCCCTTCAATGCAGGAATCTCAGCTAAAGCATCTATGACAGATGGCCATTCAACCTCTGCTTTAAAACATCCAAGGAAGGAGAGTCCACAACCTCCTGAGGGAGACCATTCCACGGCCGAACAGCTCGTAGTGTCTGGAAGTATTTCCTGATATTTGGTAGGAATCTTCTTTCTTGAAACCTGAAGCCACCAGTTCGAGTCCTACCCTCCAGACATGGGTGTAGTCAAAGTTGTTGAGCTTTTTTAGGAGATCACCTGCCCTGCCCCCAAAACCTGTTGGGGGGCAGGCATCTGCTGTGGGGTGGGTGGGTGTGTCAGAACCACAATTAATAGCGTACTTTCAATGCTCCCCTGCCCATCACCCCTTGGCTATGCCCATGCCTCCTTGAGATATTTGAAGATGGCTATCCTATCTCCTCTCAGTCTCCTTTTTCCCAGGCTGAACACCCAACCCCTTCAACCAATTTCTCACAAGGCTTGGTTTCTAGCATCTTGGCCACCCTCAGGAGCAAGAGAAAAACAAGCTTGTTCCCTCTTCCGTGGGGCAGCCCTTGAGATATTTGAAGATGGCTCTCCTATCTCATCATTTGTGTAGTTGTCTATATCCTAGTACTTACGTATTTTAGGCTCTTCTTTCTTCTCTTTAATGCACAGTTTTTGTAAGCTGTTCTGAGTTTCGTTTCTGGGATGGGGAAAAAAAACCTAATAAATAATAACAACATTTTCATTTGTTGAGATTTGTAAAAATGTTACATGGGAAAAATACGAGAGACATACTTCTGTAAAACAAGAAAATCTTTAATAAATAACAACAACAACAACAACAATAATAATAGAATATGTGTTTTTGGCAGTTCTATCCTCCTCCTCAATGCCTGGTTTTTGTAAACTGTTTCTGGGATGGGGGAAAAAAACCCTAATACAGTCATACCTCTTGTTATGTTCGGTTCGGGTTACGTCTTTTCAGGTTGCGTCCCGCGGCAACCTGGAAGTACCGGAAAGGGTTACTTCTGGGTTTCGCCGCTCACGCATGCGCAAAACCGGTGAATTGTAACATGTGTGTGCGCAGACGCGGGTTGCGTCCCTTTCAGGTTGCAAATGGGGCTCTGGAATGGATCCCGTTCGCAACCAGACGTACCACTGTAAATAATAATAATAATAGCACATGTGTTTTTGGCTGTTCTAGTCTTCTCCTTAATGCCCGGTTTTTGTAAGTTGCTCTGAGTTTCATTTTTGGGATGGGGAAAACCTAATAATTAATTAATTAATAATAATAATAATAATAATAATAATAAAAATAGCACCTATGTGTTTTAGGCTGCTCTATCCTCCTCTTTAATGCCCGGTTTTTGTAAGCCGCTCTGAGTTTCCTTTTCGGGGTGGTGGTGGTGAAATCTAATAAATAATAATAATAATAATACTGTAATAATAATAGATAAAAATAAAAATAACATTTATGTGTTTTAGGCTGTTCTATGCTTCTTAATGCCTGGTTTTTGTAAGCTGCTCTGAGTTTCATTTTTGGGATGGGGAAAAACCTAAATAATAATAATAAATATAAAAGCTAAAAATAAAAATAGCACTTATGTGTTTTAGGCTGTTCTATCCTCTTTAACGCCCGGTTTTTGTAAGCCGCTCTGAGTTTCGTTTTCGGGATGGGGGAAAAAACCCTAATAAATAATAATAATGTAAGAATAAAAATAAAAAAATAAAAATAACTTCTCCCCGCAGCGCCTGGCTCTCCCTCTAGATCGCAGCCCGGCCTCCGCCTCTCTGCCCGGCGCCTTCCTCGAGAGGAAGCCCTCCCGGGTGGCGGCGAGCGGCCTTCTCCGCCGACCGAGGCGGCCCGGAAGTGCGCGCTGAGGCGGCGGCAGCGGCGGCTGGCAGGCCGGCGTCTCTTCTCCCTGGGCCGGGGCGTCAGGCTCGGGGCCTCCTCTTCCGGGCTGCGACAGCGGCCCCGGGCAGCCGTGGCGCCGGCCCGGGCATGAGCGACGTGGTGGAGCGGACGCTGAGCGCCTTGCCCGGCTTGCTGGGGCAGCACGAGCCCCCGGGGGCTGGGCTGGGCGGCGGCGGGGGACCCGGCCGGAGCTCGGCCACCTCTCGCCTGGGCGGCCTCATCCGGAGCATCACCGCGCTCGCCTCCAAACATGTACGCGGGGGTTGGGGCGACGGGGCCTGGCTTGCCTCCTTGGGAACCGGCGGGGCTTTGCTTCCGAGTAGGCGAGGCCTTTGCTCGGCTTCCACCCGCAGCCGGGCTCGGGTCCCTTTGTCAGCGCGGATGAAATCTGGGGAATGGGTAGGGTGCCTCTGAGCATGCACAGAGTGCCCCACGGTGCTCCTCGCCTCAGGGCGCGGCCGAGGGCGAGCCTCCTTCAGCAGCGTCCTCGAAGCTTGTATATACGAAACAGCTTGGTTCTGGCAGCGTTTGTGTGGCAATAGCGAGGTGTTTTAAGTGGCTTTTTAATTTTTAGTCATTCATTTATTATTATTTATTGGGTTTATATACCTCTCTATACCCGGAGGTCTCAGGGAAAGATCGCAGCGTATATAATCAGAATAAAAACAACCCAATAACAGCCCCCCACCCCAGAAAAGAGCCACATTTTAAAAGGGTGTATGGGATGTCAAACAGATTATTTTATTATCGTTTACATATCATATTGTGGAAGTTTATGGAGTAATTTGCCAATCTTGGGGAATTTTTTTTTAAAAAATAAGATGCTTGCAACTTTTGAGGTGGGGAACGGTTGAATTAGGTTTTGTGGATTAGAAAGAGAATTTAGTGCAGTAAAACAAGCACATCTTATCTGCTGTTATCAGTAGTGGGGTGGTAATTTTTTTTTGTTTTTAGGGAGTGCTTCTTTCTGCCCCTGACTGGCGCAAAATAAAGAATTTGAGACCAAAAAACAAAAATGAAGGTGGGGGGAGGTACCCAGGGTGTGTGCAGATGGAGAATATGATTCTAGGTTAGGAGGAATCCAAAAAGGGAATCCCTAGTTTATCAGGGCAGCAAGGGCAACTCGTCCTGTTGATCAGATGTGGGGCACTTAAGTTCCTGGGAGGGTTGCAGGTTTGGGGCCTAAGAAGGAAGAATATGACCTGTTAGATAGCTCCCAGAAAAGCAAGTATCTTAAAAAACCTAGCAAGATTGGAACGAACATTACAAATTTGCAAACGTGACCAGGATGCTCTGTTTCAACATTTCATACTGTCAAAACTGGTTATTTAAAAAGTTTGGTTCTTCAAAGTTTAGCCGTGATTCAGGCAAAGTTAGGCATTCTTTCATGCGCCTTGATTTCAGCGAGAGATTTAAGCAGTGCTTTTTTCTGGGGGGACGCAGGGGTACGCATACCCATAAACATTTGGTGAACCTAATTTTGGCCTCATTGAGGGGCAGTATTTCAATATGAATAGGAAAATGAGAGTACCCCTAAACATTTTTTAAGGAAAAAAACACTGGATCTAGGCATGTGTTTAACTTCCCATTGACAGCAGGAAATTGTTAAGGACATTATGGTAGGGTGCATCAACAGATATGCAATAAGAGTACTATGATTTTTTAAAAAATGAAATATTGTGTTGCATTGTGAACAACCTTTTGACATCTAGATGGTGTGCTTAAAAAACAGACCCAATTGAATGCGGAAGTCTAATGTAATTGTATAGACTATTGATGTTTAGATGTCAAGAAAATAGGAATATTTTTTGACTGACATATGTGACAAAGTGCCTTTTGTATTATAGTTTTATGTCTAGTAAAGACATTTAAATGCTTTAATTTTTTTCTTTACTAGGAGGAAGAAAAACTAATCCAACAGGAATTAAATAATTTAAAAGCAACAGTTTCTGCACCCACTACAACACTGGTGAGTTGTAAAAGAGAAATGCCAATTCTGCCTCTCCTAGCGTTTGAACAATTTTTGCTACTGGGATATATGTTCCATGAGATATTCCACTAGAGCAGGGTTGGGGAACCTTTGGCCCTCTCGATGTTGCTGGATTGCAGCTACCATCATCTACGACAATAGACTCTGGTGGTTTGCACCTGGCAAGGAGTTAAAAATCCAGCAACATCTGGAGGGCCAATGGTTCTTCACACCTGTTGTTGCTGCCATCCGTCTCTCTTGAGAGACAATGGCGTGTACCTCCAGGAGTGAAGTCAAACTGCTGCACCAAAGTGACTTCCACGGGGCGCAAGTCTGGGCAGTGTGAATGGAGGTCCTGGCCCCTCTTCTTGGCTTTGCTGATGGAAAGCAAAGCAATATGGCTCCAGCTTGGCTGCAGGAGTTGCTGAAAGGCTCCTTCCACCCACCTTAGGGACTACACTCCAAATTTGTGTAGGACTTACTCCTTAGACTTTACTTCTCCCGCAAGGCACCAGAGGTTTAGGATCAGAGTTTAGGACCAGAAATTTAGGATGAGATCTACAGTGGACGCTCGGGTTGTGAACGTGATCCATGCGGGAAACACGTTCGCAACCTGCTGCGCCGCGTGTGCACACGGACGGGTTGTGATTCGGCGCTTCTGCGCATGCATGACCGCCAAAACCTGGAAGTACAGTGGTACCTCGGGTTAAGTACTTAATTCGTTCCGGGGGTCCGTTCTTAACCTGAAACTGTTCTTAACCTGAAGCATCACTTTAGCTAATGGGGCCTCCTGCTGCCGCCGCGCCGCTGGAGCACAATTTCTGTTCTCATCCTGAAGCAAAGTTCTTAACCCGAGGTAATATTTCTGAGTTAGCGGAGTCTGTAACCTGATGTATATGTAACCTGAAGTGTATGTAACCTGAAGCGTATGTAACCCGAGGTACCACTGTAACCCGTTCTGGTACTTCCGGGTTTTGACGCATCCGTAACCCGAAAAAACGCAACCTGAAGCGTCTGTAACCAGAGGTATGACTGTAGTTAGACCTATCCTAAGCTATTTATCATAGTGCTGCAGTGGGACCTCTCTTGAATCCTATAGCTCTCCAATTGATGAATCTTCAGAATAGGATTGCACTCACTGTAATGTTAAAGAAAAGCTTGAAAATGGGGGGGGGGGGGGGAGCTTAACGGAATCACAGCCTTAACCAGAGCAGGATTGAATAGTGAAAGTGCTCCCATGATTTTAAAAAGAAGATACCAGAAGTGGTCCTTAGTCTTTGCCATCTGTGGGTAATAGCTCCCGTGCCATATTCAGATAGTAGCAAATAATTGCTTCTTCTTTTATTTTTTGGTGTTGTATACAGCTTGCTAATTGTTTGCTGGAATTCATTAGCATTGTTAATGTTGATGCTCTTTGTAGAACTAGCCCTTGAGAAGCCCACTTATTTCAGTTTGTGATTTGCTTCTTGCATTTCAGAAATTGATGAAGGAATGCATGGTGAGGCTGATCTATTGTGAGATGCTGGGCTATGAGGCCTCTTTCGGATACATCCATGCCATCAAGTTGGCACAACAAGGAAACCTTTTTGAGAAAAGGGTCGGTACGTATTCCAAAGCATCACGTGACAGTATGCTGCTCATCAAAACTCATGTATAGCTCTGGTTGTCTTAGGACTGTGGCAGGTTCACTGGAACGCAAGAACTGAGCAGGTTGGTCCATAATAAGTCCTTTACTACCCATGATTTGCGGGATGCGGGTGGTGTTGTGGGTTAAACCAGAGCCTAGGACTTGCTGATCAGAAGGTCGGTGGTTCGAATCCCCACGACGGGGTGAGCTCCCGTTGCTCGGTCCCTGCTCCTGCCAACCTAGCAGTTCGAAAGCATGTCAAAGTGCAAGTAGATAAATAGGTACCACTCCGGCGGGAAGGTAAATGGCGTTTCCGTGCACTGCTCTGGTTCGCCAGAAGCGGCTTAGTCATGCTGGCCACATGACCCGGAAGCTGTACGCCGGTTCCCTGAGCTAATAAAGCGAAATGAGCGCCGCAACCCCAGAGTCGGCCACGACTGGACCTAATGGTCAGGGGTCCCTTTACCTTTACTTACCCATGATTTAATTATGGATGATGGAGCCCAAAGTGGTAGATCATAAGAACTAGGCAGTACTTCCAGATTCAGTGAAGGCTTCTTAAACAGAGGGTGGAGCACCACCACCTATTTATGGGTAGTTTCTTCCTGCAGAGAAACATTAACCACTCCTTGGCCTATAAATCTTGTCCCGCTAGCTGGAGAAGCAGGCACCTCCCCCCACATCCCCATGGGCCAAATTTTAAGTAGTCAGTTTTATGATAGTATAAAATGCTGAAACAAAGCTTGCAAATCCGCAAACTTCCTTTGCTGTAATGCAGTGTTTCCCGAACTTGAGTCTCCAGCTATTTTTGGACTACAATTCCCCTCATTCCTGACCACTGGTCCTGCTAGCTAGGGATGATGGGAGTTGTAGTCCAACAACAGCTGGAGACCAAGTTTGGGAAACACTGCTCTAATGGACAAGGTTTTGCTTTTCACTGTTACTCTCCAGTAGCTACCCTTGTGGCATACTGTTGGGAGATTCCAGAAAGGCAAACTAATATTAAATATTAATATTAAAATAACTAATATTTATCTTGGCCTTGGCCCTGTATACTTGAAGGAGTGTCTCCACCCTCATTGTTCAGTCCGGACACTGAGGTCCACCTCTCAGGGCCGCCTGGCAGTTCCCTCACTGCGAGAGGTGAAGTTACAGGGAACCAGGCAGAGGGCCTTCTTGGCAGTGGCACCCGCCCTGTGGAACACCCTCCCATCAGATGTCAAGTCGATAATAACTATGCAACTTTTAGAAGACATTTGAAGGCAGCCTTGTATCAGGAATTTTAAAATGTTTGATGTTTTATTATATTTTTATATGTGTTGGAAGCCACCCAGTGTGGCTGAGGCATAAAGAATAATAATGATAATCATATTTAATAGTAGTTGTTTTCATTATTGAATAGTATAATAATATTTTTTTTTAATAAATAATTTTTGCCTTTTTGTTTCTCAGACAGTTTGTTATTTAGATTTTCCAAAACACAAGCATTTTGTGTTTTGGGAAAACCATAAGCTGCTTTGAGCTTGCAAGTCAGAGCATGACAGAAATGGAATACAAATAAGTTGGAACACCTGATATAGGTTAATCTTTCTTTTCTTTTAGGTTATCTGGCAGTTTCTCTATTTCTTCATGAAAACCATGAACTGCTGCTTCTGCTTGTGAATACAGTTGTGAAGGTAACAGTTTTGTGGGAAGTTTGGAGGTAAACATCACACTGACCTCAGGCCTGAGTTGTTCTCCTTTAAAAAAAGAAAAACTTTAATTCAATACCCTCATATGATGTATTTATTAATAAACTCCTTTCTTCAATCTGTTATATCCGAAAATCAACAAAATCTTCAGGTAGATTTTTGGGGTCTGTGGGACTTTTCTTTTGCGTACAATGCAGCTATTGAGACACAGAATCTTTGTGTTGGTTCCTGCAACCCCTCCCCATTCAAAAAAATCTGTTCTAAGCCCAGTGACAATCGAACCAGTGCTGTGGGACTTTTGTTGTTGTTGTTGCAAAAAAAAAAAATCCAAAAAGAGAAAGGTTTAGTAATTATTCATTTAAGACGTTTATTAATGCCCCACCCTTCAGCCAAAATAACTCTGGGAGTGGCTTACAAAAACCAGTACTGAGACAGTCCTTGCTCTAGCTCGTAATCTAAAAAGACACGGCATGCAAGGAAAAAGGAATTGGGCAGGAGGAGGTAAAAGCAAGCTCATCAAGTAACAGTTTTCACAAAGTTACATAGTTTTGTCAATGGGGATTCTGGCTGTCTGGAAGAGCAGCAGCTTTTCGCTGACGTTAGTGGTGGTTTTGTCTTGATAAAGAGTGGTCTCTTGTTGGAAGCACTCTTCTCCGCCATCCCCCAACTTCAAGAGGAGGACAGGTGACAGTGTCCAGGCCAAGAGGACAGGGCAGCTCTTGCCACACAGTTCTTCCCCCAGGCAGCAGACTTGATGGTAGAGACCTCTCAGGAGGAGATGTGACGGTGTTGTCCCCTGTTGTCAGTGGTGGTTTCCCTTCCTAGCCACACTGATCTTCCACTTGAAATTGCAGTTCCAGGGAACAATCCTATTCTTGATCCACTTGCTGAGAGGCTATGGGATATATAGCAACGCCCCCTGCCCCAATGCCATTGCCACATGAGATAATACCGACACGACGTCAGACAGGTCTGCTGAATCAGGCCAGTGTAGTGCAGCATCCTGTTTGCACCGTGGCTTATGGGATGTGCAGGTGTAATGGCACAACAGCCAAGATGGGACAGAGGCCTGGACCAGGGATGTGAATTGGTTGGAGGAGGAGCAGACTTTCCAAATCCTGTACCCCTTCAGGTCCTGGTAAAGGTAAAGAGACCCCTGACCATTAGGTCCAGTCGTGACCGACTCTGGGGTTGCAGCGCTCATCTCGCTTTACTGGCCAAGGGAGCCGGCGTACAGCTTCCGGGTCATGTGGCCAGCATGACTAAGCCACTTCTGGCGAACCAGAGCAGCACACGGAAATGCCATTTATCTTCCCGCCAGAGCGGTACCTATTTATCTACTTGCACTGGTGTGCTTTCGAACTGCTAGTTTGGCAGGAGCAGGGACTGAGCAACGGGAGCTCACCCCGTTGTGGGGATTCAAACCGCCGACCTTCTGATCGGCAAGTCCTAGGCTCTGTGGTTTAACCCACAGCGCCACCCGCGTCCCTTACTCAGGTCCTGGACATGCCCTCCAAATAGCCGCAAAAGGAGGTGGTCACATGGGTTGCTAAAGAGGAAGTGTGAGTCAAAAAAGGCTAATTGCCCCACGCAGGAGCCATAATATTGGCTCATGGTTGGTTCACCGTCCTATACCCAAAGCAGAAAAGCCTTTCCCCACCTTATGTAGTGTGAAGCTGTAGCTTGGATTCAAACCTGGCAAATTTGAGGCCTAACAGAGTGTTGCTTATGGAAGTAAAAATTGTAAACAGCTTCTGTTTGTTTGTGTTCATTTGTTTTGAAATACAGTGGTACCTCGAGTGGCAAACGCCTCAGGTTACAAATGCTTCAGGTTACAAACTCCACTAACCTAGAAGAGTTACCTCGAGTTGAGAACTTTCCCCCAGGATGAGAATAGAAATTGTGTGCCGGCGGCGCAGTGGCAGCAAGAGGCCCCATTAGTGAAAGCACGCCTCTAGTTAAGAACAGTTTCAGGTTAAGAACAGACCTCCGGAATGAATTAAGTTCGTAACTAGAGGTACCACTGTGCATTATGAGAGATCTTAACATGAGGGGGAAATTAACGGCTTTGTTTTCATGTGTCTTGACAGGATTTGCAGAGTACTAACCTCCTGGAAGTGTGTATGGCTCTGACTGTGGCAAGCCAAATCTTTCCGCGGGAAATGATTCCAGCTGTCCTTCCACTAATAGAAGATAAGCTTCAGCATTCAAAGTATGTCTTTGCTTGCAAAATTCTAGGGAACCTGAGTTCAATTCCAGAACTGTGATATAAGCATGGATCTTAAGGTATATCTGGATGAAACAATAGTATAGTTGGCTGCCAATAAGGTGCACTGATTTGTCTCTTCTAGGGAAATTATCAGAAGAAAAGCAGTCCAAGCTTTGTACAAGTTCTACCTTATTGCTCCCAACCAAGTCCAGCACATCCACGACAAGTTCCGGAAGGCACTTTGCGACAGGGATGTGGGAGTTATGGCTGCTTCGCTGCACATCTATCTCCAAATGGTGAAGGTGAGGATCTTAAACAGCAACAGCACTGAGTAACCATGTGCTGCATCGAAAAACACCTAGCAGCACACTTGTTCCACTGGGAAATTGTTTTGCACCAGTGGAATTTCTTTGCACAAGAGAGTGCACACACAGCTGCTGCTAATTTTATTGTGCAAGAGACCCCACAATGTGCCATGCGACAAGTTTCCGCTAGCACAGGGGTGGGAAAGCTTTTTAGCTGCATTTGGCTCAGGATCAGCCTTGTGGGCCAAATTTTACAGATGGACGGGACAGCCTGCCTTCCAGTTACATGATGTCACATGATTGACACATGGATGACCCCCGCCTGCCTCTTAAAATCCCTTGCACAGGATTCCCAAGTGCCTGGCAGCCAGCTGGGAACATGCAGCCGTTTCAAATCCTTTTTTGCTGTTTGCAAAGCGCTTTCTGACAGTCCCCTTTGCTCATGTTTCAGCCTCTACAGGGTCAATGGCCTTAAGCCCTTTGCAAAATTGCTCTTTGAAACACCTGTCCCCCTACTTTGAACATTGATGTTTAAAGGAAAAGAGGTGCAGCAGTTTCAAAAAGCTTTTTGCAAAGGGTTTTCAGGCAGCTCCTCCACCACTCCTGTTTGAGCCTCTGGCTGCTGGAACAGCAGCATTGGGGCTGTTTTAAAGAACTTTGCAAAAAGTACTAAGTAATTATTTGAAGTCGCTCTGCATTTATTCAAGTCGGGTGTGGGGCGGGGATCCTTGGTCCTCTTGGCCACCTGCCTGCTTAAAGGAGAAGCTTTGAGCTGTTTCAGAGTGCTTTTGCACTCTCACCATTCAGCTCATGAATGGGGATTAAATCCTGTTCCCTGTTGGGGACGGTGTGGAGCCAATGCAGTATTAAACTCTGTCCTCCCACCAGCCTGATGGGCAAGTGGATGTGGTTTGGGAGAAATGGCATTACTGGCCAAATAGGGCATCTTGATGAGCCAAGATTGATCTCCTGGCCAGAGGTTTACCACCCCTGCACTAGTGCAAATGTTAACTTGGATTCCACTTGTGGATATCATTACAACTCATCAATGTGCAAGGTATTTTGCTAGCAGACATAGAACGCTGGACACTGCACAATATGACCTGGGCTTATGCCTTCAGTGAAGTGACCAAGAGAAACCTTAACTGTGCATCAGCATTGCAGCATTTCTGTCTGCTCAGGCCAGTGTTTGTGCACCTCTGACATATTATTATACGAAAAGCTGCCTTCTACTGAGTCAGACCATTGGCCCATCTCATTCAGTATCTCTTGCACTGACTTGCAGCAGCTCTCCAGCGTTTTGGCTAGGGTCTTTCCCAACCCTAGCAGGAGATGCTGGAATTGAACCTAGGACCTTTTGATGGGCGTAATGAGTTTCTTTTGCACATTTTTGTGCTTCTTGGCTGTATTTTATTTTGATTTTTAAAATCGGAGGAGAAAACATTTGCATGAAAAGGCAAGGAGAGACAAATGAGTAAGTGAAACATTAATAGCTTTTGTTTCTGTTTCTATAAGGTCTCTGTGTGCTTTGTCTCTTTGTCTAGGAAAACTCTTCTGGATACAAAGACTTGACTGGCAGCTTTGTCGCTATTCTAAAGCAGGTAGTGGGAGGAAAACTCCCTGTAGACTTCAATTATCACAGTGTGCCAGCACCTTGGTTACAAATCCAGCTTCTAAGAATATTGGGGCTGCTTGGAAAAGATGATCCAAGGTAGTCTTTCTCTTCTTGGCTTGAACTTTTCAACAGTTCACGTTGGTTTCTCTCACTTTGTTACCGTACTCCCATGAAACAAAAAATAAAGCAATATGTTTTGCAAGGGGCAGGGTTTGCCATCTGTTCCTCAACTGTTGACGCGGCTCATTCTTTTCCACTGCTCCAGTAATGATATGAAGGAGCCCCCTTAAAACGATCATAAGGGGTTGTTGGACTACATGAAAAGTTACTTAGGACTGAGATCGTGAGACTGATTTTGTGTTAAAAACCATTGTACCTTCTCTCTTTGTAACAGGACCAGCGAATTAATGTATGATGTTCTGGATGAATCTTTAAGGAGAGCAGAGATAAACCATAACATTACGTATGGTAGGTTGCAGCACATTTTCTAAACAAAGGATACAGGGCAGATTTCAGTGCCTGAACTAACCTTTGCAGGAAGCGAGTTGGGGGAACTAAGGCAGATAGTGGTGACGAGAGATGCAATTCTAGGTTTGCCGTCAAAAGACATGAGACTACCTGAGCTGTCCAGGAGAGATCATTCCATAAGCAGACTTTCTGGGTGATTATCACCTGCTGAGCATTGGCAAGCAGGGGAACTCAGAGAAGAGCCTCAGAAGGTCTTAACACATGGATTAATGTGGTCCTTTAAAGGTACCCATACATAGATCGGAAGGTAACTAAGGGTGTTTCACAATGTAAGAAATGCATTGCTGAAGCAGCTAGCCTATCCAGTAGAAATGGAACATGAAGTGCTAGAAATATAAAAGTCCGCATGCTCAGGAGTGCTTTCAACAAAGGCCACAGCACCAAAGTTCTGATGTCTCTATAAACTAATGGGACTTGTTCAATATTCATGTGCCTATTTGTTTTTACAGAAACTATCATTTTCTTTATCATTGATCTTCCTGCAGCAATCTTGTTTGAATGTGTCCAGACAATTTACACAATTTACCCTAAATCTGATCTACTTGAGAAGGCCGCCAAATGCATTGGAAAATTTGTCCTGTCGCCTAAAATTAATTTGAAATATTTGGGTAAGTTCTCCCGATTGTCACAACCCTGTGCGTTTGATTCTGAATGCCTGTGTTTTCAGCTTGCATTCTTTTCAGTAACTTTTCTTTCTAGGATTAAAGGCCCTAACATATGTTGTCCAGCAGGATCCTGCCCTGGCACTGCAGCACCAAATGACAATAATTGAGTGCTTGGATCACCCTGATCCCATTATTAAAAGAGAGGTAAGTGGAATTTTAACAAGCACAATCTTTAGTAATAAATTGCAAATTGGTATTCTCTTAATATTGCTCCCCCATTGTGGGGATTTGTGATATTTACTGTAAGAATGACAGCTTCCCATGTTTGTGCAAGATATAATGTGCATACAGTGGTGCCCTGCAAGACGAATGCCTCGCAAGTCGGAAAACTCACTAGACGAAAGAGTTTTCCGTTTTGGAGGTGCTTCGCAAAACGAATTTCCTATGGGCTTGCTTCGCAAGACGACAATGTCTTGCGAGTTCCTGCTGGTTTTTCCCCCTCCCCCCCTTTTCTAAGCCGCTAAGCCGCTTATCAGCTGATCCGATCAGCAGATAAGCCGCTAAAAGCCGCTAATAGCGCTAATCCGCTAATCCGTCAATGGGCTTGCTTCGCAAGACGAAAAAACCGCTAGACGAAGAGAATCACAGAACGGATTCTTTTCGTCTTGCGAGGCACCACTGTATTAGATGGTTTTGAAAGAAGTTATCATTCCTCTTTAACTTCTGACATAAAGATATTGAGCAAAATGAAAAATGTTACCTTTAGACTGATTTAGTGGCAGCATAGCAAGATACCCATCTGGAACTAATGACTACTTTTGTATCTGGGAGTGTACTGGTTTGTTCTTTCCATTAGGAGTAGCCAATCCATGAATGCCAAATAAAAATGAAATAAAATTGTTAGTATAGATTGGGTTTCTAGCTGAAAAGAAAAAAACCCTTGTGAAGCAGAGTGCATGCAGATTTCTAGGTGAGGTTGTCGCCTGCAGTCCAGTCCAGTGGTACCTTGATTTGCATATGTCTTGATTTGCATATGTCTTGATTTGCATATGTCTTGATTTGCATATGTCTTGATTTGCATATGTTTTGGATTACAAACACGTCAAACCTGGAAGTGCGTGTCCCGGTTTGCAACCATTTTTTTGGATTACAACCCATTTTTTTATTATTACAAACCAATTTTTTTTGTAGACCCCAATGGCGAAAGCGCACCTTGGGTTACAACCTGTTTTGGTTTACAAATGGACCTCCGGAACGGATTATGGTTGTAAACCAAGGTACCACTGTATTCCATGTGTGTTGTGTGGACACAAGCACATGCAGTTGCAAACTTGTGTAAAAAGGTAGAGTCATACCTCGGGTTGAAGTAGCTTCGGGATAAGTATTTTCGGGTTGCATGCTGCGGCAACCTGGAAGTAACGGAGCGCGTTACTTCCGGGTTTCGCCGCTCACGCATGCACAGATGGTAAAAATGACATCATGTGCATGCGCAGAAGCAGTGAATCACAAATCGCGACCCGCGCATGCGCAGGTTGCATTCGCTTCTGGATGTGAACGGGGCTCCGGAGCGGATCCCGTTCGCATCCAGAGGTACCACTGTAAAGGTAAAGGGACCCCTAACCATTAGATCCAGTTGTGGCAGACTCTGGGGTTGTGGCGCTCATTTCGCTTTATTGGCCGAGGGAGCCGGCGTACAGCTTCCGGGTCATGTGGTCAGCATGACTAAGCCGCTTCTGGCAAACCAGAGCAGCTCACGGAAATGCCATTTACCGGCGAAGTGGTACCTATTTATCTACTTGCACTTTGACGTGCTTTTGAACTGCTAGGTTGGCAGGAGCAGGGACCGAGCAAGGGGAGCTCACCCTGTTGCGGGGATTCGAACCACCGACCTTCTGATCGACAAGTCCTAGGCTCTGTGGTTTAACCCACAGCGCCACGTGAATGGCTCAGCAGCGTGATTTCTGAAGTTCCCTTGCTGATGCGTATGCAGGAAACGTTCGTTCTTATGCATTTCCTTTATGGTTCATGTTAACCCATTCTTAAAGCTCTGTAAATGTTAAGATGCATGGTACTTGTTTATTCAGAGCATGGCTTTGGTCATATTTTGGTCATATTCACAACCCTGAAGCATGTTGCTTATTATGCTGCTGTTCTGTTTGGGGACAGCTGAACATTGGCATGGTTAACGTTTTTCTTTCTTCAGACATTGGAACTACTGTATAGAATCACCAACGGGCAGAATGTCACTGTCATAGTACAGAAGATGCTTGACTACCTTACTCAAAGTAAGGAGGAGTATACCATCATCAACATAGTTGGCAAAATAGCAGAATTAGCTGAAAAATATCCTTTGAATGCATCTGGAATGGTTACGTCATGAGTGTATTGCTTCTCCTAAATGTGCATTAGTAAGCTTTAAGAAAACACTGCAGAGAATTGCTATATGGTTGTGGAAGTTCAGTTTTCCTTAATGTTTCCTGACACATATGCTCCTGACAATGAATGGTTCATCCAGACTATGAATGCAGTATTTTCCATAGGAGGAGATAAAATGCACCCTGACATCCCAAACAGCTTCTTGCAGCTCCTTGCTGAAGGTGAGCATAATATACAAAATTCAGTAGCGGAAGTAGGGAGTAGTGTCATTTGTCTTTAATAATAATAATAATAATAATAATAATAATAATAATAATAATAATAATAATAATAATAATAATAATAATAATTTATTATTTATACCCCGCCCATCTGGCTGGGTTTCCCCAGCCACTCTGGGCAGCTTCCAAAAGAATATTAAAATACTGTGATATTTATGGAGAGAAAACACACACACACACATACATCGGGAAAGAGAAATATATTGTGATGTCCTTTCTAGGTTTTGAAGATGCAAAGGAAGATAGCCAGCTGCGACTTCATGCTGTCCAGTCCTATCTTGCACTGCTAGAGGATGAAAATGCAGTTTATCCACAGAAATTCCTTCAAGTAATGAGTTGGGTAAGAAAAGACACAGATTAGAAAGGAAATATGGGAATTGTAGGGGCGCGGGTGGCGCTGTAGGGACGCGGGTGGCGCTGTAGGTTAAACCACAGAGCCTAGGACTTGCTGATCAGAAGGTCGGCGGTTCAAATCCCCGCGACAGGGTGAGCTCCCGTTGCTCGGTCCCTGCTCCTGCCAACCTAGCAGTTCGAAAGCACCTCAAAGTGCAAGTAGATAAATAGGTACCACTCTGGTGGGAAGGTAAATGGCGTTTCCATGCGCTGCTCTGGTTTGCCAGAAGCGACTTAGTCATGCTGGCCACATGACCCGGAAGCTGCATGCCGGCTCCCTCGGCCAATAAAGCGAGATGAGCATCGCAAGCCCAGAGTCGGTCATGACTGGACCTAATGGTCAGGGGTCCCTTTACCTTTACCTTTATGGGAATTGTAGGTACAGCATAGGCAATTGAAATTTGAGTTGTGATAATATTTTAAGGGAAGTTGAGACATAGTTGTCTGTGTGTAAATGGTCATTTGTTTCACACAGTGACAGGATGCTGTTCTTTTATTTAGCTGTCGGCAGGGGGCATCATTGGGCCAAGGTTAAGCGCTTCATAATTCCACTGATTTCACTGTGAGACTTAAACATGTGTTTCCGCTTCTCACACCTCCAGCATTAAATTTCCGAATTCCCAGCAGTGATAAACTGAAACTAAGAGGGCTGCTGCCTTCCTAGAGGAGTGGTCTTCATGCTTTTCTAAGAAGCTTGAGTTTCCCAAAAAAGGAAGTCCTTCTGTTTTGCACTGATAAGGTTACAATTTGTGTGGTTTTTATTTTTTTAAGGACCAGGAACAAGGTGGTTTGTGAGAAAACCCCCCAAATCTATTTTTTTTAATATCCTTTGTTTCATAGATCATGATTTTTCAAGGGCTGAGACGGTTCTTTCACACCTAGGGACAAGTGTTTCTGTGTTTGACAGCTGCATGCTTAATTATTATTTTTAAAAATAAATTATAATAATCATATGCTACCCAATAAAATGTGACATTTTTAGTAACCTGTCCCATGATCAGTTTTCAGTATGGTTGGCAACCTGTGGTTTTTCAGTAGATTGCCTTGTTTTTACTAGACAACTACATTTCTGAGGTCAGCTTGTATGACCAATAAGAAACAAGAAGTTGCCTTATACCAAATCAGATCATTGGTTCATCTGGTTCAGAATTGTCAAGACTGACTGGCAGCATCCCTGTAGGACTTCAGAGAGGGATTGTGTGAAATCATTATGCCTTTTGTAACTACACTGTGACTTGTTTTTAACTTTGTTTTGAAAATATTTGCTGCTGAATGTTCTCAGTGGGACTGCAGTCATGTACTTTGAGCTGTGTTAAATTCTGCAGACCTAGGACTTTGACATTGAAACCTGCTTGTTTCCTCCTCTGGGTCCAGTAAAATTTCTTTCTGCCATTCTGGGTTGCTTAAGAAAGTTTTGAGGATAAAAGTTTGTGTTTCAGCTCAGGTGTCGGCTTATTGCACATCTTATTAATTTATCTGCAAACTCGGGGGGGGGGGGTGTTCTGAAATTCAGATTTCCCTCTGCACACCTCAGTGGCTTTTTCTACGCCCTTGACTTTTTCTGTGCTCTTGCACAAATGCAAGACACGGAGGCGAATTTTCATTTCCTCATTGCTCATAGCCTTCATATGCTGATCATGGTGTTTATAACTGTCCTCCGACAGGTGTTGGGGGAATATGCGTACCTTATGAAGAACGTGGATCCAGAAGTTGTCTTGGCGAGTTTGCATAGGATACTTAGGAACAATGCCTCTCCTGAAACCAAAGCCTGGATCGTGGCTGCAGCCACTAAAATAGCTTCTCATACCACCTGTTCAAAAACTGTTGAAAAGCTTATCATGGAATTCAGTACCTCCTTGGATACCTGCATGAGGCAGTATGCCTTTGAATTAAAGCATCTATATGAAAACAAAGAATTGATGAAGCAACTGTTCCCTGTGGATGCTAGTTGCAAGGACGTAGTGGTGAGTTAATGACATCGCATCTCTGGGTGTGTTGTTGCTTCATCCTTGGGATATGAATGTTTCTTCAGAACACAGTGGAGAGGACTTAAGGTTATATTATGAAGCTGCAGCTTTCTGCTGGATGAAGGATTGGTTACTTTTACTTTTAGAGAACACTGATGTCCTAGATCTGGAAGGGTTTAATAATGCTTTTGGATGGCATGCATACTTGTGGTATGACAAGGTAAAGGTTCATAAAGGGTTCAAAAACCATATTGTCAGAAAAGCAGTATTTATTGTCTGGACAAAATACAAAGACTTATTAGAAAATAAGACCCCGAGATGGTTATCACCAATGGAGGCTAAGGCCCGAAAAAGACTCAATATGGAGGCCGGTTGGCCGAAATATTGGGAAATAATAGAAAAAATTGGAGACAATTGGAGGTTGCAGAGCTTGGAGAAACTAAAGAATAAGGTGCGAGATTGGTTACATTACGCTCAAATCCAAGAGGTTTTTAAATTGGATAAAAAGAACACAGTGGAGAGGAGAGTACCATGTTTCTAAATCTTGTGCAAACATTACAGACAGTTTGAACCTATATAGAGGCATCTCGCTTCCACTGTGAGTAGCAAGATCTCATAGCCTTTTTGAATAGAAGCTAATGGATAATGTTCGGCTTTTATGTCAGGCAACATGCTAGGATTTCTCCCTTCTGATTTTTTTTCCTTTTCAATTTTAGGTTGTTCTATTTTTTTCTTATTTTTTTCCCATAAAATTTTTATTGGTTTTACAAAGTTTTGATAGACATAAACAAACAAACAAACAAACACACAAACAAACAAACATGTATAATTTCATATCCTTTTTTTCCTTAAACCTTACTTCATCGACGTCCCCATACCTCCCCTTTCTACATCCCAATTTCAAAAGTTATTTCAGCAAATCCTAACAAAACTTAATTTTATCAAATTTTTCCCTTATTCTTTTCTTTTGCTTAATCTTTTACAGCTGTAACCCCCATTTTCTCCCTTCTGATTTCTTAACTGCACCAGTGAGGCTGAGGTGAAAAACACACACTCACTTGGAGTATTTAATTGTTATAGTAGTTAAGAGCAAATTTAGATGGTGGGATGGTATTTTCTTAAGAGGCTGATAACTGAATAATCATCACCTTTTGACCTCTCCCCCTAATTCATCGCAGGTAGATGCTTCCTTATCTTTCTTAGATGGATTTGTGGCAGAAGGACTGGATCGTGGTGCAGCGCCATATAAACCTCATCACCAAAGACAAGAGGAGAAGCTGTCTCAGGAAAAAGGTAACTGCGTGTTTTCTTTTCCTGCAAATGCTAGCCAGTATAGTCCTAGGACAAGCATATGTGACTGCATGGAAAGTTTAGGGGGGGGGGGAACTCCCCCACTGGTTTTGCACCTTGTTCCATGATGAGTATGCATCAGAGAGACAGTGCCTTTTTGGGGTGTGGGGGGGAGGTACCGCATTTTTCGCTCCATAAGATGCACTTTTTTCTTCCTAAAAAGTAAGGGAAAATGTCTGTGAGTCTTATGGAGCGAATGTGTGGTCCCTGGAGCCGAATTGCCCAGGGGAGAAAAAAGCAGATCATGCTCTTTTTTCTTTTTCTTTTTTGAAAGAGGGAAGGGGGTGTTGAAAGGAAGCAGCTGATCAGCAAGCAATCGGGAGGGAGATAAGGTTGCTGGTAAAGGAGGCTGCCAGGGGAGGGGGGAGGAAAAAGCCCATGGATCCTCAGGATTTTTGTGTTGGGTTACCCCAAATTCACCATCAGATCCCATAGCTTGTCCATGGCTATAGCCTGCACCAAAAAAATCACACATCCACTGTTTCGTGGGGCGCAAAAACGTGGTTACAAAGCACGGATCCACATGGATTCTCAGGATTTTTGCATTGGGCTACCCCAAACTCACCGTCAAATCACATGTCTGTGGCCACAGAATGAACCACAAAAATCATACATCTACTGTTTCGTTCAGAATAGTTTTTTTCTTGTTTTCCTCCTCTAAAAACTAGGTGTGTCTTACGATTAGGTGTGTCTTATGGAGTGAAAAACACGCACCTTCCCCCCCCCCCTCTTGCAGTTATCAGCATGCATGGCCAACATTTTAGGATTTATTTAGAAAATCATTGTAAAATTAATGAGTATTAGAAAAATGTTGGAATGAAACTATTTGGCTTTAGTAGAAATGTTAAAAAGAATTATGTATAAATAAAAAGAATTAGGTATAAACAAGATTTAAGTTTTAAGCTTTAGGGTTTTTTATGGTAAGATAAGGTTAAAATAGATTAAGGTAATCTTATGACAGAATATTGTGAAAGATGGAGAGGATTTGCTGAGATAACTAATAACTAGAATACAAAAAAGGGAGGTGTGAGGAGGTCGATGAAACAAGTTAATGAAAGATAAGGATTTGGGAATATTGGATTTGCTTTTAATTTTTTTGTTTATTTTTGTTTTTTTGATTCTGATGTATTGTGTGTGTTTTTTGTTGTTTTTTGACTTTTGTTTTTATTGACATATTGTTTAATCTCTTTTTTTGTATACCTTTTTCCTTTTCTTTTTTCTTTTTTCTTGCTTTCTCCTTTCTCTTTCTGTAATTTTAAATTCTCAATAAATATCATTTAAAAAAAAAACATTTTAGGATTGGGATGAGATTCTGTCAAATATGTTAAGTTACAGATCTAGACAGGGATAGGTGGTCTTTCAAGTAAGCTGGTCTCAAGCTTCTCAGGGCCCTACGGTGTTGGCAGTGTGATTTCCATAGTAGCCAACCTATGATCCTGCAATGAAACATGCTTTTACCAGACCTCAAATATTGCAAAATGCAGACACTCATAAGAACAGCCTGCTGGATCACTCCAGTGGTCTGTCCAGTCCTGTTCTCACAGTGGCCAAGCCACTCTCCACTTCATGAATTGCTATATGAATTGCTCCATGACGAGCAGCTATTGGAGTTTGCCTTCCCCATTAAATGCCTGTTGCTCTTTAATGTTTAGTCAAGTGGTTTTAAATGTGAAGAATAGCTTGATTATATTCTATAGTCTATTGCAATATTTGATATGCACATCTATTTAATAAAGATGCTTTTTGTTAAAACTGGTATTTTAGAACTGTTGCTTTTGTAGGCCTCTTTTCAGAATAGATTCCGTCTTGAATTCAAAATGTGCTGTATTTCTGAAAAGCACAAGGGTTTCACTAATTACTGGTATTTAATATTAAGATGCTGAATGTGGAATATTCTTGTCAGAACATCATCATCAGTGACGCAGATTACAGGAGAAGCAGGCTGTTCTCTAATAATTTTAAATCTGGTCTTCTGTTTTGATGAGTAATTTTCCATCTTTTCAGCTCTGAATTTTGAACCTTATGGGCTATCACTTTCCCAGAGCTTCTCAGCGTCTGGTTTTACTGGCAGACAATCTCCAACTGGACTTTCTCTGGGGTCTGACATCTCTGTTAATAGTGCTGAGACTGGACAGAAGGAGTGAGTATCTCTCATCGCTTCAGCAACGACTTAATATGTAGTTGAGTTCCCTGTCTGTTCTTATCTTGCTATTTGTATAGTGAAATGCTGGCTCTGCGGAAAAAAGCAATTGCCTTTCTGGCCTAGTAAGCAAAAATGCCCTTTCACCAGCAATAATTCATTGCTAGGTTAGCCTCCATCTCCCCCCCCCCCCCCCCAATACTGCATTAGCCGGATTGTATTAATTCAAATCACATTGCATTTTATTTAATATTGAAATGAAATGCATAAGGTCCTGGGGTTTAACACCTGAACTATAAACTGCATTTAGAATTTTAGTTCTGTAAGATCCAAACTTCATGGGAAGTCTATGATTTGGTCAGTTCAGGAAGGACACTGACAAACTGGAACGTGTCCAGAGGAGGGCAACCAAAATGGTCAAAGGCCTGGAAATGATGCCTTATGAGGAACGGCTAAGGGAGCTGGGCATGTTTAGCCTGGAGAAGAGGAGGTTAAGGGGTGATATGATAGCCATGTTCAAATATATAAAAGGATGTCACATAGGGGAGGGAGAAAGGTTGTTTTCTGCTGCTCCAGAGAAGCGGACACGGAGCAATGGATCCAAACTGCAAGAAAGAAGATTCCACCTAAACATTAGGACGAACTTCCTGACAGTAAGAGCTGTTTGACAGTGGAATTTGCTGCCAAGGAGTGTGGTGGAGTCTCCTACTTTGGAGGTCTTTAAGCAGAGGCTTGACAACCATATGTCAGGAGTGCTCTGATGGTGTTTCCTGCTTGGCAGGGGGTTGGACTCGATGGCCCTTGTGGTCTCTTCCAACTCTATGATTCTGTGGTCCCCCAAAACTTTTTATTTAAAAGTAGCTGTGTTGGGCTCTCAGTCATGTTGCACCTGCCATGCTAATAGAGCTGGGAGCTGACTCTTCTCCTCATGCCATTCTTCTTCTTCACCCCAATGGGAAAAATACAGGGTTGTACCCAGCTGAGTTCTACTCAGAGTAGGACCACTGAAATTAATATACCTAAGTTAGTCAGGCCTATTAATTTTGATGGCTCTACTCTGAGCAGGATTAACTTTGGCTGCAACCCACAGATATCACAAGGGGCAACCAATTAGGGCAGGCTTTGCCAACCTGGTGCCTTCCAAATGTTTTGGACTACAACTCCCATCATCCCCAACCAGCACTGGATGATGGGAGTTGTAGTCAAAAAAAAAAAACCTGGAGGGACCAGGTTGGCAAAGCCTGGATTAGGTTACATCTTCAGCTTGTTCAACATAGGAAAATTGGGTTTCTGAAAGACTTTACAAGAATAGTCTGACTTTTCAGAAGCTCTTTGAGAGACTCCTCCTGATCACTGTGTTGACTTTTCCGGATTGCAAATTCTTTAGGGCCAACAGTTTGAAGCTAGATGGAGTGAAGAAACTATGGGGGAAAGAAGGCTACCTCCCCAAGAAGGAAAGCCAAGCAGAAAAAGAAGACAACGCCAAGTCTGTTCTGGAAGGCAGTGCGTTTGCAGAGCATATTGTTGGCAACTTTCCATTCCAGCCTGAGCAAGAAATGACTGGTCCTTTGGAGGGAGAGGAAGAGAAGCGTCTACTGGCGTCAACACTCTTTGTTGGCTTAGGGTCTCAAAGCAGCATCAGTCTGGTATGGCAGCTAATTGCGGTTTCATAGGAGGGGCTGGGCCACCCTTTAAAGGATATGTCCCCAAACTTCCAAGCATGTGTTCTGAGCTCTCACCCTGCTTACTACATATTTTCTGACATGTGAACAGGGTCCAAGTTTGGAAGATCCATTATTTTTCTTTGGTGTGTTCAATAGTGCGTTCTCCTTCTTGAAATCTGTCCCCCGGCCTGCATTGCAAAAGTATTTTGAAGTTGAGGGGAGTTGCGAAAGTAGCAATCCGCTACAGGAGCCAGCTGTTCAATAAGAAAAATTCCAGGCGGTCTGTTGAGTTCGTGCAACCCCCTGGGCGTACCCCAAAGATTCTGCTTGGATTCTGGCTGAATACCTGAAAGTCCCTCCCACTAAGTGTGTTCATGCAAGTCCCATGATTTGCATCTCTTGGCCTTCTACAGTTTGGAAACCCCCTTTTTTCCACGGAAGACAAACATTAGCCAAGTACATGCCTTACTGTTTCCCTTTTCCCTGTGGCTTTTTATATCCTCCACCAGTTTAACAGCCACAGCATGGATATTAATATGCAGGATTAGCATCCCAAAGGGGTAAGATTGCATTGCCTTGTTGCCATGTTGCCTTCAGCACAACCAGTGACCCTAAACGGCATGTGAGTTAACATCCCCTTTGCTGAGTAAGTTGGCTTGACCTCCCCTGACATGAGTCCTCAGAAAATACTTCCAAAACTATGAAAGCAACACCTGTACAGTCGTACCTTGATTTTTGAACAGCTTAGTTCTCAAACGTTCTGGCTCCCGAACATTGCAAACCCGGAAGTGAGTGTTCCGGTTTGTGAACTGTTTTTGGAAACCGAACATTCAACGGGGCTTCCACAGCTTCCGATTGGCTGCAGGAGCTTCCTGCAGCCAATCAGAAACCGTGCTTTGGTTCCCAAACATTTTGGAAGTTGAAAGGATACAAAGGTACGACTGTATTTTCTTATTCCTGTAAGCACTCGTCTTTCAGTTAATAGGCTGGGATCCCATAACTGGCTTGTGCCCCTATCAAAATGTGGGTGGTGATACCACTACCTATATATTTTTTTAATGTTCCAAAGAGAAGGGGAGTGAGAGGGGAATAACAGAGTGGAAGAAGAGAGAGCACACAGAAAAAGGAGAAAAAACACATATGATCAAATTAAGACATGCTGAGACCCTGAGCTATGCTAGGTTTAAGAGGCCCTGTAGCAGTACGTCTTCACCACCTCTGGTGTGTATTCTAACAGAAAGGACAATGACAATAGAAATAGTAAAGTTTTATATTTCCATTCATACAGGTCCATAGGCGAGGCAGCAACTAACAGTCTGTCTAAAGCATATTTTGCAATAAGACAGTTTGCATATGAAATACCTTCACATGGCAATACTTTATGATTTCCTACTTAGCATATGTGAAAATGTTTAATTCAGTTTGTTTTAGCCTGCCCCACTTTTTTTTAACCAATTATGTAAAATTTGAAATTTGTGGGTCGGGGGGGAGGTGTGTGCATTTAGAACCCCATCATAATCTGAAGCCCTAAGATGCAACTTATTCACGCTGTGCAAAAAGGTAGCTCTGGAGTCTGAAAAAGTTGCAATGTACTACCTTAAACAGTAGGCTATACCCAAATTTGTGTGTTCCCCCCTCCTTCCCTGAATTAACATACATTTTCTGTGTCCTTTTAAAACTAAGATGGGCAAGCGAGACTCCACCGCTCAGAAGCTCAGAAGGAAGTCAAAAACAAGCAAAACCCAAAATAGTGAGGAATCATCCAGTATCGAAAGTGCTGATGGCCCTTCCCTCTGCCCTTTTCCTGACGGGATATCTAGGAACAAGAACCTCTTCCAAAACAATGGACACCTAAGATTAAGGAAATCTTCACTGAGTTCCGCTGGAACTTCTGAATCAAAGGTGGTACTTGATAGGTCTCATTCTCTGCCGGAAGCTGAACTGAATGAGAAGCTTTTGGGTCACAGACTTTCGTTGTCCTCTCTGTTTGCGGATGGCAATATGGAAGTTTTCCAGCCTTCTCCAAGTGCTCCAAGTGCTACGGCCCCCCAGCAACTCTCTTTGATGCCTTACTTACCAGAAGAAGCAGCCAAACACCCTCATTCGGAAATCGTAGAGCTTTGCAGCAACGAAACACTGGTTTTGTCCTCTTGTAAAATCTGGAAAGATGACTCTGTCCTACTCTTCTTATTTCTTGCCAACAAAAGCACTTGCGTACTTAAAGCTGTGAATCTGGAATTTGAGCACGCAGAACATTTTAAGGTAACATGAGCAGTAGCTACAAGTTGGATCACATAACCCTTTGGGTCCCTTCTGACTCTATAGTTCTGTGATTCTATTAAGTTTACCACTGCTTTTCCTTTAAAAGAAATATTGGCAGTGGTGATATTAAAATACTTGTAAACCTCTTGGCTCTCCCCCCTCCTGTTTTATTGTAGATTTCAGAAAGCCTTGGTTGCCACTTTGCTGCAGTAGAAGCTCAGAGCATAGAAAGCTTCCAGACGTGTGTCGAGATGGAGGGGCTGTGCTCTTCAGAGATGCTCTCTGGGTCCATCAGTTACTTTCTAGAGTCTGATGCACTCCTCAGATTTTCTGTAACTTTAGAACTGTTGGATTTTATCAGGTACCTACACGAAATAGCTGGGAACAAACGAAGTGTTTTAAAGCAAATATTGATTTGAATTCGCTTGCTATGCTTTATCTTGTTTGTAATCATATTTTGTCATATCTCATGCTTATGTGCGTGCGCGCCCACCCACCCACCCACCCACCCACAGGCGCTTCTGTTTCTCAGACTCTTCATTATCGAAAAGTTGTGCTTCCTAGGTAATTCGAAACATATGAGTGCAGAGAGGAGAGGGCATGGGGAAAAAACATTTAAGGGTCTTCCCCACTCTAAAAGTGGAAGGGAAACCATGTCTTTTTCTCTGGTCCGTCTGATCTCCATATGCATGTCCTCGGAGTGTAAAAAGACAACTTGTAGACTAGATTCCATACCTGTGCTAGAAGATGCCAGTCCAGTACATTTAAGGAACAGCCCAGCTGACAATTTTAATGGAATCTTGTTTAGGTTGACAATTTCAGGCTGCAGGATAATGTGAAAGTACTTCACGGTGGGGCAGAAACTTTTGTTTTCATTGTCTTCTTGGGAACAGCTTTCTCTTCTAAGTACATATTGCAAAATCTGCTTCTATTTCATATTGCATTTTCAGGCCAATGAAAATGAGCACTGATGAATTTGGAAAACTGTGGCTCTCCATTTCGAATGATGTCAAACAAAACCTAAAGATGACATCATCTCAGGGATCTTTGTCAGCCGTCCTAAGCATTTTGCAGCAAAAGCTGAACCTACATATAGTTGATATCATAGGTAAGTAGCTTGGGATTTCTTTAGATTTGTATCAAGGATGATCCTAGGCAGGCAATGAAACAGGCCAGTTATAACCAGGGTCAGCCCTTCTTCATCAGAAGCCAGTTCACATTTGCAAGGTGATAACCCCATTATCTTTGCACAATGTATTTTGATAATCTGCAGGATACTTGGTTCTTGGAAAGTGGACTTGATCACACCAACTGCGTGCCAAAAAAATTGTGGTTCTTAATTGATCACACTGTCTTGTGCCAAACCCAGACTGATGTTTTTTTAATTGATAACCTGCTTTGTACAGAACTGTAGGAATGTATTGTGGATGAAATTACGATGACATTAATAGGGGAAAAAACCATTTTTTCCTCCCTTTAGGTAGTGAGGGAATAGCATCATGCCGACTGCTTCCATCTGTCCCCTGTTTACTGCATTGCCGTGTCCATGCTGGGATGCTGTCGCTGTGGTTCAGATCCCGTTGTCCGGCTCTTCCAGACTGTTTACTTTATCAGTGTCAAAAGGTGATGGAAGAATCCTGAGCACCGTGGAGAAAAGGAGCAAAACCCCGCTCTTCTAACCTAATGGAAAGAAGGACGTGTGTGGCTGTGCCAGGGGGTTACCAAAAGAAAGGCAACTCTCACCCTCCTTGTCAGGAGTGAAGTTGCATAAGTGTGCACCCTGGAGACTTGACAGGCGATTCTGCTAGGTGCCTGCCTCCCCCCCCCCCCAATGCTCAGGGTCAGTCAGTCACTGACAAGGGACTAAGTAAAAGTATAGGTACTTTTATGCAAGGTGTTATGCAAGGTATTTATTTTCTGTTATGTACTTGTACAGGTCACAGCAGCTTATTCATAAGATCAGCTACTACTTGAATTCTTTCATTAACGTGGCTTACGGTGGAAAGGAACTTCTTAAGCCTTGCCTACTGTTCCTGTGGTTCATGGTGGGGTTTTTTTTTGCATCTTTTATACCAGTTTCGCACCAGTATTGCAAAAGCAGGCACTCTGCTATAAGATAAATCTCCACGATTGTCCCATGGTTGTAGGCTGAGTCATCCTGTGACTCAGCAATAACCAGCACATAAATGCCAAGCTTTGGAAGCACAAGTCATATCATTGCACCTCGCAACAGCACTGGGGCTGCTGTTTTATGTGATGCCATGTCTGATACCTGCCTTTAATAGGAGGACTGGGTCTTATCCTGAGGATAGGATACTGGTTTCTTAAGAATGCAGCTTCAGGCTGTGAGCAGGACTCTGTAGTTTAGCACAGGACTGCAATTAGCGCCATCTGTGTACCAAGAATCTCAGTTTTCAGTGTTTAAAAACACTAGGCTCCAGAGACCACCTCGAAAGGCTCATGCATGAATCCATCAGAAGTTTTGACCTGTCCTTCCTCATACTGCATCAGTAGCATCCCTTAATTGTACTGATTATTTCCCATGGTGATCACATGGCACATAGATCTAACGCTTGCACTTTTGCATTATAATACAAGCTGGAATCAAAAGAGCTACACGACATATTCCACATGGCCAAAGGCACTGAGCTTGTGTTCCTTAAAGAGCAGCTCTTTGTGCTATCTAACAAGATAATTCTGCTTTTGAATATCCTCCCAGATTCATTTTGTGGCGTATCATGGTGGTTCTGCTATTTAAACCAGGTGTGTGTGTCATAGTTCCCACAGAGGTTGCCCTTAATGGGCAGACGAAAGTACAAAACCACCCATAGCCATCTTTTGTATATTTGCAGCATCTTTTACAAAAGATGGTGGATTGTATCTATTGATAATCCTACTCAGCTCATTGAAGTTAATGGGTGTGACTAATTTAAGTTCCTTGATTTCATTGGGCACACTTTATGTATTTATTTATTCTATGAAATCAATATCCTGCTTTTCAATTCTGTGACAAATTGTCAAAGCAGCACATATAAAACATAATACCGTGCCATCAGATCCAATTATTAAAGCTAGATTAGAACAGCAGCAAAAAAGACAAAATCGAAACCAGAACAGGAAAAATGGTCAGGGGCAGATTCGTTACGGAGGTTTTGCACCACTGAAGGATTATGTTTGAATAGCACTTCGTTTTTATCCATAGGCATGAACGGCAGCCGTTGTCTGTTGAATTCGAAGATACCACTAGAGTAAAGATGGATATCGGCTTGCTGTTTCTGGTGGCTCCAAAGTCTAGAGTAGGACTAGCATTGGACCCATTTTTCCCCTTGGGTAACCAGAGTGAATCTGGCGCATGTATACAGCAATAAAATGGCTTTGTTTGCAGGAAAGTTTAGACATACGTAGCATCTCCTGACTACTTATCTCTGCTGTATTTTAAATACTAGTTGCTGTTGCAGCAGAACAAAAACATTGCAAGTGGCTGACATTTTCCCATTCATTTGTTGTGATACTTTTTGCTGTTCAGTGAATGAGAGAAATGGGACCTTTCAAAGCTGCAGCACAGAACACCTCCTCTTAAAAAAAAAAGGTGATATTAGTTATGAAGCTTTTTTGATTTGTAGCCCAGGTTTCTAGCTCTTATAGCTCAAGTGTGAGAATTGACACAGTTGAACCAGCATTTCAGTATGTTTGATCCTGGGTGGTTTATAACATTTTTGAGGGAGAGTAATTTTCATCAGAAAATTCAACCAGGAAACCAAAATTTTGATAGACTTATTAAGAAAAGATTAACCACAGTCCTGGTAGTGTCAAAGTGTTGCTCTTCATATTAAATTGGTCAGTTTTAAATAATCAATGATATTCCCCACACAGTCATTAATCTGTAAAGTGAAAAAGTGATTTTTCTCTTCAAAACAAAGCTTGCCTGATCACCACT
This sequence comes from Podarcis bocagei, assembly GCF_964188305.1. NCBI lineage: Eukaryota > Metazoa > Chordata > Lepidosauria > Squamata > Lacertidae > Podarcis > Podarcis bocagei. The sequence continues at coordinate 11,860,234 of NC_138139.1, forward strand.
ATTTTTATAATTGGTGACAAGCAGGCATGATTTGGACTTTCTGAGTTGTAAAATTACAATTTTTGATTTCCCAAAGGCTAAATTCCCAGGCTGAGATTCCATAAGCACGAGTGCTTTGACACACTCTTTTAATGTCTTGCTTCATAGAAATCCTTTGGAATGATTCCAGTAGAAGGAAACAGATACAGGAAAACGTTAGGGAAGGATTTCAAATCCATGTGTATTTTCAGATATGTAGTTAAGGAAAACATTAACATTCAACATTTTCACTTGTCTGCAGTGCCAGTGTAATGCCTCTTCAGCCCAACGAAACACTGGTGTGTGATTTGCATTGAACTCATGGTCGTACCCCATCTGCTTTCTGATACGATAATTATTGATTAGGTTGAAAAGAGTGCTGTTTTTATTATATGCATTTAAACATTCTATCTCCCATCTTAAAATGCTGCTCAGAGTTGCTCTCAGCTTGTTTAAAAATCAGTCAATAATTAATAGGTGATGGCTTGTATCCACTGTAGTGCTAAGTTAAGGTCACAGTTCTTGTTCGGCTGGTATAACAAGTAAGAAACCCGCAAAATGGTACCCATCACTGTGAACATGACAATGAGAGCAAGGGTTGACACTCTACTGGCCCACCAAACATTGTCCTTCTCTACATCTGGAGAAAGGTAGATTCTATAATAGTGTGCTGTGCTGTGGTCATCAATATAACAGTGGTGAGCAGTTGGCCGCCACAAGCCTTGGCGCACAACAGCTTTAATTAAATAATTTTTATACTGCCCTTCAATGAATGTTTTTAAAATGTGTGATTTACAAAAGTTAAGGTTAGATTAAAAATACGATAGGATAAGTCACCAAATAACTCCCAAACATCCATGATAAAAGTCACCTTTGACTAGGTGAAAGCTCCCTCTTGGAATGATAAGACTCGTTCCTTCCAGAACCTCGGGAGAATTTTCTGTATAATGCAGGAAAGTGTACCATGTGAGGGCCATGTTTGGGGGAAATGCTGAATGCACATGAATAGTGCAACTTTTGTCACATCAGAGGAAATGCAAAGGGGAGAGCCAGTTGCACTGTGTTTTGGAGACTTTGTAAATGAGCTCTGTATTGTATGAAATGTAAAACAGTAGGAGAAGACTGTTGCTCTGTGGGTGGCAGGAGGCAGCTGGGGAGAGGAGAGGAGAGGTTTTCTGCAACCTCCTCCAGATTGTGGAATGCTTTCCTGTAGTGTTCTTACATGGCCCCCTTTTGTAGACACACGAACTTGGAAACACCCTCCCCACATCTGTCATTTGAGACTTATTAGAGACTCTCGCTGTCCTTAGGTTGTCTGAAACGTGTGTTGACGTAAGTTCTGTTGCGCTGTTTTTCGATTTTGTATGGATTCTTTTCACTTGTAATGTGCCTTGTGAGTTTTCCGTTGAAAGGTGGCCCGTAGGTATTGTTAAGCAAGTACAGCATCACACAGCCCATGAGATCCCATCCAGTGACTGGGGGACAGCGGAGAAGGGAAGGGCCGATTTTGTCAGCTGTCTCAGCAGTGTCCAACTACAGCCCCTCTCCATTCCCTTCTATGGCATACAGCAGGGGTGGGCTCTTTGAGGCCCTCTTGACATTGATGGCTGGTCCACTAGGGTGAGTGGGACACTGCCCCACTAGCCTCAGCCTCCCCCTCCACCCCATCGGTCCACCTTCTTATATCTAGGGTGTCCTTGCCCGTCATTGGTTCTAGCTTCACCCAATCCAGATGATTACCAGCCTCCAACACCTTCAGATTTTATTCGACTCCAACTCCCATCAACCCCACCCAGCAGGGCCCAGTGGTCAGGGATGATGTGAGTTAGTCCAGCAACATCTGGATGTCTACAGGTTGCCTTTCCCTTGCATGAAGCAAAGCTGCAATATGTACTTTCTGGAGGACATGAGGATACAGGATGCAGAAGCACAGAGTGACCAGTCAGCAAAAGCTGAGAGACAGGTATTAAGTATAGCTGTTTCTCTCCTTTCTTTCAAGGATGTCTGAATGGAGGGATTCACTAAAGTGCACTAAAATATAGCTCTTAAAAACAATATTCAGATATTAATGTATACTCATGTTTACTTTATGCCTCATGGATGTAAATGGAAGCCTATATTTTGGAGAAATGAATAAATAACTCTGGGAACTTTCCTTCCATGTGACTGTTAACAGCGTGCATCAGATTTAAAGGCTAGAACTGAGCAAAACCATGGATGCTACAAGAGCTAGCAAAGCTACCATTTCTCTCCTATGCAGTTTTCTACCATGTCCATCAGGTGGTGTTGGCATGATGTTAAATAATAGCTATGGCTTTCCCACATGTACATGTGCTGAGTTCATTTTTTAAAATGTTTTGTTTGAAATCTTAAACTCTTTTACTATTTATCTGTCAGTATGCAGAATTTTAGAGAACAATCAAACTTGGTTGAAAATAAATGGATTTGCTTACTTTTACCTGTGGTGTGATCTCTTTATTTTTAGGTTCCCTCCAGAAATGGTTTATTTTTGTTCTGGTTAACCAATATTCTTCGTAGAAAGCAGCAGTTGGGTGGCCACGACCCTATTAAATACCTTCCCCAAAAGAGGGTGATTGAGACCGTGTGACAATTGCCATAGGCAATGTGCCAAGGGAGGGCTCCTTTAATACTTGCACTACCTCTTACTTAGGGACGCAAGTAGTGCTGTGGGTTAAACCACAGAGCCTAGGACTTGCCGATCAGAAGGTCGGCAGTTCGAATCCCCGCGACGGGGTGAGCTCCCGTTGCTCAGTCCCTGCTCCTGCCAACCTAGCAGTTCGAAAGCACGTCAAAGTGCAAGTAGATAAATAGGTACTGCTCTGGCGGGAAGGTAAACGGCGTTTCCGTGTGCTGCTCTGGTTCACCAGAAGCGGCTTAGTCATGCAGGCCACATGACCTGGAAGCTGTACGTCGGCTCCCTCGGCCAACAAAGCGAGATGAGCGCCGCAACCCCAGAGTCGACCACGGCTGGACCTAATAGTCAGGGGTCCCTTTACCTTCTTAACTTTACCTCTTACTTAAAAATCAGGGATGTCTCAAGCTTTGAGCCAATGCACAATTGCATATAGGTAGCCCCAGGTTCACTCCATGGTATCTCCAGGTAGGTATCAAAAAGTGAAAAGGCTTCAGTCTAAAACCTTGGAGATCCACTGCTGGTTGGTGTAGACAATATAGATCAGTGTTCTGACTCATTAGAAGGCAGCTGCCTTAAGGCAGTGCAGTGTAGCATAGCGATAAGCCCCGTAGGAATGGGTAAAATAATAAAACCATGCTGGAAGGTCTGGCAAAAAAGAAAAAGGAATTCACCAGGTGACAAGACAACATCATGGTTGGCACCAGCTGACCCTCCCTGGAAGAGATATTGCACAGATGGGGAGTCACAGTTGAAAAGGCCCTGTTTGTAGTCATGGCCAGTTGAGCTTCAGCCGGTAGAAGGATTTACAGTAGGGTCTATGTGTACAGAGGTGAAGTTTTTGGCAGCTCATGTTGGAGAAGATGGTTCTTTGGATAGAAACGAGCTTTTAAAGAAAGGGAGATTTTGCCTACAGTGCCTTGGTTCTCGAACGGCTTAGTTGTCAGACAAATCGGCTCCCGAACGCCGCAAACCCAGAAGTAAGTGTTGTGGTTTGCGAACATATTTTGGAAGCTGAACATCCGACACGGCTTCTACTTGAATGCAGGAAGCACCTACAGCCAATCGGAAGCTGCTCCTTGGTTTTCAAACAGTTCTGGGAGTCGAATGGGCTCCCAGAACAGATTAAGTTCAAGAACCAAGGTACCACTGTACTTAAAAAATAAGAAACTCTTCAAAGAAGTTAGAGGAAATAACTGCAGCAGATTAAAAAAAATCCAAAGGACATATAGTTTAATCACAAATCATTTAATGCATAATTTCTGATAAACACATGGCACACTTTTTGAGTCTGACTCAAACACTACTGAAATGATTGTTTTGCATGTTAACCCACCAATATAAAAGTAAACGATGAATATATAGCATATGCCAGCATGAGACACGCATAATATTTTTGCCTCCCTTTTAAAGGCTACTCAAGTCTTTTATACATATAAATAACAAGACATTTGGCTGTTTCCTTAAAAAAATAACCAGATTTGAAGCTCAAATGTGTGCAAAATATAAACATCTCTCCTTTTTGTGCTTCCTCCCTGGAGCAGCCTCCCTGAATCACTGCTGGGGAAATTGGCTTATTGGAAGTAATGGTGTCTATAGCTCTCTAGCTATTGGTGTAGCCCATTTCCATCAGCCCCAGCCATCATGACCAAAGGTCAGGGATAACGGGAGTCCATCACCATTTGGAGGGCCGCAGGTTGCTGATCACAGTGTATAGAATTGGCCAGATTGAGTAACTGAAAAGGACCCATTTTGCACACAATACCAAACCATAGTTGTGTTAACACGAACATGCCTAAGTCTTGCACACCCATCTTCTTCCTCCAGCGTAGCCACATGAAGCAGCATCCACTTCTATTTTTCGATAAGCGCAGTTTCCTGTTGCCTTCAAAAAGGGAGAACTCTGCTTAGTTTAAACTATGGTTTCTTAAAATGAATTATGGTCCTGCATATTATGCTTTGGTATGTAGACAACAGGCCAACTGGTACTCTCTAGTTTTTAAGGACAGTTTTGTAGTGGGTCACTGAGCCAAATTTATTTCGACACACCTGTGAAACAACAGTTTTCAAAGTGATATTTTAACCTGTCTCTCCTTTTAAAAATTCGTTTGATGTGTGATTACCTTGGATGTATAATTTCTGTCCTGGTTTAATAAAAATCTATTGTAAATTAATAAAATAAAAATAAACCATACTCTTAACTAACCAGAATTTGTCCTGTTTAGATGTAATGTTAACTATGATAAGTGGACAGCAGAAACCACAGGTTTTAAATCTCTTCGCAGGTGTACAGCCTGAGGCTCACACCTGCTCATTCCCCTAATGTTAAACCATGGTTTAGTGTTACGTGCAAAACAAGCCAGTTCCTCTTTGTATTTCTCTGATTTGACAAAGAGCTGATCTTCTTCCCCAAATTACATTATCCTGTGAATGGACACGGATGCAAAATGGAAACTGCTCAATGAAGCTACCAGAGACAAGTGACTCGTGGACAATCTCATCAAAGCCAGCAGGAGGGCACGTCATTGTGGATTTTACTCTTCTGGTTGCCAGAATAGATCCTGTGTTTAATCTTAGAAAACAATTGTTATGTATTTGCTGCTATGCGGCAATAGGCCTTTGTAGTTTCTTAAGCAGCCATTCTACACCCACTTACCTGGGAGTAAGCCCAGCTGAACCCAGTGAAACTTATATCTGTGTAGGGATGTCAGAGAATTCTGACGAAAGCAAAAATGGGAGCAGAAATTGCAAAATCTCGCTTTTTGCTCCCTATCCAAAATTGGAAACAATCTAGTGAATGCCATTGACCTTTGCTGCTGTTTTCGCTTTCAGTTTGTGAACCGTGCATAACTGATTGTGCCCTTCCCTGCTTTGCACTGCAACAAATGGGGTGGAATAATGTAAGGACAACGTAACTTACGTAATTACGTAACTTATGCAATTTTGCCAAAGCAGCGTGTGAGGCGGATGATGTCATTTTTGGTGGGTGGCAAATTGCAACAGAGCAGAAACACTGCTTCATACAACAAATACAGGGCAGAAGATGATGAGTAAAAGGGAAGGCCAGATCGTGGTATAGAAGATTATGCATATAGAAAGTAGATAACAGAACTTGGGGCCATCCAACAATTTTTGGAAGATTTGGGACTGATGAAAGAGACTACATAGTTAAAATTACAAAATTTGTTTCCATAAGATGTAGCGAAGGTCACCAGTTCAGACCGCTTGCAGAGAGGATTGGACAAATTCTTGGAGGAATTTGGCTACTGGCCACAACGGCCATGTTCACTCACCACGGTGAGAGGCACTGCTCTGAATGGCAGTTTCTGGGGGGCCAGTGGGGAGGGTGCTGTTGCTAGTGGGCTTTCTTCCCATAAGCGTTTGGTTGGCTGCTGTGATAACAGGATGCTGGACCAATGGGCCTTGAGTCTGATCCACCAGAGCACTTATACTTTTTGCAGATTAATATGGAAATGGGATGGAACAGATCAGCCAAACCGTGCAAACCGACTAAGGATCAGAAACATAGCTGTCAACTTACAGATTTGAAAATAAGGGACCAGCAGCCTCGAAAATAAGGGATCAGCAGCCAAAATAAGGGATTTCCCAAGCACAGGTATGTTCGCTTTCTGAGCCCCTCCGAGCCAAAGGCAGGAAGCCCAGCCAGCAGCCAAACGAAGCCTCAAGTGGTGGTTCCCACAGCGCAGCAACCCGGCAAAGGGGATGCAGCAAGGGAAACCACCGTCACCTCTCTGCTGGGAAGCGCTGAGAAAAGGCGAGTCCCCAGGCAACGCAGCCGATTTGATCAGCACAAGGCATGCAAGCTCCACCCCCCCAGTCATTCTTAGACTCCTTATTGGGTGAGCAACGCAGCCAAGCAACACAGCTGGAGCCTCCCTCCTCCCTGGCCGGCAGGGAGGGAGGGAGAGGAGCTGCTTCCTTTGAAACCCGAGAAATTTAAGGGACATCATCAATCCTGGACAGCAGCGGGACACAGCGCTGGGATAAGGGACTGTCCCGCCAAATAAGGGACGCTTGACAGCTATGATCAGAAATAGACGGATCCGTCCATTCCTAGTGGGTGCAGGCCTTCAACGATATCGGTTGCCAGTTTAAGGCAGAGGATTGTAGGGGGTTTGTTTTTTTCAAATGAAGCTTTTGAAACTGAGTGTCCATTTCTATGCTTTGACAAGCAACAATCACGAGCTCTTCGGGCAACATTTTGGACAGCCTCATTCCTCGCAAAGCCCAAGGACCTAGAGAAACATAGATATATAGGAAAACACAGAGCTGTATATGGTACAGAAACAACAGAGAGACACCAGGCTTTGTGGTGACTCTGATTCAACTGTGGGGAGGTTACTGACATCACGCTTAAATTCAGGAGTGAAGGAACGAGCCCCCAAATCACCCCAGTTCACTATGTTCTTCACCCCCCGCCAATGCACACCCTTATGAATAATAGCTTCGACAATACAGAATTTGCACAATCTTTCTGCGGCACCCCATTTAAGAGTCTTTAAGAGATTGGCACAACTTTTTCATTCTTTTCTTGGTATAAAATGCTGACACCTTAAGAGAAGCAATATTCCTCCTTTTGTTGTGCTTTGCCCCCATTCCTGGCATATGGAATTATTCTCTGTTTGGATCATGTGCTAAAAAGAGATTTTCAGTTTTAAAAATAATGCTATTCAGAGCCCATTCTTTCCACTTCACCTTATGGGTTTCATTCTTCTACAATATAAACATGGGCATGTTTGCTCGATGGCATGGAACTTCAGGTTTCCTTTTTGGCACATCAAACTGCAACCACAACACAGCAATAATGAGATCATGGTATGTAATCATTTCCCTCCCCATCACAAATGGCCTTGCATCATAAAATGCTCAGTTTATTTGTGGTCTGAAGTGTGACTTGCTTTGCTTTCCATTACAAATGCTCTGGAATGGCCTGGTTCACACATAATACTAAACCATGGTTAATGTTAAATGTTAAACCATGGTTAACACTAACCGTCATTAATAAAACCATCATTAAAGTGGAAACATCTGGCAGATGGTCACTTAAGCCTTAGTTTATTACATCTCTCTATCAAAGAGACACAAGCCCAGAAGAGCTGCTATTTACCGGTAGTTACAGTTGTGTACCTTTTGAGCGGTGATGACTCCATAAGCAGCATTAAGGAGCAGGTGTTGGGCTGGGTCCACATGTAACACTAAGCTATGGTTTACAGTAACCATGGTTTATAAACCAACTACAGACCTTGATTAACAAGCAACTTTTAACCATAGTTAATAAACCATAGTTAAGCTGCTGGGCTCATGCATAACACTAAGCCATGGTTAAAGAAACTGTAGTTTAACAAGCCATGGTTTAGTGTGCAAACCAGGCCATTCTCTTTTGGGATTATGCACAGGAAGCTAACAGTTGGTCCCAACTCTCTGGTTACATTTCTTAAGTGAAACTTGTGTAGTTGATGTTTTTTTTTTTTAAAAGGGCAAAGTTTCAAAGGATTTTCTCATCTAGCAGTTTGTTGATTCCATCACAGATCTTTTTGAGGTGTGGTCGGCATTCCCCATCAAGGCTATAGAGGGCAGTGAGGAACTCCACATTTGCGAAATGGTCGAAGACGTGATTGATTCGCGCATGAGACCTGGCTGTCAGGTGCCGTTCCACGAGTTCGTGAACAAGGTCTTTGCACTCGTTCAGGAGTTCCGAGAGGACATTTTTATCGAAAGTGTACTCCACCTCGTAAAAGCTAACAATCGTCATGGCCGCTTGGTTCAGCTTCTTGCGGAACTTCTCGACAATCTCCAGCTCTTCGGAATTGAACTGATTGTTTCGGTAGAGGATCCCGATTTTGATGGCCACTTTGATCAAGTCCCTCATGATTTTGTGGGATTCCTTCTTGTTCTTCATGTGCTCCGTGGTCACTTTGTATAACTCGTCAAAGATTTCGCTGCTGGTGTCATCAATCAGCATGTTAGCCATGGTCTTGGTGGCCATTTTACTCAAGATCTTTTTCTGGGCTTGCAGCGCAAGGCTCTTTGAACTGAAGTTTTCGGGACCTAAGGGTAGTGGGCAGGGTGGGTGAGTAGGGGGGCAGGGATAGGGAGAGATGGAAAGGGGGGAGAGAAGAAAGGAGAGAAAGAAATGGTTGAAGTTATCTTTGAATAATTTGCAACGAACATTTCACAGTTCAAAGTGCCATTTACTAAATCATGTATCTATCATCTATCTATCTATCTATATCTATCTATCTATCTATCTATCTATCTATCTATCATCATCTATCATTTATCTCTGTATCTATATCTATATGTCTATATACACATTATTTTGTAATTTATAATTATTATTAGAACAGATTTTGTCAGGTGGAACAAGATCCAAGCCCCCACAGAGGGTTGCCAAGAACAGATAAGACAAGGAAAAGTCCTTACCAACGGCTTTTTATTCAATATTCAGAGAGAGAGGCTTGGAAATGCAACCTCTTGGAATAATGGCATTGTCCTGAGTAAATCTCCACCCCCCTTTTCTCCCCACTTCCTCATTCATCACCTTGGGTGGCGCTGAGGTCCTTTTGCTTCTGAGCCCTTTGCTCTACTTCTTTCAATGCTTGCCGGGTTCTGGGAATGGGGGCAGTGTCTAAAGACACTGTGTCCGTAATTCTGAACTCTCATCTTCTTCTCTGGGAGGTTCAGGCTGGGGAGGTGGTCTCCACCATTCCTCTTCTGCCCAGTCCCTGACAGATCTACACTTACAAATGCCTACATACACATACATATTTGTTTACTGTTAATTTATGATTAATAGTAAATATCAATACACAATACACATAATGACAAATATCGTATTGACTCGAATCTAATGCGCCATAGAATCTAATGCGCACCTCAGTTTTCAGAACCTTGAAACCAATGAAAGATATTTGCAGGCGAATGTAAATGTGCCATCGAATCTAATGCACACCTTGATATTCGCAATGTCATTTGGCCAAATAAGGTGTGCATTAGATTTGAGTAAACACAGTACTTGTAGATCAGAATAATCTTTTAAAAAACGTTGAAACTGGGGAAGAGAGGAATGCGGCAGTCTTGTACAAAGGAATGGGAGAGAAAGCCGGTTAGCATTTTAATGTTAGCCATACCTGATTCACACTTCCTGAAATAATACCTGAACTGAAACACAGCCATCCTTTAAGAAATCCTTACTTTTCCTGATTTTGCGATGCAGCAGCTTTCCAACCGAACAACGCGTACAAAAAAAATGTGTCTGCGTTGCGGTAATCGTATGTGAAAATTTATACCTTCAGTGAATGTAACGTACAAAACTGTAACTCTTATTAGGGGGAACTGCTTGCAAACACATGTGCAAAAAGGGGGAAATGTGCCTTTGTGGAGATATACCCCTCAAGGTAGGGATGCGGGTGGCGCTGTGGGTTAAACTACAGAGCCTAGGACTTGCCAATCAGAAGGTCGGCGGTTCGAATCCCCACGACGGGTTGGCTCCTGCCAACCTAGCAGTTCAAAAGCACGAAGTGCAAGTAGATAAATAGGTACCGCTCCAGCGGGAAGGTAAACGGCGTTTCCGTGCACTGCTCTGGTTCGCCAGAGGCAGCTTAGTCATGCTGGCCACATGACCCGGAAGCTGTACGCCGGCTCCCTCGGCCAATAAAGCGAGATGAGCGCCGCAACCCCAGAGTTGGCCACGACTGGACCTAATGGTCAGGGGTCCCTTTACCTTTTACCTTTACCCCTCAATGTGGAGGGTTTGACTAGATGAGCTGTGGGGTCCCTTCCAACTCTACAATTTTATGAGAAATTCACATTAACGTTTTCATGAGAACTAAAAAAAACTGATCTGGAAATGTGCAAAACTGAACTTAAAAGACTGGAAAAGCAAGAAATTGAGAGATAACTGAAATTCACAGATCCATCCATCCACCCCTAGTTTGTACTATGCTAGCGTTGCAGAAGGATAATGGGGGGAGGAAATACATTGGCTCTTCAAGCCATATGCTCTCCCTCCTCTTCAAAGAGCAGCGAAAGCTTCTGGAGAAGTAAAAATAAAAAAAGCTGCAGTAGGCGGTGAGAATTGGCTCAGAAGCAGCGGAACGGGCCAAAAGCCTGTCACAGACAGCATGTTGACCCTGCTTGCTGAGAGGAGAAGTCTGTTTTGGTCACGGGGAGTCACTCTTGAGTGGCAGGTAGCTGCCTTGGGTCCGTTAGGAGGAGTTGGGTCTGGGGAGCAGAATGGTGGGGTGTGTTTGTGAGGCTATCCAAGAAGTCACAATACGGCACTGCTTCTGTCAGAAGCACCTAAAATGTTTCAAAGTCAGGAGCGAGTTCCTGAATTCCCACAAAACAATTATTAATAGAGCGCTGATCAAATCAGATGTTAAAAACAGCTGGGAATGTGGGACCCTGCAACGCAGGGCGCAATTCGAGCCTCCCAGTCCAACGGCTGTGCAGTCCCTGCATCAATGCCCCTTAGGCATGGGTAGGCAAACTAAGTTCCATGGGCCAGATCAGGCCCAATTGCCTTCTGGATCTGGCCCGCGGGCGATCCGGAAATCGCTGCATGGATTGCCAACTCACGCGAGTTCCTTGCCTCTTCCTTCCACAGCGGCGGCAGCGGCGGTGGCGCCTCCCCCCTCCCTCCCTCCCTCCCTCCCTCCTGGCTTCTCCCTGCCCTGCCTAAGGGAGGAAGGGGGCTGGGCTTTGTTGGTACAGCAGCAGCGGTGCTCGGGCAGCCGCCATTTTAAGCAGCCGCGCTCTGGAGCCCTTTTGAGCGCCGCTCAGTATTCTTCTTTTGCCGCTGCCAGCCCCTTTCACTCGCAAGACACAGGTAAGCAGCCACTGGGGTTCGTGGTGCTCTTGAATCATTCCCCCCTTCAAAATATAGTCCGGCCCCCCACAAGATCTGAGGGACAGTGGACCGGCCCCCTGCTGAAAAGGTTTGCTGACCCCTGCCCTCAGGGATGGAAAGCTCACCCCCTTGCCTTGCAAATCCATCTTGAGAATACAGTGGTACCTCGGGAAAGGACTTAATTCCTTATGGAGGTCCGTTCTTAACCTGAAACTATTCTGAACCTGAGGCAGTGGCGTAGCGTGGGTTGTCAGCACCCGGGGCAAGGCAAGTAATTTGTGCCCCATAACCCGTGAATTTGCGCCCCCTAACCCTAACCCCCAGATGTTGCGCCCGGTGCGGCCGGCCCCCCCTGCACCCCCACGCTACGCCACTGACCTGAGGTACCACTTTAGCTAATGGGGCTTCCTGCTGCCGCTGCGCTGCCGCCACACACTTCTGTTCTCACCTGAAGCAAAGTTCTTAACCCGAGGTGTTATTTCTGGGTTAGCCTGTAACCTGAAGCATCTGTAACCTGAAGCGTATGTAACCCGAGGTACCACTGTAGTATGCATGGAAGTGCCCTTACAACTTCTTTAAGAAAGCTGATAAGCTTCAGACACTGGCTGTGCTTTGCTTCTCCAACGCAGCTGCAAAGTTCTGCCTGGAGAATTCCAATGGAGAGGCCAATTTTGCGTTTACTGCCTGTTAATTCTAAAATAGCCCAGTATTTTATTTTATTTTTGACTAGGGGGTTGGGTGTGGAGTGGGATGCAGACACAGCTATTGTTGAAATGATTCATCTTCAGCACATCTTTGACAATCTTAAAACAATGAGTTGAATTCTTTTCTTTTTTTAAGAAACAACTGCTGTCATTAATAAATGGTGTGCTCCAACCATGAATGCAAAATAGTTTCAATCGGACAATCCTAACCTTACAACTTTTTGTCACGTTCTCAGCACTGCACTAGCAACGGCAATTCTGTTTTGTTTGGGAGAAGGGGCAGGTCTGCTAAGAAAAAATGTCTTAAGAGAGCAGCAATGGATGTACTAAACCACTCTGTGGGTAGTTGGGTCAAGATAGGCCTATGGCTAATGGTTTTTAATCCAGTGCTAATCACACTCTGCCCTTTCATGGATCACTGCCTTGTTGTGGCGAAAGGGCTGAATAACTCCAAGAAGCGATGAGCTATGCCGTGCAGGACCACCCAAGACGGACAGGTCACAGCTGAGAGTTTAGATTAAATGTGATCCACCTGGAGAAGGAACTGGCAACCCACTCCAGTATTTTGCCAAGAAAACTCCATGGACATAAGAAAGGAGAAGCTTTGAGAAGAAAGTGAGAGTCTCCAAGGCATGCTCTGGTTCATGGGGTCACGGAGAGTCGGACACAACTAAGACGACTAAACAACAAAAAATCGCACTCAGAGTAAACTTAACTGAAATTAATGGGCCTAAGTTAGTCAAGCAATGTGCTCTTTGTGGAGCTACCTTTGAAGGTGACCTGGAAACTACAATTAATCCAGAATGTGGCAGCTAGACTGGTGACTGGGAGTGGCCACCAAGACCACATAACACCGGTCTTGAAAGACCTACATTGACTCCCAGTAAGTTTCACAATTCAAAGTGTTGGTGCTGACCTTGAAAGCCCTAAACGGCCTTGGCTCAGTATACCTGAAGGAGCATCTCCACCCCCATCATTGAGCCCAGACACTGAGGTCCAGCTCCGAGGGGCTTCTGGCAGTTCCCTCACTGTGAGAAGCAAGGTTACAGGGAACCAGGCAGAGGGCCTTCTCGGTAGTGGCGCCCGCCCTGTGGAACGCCCTCCCATCAGATGTCAAGGAAATGAACAACTATCTGACATTTAGAAAACATCTGAAGGCAGCCCTGTTTAGGGAAGTTTTTAATGTGTGACATTTTGATGTATTTTTAATCTTTGTTGGAAGCCGCCCAGAGTAGCTGAGGAAACCCAGCCAGATGGGTGGGGTACAAATAACAAACAAACAAACAAACAAACAAACAAACAAACAAACATGCCCACTAATTCCAATAGGTCTACTCTGAGTAGGACTAGCATTGGCTACAACCCAAGAGCTACAAGTTTCCATTCTGTTCAACATCCATTGTGGTCATCAGGAGAGTTATTTCTAGGAGAGTCGAGTCCATAATAATAATAATAATAATAATAATAATAATACTAAAATACTACTACTACTACTTTATTATTATTAATACCCCACCCATCTGGCTGGGCTTCCCCAGCCACTCTGGGTGGCTTCCAACAAAATATTAAAATACAGTAATGCATCAAACATTAAAAGCTTCCCTAAACAGGGCTGCCTTCAGATGTCTTCTAAAAGTCTGGTAGTTGTTTTTCTCTTTGACATCTGGTGGGAGGGCATTCCACAGGGCAGGCGCCACTACCGAGAAGGCCCTCTGCCTGGTTCCCTGTAACTTGGCTTCTCGCAGTGAGGGAACCGCCAGAAGCCCCTCGGAGCTGGACCTGAATGTCCGGGCAGAACAATGGGGGTGGAGACACTTATGGGCGTGGTAGTCCATAAGACAGGGCATTCTTGGTATAGATACCTCCTTGATGTAACTCCCTGCTGGGGAATATTTGATCTGTTCTCAACAGCAGACATTTTAAACAAAGGTTGATTTTTTTTATTTCTCCAGGCATTTGGATAATAAAGGGAAACGTGTCATTTCCTGTGTTGTGGTCTGATTTTTATGGTCCTGATGATGCTTTTATTATTGTGCGATTGCTTTATTGAATTTGTGTTGTCATTTGTCCTGTGCTCCTGACTGGAGGATGTATGGGATATAAAAACAAGGAATGCTGATACAATCAAAGAACTGTAGCGTTGGAAGGGAATCCGAGGGCCATCTAGTCCAACCACTTGAAATGCTAAAAAAAAATCCCTGATCACCCAACCTGTTTAAAAACCTCAAATGAAGGAGAGTCCACCACATTCTGAAGCAGTCCATTCTACTGTTGAAAAGCTCTTACCATCAGAAAGTTCTTCCTAATGTTTAGTTGAAATCACCTTTCTTATACTGTAATTTGAATCCATTGTTTTGGGTTGTACCCTCTGGAACAGCAGAAAACAAGCTTGTCTCCTCTTCCATGTGATGGCCCTTCAGATATTTGAAGATGGCCAATGTTGTTGGACTCTCATCAGCCCAAATTGACAAGGCCAACGGTAATAGAATCTGAAGTCTAATACCACCTGGAGGACCACAGACTCCTCATCCCAGAGCTACAGGCATATTTTTCTATACTCCTGTCCTTCCCATCTGTGTACATTTTGTCCTGGACTTACACCAGCCGCGATGAAGCCCAAAAGCTCAGAAAATGCCTGCCAGATACGCTCAGAGTTATCATGGACACAGGCGCTACCGTCCCTGTATAATTATAGAAAGGCCAGAAATAATATGCAGTCTTCTTAAAATTCTCATCTTGAAATGGAATCTTCTTAAAATGTCTTCCTCCTCTCCCCCACCTCGGATTGTAAACGCAAACTCCGTGAGCATCTGCAAGATTCTCAAAATATTTTGCTTCCAGATGGCGAGAAGGGAACGTACCAAATTGTTGCCGATCTGGGGAGGGGCGAGTGGGGCTCGACTATATTATCTGCATGCAAATATGCTTTTAATAAATGCAGGTCCTGCACGTATGCAGAAAAATGCGATGCACAAAGAAAGTCCTGGGTTTCTATTCCTAGATATGAAAATAAGACTTGAACCCTTGTACTGTGAGCTATGTGCATTTGGAACATCTGTTAGGCTAGATGGTTTCTAGAATTATTTTTGGATGCTAGGCATAAGTTATTGGCAGATGTAAATTGCTTATAGCACAGAGGAGAATGCAAGATAAGCCCTGGATCACCTCCTTGTCCACTCATTCAATAACCACAAAACGTCCAACACTTGGGGCTTTGCAGAGAAGCTAAATTCATAAATGGAAATAATCATAATCATATGTTATTACTTATACATCACCCATCTGACTGGGCTGCCCATGCCACTCTGGGTGGCTTCCAACATAATATACAGAAACATAATGAAATACCAGACATTAAAAACTTAACGGCTTGTTTTCACCAGATAAGAATCTGACCCATTGCTTATTTCAGAGACTTGAATAGTCTACAGAGACTTATAAGACTTTCATTTGGTTCTATGTTTTCAAGAGAACCCATCAAGAGTGCATATTTTGTGACTTTCAGAGATTTATAGACTTTTGTTTATTTGGTTTTGCAGGGAGTACATTTCATACTGTTCAGTGTTCTGTATAGATTATATAAAGAGTTTACATTGACATCGTATTGTTGTACTTGGTCATCGTGTTGCTTTGGATATTACTGATTGTGCTAAACTGCCCGCATGTGCTTATTTATGTATATCCTGCTCATCCTCTCATTGGAGTGATAAAAAAATTAAAACATCTTAACAACAATTCTAGTGACAACAATAGTGATGCCAACTGAGAAAGATCTCAGAAAGCTTGCTGAAAGAGGAAAGCCTTCAGCAGAGGCTGAAAAAACAAGCAAGATGGTACATGTGTAATAGTCAACAGGCTTTTATGACTGGTTCTGTCCCCGCACCTCCATTCTGGCAGACCTGTTTAGGGAAGTTTTTAAAGTTTGATGTTTTATCATGTTTTTAATTTTCTGTTGGGAGCTGCCCAGAGTGGCTGGGGAAACCCAGACGGGGTATAAATAATAAAATTATCATCATCATCATCATCATCATCATCATCATCATCATCATCTGACAACTGATGGGAGGGCTTTCCACAAGGCGGGTGCCACTACTGAGAAGGCCCCCTGCCTGGTTCCCTGTATCCTTACTTCTTATCCTTGGAGCTGGACCTCAGTGCCTCGGCTGCTGAATGAGTTTATGAGAAGTGAACATGGCTGTTTTTTATTAATAAGGGATCATTTCTCTGCATTCCAGATACTTGGCGTTTTGACTATGCTTTCCTTTGCATTAAATGGAAAAATGCAAAAGGTGTACATGTGGCGGATTCCGACCACTTCTGCCTGATCCGTTTATTGAATATTCACCCTGGTTTGTTTGCAGGGAGGTTAGCCGAGAAAATATTATCTCACAACTTCCAGAGCGTTTCCCCATCACATTCCTTGTTGCAACAAGTCTGATCTCGGAGGGAAATGGCTTCGTTGCACAAGACTGCTAAATCAACCCTAACAGTCCAACCTGATTTTGCTGTTCTGTGGTTGAATCCCACCTGAAAATTGCAACAGCCTGGAACTGCCCAAATGTTGAGGCAACAAAGGGTACATCCAGCTCATTCTTGGCCTTTACCCGTCATTGGGTATTTACAGAGAACACATAAGATAAACAGAGATGTTTTACGCTCGCCTCTTTGGCTGGAAATATACAATTATTGTCATGGCGACAATTGGCGATTGCCGCCTAGTCTGTTAAGTTGACTAAAACAACCCACCCTTGGCTGAAAATAACCTGTTTTAATAGCTGAATCCTGCTCTTTGTGAAAATATTTAAATGCTTTTAACATTGCTGTAACTCGATGTTGATTTGGAGAGTAAACAAACGTCCGGAAGAAATATGTCCCTCAAAAGAACAGAGTGCAATAATTTTAACTAGAGTAAATAATGTTGATGAAACCTTTCTCGGTGCACTGGGGGGAAAGGCCCGGGCAATGGCTTGCAGTAGACTAAACACACCACCCACAAGCCTTTGTGCAAACTGGGAGCAGGGTGCTGTCGCTAGAAAGTTGGGCAGTGACCTGTGGGGAAAAAACAGGGTTCAAATGACTGTCATGCAGCTTAATTGGTGCTCTTGGGCCTGTCTGGAGATACACAGATTTGTCCATTTTGGTTTCTCTCAATTTCTGATTTTTCCAGTTTTCTGTACAGTTCTCCACATTTCTGCATCAGTTTGCAAAAAAACCTCATGAAAATTAGTCAGCATTTTAGCATAAATTTCTCCCTATATGCACATTTTTGTATGCAATTTTCTCTAACGCATTTTGGCAAGCAGATTTCCTTAACAAAATGCATTATTTGCATCTGAAGGCAGCCCTGTTCAGGGAAGTTTTTAATATGTGACATTTTAGTGAATTTTTCATCTTTGTTGGAAGCCGCCCAGAATGGCTGGGGAAACCCAGCCAGATGGGCCGGGTACAAATAATAAATTATTATTATTATTATTATTATTATTATTATTATTATTATTATTATTATTATTATTATTATTATTATTATTATTATTATTATTTGCACGTTAATTTCACTGATAAATGCTTTTCTCTGCACACTTTCCCCTGCTGTGTGGATTTTTGTAGACGTCTATTTGGAACCGCATCACAAAATTCAAAGAAGGGCTAATTTCAAAGGATGGCTGCGGGTTGATTTGCGCATTGCTTTGAAAAGTGTTGAGCCGAATTCTCCTCCATCCTCCATCTGTTATACAATCACAGGGCCAAACTGCATGAGATGCCTGGGACCAGCTGCACAGTTGGCTTTGAAAAAGTATATTTCAGATGCAAAGGGGGGGCTCTGATCCAGATCAGGACCTTGGTGTGGAGTTAGAAATGTACAGTAATTCCTGCAATTCCTGGTGTGAACTGGCTAGATTTGCACTTTCCCGGCTAATTAATTATCCTTCAGATGTCATACATGCCCAGATTTTCTGATACAGTTCTTGGCTCAAGGAACATACCAAGATGCATTAAAGGTGCAATACATACATGGAAAAAACCTGGCATTTGTATATCTATTTAAATACAATTTTTCATGCAGATTTTCCTCTCAGTTTAGATTAATGAGGAAATGGAACTTATGACTAGAGGAAACAAACATCTACAGTGGTGCCCCGCAAGACGAATGCCTCGCAAGACGGAAAACCCGCTAGACGAAATGGTTTTCCGTTTTTCAATGCGCTTCGCAGGACAAATTTCCCTATGGGCTTGCTTCGCAAGACGAAAATGTCTTGCGAGTCTTGAGATTTTTTTTTGCTCCCCCCCTTTTCCTAAGCCGCTAAGCCTTTAATAGCCTTTTAGCAGCTAAGCCGCTAAGCCGCTAAGCCTTTAATAGCCGCTAAACCGCTAATAAGCGCTAATCCGCTAATCCGCTAATAGGGTTGCTTCGCAAGATGAAAAAACCGCTAGACGAAGATACTCACGGAACAGATTAATTTCATCTTGCGAAGCACCACTGTATCTGACTTTTAGATGTTTGATGTTTTATTCTGTTTTAATATTGTGTTGGGAGCTGCCCAGAGTGGCTAGAGAAACCCAGCCAGATGGGCAGGGTATCATCATCATCAAACCTTTTATTGGCATCACATCCAAACATCCAAAACAAATCAATACAGAATTACCACTTCCCCAGTGGCACAAAACATTTGCTAAAATAAAGGAAGCAGAGCAGTCTAGGGCGGGGTATAAACTATTCTTATTCTTATTCTTGTTTAGTTGCTGTGAGAGGTAAACTCTGTGAGAGGTAAACTTCAGTGCCCGGGATTCTCTGAGGGAAAGAAGGTGGGTCAGACGCTTGGCAGCTACCTGAGGTTGCCCAGGTGCCATGGGCCTGGCAGAGAGAGCGTTCCTGGAGCCTAGAGCCCATTGGCTCCCATCCTTGGCCAGGCTCTGACCTCACAACCAGCTGTGGAATCCTGGGGAATGTTTGGTTTCCTAGGAGACCAGGTGAGTTGCTTGAAAGGATCCTTGGCTAAGCTGAAAGCCCAGTCAGTTGGAGCAGTTAGCAGCCATTCAGATCACTTCTTCTGTTCTTGTCTTGAAAGCTGTTCAGATGGATTGACTGACTTTCTGGACATCTTCAGTTTTCTACCCCCATGGAACAATGTGCCGCTGGATGCGCAGAAAGTAAAGTCATGGGAAAGAGGGAAGACATCCTGAAGATTCATGTCCCCACAACATGCCCACTTTTTAAAGATGCTCCTTGGACCAAGGACCTTGGTTATTTGACCATTGCAAGTATCATGTTGGGTGTAATGTGAGCCAGCAATTTTCCCAGGTAGTTTTCTGATGATTTTTCTGAGTTTCCTTCTTTGTCATCATCCAAATTGCAGCAGAATTACCCCCCACCCCAAATATTCAGGAGAATGCTCCCCCACCCCCAATTTCACCGCCCACAAATAGGATGGGGAATTCTGGGAGATCATTTTTCACTCAACCCTAAAATAAACACCCCACCTCTGTAGGGATCCTACCTGCACCTTTGGGTGCTCTCTTCATTGGGTCCTTCTCCCTCCCAAGGGTAGCCTGGAACTTTTGAGTTCTCAAAAATGGCCAGGGGAGAATTTCTCTCCAAACAAGACCCAGAATAGCAGTGATGGACTTTGGGCTCTCCGATTTCAGTGGCCCTGTGCAACAAAGGCACCCCGCCACTGTCTCTCGCGCTCTAATCTACAGAGCCCAAGAAAGAACAACCTGCTTTAGCTGTGTGTTTTCCAGACTCTGCTGGGATTCGGCTGCTACCTGACGTTCCTCCCCTTCTGCCCTCTTTGCACAGAGCTGCTTATGATGGAGGCCTCCCACCTGAGATCACTGCACGTTCTTACTGTATTATTTTACCAGCGAATGTATAAAGAGAAACTCCTTTCGCAGGAGGAGCTGGCCCTCACCTCCCCCAACCAAAGAGGTCCAGCGCTGAGGGCCTTCTGGTGGTTCCCTCACTACAAGAAGCCAAGTTACAGGGAACCAGGCAGAGGGCCTTCTCGGTAGTGGCACCCGCCCTGTGGAACGCCCTCCCATCAGATGTCAAAGAGAAAAATAACTACCAAACTTTTAGAAGACATCTGAAGGCAGCCCTGTTTAGGGAAGCTTTTAATGTTTAATATGTTAGTGTATTTTAGTGTTTTGTTGGAAGCCGCCCAGAGTGGCTGGGGAAACCCCGCCAGATTGCCGGGGTATAAATAATAAATTATTATTATTATTATATTAAAGAGAACATCTTAAGATCCACAGGAAGGCTGCTTCCCCTCCAGACTGGCCCCCATTCTGCGGCTGGCACTGGCCTCTGCTTCTTCCTGGGTGGGCCAGGAGCAGAGGGAGACATCCCTTGCCTCGCCCCTGGTGCCCCCACCCAGGGAAGGGTCGACAGTCGGAGCACAGCCTCCCAAGAGCTCTGCAGCAGGATCATGCCCAAGGGGCCCAGCCAGACTTGCATCCTGTTCTTAGGGGGGCCCACAAGCAGCAGGGCGGGAGTGCAAGAGAAACGCCCCCCAGGAACGGGGATTATTCAGAGGCACCCACTGACTTGCGCATTGGAGGATGGAGGTGGCGGCCAGTTGCTGCCTCTCAGCCTAACCTACCTCACAGGGCTGTTGTGAGGGTTAAATGAGGAGGAAATCCATGGACACCCTCCTAAGCTCCTTGGAGGAAAAGGTGGGGTGTAAATGACATAAATAAAGGCGACGCCTGGTCTCTCCACCACTGAGAAAGTGGGATTCAAAAAAGAGCAGGCCATCTCTGTCCCTCTCCTGTCCCTGCTGGGGTTATTCTTTATTCCCCCACTCCTGTTGCCTTGCTCAAGATCCCCCCCCCGCCTCTTTCCTCACCTCCCAGGTTCTCTGTCAGGGAAAATGAGGGATTTCCAAGGGCCCCTCATTCAATAGCCTTGAACTATTCCATATCATCAGAGACGATGCCTTCTGCTCTGCAAATCTTACAATTTAAATCTTCAACTGGGTTATAGAAATAAAGATAGAATAAGACAGAAGTACTGTTTTTGGGGGACGGAGTGGGCAGGTGTGGATGACTCCCCAGTCCTGAATGGAGTAACTGTGCCCCCTGAAGGACCAGGTTTGCAGCCTGGGAGTCATTTTGGACTCACAGCTGCCCATGGAGGCACAGGTCAATTCTGTTTCCAGGGCAGCTGTTCATCAGCTCCATCTGGTACACAGGCTGAGACCCTACCTGCCTACAGACTGTCTCATCAGAGTGGTGCATGCTCTAGTTATCTCTCGCTTGGACTACTGCAATGCGCTCTATGTGGGGCTACCTTTGAAGGTGACCCGGAAACTACAACTAATCCAGAATGCGGCAGCTAGACTGATGACTGGGAGCAGCCGCCGAGACCATAAAGTGGTGCCTCGCAAGACGAAAAGAATCCGTTCTGTGATTCTCTTCGTCTAGCGGTTTTTTCCGTCTTGCGAAGCAAGCCCATTGAAGGATTAGCGGATTAGCGCTATTAGCTGCTTTTAGCGGCTTTTAGCGGCTTTTAGAGGCTTTTAGCGGCTTATCTGCTGATCGGATCGGCTGATAAGCGGCTTAGCGCTATTAGCGGCTTTTAGAGGCTTTTAGCGGCTTATCTGCTGATCGGATCAGCTGATAAGCGGCTTAGCGCTATTAGCGCTATTAGCAGCTTATCTGCTGATCGGATCAGCTGATAAGCGACTTAGCGGCTTAGTAAAAGGGGGGGGGGGGGAGAAAAAAAACCAGCAGGCACTCGCAAGACATTGTCGTCTTGCGAAGCAAGCCCATAGGAGATTCGTTTTGCGAAGCACCTCCAAAATGGAAAACTCTTTCGGCTAGCGAGTTTTCCGTCTTGCGAGGCATTCGTCTTGCGGGGCACCACTGTATAAGAAAGAACTAAACTGCCTCGGCCCAGTATAACTGAAGGAATGTCTCCACCCCCACCGTCCAGCCTGGACACTGATGTCCAGCTCTGAGGGCCTTCTGGCGGTTCCCTCACTGCGAGAAGTGAGGTTGCAGGAAACCAGGCGGAGGGCCTTCTTAGTAGTGGCGCCTGCCCTGTGGAACACCCTCTCATCAGATGTCAAGGAAATAAACAACTATATGACTTTTAGAAGACATTTTAGGTGGCAGCCCTGTTTAGGGAGTTTTTAATGTTTTACCATGTTTTAATATTCTGTTGGGAGCTGCCCAGAGTGGCAATATTATTACTATTACTATTACTATTACTATTACTATTACTATTATTATTATTATTATTATTATTATTATTATTATTATTATCCACCGACTTCAACCCATCCCATTCAGGGGGTGGGTCTGCAGAGGAGTTAAATGCCCCCTGCCTTTTTTTCTGGCTGAAAACTGTACCTCTGAAGTTGCTTTTTACTGTCCCTTCAGAAGGATGATTCTCGGGGGGGGGGCAGTGCAGGAGGAAAGCATTAACCCTTCTCCCCCCAGATTCCCAAACATGGGATCAAAATGTGTTTGACGTCCGTGTCTAGGGTGATACGTACTGGCAGGATATCAAAGATGGAGCAGCAGCAAGCACCTGCCAACATTATGTTGCTATGCTGGTGGTGTATTTTTCGTAGGCTATAAAAAGCTGCCTTATAGTGAGTCAGGCCATTGCTCATGGTTGCCTACAATGCCTGGTTTTCAAACAAGGGCGTTTCCTGCCCCTAGCTGGAGATGCTACAGACTGGGCTTGGAACCTTTTTCGTGCAATGCAGTACCAATGCACGACCTTTAAAGTCCTAAATGGCCTCGGTCCAGTATACCTGAAGGAGCGTCTCCACATCCATCGTTCTGCCTGGACACTGAAGTCCAGGGCTGAGGGCCTTCTGGCGATTCCCTCGCTGCGAGAAGCCAAGTTACAGGGAACCAGGCAGAGGGCCTTCTCGGTAGTGGCGCCCGCCCTGTGGAACGCCCTCCCACCAGATGTCAAAGAGAAAAATAACTACCAAACTTTTAGAAGACATCTGAAGGCAGCCCTGTTTAGGGAAGCTTTTAATGTTTAATAGGTAATTGTATTTTAGTGTTTTGTTGGAAGCCACCCAGAGTGGCTGGGGAAACCCAGCCAGATGGGCAGGGTATAAATAATAAATTATTATTATTATTATTATTATTATTATTATTATTATTATTATTATTATCCTTCCCTGATAGCCCGACTTATACCTAGGGATGGAGGAGAAATTCAGTTCAGTTCACATTTAAAGCAGGGTAATTTCTAAGATTTGCAGTTTCCAAAACAACATAAGCACTGAAACACAATATGAAGATGGAAAGAAGATAAATTCCTTGCCAGAGAAGAACGGCACATCAAGTTGATGGATTATGCCGAAATGGCTAAAACAGGCATAGGCAAACTTGGCCCTCCAGATGTTTTGGGACTACAACTCCCATCATCACTAGCTAGCAGGACCAGTGGTCAGGGATGATGGGAATTGTAGCCTCAAAACATCTGGAGGGCCATGTTTGCCTATGCCTGGGCTAAAATGACTAGAAGAATCAGAAATCAGGAAGACCAAATTTTTAAAAAGGAATGGGGAAAATTTATAATTCATCTTAAGAACCATTGTTTTTAAGTTGAAGTTAGCAGGATTGGAATAACACTTGTAGTTTAATGGTGAATTTTGGACACAATGGAGAGGTAAAAGATTTGGATTATTATAAAAGATGCAGGAGGAAATGATTAACAATAGGATCCACAAAGGGGAGAAGGGAAGTCTAAGAGATTCTTTGGAATCTTTTTTCTATGTTGTATGTTATATATGTGGCTGTAAGATTTTAATCTGAAAAACCAAATAAATAAATTTATTTTTAAAACCCCCAATATGAACAATATGACACCCAAGATACTTCAAAACTCACACCTATTTGATTTTTTATGTGCAGTTCTCCAACCAAGGCTTACAGAACTGCACATATTAGTGGGAAATGTGTATGAAAATGAATGCATTTGTGAAAATAATGTACAAGAAATGCATTACATTAGAAGCCGCTTGCAAAAACGCACGCCTTAGACAGAGAAAAACGTGTCTTTTAGCGATTGTGAAGATCTCTGAAAGGATGTCTCCAAACGGTGAGGATGGGAGATAAAGTATCAAATGTAATTCAATGTAAACATGTGAAAAGTGAAAAGTGATGCATGTCGGGACAAAAACAACTTAATTTCACAGTGGTACCTCGGGTTAAGTACTTAATTCGTTCCAGAGGTCCATGCTTAACCTGAAACTGTTCTTAACCTGAAGCACCACTTTAGCTAAGGGGGCCTCCTACTGTCGCGGCGCCGCTACTGCGCGATTTCTGTTCTTATCCTGAAGCAAAGTTCTTAACCTGAAGCACTATTTCTGGGTTAGCGGAGTCTGTAACCTGAAGCGTATGTAACCCGAGGTACCACTGTATATGCTTATATGGGTCTAAACTGGCAGTGCCTGGGCAGGAATAAGACCTTGGACAGCTCTGTGAAGATGTCGCCCAAATGTGCGGCTAGGAATCAGATCTCAACCCTCTCTTGTAGAACGGGCAAGAACGGACGCTGCTTTCTGCCCACACATACTGTAAGTGCTCTTAAAAGTTCCGTTGCCTTTTAAGGAATGGAAACGAACCTTTTTTTAAAAAGAAAAAAATTGGTCTTGCAATGGCACCAGCAAGGGTATCATTTATCAGTTGGAATCCAAACCCCGGAAAGAATCTTGAGACAATCTTACTAATGTTGGAAAGTGGAATATTTCTCCAAGGCTCAGAAAATAAGTCTGGATCTGCAAAAGTATTACAACATCCCCACCACCCCTAATATAAGCAATAAACCTTTTACAAATCTAATTTAAATACATTTCAGCCAAGTAGTAAGTCAGCAGGAGGCAGGTTTTCTAAGGCTTTGCAAGCAGTAAAACTGCCACATTCTGTGGGCAAAGACCTTCAGTTTTTAACAAGGCTTAATGGGCAGAAGTTCACACAGCTACAACTACAACTAATCCAGAATGTGGCTGCTGGATTGGCGATTGGGAGCGGCCGCCAGGACCACGTAACACCAGTCCTGAAAAACCTTCATTGGCTCCCAGTACGTTTCCAAGCACAATTCAAAGTGATGGTGCTGACCTGTAAAGCTTTACCTAAAATAATGTCTCCACCCCTGTCACCAGCCCCTCTTCCTTGTTTTAATTGGATTATCCAGGGTCTGTGGGACCTTTTGCAAAATGCCTTAAATAAATACACAAAGAACAAAGAACAGAAGAACATGCACTGTGTCAGTTTGCCCTAAGATGCTTCTATTTATTTTTTTATCACTGCACGACCCCATCCATTGCATCATGTCTATTAGACTGCTTGCCTGTAGGCAGCCGAGAACTGCTTATCTTTTAATATACGAACAGTGCTCAGAGATGTTTTACAAGTGTTTAGCAGTGAGGACAAGCGCAAAGCACATGAGGAAATTCGGGCAGACTGCGACGCTCTTGGGCTTTTCTCCCCCCCCCTCCCTTTCAGGGGAGCTGTTCTGTCCTATTTGGAGTCTGGAAGGAAACTTTGAAAAGTAGCAAAAATAGCGAATTTTCCTTAGGCCTGGAGCTTGAACAAAGCAGCGACAGGCAAGCTGACAGAAAGGAGGTGGCAGCCCATGGCTTCCAAAACAAACTTTGAAAGGAGCAGGCATTGAAAAAAGGGCAGCTCTGGTGCTGTCAAGCCTGGGCAGCAACGCTGAGCTTCAGTTTTCCACCCTGCAAGCCAGAGAGAGGCTCAGCCTCTTCTCTCCCCCAAATAAAAGTCACCAGGTTCTTTACAGGATCAGCTTCAAAGGGAACTCGCTGAATAGGGCAGCAAAAACCAAGAAGCAAACAGCTCCCAGAGTTTGGCAAGGAGAGGAGGAAGGGACGACCAGAGCAACTTGGTAACAAATCTCTCAGCCCCACTCACCTCACAGAGTGTTTGTTGTGGGGGAGGAAGGGAAAGGAGAATGTTAGCCGCTTTGAGACTCCTTTGGGTAATGATAAAGTGGGATATCAAATCCAAACTCCTCCTCCTCCTCCTCTCCTCTAGTATTGGGTTAGACACAATCCCACGTTCTTTGCTGGCCTGCAAAGGTTTGCAGGCAGTTGTACTGCTCTGATTCTATCAGTGCATGCCCTGTCCTTTCCCACTGAATCTGCCTGTTCCATAAGGCTTTGGGAAATGGATTGCTTTTAATGTGAAGGTAAAGGTAAAGGGACCCCTGACCATTAGGTCCAGTTGTGACTGACTCTGGGGTTGTGGCGCTCATCTTGCTTTATTAGCCGAGGGAGCCGGCGTACAGCTTCCGGGTCACGTGGCCAGCATGACTAAGCCTCTTCTGGCGAACCAGAGCAGTGCACGGAAACGCCATTTGCCTTCCAGCCAGAGTGGTACCTATTTATCTACTTGCAGTTTGATGTGCTTTCGAACTGCTAGGTGGGCAGGAGCAGGGACCGAGCAACGGGAGCTCATCCCATTGCGGGAATTCAAACTGCGACCTTCTGATTGGCAAGTCCTAGGCTCTGTGGTTTAACCCACAGCGCCACCCGCATCCCTTTTAATGTGAAAGGGCTGTATAATTGTAATTATCTGATCCTACTAAATTCCTGCTGCCTTGCGGGAGATATTCGGAAGACTCCAATTCGGGACTCCAATTCCCAGTGACCATGGGTGATGGGAGTTGCAGTCCAGCAACCTCTGGAGGGCCACAGATCCCACACCCTTGGTTCAATTCCTGTTTTCAAACTTGAAAAAACTCCTGAAAGAGTCAAACCTTGGTTCTCAAACTGCTCTGTTGCCAAATGTTTCAGCTTCCGAACGCCGAAAACCCAGAAGCAAATGCTTCTGTTTCCGAATGCGCCTCAGAGGTCAAACGGCTTTTGAGGCGTGTTTCTTAGTTTTCCCCATTGAACTTGTTGACAGCCCTTTGATCCTCGGTTTTCTTTTGGAGGTCGAATGGACATCTGCAATGGATTATATTCAAAAACTGTGGTTCCACTGTATATGGTTTTACTTCTATCAATGTCCAATTGTTTTTTAACAAATGTCCCCCCCCCCTGTGTTTTTAGCAGTTCTCAGTTTTACCTGTAAGCCACCGTGAGTCCAGTCAGGGAAAAAGGTGGAGCATAAATAAATATATGATAAAAAGGTAAAGGTAAAGGGACCATTGACCGTTAGGTCCAATTGCGTACGACTCTGGGGTTGCGGCGCTCATCTTGCTTTACTGGCCGAGGGAGCTGGTGTACAGCTTCTGGGTCATGTGGCCAGAACGACTAAGCCGCTTCTGGCGAACCAGAGCAGCGCACAGAAACACCATTTACCTTCCTTCCAGAGCGGTACCTATTTATCTACTTGCACTGTTGTGCTTTCGAACTGCTAGATGGGCAGGAGCAGGGACCGAGCAACGGGAGTTCACCCTGTCATGGGAATTCGAACCATCGCTTCAAGCCCTAGGCTCTGTGGTTTAACGCACAGTGCCACAATGTTCTGCAAATGTTCTGGTTTATTTATTTTCCTGTCCCACTTTCACTGTGTTGCAGCACCAGAGTGCCCCTCCAGATGGCAATCATGTGGTAACTTTGGGGGGAAATAAAGCAGAACGGCAGGGTGTGTGTGTGTCCAGTATAAATCTGTTCCTAAAGCACCATTATTATATCATTATTATATGTTCCAGAATGTACATCTGCAAAACAACCCAGAATACCAGTTTTGGAGGAACCCAACACCAGTAGCAGAAATTCTAAAACCCAAACTCATTCAGGTTTTATTTTTCATCCCTTTCCAATAAATCCCCAGATCGTAGGGATAATATATGCAGAATACGGCAAACGCTAAAAAAAGGTTTTTAAAAAAGAGCACAGGAAAGCTAAAATCCAGAATCCAACTTTCAGGGAACCTGTCCCCCTCCCAATTCCTACCCAGAAAGTTTTCCCTCAGAACAGTCTCCATGTCTTATGACATTATTCACCTGGTCCCCTGACATCTGCTCCCCCCCCTTCGTTAAGCCTCAATGATAATTGTACATATTTGACTAAACAGCTATGCTTGGTTTTTTCCTAAACCAAACCTTACTAGGCCATGTTTATACCAAACACCCTCTAGAAGACGCTATGCCATTTTCATTCGCCTCAATCTATGTCTTGTTTCCGTGATCAAGAAGCTAAACAGAGACATCTGAAAGGGAGAAGAGGGGGGAAAACCCCATCCCATTTAAAAGAACTACGGCCAAGTTCAAAGTTTTCATACTAACATATCCTCTATTTGCATTTTCTGGAAACAACTGAAGACATTACTGAAGACAACAAGCTTTTCCCGATGAATGAATGGGTCTCTGCCATTCCCTGTATTGTTTTTTTAATGTATCTCATGTTCTTTTCAATGCTGTTTTAGTTGATCGAGGCAGGTCTGTGGAAGGCATTAATAATCATAATATTTTGGTGATTGTCCACCTTGTGGGAATGATTTCCACCTTAACCCACCTGCGGATTGGCCCTTGTGCAAGAAACAGGCAGGCTTTGGGCTCGTGAGGTGCGCTCAGATTTTCGACCATCACATCTTTATGATCTAATTGAAAGTTTTATTGGCTTTCCTTTCCCTTTTTGTTTCCGTGCAGGATGCGCCTGCGAGAAGGCGAGATACGGTGTAAAGCCAATTTGCAAAACAGGACGGGGAAAAAACAAATTCTATTTAACGTTAAAGATTGCAAGATGAGAGCAGGAGGAGGAGGAGGAAGAGGAAAGGCCCCAAGCGATGGGGGCAGAAATTATAGTACCATAAAAGATATCGAGGAACACTGTAAGTTGAGAAACACAAGGACAATTCAAGCATCGTGAACGGAATCAGGAAGGCCTACTCAAAAGGAGGCGAGATAGAAAAGGGACTGAGGTCTCTGCAGATCCTCATTTACAGGGTGGGGAGGGGCAGCAGGAGATCCTGCCCCAGTAAATTTTATTATGTGTCTCCCCCCCTGCTTCCACCCACTCACAGGTCCATCTTTAGCATATGCGGTGTCAGGATGCTAAGATCCACCCAGCGCCCTCAAATTTAGTTTAGCCCCTCCCCAGTGCCGTTGTGATTGACAAGCGCCACTGCCACTGTGTGTGTGTGTTTAGTGGGTGTGGGGGAGGGTTGTGCTGCTCTCTCCCCGCCCCCCCCCCCCCGCCCTGTGCCCCCAGCCAGGCCGAGCTAGTAATACAGTACAGACAACAGTCAGCTTTTCTTGACAGGGTTCATGATGGAACTCTGGGATTCCCCCCAGAAACTGTAGTGATGGCCACCAACTCGGATGGATTTGAAAGGTGTTTAGACAGAATCATTTAGGACAAGACTATCAGAATGGCAAGGGACGTGGGTGGCGCTGTGGGTTAAACCACAGAGCCTAGGACTTGCCGATCAGAAGGTTGGCGGTTCGAATCCCCGTGACAGGGTCAGCTCCCATTGTTCTGTCCCTGCTCCTGCCCACCTAGCAGTTCGAAAGTACGTCAAAGTGCAAGTAGATAAATAGGTACCACTCTGGCGGGAAGGTAAACAGCATTTCCGTGCGCTGCTCTGGTTCGCCAGAAGCGGCTTAGTCATGCTGGCCACATGACCACATGAGCTGTTCACTGGCTCCCTCAGCCAGTAAAGCGAGATGAGAGTCGGCCACGACTGGACCTAATGGTCAGGGGTCCCTTTACCTTTTCTTTATCAGAATGGCTATGCTCTACCTCCACATTCAGAGGCAGCAAGGCTTCTCAATGCTGGAAACCAGAGGAGGGGAGAAAGTGCTCTTGTGTCGGGTCCTGTTTGCAGGTTTCTCAAAGGCATCTGGCTGGCCATTGTGAGAACAAGATGGGAGGGAGTTCCCTAATTAAATGTGTCACCTGACGCCATTGTGATGTCAGGTGATTGACAGGTGGGTGACCCTATCCACTTGCCAAACTTGTGTATTAGGATAATACCTGGGAAGACAGGCAAACTAATGCCAGTGTACTGGAAGAAGCAAAGATCCCCAGTGTTGAAGTGATGATTCTTCAACATCAAATTTGTTGGACTGGTCTTGTTGTTCAGATGCCTGATTATCGTCTTCCAAAGCAACTACTCTATTCCAAACTTTAAAATGGAAAGCGTAATGGTGGTGGTCAACAAAAGAGGTTTAAAGACTCTCTCAAGGCAAATCTCAAAAAATGTAGTATAAACACCGACAACTGGGAAACACTGGCCTGCGAGTGCTCCAATTGGAGAACATCCTTTACCAAAGGTGTCGTGGGCTTTGAAGACACTCGAACTCAGCACGCAAGGGAGAAATGTGCTAAGACAAAGGCACATTTGGCAAACCCTCACCTTGATCAACTCCCGCCCGGAAACCTATGTCCTCACTGTGGAAGGATGTGTGGATCCAGAATTGGCCTCCACAGTCACTTACGGATTCACGTTTAAAACCGTGTTTATGGAAGACAATCTTACTCGGCTATGAGTGAGAAGAAGAAGATTAGGATAATAAGAACACAAACACCGGCATTTTATTTTATTTCCCCCCCATCCTCACTCCCTTTCCCCCCCTTTTTTTCTTATTTTGTCACTATCTTTTTATAAATGAAATATTAACGACAACAACAGTTGGGTGGGTGGGGGGAGAGGCAGGTCAAATCTAGTTCTCCACCACCTCTGATTTCCCATGATAGAAGCAGGCTAGCGAGAAACAGGGCTTGGCTCAGCACCCTTCCTCCTGTGAATCATTGCTCCACAAACGCTTTCCGATTAGCTTCTTGCAATTCAGAGGTAGGACACAAATAAACGTTGACGGGGAGGGAGGCGAGAGACGCCCAGAACTGCGAGCGCTCCGGCCTGCCAGCTAGCCAAAGCAGAGAAAGCTGTGGGGAGGGGGAGCGAAATGGGGTGGGAGCTTTGAAAACGTTGTATGGGGAAGTGGCTTTGAAAAAAAAGAAATGGTTATTCATTGGTTCATTCATGAACTTGCCCCGCCATTCAGAAGATTTGGCAGGGGAAGCGGAGGGCAGAATAGGGCCTCGGCTCGGCCGCTGCATAACGATGACCAAAAATCTGTTTCCATCTTCTCGAAGCCAGTGGGTCTATTTCACCTCCATCTCTCTTGCAGTATTTCGAGACTACCCAAATGCCAAGAGAAAACAAAAAATCCTGACCTGCGGTTCTAAAGAGAGAAGCAGCCTTTCCTACAAAGGCACAGGCAGTTGCTAAATTGCTCCCTAGACCCCCCAAGATAGATCAGGTTTCGGGTTTTCTTAGTGACTGGGCATGTGCGTTGGAATAAGACTTAGATTGTTCTTGAAGGCAAGCTGCCAGCCCATTTCCCTACACTATAGCCACCTTTTTGGCCGACAGAGGCTCTTTGCTTGTAGCAGCTGCCTACCAGGCAGAAATCCAACAGGACCAGCTTCCCCAACCCAGCGATGGGGTGAATCTGGATTTCCTGCATGGTGGGCTGTTTGCTTGTGTTTAAGAAGCAGCATCTGTTTCAGAGAAGTGGTGGTCTTTCCCTACAGGATGACCAGGCAGAGAAGCCAAAGCAGAAAATGAGGGTAAACAGATGCAATCAAAAGCTCCTGCACATTTTAAAGTATTTATGCTGAAGACAGAATTTTAATGGGTGCAGCTGGGAAGGCTGAGATATTATCTCCTGCAAGGCTATTGAAATATACAAGAATCTCTGCATTGGGTCCCTCTAGATTTGAAGCCAGGGTTTTGGACTCATGGCCAAGGTAGCCAAAATAAAAGTAAAAAATAAATAAATAACAGTGCAGACCTTCCAAGTGTTCCTATTTTCCAGGGACAGTCCTGGATTTACAGAAACCATCCCGGTTTCTGATTTGATCAAAGAATGTCCTGCTTTTCCTTTGGACATCCCTATTTTCACTGGGGAAATGTTGGAGGGTATGGAGTTATGTGACCCCCAAGCCAAGGTATAAGTAGCTATACAGTTGGACCTTTGAAGGCAAACAGAATCCGTTCCAGAAATCCGTTCAACCTCCAAAATGTTCAGAAACCAAAACACGGCTTCTGATTGGCTGTAGGAAGCTCCTGCAGCCAATCAGAAGATGTGGAAGCCCCATCGGATGTTTGGCTTCCAAAAGTAGTTCACAAACCGGAACAGTCACTTCCGGGTTTGCGGTATTTGGGAGCCAAAACGTTCAAGAACTAAGCTGTTCAAAAACCAAGGTATGACTGTACAGTGGTACCTCATGTTACAGAAGCTTCAGGTTACAGACTCTGCTAGCCCAGAAATAGTACCCCGGGGGGTTAAGAACTTTGCTGCAGGATGAGAACAGAAATCGCACGGTGGTGGCGCGACGGCAGCGGGAGGCCCCATTAGCTAAAGTGGTACCTCAGGTTAAGAACAGTTTCAGGTTAAGAACGGACCTCCAGAACAAATTAAGTTCTTAACCCGAGTGTCAGGGAACTGACATCGGAGGTAGAGGCGGAGGGAAGGCTCCCGAATGATGCTGGAGAAGGACCCAGCAGGGAGAGGCAGCTCCGCAGATGGGGAAGCAAATCAGCGTAACACCAGGGATATAGAGGGGCTGATGGGGGAATCGGCGAGAGGGCTCCAGGACTCTTCACCGGACACCAGCGGGGAGAGCACGGGTCCTCCGCTACCCACGCCCACCCTGCGCAGAAGACTTCCGCGCAGAGAGAGTAGGAGGAGACTGGGTGTCAAACAACTTTTATGTTGGAAAAGATTTAAGAAACGCCCACTGACCGATTCTGCTAGCGACTGAGGCAGCCACAAAGTGAAGGGCTGCCCAGACTGAAAGGTTTAGCAAGGCACCAAAGCCTGGAGAGGCGGCAACTTACGCACGAGCAACCCATACACATTACACCGAGGTATCACTGTACATTCTTTGGAAGATGTCAGAAAGCAGCCTTTTATAGGGAAGGTTTCTTTTAAATTTTTATTTTTTAAAATGTTTTATTTTGTTTTTATATATGTTGGAAGCAGCCCAGAGTGGACAGGATATTATTATTATTATTATTATTATTATTATTATTACTATTATTATTATTATTATTATTATTATTATTATTATTATTATTATTAGACATACCTATTTTCATTGAAGAAATGTTGGTGGGTCACCTTTAAGGCCAGCATTTGCTGGAATGATTGATGCACATACCACAAACTTAGGCATGTACGATTAAGGAGGCTTAAAGTGAGGGGGATAAATGCATGTCTCTCTTATCCTAGATTACATTTCAACCACCCAAAATTCAGAGGGTTCCATACATTTTTCTTTTCTATCTAGGCAACGAAGAGGCATGGTCCCGATCCAAGAATACATTCCTCCCAGACCGAACACTCTAGGAGCGTGTCGATCAGGGTGGCCCAGGTAGAGTCTCCATGGCCACACAGAGAGGCCCAGACAGGCCCACTCCTGTCCTAGTGTCACAGGAGACAACGAGGAAGCCATCTTGGACGAGCAAAATCATTCTGTCTCTCTCACTCGCAGCCAGTTTGCTAACAACTGCTGAGGGTTTGAGGTCAGAGACTGAAGAGAGCAAGAAGCAGGACGCGGCTTTTATTGAAAGGGTATTAATAGATTTCCACGTTACGGTTTTGATTCCCCGTCAGGTCTGTTTTCCTTCCTCCGCTTAACGATGTAAAAGCAGGAGAATCTTAAAGAAAATCAATGACTATTCCATTCTGCATCTGATTATAATGTCAAATAGCTTTTAGGCGCTGTGCAACGAAGCCGCCCAAAGTCGTTTTCGTTGGCTATGGCCCAAAAAGGAAGAGTTTGCAAGAAATATTAGAAGCAGATAAGTAACCTCTTGGGACAGCTTTCAGAACACATGTTGGGCATGCATAAGCACCCAAATTCTATCCCCTTTAGTAGAATTGGGAAAGATTCCCTTCTGAAACACTAGAGTGTCAATACCAATCAGCATAGAACAGGGGTGGAGGACCTTTGGCCCTTCTGATATGGCTGAACTACAACTCCCAATAGCCCCAGTCAGCATGGCCAATGGCTGGGGATGATGGGACTTGTAGTTTAGTTTGGTGGCGGCCGCAAGGGTTTCCTGCAACCAGCATAGATGATACTAAGCCAGATGGAGCAGTGAGCCAACCTGATATGAGACAGCTTTCTACAGGCCATGAGAAAGTGGAAAGTTGTTGTCCTTAAGGCTCTGGAAAAGAATGCGGCACAAGGGGAAGGCACAGCTGTAGCTTGACTTCCCCCGTGCAATTCTGAAACATAAACTGGGTGAAATGTCCATGCAATTACAGCTTGCGTATGTTGGACTAGCCCCCTGTTGCCCTTTCAGCTTCTGAGGCATCCTCTTCCTAGTCTCTCTCTGACCACAGAGCCTCTTGGGCTTGCCGATCAGAAGGTCGGCGGTTCGAATCCCCGCGGCGCGGTGAGCTCCCGTTGCTCGGTCCCTGCTCCTGCCAACCTAGCAGTTCGGAAGCATGTCAAAGTGCAAGTACAGTGGTACCTCTGGATGCGAACGGGATCCGTTCCAAAGCCCCGTTTGCATCCTGAAGTGAATGTAAGATGCGACTGTGCAACTGCGCGTGCGTGGGTCGCGTTTCGCCGCTTCTGCGCATGCGGGTGATGTCATTTTGAGCGCCTGCGCATGCGTGAACGGCGAAACCCAGAAGCAACGCGTTCCATTACTTCTGGGTCGCTGCAGAGCGCAACCCGAAAATGCTTAACCTGAAGTGTATTCATCCTGAGGTATGACTAGATAAATAGGTACGGCTGTGGCAGGAAGGTAAATGGCGTTTCTATGTGCTCTGGTTTCCGTCACGGTGTTCCATTGAGCCAGAAGCGGTTTAGTCCTGCTGGCCACATGACCCGGAAAGCTGTCTGTGGACAAACACCGGCTCCCTTGGCTTGAATGCGAGATATGTGCCGCATCCCCATTGATTGGACTTAACCATCCGGGATCCTTTACCTTTTACCTTTTGTCCCACCACCACTCGCAGGGCTCTTAGCCTTCTTCCCAGGGGGTATTCTAGCTGTTTCCTCCCACCATGAGAACAGGTGATATTCCCAAGCCTACTTGGTATCTGGGACTGGGCAGAGGAGAAGGAGGAGTGGTGGAGACCTCCTCTCCATCCTGACCCTTCCAGGGAGGAGGAAGAGGAAGACAGCATAGATTTACAACAGGGGCTTGTGGGAGGTTGCAGCTCAGAGGCAGATGAGGGGGAAAGTTGGGAAATAATGGGAGAACCAAATCAGCAGCTGGTTGACACGTTGTCACTAGAAAGCATTCCAGACTCTCCATCTCCCAGAACCCGGCGAGCCTTAAAAGTAGGAGAGCAAAGAGCTCAAAGACAGAGGGCACGTAGCAGCACCCGAAGAGGAGATGATGATGAGGAATGAGGAAGTGGAAGAGACGGGTGTATGTGTGGAGATTCACTCGGGACACCGCCATTATCCAACAGGCTGCATTCTATAGCCTCTCTCTATAAAGCCTGAAATAAAAAAGTACGGTAGGAAACCCTTCCTTGTCTTTATACTTTCCTGGGCAACCAGCCAGGAGCCACTGACAGCATCCTGACACCTGGAGATTGTGAGACCTTCTGCATGCAACACAGATGCTCTGTCACCTGACCATGCCAGCTGCAGCCAATGGACAAGGCAGAAAGGCACAGGGTTATATGCAAAGTAGCCCCAAGTGTAACACCCCATTTCCAGCTTCTGCAAAGGGCCTTCTCCCTCTCTCCTAGCCAACCCCTGTGAGATTTTCTAGGGGGACCCCCAAAAAACCCCTGGAGCAGAATTGGCAAGGAGGAAAGGCACATACAGGCAGGAGAGCTGGGAGGGACGTTCCATGGAAATTCTTAGACTGTTGGGACATGTGAGTTGGCTACCATCCATGATTCCCTTCCTGCCTTGTGCAGTTCTGCGCATTCAATAGCCTCATCTGAAAAAGTCACCAGATGAGATGGATTCTGGTTTCATGTTTTGAACAGTGGGACTTGCTGCTCTCTGAACCTCTTTGGCCTTTTGGCTCCGTTCTTTTCTTTTTTCCGAAAAAGAAAGAAAAAAAAGTAGTCCTTTTAAATGTGTTTGTGGGAGTGGGGGGGGGGTTATTGGTTCGTTCTTCTTTGTATTATGCACTTTGTGGTTTTATTTTGTATTTTATGCTGCGAACCACCCCAAGAGCTTTGGATGAAAAGCAATATACAACTTTAATAGATAATTATAATGACAATAGTCACCCTCATTTGCAGAAGAAGCTTTTTCAAAAGGATACGTTTGCAAAAACGCCGTGCAATTGCCGATTGTTCCTTTCCCTACAGAGCAGGCTGCATTAAAAAACAAAAAAGCAGGAAAGCAGGAAAAATATTAACAGACCCACTCGAACTTACTTAATGGCTCTTTCAAATGACCTTCTGGAAAGATATTGACGAACGCTAATAATGACAGTCATAAAATGAGAAGCATTTGAAGTAGATTCAATTCCACCCCCCTGGCAAACAGAGTATCAGGCTTCCCCCACACACTTGGCAATCAAACCAAACACCCCATCTTCTTGCTCTCGATGCTTCTCTGCCCACACTCTCATGCGCACAAATCAAACTACAGAGATTCCCTCGGGCGAATCATTCTGGCTGTATTTTATTCTCTGACTAGGAATACACCAATTCACTTTCCCCAGGTAAACGTGCATTGTGGGAACAGTAACACATGAAATGATCCCAGTTCAGTGGCAGAGCAACTGCTTGGCATGCAGAACTCACAGGTTCAACCCCTGCTGTCCCCTGTTAGAAATCCTGAAGGGACACTTTGACCACAGGGGAGGAGAGAAAGCAGATTCACTGCATTTAAAGCCAGACCTACCAAAGCCTAGGGCTTGCAGATCAGAAGGTCAGAGGTTCGAATCCCCGTGACGGGGTGAGCTCCCGTTGCTTGGTCCCTGCTCCTGGCCACCTAGCAGTTCAAAAGCACGTCAAAGTGCAAGTAGATAAATAGGTACCACTCCAGCAGGAAGGTAAATGGTGTTTCCGTGCGCTGCTCTGGTTTGCCAAAAGCGGCTTAGTCATGCTGGCCACATGACCCGGAAGCTGTACGCTGGCTCCCTCGGCCAGTAAAGTGAGATGAGCGCTGCAACCCCAGAGTCGTCCACGACTGGACCTAATGGTCAGGGGTTCCTTTACTTTACCTTACCAAAGTCACAGTTTCAGAAACAGAGTGATAACAGAAACACAGGCATCCTGCAAAATCTGTGGTTCCTCGAATTTAGCAATTCAGTTCTCTAGTCAAGTAATGTGTACAAAGAGGCACATTGTGGG
Organism: Podarcis bocagei; assembly: GCF_964188305.1. Taxonomy (NCBI): domain Eukaryota; kingdom Metazoa; phylum Chordata; class Lepidosauria; order Squamata; family Lacertidae; genus Podarcis; species Podarcis bocagei. Next base: position 11,897,721 of record NC_138139.1, read on the forward strand.
GTAAAGTGTGCAGATCAATGCATGCAACAACAAGCAAAAAACAAACATTAAATAAGAGGGAATTGCTTTGCAAAAATGGGTATCTGCTTCGGAAGGTGTCAATGGATCAGACCCGCCTTTGATGCCTGGCAGAATGCATAGCACTGCAAATTGGTCTTCTGAAATGTTCACGTGATAAAGGCCCAATTGCATTCAAACGTGTACACAGTAGAAGAAATTCATACTAAAATGCTGGTGGATTTTCATGAAGACTGTTTTTTTCTTTTTCTTTTTGAATCCACACTGCTGTGGAAATGTGGAAAACTGAACTGGAAACTGGAAAAATGAGAAACAGAGAGAACCCAGAATTTACAGTCACCTTTGCTGATCTGCCAAGTTGGTGGCAACAGCACCAAACTAGATGGACCAGAGATCTGACTCAGTCTAAGGCTTAACAGCTCAGAATAAAGGAAGAAGATGAAATGCTTTTTTCATACATTGCCTCTCCCCACTGCACCACACGCCCAATCTGTAGCCTTTTTCTTTGCTGCCATCATTCCCCCTTCCCACTTTCGATCTAAATTATTTCAGTCCACCTACGCAGGGAAGAAATGTGTTGACTGGGTGTGCTCCGTCAAAAGCTCTTCCCGCACAACCGTCTCTGACGTCAGGACGAAAGTGCACCTGACTTTGAATGTGTATCTGCATCAAATGCGCAGAGAGCTGTATTTTTAAAATGCAAATTCTATCAGCTCAAAGGTGGAAGGGGCTGATAATTAATGGGATCAGAATAGGCATGGGTTGGGGTGGAGGGGGGATTTAAACCTCCCTTCCCTTGCAAAAGTCCTGAATCCATCTGGTGGAGCTTTCTTTGGGGTGAAATCCACAAATAGTTATTATTAAGCCTGCAAGGTTTAGTTGACTAATTAAGTCAGATGAATAAGTTAACAGTTGTGCAGTTAGGGAATCTCTAAGACAGGCATAGGCAACCTCAGCCCTCCAGATGTTTTGGGACTGCAACTCCCATGATCCCTAGCTAACAGGACCAGTGGTCAGGGATGATGGGAACTGTAGTCCCAAAACATCTGGAGGGCCGAGGTTGCCTACTTTATAATAATTATAAATGAGCCTCTTATAGATGTACCTTAAGTATGTGTACAAACTCAACGAAAAGTTATATTCGGTCTAATTTGAGACAAATGAACTCTCATCTCCTCATCAACGTAAAGAAGCCATAGTCTTGTTTTCATTTTGAAAAGATATCTATCCATATTCTGCATATATATATATATATTGCATTCCTGTACCCGTGAAAATCTACGAAAGCATATATATATATATATATATGAGATACAGGTAAAGGACCCCTTGATGGTTAAGTCCAGTTAAAGATGACTATGGGGTTGCGGCACACATCTCGCTTTCAGGCTGAGGGAGCCAGTGTGTGTCCACAGACAGCTTTCCGGGTCATGTGGCCAACAGGACTGAACCGCTTCTGGCGCAACGGAACACTGTGACGGAAACCAGAGCACACGGAAACTTCCTGCCGCAGCGGTACCTATTTATCTACTTGCACTGGTGTGCTTTCGAACTGCTAGGTTGGCAGGAGCTGGGATAAAGCAACAGGAGCTCACCCCATAGCACAGATTTGAACCGCCGACCTTCTGATCGGCAAGCCCAAAAGGCTCAGTGGTTTAGACCACAGCGCCACATATTATACAATACAATACTAGGGCTGGGCAATATTTGGTTTTCAGCATCCCGACATATCACCAGCTAAACATCATGACAAACTGATATATCACAATGTCTGAAAGAAGGATGGAGTTCTGTAGAAGCATGGGCTGGCTTCATTGTTTCCCCCTCACATTGCGATTTTTGCATAGCACACAAACACACACATCATGATTGGCGATATATTGCCAGGTCAAAAAATTATGAAACTGATATCACAATACGGACTTCAAACCGATTTTGGACGATGCATCGATATATCACACAGCCCTATACTATACTATACTATACTATACTATACTATACTATGCTATGCTATACTATACTATACTATACTATACTATACTATACTATACTATACTATACTATACTATACTATACTATACTATACTATACTATACTATACTATACTATACTATATCACACAGTACTATACTATACTATACTGTACTGTACTGTACTGTACTGTACTGTACTGTACTGTACTATATTATACTGAAATGTTTAAATCAGGGGTCAGCAACCTTTTCAAGCCGTGGGCCAGTCCACCGTCCCTCAGACCATGTGGTGGGCCGGACTATATTTTGAAAAAATAATAATGAACAAATTCCTATTGTTATGTACTGAAGTTCTCACCCTGGGCCAGCAGGGGGATACTGTAGGTAGTTTTCACTCAGGTCCACATATGCAAATAAGGAATTGAAAGTGACGTTCAGTGATTGGACAGTTACAGAAGGTTGTTACTGTTGCTTTGTAGTTGAGCTCTATATAAGCAGGTTGGCTGAACTCTTCAGCCCAGTTCTGTTCTGGGTCTGTGAATAAACAAGAGCTGTTTGAAGAATCGCTGTGTCGTCTGATATGTTCACCCACAACTTAACACATGTTGTTGTTGTTGTTTAGTCGTTTAGTCGTGTCTGACTCTTCGTGACCCCATAGACCAGCGCACGCCAGGCACTCCTGTCTTCCACTGCCTCCCGCAGTTTGGTCAATCTCATGCTAGTAGCTTCGAAAACACTATCCAGCCATCTCTGTCTTCCCCTTCTCCTTGTGCCCTCAATCTTTCCCATCAGGGTCTTTTCCAGGGAGTCTTCTCTTCTCATGAGGTGGCCAAAGTATTGGAGCCTCAGCTTCAGGATCCAGTGAGCACTCAGGGCTGATTTCCTTCAGAATGGATGCAGTCCATGGGACTCTCAAGAGTCTCCTCCAGCACCATAATTCAAAAGCATCAATTCTTCGGCGATCAGCCTTCTTTATGGTCCAGCTCTCACTTCCATACATCACTACTGGGAAAAGCAGAGCTTGAACTATACGGACCTTTGTTGGCAAGGTGATGTCTCTACTTTTTTTTTAACTTAACACATATGCCCCACAAATAACCCAGAGATAAAAGGACACATTCTACTCATGTAAAGACATGCTGATTCCTGGACCATCCGCGGGCTGGATTGAGAAGGCGATTGGGCTGCATCCGGCCCTCGGGCCTTAGGTTGCCTACCCCTGGTTTAAATGTTTTTTTGATTGTCCTTGAATCTTCCTGCCACACTTGCCATCCTCTCCTGCCACACCAGTGTGGCAGGCCACTCCCTGAGAACCACTACTCTCGACTTTGCGCTCAACAGTCTTACTGCCTTTACCTTCTTTAGAAGGTAATAGTGCATAAGTTAATTCAAAAGGCAGTGAACATTCCCCATAGCTTCTGCAATACCAGTACCACCACAGATTCACTTCTGCATGTGTATGTGTTGGAATAAAGAGGGGCTGCCAAGGAAGAGGGCAGCAACCGCCCCCCATATTGCTAACACATATAAAAACTGCAGGTGCCAAGTGCTATCAAGGCCCACATCTGCACCTATATCTAAAACATTAACACAACACTTTAAACAATGATGGCTCCCTGCAAAGCATTCTGGGAGCTATAATTTGCTCAGGGAGCTGAGAGTCATTAGGAGACCCCTATTTCCCTCTTGGAGCTACAATTCCCTGAGCTGTTAAGCACCCAGTCCATATCCCCAGGGAACCAGTTCCCAGGGAATTGGAAAGGACAATTGCAATGATGTACATAAAGCGCTTCAAAGAGTAAAAGAAGAAAAGAGGATCTATAAATGCTACGTGTTATTAAACAACCATGAGCAAATTGTTTAATATCTGTTTCTGGGACACTTACTGCCGAATGAAAAAATATATCTCTTTACAATAGACAAATGAGCACTTCTTCTTCTTTTTTTTAAAAAAAGGGGGGGAATTGTTGAAGTTTTGAATTACGGCTTCTATTTTTATGCCAGAGTTGCAGTTAGTGCCAAAGAGCTAAACAGCCTGAATCAGAAGCAAATGAGAGGGCTGGAAAAACATTACTCATTCCTCTTTAGCTGCATTGTTCAAAGGGGAAACAGGAATTCCTTCTTGTTCCTTTCGCCACTCCCCATCCGACGCGGCACGATTCACGGTCTCAGAACTCATCTAAATTGTCTTCAGCACAGTTTGCGAAAAGATGTCAACAGTGATTAAGGTAACCTAGCTTTTAATCCTGCAATGTCCTTCTCAAAGGGGTTTCTCTAGTATCAAATGCCTACAGTGCCAGGGGGTTGTGGCTAGTGCACTCACCCCTGGGGGGAGTACCACATTGGCACCCCCCTCAGTGTGACCCCTCCATTTATGATATATTAGCAGTACATCTTTAGAAATGGTTCTGCTCTTTTTAAAGAGATTGCCTTCTTTTTTTTTTTTATCTCATAAAGGTCCATTAGGTCCAGTCGTGGCCGACTGGGGTTGCTGCGCTCATCTCGCTTTATTGGCCGAGGGAGCCGGCGTACAGCTTCCGGGTCATGTGGCCAGCATGACTAAGCCACTTCCGGTGAACCAGAGCAGCGTGCGGAAATGCCGTTTACCTTCCTGCTGGAGCAGTACCTATTTATCTACTTGCACTTCGTGCTTTTGAACTGCTAGGTTGGCAGGAGCAGGGACCGAGCAACGGGAGCTCACCCCATCGTGGGGATTCGAACCGCTGACCTTCTGATCGGCAAGTCCTAGGCTCTGTGGTTTAACCCACAGCACCGTTGCCCCAAACTGTGCAGCAGCTTACACATCTGTTAAATGAATAAACAACTTTTGCTCAGAGTAGACCCAATGAAATGCATGGGCATGACTCACTTAGCCCCATTAACTTCAGTGCGTCTACTTCGAGTACAACTTAATTGGGTACCGCCTGTGATCAGTGACTGGGCAAAATCTGGTCTGTGGATGATCACCTCTTGCCCTACTGAGTACAAACAGGGAGAAGGAATAGAAGAATTGTGTCGCTGACATCTATTTATAACTTTCTCTTCAAGAAGATAATCTTCTGTTCTTTCTTTTTTTGTTACAGGCGCCACCAAAACGAACAAGATTATAAGGGTTCATACTGGTTAAAGGAGAGACCTGAAATTTGCAGTATTATAGGTGGTAACAGAATTAACTGGATATTTCCTAACAATACGACTATTTGGACTAATATAACAATAACAGCTGGTGTGGTATAGTGTTGAGGGTTTTGGACTGGGATCAGGGTTCAAATCCCCACTCAGCTACAAAGCACACCAGTCATTGCCTCAAAGCCCAGCCTACCTCACGGGCTAGTTGCGAGAATCAAAATGAGGAGGGGGGGAGGTAAAGGTAAAGGGACCCCTGACCATTAGGTCCAGTCGTGGCCGACTCTGGGGTTGCGGCGCTCATCTCGCTTTACTGGCCGAGGGAGTACAGCTTCCGGGTCATGTGGCCAGCATGACCAAGCCACTTCTGGTGAACCAGAGCAGCGCACGGAAACGCCATTTACCTTCCCGCCAGAGTGGTACCTATTTATCTACTTGCACTCTGATGTGCTTTCGAACTGCTAGGTTGGTAGGAGCAGGGACCGAACAACTGAAGCTCACCCCATCGTGGGGATTCGAACCGCCGACCTTCTGATCGGCAAGTCCTAGGCTCTGTGGTTTAACCCACAGCACCACCCGCGTCATCCGCGGGGGGGTGGGGTGGGGGGTGGAGAGAACCATGTAAATAATAAAATAAACATTTTTTTGTCGTCCCCCCTTTCCTCCTTCTTTCCCTTCTCTCCACTGCTCTTGCTAATGAATCTTTATTCTCTAATGTGCTAATGAATTTTCACTGTCAGATGGCCGATGAATTTCCTTACTTGCAGATGGTGGTGTGATGATTAATTTTATGCTCCTACAGTATATTAGCTTATACGTACCAAGTACTTATTTAACTATTTAATTTACAGTTTTGTTTCAATCACATTTAAGTGAGTGAGCAGAACTAGTTCTCTGAAAGGAAACGCACACAAAAAACAACACATTTTGGGCCCCCATAAACAGATTAAGGAAGCTGAGTCCTAACTAGAAGGGAAAAGATGGGGAAATCTAGGAATATGAATCTTACATGGTAAAACAGGGATAGGGAATATGTTTCAGCCTGAGGGCCACAAGGAAAGAAGCATTCTCAGAGTTCAAATACACATTTCATCCAGGCAAAAGCACTTGGGGGACAATGAAGGGTCAGTGAAGGCTGTGGCTGGGGAGAATTCCAGGGCCAGACAGTGTCTTGGGGGCCACCTTTGGGCCCTGGGTCTGAGGTTCCCTGCACCTGTAGTCTTCAGGAATTGCAGACCTTTAAGAGATATGTGGGGGACGCGGGTGGCACTGTGGGTTAAACCACAGAGCCTAGGACTTGCAAATCAGAAGGTCGGCGGTTCGAATCCCTGTGATGGGGTGAGCTCCCGTTGTTCAGTCCCTGCTCCTGCCCACCTAGCAGTTCGAAAGCACGTCAAAGTGCAAGTAGATCAATAGGTACCGCTCCGGCGGGAAGGTAAACGGCGTTTCCGTGCGCCGCTCTGGTTCGCCAGAAGCAGCTTAGTCATGCTGGCCACATGACCCGGAAGCTGTACGCCGGCTCCCTCGGCCAACAAAGCGAGATGAGCGCCACAACCCCAGAGTCGTCCGTGACTGGACCTAATGGTCAGGGGTCCCTTTACCTTTTAAGAGATATGTGGACATATGGAGAAAATGTGGGACAAGGCGGGAAAGAAATCTTAAACTAGGATCACAGTGGAAGAAAAGACTGTGAATGGACAGGCAAAAAGGAGAAAAGATCAAAAGTCAGAAGGAGGAGGAACATAGAATTTCCACAATAAAGTACGAACGTAAAATAGCAGATGAAAGCACTCTGTCACCCTTGTACAACAAATCCACTTTTATAGAACAAAATGGGACGTTTGCAGTTAGGAAAGTGATGGGGAAATCCACTAAAAAGCGTTGGGCCAAATGAATGATTAATGGTACGACCTGAGGGCAAATCAGGATGGATGCTCCTTGTCATATAATTTGCCTCTAAACTGATCGGAATGAATGTTCAGGAAAGACCGGATGTGGTCCAATTGCCCTGTAAGCGTTGTACAAGCAAATCTGGATGAATGTTCATGTCAGCTGGAGGAGCCCTTAATGGTAACACTGCACAGAGAGGCAAACTACCCCCAGGAATGCATTTGTTTCTTTAAAATGGAATGTGAGGATTATGAACCTCCGAGAGCAAAAGGGTCTTCTGCGGTTATTCAACTGCTCGGCAGAATCTATTTGCTGGAGAACAGCCTGCGGGGGCTTATGAAACTTTCCCCTCAATATGCTGCCCACATATTTTACAAAACACTTTGGAATTGTTGTGCGGCGCTAAGTCAATTCCTTTCAGCCAGGCTTCCCCTCCCTCCTAACTGCTTTGCTGACTCAAGTGGCTGAATGTTAACACAAAGTAAGTGTAGAAAAATAAATAAGAGAGTGATCAAAATGCAAACATGCGGAGGCACCCCCCCTTTGTTAAATTGCCACCATGAAACATGAACAAACAACCATAAACCTCCCATAAAGCTTGGAGTGGCTCCCTTTTGAAGAAAGGTTACAAATTTGAGGCTTTTTTGTTTGTTGAGAGAAAGGGCAAGTATCCCATGTGGGGGGAATACTGTTGCACTGGTTTCCTGCTTGCAGGCTTCCCATAGGCTGGGTTGCATCCTGCGAGAATAGATGCTGGCTGATGAGCCTTTGACTTGGTCTAGAGTCTAGACCATGGGTAGGCAAACTAAGGCCCGCGGGCCGGATCCGGCCCAATCGCCTTCTAAATCCGGCCCGCGGACGGTCCAGGAATCAGCGTGCTTTTACATGAATAGAATGTGTCCTTTTATTTAAAATGCATCTCTGGGTTATTTGTGGGGCATAGGAATTCGTTCATTTCCCTCCCTTCAAAATATAGTCCAGCCCCCCACAAGGTCTGAGGGACAGTGGACCGGCCCCCTGTTGAAAAAGTTTGCTGGCCCCTGGTCTAGACTCTTCTAATGTCGTTTCCCTCCCAGGACTAACAACTGACTTCGGAGAGATTTGGAACGGCAACACAGTTTGTGTGACAAGGTTTAGAGGGAGAGCATTTACCCCCCCTCCTCTGTAGGCTGCAGTCCTGATTAAATGCTCTAGTATCAAAATTTATTATTATTATTATTATTATTATTATTATTATTATTATTATTATTTGAATTTATATACTGCCCTATACCCAGGGGTCTCAGGGCAGTTCACAGAATAAAATCAAGATAGAAAACCACAAAATATCTAATAAAAATAAAAACAATAACCCAACAGCACACACCCCTCACACACAAAAAAAACACATTTTAAAAGGGCATAGGATGTAAATCGGATCAACGAAAGGTTTCGTTAAAGAACGTTTTTGCCTGGCGCCTAAAGGTGTGTAATGAAGGCGCCAGGTGAACTTCCCTGGGGAGAGCATTCCACAGAGGGGGAGCCACTGCAGAGAAGGCCCCGTTCTCATGTTGCCACCCTCCGGACCTCTCAAAGAGGAGGCACACGAAGAAAGGTCTCAGAAGAAGGTCTCTTTCATATGGAAAGAGGCAATCCTTGAGGTATTGCTGTCCTGAGCCATTTCAGGATTTATAGGTCTAAACCAGTGCTTTGAATTGGGCCCAGAAGCTAATTGGTAGCCAGTGCAGTCGGACCAGGATCGGTGTAATGTGCTCAAACCATCTTGCTCCCGTGAGCAACCTGGCTACTGAATTCTGCAGCAGCTGAAGTTTCCGAACCGTCTTCAGAGGCTGATACGTTAAATGCAAACATACAAATACACACATCACCCTCTATATTTCTCACTGTACAAAAGAAACTCTGGTGAGGAAAATACTCTGTAGGGGGTAGGATCTTCAAAACAGCTTACTGTGGACTGAGCAACACATTTCTCCAGAAATGTCTGGGAGAACAATCACAAACATTGCTGGGGCCACTGATATGCAGGGATGGGGGATGGGGGCAAAGGTCAAATTGTATTTTTGAAGGTGAACCAACCTAATTTGCACTTTCCAAGAAGAGGACACAAACTTGAACTCAGCCTTTCCAAGTTGCACTTCTCTGAATTTTACAGGGCTGTTCTCCAGCCATGTAATGTGCATATATGTGTGTTGGGAGGGGGAAGGTGTAGAAAAAAAATATAGATAAGTTGGGGAGAATAACATACAAAAATACAGGATGGGTATTCTGTGGTACCTGTAAAAGGGTGACTGAAGTGATCCGGTCAGTGCGTCTGGTTGCTAACCAGAAGGTTGGTGGTTCAAGCCCACCCAGGTTTATCAAAAAATAGATAGGTTGGGGAGAAGAATAACATACAAAAAAAAACAGGATGGGCGGGTGGCGCTGTGGGTTAAACCACAGAGCCTAGGACTTGCCAATCAGAAGGTCGGCGGTTCGAATCCCCTCAATGCGGTGAGCTCCCATTGCTCAGTCCCTGCTCCTGCCCACCTAGCAGTTTGAAAGCACGTCAAAGTGCAAGTAGATAAATAGGTACCGTTCCGGCGGGAAGGTAAACGGCGTTTCCATGCGCTGCTCTGGTTCGCCAGAAGCAGCTTAGTCATGCTGGCCACATGACCCGGAAGCTGTACACTGGCTCCCTCGGCCAATAAAGCAAGATGAGCGCCGCAACCCCAGAGTCGGTCACGACTGGACCTAATGGTCAGGGGTCCCTTTACCTATTCTGTGGCACCTGTAAAAGAGCGAGTGTCTGGTCAATGTGTCTGGCTGCTAACCAGAAGGTTGATGGTTCAAGCCCACCCAGGCTTATCACACTTCCAGCTCTATAATTCTATGATTCTATGGTTCATACAGAAGAGGGTGATAAACCACTGGCTCTGCCAATGTTCCTGAACACCAGCTCCTGAAACCAGCTCCCACCAGCCAGCACAGCCAGTTTTCAACTAGGATTGGTGTTGGAAGGACAGGGATTTGCCACCCCTCTTCTAGAATTGCTGGATTCACAGAATCACAGAATTGTAGAGTGATTCTGGTCATCCAGTCCAACCCCCTGCAATGAAGGAATCTTTGGCCAAAACGTGGGACTCGAATCCACAACACTGCGTTGAAGAGTGGAATGCTCTACCAACTGGATTGTCATCCCCCCCCCCAAAAAAAACCCTTTTCAGCTGGCAAACAAGATGCCAAAGTGGAGTGGAATTTAACTAAGCACTTTTTAAATTTATCCCAATAACTTAAACATAGCTCTCTAGAGGGACACGCCATCCCAGGAAAGGAAATTCTTACACATGGGGAGGGAAATTCGGTAAAGAAAAGCTGCAAGTGTCCGTTCTGCGTAAGAGAAAGACATAATTCGAAACTGGTTTCAATTACCCCCCCCCTTAAAAAAAAAAAAGGGACGATGAGAATGCTGGTCATAAAGCATGTTAAACGGTTTAAAGAAAAATGATTTCTTAGGCATTGCAAATTAGATAATAAAAAGCACTGGACAAAACAAATAAATTATGCCGTGGCTTTAGAGCCTTAGTTATTATAATAAATAACGTATAAATCCGATACTGTGTTTACTGGCAACGTTTTTCTTCCCTCCCCCCCCCCCCGCCGCCTCTGATCAAGATGAGATGATCCATCATGTAATTTAATCACCGCCATCATCATCACCGTTTTTCGTGCCAGAAGGAAAGAGACAAAAATTGCTCGGAAGGCTGAGGCTGACAATGGACAGAATCCCAGGACAAGGCAGATAATGGGTTGAGACAACTCTGCTGCTGTGTGCAGACTCTGTCTGGGCTTCCAGCTGTCAGGCTGTCACAGGCTTCATGCCCATTGACTTTGGCTGAAGTTCTCCCAAACCAGGGTGTGTGTGTGTGTATAAGGGGTGGCGGCGGTGAGTGGCAGGGCGCGGGGCCAGGATGAAGCCATTCCAGCTCTGAGATGCGATGCAGCTGAAACGCTAATTACATGCAAGCTCTCCCTGACTTACACAGCAATTTTGTAATTTGAGCACCGGGTTTCGTAAGGGCAGGAGAAGCGCCGTAACATAAGGCTTCTCCTCCCTCTCTTGTGCATGTGTGCGTGCACACAAACACACACAAACACACACACACACAGTAAGCTCTTTTCAGATACCACGCTTCACACTTTGCCGGGACAGCGTGGGTGTTCCCGGGTTAGCAAATACGCAAAGCGTATCATGATATATGCAACGGCTGCCTAAGCATCTCTTGGCCACGCTTTGGCAGAGGCAAGAGGCAATTTTAAAACAAGAGACACATGCCAGTTGAAAGCAGAGCTGGATGGGGTCAGGCCTGGCTCTCCACCCTTGAAATAATTTGCTGTCATTTTCCTGGGTTGCAATCAAGAACCCCCACGTGCAAAAACTGCATTAGGGAGAGCCAAGCTACACAGTAAGTGCTTGCTTTTAAAAGGGTGCTTACAGGCATCCTTCCACTAGGAAAAGTAGCTGTATGGGTAGAAGACTCTCCAAATGTCCCTGTTTTCCAGGAACAGTCCGAGGTTTACAGAAGCCGTCCCGGTTTCTGATTTGATCCTGGAATGTCCTGCTTTTCCTTAGGACGTCTCTATCTTCATTGGAGATCTGTTAGAGGGTATGGAGTTATGTGAACCCCAAGCCAAGGAGATAAGTAACTATCCCCCATTGTTCTGCCCGGACACTGAGGTCCAGCACCGAGGGCCTTCTGGCGGTTCCCTCGCTGCAAGAAGCCAAGTCACAGGGAACCAGGCAGAGGGCCTTCTTGGTAGCGGCACCCGCCCTGTGGAACGCCCTCCCACCAGATGTCAAAGAGAACAACAACTACCAGACTTTTAGAAGACATCTGAAGGCAGCCCTGTTTAGGGAAGCTTTTAATGTTTGATGCATTACTGTATTTTAATATTTTGTTGGAAGCCGCCCAGAGTGACTGGGGAAGCCTAGCCAGATGGGCAGGGTATAAATAATAAATTATTATAATATTATTATTATACGTCCTTTGGAAGACTTCAGAAGGCAGCCTTGTATAGGGAAGTTTTTTAAAAAAAACGTTTAATGTTTTATTATGTTTTTATATATGTTGGAACCTGCCCAGAGTGGCTGGGCAACCCAGTCAGATGGGTGGGGTATAAATAATAGAATTATTATTATTAAAGAGCATGTCTCTATTTTCATTGGAGAAATGTTGGAGGGTTCAGGATTCCCTATCTGTTCCCTGGCACTCTCCTCAGCCCATTCCCGCCAGGTCAGAACCCCTCACTGATCCTGCTCCACAAACTGTTCTGGGACAGAAATAATGTCTCTTGGTTGCCTAGAAGAATGAGGAGGTGTGTGTGTAAAAAGCCGTCTTTTGCATGGCTGGAATGCAGCCTCCCGTACAAAGTCATACACCCCCCCATAGCTGCTGGCAAGGAATATTGCAGGTGACACAGGTGAGCTAGGAGAAGAAGGAGCCCAGGTGTTTCTGGCAGGAGACAGACGCCGCCTTGAAGCTGGCACTCCTGCGAAAGTGTTGGGGATGTGGTGACACAGTTTAAGCGGTGGGTGCCTTTCCAGAGGTTTGATATGGGGCAACAGCTTCCTTAGGCTCAGGCAAGCAAATTCCACAAGCCAAGGTGAGCTTTTGAGGTCACAGTCTCCAAGCCACTCCATCAGAAGAAGAGTTTGGATTTGATATTCCGCTTTATCACTACCCGAAGGAGTCTCAAAGCGGCTAACATTCTCCTTTCCCTTCCTCCCCCACAACACTCTATGAGGTAAGTGGGGCTGAGAGACTTCAAAGAAGTGTGACTAGCCCAAGGTCACCCAGCAGCTGCATGTGGAGGAGCGGAGACACGAACCCGGTTCCCCAGATTACGAGTCTATCGCTCTTAACCACTACACCACACTGACTCCAGTTGGTGAAGCTACCTGCCAAGGCATCTAGCTGGGAGACTAACTGCCGCCCTTGCATTTGCTGCTGTGGCAGTGGTGTTTTGTAGTGGCATAGTGGGGGGGGAGCATGGGGGCTGTGGCCCAGGGCACAACTTCTGATGGGGCACAACCAGGTGCCCCCACGCACGTGCCGGTTTCCATGAGTATCCTCACCCTTCCCTGGCAAAAGGTGAGAGGGTCGGACAGAGGGACACAGGTGAGGAGCAACCCCAGCGTAGCCTGTCCCATGCTCCTCTCCCTGGGCGTCAGGGAGATTTGCCTGCCAAGGGCCACGTCGGCCAGCCGGCTCCCCCCTGCCCACAGGCAGTGCAGCTTGGCCCCACTTGGCTCAGGTGCAGGGGTGTTTAGGTGGCATCGGCGGCTTGCCTGCCCCGGGCTCCAGCAACCCACACTACACCACTTGTGTTTCACATGCTGCCACCTTGGCGGATGACCCTGCAGAGGCATCACGGCTTCCAAGGGTGGGCCAACTCACACTCCTTGCTCTGGGCCACAGAGTAACACATGATGGGGATGAGGGTTTCAATATCTGTGTGGTTGGGTGTTGCTGGCACCACGCCTATTTGTTCCAGCTGTCGTCCTGGAGCATATGCTGTGTGCTTGGTCCCTGATTGGCTGCCCTGAGGTGGGCGGGGCCGGTGGGCCTGCCGGGAGCCGTGCGTGTGGATTGTGTGGTGCGGCAGAATTGCTGGACTTGGGTGCAAGTTCTGCGGCACTTGTAGCTCCTTGGATGCTGTGGATTTTTGCACTGACAGATCTATCTCCTTGCTTTGGACTCCTGTGTAAATGAACAAACTGCAATCCGTGCTGCCTTTCTGCCAAAGCACTCAAGGCCGTGCACAATTTCAGATAATGGCTTCTAGTCTGAGAGACATGATGTAAAAGTGTGGGTGGCTGGGAAGGAACGGGAAGAGAAGAGGAAATTAAGCGAGAGGTGGGTGCCGCATCTTTCATGCGCTTACATAAGAAAGGCATGTCATGGTCAGGAGTAACTTTCAGCGCTGGGAGTCAATTCTAGGGCAGGAAGAGTCAAATCGCAGGTGGGCTCAGCTAGGTTTGTCCTGCCATTTGTTTTGGAGTTTTGGTTGCCATGGAGTTCTTAGGGGAAAGGGCGATTTGTTGTTGTTGAAAAGAAATGAGAGAGCGAGAGAGAGCGCTTGTGCCTTGGATGCTGCTAAAGAGCCACAATACGGATAGTCACATTTTCCTAATGGATGCCCTTGAAAACAATGCTGGGTCAGGATACTGCCCTGTTCCCAGGGGCATCCTGTGCCAGGAACGCAATGCGGCTTAGCCATCATGAAGCGGTGGCAAGGCTTTTCGTTGCAGGAAAAGAAGAAAAGTCCTTTTGGAGGCCATCCAAAAACCAGAGGTCCTTAAAATTTGTCCATTCTGGGCATTAATGGGTCAGAAAAGCCCCCTGGATCCAGCCCATCTAGTCTAGCATCCTATTCACACAGTAGCCAACCTGATGACTCCTGGAAGCTCACAAACATGACGTGAAGCAACAGGAATTCTCAACAACTGGTATTCAGAGGCATTCTGACAGCGCAGCATAGCCACCGCAGGTAGTAGCCGTTGATAGCACCAGTGGCGTAGCGTGGGTTGTCAGCACCCGGAGCAAGGCAAGTAATTTGCGCCCCCTAACCCGTGGATTTGCGCCCCCTAACCCTAACCTCCAGATGTTGCGCCCGGTGCGGCCGGCCCCCCCTGCACCCCCCACGCTACGCCACTGGATAGCACTAACCCCCATGAATTTGCCTAAAACTCTTTTAAAGCCATCTGAGTTGGGAGCCATCACTAGTTTTTGTGGGAGTGAATTCCATGCAATGTGTGAAGAAGTCCTTTCTGTTATCTGTCCCAAATCTTCCAATATCCAGCTTCGTTGGTACGCCCCTAGTTCTCCTATTAGGAGAGTACAATCATACCTTGGTTCTCAAACGGAATCTGTTCCGGAAGTCCGTTCAACTTCCGAAAATATTCGGAAACCAAGGTGCGGCTTCTGATTGGCTGCAGGAGCTTCCTGCACTCAATTGGAGGCCACAGAAGCCGCGTTGGATGTTCGGCTTCCAAAAATAGTTCGCAAACCAGAACAGTCACTTCTGGGTTTCAGGCATTCGGGAGCCAAAATGTTCGAGAACTAAGCTTTTTGAAAACCAAGGTATGACTGTAGGAGAAAAGGACCTCCCTTATCCACGTTCTCCACAGAGTGCATGCAATTTTCTGGGGGAGGGGGCATTTTTGCCACACCCAAAACCTTACGAAATCTGGCACGGCTGAATACAGTGGTACCTCGGGTTAAGTACCGTGCTTTTCGCTCTGTAAGACGCACCAGACCACAAGACGCACCTAGTTTTTGGAGGAGGAAAACAAGAAAAAAAATATTCTGAATCTCAGAAGCCAGAACAGCAAGAGGGATCTCTGCGCAGTGAAAGCAGCAATCCCTCTTGCTGTTCTGGCTTCTGGGATAGCTGCGTAGCCTGCATTCGCTCCTTAAGACTCACACACATTTCCCCTTACTTTTTAGGAGGGAAAAAGTGAGTCTTATAGAGCAAAAAATACGGTACTTAATTCGATCCGGAGCTCCGTGCTTAACCTGAAATTGTTTTTAACCTGAGGTACCACTTTAGCTAATTGAGACCTCCTGCTGCCGCCACGCTGCCAGAGCACAATTTCTGTTCTCATCCTGAAGCAAAGTTCTTAACCTGAAGCACTATTTCTGGGTTAGCAGAGTCTGTAACCTGAAGCTTCTGTAACCTGAGGTACCACTGTACTTCAGCCTGACACCAAAGAAGACTTAAGATGCACAAAAGGAGCTATGCCCATGAGAAGCCTGCACGTGCGGGTCTTGTATCCTCAAGTCACTCGGGAGGCACTTAGGCTAATCCACCTATGACCTCGCAGGCTAAAAGCCTCCAGCATCTGACAGAGAAATGCTGCTCTCAGTCTCTCAGCCTATGGGCTCCTACATATTGAGCATTCCTCTGGATTTGCTTGCACAAAAGTTTCCGTGGAAGTTAGATTATATCCGGTCTCCCCTGAGCATTCATTTCTGACCTGCTTACAGGGCAGTTGGACGACAAGCACAGTGCCGGATTTACGTATAAGCTAAACAAGCTATAGCTTAGAGCCCCACTCTCTTGGGGGCCCCCAAAAAAATTAAAGGGAAAAAATCCTGGATGTACAGTTCCAAAATATAAGATAAAAAACAAATAAAATAAAAAGAAATAAAACCTACATACAGCAACAGTGTTTTGTGTTGTGTAGGCTCCTATTTGTTATGTGCAAATGGCTTTAGATACCTATTAGGTCCATAAATTACTTAATAATAATAATAATTATAAATTTTATTTATACCCCGCCCTCGCTAGCCAGAGCCGGGCTCAGGGCGGCTAGCACTATTAAAATTACAGTTAAACAACAACAACAACAACAACAACAACAACCAATTTAAAATACAGGTTAAAATGCAATTTAAAATGCAGCTTCATTTTAATAGTAGCCCATAGATCAAAACCATAAGGGGAGGGAAACATAAGGGTCAGACTGAGTCCAAACCAAAGGCCAGGCGGAACAGCTCTGTCTTGCAGGCCCTGCGGAAAGATGTCAAGTCCCGCATATAGCATATATTCAACACAAAAAACAGTGACAATTTGCTGTTGAAAAAGGACAGCTGGACATATAAAGAGCCCCATTGCCTTCATTGGTTGAGGGCCTCATCAATCCTAAATCTGGCCCTGGACAAGTATCATTCACCCCAACTCGTTTGAAGAGTGCTTACAGAATTCCCATTAACGTTTCATTCATCCCAACAATTTTGGGTGCATTTTCCGTGCCACTTTCCAAACCACAAAAAGTTTTATTGCTCAGATTTGATGACATAACGCTTGAATCCACTTTAGCTCTCCAAACCTGTGTCCCTGAACCCCTCCCTCCTAGTGACTCTGCCACGGTGGTTCTGGCTATTACTACAGAAACCAGCTCTCAAGGATCTATTTGTCCCTTTTTTCTGTTTTTGCCTTCAAGCAGTGACTGACAGCATAACAATCAAACATTCCCAGAAACCCGCGTATTGTACTGAGTATAGTAAAGACGTGGGCGAGCGGAGAGCAGAGTAAAAACCTGCTCTCAGAGAAACCTGCTGTGTGGTGGCAAACGAATAACAAGCCGTTAGGAAAACCATTACTTTATTTTATTTTGATGAAGGAAGAGTAAAACGATTCAACAACATGTGCTGCTCCAGACTAAATAAACACTTAAGGGTCAAACCGGACATGACGTATAATAATAATAATAATAATAATAATAATAATAATAATAATAATAATAATATTGCCCTATCCCCGGAGGTCTCAGGGCGGTTCATGGGGGGGAAAGCAAAATATAAAACCACAAAATATATAATCAAAATGTAAACACCAACCTAATAACCCCCTCCCCCGAAAAAACCCATTTTAAAAGGGCATAGGATGCCAATCAAATCAACCAAAGGCCTAGTTAAAAAGGAATTTTGCTTGGCGCCTAAAGGTGTATGTAATAGGTATGAGTTACTCGTGCATAAACTGGTGCCTTTCTCGGTTAATTTGCCTTGTTAAACCTTTCTGACTGCACAGCCCCTTCTCATCGTGGCTGCCTCAGTCACTGGCAGAATCTGTCAGTGGGCGTTTCTTGAACCTCTTCCAACATAAAAGTTGTTTGACACCCAGTCTCCTCCTCCTCTCACTGCGCGGGAGTCTTCTGCGCAGGGAAGGCGTGGGTAGCGGAGGACCTGGGCTCTCCTCACTGATGTCCAGTGAAGAGTCCTGGAGCCCTCTCTCCAATTCCCCCGTCTGCCCCCCTTTATCCCTGGTGTTGCGCTGATTGGCTTCCCCCTCTACTGAGCTGTTTCTCCCCCTGCTGCTGGGTCCTTCGCCAGCATCATCTGGGAACCTCCCCTTCGCCTCTCGCTCCGATGTCAGTTCCCTGACAGTGTATAATGAAGGCGCCAGGTAAACTTCCCCAGGGAGAGTATTCCACAGACAGGGAGCCATTGCAGAGAAGGCCCAGTTCCTGTGTTGCCACCGTCCGGACCTCTTGAGGAGGTGACACATGAAGAAGGGTCTCAGAAGATGATCTCAGGGTCCAGGGTAGGTTCACATGGAAAGAGGTGGTTCTTAAGGTATGGTGGTTCTGAGCCATTTAAGGCCTTATAGGTCAAAACCAGCACTTTGAACTGGGCCCGGAAACTAATTGGTAGCCAGTGCAGTCGGACCAGGATCAGTGTAATATGCTCAAACTGTCTTGCTCTGGTGAGCAACCGGGCCGCTGAATTCTGTACTAGCTGATGTTTCCAAACCGTCTTCAGAGGCAGCCCTACGTATAACACATTGCAGTAATCTAGCCTTGAGATGATCAGAGCATAGACAACAGTAGTTAGGCTACCCCTGTCCAGATAGGGGCATAGCTGGGTCACCAGCCAAAGCTAATGGAAGGCACTCCGGGGCACTGAAGCCACCTGAGCCTCGCGCGACAGCAAAGGATCCACGAGGACCCCCAAGCTACGAACTGGCTCCTTCAGAGGAACTGTAGCCCCATCAAATGGAAGCAACCTCCCACCCATCTGGTCTAGGGAACCACCCACTAACTGCCTCTATCTGGATTGAGTTTCAGTCTGTTGGCTCTCATCCAGTCCATTACGGAGGGAAGACACTGGTCCAGCACTTCCACTGCAGACGTAAAGAAGAAATAGAGCTGAGTGTCATCAGCATACTGCTGACAACGTACTCCGAACCTCCGGAAAACCCCACCCATCGCTTTCATGTAGATGCTAAGCAACATGGGGGATAGGATTCAGCCCTGTGGAACCCCACTTTGAAGGTCTGACAGGGCTGAAAAGCATTCCCCAAGCAACACCCTCTGGGAACCACCGTCTAAGTAGGACTGGAACCACCGCAAAGCGATGTCACCGCTTTGTTCAGAGAGCCGCTTCAGAAGGACACCATGGTTGATTGCATTGAAAGCCTCTGAGAGGTCGAGGAGAATTAACAGGGACATGTTTCCCTTGTCTCTCTCTCAACAGAGGTCATCACACAGGGCGAGCAAAGCAGTTTCTGTGCCAAAACCGGGCCTAAACCCCGACTGAAATAGATCCAGAAAATCAGTTTCTTCCAAAGGCGCCTGGATCTGGTCTGCGACCACACTCGCTCCAGAACCTTGCCCAGGAAAGGGAGATTAGCAACTGGCCGGTAGTTAGTTTGGTTTTCCGAATCCAGGGAAGGTTTCTTAAGGAGTGGTTTTACCCCCGCCTCTGTCAAACAGGCAGGGACCACCCCCTCTCGTAAAGACTCATTGAACACCCCCCCAACCCAGCCAGCTGTTCCCTCCCTTCTGGTTTTTATCAGCCAAGAGGGGCAAGGATCCAGGGTGCAAGCAGTTGCCTTGACCGATCCAAGCCCCTTGTCCACATTCTTGCACATTTAACAGGCAAGATTTAAGATATGCAAAGATCAATTAAATGGGGTTGTAGCAGGCAGAGGTCCTGCTGAGGTCCTAAGGAAAACTGTGCCTGGTAGTTGTATTGGGAGGCAATATCCCATTGGCACCATGCTAGGTAAAGGTAAAGGGACCCTGACCATTAGGTCCAGTCGTGGCCGACTCTGGGGTTGCGGCGCTCATCTCGCTTTATTGGCCGAGGGAGCTGGCGTAAAGCTTCCAGGTCATGTGGCCAGCATGACCAAGCCGCTTCTGGCGAACCAGAGCAGCGCACGGAAACGCCATTTACCTTCCCGCCGAAGTGGTACCTATTTATCTACTTGCACTTTGACATGCTTTCGAAATGCTAAGTTGGCAGGAGCAGGGACCGAGCAACGGGCGCTCACCCTGTCGTGGGGATTCGAACCGCCAACCTTCTGATCGGCAAGTCCTAGGCTCTGTGGTTTAACCCACAGCGCCACCTGCGTCCCTGGCACCATGCTGGTGGGTGGCAAAAATGGGAGGGGAAAATGTCATGAGTGTGGGACGGACCGAAATCTGAAGAGGGGGAAGGGGAGAAAAGCTCTCTGCAAGTGAGGAGTTCAGCCCTTCAGAAAGAGCTATCTCTTCCTTCCTTCTTCAGTCATCCTTCCCAGGAAGCCCTAGGAATTTTCTCTGAGGGGAACAAGTGGTCTACTAACAACCCTCAGCATCCTTATCCAACCACAGTTCCCAGGATCCTTTGCAATAAGCCACAAGTGTTTAAAGTGGGATGCTACTTCATTAAATCTACAGTGCCGACAGGGCTTTACAGCTACAGGCTCCAGCCCTAAAGCTCTCTGAATCTTCATTGTGTGGTTCACACAATAAGATTGTGTGACAGGATGAATATATTTCCCCCTCTAGTATTATTATTATTAGTAGTAGTAGTACAGTGGTACCTCAGGTTAAGTACTTAATTAGTTCTGGAGGTCCGTTCTTAACCTGAAACTGTTCTTAACCTGAAGCACCACTTTAGCTAATGGGGCCTCCTGCTGCTGCCGCGCCGCAGGAGCATGATTTCTGTTCTTATCCTGAAGCAAAGTTCTTAACCTGAAGCACTATTTCTGGGTTAGCGGAGTCTGTAACCTGAAGTGTATGTAACCTGAAGCGTATGTAACCCGAGGTACTACTGTAGTAGTAATAGTATTAATTTTATTTCTATACTGCCCTATACCCAAAGGTTTCAGGGCGGATCAGATAAAGTACCGTATTTTTTGCACCATAACACTCACTTTTTTCCTCCTAAAAAGTAAGGGGAAATGTCTGTGCGTGTTATAGAGGGAATGCCTACGGGTGGCATGCCTACGGATTTTCCTCCTCTAAAAACTATGTGCGTGTTATGGTCGGGTGCGTGTTATAGAGCGAAAAATACGGTATATCTTTAACTGGAAGAACACACTCGCTTTTGGTTATGCAGCCGGTGGGCAGCCGGTAATGGCAGAGTGAAGGCCCAATTGTGGGACAGAGCCAACACTAAAGTACAATAGCAGTGTGTGTACGTCTATGTGTTTGAATGCTTGCTATGGAAATTGTAGTGTCACGAGTACCTATTTTCATCTTTGAAATGTCAGAAAGCCTGCTACGCATGCAGAGGTACCATGACAGACCCAACAGGGAGATTTTATGAGAAATTCTATTCCACTGCCAATGTGTTAACAGTGACTCATTTGATTTGTTCACTACACAGGGAACTGACCTGAGAGGAAAAACACGTTTCTCCATCTGCTGGCTTTCCCCCCAACCTTATCTGTTTTCCATCCATGAAAAACAGCTGGTTTATAGTTTCTCTGTGAAGCAGAGTTCCGTCGTCACACCAAAAAGCCCATGCCCACTTTTCATCTGTTCCAAATTAGCTGGAAGAGTCAGAATACCACCCATGATAAAGGATTTCGCACCAGTGGAATTTGTTCTTCCTTGGGGACGTTTACCACAAGACTGAACAAAGGGAGCTATATCCCATTCTAGCTTAGGGAAACACCAGAGTACAATTAATGCGATCTCAACTATTTCCACTGGTTTACTCCCAGGCAAGTAGGGTCAGGATTGCAGCCTTAGGATTGCATCCAATGTTTAAATTCATGGACACAACTAACAGGGGCCCATTCATGTCAATGGGAATACTCTGAGTAGGACTTAGCAGGATCCTAAGAGAGAGAGAGAGAGAGAGAGAGAGAGAGAGAGAGAGAGAGAGAGTATCAGGCTTTTATTTCCTATTTATTTAAGGCATCTTTCTTTTTCTTGTTATTTAGATGAGTCCATTTATTGGTGCAAATGTTTATTTAGCTAACAAGAAACCGCCTTTCTAAATCTGAATCCTTGCAACTGACAGTGTCTTAGGGTGCCATATGCAAGATGTTTTTTACCCTACAAGGGAGTTCTCAACATTTATATGTAAGTGTAAAGAGTCCCTTCTTTGGTCACCTATGGTGAGTAAGACTCACTCTCAGGGAAGAGGCAAAGAAGGTGAAGACATCCTTTTTATCCTAAGTCTTTTGAGACCTTTTGAAGGTGAAGAAAAAGAGTCTAAATGTCCCAGAAGTCGGTTTTTGTTTTGTTGTTAACTTTCAACACTTCTTTTCTGCAATATGAGAAACTGCACACCGATTCAAATCAATGGCCCATATAACCCAAAAGTGTCAACACTGAATCGAGGTGGAGGGCCAAAATGTCACTTTGGTGCAATTTTGCCCATTTTTTGGCATAGGTTCAGCTGCCTCTCATTGCCAAACTCAGCATGAGAGTTCCTGAGGTGGAACTGCAGATTTTATCAATGTTTGGATAGTGGGCGCCATTTTGAATCAAGTTGGTGGACCCAAATGTGACTTTGGTGTGAATTTGTCCATTTTTCACAAAGTTCCGGCCTCCTCTTAAGATATTCTCGCCAAACTCAGCACAAGGGTTCCAAGGTGGAATGGCTGTTTAGTTGATGTCTGGGTGCTGAGTTCCATTTTGAATCCACATGGAGACCAAAACATGGTTTCGGCTGACTTTGCCCAAATTTTGGCGTGATGGGTCAAAACTCACAAATTGTACTACCCTTTTAAAGCTCACAATATTCAACAAATTCCTGGGCAGTGTTAAACACCCCTCACTAGTAGGAACTATAACAAGGTGGTGTGCAACATAACAATAACACAACAATAACAACATTGGTAAAAACATTAGTAACAATAAAAACAAGTATCCAAACTTGGAGTAGAGCCACTGAAATGAATAGACATGAGATAGTCATGCTCATTAATTTCAATGGGTCTACTTTGAGTAGGACTTGCACTGGATTAAACCCACTGGTTAAAAAAAAGAGAAACATTCCAAAGACCTGTCTGAACAATACATTTTAAAAAAAGTAAATAGGGATTATTCCTGCTGAACGTCTATTGGCAAGGAGTTCCACAGGGCAGGGTTTGCCATGCTGAAGGCTCAGACCCTGGTAAAGGATGAGTGAACCTCAGGGGCATTGGGGACCACCAAAAGTCTTCCACCAGAAGATCTCAGTGATGAAGATGGAACATGAAGAACCAATTTGCCTAAATTGTTTAAGGCTTTGTGAATTAACACAAGAACTTTGTGTTACAGTTGGCAGCCAGTGAAGCTCTCCCAGCAAAGGGAGTGACATGTTGCTGGTGACCTGATCCTTTGAGGATCCTGGCCGCTGGCTTCCACACTAGTCGCAGATTCCGGACCAGATTTCCCTGCAGTCTATAACCCTGTCTTTTATTCTGGGCTGTCAACATCTAACAAAATGGCAAGCACACGGAGAGCCTTTAAATCAGGCGTTGTCAACCTGGTTCCTACCGCCCACTAGTGGGAGTTTCAAGATTCTAGGTGGGCGGTAGGGGGTTCTATGGCACAAGCTAAATCCTCCTTCTATCGAGCACTGGTGGGCGGTAAGGAAATTTTACCATCAATTTTACCATGCATTAGTGGGCGGTAGGTATAAAAAGGTTGACTAAATGGTGGTCTTTAAATGGTGGTCAATGCATTGGTAATCTTAGAATTAGACTACTGCAATATGCTGTGGCGGGGGCTATCCTTGCACCTCGTTTGGAAGCTGCAGCTTTTGCAAAATGCATCTGCTAGGGTGCTTAGCAGGGCACCCAGATCTACACCAGCATTGAAAGATCTGCACTGTCTGTCTGTTATACAGTGGTACCTCGGGTTACGAACTTAATTCATTCCGGAAGTCCGTTCTTAACCCGAAGCGTTCTTAACCCGAGGTGCGCATTCCCTACCTAGGCCTCCCGCAGCCCCGGAAGAGGAATTGCATTCATATCCCAGGGCAAAGCTTGCAACCCAGGACACCTACTTCCAGGTTTGTGGAGTTCGTAACCCAAAGCGTTCGTAACCCAAGGTACCACTGTAGTTTCATGGACCAACACTCAGGCTGGTTGAAACCTTGTAAAAGACAAAACTGCCCCAAGGTAGCTATGCTCTTGTTAAACACAAATCTTCGTCAGGCCATCTTCACAACATCTCTGAGGGCACTTGCACATCACACCCAACTGCGAGACACTCTTTCAGTGCCAATGAGCCAAATCCCCAACATTATAGCCCAGTTTGTACAGCAAGAGAATCTTGATCTCAGGGCTGTGGGTTCAAGCCCCACGTGGGGCAAAAGATCTCCGAATTTCAGAGGGTTGGACTAGATGAGTGGCCTGGTCTCTTCCAACTTTACAATTCTGTGATTCTATGAGCAGCCTTTGCAGTAGGCAACCTTCCTTTAGAGTCTGGCCTAGAATTGCTCATTTCAAACTCGTGGCTGACTTAAAGGAAAAGGGACCCCTGACCATTAGGTCCAGTCGTGGACGACTCTGGGGTTGCGGCGCTCATCTCACTTTACTGGCCGAGGGAGCTGGCGTACAGCTTCTGGGTCATGTGGCCAGCATGACGAAGCCGCTTCTGGTGAACCAGAGCAGCGCACGGAAATGCCGTTTACCTTCCCGCTGGAGTGGTACCTATTTATCTACTTGCACTTTGACGTGTTTTTGAACTGCTAGGTGGGCAGGAGCAGGGACCGAGCAACGGGAGCTCACCCCGTCGCGGGGATTCGAACCGCCGACCTTCTGATCGGCAAGTCCTAGGCTCCGTGGTTTAACCCACAGTGCCGCCTGCGTCCCCACCTTGGCTGACTTACACCTTGCTTTATTCCTTTATTGTCCTCAGCATTCAAAATTCACCATATGCTCCTGCTTGCAACCAAGTGAAGATGCCTGGGTGCTAGGATGGCGGCGTCTGACATCTCCACCATCTGGAGGTGCATGCCTGGGAATCCTTGGAACCCTGACTGTTTTCACACACTGGCAACACATTCTGTAGAATTCCACCCATTATATTTTATATGCCCAATCAGACTGAATTTCAGAAACAAAAAAAGTTGTATTGGAAAATATGGCTTTTGGGCTGCCTGGACCCAAAATGGCAACTAGACATTCCATGTTGGTGACTGCAACCTTGGTTTAAGGAGCCATTTCTCACCTAGCTTCTATATCTGAGTTTCTTGCACTGCCGCAAGGCCATAGCTGAGTGGCAACATCAGCTTTGCATGCATAAGGTCTCAGATTCCATTCCTGGCATCTTCAGGTGGGCCTGGGACAGACCTCCATCTGAAACCCTGAAGGGCCACTGCCAGCCAGTGCAGGCAGCACTAGCTAGATGGACCAATGGTCTGACTCTCTAGAAAGGCAGCTTTCTAAATCTGACATGTGTATTATTACATTTCTATCCCGCCTTTTTTCTCCAAGGAGTTGGAGGTGGTGTACATAGTTATCTTGCCCTCCTCATTTCATCCCCACAACAACCCTGTGAGGTAATAATAATAATAATAATAATAATAATAATAATAATAATAATAATTTATTATTTATACCCCGCCCATCTAGCTGGGCTTCCCCAGCCACTCTGGGCAGCTTCCAAAAAAATATTAAAATACTATAATACATCAAACATTAAAAGCTTCCCTAAACAGGGCTGCCTTCAGATGTCTTCTAAAAGTCTGGTAGTTGTTGTTCTTTTTGACATCTGGTGGAAGGGCGTTCCACAGGGAGGGCACCACTACCGAGAAGGCCCTCTGCCTGGTTCCCTGTAACTTGGCTTCTCGCATTGAGGGAACCACCAGAAGGCCCTCGCAGCTGGACCTCAGTGTCCGGGCAGAACGATGGGGGTGGAGACGCTCCTTCAGATATACTGGACCAAGGCCGTTTAGGGCTTTAAAGGTCAGCACCAACACTTTGAATTGTGCTCGGAATCATACTGGGAACCAATGTAGGTCTTTCAGGACTGGTGTTACATGGTCTCGGCAGCCACTCCCAGTCACCAGTCTAGCTGCCGCATTCTGGATTAGTTGTAGTTTCCGGGTCACCTTCAAAGGTAGTCCCATGTAGAGGGCATTGCAGTAGTCCAAACAGGAGATAACCAGAGCATGCACCACTCTGGTGAGACAGTCCACAGGCAGATAGGGTCTCAGCCTACATACCAGATGGAGCTGGTAAACAGCTGCCCTGGACACAGATTTGACTGAGCTTTGTGGCAGAGGGGGGATTTGAACCCTAGTTTGCCAGGTCCTAGTCTAGCCCTCTAACCACTACACCACACTGGCACCTGGATGATCCACATGACCAACTGGGAGTGGGGGAAGACTACCTCAGTCAGGCTGCAAGGCACCCAAATCATGGAGGAAGCATGGAGAGGTTTTGAAAGCAAGGAAGGCTAATTTGTGGCTCTCCAGATGTTACAGGACTCCAAAGGTCATCCGCCACAGCCAGCAAGGCTCAGGTATGAGGGAAGCTGCAGTCCAGTGAGATCTGAAGGACTGTAGGTTCCGCAGCTGCCTAAGTGGTCAGATTCAGAACAGGTTACATGAAAGCAGGCGGTTGGAGGGAGTCTCTTTCAAACTCCCAAGGAACCGCCAACATCCCCCACACCTGGAATCATAGAATTGTAGAGTTGGATGGGACCCCATGGGTCATCTAGTCCAATCCCTGCAGGGCAGGAAGCACAGGTAAAAACTTTGGCACAGGAAGTGGGACTTCCAGGCACCTCTCAAACAAATGCTGACACTGCTCAGGGATAGAGTAGATGGTTTGGATGTCTCCTTGCCTGATGCCGGTCAGCGCAAGACAATACTCAGCTACATGGAGGCTTCTTGTCCCTTTGTTGCTTGTGCCTAAGTTGTGAGGTACAACACGAACCAGCAGCCTCCAGCCAGGGAACATATTTGTGGTGTTTTGTTTTGTTTTTTAAAACCCCCCACTACCACCCATCTTCCTTCCAAACAGTCCAGGGCAGCACACATTTTCCACATCACAACAGCCCTGCAAAGTAGGCCAGTCCGAGACATTGTGACAAGCCGAGGCTCACTCACTAAGCTTCATAACTGAGTCGGGATTTAAATCCAGGGTTCCATATTAGGTACAAAGTAGGTAGCTCAGCCTGGATAGCTCAGCTGGTTATAGCATGGTGCTGATAACGCCAAGCTGGATGGGACATATTCCTGCCTTGCGAGGAGTTGGACTAGAGGATCTTCAGGGTCCCTTCCAACTCTACAATTGTGCGATTCTATGAGATTGCCATGCAGTGAGGGTCACCGACCTGAATGGCTTTAAAAGGGGAACAGACACATCATGGAAGAGGAGGTTTCAATGGCTGCTACGGTCATGAAGGCTATGTTCTCCTTCCAGTGTTAGAAGCTCTATGCCTCTGTAGAGGGGACTTTTTATCATATGTGGTGGGAATGTAAAGAAGTTTTTAAAAATTGGGAAACGATATATAATGAACTGAAGAAAATGTTTAAAATGACATTTGTTAAAAAACCAGAAGCATTTTTATTAGGGATTGTAGGACAAGACCTGCCAAGGAAAATAAAGAATTTATTTATGTATGCAACAACAGCGGCAAGAGTCTTGTTAGCACAAGGATGGAAGAAGAATGAGGAACCCCCCCCCCTGACAAAAAAACAGTGGCAAGAGAAATTGATGGAGTGTGCAGAACTGGCTAAATTGACATACAATCTACGAGATAAGGACAACTGTGACTTTAAACAAGAAGGGGAACTTTTTACAAATGACTTAAAAAGACAGCAAAATGAATTGGACTCCTTGGCATGTTTTGAATAAACATACACAAATTTATTGATTGATAACATGGCAGATAGATAATGTAGGAGTTGCATAATTTTATAACATGCAGGGAATAATATGTGTTGAGAAATCAGAGAGAGGAGCTGAGGGAAGTCTCTGGGGGAGGGGAGGGAGGGTTTGGGGGTGGGGAAAAAGGGGAAAAAATAATGAATATGATATGTTTTGATAAGCTGTTATGTTGAAATTGCTAATAAAAACATTTTTTTAAAAAGATGCGCAATGCCTCTGGATTCCAGCTGCTGGGGAGCAAAAGTGGGGAAACAGCTTCTTGAATTCAGGTCCTGCCTGGGGGCTTTCCACAAGCATCTTGTTGGCCACTGTGAGAACAGGACGCTGGACGGGCCTGATTCAGCAGCGATGCGAACCCCATTGCTGCTGCTCCACCAGAGACAACTAATTGCATATCCGGCAGAAATTCATTCTGCAGGCAACGGGTTGCTCACATATCAGAATATACCCTCCTGTTAGCACAGCCCCCACCCTGTCCTTTCAAAACCCTCTGTCACCGCGCGACTAATAACAACAACACCGTGCCTCTCTGAGCATACACAGAGTACGTTCCTCCTCCCAACCCAGCCGCCAAAAACCAAGCAGGAACTCTGAAGAGATGCAGCCTTCCACAGAAGACCCGCCCACGTCCAACTGAACGCGGTGGTGATGGATATGATTCATTCAGGGTGCAAAAGAGCCGGGGGTAAAGGTACGAGTGCCGCTTCCAAGCCCCTCTTCTTTCTAGCAATAACCCCAACCCCCTCCCCAGATCTTCCCAGTTTGCGGTGGCTTGGAAGCGGGCAAGGAAACGCGCGCGCCCCAGCGCCAAATCAACTGCCTGCCCTTTTCCTCCCTGGTCCTCCCTCGTGGCAGCAGCCCGGGCTAGGCTAGAGCCTCCCTCTCTTTCCAAAAAAGTGCCGGCCTCTTTCTCTCTCTTTTTTTACCTGCTGAAGAAACCAGCTCCCCCTCGCTCAGCTCTCCGGAATCCGAATCCATGGTGGCGCGGCGCAGCAGCTGCCCGGGCTCCGCGTCGCCAAGAGCGCAAACGCCTCGTCTCGGCCGCTTGCGAGAAGTCGGGCGCCCGGACTACTTGGAGAAGGAGGGAGGGACAAGGAGGGCGGTCCGGTCCGGTCCGGTCCGCCTCCTCCTCCTCCTCCTCCTCCCAGCCCAGTGCCGGGTCAGCTCCGCCACATGCAGTAGCAAACCGCCGCCGCCGCCTCCTCCTCCTTTTCCTAGCAGCGAAAAGCGTCGGGCTGCTGGCACAGGCGGAGCCAAGAGGCTGGCCGGCCGGTGGCGTTGGCTCTTTTTTGTTTTGAGGGGCAGCCTGGGGTGGGGAGAAGGAAGAGGGGCTGGGGATGGGGGAAGAGCTCAAGAAGCAGGAACAGTATTTTCTCCCTGGTTCTCCTCGCTGCCCCTTGATGTGAGATCCAGCTGGATCGCTTTCCAGCAACTCCCTCCTCCTATCTTTGGGCGTCTCCACGTTATTTCCTCGTGCATTCCCTTACACCGAGCGCGTAACTCAAAGGATTGGGAGGACCCGAGCAGTGGCGTAGCGTGGGTTGTCAGCACCCGGGGCAAGGCAAGTAATTTGCGCCCCCTAACCCTGAGTGAGCAAGGTAGGGGCAGAGAGCTGTGAGTGTGAGCGCCCCCCCCAGATGTTGCGCCCGGTGCGGCCGGCCCCCCTGCACCCCCCACGCTACTGGACCCGAGGATCGCGCTCCCTCGTGGGCAACCTTTGTGGGGCGGCGGGGAGTGGGGAGGAGAGAGATGCCAGTGGATGGGTGGAGGGGCCATAGGGGTACAATTGAGGGCATTTTCTTGCCGGACAGAACTTAAAAGGCAGGCCAGCGAGTAAGAAGCAGAATCAGCCGTGCAGGGAACTCGACAGCGCAGAGCAAAGGCCAGTGGGGTGTGTGGTCTGGGGTCAATGGTGCAAGTAAGGAGTCAAAGAGCTTGCTGGATCAGGCCCATCTAGTGCAGCATCCTTTTTCTCACAGTGGCCAAGCAGATGCCTCACTGGGAAACCTGCAAGCGGAAGTCAAGCACAAGCACCCTCCAACATCTCTCCAATGAAAACAGGGAGGTTGCCCCAGCCACTCTGGGCAGCTTCCAACATACAGTCATACCTCGGGATGAATACGCTTCAGGTTAAGCATTTTCGGGTTGCGCTCCGCAGCGACCCGGAAATAACGGAACACGTTACTTCTGGGTTTCGCTGCACGCGCATGCACAGATGCTCAAAACGACGTCATGCACATGCATGAAGCAGCAAAATGTGACCCACGCATGCGCAGACGCGCAGTCGCATTTTACGTTCGCTTCAGGATGCGAACGGGGCTCCGGAACGGATCCCATTCGCATCCAGAGGTACCACTGTATATAAAAACATAATGAAACTTTTAAAAAACCTTCCCTATACAAGGCTGCCTTCAGATGCCTTCCAAACTCCTTGCCTTGGGGGCTGCATAACTCCATACATACCCTCCCACATTTCTCTGATGAAAACAGGGACATCCTAAGGAAAAGCGGAGCATTCCGGGGTCAAATCAGAAACTGGGACAGCTTCTGTAAATCTGGGACTGTCCCTGGAAAACAGGGACACCTGGGGGGTCTGAGCACAAGAGGACTCCTCCTGTGGTTTCCAGCAACTGGTCATCAAAAGCACTGCTGATTCCAAGTTGAGCATAGCGAAGATAGCCCTCTCCTCCAGGAATTTCTCTAATCCTCTTTCAAAGCTATCGAGGTTGGTAGCCGGCCCTGCCAAGCAGGTTCCAGAATTCAGCTATGTGCTGTGTGTAGGAGTGCTTTTCCTTCCCTCTTTTTCTGATGCTCTGCTTTGTGCAGGTTGCTTGAGCAGCCAAAATGGTACCACCCGCACACTCAACAGTGAGGAGCAGCCTAGAACTTGGTAGGGAGGAGAATGGGGTGTGTGTGTGTGTGTGTGTGTGTGTGTGTGCAAATGAGAATCAGTTGGTTCTGCCTGTTGCTGGCTTTGGCTCCACCTGCTGTTGGCATCTTAGCCTCCCAGTCTCGATGGTCACCTGCCACTACCAGGGACACCATAGTTCTTCTTCCTTCTTTTCAAAGCATAGCTCCGTACGTCCAAAGGCAACTGAGCAGAGCAGGATATTAGTCACCATAGCATTTCAATGATTTGCAGGGAGCAAAGTGCTGATCTCAATTTGTTAAGACTTTAATGACTGCGCTGGGGCTAAAGGGGAAAACATACTGTAAACCAAACGCTAATAATTAGGACTTGCTGGTTCCGTAAGTGCTTTTGATTTGCTGTCCTGATGCTGGTGCACGGAGATTTCTGGTCCAGACCAAGCTCTCCCCATGAACCATAGCAAGTGTTAACAGCTGCTAATGACAATTAACACCACTGATTTAACTTCATGATGATGATAATTATTCTCTCTCTCTCTCTCTCTCTCTCTCTCTCTCTCTCTCTCTCTGCTTTTTAACCAGAATGACTTCACAATTCAAGGTGATTCATGACAAGAGTGGCCAACGTTTTAAAAAACCACCACCTGTGTTGGGACTTTTAACAGGAGCTTAATTGGCAGACCTTAGCTGGTGATGATGGGAGATACTTATTTCCATGCCCCAGTGGTGTAACATGGGTTGCAAGCACCCGGGGCAAGACAAGTATTGTGCCCTGTAACATATGACAGCACTGGCGTGGCAATTGCAGCCCACCCACCTCCTGGATCACCTCCCCACCCATTTCTCCCTTTTCACCTTGTTAAATGCAGTGTTAAATGCAGATCACAGCAACTGCCACCCCAAACACAATATAAGCAGCTCAACAAAATATGTGCCTTTCACCTGATAGAAGAAGTGAGGGAAGTAAAGCATGAGAGTGCAATTGTGAGACCACGGTGGGTGGGATTTGAGGCGTTCCCTGCCTCTTGAGAGAGGCACAGACTGAGGGGAAGGGCATGCTAATTTTTTATTTTGAAATTTTGCGCCCCTAATAATTTTGCACCTGGGGCAACCACCCCTGTGCCCCTGTGCCACACACTACACAACTGCCATGCTGGGAAAAGTTTCCCATCTTAATTTATACCAACTTGAGTTACAATGGAAGGCCCAAAATAGTCCAGGGAAAGGGGTTGTTTGGTCAGGTAGGAGCAGAACCACCATCCTACACAGCCTCGCTCACTTCCGTGATCCAGAAGGATGTCGCAGTTGGTGACCTCAGAAGCTGCTCAAAGATCCAGGAGAACTAAGAGGAGTGTGCTCCTTCCTACTCCTGTCCTGTTAAAGGACATCAGTCAGGGCAATCAGGCCGTTTCAATCCCAAAAAGGGGCCTTATGCCAGACTGAAATGGATCTGGATAGATAATCAGCTTCATCCAGGTATCCCTGAAGTTGCCTGGCAACCAGCTTCTCCATCACTTTGCCCAGACATGGGATGGCATGCTCTTGTAAGTCAAGATGGGCAAAGGTCAATAGAGCAACCACTGGCTACACGCTTGTAGGTGCCCCGTCCACATCCTCAGGTTGCAGCAACTGAATCTGATCCTAAGTGAACCAGGGATCCTGTGAATGGTGAAGGTAAAGGGTGCAGAGAGTTGCTAGGAGACCCCTCTTTCCCTTCCAAGACTACAATTCCCAGAGTGGTTTCATGATCCATCTCTCTTCACAGGGAACACTGGGGGTGGAATGCCTTTGAGGGGATTTCCTTGCAACTCTCAGCAGCCTTAACAAACTACAGTTCCCAGGATTCTATGGGGGAAGCCGTGGCTGTTTAAAGTGGTTGATATTGCTTTCAGTGTATAGTGCTTCTTTATTTGAAGATAAAGTTGCTCACCCAATGTATCACAGCAAGCATCTGAAGAGTTAGTTGTTCTGGTGTTTGGATCTTTCTCACCAAATCCACTCACTAATCCAGGCTTCCTCAACCATGGCCCTCCAGATGTTTTTGGCCTACAACTCCCATGCTCCGTAGCTAGGAGGACCAGTGGTCAAGGATGATGGGAATTGTAGTCTCAAAACATCTGGAGGGCTGAGATTGACTAATCCATCTCCCCATCATGGGGAAGAATCCAACCAGGTAACCAGTCTGTCTCCTCAGTCTGCTGCCTAGGTGCTGCAAACGGTTGCTGGGCAACTTCAGAGCTCCTGTTCTCTCTCCGTATGATTGTCTCTAAACCAAACCTGGGGCTACACAGCCATGAATATAGAAGACACCTTCGGCATGAGGCTCTTAATCGCAGGTCGTGGGTTTGAGCCCCACGCTGGGCAAAAAGATTCTTGAATTACAGGGGGTTGGATCCGTGAGATCCTTTCCGACTCTACAATTCTAAGATTCTATGGAAGATCAAGGGCTCTAAAGCAAGACACAGGGTCACCCTTGCTCTCCACTCATCGTGCATCGTGGGACGCAGGTGGCGCTGTGTTCTAAACCACTGAGCCTCTTGGGCCCGCCGATCAGAAGGTTGGAAGTTCAAACCCCTGCGATGGGGTGAGCTCCCGTTGCTCTGTCCCAGCTCCTGCCAACTTAGCAGTTCAAAAGCACACCAGTGCAAGTAGATAAATAGGTACCGCTGTGGCAGGAAAGTAAACAGCATTTCTGTGCACTCTGGTTTCCATCATGATGTTCCGTTGCACCAGAAGCAGTTTAGTCATGCTGGCCACATGACCTGGAAAGCTGTCTGTGGACAAACGGCGGCTCCCTTGGCCTGAAAGCGAGATGAGCGCCATAACCCCATAGTCGCCTTTGACTGCACTTAACCGTCCAGGGGTCCTTTACCTTTACTTAACAGGTGGGGCAGTGGGGTCTAGTGCCCTTTGAGACTGGTAGAGGCAGGGAGGTCACCAGTAGGTGGAGGCAGAGACAGGCAGAGCAAGCGCCAATGATAATCAGTGGCAACGGAGGGCAGATCCATGCAATTTAATGCACATCGAATGTGCAATGATCTCCCTACAGACTCACTTGGCGTCCATATAGCTGCTGTTTTAGTGCCAATCTGAGCTTCCTTTGTTGTCCCAGCCCATTTAAGACTGTGGTGTTTTATCAAAGTTTGGGAAATATGTAGAGAAATCACCAGGGATATCCCAGCTGGCTCAGGAAATTAATCGTTTTGTATTTACAGAAGGGAGGGCCATGGCAAACTACTACTGCTCATAAGAAAGTGATGTGATAATGTTTAAAGAATTTTGACTGATTGAATGCATATTTAAGTCACATGACCAAACAGTAGAGAAGATGGTTGCACCAGGTTCTCGTTTTATCAATATTTACAATTAAGAAATTATATTTTAAAAAGCTATTTTGATTTCAACAGGAGTCTTAGGCCATTCAGGAAAAGGCTACTATTTAAGCAACAGAAAGCCCAATTATAAAAATGTATATAATTTTAAGGTGCAATACCAGCTGCACTGGCTCCCGGTGGAGTACAGGATCAGGTTTAAGGTGCTGGTTTTAACCTTCAGAGCCCTATACGGACTAGGACCCTCGTACCTACGGGACCGCCTCTCCTGGTATGTCCCACAGAGGAATTTACGATCTTCAAACAAAAACATCTTGAAGGTTCCAGGCCACAGAGAGGTTAGGCTGGCCTCAACCAGAGCCAGGGCTTTTTCGGCTGTGGCTCCAATCTGGTGGAATGCTCTGTCACAAGAGACTAGGGTCCTGCGGGACTTGACATCTTTCCGCAAGGCCTGCAAGACAGAGCTGTTCCACCAAGCCTTTGGCCAGGCCACAGCCTGACTCCCTCCTTTGGCAATCTTTACGAACTCTACCCAATGGTTGCCATCAATTTGATTTGAAGTAATTATTTTATTGAAATGAATTTAAAATGTTGTCTTATTTTATTGTTGTTAGCTGCCCTGAGCCCTGCTTCGGCTGGGGAGGGCGGGATATAAATTAAAAATTTATTATTATTAGTATCATCATCATCATCATCATCATCATGATAACGACAATTGGGGGTGGGGAATCAAAATGAGAAAAATAATTTAATTGGGTTATATTTAGTGTTCTACCCCCCATTCTTACTACAACCAAAAACAAGCACCTGCTGGTATTTTTCACTGTTTCTCTCATCTTTTTTTAAAAAAACCTTTACAAAATACATTTCTAGTGGAATGCTCCTTACTGACAGATTTATTGCCTTTGTACAATGCTCTCTTGTTCCAGACTGTAGTATGTAAAAGGAGATATATTTAGATGTAACGATATTGTGCCTGTATTTTTAAACTCCCCAACTTTCCAAACTAGGAATCACAGCCTGGCATGTTGTGTTGTTATTTATTCATATAAATCAGTCTCTTTGTACTAAACACCTCCCTCCGGTTCTTAAAATTCCTTCTGTGCGTGTGGTGTGATTTGTTTGTGATCCATCATTCATTAAACGGTTTGGCTTGCTCTACTGCAAGAGATGGAGCTGTTGCTAAATGCAAATGAGGCAGCCCACACAGACTTCCTCCTTGCCTGTTCCAAATATCTGAGACTGGCCAGCTTTAGCTGGAGATGGGGTTCTACATCAGCTGTCTGAAGACTCAGATCTAGAAATACACTGCACAGCTTGGATGATACAGGAAATCACAGAGAGCCCTAAAATTTCTCCTCAGGGTTCTGCTGCCCCTAAGAATGCAGCACGTTGTAGAGCTGGACCCTAATCCTTACAAAAGTGAGTCTGGCAAAATAATTAAGCCAGTGTGGTGTTGTCCAGAGGGACGTCTGGGTAGGTTTGCCAGCTCTCCAGTATCCCAATGCCTAAATAGGAAGTAGTGATCTCTGTTAGAGAGGTTTGGAAGAGAGCTTCTTTACTCTCCCAATGGTGATTGCTGCAAGCACATGAAAACTTGGTTAGATTTACATCTGTCCTCACCCATCTTTAAACAAATGTTCCCCACAAAAATACCTAGGCTAGAATAAATCACAGACAGTAACTTTTGCAAATAAGGGAATATTCTACACAGAGTTTCAGGAGTTACAGCAGATGAGTCTCCATCCATTGGCAGTAAAATTAAAGAAGAAAAGGTTCCAAGCAACTTTCTAAAAAATAACTTGGTTTCCTTACAGAAGAATCATGCCATCTGCAGGCTGTAAAAATCTTGTTTTAGAGAGGTATTTCACTTGGTTTTTCTACATGACCTGGGAACCATTCCACATGGCTTCTTACTCATTCCAGGAAGCAGGAGAGGCAGGGAGAGAAAGAAGGGAAGAAAAGGCTGATGGGAGGCTGCTAAGCCACACTCACTGGATACTTGAGCTCCTGGGTCAGGTTAACCCTTTCATTCAAGTGTGAATCAGTAACGGTATATTACAACAATAACATGAGTCAGGGTATAGTCAGGGTATAGTGATGGCAGGGGGCTGCAAAGGACAAAAATCTGATCCCTAGTTGGGTATTAAGGATAGACCATGCAAGCAGACTAGAGTTAGCCTGGAGGTGGAAGCCAGAAGGCTCAAGTGGACAAGAAGTCAAAATGAACCGGAAAGTAAGACTGACGAAAAAGCCAGGAATTGAGATGAAGGACCAGTTGGGAGTCCAGAGGTAGGACTGAAGAACAAACCGAGGATCAGGACTGCAGAATGACTAGGGGTGACTCCAGATGACCTATTTAATGAGTAGATATCCTGATTTGCCTACACAGAGGTTAGATGGCATCCAGTCTGTATTGAGCGTTTGTTCTGGTGAAGAGCAGTAGGTGGGTGGAGCTCATACTTTGCTTCATAGATTTCTTCGTAGGCAGAGTTGAGATAAACTTTTTTTTTAATGAAAGCTGGCAGTTTGGAGCTCCTGCTAGTTATGGGGTCCAGAACATTTGTGCCCCCTTTATCCACCTTCCAGTGGCCCTGCCACCAGGGATACAGGACAAATTTGATTCAGGTCACATTTAAAGGCAAAGCTATCTAATTTGCACTTTTCCAAACAATACACAAAACGAAACTCAACCAGCCTCAGAATTTGCTCTTCTACAAATTTTGGAATGCGGTTCTCCTGTCAAGAAATGTGTAGAAAAATGCATATGTTAAGGTAAGAGGTACATTAAAATGCAAATATTAGTGAAATGCAAAGTAATATGGGAGTGCAGAGAACTGAAATTAAGCTTGGAAAAACGAGAAACTGATAAACTGAAATCAACTGATTCATGATCCCTATGCCTTTCTACAGGGGGGACGTTCAACATTTTTGGGATAATATAGCTCACATCTCTATATGGTGTGGACTGTGTTCACATTTGGACGGCCATGAGTTGGACTAAAATACTGGTACTTGCAGTTGTGTTTGCTTTTTAAGGGCAGGTTCTTAAGCACACCTCCCACCCGCAATTCCTGTTATCTCCCCACAAATTTAAGGATAGCTTCTGCCTGGGAGCACTATTGACAAATCTGCCTATGCGTCACATTCTGTTATGCCAATGGCTGATAATGCACCCACACTGAGCTGTTCCATTTGACACACCCCCTCAGTTCTGTGCTATCATGTTGGCATGGTGGGTTTCAGCTGGGCTCTGATCTTATCTTAAGTGAACAGCAGCATGCTTGGGAGAAATGGGAATAATTCCCCGAATTGAATGTGGATGGATGACGAGCCTCCACTGAGGTTTTGCAGAGCTTGACCACAAGCGCCATCACCTCTGCTCTGCTCTCGAGGGGCACCTAGCATTATTACTCTGAATTTTGCGGAGCTCAGATTCGTTTCATCTGTAGTCTACCATCTCCTTGCCTTCCTTCTGTTCCCACATTCAGGGGGGGGAAATTACTATAATTATGGATTTGTTGAAGTGGAAAGCCATGAAATTTGGTGGAATTGCTTTAATCTTTTCCCAGACAGATATATAAATATATCACAATCATCTGTCTGCTTCTGTTTCTCTCTCTCTGTAGAGTTTTCAACCAACCAACCAGAAAATACAAACCTAGAAGTTTTCTCGCTGTTGTTTTTTTAAAAAAGCATCCGGGTCAGTAGCCCAATTTTATTTTATTTTGTCTGAAAGGAAAAGAAGCCTCTTCTCTCTTGAGAGGAAGCCAGAGACATGAGGTAGGCAGGCCTTGTGTTAAAGCACAACCTTAAAGAGTCAGGTGGGCTCTGCACAGCTGCTTGTGGAATGCTCTGCCAAAGTACATAGCTGTCAACCGTCCCTTATTTGGCAGGAAAGTCCCTTATCCCAGTGCCGTGTCCCGCTGCTCTCCCTTACTGATGATGTCCCTTAAATTTCCTGGGTTTCAAAGGAAGCAGCTCCGCTCCCTCCCTCACTGCTGGCCAGGGAGGAGGGAAGGTCCAACTGTGTTGCTTGGCTCCATTGCTCACCCAATAAGGAGTCTAAGAATGCCTGGGGGGTGGAGCTTGCATGCCTTGTGCCGATCAAATCAGCCGTGTTGCCTGGGAAATCGCCTTTGCTCAGCGCTTCCCAGAGGAGAGGTGACAGTGGTTTTCCTTGCTGCATCCCCTTTGCCGGCTTGCTGCGCTGTGGGAACCACTGCTTGAGGCTTTGTTTGGCTGCTGGTTGACTAAAATCCCTTATTTTGGCTGCTGATCCCTTATTTTTGAGGCTGCTGGTCCCTTATTTTCAAATCTGTAAGTTGACAGCTATGCAAAGTAGGGTCACCAGGTGCCATTTTTATCTACATTTGGCACTGGGCAAAACATTTCCCTTTTTGACCCTTGATTTGAGGGGGTTTTAAGTGCTCGTGGCCTCTTTTAGTTGGGCAGGATCTGCAAGACTGTCTTCCATTTGCATGGATGCATTTGAAAATTTTTATTGGTTGCGTTTCTTGTAATTGGTTTCAGTGTTTATAATATTTATATAGGGACACGGGTGGCACTGTGGTCTAAACCACTGAGCCTCATGGGCTTGCTGATTGGAAGGTTGGTGGTTCGAATCCTCGCAATGGAGTGAGCTCCCATTGCTCAGTCCCAGCTCTTGCCAACCTAGCAGTTCGAAAGCATACCAGCATGAGTAGATAAATAGGTACCACTGCGGCAGGAAGGTAAATGGTGTTTCCATGTGCTCTGGTTTCTGTCATGGTGTCCTATTGCACCAGAAGCTGTTTAGTCATGCTGGCCACATGACCCGGAGAGCTGTCTGTGGACAAATGCTGGCTCCCTCCATCTGAAGCAAGATGAACGCCGCACCACATAGTTGCCTTTGACCAGACTTAACTGTCCAGAGGTCATTTACCTTTTACCTTTACTTTATATTGTAAATATAAGTACTTTACCTGCATAGTTTTTACTGCTACTGTTGCTGAGAACTAACCCAAGCCTAAGCGTAAGTAAACTAATTTTTAAACTTACTTCTCAGTCTGTTGTCTGATTTTTTGTTAAGCAGTGTAGAAACGGGGGAATCAGCTTGAAAACGGGGATGAGCAAATTCACCCTATAGTCGAATTTGACAGGACTTAACCATCCAGGAGTCCTTTAACTTTACCTAATATTTATATATTGTGTGTCAGGGGTTCAGGGGTACGTCGCGCGCTGCAGGACGACTCCTTCGCACGAGCGAAGATGGAGGAGGTGCACAGGGGCACGGCGAAGGGCGACGAGTTCCAGATACGCGAAGGGTTGCTCATCCGCAAAGGGGCCCTCTACGTGCCGGGAGATGAACTCCGCGCTAAGGTACTGCAGCAGTTGCACGACGCACCCACCGCCGGGCACTTTGGCACAGAGAAGACGATAGAATTAGTCGCCAGAGACTTCTGGTGGCCCAAGATGCGGGGGGAAGTCGCGGATTACGTCGCGAGGTGCGACACCTGCCAGAGGGCTAAGCCAGTGCATAAACCGCCGGCGGGACTGCTCGAACCGCTGCAAACTCCGCTCGAACCGTGGGAGAGGGTGGCCCTGGACTTTGTCATGGATCTGCCCAGCTCAAGGGGCAAGACAGCAGTGCTAGTGGTGGTGTACTTGTTAACCAAAATGGCACATTTCATTCCGTGTGTGAAGGTGGCCACGGCGGAACAGACCGCCAAACTGTTCATTGATCACGTGTTCAAGGTTCACGGTCTGCCACGGTCTATACTGTCCGACCGGGGGCGACAGTTCATCTCGAACTTCTGGCAGAAGCTGATGGGCATCCTGAACGTCAAGATCAACCTAGCGTCGGCGAGACACCCGCAGACCAACGGACAAGCGGAGCGGGTCAATGCCATCATGCAGCAGTACCTGAGATTTTACGCAAATCAGCAGCCTGCAACGTGGGTGGACTACCTGCCACTCGCCAAGTTTGCCTACAACAACACGAAGCACGTGTCCACGGGGGTGACGCCGTTCTTCGCCAACAATGGGAGGCATCCCAGAACCTTCCCGGGATTGGAGAGAGTGGGGGAGGGGGAGCCACAGGCAGCGGACGCCTTCGCGTTAGAGTTGCAGGAGGTCCACGAACAGCTTCGAAGGCAGTTAGAGCTAGCTAAGCACGCATACAAACTGCAGGCTGACAGACACAGGAGGGTTGGGGAAGACATACAGGTGGGAGACTGGGTTTGGTTGGCAGCCCAGGCAGTGCCGGCCAGATCGTTAGCGAAAAAGAAGCTCGGACATAAGCAGCTAGGGCCCTACCAAGTCGAGGCACAGGTCAATCCGGTGGCTTTCCGGCTGACACTTCCAGAGGGATCCAGGATGCATCCGGTATTCCATAGATCAGTGCTCACTCCCTACAAGGCACCTCACAGATTTCAGGAGCCAGGGACGGCACCGAGCCCGCTCAGGGAAAGGACCACGCAGGGGGGGTTGCCAGAGGGGGAGCCCATCAACGAGGTTACAGAGATTTTAGACTCAAGATGGGGGGAAGAGGGAGTGGAATACCTTCTCGCCAGAGAGGGCACCCCAGCCAGTGCCAACAGCTGGGTGCCGGGCTACGCTTTGGAGGAACCTCTGCTCAAAGACGAGTTTCATGCCCTCTTCCCACACAGGCCCATGCCAGCCGAGTTTTTCGACGACTGGCTTTTCACACCCACGCTTTCAGCCAGCACGTTCCAGGGGTTCGACTCGGACGAGGAACCGACACTGGACGCACGTTCCCCGGAGGGGGTCACCCTCGGGATCTGCCTCAGATCCCTCGTATTGGTGGGATGATCGACCAGAGGAGCAGTGGCGCAGGAAGTGGCTGGAGGGGCCCGGGCGAGCAACGTACCCAGAAGAGACCGAGGGAGAGACGGACATGGACGTGTTCGGGGAGGACCTTGGGTTCGAGCACGGCGGCACAGAGATGGAAGCAGAGGAGATCGACGTCGGCGAGTGCAAGGAGGAAGAGACGGACTTATCCAGTTGGATGTACGCCACGAGAAACGAACTGTATCCGGCACTCACCCCCATAACAACGGAGCACCCAGCACCCACACCTGAAGGAGGGGAGGGGGGAAGGGGGGCTTCGAGGGGGGGATGGATGTCAGGGGTTCAGGAGCAGAGGCACAGGAAAGGGAGGAAACAGAGAGCGAGGGGGAGGAATCTGAAG
The DNA here is from genome assembly GCF_964188305.1 of Podarcis bocagei. Taxonomy (NCBI): domain Eukaryota; kingdom Metazoa; phylum Chordata; class Lepidosauria; order Squamata; family Lacertidae; genus Podarcis; species Podarcis bocagei. The sequence continues at coordinate 11,938,715 of NC_138139.1, forward strand.
GAAATATGAGCGATGACAGCGGCCCGAGATCTCTGAGTCTTTCCAGTGAATCGGAAGATTCACAGAAAGGGGCGCCAGTGGTCAGAGCAAGGGGGGCGCCTAGGGGGACACCCCAGGAAGAAGGGACCAGAAGGGACTCAGAGAGCAGCAGTTGGAAATCGGGACCAGCTTCCCCGCCAGAGTGCAGTAGGGGGGAGGGGTCCCAGGTATCGGGATCTGGCGGCTCGCCGCAAGCGGGAGGGCATGAGTCAGGAGTGGCCACACCTCCATCGGGGAGCAAGGAAACGGTCAAGAGGAAGGTTGAAGGCTGGGCGCGCGCGCCAAGTTCAAATGCACAGGAAGGCGGCACAGTAAGCAGCCCGGATAGGGAGCCAGGTCCTAAAGCCCGCCGCAAGGAGGGAGAAGAGTCCAGGGGGTCCGCGTCAGAAGAGTCCAGGAAGGAAGAAACCACGGGGGGTAGAGGGACCCAGAGGAGGAAGGAAAGACGGAAGAGGTGGAGTAAGACTAGAGTATTAAGTTGGTGTACAGGAGGCGGAGACTCAGACGGAGCTTCGCCGGTCTAGCTTCTAAGACGTAGAACTGCACGCTGCGGCTTGAAAATGGAAACTGTAACTCAATAAAGACTTTTGTACAGTACTGCCGGCTAGCGTGGTCCTCTGTGAGCTGGGACCTGGAAGCGGCTCTGACATTGTGTTTTAGTGCTTATATTTGACATTCTGACAAATATACTTCCCAGTCCTCACAGTCATGAATGCTCCAAACATTAAACAACCTCTAAGCAGGGCCAGATATAAATGTGGGCAGTTCTTACCTCTGTACAGTAAGTTACATGTAAGCGATGTAAAAGTCAGAGGTAGCTTAGACTGTGAGGCAGTGACTGGTCTAAGGTCACTCAGTGAGTTTCCTGCTCGAGTGCAGATTATAACCCTGGTCTCCCAGGTGGGAGTCCAACACTCTAACCCATGGGTAGGCAAACTAAGGCCCGGGGGCCAGATCCGGCCCAATCACCTTCTAAATCTGGCCCGCGGATGGTCTGGGAATCAGCATGTTTTTACATGAGTAGAATGTGTCCTTTTATTTCAAATGCATCTCTGGGTTATTTGTGGGGCCTGCCTGGTGTTTTTACATGAGTAGAATGTGTGCTTTTATTTCAAATGCATCTCTGGGTTATCTGTAGGGCATAGGAATTCATTCATTATTATTTTTTCAACATATAGTCTGGCCCACCACATGGTTTGAGGGACAGTGGACCGGGCCACGGCTGAAAAAGTTTGCTGACTGTTATGTACTGAAGTTCTCACCCTGGGCCAGCAGGGGCATACTGTAGATAGTTTCCACTCAGGTCCACATATACAAATAAGGGATTGAAAGTGACGTTCAGTGATTGGATAGTTACAGAAAGTTGTTACAGTTACGATGTAGTGGAGCTCTATATAAGCAGGCTGGCTGAACCCTTCAGTTCTGTTCTGTTCTGGCCTGTGAATAAACAAGAGCTATTTGAAGAATCGCTGTGTTGTCTGATATGTTCACCCACAACTTAATACTGACCCCTGCTCTAAACGCTGGACCTCAGTGTGCAGAAACCGTCCTCCTCTTCAAAGGTCAAATGTAGACCAGTTGTTCCTCCCATCCTTGCTTCTGGCCCTGCCAGCCACTGGCATGTGGCCCTGGGAAGGTTGCCGAGAAGGGAATGTGGGACTCAGTCTGGAAAAGTTTTCCCATCTATGGTCTATAATATGCAGGGCATTTTTTTCAGCCGGAACTCTCCAGAACTCAGTTCCAACACCTTACAGGTGGGCGCCATTGCCATTATAAGAGGCGTTCATGGTGAGCTCCAGTGCCTCTTTTTCTAGAAAAATGGCACTGCTTATATGTGACTTGTTACCTCTTTCAGCAGATGTGTTTTGCGTTTCCAGAGAAAGAATGAGAGGGCGAATTACTTCCCTTGCTCACTCTCTTTTTTCATCTCTTCAAGTTTGATTAAAATAAAATGAAATAAAGGGAACCCTACAGAACTGCAAAGAGTTAACCAAATAACTGTGGCTAAGTACAAATAAAAATCCCATTAAGCCCTCAGCAGATGCTGCCTGACACTTAGCAATTTTTTACTGGGCTCTGAAACCAATTTCCGTGTGGAGTCTTGATACAGGTCATCCTTGTGGTCAGCCTTCAGATCAGGATATCTATGGGAGGGAAGGAAGTCTTCTCTCCAAAAGACAGAAGAATGCTGGTTGCTAGGAGACAGGGGAGGTACTGTTCCTCACTTTCTCTTAAGAACAGTTTCTTGGCTTTCATGCTTTGCTTTGTGGAGTCAGGGCTGTTTCCATTCTTCCACTCCTCTCAGCACCAGCACACAGCATCTGTGAGAAGCTGACGGGGCTCCAATGTAGGGCTGGCCGATACCTGGTTCTCAACATAATGATATATCACCAGCTAAATATCACGATATCAACAATATATCACAATATATCACGATATTTGTTGTTGCTTAGCCATGTCTGACTCTTTGTGACCCCATGGACCAGAGCACGCCGTGATCCACCTGGAACAGGAACCGGCAAGCCACTCCAGTATCCCTGCCAAGAAAACTCCATGGACAAAGGCAACAGACATATCACGATATATCACGATATATATCTGCAGTGGCAGAGGGCCTTACCATACGGTTACCAGATTTTTTTCAATGAATCCGGGGACACATTTTTTTTTTTTGAAGCTGAGTAGCACCAGGGAATCAGTAGTGGGGATGGTGAGGCAAAAGATCCTGGGCCCAAGCACACATGTATATTGTATAAAGGTGCAAAGCCCTTCTTCCGCACCCTGTGAAACATAAATGCTCAGTTTTTAAAAAAACTGGGCAACGGCTGCCCGCCTGCAACTCCCGAGCCTCCCCTGATCAGTCAAAACAAAGGGGGAAGGGGGCAGGAGATCTGTACTGCCAGATGTCTCTGGTTCCCCTTCGGCAGTGGTGTCAGAAGCGGAAATTGGCAGCCCAGAGCCAGCCTGGTAGAGCAGTTGGCTCTGGCTGGCTTCAGGAGCTGCTCATTGCCATGGTGCCCACAATTTTTCCTCGACAGAAATCCCCATATGATTTGTTGTGCACCAGGCTGGCTCCGGGCTGCCGAGGCTGCCGCTGCCACATTTCCTGGGGGCAGATTTGCAAATCTGGGGACTGTCCCCGGGAACTGGGGACGTATGGTAACCCTACCTTACTATGCCTCCCTGTGGTGGCAGAGGGTCCCGCCGTACCTCCCCAGAGCGGCAGAGGGTGTACTGCACTTCCCCGCAGCAGCTGAGGGCCTTGATGAGGCTCTCTGGGGTGGTGGAGGGCCTTAAAATGTAAGGAAGTAGTAGATTTAATACAGTGGTGCCTCGCAAGACGAAATTAATTCGTTCCGCAAGTCTCTTTGTCTTGCGGTATTTTCGTCTTGCGATGCACGGTTTCCCATAGGAATGCATTGAAAATCAATTAATGCGTTCCTAGGGAAACCGCCTTCAGACCAGGTCCGGGGACAGTCTGTCCCCGGACCTCTTCTGAAGGCTGGGGGGGGGGGACAAGGGCTTTTCTTCTCACCCCCAGCATTTTAAAAAACCCTGGGACAGCGGAGGACTTCTCCGCTGTCCGGGGCGATTTAAAAGCCCCTGGGAAGGCAGGCAGGGGGGACAAAGACTTTCGCCCCCCGCCCGCCTTCAGAAGGTGTTCCCACCCCCCCGCCCGGCTTCGCAGCAGCGCTACGAAGCCCGGCGGCTGGGGCAGGTGCTCCCGCCCCCCACCCCGTTTCGGAGCAGCGTTCCGAAGCGGGGTGGCTGGGGCAGGTGTTCCCACCCCCCGCCCGGCTTCGCAGCAGCGCTACGAAGCCCGGCGGCTGGGGAAGGTGCTCCCGCCCCCCCCACCCCGCTTCGGAGCAGCGTTCCGAAGTGGGGTGGCTGGGGCAGGTGTTCCCACCCCCGCCCGGCTTCGCAGCAGCGCTACGAAGCCCGGCGGCTGGGGCAGGTCCTCCTGCCCCCCCACCCCGCTTCGGAGCAGCGTTCCGAAGCGGGGTGGCTGGGGCAGGTGTTCCCACCCCCCGCCCGGCTTCGCAGCAGCGCTACGAAGCCCGGCGGCTGGGGCAGGTGCTCCCGCCCCCCCCACCCCGCTTCGGAGCAGCGTTCCGAAGCGGGGTGGCTGGGACAGGTGTTCCCACCCCCCGCCCGGCTTCGCAGCAGCGCTACGAAGCCCGGCGGCTGGGGCAGGTGCTCCCGCCCCCCCACCCCGCTTCGGAGCAGTGTTCCGAAGCGGGGTGGCTGGGGCAGGTGTTCCCACCCCCCCGCCCGGCTTCGGAGCACGGGGAGATCGCTTCTCCCCACCGCCCCTTGCTTCAAAAGAGGTCCGGGGGCAGCGGAAGCGCTCCCGCTGCCCCCGGACCTCTTTTGAAGCAAGCGGCTGCGGAGAGAAGCGATCTTGAAGGAAGGGGCGGTGGGGAGAAGCGATCTCCCGGCCGCCCCTTGCTTCAAAAGAGAAGACCCGCTGTCCCCGGGGCAAGCTTCGTTTTGCGAAGCAAGCCCATAGGGAAATTCGTCTTGCGAGGCAACTCGAAAATGAAAAAACCTTTCATTTTGCGAGTTTTTCATCTCGCGAGGCGTTCGTCTTGCGGGGTACCACTGTAAAAATATTAAATAAAATTCCATATTTTATATTTAATATATTTTCAACTAATTTATGAGTAGTTTAAGCGATTTACTAGTCAAGTTGCATCTGCTTCCCCACTCAGAGGTCTAAGTGGAATCTGTGCATGCATAAGCCCCACTGAGTTCAACTAAACTTACTTCTGCTTTCCTGGGAGTAAACCCCATTGAATTCAGTAGGGCTTGCTTGTGTGTAGACACGCATTTGCTTTCACTGCTTACTGTAACCTGAAGCGCCTGTAACCCGAGGTACCACTGTACTCTACCCTGAACTTTTTAGAGGAAGACTGAGTATAAAATGTATCTATATTTTGTATTTTAAATTGTGTTTTTATGTTTTTGCCATGGCCTTTGGCTAGCACAATAAACTTACTGACGATGAAAACCTGATAGCCATGATGCGTTAAGATAAGAAGTAAATACATAAAAGCCTCACAATTCATCAAAAATGTCTGCGAACTGAATTAAATATATTGTTGGCTAGAAAGGTACAGATTTACTGCGATCCACACTCTACACAGAAATCAAGTAGTCTTCTCTCATAAATAATGTGCCCCCGTGCCAGACATAAAGCTGTTTGATGTGCAGTCTTGGGAACATGCAACGTAAGGGAATCAAATTATGTGTACCTCTACTACCTTCCGAGTATAGAAAATAAAATTACACAGAAATTTTCTGTCTGGGTCCTTGCCAGCTGAATTATGCCTATGGCACACACCCTAATCCCTGGAAAGGTAATGGGAAGAAGAGATGGATTTCAAAAACTCCGTTGCTATCAGTGGCATAGCGTGGGTTGCCAGCTCCCACTGCGGCGCAGAGCGGAGCGAATGGGTGGGTGGGAGGGAAATGGACAGAGTTAGTATGCACATTCAACTGCCTAAGGTGTCCGCATCACCCAGGGGATAGCAGCCACAGAAATAAGAGAGGTCTGGAGAGGTCACTTCCTGGTTCACACAGAGAAGCTGTTTTCGATGGAGCCCAGAGACAGAAGCGTGTAGCAGCACCGGGAGTTGAAATTTTGCACCCCAACAATTTTTGCACCCCAGGGCAACTTCCCCCAGCCCTCCCCCCGCTACACCATTGGTCGCTATTACTTAGCAAACGGAACGGTTGCCCTGATGTGGCTAATTTGGGCACAGTTTGCCCTTCGGGACTGAGGTCCATTTAAGGTCCATTTAATGTTTTAAGGATGTGTAAGGACCTTTCTTTCATTTCTCTATTCTTTTTCATTCTTAAACTTTATTTCATGTTTCTTTCATCCCCCCCCTTAAAATTGTAACTAGTTTATTCACACACACCCATTTATTTCAGTGGGGGACTTTTCTCTTTTTAAAGAAAAATTATTTATAATTTTCACTTTTACATATTTCACATTCACATTCATGAAAAAGAAAAATCATTTATTCATAAACTTCCCTCCCCACCTTCCACGGTTCATTCTAATTATCCTCTGCTGCTACATATTCTAATTACTCCATATTGGGTTTTTTTCTCACTTTATCCCAACTTAATTAATTTACTCTAATCCTGCTAGCGTTTTAATTTGCTCACGATGATTCTTCAGATACTCTGTTAGGATATTTCCGTTCCACCTTAAAAGGGAGCAGGCTTTGCAAGTCACAGAGTCTGCGCATGTCCTAATCACAGAATGTTTATGTTTGCTGTATTCCTTTCGGTTTTGTCAGTCGGCTCAGAGACGCTGACAGAATGGACGTGTTTTCTTTTGTTCTGTTAAACGCTAAATAAAGTCTGTAAATTATGCTCTTCTGTGATGCAAGCTTTTGGCTGCGTTTCTGCTGAAAGAGGGTGCACCAAGCCCTGGAATGTGGCTAGGAATTTCTAAGGCTTTGTGCCCCTAACTGTTGGATCTGCGTGACTACGGGAGGCCGATGGATGTCCAGAACTCCGGCTTGGGGGGCTCAGATGGACGTTATCTCCCTGGCAGTTTTCCAACAACAAGGTTTCGGGCCCAGATTCACGGCACCTACAGGAGAGTAAAGCTGCAACAGACTGCGTTTGAGGTATGTGGGGAAAGCGAAAGGAAGGGACGTTTTCCTGTTTTACCTCGGCAAGGAGTCTTTGAACTCCGGCAAGGCTTAATTGGCCTGGGAGCTGCGCCAAAGAGAGTTCGTGATTAATGAGCTGCCAAGATAAGGAGTCTTTGAAGGCATAGGGCTCACGGCTCAAGTAAAAAGCTGAGATGGATCTCTTACAGACCTCAGAAACTGCTCAGTGTCCTAAGTTGCATGGGCAGAATTATGAATCCTGGGCAAAATGGTGTGAATCTTTGCTGCGTCAGTTTGGGGTCTGGCATACTGTATTTGAGCCCCCCCCAGTTCCTCTGACAGAGAGATGGAAATCGCAAAATTCGAAAGCGATAGACGTAATAGTCCTATCTGTATCTCTTGAGGAAATTAAGACGCTGGCTGGCAACACCACTGCACGTGCAATGTGGACTGCTTTGGAAAAAGCTCACAAGCCAATAATCCCAGCCCAGAGTTTGACTGCATCGGAGGTCCTAGCTGTTTCCCAGAATGCGGGTGATTGCAGGGATGCTGAGGGCACCGGTTGCAAGCTGCAGGGGGAGCTGACCGTCACGTCATCCCAGGCAGCATTCCAGCCTCCAGGGGGAGCCAAGGAGTCAGCAGCTGAGAGCTCTGTTTCTCATGGGAACCAAGGCCATCGCCTTTGCAGAGGCCGGAAAGGCAAAGGTAAACAGAGCCACAGGCAGACACCTGCAGATGGCCAGGAGCAGAGGGAGGGTGAAGAGCCCGCGCCAAACAAAGCGTTGTTTGCTGGCACAGCTTCACCAAAGCCTAAAGGCACGTCTGCTGGCCAGAAGCAGGGGGGCAAGCTGCAAAAGCCCACGCCAGTGGAAAGCAAGGTTTTGCTTGCTGGCACAGCTTCACCAAAGGCTAAAGGCAAGTCTGCTGGCCAGGAGCAGGGGGGCAAGCTGCAAAACAAGGGTTTGCTTGCTGGAAAGACTGCTCCAACAGCCAAAGGCAGATTTATTGTGGATTCAGGTGCCACCCGCCACGTTTCCAAGGACAGGCATCTCTTTATCTCCTTCAAGCCTCAGGAAGGTGAGATCCACCTGGCTGATGGAAGGACGTTGCAAATTGCAGGAGAAGGGACTGTGAAACTTGCAAGTCTGCACACTACCATCAGTAATGTACTTTATGTTCCAGGAGCGGCGAGCAACTTGTTGAGCGTCCCACAGCTTACTGGGCGTGGTTTTCAGATTTCCTTCAAGAGGAGCGTCTGTGTCATCAGTAAAGGCAAAGAGGACTATTTGCATGCAAAGTTTATGGATGGTTTGTTCCATATAACTTATGATGACACTGCTGTTGTGAATAATGCTGATTCTTGTTGTGTTGCACAAACTAACAAAGTTCTTCATGCAGGTTGCATTCACGATGCGCATCGAAGGTTTTGTCACCTCTCTTGGAAGGCACTGGCCAAGATGCCAGAGGTGGTTGAGGGTTTGAACATCAAACCCTGTAAATTTCACATGAAATGTGTATCTTGTGCAGAGAACAAGGTGAAGGTTGCTCCAAAAGGCAAGGAGTCTAGCAGGCAGGCTTCCAAACCCTACCAGCTAGTGCATGCAGACCTGGCTGGTCCACTTGTGCCCTCTATAGGAGGAGCAAGGTACTTCATGATTCTGATTGATTCTTTTTCCAGGTACATTCATGTGTATTTGCTCGAACAGAAATCGCAAGCGTTTCCAAAGTTTAAGGCATTCTGTGCTTGGTTGGAGAATGTGCACGGTAAACGTATTTCTTGTTTTTTTACTGATCGGGGCGGGGAGTTTACTTCTCAGCAGTTTGAAGCTTTCCTGACTGAGAAGGGAATCCAGCATGACATGTCAACGCCCAGATCGCCATGGATGAATGGTCTTGCGGAGAGAGCAAATCAAACATTGCTGCAAGGAATCAAAACCTTGTTGCATGATGCCAATCTCCCTGATAAGTTTTGGGGGGAGGCTCTGGGGAATTTGGTTTACACCTTTAATCGCAGATTGTCATCACCAATTGGTTGTACCCCCTATGAGAAGATGTTTGGCAAGAAACCCAACACCAAACACATGAGAATTTTTGGTTCGGACATGTGGGTACGCACACAACAAACCAACAAGCTTGGGAAGCGTGGAGCACATGGTTTGTTCATGGGGTACGAAAAAGGTGCATACAGGGTATGGATGACTGACTCTAAGTCCATTAAATTCACAAGGAGTGTTGAGTACAATCCCAAGTGGGGGGAAAATGTGGGAATTTTCCAGAGTTACCCAGAGGAGGATGAAGGTGATGTCAAGCAAGCAGCTAAAGATGTGAAAGCTGCTGCTGCTGAGGATGAGGATGATGATGAGGAGGATGATGATGATGATCAGAGTTCGGATTCCAGTTCAGTGGGCGGTGCTGCTGCTGCTGCTGGTGTCAGTGACAGTGATGACACAGCAGACTACAAGAGCGCACAGGCCTCAGTCAGACCATCTGATGCGTCTGACAATGAACTGGAAGAACCACTGTTCACCATTGGTCATTTTTCTCCTAAGAAAGAGGAGATGAGTCCAGAAGACTTGCGTCTAGTACGGAGATCTGAAAGGGCGACCAAAGGCAAACCTCCAAAGAGGTATGCTGATGAGTTTGCTAAGACAGCAACTGCTGTTCTTAGTAGCTCAGAGAAGGTGTGGGAACCTTCAAGCTTCAAAGAGGTTCAGGAGTTAACCTCTAAAGATGCTGAGCCTTGGCTTAATGCCATGAAGGCTGAAGTTGATTCCTTGAACAGGAACCAAACTTGGGAACTGGTACCGGTAGTCCCAGGAATGAGACTGGTTGGCAGCAAATGGGTCTTCAAGGCCAAGACAGACCAGAATGGCAAGGTAGTCAAACACAAAGCCAGATTGGTTGCCAGAGGTTTTTCACAGGTACCAGGACAGGATTACCACGAGACCTACTCTCCCACAGTCAAATATGAGAGCATTCGGCTGATGCTCAAGGTCGCTGCGGAGGAGAAACTGCATGTTTCCCACCACGACATTAATACAGCTTTTTTGTACGGGATTTTGGGGGAGGAGCTGTACATGCTTCCACCTGATGGGATGCAGATACAGAAGGGAATGGTCTGTAAACTGCGGAAATCCTTATATGGTCTCAAGCAGAGTGCCAGGTGTTGGAACACAAAACTCACTGAGACATTGCTTTCTCTAGGTTTTCACCAGGGCAAAGCTGATCCATGTGTGTTTGTCAAGGAGGAGGGGCAAAACAAACTGTATTGTTTATGTTTTGTTGATGATCTTCTGATGTTTTGGAAGAATCAGGCTTTTTACCAAAGCACCCTAGCTCAGCTGAAGGAGCACTTTGACATGAAGGATCTTGGTGAGGTATCCAACTATCTTTCTCTGCAAGTGGAGAGAGACCAAGCAGGTAATTTTCTGGTACACCAAACACAGAAAATTGCTGATGTATTAACCAGGTTGAATTTGGTTGATGCAAACCCAGCAGACACACCAATGGTGACAGGTTACCAGGTAGACAGTACTGCTGAAGCGTTTTCTGACACAACGCTGTACAGATGCATTCTAGGCAAGATGAACTTCATTGCCAGATGTTCAAGACCTGACATAGCTGTAAGCTGTAATCTGCTTAGCAGACATGCCAACAATCCTACGGTTCAGGATTGGAAAGCTCTGAAGCGCATAGCCCGCTATTTGAAAGGGACTATGCACTACAGGCTGAGGTTCACCAGTCAGAAGACTGGAGGTCTTGAAATCTTTGCTGATGCAAGTTTTGGAAGTGACACCACGGATGGCACAAGCACTTCTGGAGTATGCTACATGTACAACCACTGCCTGTTTGACTGGTTGTGCAAGAAGCAAACAACAGTGAGCCTAAGTTCCTGTGAAGCAGAACTCAATGCTCTGTCATTTTCACTCATGGATTGTGAATGGTTGATGCAACTGTTTAAGGACATCAGGGTTTCTGTGAAATGTCCTATACAAGTTTATCAAGACAATAGATCGTGTTTGGCTTTGCTGAACTCCGAGAGTTGCAAGCAGAGAACCAAGTACTTGCAGATTAAGCTACATCGTGCAAGAGAGTGTATTCAAAAAGGACTGATTCAGGTGTCCTACATGCCAGGAAATGAAATTCCTGCTGATCTGTTGTCTAAGGTTGTTAACAGAGAACAACTTAAGGTTTATGTACAAAAGTTGCAATTGGGTGAACCACAGGTACAACAGGTTACACGGAAAGGGGGAGGATGTTAGGATATTTCCGTTCCACCTTAAAAGGGAGCAGGCTTTGCAAGTCACAGAGTCTGCGCATGTCCTAATCACAGGATGTTTATGTTTGCTGTATTCCTTTCGGTTTTGTCAGTCGGCTCAGAGACGCTGACAGAATGGACGTGTTTTCTTTTGTTCTGTTAAACGCTAAATAAAGTCTGTAAATTATGCTCTTCTGTGATGCAAGCTTTTGGCTGCGTTTCTGCTGAAAGAGGGTGCACCAAGCCCTGGAATGTGGCTAGGAATTTCTAAGGCTTTGTGCCCCTAACTGTTGGATCTGCGTGACTACGGGAGGCCGATGGATGTCCAGAACTCCGGCTTGGGGGGCTCAGATGGACGTTATCTCCCTGGCAGTTTTCCAACATATTTTCCACTCTTCTTTAAACACTCTTTCTTCCTGATCTCTTATTCTGCTGGTTAAACCTGCCATTTCTGCATTTTCCATCAATTTCGTCTGCCATTCCTCTGTCATTGATACTGTTCCCTCCCTCCATTTCTGGGTCTATAATATAATATTTTTAGGCATTCTGCTACCCCTTCAATGGCTCAGCCTTGCAAAATTTCAGGTAACTGGACGAAGACTTTCTGTTTGGAGGCAATAAAAAAAAAGGACATAGATGCAACCTACAGTTATCTAAGCAGAATTTGCTCTACTAAAAAAAGAAGTAATTTTATTTTATGTTTTGTTCAGAGATTGCTCACCCCATTTGTATTCTCTCAGAATCTCTGTTTAACAAAGAGCAGACTGTCAGAGAATTCTGCTTCTACCTGTTAATGGCACCTACCAATTAAGCGGAGAATTTTGAGAGGCATTTTCCATTCAGCCTAGGAAGGAGTGCAGCAGGGAATTCTTTAATCATGGTTCAGGTACAGCCACCGGAACAGTAACCTCTCTGCTTCTTTGACAAAAATTGCTGCTGGCAAGAGCTTCAGGCAATGCTAGCTTGTTCCATATATGAACAAGGAACATCCCTCTGTCAAGTTCCTCTTACTTCCTGTACCTTCTCAATATTTCCCTTCCATGGGAATGCTGATGAGACCTATCACTGCCCTCACCAAAATGAGTCAGAGAACCTTGAGCAATGCATAAATCTGGCGGCATCCTGCAATACCCAAGAGGTCTGCAGAGATCTTGCTCACCAGCGCAAATACTTGGTTTTATGCCAATGTGATTTTGTATTTTACTGCTGTGGTACCTTGAACCCTGCAGTTTGCTGCCAGGGTTCTAATGTAGCCTCCAGCCAGTTGCCACCTAGGTGCTGCCATTAGCATTTAAATTCCTGCAGGTGACACAGATCCCCACAAAAGGCACACATGTCTCCAACATGGCACCTGTCTCCTCGGTCATGAGGTGGAGAGGGTGGTTTTCTCCCTTGAAAAAGACATAGAGCCGAAAGAGGAAGTGAGAAGAGAGGCACTCTTTACCACTTCCTCTTTCAGCTCTACGTGCCTTTGAAAGCTCAGATTAATTCTTCTGGCGATCCAGCTTTTACCCAGATTCTTTGGGAGCTAGCATGGAAGGAGCACCCTTGATTTGCAGGGGTTGGTCATTTTGACCAGGATTGCAGAGGGTGAAAAGCAGGCGACCCTGGGCCATCCTTGACAAAGGATGATCCTCTATTAGAAGGTGGACCTCTGTTTGAAAGGCTGCCCATAAAATCATTGAATCACAGAATTGTAGAGTTAGAGGGGTCATCTAGTCCAACCAGGAATCTTTTGCCCAATGAGGGACTCAAACCCACAACCCTGAAATGAAGAGAGAGCTACTCCATCTGGTACGTAGGCTGAGACCCTACCTGCCCGCAGACTGTCTCACCAGAGTGGTGCATGCTCTGGTTATCTCTCACTTGGACTACTGCAATGCACTCTATGTGGGGCTACCTTTAAAGGTGACCCGGAAACTACAACTAATCCACAATGTGGCAGCTAGACTGGTGACTGGGAGCGGCTGCCAAGACCATATAACACCGGTCTTGAAAGACCTACACTGGCTCCCTGTACGTTTCCGAGCACGATTCAAAGTGTTGGTGCTGACCTTGAAAGCCCTAAATAGCCTCAGCCCAGTATACCTGAAGGAGTGTCTCCACCCCCATCGTTCTGCCCGGACTCTGAGGTCCAGCTCTGAGGGCCTTCTGATGGTTCCCTGACTGCGAGAAGTGAGGTTACAGGGAACCAGGCAGAGGGCCTTCTCCGTAGTGGCACCCACCCTGTGGAATGCCCTCCCATCAGATGTCAAGGAAATAAGCAACTATCTGACTTTTAGAAGACATCTGAAGGAAGCCCTGTTTAGGGAAGTTGTTAAGTTTTTAATGTTTGATGTTTTATTCTGTTTTAATATTCTGTTGGGAGCTGCCCAGAGTGGCTGAGGAAACCCAGCCAGATGGGTGGGGTATAAATAAATTATTCTTATTTTTTTTAATGATATTTATTGAAAAAAGATTTTTTAAAAAAAATTACAAAGAAAAAAGACAAAAACAGAAAAATAAAAAAATAAAACCATCATTTTCAAATTCTCCACTTTCATTACCTTCTTTCCATGACCTCCTCCTCCTCCCATCTCTTGTATCTTAATTAGTAATTATCACAGCAAATCCTTTCCATAATTCATAATATTCTGTCATTATATTACCTTACTCTATTTTCATCTGATCTTATAAAAAACCTTAAAACTTAAGACTTAAATCTTATTTTTACCAACTTCTCATAACCATTACCTTTTTACCTAATTCTTTAAACATTTTTACAAGAGCCAAGTAATTTCATTTCAACATTTTTCCAACGTTCATCAATTTTATAAAACATTCCTAATGATAGAAAAAAGAAATAAAAACAATCCAATCTTCTTCCAGCGTCCCCTCCTCCCGGTCCCGGGATTGTCAGTCCTTTTTATCCCATTAGTCTGGCACATTAACCTGGTGATCTTATATCCGAGGCCTTCAAATCTCTTCCATGTCCCTTCCGCAGCTCTTCTTCATATTTTCCTTTTACTCGTGGGAACTCCAGCTTGGTAGTGTTTTTGACCCTTTTCAACAAATCAGCCCCTTTCCCATAGTCCAGACTAGACTCCATGTGGTATTTTTTCAAATTCCCTCCAAAATTGGAAGCCCCAACAACTCCAAACCTCTGACGGCCCATTGCCAGACTCGGAAAGTCCAAACATCCCTGCATATGGGGGTCAGTCCAACCCCCCATTTCCAAATCAATCCAAACTTTGTCTTTCCAAATCTGGTTTTTTTCCAAGTTCATTTGTCAAATCCAAAGGCTCATTTTCCTGCTGGGCCAAAAGTCCCTCCATCTCTGGCGCCCAAGATTCTGCAACATCCTCTTCTCTCATCTGCTCTGTCAGGACACACTCCTGTTTAAGTTCCTGGGTGGGCTCCATATAGTTTCCCACTACCTGTTCAAATGTTCTGGCCGCATTAGTCATCAAATCCGTCTTCTGACTTAACTGATCCAATAGGGCATTTATTTTACAGAAAGCACCCAACAGTGCTTCTGAAAATTATTCTTATTCTTATTCTTATTCTTGTTCAGTTGCTGGGAATTGTAACTCTGTGAGAGGTAAACTTCAGTGCTCAGGATTCTCTGAGGGAAAGAAGGTGGGTCAGACGTTTGGCAGCTGCCTGAAGTTGCCCAGTGGTGCCCTGGGCCTGGCAGAGAGAGTGTTCCTGGAGCCCAGAGCCCATTGGCTCCTGTCCTTGGCCAGGCTCTGACCTCACAACCAGCTGTGGAATCCTGGGGAATGTTTGGTTTCCTAGGAGACCAGGTGAGTTGCTTGAAAGGATCCCTGGCTAAGCTGAAAGCCCAGTCAGTTGGGAGCAGTTAGAAGCCAGAAAGCAGCCATTCTTCTGTTCTTGTCTTGAAAGCTGTGCAGATGGATTGACTGACTTTCTGGACATATTCGGTTTTCTACCCCCATGGAACAATGTGCTGCTGGTTACGCAGAAGGTAAAGTCATGGGAAAGAGGGAAGACATCCTGAAGATTCGTGTCCCCACCACATGCCCAGTTTTTAAAGATGCTCCTTGGACCAAGGACCTTGGTTATTTGACCATTGCAAGTATCATGCTGGGTGTTACGTGAGCCAGCAATTTTCCCAGGGAGGTTTCCGATTAGTTTTCTGAGTTTCCTTTTTTTTGTCGCCATCCAAATTGCAGCAGAATTGCCATCCTCCCATCCCAAATATTCAGGAGAATGGCAAGTTACAGGGAACCAGGCAGAGGGCCTTCTCGGTAGTGGCACCCGCCTTGTGGGATGCCCTCTCACCAGATGTCAAAGAGAAAAACAACTACCAGATTTTAGAAGACATCTGAAGGCAGCCTTGTTTAGGGAAGCTTTTAATGTTTAATAGGTTATTGTATTTTAGTGTTCTGTTGGAAGCTGCCCAGAGTGGCTAGGGAAACCCAGCCAGATGGGCAGGGTATAAATAAATTATTATTATTATTATTATTATTATTATTATTATTATTATTATTATTATTATTATTATCCTTCGCCGATAGCCCGACTTATACCTAGGGATGGAGGAGACATTCAGTTCAGTTCACATTTAAAGCAGGGTAATTTCTAAGATTTGCAGTTTCGAAACAACATAAGCACTGAAACACAATATGAAGATGGAAAGAAGATAAAGTCCTTGCCAGAGAAGAACGGCACATCAAGTTGATGGATTATGCCGAAATGGCTAAAACAGGATGTCAGGGAACTGCCATCAGAGGGAAGAGGAGCGGAAAGTCGCTCCAGTGATGCAGGGGAGGGAACTAGCAAGGAGAGAGAGAGGGTTCCCACGGGGGAAAGAAATCCAGGGGACACCAGGGAGAAAGGGGAAGCTGAGAGCAAGGCGGAGGGGAGGCTCAGAGACTCTTCCAGTGAGATCAGCGGAGAGAGCACAGGACCTCCGCTTGGCACGCCCACGCTGCGCAGAAAGCTTCCACGCAGAGAATCTAGGAGGAGACTTGGAGTCAAGCAACTTTTATGTTGGAGGAAATTTAGGTCCCGCCCACTGACGGATTCTGCCAGTGACTAAGACAGTCGCGTTTCAAGGGCTGTCAACCAGGGAAAGTTTTAGCTATACGGCTAGCTTGGAGCAGTTTGCAGTTTACGCACAAGCAACCCCAATTCCCATTACACAGGCATAGGCAAACTTGGCCCTCCAGATGTTTTGGGACTACAACTCCCATCATGCCAGCTGCCCAGAGTGGCTGGGGAAACCCAGCCAGATAAGCGGGGTATAAATAAAATATTATTATTATTATTATTATTATTATTATTATTATTATTATTATTACTCTCATTCCCATACCTGCTAACATTTCTTTGATGAAGATAGGGCCATCCTATTCCACAATAATATTAATTTTATTTTTACACCCCATCCATCTGATTGGGTCGCCCCAGCCACTCTGGGTAGCTTCTAACACATATAAAAACATCATTAAATGTTAAACATTAAAAAACTTCCCTATAAAAGGTTGCTCGGGTGTCGGATAACTCCAGACCCTCCAACATTTCCCCAATGAAAATAGGGACATCCTACCATACCCTCCAACATTTCTCTGATAAAAATAGGGACAGCCAAAGGAAAAGCGGGACCTTCTGGGATCAAATCAGAAACCAGGAGGGGCATATATTAACTAAAATAGAAACATCGCCACCTGACCCTACTCCCACCCACCATGGCCCCCTCCACGTCTTCCCCCCTTTTCTTTCTAATGTAACACTAATGTCTCAACAAATGAAACTGACCTGTAGAAAATGTAATTTGAAAAAAGAGGCATTGCACATACTTTTGTAAACCAAGAAATATTTAATTAAAAATACTTTTTTTAAAAAAAGAAAAAGAAACCAGGAGGGCTTCTGTAAATCTTGGACTTTCTCTGGAAATAGTAATAATAATATAATAATAATTTATTATTTATACCCTGCCCATCTGGCTGGGTTTCACCCAACCACTCTGGGCAGCTTCCAACAAAATATTAAAATACAATAGTCTGTCAAACATTAAAAGCTTCCCTAAAAAGGGCTGCCTTCAGATGTCTTCTGAAAGGGAAACTTGAAGGGTCTGCATTCAAAGTTAGAGTCCAGTTTAAAGAAAAATCATGTCTATAGTTTTTCTATAGACGTTATTTCTGAATTTGCAACGTATGCAAATTGTTTAACCTCCTCCCTCATTTATGCAAATTGCCTCCGTCTTTTGTCCTCTTTTTCTGGTGATACATCATTGGCCACCCTAGTGAGGAAGCAGGCAGCGATGTGCTCAGAGAATCACCATCGCACACGAGAACTGTTGCTTCATTCTTTGACACGCCTTTGCAAGAAGCTATTCTTGGATCCCTTCTAGGAGCAAAAAGGAGGACTGGCTTAGGGTGTTACACAGAAAACTGAGATCTGCATATGCAACCCTTTTTCTCTCTCCTCCTTCTCAATGTGGCACGTTGAACTTGCCTCGCAACGCCTTTGACATGCATCCTGGTGATGACTGATTGAGCCTTAGAAACTGTTGCAACAGCACAGATTGTGGTGGGTCACAACTTACCAAAGATGGCAGAAGGGACCTTCCTGAGCCAAGAATCACATGATTGCATGATATAGCATCCCAAATGAGCTAGTTAGAGTATGATTAAGGGACTTGGAAGGATGGAACTGTTGATGAGTATCATCAATCTGTTAACAGTAGCTAAACGGTGGTGTCTAGTAGCTTCATTGTACAGCTTTCACTCTATGCTGAAGATGCCCATCTATATCCCTGGCCTCTGACAGTTAAAGTATTTTGATGATGATGATCTCAAGGTGATGTATAAAACATAATGAAAACAGAAACAGAAACAATGAATAACTTCATTGACGCTGGAGCAACTCCACAGAGGTTTGACTTTACCCCCAGAAGTGCACTCCATTGTCTCTCACGACAGACTGATGCCAGAATGCATAGTGACCAGAGAATGTGCATATTGCCCAGGGGTCAATATACCTTCTTCTTCTTTGAAATATACTCAGAGTTGAGAAGGATTTCATGCTCTTTATTCAGCTCATAGTGGTGAGGAGGAATGGAAGTTCCCCCAGAATGTCTGCTTTATATACATTATTTACACAATGGGCCCCACGTGATTGGCTAATTCCAGGATTCTCCTGTAGGCCAATCAGGTTGCGGATTCACTTCCACCTGGAACTGGATTGGGTGGCTCCTGTGGACCAATCAGATTGCTGCATTCTGGGTCCTATTGTTCTAGGACCAATCAGACTGCTGCATTTTGGATCCTATTCAACTCAGTACAGTGGTACCTCGGGTTACATACGCTTCAGGTTACATACGCTTCAGGTTATAGACTCCGCTAACCCAGAAATAGTACCTCAGGTTAAAAACTTTGCTTCAGGATGAGAACAGAAATTGTGCTCTGGTGGCGCGGCGGCAGCAGGAGGCCCCATTAGCTAAAGTGGTTCTTCAGGTTAAGAACAGTTTCAGGTTAAGAACGGACCTCTGGAACGAATTAAGTACTTAACCCAAGGTACCACTTTACCTAACATCCTCCTCCTCCTCCTCCTCCTCCTCCTCCTCCTCCTCCTCCTCCTCCTCCTCCTCCTCCTTCCACACTGCATGAGCTGAGCAGCACAAGGAGGGGGCTTTGCAGGAAGAGGAATGTTAAACCTTTCCTCCCATAAATCTTATGGAAATTGCACCCGCCCCACCAATGCTGCTATTCAGCTAAGGAAAAAGTTGCAGAATGGGGTCAGTCATTGTGGGAATTGCAGAGGTGGAGAGGTTTAACCAGCTGAGAAAGGGTTGCTCAGCAGGGGACAAGGGCTGGGAGAGAATTTGTGTGTGTGAAGTACATTTCTAACGTCCCTCAAACTTCCATTTCTAAACAGGGAATTGAAACAGGGCAAAACATCCTGTTTACATCCAGTTATGAAAAACTGTAACAGACACTACAGTATAGTATAGGTTTCTCCTCAATGTTAAATATCTATCAATCAATCTCCTTCCTTCCTTCCTTCCTTCCTTCCTTCCTTCCTTCCTTCCTTCCTTCCTTCCTTCCTTCCTTCCTTCCTTCCTTCCTCTTTCTTTCTTTCTTTCTTTCTTTCTTTCTTTCTTTCTTTCTTTCATCATCTATCATATGCAAAAGTTGGGATATAAATATATTAAATAATAAGGGTAAGCATGACTCCCTTAGAATCACCTTGTCTCAATGAATTCTTTAAAAATCCAATCTGTTGCTGAGCTCCTCTATAGACCCTTTGCTCAGATTGTAATGAGGTGATTGAGCCACTCCGTACAAAATCAAGCTCTGTGACTTCCCTCTGTGACTCTAAAGGGGAGTCTAAAAAAATGACTATAGCTTTCCTTCCTTTTGGACAAAGTGAATGAAGTTTGCAGGCAAAGGAGCACCTCCTGAGGGAATTCAGCCTGCCAAATCATAGGCCAATGCACCCAGAATTTTCCATTTTTTTCAACCAAGAAAAAACCTACAATTTCCCCCATTTTCTGACAGAATTGGATGCCATTTGCAGCTGTGGGATCAGCCCCTTCTGAGGCGATGACACCTGCCCAATCTCAGCATGACAGTTGTGCTGTTTCTGTAGCAAAGGCAGATGTTACTATTTCAATAGGGTATAATAGGATTCCTAGAGGAACAGGGAGTTTGCAGAGCTGTAGAGGAGAAGAGACCATGGATTCCCAGGAATGACTGTGGCAGGGGAAATGTTACTCTTCCAGCAAGGAAGAGTCATTGGAGAATGAACTTCTTCCCACCAGCAGCCACAGATGAACGCGAAAAGCAAACACAGTTTTTAACTCCTCCCCTAAATTGCTGTGATTGGAGTACCCTGGGAAAGTAAAGCACTGTGATGCAAAACTAGACCTGTCTGTCAAAATGAAATATCTCCTCACCTCTGCAACCCCCACAGATTGGATTTGTTTGTTGCGGGGGTGGTACTTAGCAAGTAGATCTGACAAGAACATTGATCAAGTCAGAGCAAAGTCACTTTTGAGTAGGTATAGATGAATCTATCAGTTTTGCTTTCTCATTTTCCCACGCTTTAAGTTCACTTTTCTATATTTCCACATCAGTTTGTGTTTTTTTTTAAAAAAGGAAACAAGTCCTTATGAAAAGTCATCAGCATTTTAGTGCAGTTTGCACCTATTTGCTTGCAATTCTGCCTAATATACACAATATATTAGAAAACCATGGCTAGAAAAGCCACCTCTATCGGTCTGTCAACCCCACCAACTGTATTACCTGGGTTATGAAGGCACCCTCCTAAAGATGTTAAAGCAAAGATGATGGGATAATGCACACAGTGACTTGTGATCTCAATCACACGCAGTCTGTAGTCCGCTGGCAGTAGGAGTACAATATGGGTATGTCTTTAAGCTAACATCTTACATTAAAAACCTGACAGTACCAAACTATCAAAGGCTTTTCACCAAAGCCAGACTAAACGTCTTTCCTTCTGCAGTGTTGGATGGCAGGTTGAGAGGAGTTCCCTACCAGGACAGGCTTTGCTCGTGTGCTCAAGACATCGATTCCATAAAACATATTTTGTTGCACTCTGCAAAATATGAGCAAGCCAGGGATGAACTGATACTACCCTTGCTGGTACCTTTCCCGGGAAAATCAGAGGCTCACTATGTCAGGTTCCTATTGGAAGACCGGACAAATGCTAGAACATTAGTAGTGGCAAAGTTTTTATCGGTGGTTGCAAGAACCAATGATCCCTATATTCTGAACAAAATGCTTGTTTAACCTGGAGGTAGGCTGTATGAATTGTGTATTGCTTTGTAACGATTTGTTGGGTCTCTGGACTGTAATAAAGATTATTGTTGTTGTTATACACAGTATTGCAGAGCAATCGTCCTTTATATGCCATTTCCCACTAATGTATTCCTTTTTATGCACACTTCACCCTCGCATGTGCGCATATATATAGTGGCTGGAAAACAGCATTGCAAAATTTGGAGGAGTGCACCTTTGAAAGGATGACTATGGTCTGGGTTGCATATTGCTTTGGAAAGTGTGGATTAGGTCCTGAATTCAAATTCTCCCCCAACCCTGGAGATGACCATGTGGTTTTTTGACTTCCAAAATTGGAAATTTGGGGCACCCCTGGCCTGCCTTGAGATGCCTTGTTAATGGCATAGTCCAACTCGGGACTTCCTCGAGAAGGCGCCATTTTGGGGTTTTCGTCGGGCTTCAACCACCAGGAATCCCACCAGTGGCACTCCTGCCTCCCCAGTCAGCTGGCAGAATTGGGACTTTTGCTCTAGCAGAGTGAAGCTGGCATTACTTCTTGGGTGAAGGTGAGTTGGAGTGGGACACCCAATCCAACCCAGCTCAGATCAAAGGAGGTTTGGACTGCATCCTAAACAAAACCAATTTTTGTTGTTGTTTAGTCGTTTAGTTGTGTCCGACTCTTTGTGACCCCATGGACCAGAGCACGCCAGGTATTCCTGTCATCCACTGCCTCCCGCAGCTTGGTCAAACTCATGCTGGTAGCTTCGAGAACACTGTCCAACCATCTCATCCTCTGCCGTCCCCTTCTCCTTGCGCCCTCCATCTTTCCCAACATCAGGGTCTTTTCCAGGGAGTCTTCTCTTCTCATGAGGTGGCCAAAGTATTGGAGCCTCTGCTTCACGATCTGTCCTTCCAGTGAGCACTCAGGGCTGATTTCCTTCAGAATGGAGAGGTTTGATCTTCTTGCAGTCCGTGGGACTCTCAAGAGTCTCCTCCAGCACCAGAATTCAAAAGCATCGATTCTTCGGCGATCAGCTTTCTTTATGATCCAGCTCTCACTTCCATACATCACTACTGGGAAAACCATGGCTTTAACTATACGGACCTTTGTTTATAAACCCCCAAAGTGACTTTTCTTCACTCATCTGACAGAAGGATGGGTCAGCCACCCAGTATAATTATTTCTGGTCAGGCTGTTTACATATGTGAGAGATGCTGGTGTCTAAATCCAGCAATCCTTCTGTTCCCCCCCCCCCCCTTCCCTCCCCCAAAGAGAGAGAAATCCACAATGGAATCGTTTCTGATTTCTGCTCTTCCTTCCTTAATATTAAGCAGGCTTCAAATGCAAGGTAAGTCTAGGAGCTGCAACTCGTTTTTATGGGTGAGGCATTTTTGTGTCCATCCGTCCCCCCCGGTTCTGTTTGGGACAATAACAGAACTAATAAAAAGGAGATAGATTTATGGAAAAGGTCTTGCCTAGCTTTTATTTCCCCGGTAGGATTAGATCTAATGGGATTCTGAAGAGCTATCTAATACAGTGGCTTTTCGTCATCTGAGAGGCCCTGTGATTCATTGCAAAAGGGAGACTGGTTACTCATGAGGATTTCAGCGCAATAATCTGCACCCCGTGCTCTGTTTTTGGAACAACGGAAATCTTCCAAGCGGCCAAAAGGGCAATTTCATTTCTCACTTGTGTTATAAGGAGGAAAAAAACTGCTCCTTTTCCCTCATGGGGTATCCAAGAGCCCGTATAGAGTACTTAAGTGGATTCCCTATTGGTAGGAGGAAATAACAGAGGCCAACCAGATAATATTGAGAAGCAAGGCAGCTAGTAAGCCTGATCTTTATTAAACTGTTGCAGCAGGGTCCCCTACTTGCTCCATGCAGGGAGGGAGCCGAGACACCTAGAACAATGGTGTGCAAGGCCTTATACAGACTTTTGAAATTGCCCACCCTGTAGCCCAAGACCCCCCCCGAAACATCATACATACATCACAGAAGGAGGTGGTCTACAGCAGAAATCCTGTCTTCCAGGATACCTGATAATGGTCAATGCTGGCATTACCTGTGCAGTTTTGTCATTTTTTTGTGATAGTTAATAGTTTAATTCCTGAATCCAGGTCACAGCTCACCCTATTCATACACAAATACACCCTCAAGACATCTCCAAATGAATCCGAACTTCAATGTCTAAAATCCACGGTAGAGGACAAGGATCCTGAGATCACATTAAGGGTAGCCAAATTCTGTGCGATTGCCATAAAACTTAGGGAACAGGCTGTGCTATCATAATGGTTAAGGCCTTAAATGATAATTTTAGGTTATATGTTAGTGACTAAGTTTTAATTTATATATTTTTTAACTGTTGCTATATCTGTATTGTCCTTGTTATACCTAATTCCAAATTCAAATGTATCCCTATTGGGTTTTGTGACTTCCTTGATATTGTATGTGGGCTGGAACTGGTCTGTGACCGAAATAATAAAATTCATTCACCCTTAAGACAGGATCTGTAAGCAAAAAGACAATGGGGAGGCTTCCCCATTTCCTTCCTCCTTTCAGATAAATATTTGAGGTCAATTTGGGAGAATAAAAATGGCTTCACGATTGCTCTCCTGTACTATTTCAGACTATATCATGCGAAAGGCTGGGCTGGATGAATCCCAAGCCGGAATTAAGATCGCCGGAAGAAATATCAACAACCTCAGATATGCAGATGACACAACCTTGATGGCAGAAAGTGAGGAGGAATTAAAGAACCTTTTAATGAGGGTGAAAGAGGAGAGCGCAAAATATGGTCTGAAGCTCAACATCAAAAAAACGAAGATCATGGCCACTGGGCACATCACCTCCTGGCAAATAGAAGGGGAAGAAATGGAGGCAGTGAGAGATTTTACTTTCTTGGGCTCCATGATCACTGCAGATGGTGACAGCAGCCACAAAATTAAAAGACGCCTGCTTCTTGGGAGAAGGGCAATGACAGGCCTAGACAGCATCTTGAGAAGTAGAGACGTCACCTTGCCAACAAAGGTCCATATAGTTAAAGCAATGGTTTTCCCAGTAGTGATGTATGGAAGTGAGAGCTGGACCATAAAGAAGGCTGATCGCTGAAGAATTGATGCTTTTGAATTCTGGTGCTGGAGGAGACTCTTGAGAGTCCCATGGACTGCAAGAAGATCAAACCTATCCATTCTTAAGGAAATCAGCCCTGAGTGCTCACTGGAAGGACAGATCGTGAAGCTGAGGCTCCGGTACTTTGGTCACCTCATGAGAAGAGAAGACTCCCTGGAGAAGCCCCTGATGTTGGGAAAGATGGAGGGCACAAGGAGAAGGGGGCGACGGAGGACGAGATGGTTGGATAGTGTTTTCGAGGTTACCAGCATGAGTTTGACCAAACTGCGGGAGGCAGTGGAGGACAGAGGTGCCTGGCGTGCTCTGGTCCATGGGGTCATGAAGAGTCGGTCACGACTAAACGACTAAACAACAGCAACAACTATTTCAGACAGGTGGTTACTTATGTATGAGTTTGCCTTGTACATTTACGAACATTTAATTTATATTTGAGACCTTAGAATTCTTATAACACTTGGGAGGATGTCATTGCATTAAGGGTTTTCATGGTAGTTTTCATGGTAGATAAGGAATGTCTCTTGAACTCTAACAAGAGGTGGTAATGGTCCCCAACTAAGAAACCGGGACAGACACCTCCGGTTTCACCCCCAGTGCATTAACAGAAACTTTGCTCAAAGATGTCTCCTTTATGTTATCTTTCTGAAAATGGAGTGGGCATTGTTGGAAACCACAGAGCCATGAATGGCAATGCCCAGGTGGGAAACCTGTGGCCGTACCCATGTTGCTGAATTACAGCTCCCATCATCCTTTGCTGTGGTATGCTGGCAGGGGCTGATGGGAGTTGGAGTCCAACAACACCAGGAGGGCCACAGATTCTCTATGCCTGTTTTAGGCTTCTGAGACTGCTCTGCTGCAACAGGTTGAGAGTAAACACTTCGAAACTTGAGGCCCCTTGAAGAAAAAGCTTCTAGAAGTGTCTGCATAGTGTCTTGCTAAGTTCTTTGGCTCAACTTGAGTTCTGTGAATATTTATCATTCAGCATCACTTGCTGTCGTATTTTAGATCCACAGCTGGCCAAGTCTTTGTAATGCGATTATCTTTTTTTTTTTTTTACCCATTGTGGTGGAGACGGACAAATTGCAGACTTGCTCCTTGGCAGTTGTTTATGACCATACAGCTGGGTGCCTTTAAGGTTGCTGGGTGGTGAGACAGGGCTGAGCTGGGGTCAAGTTGAAGGCATTTCATGCATATAAACCCATTGCATTCTCACAATGACAGAGAAAGACCTGCACTGTTATGTACTGAGTTGAATAGGATCCAAAATGCAGCAGTCTGATTGGTTCTAGAACAATGCAGCAGTATGATTCGTCCGCAGGAACCACCCAATCCAGCTCCAGGTGGAAGTGAATCCACAACCTGATGGGCCTACAGGAGAATCCCGGAATTAGCCAATCACGAGCAGCCCATTGTGTAAATAATGTACAGTGGTACCTCAGGTTAAGTACTTAATTCGTTCCAGAGGTCCGTTCTTAACCTGAAACTGTTCTTAACCTGAAGCACCGCATTAGCTAATGGGGCCTCCCACTGCTGCCGCGCCACTGCTGATTGATTTCTGTTCTCATCCTGAAGCAACGTTATTAACCTGAAGCACTATTTCTGGGTTAGTGGAGTGTGTAACCTGAAGCGTATGTAACCTGAAGCGTATGTAACCCAAGGTACCACTGTACTTAATTCGTTCCGGAGGTCCGTTCTTAACCTGAAACTGTTCTTAACCTGAAGCACCACTTTAGCTAATGGGGCCTCCCACTGCTGCCGCGCCACTGCTGATTGATTTCTGTTCTCATCCTGAAGCAAAATTCTTAACCTGAAGCACTATTTCTGGGTTAGCGGAGTGTGTAACCTGAAGCGTATGTAACCTGAGGTACCACTGTATATAAAGCAGATATTGTGGGGGAACTTCCATTCCTCCTCACCACTATGAGCTGAATAAAGAGCATGAAATCCACTCTTGACTCTGAGTATGTTTCATGTACATTGTGGCTCTCACTGTTGTGGTGCTTTATAGCAGCCTTTCTGATATTTCTGATATTTTGGACTACAATTGCCATGAGGCCCAGCCAGCGCTGAAGGGAGTTGTAGTCTGCAGTGGCGTAGCGTGGGGGGTGCAGGGGGGGCGGCCGCACCGGGCGCAACATCTGGGGGTTAGGGTTAGGGGGCGCAAATCCATGGGTTAGGGGGCGCAAATTCACGGGTTAGGGGGCGCAAATTACTTGCCTTGCCCCGGGTGCTGACAACCCACGCTACGCCACTGGTAGTCTGAAACTAGATGTGAAAGGGGACCTCAGGGCCAGGGGCTGAATGTGGCCCTCTAAGCCTCTCCATCTGGCCCATGGGACTCTCTGCAGGCCACACCTCTCCCGAGCGTATGTCTCACCCCCCCCCCAATTTTTTTAGACAAGGATTGTATCTGAGTGGTAGAGTATCTGTTTTGCTTGCAGACGATCCCAGGTTCAGTCCAACATCTCCAAGTAGGACTTGTAGGGAAGCCTATCTGAAACCCTGGAGAGCTTCTGCCAGTCAGTGTAGACAATACATACTTGACCACTGGCTGGGACTGATGGGAGTTGATGGAAGTCCAACAATAGGCAGAGAGTACCACATCCGCTCCCTTTGAAACACAGCGTATGATCTTGGTGCATTGCTTCCCTTTACGTTACTTTCCTCTTGATGAACTGGAATAATAAAGATATGGTCCTCTTAATAAATGGATCGACAATATAGTAACACTTGCAACTTATGAATGGACTGCTTACATGCCTAGACTTTGCTTGGATAAATATGACAATATTTGGAATGAGTTTATACAAAATGTAGCAGGCTATTAATATTTACACCTGTATTAGGATAATAATATCAAATTTATAAAAGAGTGTATGGGTGAAGGTATTTTTTGTATATATTCATAATTGGTTTTTCCCTCTACACATTTTTGTGCCTTTTTCTTTTCTTTTTCTTTGTATCACTTTATTTCTTTATAACTAACAACTTTACACACAAACACACACAAACATGCACACACACATATGTATCTTTCCCCCTTTTGGGTTTTCTGTTTTTTTAAAAATAATTTTTATTAAGTTTTACAATTTTATATTCAACACAATCAGTATTATCACAAAAAGCAGTTTTCGGTCTTTGATTTCATCATTGCTCCCTGTCCAAAACGGGAGCAAGAGTCGCCCCGAGGCCTGTCTCTGAACGACGCATCTAGGAGAACTTCCTGTTTGATAAGACGTCGTGTGTGTCTGTGTCCTTAACCCGAAGCCTAAAAAGGACAGGGGAAACTTTCCTATCCTTTGAAAAAACGGTGACTCAGTATAAACGAGACGCAGCGTAGCTGGAAGCCTTTAATAAATCAAAAGTCAAAGTGTGTCTAAACTGGACGCATTCGAGATCTTTGACAAGAATCATAAACCAAAACAAACAGAAAACTCGAATGGGGTATCAAGTTGATTTGAAGGCTCACACCTGGGATTTGGCTTTAGAGATGTCATTGGGCCACAAGGGGGGAGGATTGATGTTCAGTATAAGAGTAATAAGAGAGCCTCTATGAGCCTGGATGACTTACAGAAACAACTGTAGAATGAACAGTCTATTTTGAGGGTAGCAATATTGCTTTCATCTCCAGGCTATAGATGGCCCACTGCGCCAACAACAGACCCTCGTCTTCTTATATGGAGGCATTTCCTCTTGCCCTTCCCACTAGCCTCAGTGTCAGGCGGCTGAGGAACCAACCCCCACGGCAGGTTGCCAGGAACGGATAAGACGAGGAAAAGTCCTTACCACCTGCTTTTTCTTCAATATGTACGGAGAGAGGCTTGAGAATGCAGCCTCTTGGAATAGTGGTGTTGTCCCGAGTAAATCTACACGCCTCTTCTCTCCCACTTCCTCATTCGTCAACAGCACCACTATGGTTGCCGCTTAGGGCCCTCTGCCTCTGAGCTCTTTGCTCTCCTACTTTTAAGGCTTGCCGGGTTCTGGGAGGTGGTGGGTCTGGAATGCTTTCTAGTGATAACGTGTCAGCCAGCTGCCCATTATTTCCCAACTTTCCCCCTCATCTTCCTCTGAGCCATGACCCCCCTCAAACCCTTGTTGTAATTCTGAACTGTCTTCTTCTTCTCTGGAAGGGTCAGGCTGGGGAGGCAGTCTCCACCATTGCTCCTCTGCCCAGTCCCTGACACTCAATAGCTATGTTCTACCCTACCCATCACGGGGATTTGAACCGCCGAGCTTCTGATTGGCAAGTCCTAGGCTCTGTTGTTTAACCCACAGCGCCACCCGCTAACCCCCATGTGTCAGGAGCAGTGGCGTAGCGTGGGGGGTGCCAGGGGTGCCGGCCGCACCGGGCGCAAGATTTTTGGGGGCGCGTTTGGCCGGCCCCCCTCGAGGAACAGGGAACCTCTCCAAGGCACAGCGTGCCGTCGCTAGAGGAAAAAAGCTGTGCAGCAGCAGCAGCAGCAGCAGCAAAGTCGGGAGGAGGAGGAGGTGGAGCGAGCCTGCTAATTCCTTGCAAAGCCGGGAGGAGGAGGAGGGAGGAGGAGGAGGTGGAGCGAGCCTGCTAATTCCTTGCTGGGAATTAAGCGTCTCAAAGAGGCAAAGGGGAGGAAGCTGGAAAGAGCAGCGCGCCAAGCGCACGTGATGCAAAGGGCCTGCCCACGTGCAGGCTGAGCTTCCCGTGGCAGGGGCGGAGGGAGGCGCTCTGCACGTGCTTAGGAGGCGCTCTGCACATGCTTAGGAGGCGCTCTGCACGTGCTTAGGAGGCGCTCTGCACGTGCTTAGGAGGCGCTCTGCACGTGCTTAGAAGGCGCTCTGCACATGCTTAGGAGGCGCTCGCTCTTTCCAAAGAAGGACCCGGCTACTGGATCAAGGCCACAAGGGCCCATGTAAAGTGAGTGGCCAAGCAGACGCATCAATGAGAAGCACTCAAAGCAGGACTGGGGCACAAGAGCGCTCTCGCTCTCCCCTCCTGCTGTTTCCAGGGGGTGGGAGCGTCGCTGCCTCGAGGGCTTCCGAGATACCCTGGGGTGAAGTCCCGCTTCACCCTCTTCGGAGTCCCTCTCTTATGCTTTGGGGGGGGGTAGCAAGGGGGAAGAATAATGATTTCCTCCACCACCAGCCCCAAATTCTATAGTAAGAGAAATTGGGGGCCAAGCCAACTGGGGAAATGGTGAGTCTCTAACTGTAGAGCTCAGGTACAATGGTGCCCCGCAAGACGAACGCCTCGCAAGACGGAAAACCCGCTAGACGAAAGGGTTTTCCGTTTTGGAGGCGCTTCGCAAAATGAATTTCCCTATAGGCTTCCTTCGCAAGACGAAAGCCCATAGGGAAATCTCCGGGACAGCGGGGAAGCGCAGCGCGTCTTCCCCACTGTCCTCGGACCTCCTCCAAAGCCGGGCGGTGGGGCGGAGAGACCTCCTCCCGCCGCCAGGCTTCGGAAGGATGCTCCGAAGGCTGGCGGCGGGAGGAGGGCTCTCCGCCCCACCGCCAGGCTTCGGAAGGCTGCTCCGAAGCCGGGCGGTGGGGCGGAGAGACCTTCTCCCCGCGCCAGCCTTCGGATGGCTGTCCTGAAGACTTGTGGTGGGAGGAGGATTTTCCTTCCCTCCGCCAACATTCAGAATGCTGTTCTGAATGTTGGCGGTGGGGAGGAAAAACCCTCCTCCCACCGCAAGCCCCGGGAACAGAGGAGAAGTGCTGCGCTCCTTCCCCTCTGTTCCCGTACCTGTCCTGAAGGCTTGCGGTGGGGAGAAAAGCCCTTCTCCGCACCGCCAGCCTGGCAAGCGGTTTCCATAGGAACGCATTAATTGATTTTCAATGCATTCCTATGGGAAACGGTGCCTCGCAAGAAGAAAAAACTTGCGGAACGAATTAATTTCGTCTTGCGAGGCACCACTGTATTTAGGAGCAAGCTGGCTCTGCCCATAGGGAGGAAAAGCACTCTGTGCAAGCTCAGAAAACCCACGCTACGCCACTGTGCGCTCGCACTCGCAGCTCTCTGCCCCTACCTGGCTCACTCACTCTCTCTCACTGCAGTGCTATTGACATTATACAATGAAGGGGTGCAAAAAGTGCAGCAAGGCAAGAAAGTGATTTTTTTTTCCTTTTCTTAGAATTTCAGCAGAATACTACACCTATATCATGCCATACAAAAAAGAATCTGGTGCACAAGGCAGGAAAAGGAGAAAGATAGAGACAGAGAAACAAGCTAAGTTAGCTGGAAGCCTTCACCGGTTTTTGGTGGGTACTGATGAAAATACAGCAGGACCATCAGCAGCACCACAGGAGACTCATAATCCTGATCCTGTGTCGGTGGACATTCCTGTTCCTGCATTAGAAGCAGAGACAGTTTCATCTAAGGATGTTTATACTCAGCCAGATCTGCCAGAAAATATTGACCAAAAAGTTTTTACTGATATTGGCTATTGGCCTGAAACCATGGATGAAACCTTGAAAACTGAACTCGTCAGGCGAGGGACAGAGGAACTGCAGAATAAGGATGCATGGTTTCCAAGAGACAGTAATGGCAGGTCATTTTGCAAGGATTGGTTCTACATACATTTGGAGAATGGTGAGACTATGTTAAGGACATGGTTGGTGTTTTCTCCTGTAAACAATGCTGCATATTGCTTTCCTTGCATGCTTTTTCAGAAGGCTAAAGGGAAAAGTTCATTTGGAAAGTCAAGTGGATTTAATGCATGGAGAAAGTTAAGCCCTAGATTGGTAGAGCATGAGCGCAGTTCACATCACTTGAGTGCATTTACAATGTGGAAAGAATTAGAAATGCGGCTGCATAAACAGGAGACTATTGATGTTGCTGCCCAGCTTGCACAACAGAGGTCATTTGAAAAATGGAAGGCAATCTTAGTCAGAATACTTGATTGTGTTCTGTATCTAGCAAGGCAAACCTTACCCTTACGTGGTCACTCTGAAGATTTAAATACAGATGGTAACTGTGGAAATTTCTTAGAAACTTTCAAGTTACTCGCCAAATATGACCCAGTTGCCAAACAACATCTTCACAGAGTACAACACACAGATGGCTACATTGTGTCCTATCTCTCTCCACAGAGCCAGAATGAGTTTATTAGCCTGCTCAGTGATCACATTCGAACAGTCATCTTTCAAAATATCATAAAGGCCAAGTATTTTGCTATAATGTTTGACAGCACTCCTGATATTTCACACACTGACCAAATGTCCCAAGTGATTCGATATGTGCATATTGAAGATTCAGGAGTCCATGTGACAGAGTCTTTTATTGACTTTATTCAGTTATATGGGAAATCAGCTGATGTCATTACAAAACAAATTTGTGACAAGTTGCAAGCTGATGGCCTTAAACTAGAGCATTGCTACGGCCAGGGATACGACAATGCTGCGACTATGGCTGGACACATTAGTGGTGTACAAAAACGTATTTTGGATATGAATCCCAAAGCAATGTTTGTGCCATGTAACAATCACTCGCTCAATCTTGCTGGGATGCATGCAGTTGGTGTTGGGACAAAGTCTGTTACTTTCTTTGGCACTGTGGAAAAGGTGTATGCATTTTTCTCAAGCTCCACCCACAGGTGGGATATCCTTAAGAAACATGTACCAATTAGTGTAAAGCGATCGTGTAACACAAGATGGAGTTCAAAGCATGAAGCTGTATGCGTACTTGCTGAACACACTGAGAAAATAACAGATGCTTTGGAAGCATTGAGAGATGGGCTGGAAGAAACCTCTGAAACCAGGGGTGATGCAGGAAGTCTTTTAGTTTGCATAATGACATATGTTTTTTTCTCTTTCTTGCATTTTTGGAACCCAGTACTAACCGAAGTAAATGATACTCAGATCTACCTGCAGCAAGAAGGACTTGCGCTTGATCAATGCGTGCAAAAATTAAAAGCATTGGCTTTATTTTGTCATGAAAAACGTGATAGTCTAGTGTCAAAGGCAACTGAGAAAGCTCTGCAGGTATGCAAAACCTATTGCATACCTACAGAGAGAAGAGTTGGAAGACGCAAGAAGATGGATGGTGAGAAGAGTTGCGATGCTGGCTTGACCTTAATACAGGAAACAAGCAGAGAACAACTGGAAGCAATTGATCAGCTTCAGGCAGAAATTAAAAAACGTACTACACAGATGAATACACTTCACCAGTGATTTGCTTTTTTGCAAATCCAAACATTGTTGGATACTGGAAAAGATGATTTTATTAAGAAACAAATTCTGCACATGTGTGCTCAGTACACAGAATTGAATGCTGCATCTATGCTTACCGAAATAACTCGACTTCGGCACCACATTATCTTGTATAAGGAGGTCAATCCTGATGAGCAGGTTGCAAACTGGTCAGCTTTAGATTTGCTTCGCTGGGTGTATAAGTGGAAGCTGCAAGAAAGTTTAACTAACTTTGTTGTCACATTAAGAATCTTTCTTACTATCACTGTTTCTACAGCGAGTTGTGAAAGAAGTTTCTCAAAACTTAAACTAATTAAAACATATCAGAGATCTACAATGAGCCAAGAAAGACTGAGTAATCTAGCAATACTGTCAATTGAGAGAGACTTTAATGTAGATTTCAGTTCCGTTGTTGAAAAATTTGCGCAAATTAAAAGCAGGCGAATTTAAATTAATCTGTATATACAGATTGATATCTTGCACTTCTATTAAAGAATTACAATTAGAGGTATAGGATTGAGGAAGTTGGCTCCATCTAGCCCAGTCTTGGATCATCTCCAGGGTATGGTTTCATTTTGATGTTTAGTTTTTGTTCTTGATATTTTTTGTCGTTTACGATGGTTGTGAGACGACATATAATAGCATGGCCCATGCTAGGTT
Source organism: Podarcis bocagei (assembly GCF_964188305.1). Taxonomy (NCBI): domain Eukaryota; kingdom Metazoa; phylum Chordata; class Lepidosauria; order Squamata; family Lacertidae; genus Podarcis; species Podarcis bocagei. The sequence goes on from NC_138139.1 coordinate 11,971,348, forward strand.
ACTACATTTGTAGATTTGTATTCATAGACCTGCTGAAAATGTGGAGAATGTGTGATGCATGTTCACACTCAATAAAGTGTTTGAAAATAAACTTGTATTTAGATGCATTTTACTTTAATTACATCAGTATTTTCATAACAAACAATACATGTGCTTAGGGGGTAAGGGTTTCTTTAACTAATCTAGTGGAAGAGACTCGAGTGCTAAAATCCACGGGTTAGGGGGCGCAAATTATTTGCCTTGCCCCGGGTGCTGACAACCCACGCTACGCCACTGGTCAGGAGGCTGCCTGCTGCAGACTGTTGTTGTCCAATTCATGGAGGGTTAGGTAACACAGGGGATGGGAGAGTCAACACACTTGCTTCTTGCTCTCTCCACTCCTGTGATCTGTTACGGAATGTGCTCTCTGCTGAAATATGAGAGTTTGCATCTGTACTGAAATTCCAACAGCTTTCAGAGATGCACCTGTTTGCACAAACATTTCCTTGATCTCTCAACCTGCACCTCCTCTTCTGATTGCTGGGTTGCTTTCAACGGGATCATTTTATTGCATATGCTAATTACGGATGCCTCTATTTTAACGTTTAATAGGTTCGTGATATTGCATATTTTAATCATGGAGGCTTAATGTTGTGCAATTGACAAATTAATGTTAAATAACTCATTTCCATAGGTTGGTAAACTTTAGTATCCTATTTTGGCATGAAGCGTAATGATAGGTGCATTTACCGTATTTTTCGCCCCATAAGACGCACCGGCCCATAAGACGCACCTAGATTTTAGGGGGGGAAATGAAGGAAAAAATTTTTATTTCCCCCCCAGGTGCGCTGCGCTACACCAGGAGCTTGGGGCGTGCGGAGCTCAGCGCGCCCCAAGCTTCTGCGTGCCGGCAAGGTCTCCGCTAGCGTGGGAGAGCCGGCGCCTCTCCCAGGGCTAGCGGACCCCTGCGCTAATCCAGAAGCTTGGGGCGTGCTGAGGTCAGCGCGCCCCAAGCTTCTGCATGCCGGCAAGCAGTCCGCTGCCGCCCCAAGCCTTGCGCACCCGGCGGGACCTCCTGCCGGGTGCGGGAGGCTTGGGGCGGCAGCGGACTGCTTGCCGGCATGCAGAAGCTTGGGGCGCGCTGACCTCAGCACGCCCCAAGCTTCTAGGTGCGCGCAAGCAGTCCGCTGCCGCCCCAAGCCTCCCGCACCCGGCGGGACCTCCTGCCGGGTGCGGGAGGCTTGGGGCGGCAGCGGACTGCTTGCCGGCATGCAGAAGCTTGGGGCGCGCTGACCTCAGCACGCCCCAAGCTTCTAGGTGTGCGCAAGCAGTCCGCTGCCGCCCCAAGCCTTGCGCACCCTGCCTTCAGGGCGCCCGACGCTCCGAGAAGCAGGCTGCTATCCGCAGCCTAGACATCCCTGCGGGTCCTCCCACAGGGCTGCCTGGGCGGCGGAATTGTTCCCGAAGCGTCGGGCACTCTGCCTTCAGGGCGCCCGACGCTCCGAGAAGCAGGCTGCTATCCGCAGCCTAGACATCCCTGCGGGTCCTCCCACAGGGCTGCCTGGGCTGCGGAATGGTTCCCGAAGCGTCGGGCGCTCTGCCTTCAGGGCGCTCGACGCTGCGAGAAGCAGGCTGCTATCCGCAGCCTAGGCAGCCCTGTGGGACCTCCCACAGGGCTGCCTGGGCTGCGGAATGGTTCCCGAAGCGTCGGGCGCTCTGCCTTCAGGGCGCTCGACGCTGCGAGAAGCAGGCTGCTATCCGCAGCCTAGGCAGCCCTGTGGGACCTCCCACAGGGCTGCCTGGGCTGCGGAATGGTTCCCGAAGCGTCGGGCGCTCTGCCTTCAGGGCGCCCGACGCTGCGAGAAGCAGGCTGCTATCCGCAGCCTAGGCAGCCCTGTGGGACCTCCCACAGGGCTGCCTGGGCGGCGGAATGGTTCCCGAAGCGTCGGGCGCTCTGCCTTCAGGGCGCTCGACGCTGCGAGAAGCAGGCTGCTATCCGCAGCCTAGGCAGCCCTGTGGGACCTCCCACAGGGCTGCCTGGGCGGCGGAATGGTTCCCGAAGCGTCGGGCGCTCTGCCTTCAGGGCGCCCGACGCTGCGAGAAGCAGGCTGCTATCCGCAGCCTAGGCAGCCCTGTGGGACCTCCCACAGGGCTGCCTGGGCGGCGGAATGGTTCCCGAAGCGTCGGGCGCTCTGCCTTCAGGGCGCTCGACGCTGCGAGAAGCAGGCTGCTATCCGCAGCCTAGGCAGCCCTGTGGGACCTCCCACAGGGCTGCCTGGGCTGCGGAATGGTTCCCGAAGCGTCGGGCGCTCTGCCTTCAGGGCGCTCGACGCTGCGAGAAGCAGGCTGCTATCCGCAGCCTAGGCAGCCCTGTGGGACCTCCCACAGGGCTGCCTGGGCGGCGGAATGGTTCCCGAAGCGTCGGGCGCTCTGCCTTCAGGGCGCTCGACGCTGCGAGAAGCAGGCTGCTATCCGCAGCCTAGGCAACCCTGCGGGACCTCCCACAGGGCTGCCTGGGCGGCGGAATTGTTCCCGAAGCGTCGGGCGCTCTGCCTTCAGGGCGCCCGACGCTCCGAGAAGCAGGCTGCTATCCGCAGCCTAGGCAACCCTGTGGGACCTCCCACAGGGCTGCCTGGGCGGCGGATATCTTCCTGAAGCCTGGAGAGCGAGAGGGGTCGGTGCGCACCGACCCCTCTCGCTCTTCAAGCTTCAGCGAAAGCCTGCATTCGCCCCATAAGACGCACCCAGATTTTCCCTTCATTTTTGGAGGGGAAAAAGTGCGTCTTATGGGGCGAAAAATACGGTATGTGAGTTTTAAATGGGGGGAAGGTAGATGGAAAAGGGCTCCTCCCCTGCAATCTTTAGTGGTACAGTCCAGAATTTCTTCCACCTCGTTCTGTGCAAAGTGCAGATAAGTGCTTGGATCCCATCTGTCACCCTCACTTGGAAACAAAGAGAAAGTTTTGCATTTTCACAGGGCAGGTGACACCAGCATTCATTACGCCGACGACAATATTTCTTCAGAAATGCAGGTCTCACCAAATAAAGCAAAACAACCCTTGCGTGGCAAGGACTACATTAATATGCCTGGAGAAAATTGAGTGTTGGTGCTGAAAATCTTGTCACTTCTGTTTATTCGGGGGGGGGGGGGAACTTATGTGGAGGTTGAGTGGCGCCTATTTCCAGAAGTCTTAAACTTTCTATAGGAATATATTTACATGGATTCGTAGCCCACCACATTCCAAGGGCTTGTGGTGGGCACCAATGGCAAAAAACGTACAATGATTCCATGCAAGGGGTGAGTGAATATCTATGCCAGGAACAAGGGGAGGAAGAAAGATCTAGTTTGGGAAAGAAGTGGGGCAGGTGGGGAAGAGACCAGCAGTGCCTCCTAGTCACCGAGAGGCCGTTGTAGCAGTGGCATGGGGAGTTGGGGGATTGCCATGGAGAGGACATATCCTGTCTTCAAGGAGCGCACCGCAGCCATCGCTGCCACCATGGCAGCCGCAGTGGGCGATACATCCCTTGGAGGCCAGATCTGCTGCCCCTGTGGATCCTGCTGCCTGAGGCAGTCACCTCACCTTGCCCCATGGGTTGGCCAGCTCTGGCCATCCCAGCGAGTAGCCATGGAGACCTTTTAGCCCCTGTGCATTTGCTTAATCCTCTTTTAAAGCCATCCAAGTCGGCAGCCATTGCTGCTTTCAGGGTGGGTATTTTTCGCTCTATAAGACACACTTTTTCCCTCCAAAAAAGTAAGGGGAAATGTGTGTGCGTCTTATGGAGCAAATGCAGGCTGCGCAGCTATCCCAGAAGCCAGAACAGAAAGAGGGATTGCTGCGCAGCGCTCCCTCTTGCTGTTCTAGCTTCTGGCTTAGCCGTGCAAAGCCTCTTCAGGGCACGGGGAGCCTTCATCCTGCTGCCCTGAAGAGGCTCCATGCGGCTATCCCAGAAGCCAGAACAGCAAGAGGTATCACTGCGCAGCTGTTCTGGGTTCTGGGATTCAGAATATTTTTTTTTCTTGTTTTCCTCCTCCAAAAACTAGGTGCGTCTTATGGTCTGGCGAGTCTTATAGAGCGAAAAATACATTTAACTCCCTTCCAACACTCCTGCTCATGCATGCTGCCTTGCCCCCATGATTGAGGGGGCCTGCTGTTGTGTGATGTCAGTGCGCTGTGCACACAGGCTCTACAGTGTGTATGCGTAACATCAGTGTACCCTGTGGCATGCACACATGATGTCAGCACGCTCCGTGGTGTGCTTGCACCATGTGCACACGCCGTGGGGTGTTGTCAGGCTTCAGGGAATCGAATCCCTCCCCCAATGGCTGGCAGTAAATAAGCAGAACCCAATGAAAGGACCATTCTTACCAGTTAGTTCTTTAATAATCACAGCGAGAGACAAAGAAATGCATATCTCTGTAGAAACGGCGTTGCTCCCAGTAAAGGTTCACCCCCTCTGTCCCCATTAATCTACGTCACTCCTACATTGGATAATCTGAGTTTGTTGCCTCTACGCTTTCTGTTCTATCACACTCAGAGCCCCTCTAGTCCGAGGCGAAGAGGGGTCAGGAATGCTGTCCAAGGACAGTGAATCTGCCAGCTGTCTCTCTCCTGGTGTTCCCTCTTCTAGCTATTCCTCACCCAGTATTTCCCAGCTTTCCCCCTCTAGACTATGCCCCTCTGCAAACCACTGTTCTAAAGCAATACTGTCCTCCTGCCCTTGGGAAGGTTCAGCAGAAGGGGTGGCAGCTCTCACCGTTTCTCCTCAGGCCAGCCCCTGACACGTGTCTGGATGTAATGTGTGGATGCCCCATGGAACACATGCATGGCTGTCACAGAACTTTGGGGGGGCTGACCCTTTGATTTGTAATTTTGGCACCCCTGCTCTTGCGCCAGTAAGATGTGGAGGTCCCATCCCACCCGTGTAGCTGAAGTCAGAGACCCTTCCAGATCTCATGAATATCACCAAGTAGATACTTGTCTCCATGGCTAGCAGAAGGTGTACACTGAATGCAACTCATGTCAAAAAAGGCCTTGCTGTGCAGGATGCCTCCACAGTACCACTGGGGTGTTCAGGTGTTTGGAATTATCTGACCACCTGACCACCAACACCATCCACCTGTTGCTTGACGCAATCTGCACCATTGTGTGCATGTGTTAAAATAAAATATGGGTTGCCATTGGAAACCAAGGTCGGCACCTGGCCTCTGAGGGGATGTGTGTTCTCCGCGAAAGCTTGGCAGCCCACGTTAAGCTGACGTGGGCTGCAAAACAAAGCACTCGGCTTGAGGGAGCTGTGACGTGGGGCTCCCGTCGCCTGGTGCCAGGGCTGTGTTTTCAGTGGAAACAAGCTTATATCCCAAACAGCCAGAATGTAAGGGGATCCCACCCACATCAGTGGCCACCCAAAGTTAATGGCAGTCTAGGACAAGCTGACCTGCTTCAGAACCTAAGATGAGCCCTACAAGGTGAGACCAGTGACTCATCTGGTCCAACATTTTGCTCTCACCGTGGCTAACTAGATACCCATGGGAAGCTCCCAAGCAGGGCATGAGTGTGACAGTGCTCTGCTCACCTGTGATTCCCATCAAGTAGGTATTCTGAGGCATGCTGCCTTCTACAGTGAAGGTAGAACATAGGTATCATGGCTGGTAGCCACTGATAGTCTTGTACTCCTTGAATTTGTCTAATGCTCTTTGAAAGCCATCTGTGTTGGTGGCCATCACTGCTTGAGTTGCCACCTGTCCTGTATAATACAGGATTGTCCCGTATTTCAGTGTAAAATACTACATCCTGTATTGATACAGTTCTGTCCCGTACTTCAGGTCTTCTTTCTCTCTCTCTCTGCCAAGTTAAGGATCTGGCGGTTCCCTCATTGAGAGAAGTGAAGTTACAGGGAACCAGGTAGAGGGCCTTCTCGGTGGGGGCACCCTCCCTGTTGAACACCCTCCCTTCACATGTCAAGGAGATAAAGAACTCCACAACTTTTAGAAGACATCTGAAGGCAGATGTACCGGGAGGTTTTTCAAGTTTGACATTTTATTATGTTTTTATATTTCGCTGGAGTGGCTGGGGAAATGCAACCAGGTGGGTGGGGTATAAATAATAAAATTATTATTATTATTATTATTATTATTATTATTATTATTATTATTATTATTATTCTCTCCAGATGCATGTGATTGAAAGGGTGTGTGAAAGGTCATGTACCGTATTTTTCGCTCTATAGGACACACTTTTCCCCCTCCAAAAATGAAGGGGAAATGTCTGCGTCCTATGGAGCGAATGCAGGCTTTCGCTGAAGCCTGGAGAACGAAAGGGGTGCCCACCGGGCTCAGAAGGCTTGCGGATAGCAGCCTGAAGCCTGAAGCCCGAGGAGCACAGAGCCAACTCCCGCTGTGCACCCCGGGCTTCAGGCAGCTATCCGCAAACCTTTGGAGCCCGCGGGAGTTCCCGCCGGGCTCAGAAGGCTTGTGGATAGCAGCAAGCTCTGGGAGCGCGCAACCTCGCCGCCGCTCCCGGACCCGTTCTTTATTCCCCCCCCGTAAAATCTAAGAGAGCCAGTGTGGTGTAGTGGTTAAGAGCGGTAGTCATGTAATCTGGGGAACCGGGTTCGCGTCTCCGCTCCTCCACATGCAGCTGCTGGGTGACCTTGGGCCAGTCACACTTCTTTGAAGTCTCTCAGCCCCACTCACCTCACAGAGTGTTTGTTGTGGGGGAGGAAGGGAAAGGAGAATGTGAGCCGCTTTGAGACTCCTTAAAGGGAGTGAAAGGCGGGATATCAAATCCAAACTCTTCTTCTTCTTCTAAGTGCACCCGATGGTCCGGTGCACCCTATAGAGCGAAAAATACGGTATTTAAGTTCTAGGTAGCCAAGCACAGACAGATTTACAAATCCATGCGTATGTTTGAGCACGTGTGACAAACTCCAGAGGGGCCATCCTGTTAGGCTGCAATAGATTGTAATGGATTGAAATCACTTCAGCAACAATATGCCCCACCCCGTCCTGTCCTGTATTTTGCCAGAACAAAGGTGGGAACGCTAATCACTGCCTCCTATGGGAGTGGATGATTAGCCCCAAAGGAAGCTTCCTTCATGGGTCTTATAGCAGGTTTCGGTGCGGAACAAACCAGGGAGTGGCCGCTGGGACCACATAACACTGGTCCTGAGAGATCTGCATTGGCTCCCAGTACGTTTCCGAGCACAATTCAAAGTGTTGGTGCTGACCTTTAAAGCCCTAAACAGCCTTGGCCCAGCATACCTGAAGGAGCGTCTCCACCCCCATTGTTCAGCCTGGACACTGAGGTCCAGCTCCAAGGGCCTTCTGGCGGTTCCCTCACTATGAGAAGTGAGGTTACAGGGAACCAGAGGGAGGGACTTCTTGGTAGTGGCGCCCACCCTGTGGAATGCCCTCCCTTCAGATGTGAAGGAAATAAGCAGCTATCTTCTCTTTAAAAGACATCTGAAGGCTGCCCTGTTTAGGGAAGTTTTTAATATTTAATGCTGTATTGTTTTTGACACTCGATTTCGAGCCGCCCAGAGTGGCTGGGGAAACTCAGCCAGATGGGCGGGGTATAAATAATAAATTATTATTATTATTATTATTATTATTATTATTATTATTATTATTATTATTATTATTATTATTATTATTATTATTATTATTATTTATTATTATTATTATTATTATTATTATTATTATTATTATTATTATTATTATTATTTATTAGGATACCCCTTATCACATATCCCCTTGATCATCACAGCCGAAGGACACAGGTGCTATTTATATGAGAAAAATCAGAAACATGAAGTATACACGCTCAAAATTATCAATCAGTTTGGTTCTTAGGAAACTTTGGAAGGCTTCGCAAACCAAAAGAAAAAAAAGGGGGGGGAGCAACTCTTGGGGCCTCTTAATAGTTTTACTGGATAAAATCACCCTAAGAGAGTGAAGAAGGACATTTTGTTTTATTTCTAATTTAGACGCAAGCAAGTCTTTGTTAATGGGTCTGAGACTTAAGCATCTCTCATGCATGTGATTGCCTTTGTTTCGGACTGTTTAGGAAAGCTGTTTTCAATTAAAGATCAGAACAGGAAAATTGTTATCGAGTGTGGTGTCCGTGCCAACGTGGAGTTGCACCAGGAATAGCAAAAAATGGGAAGGGGGCAGAATGTTCAAGAATAAAAATGTGGCAAGCAGGACCAGCAACAAAGAGTTGCAGTGTGGAGAGCTCCAGTTTGGAATTCAAGTCCTTCTATTCCCCTTCCCCCACAGTTTTCTGTTTCCCTCTTTCCTCCAGAGAGTGTGCATTCTGCAGCTGCTGAGCATGCTCAGTGCTTTACTGTGTGAGTATGTGGGGGAGAAGCTCTCCAATGGTCCGCATGCCCCCAAATATTTTTTGTTTTTCTGCAGGCCCCCCCAAAAGCTCCTGATCGACAGCAGTGGTAGGTAAGTACTGCAGACCCACTGTTTTTCAAAAGCTAAGCCACCGGCCCCCTACTTTTGAAAATTTGGATATCTCTATGGGGACGCGGGTGGCGCTGTGGGTTAAACCACAGAGCCTAGGACTTGCTGATCAGAAGGTCGGCAGTTCGAATCCCTGCAATGGAGTGAGCTCCCGTTGCTATGTCCCTGCTCCTGCCAACCTAGCAGTTCGAAAGCACGTCCAAGTGCAAGTAGATAAATAGGTACCACTCCGGCGGGAAGGTAAACGGTGTTTCCGTGCACTGCTCCGGTTCGCCAGAAGCGGCTTAGTCATGCTGGCCACATGACCCGGAAGCTGTACGCCGGCTCCCTTGGCCAATAAAGCGAGATGAGCGCCGCAACCCCAGAGTCGGCCACGACTGGACCTAATGGTCCCTTATGGTAGTTTTTGTGTCCACAGACCACAAAATGGGAACCACTGGTCTAGAGAAATGACTTTCTCTCATGTTCTGAATTAAATGATGGGTGAGCCTGTTCAACCATTGACCTGGGGTCAGGGTATCATGATCCAGGCCATGTACCTGTTACCCATCCTGGCAACTGGTGCTCCAATCCCAGTGGATGCTGGTCCATGAGGGAAAACAGGGCACTGCCCCAGCAATCTTACTCTGCCCTCTGCTATCCCTCCCTCCCTTCCTCCTGCCTGCCTACTTACAGCCAGTCCAAGGTGAGTCCCTAGCTGTCAGCTGCCTTCTCCTTAGTCTCACTGTTGCCTTGCAGAACTCCCAGTACGTTTCCGAGCACAATTCAAAGTGTTGGTGCTGACCTTTAAAGCCCTCAACGGCCTCGGTTCAGTATACCTGAAGGAATGTCTCCACCCCCATTGTTCTGCTCGGACACTGAGGTCCAGCGCCAAGGGCCTTCTGGCGGTTCCCTCACTGCGAGAAGCAAAGCTACAGGAGGGAACCAGGCAGAGGGCCTTCTCGGTAGTGGCACCTGTCCTGTGGAACGCCCTCCCACCAGATGTCAAAGAGGAAAACAACTACAGTACCAGACTTTTAGAAAACATCTGAAGGCAGCCCTGTTTAGGGAAGCTTTTAATGTTTAATAGACTATTGTGTTTTAATATTTTGTTGGAAGCCACCCAGAGTGGCTGGGGAAACTCAGCCAGATGGGTGGGGTATGTATGTATGTATGTATGTATGTATGTATGTATAAATAAATAATCACTCATCAGGAAGGAGGATGGGAACCAGAGCTCTTCTTCTCATTGGTTTTGCCTTCTTGCCTTTTGTCTTCCTGGTCCCAGTAGACACCAGCCACCACTGGCCAATCCTATGCACCATGGTTTGTTACTATCACCATTAGGGGAGTGGGTGGCACTGTGGTCTAAACCACTGAGCCTCTTGGGCTTGCTGATCAGAAGCTTGGTGGTTGAAATATCCGTGATGGGGTGAGCTCCTGTTGCTCTGTCCCAGCTCCTGCCAACCTAGCAGTTCAAAAGCACACCAGTGCAAGTAGATAAATAGGTACCGCTGTGACAGGAAGCTTTAGTTCTGCTGGCCACATGACCTGGAAAGCTGTCTGTGGACAAACACAGGCTCCCTTAGCCTGAAAGTGAGAGGAGCGCCGCAACCCCATAGTCACCTTTGACGGGACTTAACCATCCAGAGGTCTTTTACCCTTTTTACCTTTTACCTTACTATCACCATGCTCTTGGGTCAGAATGAAGCTGAGCTACATGCATATGGCTTCAGAGCAAGTGCAGAGTTCCAGCTGAACTGAGCTTCTTGGTAGCATTCCTTTGGGAGGGAGTTGCAAAAGGTTATGGTCAGGGTTGAGAGGGCATAGGGTTATTGCCAAGGTAAAGGTAAAGGTAAAGGGACCCCTGACCATTAGGTCCAGTCGTGTCCAACTCTGGGGTTGCAGCACTCATCTTGCTTTATTGGCCGAAGGAGCCGGCGTACAGCTCCCGGGTCATGTGGCCAGCATGACTAAGCCGCTTCTGGCGAACTAGAGCAGTGCATGGAAACACTGTTTACCTTCCCGCCGGAGTGTTACCTATTTATCTGCTTGCACTTTGATGTGCTTTTGAACTGGTTGGCAGGAGCAAGGACCAAGCAACAGGAGCTCACCCCATGGCGGGGATTCGAACTGCTGACCTTCTGATCAGCAAGTCCTAGGATCTGTGGTTTTAACCCACAGCGCCACCAGCATCCCTGTTGCCAAGGTAGGTCTAAGTTAAAGTCACTTAGCAGTACATTTGTTCAGTGGGCAGCATGCTTGGTGCCCGTGAGATGTTCTTGCGCAAGGGAATGCATAAGCAGGTTTCTGGTAGCTTTGTTGTGAAATAGATTGCACAGTCAGTTGCACAAGAAGTTTCTGCTAGCGCAAATGTTGCATTGGATTCCTCCAGTGGATTCCTCCAATTGGATTCCTCCTCCTGGAGCTAGCAGATAGAGAACATTGGATACAGCCTCCTATCCCTAGTACCTGCCAGTCTAACAACAACAACAACTTTTTCTTTAAAAATATTTAGGGGTACACTCATTTTGTCTCCAGAAAATCACCATTTTATAGTTCAAATTGGGAAAAATAAACACAGTAAATGGACAAAAGATTCACAATATGTTTAGGGGTATGCGTATTCCTGCATCCCCCAGATAAAAAGCGCTGATAATAATAATAGACTGATCTTCAAGGTGAGAAACAAGCAAGTTCTTTGATGCCGATCTTAAAACACAGGCAAGTTCATATGGACACAGGTGGTCTTTTAAATGCGTAGGATTTTGTCCGCTTAACTCTGTTAGGATACTCTTCATCAGCATTGAATCGAGGTGAAATAGGAAAGGTTTGTTTTAGTCCAAAATGGGTTAGGCTGGCCAACCTTTGGAGTTCTATGATTTCATTTTTATATAATGTACAATGGGTCATAATTTCCCTCTGTGCCCCCAAGTAATGCACTTATTTCCCTTGCCGTTTATTGCATTTGTTGATTGCAAAATGCAATTTAAGAAGGATGAAATCAAATTTCCGTACAAACTACAAGTTTAAGGTAAGCTTTATAAAGCACGGCATGAGAGGTGGGCAGTCGCCTCCCATTACAATTCGGAGACATCCGTGCTGCTAAAACTCTGAGGTCTCGTTTCTCAGCGGCCTGGCTGTGGAAGTGGACCCTGCAGACCCCATTAATCCTCTCTGCTGCCTTCCTGGCTAGGATGTCTTGATTCCCTGGCATGTTAGAATGATTACCTTAAAGACTGCATATTGAATTTCAAATCTCTCTCTCTCTCTCTCTCTCTCTCTCTCTCTCTCTCTCTCTCTCTCTCTCTCACACACACACACACACACAGTTTTCAAAGACCTGAAAGCTCACCCTCACCTGTATTGACCTGTAAGTTCACACTTAGATCATCTGGGAAGAGATTTTATTCACGCCCCTGCACTGTACAGAATATGATAGGTTTGTGTGCTGGTGCCGTGGGTTTCCGTGAGGCGAGCCCAAGCGTTGACCCGTTGCTGTTTCCGCACCCGAGCCCGCAGCGGCTCAGCCATGGCTTCTGGTTCTTCCCGAATGCTCCCCCCACGAAGGGAGAGTGCGGGTGTGGCAGGAGCAAACTGTGTTGGTCCTGTGGGTTTCCGTGCGGTGAGGTCCGAGTCCACTCCGAGGTCGAGGGAGCAGTATTGAGGCCGTCCGTCAAAGCTGAAGCTGGGCCCAAGGCAGGGAGTCGGGTGAGGTCAAGAGATCCGGCAGGACAGGGTACAGGCAAGAACTGGCTACCAACAACGTTGCTCCTGCAACCTGGGACTGAGCTGGCTGGCTTTTATCTGCCCCGAGGCATAGGGCGGCCCCGATCCTCAGGTGATTCGCCTCTCCTGGCCTGGAGGTGAGCACTCCTCCTGTGGGAACTTAGTTCCCTCTGCCTCTCTGCCCTGAGCCTCTGTAGCTCAGAAGAGGCTGGAGGGTTACCGGACCCAGAGGCAACCTCAGCCTCCCCTGACGGGGGTGAGAGTGGAGCACCTGCAGGCAATGGGTCCTCCATCACCTCCGGAGCCAGACTCAGCTGGTGCCTGCACCTGAGGACCCAGCACAGGTGAGGACCCTTCAGGCTCAGCTGTTTCAGCTGGTTCTGGAGGCAGGGAATCCTGTGCAGGCTGGGATTCCTCAGGTTCAGCCTCCGAGTCCGAATCCCAGGCCATCACAGTTTGTGTCTCCAGGGCTGGCTTAAGCATATCCAGCTCCTCCAATGGGGAAGAGGCGGAGGCTGGACATGGCGCCTCCCAGCTCAGCTGGCCGCTTTGTGCCACGGTGGCCACAGCAGGCAGCACACTGAACAAGCGGGCCTGCGCTGCTCCCGCCATGCGTCAGCTTGGTTTTTTCCCTTTTAACCTCCTGGCACCCCGCAGAATTCGGCGCCAGCAGGCTAAAAGGGAAAAAACCGAGCCGACGCTTGGTGGGAGTGGCGCACATACCTTTGCTCACTCAGCGCGCTTGTTCCGTGTTCCCTGGACTCTTGCCTGGCACCCTCCAGAACTTGGCACCCATAGAGGTGCCACTAGCTTCTATGGGCAAGACGGGCCTGTGTGTCTCCAAAATGGGCATTTCTCTCCATGGTCTCCTGCAATCTGAAGCATTATCTATCAAAAGCTTCAGACATCTAGTAAAGTCCTTTCTTTCTGCCCATGCTTTCCGTGATGCTACTCTTGATTTCTGTTTTTATAATATTGCTTAACTGTTTTTTATGTTGTACAGTTCTGTTTTTAGCACATGGTTTATTTTCCTATACCACTTTAGAGATTTTTGAAATATTAAGTGGTTCAGATTATTTATTTATTTATTTAAAAAGAGGCAATTCCTTCTTCCTGCCGTCCCTCCATTTACCTCCCACCCACAACCATAACTCTAACGTTCTGTACGTAATCAATAAGCTCACACAATTTGGCTTATTTCTGCTTCCTTTAGACCAGATGTTTTGGGGTGCAAGCTCCATCACTCCTCACTGCTGACCATGCTGGCTGTGGCTTATGGGTGTTGTTGTTCAAAGCACTCTGAAAGGAACAAGTTTGGGAAGCCCACGTTAGAACCATCTCTATCTCTTTTCCCACAATAGAGAGTTGCATATAAACAACAACAACTAAGAAATCTGGAGTTTCAGCAGAGCTGTGATTGGGCAGCCATACCCATTCCTTCACTCAAAAGAGATGTTGCTCTCTTTGGCATTCATTGTGAGCCTGGAAACTCCATCTGCAACCGATGGGGCGAGTTATTGAATAATTTCTTGCCTCTAGGGAGTCAACTACCATCCACATGCCATAATTCCTCGAAGCTCACCGGTCCCTGCTTTTTAACAAATGCACATGTTTGTGTGTGTATACAACAGGCAGCACTGTGGGTTAAACCACAGAGCCTAGGACTTGCCGATCAGAAGGTTGGTGGTTCGAATCCTTGCAATGGGGTGAGCTCCCGTTTCTCGGTCCCAGCTCCTGCCAACCTAAGCAGTTCAAAAGCACATCAAAGTGCAAGTAGATAGATAGGTACCGCTCTGGTGGGAAGGTAAACGGCATTTCCGTGTGCTGCTCTGGTTCGCCAGAAGTGGCTTAGGCATGCTGGCCACATGACCTGGAAGCTGTACGCCGGCTTCCTCGGCCAATAAAGCAAGATGAGCGCCGCAACCCCAGAGTCGGCCATGACTGGACCTAATGGTCAGGGGTCCCTTTACCTTTGCAACAGGCGCACAAAAACACACCTTTTCTTTTTCTGTACAAATTTCCATACCTAGGGACACCCCTAGTGTGTAGAAACACACCCAGCAGTGATTATGGCCCGAGTTTCCATCCAAACATTGATAAATAGCAAGAGATAAGCTGAATTAGATCAAAAGCCTATGTAGTCCAGTAGCCTCTCACAGTAGCCAGTCCGTGGCTAGTCAACGTGGCAGCCTCCAGCCAGTGGTCAGGTGGTCAGGGCTGATGGGAACTGAAGTTCAGCATCACCTGGAGGGGAAAAGCTCTTTTGGATGGGAGGGATTGTGAATTCAGAAACAGCAGAGGGGGCGACTTCCTAGCTGCTTCCATCACCCCTCTGTAGAGTTCCAGATACAGCATTTACCCTGTCAAACATGGTGAGCAGAAGCAGACAGGATGGTGGATTCAGAGAGGCAAATCAGTGGGTGGGGAAAGTCTAGAACTGGGCTAGAATTCTGAGAAAGATAAGGTCCCGACCAGAGTGAAATGGCAAACTAAGTTGTTGGAGTACGCAGAGTTGGCAAAAATGACCGGGAAGATCAGAAATCAGAAAGACCAAGACTTCTAATAAAGATTGGGGAAAATTTATATTATACATGGGAGACGACTGTAAACAACTGGATTCTTTAGCAGGATTCAAATAACACTTGTAATGTAACAAAGACTTTGGATACAATGGATAATTGAACAATCAATAATATGCAGCAAAAAAGATTAGCAAAGAACCCGTGGGGGTTGGGGTGGAAGGAAGTCTAAAGATTTGGAAGAAACTTGGTTATTTGTTCTTATATGCGATTTTGAGTGTAATTATCAATTTGTAAAACCAAATAATTTTTTTATATTTATATAAAAAGAATTCTGAGAAAGAATACCCCTGAACCTCAGTGAACAGGTTTCTTTCTTCTTCCTCCTCCCTCCTCCCCTTTCTTTCCTCCACTCACTTGACACCTCAACATTCCATGAATCCAGGAAGCTCACAAGTCCTTATCAAGCGGTGCCTTTTTTTTCTTTTTAAAAACCTTTCTTTACAAACATATATACTTCTGCATATGTAGCGAGTCTCACGAGCAAGTAGAAACCAATACTTTACTTTTGGGTGCCCCCATTATGTTTCCAAACTGAGAGGTGCTCAAGCGCTCTTCTTTTGCTTGGGATTTGTTATTTTATTTTATTTTTGATATTAGACGAAATTAGGACGATGACATTTTCTGTGTGCGCCCTCTGCTGCCTGACATTCAGCATAGCACTTAAGCTGAGGTCTCATCCTCACAGATCAACAACAGGCGACCCGTAGACTTTGGTCTGCTTCTCTTCACAAAGGAACACAATAAACTGTCCTGTACTGAGTCAAATCATTGGTATGTCTAGTTCAGTATTGTCTAAACTCACTGGCAGCTGCCTTCCAGGATTCCTTCCAGTCAAGAGATCTTCCTAGTCCTACCTAGAGATACCAGGGATCAAGTCTAGAACCTTCTACATGCAAAGCAGATGTCCTACCCCTGCCATAAGGCAACATATTAAAACCTCTGTACAATAACTTTACAATACAATTTTACAGTAATTTTACCTAAAAATGCTAGCAGTTGACGTGTTACAGAAGATAGCCCTCTTACTTTCACCCTTTAAAATCAGTTTTTTGGGGGGAAAGTCATGGAAATTTTGCTTTGCACCAAAAAGAAAGAAAGAAAGAAAAATATTTGTCATGGCTTTAGGTGACTGAATTAGTGGGTGTTTCCCCCTTCTTAAAAATTTAAAGCAAGCTTTATATAAAAGCTTTTCCCAACTATGTTATGTTATGTTATGTTATGTTATGTTATGTTATGTTATGTTATGTTATGTTATTATTTCTTAATTGTGCAACCCACCTTCCTGCCAAATGATGCTCAAAGTGGCTAACAGCAGTGAAATACAAAGTATAGTACAAAATAGCAGTCAAAAACGTACAAACATCAATAAAAATCAATAAAGCTGATCGAAACAACAGCCAGTTGAACAAATTGCAACATATTAATTGTACCCATAACAAGTCAGCGCGTGACATTGAAGACTTGTCTGAATAAACACATCTTCACATGCTGGTGGGAGGCCATTGGAGAAGGGGCTTAGAAGGAATTGCCAAGCCTGGGAAGCAACACTGAGAAGTGCCTCTCCTGAGTTTTTCCCAAATGGGCTTCAGATGTTGGCCAGACCAGAAGAAGGGTCTCTCCTGGAAGAATACAGCCCTTCATATAATATCGGCTTGTATCCAGCTAAGTTCTCCTTAGAGAAGACCCACTGAAGTGAAGAGACCTAAGTCAGGGTGCCATCCTAATCATAAGCCCATCTGCCCTATACATTTAAAGTAGTTTCATTCCACTAGAGCAGCTAGGAGATCTCCTATTCCCCTCACAGAGCTACAATTCCCACAGTTCCTTGGGAAGAGGTGTTGATTATTAATCTGCTCTGGAAATTGTAGTTCTGTGAGGGGAATGGGGGGTTCTTAGCAACTCTTGGTACCCTTAACAAACTACAGTTCCCAGAAGCCTTTGAAGGAATCCATGACTGCTTAAAGTGGAAGGATATAGCATTAAATGTATCAGGCATGTGAGGCCCCTATCTACCATAGCTTTCAACGTTTCCCTTTTTTAAAGGGAAATTCCCTTATTCTGAATAGGATTCCTCGCAAGGAAAGGGAAAATTTGACAGCTATGCTATCTACTCAAGACTAAGTCCCATTGAATTAACAGACAAGGCACACCTGCAATCTGCAATCCTAACCCAATTTACTCCCAAGTAAATCAGACTAGGATTGTAGTTTAGTCATGTCCATTAATTTCAGTGATTCTACTCTGAGTATGACTAGTATTTGATACCACCCCAATGTAACCAGTACCTTGAATGGTGCCCGCAATTGGACCAATAACCAGTGAAATTATTGTCACAGGGAAATCACATTCTCCTTATAATGACCCCCACATTGTATGAGAGTACCAGTTAACCGCAACTGATAGCCCTTTAAATATACCTCGCAAGCAACCTAGCCTCAGCAAACGTGTCTACGTTTAGAAAACACCCCCCCCCCAGCTTTGATCTGTGCAACAGCCACTGCACAACAAAGTCATCCCCAAAATCAGCAAAACCTTTCACAGGAACTGATCACAACAAAGCAGTGCTTGAATCCAGGGCAAGAGTGTGAAATCATACAGTCAGTTTAGGCATACATGTTTGCATGCAGAGTCAGGAAAAAAACACCACAAGAATCAATCACAAGAACCAGAAATCAGTCCTGCAGAGCTCAGCAATAACTCTTTGAAATCAGTGTACTATCTGGTATGGATATGTTTGGTCCAGTTCATCAACACAGAGCAAAAACTGCAAGGACCTCAGAAGACGATGCCAGAGTTCTCCCAAGATTGGCCAGGTGGGGTCACTCAAAGGATGATCGGGCAAAAAACAGCAAGTTCCATTGCTGTCAAGGCTGATGGATAAAGGAGAGGGAGAGGTTCAATTCTTGGACCGAGCAACTTGCTGTTCCTTGAGCTTAGTCCTGGAAGAAGGAGGTAAGCTGAGTTAAGACTCAACGCATGGAGAGAAAAGGGGAGGCAGAGTTGAAGCCAAGAGTGAAGAGGCTGAGACTTGAAGAGTAAACTCCTAGTTCTTCTCCCATTCTAAGGTATTCATGAACAGTCTCTTCTCAGTAGCATGGATATCCCTTTTGAATTTGAGCCCTGAATGGCTGGGGCTGAGAACATAGCCCATGGGGGTCACCAAGTTGACTAAGCTTGGCCAAAGGCAGTCATCACGAAAAGGTGGAAACTCCGAGCCAGGAATCAGACGTAGCAAAAGCTTCTGTGAATGCCCAGAGAAGTCCCACCACAATCCAGAAACCTTCATAGTCCTTCCAGATGTGAGAGAGCCAATGGACAGCTGACCCAGAAATAGTTATTTTGGAGTCCTGGGGAAATTTGCTGCCCAGGGAATGTTCCAGCCTGTCATTTCAGTGGTGGACCAGAAAGGGCAGGAGAACATAGATCTGTGGCCTGCCAGTTAGCCCAGGCAGTTGCTGAATGCCTATGCTGCAGAATGTGGCAGCATTTGGATTTTTGTCGTCCCGGCTCTGGCCATTAGCAGTGGCAAAAAAAGATGGCGGCCATATGCTTTGCTGCAAGCAGACACCCAGCTCGTATTCACACAACTCATACTCTCAGCCTGGAAAAATAGTTCTGTGAAAGTGACCCAAACCCCCACCCCACACACATGCACCCCACAACGTACAAAACAAATGGGAGAAAGTCACCCATCAAGTCCAGAGAGAATATGTGTGCTCCTCTCTTTCAAATCAAACAGATGTAGAAAACCAGTGCTTTGCTGTACCCCTAAGTGAATCAGGATGGCTTGCCATGATAAGACAGCAAGCACAGCCGTCAATGAAATCTTCATGACTCCACAGTAGAGTTACATTGTTCTGTTGCTTTCAAAGAAGTCTTATCTGTGCATGTGCAGCTCAAAATTTGACTTCTGCTTCCTAATCAACAGTGATGCGAGAATCCAGCTGCTGCCTGTTGCATTATTCTTATCTCATCTCATCTCCATGGACCTACATAAATGGGTTCTTCAGTGCTTCTTGCAGAACCGAATTTCCATCACACAATTTCAGCTTCACAGAATAATTCGCAAAGATACTTGTAGGTCCTCCTTGCATGAATGTTAACTTTTTTTTTTTGGCATACCAAAAAATGGTGCTCCATCCTGAATGGAAGCCAGAACCTGAGTTCTGTCAAATGGCCACTTGTACCAGCAATTTATTCATTGGATGAGTGAATGGATGCTCCCCAGATGGATGAGAATTCTTCATTTGAGCAGTGTAGTCCAACCAATCAGTTTTCATTAGGGTAGCCCAAATAATCAGTGTTTGGAGACTTCATGGGCTGTTTTATTCCCCATGATGGTTGTTGCTCACGTTATTTCTTGGCACGAAAAGCATCTGCAGCAATGGCTGGCTTTCATCTGGATGCATTGACAAGTCATTGTTTTTTGGAATGTGGTTAAGACCTTGATCTTTTAGAGTCCGGATACTGCACCTTCTCAGGAAAGTCACCAGGATAGCCTTCATCATCACCATGGCAATAAACTTCCCAACACAACCACGGGGACCAAATCCAAAGGGCTGAAAGTAACGATGGGGGACCTTCACAAAAAAACAATTTTCGAAGAAAATTAAAATTAAATTAAAAAATTTCATAAACAACACCCCAAAACACTACACTACACACACACACACACACACACACACACACACACACACACACACACCAAGGGAGATCTGTTCACCCCTATTCCACAACTTTATTTTCCTTCCAGTTCACTCTTCCCTGAGTTCCACTCCAAAATTCTGGAGAAATTAAATAGGGAAATTACTAAAAGCAATTCTGGAGCACATGCAGTTTGCTGCAGTTTTTGTGTGACTCCCTTCCCATTACGAATCAGTTTCTATACACTGGTAAAACACTACAGAAAAAGAAATCTTTTGTCAAAATTCTTTTTGGACAGTGTTTTACTGGTGGGCACACATTCTCTTGTGGCAAAGTTGAATTTGAACTCATATCTAAGTCTGCCTTTACCTATTAGACTTAATTTTATCACCAAGAACTTCCCTGTCCTATACAAGGCAGGACCCAGATCATATGTCAGCGGTGGGGTCTCAGGGCCCTAGCAACTAATTGAAGAGACCAGATACTGATGCTAATGAAGCAACAGCCTCAAACAATTAAAAACAAACAAACCCCAAACTTACGTTTTTCTCAAAGTTGTCAAGTGAGAATTCATTTGGCTTTGGGAAGAACTCAAGCTTATGTATGCGCCCGATGTTCAGAATGATGTTGGTTCCTTTCTTGACAGGATAGCCATCAATCACATCATCTTGCAAGGCTTTGCGCATGACCAAGTCCACGACTGGCTGGTATCTCATGCTCTCAAGTATAAAATTCTCCACCACTTTTAGCTTTGGGATGTCCTCACTTTGGATATCTCTGTCACCTTTAGGAAGCATGTAAGATAAAACAGCTGGTCTCTGATATCACCACTGAGAAAGAGCTGAAATGACATTTCTGCACAGATTTGGAATACGGCAGAATTGTAGAATTCATTTGTACACTTTTAAAGCCAGCTTTTTAATTTTGCTTCAGTATAAAAACCTAAAACTTGAGTCTTGCTGATCACTTCTGAGAAACAGACTATCAAGACTACATCCTCACTTGATGTCTCTGTTGTGGGACTGAACCGCTGCAGATAGCAGGTGGGAGAATCATGTGAAAACAAAACAAAACCAATTCCCTGCACAGTCCAAACTAACAGAGCCATGGCGCTGAAGCCCTGAAATTAAGTTGGCTGTTGGGGTTTCAAAGACCCATACATAGTCCTCTGCAAGCACAAACAATCAGTGATCCTGTAGAGAGACACTTGAAATGATGATCAGCTGGTGGTGCTTGCAGAGAGCAGCACTGAGTGAGCACTTTGAAGTTCCAACCATCAGCTTATTGTCAGGACTCCAATGTGGCAAGAACTGATCACCCAATGTTGTTGTGATGTGAGGTGACCTACAGCTGTGTAGGAGACCATTCCCAGTTCCCCACTCCTGCTTTTGTTAGTTATCAACAGGTCAGCAACATTTCACACCAATGGAAGTTTCCAGAGTGCTTTGAATGCCACAGAGAGAGTATCACAATAAATAATCCAGCCTAATTTTTGAACATTCAGCAGTTATCAAAGGCACAAGAGCCATTCTATTCCCTGCCGCCAAATTAAAGCGGCGAGCCTAGTGTTCAGTGGGGTTTTACAGAAAACATTTGGATCATTATCTTTGGATCACTAATAGTTTGGACCCTTTTAAAAGAATATTTGAAATATAAATATAGTAGTTTAAACTCTGTTGCAGTATTCAAGGAACTTCAGTAATAGTTGCAAGGCAGATATAAGAATTAAGATATATTAAGAAAAAGTTTAATTATGATAAAAGTGTGTATTGGCAATAAGTAATATGAAATTGAAATATGGAGTAGACGGGAGGTTGGGTCTTTAGTGTTAAGACGAATTTATGTTTCATTGTTTGTTAAGAAAATTCTGTGTCTATGGTTATTCCTGTGTGTAATTTGGTATTTGTGTTTTCTCTTTTTTCTTTTTTTTGCTGTATCAATAATAAAAAAAGAATGCCACAGAGAGAGTATCACAATAAATAATCCAGTCTAATTTTTGAACATCCAGCAGTTATCAAAGGCACAAGAGCCATTCTATTCACTGCCGCCAAATTAAAGCGGCAAGCCTAGTGTTAGGTGGGGTTTTACAGAAAACTTTGGGATCATTATCTTTGGATCACTAATAGTTTGGACCCTTCCTAGCTCAAAGTACATATTTGTTCATTAGGGAAATCACCCTTCTCTTCCAGTGTCACTGAATACTTACCCATCACAGCCTCTATTTCCTTCACCATCTCCTTTTCCACCTGAGGGTGTTCTGCAATCAGCACTAGCATGAAGAACAGAGTCACCGAGAGAGTATCTGGAGCAGCTATCAGCATTTCCAAAACACACTGGTTGACCATCTCACCAGTTAGGTCTCCACGGCTCTGAAAGATTGAATGGGCAGGTGATGGCTACTAGACTTGGTTGCCAACAACAGTGTCAAAATCTACTCAGATCAGCGAGCAGTGAGAGAATGAACTCAGTAGGGCAGTGTGTCTAGGGCAATGCATCAATGCATCAGAGGACCAACAGCTGGTTATGTTTTGGAAATGTGCAAATCACTCAATTTTGGTTTCTCTCAGGTTCTCATTTCCCCCTCAGTCTTAACTCTAGTTCCCCACATTTCCACATCCAGCATGTGGACGTCTTTAAAAAGCTCTCGTGGAAATTTACCTGAAATTATGTGCAAAGTTCTCCTAATATACATGTGGCGTAATGGTTAGAGTATCGGACTATGACCTGGGAGACCAGGGTTCGAATCCCCGCTCAGCTATGAAGCTCACTGGGTGACCTTGGACCAGTCACTACCTCTCAGCCTAAACTATCACACAATGTTGGTGTGAGGATGAAATGGTGAGGTGGAGAACCATGTACACCACCTTAAGGTCCTTGGAAGAAAAAAGGTGGTATATAAATGTCTTAAAACAAATAAATAAACATTTCTAATATGCATACACTTGCAAACCAATTTCCCCCAATATAATGCATTTTTGCATGCAATTTCTGTGGACACTTTACCCTAGTATATGCCTTTTTGTACACACTACTTGGCAGGAGAAAAGTGCAAATTCCGAAGGACAGCTGCGCATAGCTGTCAACTTACAGATTTGAAAATAAGGGACCAGCAGCCTTGGAAATAAGGGATCAGCAGCCAAAATAAGGGATTTTCAGAGCACAGGTATGTTCAACCTCTGAGCCCCTCCGAGCCAAAGGCAGAAAGCCCAGCCAGCAGCCAAACGAACCCTCAAGCAGTGGTTCCCACAGTGCAGCAACCCGGCAAAGGGGATGCAGCAAGGAAAACCACCGTCACCTCTCCGCTGGGAAGCGCTGAGCAAAGGCGAGTCCCCAGGCAACGCGGCCGATTTGATCAGCACAAGGCATGCAAGCTCCACCCCCCAGTCGTTCTTAGACTCCTTATTGGAGCCTCCCTCCTCCCTGGCCGGCAGGGAGGGAGGGAGAGGAGCTGCTTCCTTTGAAACCCGGGAAATTTACGGGACATCATCAATAAGGGACAGCAGCGGGACACGGCGCTGGGATAAGGGAGTTTCCCGCCAAATAAGGGACGGTTGACAGCTATGCAGCTGCGTTTCAGTTTGCATACTGTTTCTGAAAGTGTGGATTGGATAGGTTTGCTGATTTCGCCGACGGAATCCCATCTCTCTCCCATCCCTACTGTGTTTGTGGTGGGAAAAGCCAGGAATAAATGAAGCAATTTGCTCACCACAGGTGGGGAGAAGTCATAGGTCCATGGCAGAACACATCCTTTGCATACAGAAGGTCACAGGTTTCATTTCCTGGTGCTTCCAAGCATGGCCATAGTCAAGGGGGCAGGCCCCCCTAGATCCACAGAAATTACTGAAAAGCATGCCCCCCATGATTCCCCCCCCAAAACTCACAACTTTGATGGATCTCCTAAAAAAAGCTCAACAGCTACCTCCCCCAACAAAAATCCTGGCACACCCATGTCTCCAGGTAGCAGATGAGGGGAAAGCTCAGTACTTTGAGAGTTGCTATATGTCAGAAGACATAATACTGAGCCATAGTCCCACAGGATGTAGCGATGGCCACCAACTAATTAATGGAGGATCTGGCTATCATTGGCTACCAGCCATGGTGAGGAGCGGGACTCTTCATGGTCTCATCTAGAGGGACTCTTCTTAAGTTCTTAAGATACATGAACTATCTGTTCTATTATTTAAAAAGGAACTTTCTGTAAAAGCAGCATTTTTTGTGCCCCAATGTGAGGTGATCAATTACAGATCATGCGTTATTTTATTTTTTTAAATCACCTGAGCAAAAATCAGCTGTGATGCAAAATCCATGTGGTCCTCCAGTTTCTCAAGTTTGAAAAGCTCTTGTCGTTTCTTCTCTATTAAGATTTCGATGACTTCTTTCAAATCCTTCCTAAAACAGAAGGGATCCAGTATATCACTTAGTACCTGCAGTGCCTTGGTGTAAGAATCAGACAGCCCTGTACATTTCAACCTATACTGCACTTGAACAGGAAGTAAGTGACATTTGTCTACTGCAGACACAGACATGCACACCCAAACAGAACCCCCCCAACCTTTCACAACCTGTGGAGACCATACCCTCCATTGTCCTGATTTTCCAGGGACAGTCCCGGAATTACAGAAGCCATCCTGGTTTCTGATTTGATCCCAGAATGTCCCAGTTTCCCTTTTTCCTCCCCTCAACATCTCGGGGAACAATTAAAAGTGGTGTGTGTGTGTGTGTCTGTAGATGCAAAAGCAGAGTCCTGTTTCTGCTGGAAATAAAATACCTGCACCAAAGGTAAGAAATGGTAACACTGACGTTTGAAGTCTTTCCTATAATTTTGAAGGAATCCACTTTAAATTATTTAATTGCAATGCTTTCTTAGGAAACATGTGGAGCGTTCAGTCCTTGATTGTAAGTGGAGTCTTACACTGTCTACTCAGAAGTAAGTCCCACTGTATTCAATTGAGCTTACTTCCAGGTAACTGTAAAGACGGTGCAGAATTACACTGCAATCCAAGCACTTTTTACTCGTCCCACAAACGAAGACTCTAGAGTAGGTGTGTAGGCAAGGCACGCAGTCCTGGCCCACTCTCAGTAAAATTGCTGCTGTTGCTGGTACTTACGCAGACTTCTCATACTTTTTATACAGCCAAGAAATCTTAAAGTAGATGTCAGGTTTCAGGAGCAGCGCTTGCCAAGCATCAAAGTAGTTTTGGATTTTAAGCACAACTTCGTTTTCTGAAATTACACACAAATGACAAGGGAAACAGAAACATAAATGGAAAGAAGCTCCAACACCGTGAACAGCAACCCATTGATGGGGCCAACCACATCCTTCTGGAAAATTGTAAGGCTAGGTTCTGATTCATGTATTCTTTTTTCCAGAAAGTGTGGATTAGGGAAGTCTGGTAAGAAGTGAATCTTAATTTCTCGACCATTCCAAGCAGGGAATTACATCCGGGTGTAGAGGGGGTCTCCTGTAACTATCGATTCATCCACTTATTTAGGAAAATTACATTGCTTCCTATCAGTGGAGAAGGAAAAAAACAACAACACCCAGAAGTGGCAGCAGTGAATAAAACAAATGAAGGAAAAGGATCTCAACAGGCAACTGAAATGGTTAATTAGGAAGGAAAACAGAGACCCAACTCTTTTTGGTGGGTTCAGCCAGTCTAAGATCTTCCAGGTGATACGTTAAACCAGCTTTCCCCAACATAGTGCCCTCCAAATATTTTGGACTACAACTCCCATCATCCCTAGCCAGCATGGCCCATTGCCAGGGATGGTGTGAACTGGAGCTCAAGACATCCACAGATCCCCAGGCTGTGGAAGTCTGTAGTAAATGCACAATGACTAACTGACAATCTCACAAATTAAGTGGGACATCAAGACTGTGCTCACCCACCCCAAAGGAGTCTATGGGTTGTAGTGAACAGTCCTACTCAGAGTACACCCATTGAAACCAATTACCTAAGTCATGTCTATTAAGTTCAATGGGTCTACTCAGAGTACTACTTCCAGTGCACTGGAAGAAGCAAAAATCATGAGTGTCAAAGCAATGATTCTTCAACATTAACTTCGCTGGACCGGTCATGTTGTGCGGATGCCTGATCATCGTCTTCCAAAGCAACTATTCTATTCTGAGCTGAAAAATGGAAAGCGTAATCCTGGTGGTCAACAAAAGAGGTTTAAAGACTCCCTCAAGGCAAATCTAAAAAATGTAGTATAAACACCGACAACTGGGAAACACTGGCCTGTGAGCACTCTAATTGGAGAACAGCCTTTACCAAAGGTGTCGTGGGCTTTGAAGATGCTTGAACTCAGGACGAAAGGGAGAAACGTGCTAAGAGGAAGGCATGCCTGACGAGCCCTCACCATGATCAACTCCTGCCCAGAAACCTGTGTCCTCCCACTGTGGAAGGATGTGTGGATCCAGAATTGGCCTCCACAGTCACTTATGGACTCACTGTCAAAACTGTGTTCATAGAAAACAATCTTACTCGGCTATGAGTGATCACCAGAGAAGAAGAGACTCTGAGTAGGGTTTGCATTGAATGGCTTAAATGGGTGCATTCATATGTACATAGCCTGACATCCCTTCATCCCCCAAAAAGAGATTTTGTACTTCTGCCTTCCTTGGGGTTCCACCACACCTCCCCAAATTTCCCTCTTATGTGCAGATAGTGATGATTTGGCTAAATAAGCACCCACACCCATCAGTGGACTTTGGAAATAGAGGGGTTGATTATGGAATCATGGCGAAGCCTAAGAAAGATAATTTCAGTACCGTCAAGAGGAATCCCAAGAAAAAGTCTGTTTGACGTGTCCAGCATGATACGTCTCATGAGATTCAGGCTGTTGAAGTATTCAGGCTTGGGAGCCGACTCCGTTAGGTGGTTCAAATGTTCAGCCGTTGAGTCAACACAAATAGATACCATCCGCACGAGACCCGGGCCAGAGAGAGCTGCAATTTCACAAATTTCCTTATAGTCTAGACAGTTTGGTACTGAGCTATATATTTCAAGGGGAAGTGCCCAATCGGGGAAGCAAAATGGAAGTCTCTAGGGCTAGCACTAGGCTCCAGTAAGCCTTAAATTAATATCACACACAATTTTATACCCCCTCATGTAATAAAAATCTCTAAGCAGTCTCCAAGCAACCATATGAATACAACTGTGGCCTTCAATACTAAAAACTAGATAAAAACCTAAGCACAACTGTCCAAATTGAAGTAGGCAACAGGGGCAACAGGGGGTTAAAAGCGAAGAGGCAAAGCCCAGGAAAACTTTGGAATATATACACAATTTTTAACTACTATCTCTGCCTCATGAATTACCTAAGGGAGGGCATGCCAGAGGGAGGTTGCTCTTGCCAAGAAGGATGTCTTCTGCATCCTCACTGAGTGACAATAAACCAGCCTTGGACTGACCAGAAGGGTTTCATCAGAAGATCCTTAAAGATCAGCTTGGTCTGCACTAGGGGAGGCAGTCTGCTAGCTATAATGGTCCCAAGTTGTTTAGGGTGTCTAGTGTCAGCAGAAAACCCCTCTGAATTTGGCTCAGGAGCTAGGAGGCAGACAGAGCAGATCCTTCCGCACCGGTGTAATATTTGTAAAAATGGGTGACCCAGCAAGCACCCTGGCAGCTGCATATGGAAGTTGCTGCATCTTCAGAACCTGGTGCAAAGGAGGACCCACACAGAGGACATTGCAGTAGTCTAGCAGCGAGGTTGTCGTCACATGGACCTCCACGGCAAGGTTATCCTGTGCAAGAATGGGCATAGCTGGTACACAAACTGGAACGGGTAAAAGGTGCTCTGAGCCACTGAGGCACAGTGGCAGCAGGGGCATCTGGGACTTCAAATTGGCCCCAGTGGTTTGGCTGGGTTGGGCCAGTCAGTGAGGGTCTCTTCTGAGCCCCGAGACCCTGGGCAGCTCCTCATCCCTGCTGAACCCTGAGACCAGGCCTGGAAGTATCTCAGTGGAGTTACTTGCCGTTGTTTGAGTTTGAGCTACCCTTGCTCATTTGGCATGGCAGCCATCCTCTCCTACTTATTTATTTAAATGACATAAACTGACTGCACTTTCAAAACAGGAATAGATGCTGCAGGGAGAACCAGAAATCCAGAGCTTACCTTTGGTGAAGAAGGGTCGGATTTCTTTCCAGAGTTCTGGGTTATTGTTAAATATGATTCCGTTCTCATGCATGCCGATGCACTTTAAGCCCAGCTTGCTCCCAAATCGAGAGGTGTAATGCCCGTATTTCATTACGTGGAACATACCTGAAGATCTAGCAAGCAGAAGAAAGACTATTAAGACCGCATTCACATGGCAATTCATTCTGTTTCCTTGATGTTTCCCTAACTGTTAACTGTGGCATTGTATTCAAGATTCCAAACCATGTAAAATCCACTTCCGGAAAACAA
Source organism: Podarcis bocagei (assembly GCF_964188305.1). Classification (NCBI taxonomy): domain Eukaryota; kingdom Metazoa; phylum Chordata; class Lepidosauria; order Squamata; family Lacertidae; genus Podarcis; species Podarcis bocagei. Next base: position 11,999,140 of record NC_138139.1, read on the forward strand.
ATGGAATGTCGCACACGTTTAGCACTCATTTTCGTGTTATTTGAATCCTGGTGAAAAACCACATTTGCAGCCCCCTTAACTTGGGAATAAAATGACAAAATTTAAAACAGTATCCCAGCATGCAGTTATTTCCTGCAGTTTTCATGAGGGGAAAGTGGGATAACAGAAGTGCACATGTGCAGAAATGATGGGGGAACAGCAACGTCGCTGAATCAGTCTAAAAGTCACAGGGCTATGGCACAACAGGTACTGCAGTATGAAAGGAAGAGGAGACCTAGCGTTATATTCTGGAAAAAGAATGCAATATTCCCCATGTCAACAAACTCCCCCAATGTCAGCAAATTGCTTCCAGTCGGATCATCGCCAGTGGCCAATCTCTTCCTCTGATGGAACAAAATAAAACCCACAGATTTTTTTATTTTATTTCTTAGCTCAGCACAGAAGAAGACATAACAAGTTGATTGGCAGAGTGTTTGACGTTGTCTTTTATTACGGCAGCTGTACACAACTCCTTCTGTGAGATTTTGGGTCACTTTCTGGCACAGACACTATCTTTGCAGACCATTGCAGTCTTGTGAGATCCAAAACCAGAACAGATGCTGAAAGCTAGGCAGGGATGTTGAGGCTGAAGACATTGGCAGGCTTGAACTTCAGCAGTTGGCATCACCAGAAGCAATGGCCTGGTTTGTTCCCACCCCTCAAGGATATCCCAGAGGGTACCACTTGGCTTTCTCCAAAGAAATGGCGAGCTGCTATTGGGAGTACCTTCATCAGACATCTGCTGAGGCCTCCACCTGCAAGGGGTAGTTTCTGATTTTTCCAATCTGATGTTCAGTTTTACACACTTCCACATCCCTTTGCAATTTTTCCAGGGAAGACGTCAGGAAAACTCTTCAGCATTTTAGCACAAGTTTCTCCACACACATTTCTGTAAAGCGTTTTTCTTCAATACAATGCATTTCTGCATGTTCTTTTCACAAAGATATGCACTTATATGCACACACTTCCCATAGTGTTTACATGTTCTTTTTTTTTATTAATTGAATTTAATTGTGACTACCAGGTTACAAAAAAAAGAAACGAAAGAAAAGTTAGTTTCAAAAAAGATAAGTTGCCACACTGAGATCCAGCGCTGAGGGCCTTCTGGCGGTTCCCTCATTGCGAGAAGTGAGGCTACAGGGAACCAGACAGAGGGCCTTCTCGGTGGTGGCACCCGCCCTGTGGAACGCCCTCCCATCAGATGTCAAAGAGATAAATAATTACCTGACATTCAGAAGACATCTTAAGGCAGCCCTGTTCAGGGAAGTTTTTAATATGTAACGCTGTACTGTTTTTAACACTGATTGGGAGCCGCCCAGAGTGGCTGGGGAAACTCAGCCAGATGGGCGGGGTATAAATAAATTATTATTATTATTATTATTATTATTATTATTATTATTATTATTATGAGCCCACATTTGAGAACATTTGTTGAAAGATGGTTCACAAATAAATCATGCCAATACCAGAAATAAATTAAAATGTACGATTCAGGTTTTCATCATTTTTCTGTTTGTGCAGCTGCCGGTTTATCCTAAGACCAGCAACTGAAGCTGAATGTCCGCAAGAGGGAGCTATAAGCTAAGAAATATCAGCGTGGTGTCAACAGCAAAGCTCCACAGTGCAAGGAATGTGATGAGGTTGGGTTGTCACATGGGCAGGAAAATGCAACCAAGACAACGCTCAACTTCTGGCCTGGCCTTCTCCCATCTCTTAACAGAGGTGCGCCTTGCAGAAATTAGCAGGTGACTTTTTAATGGCACAAAACTACATAGGACATGAGTCAAGGCATTTGCTTATGACGGTTGAGTTTTTCTGACAGCCTAGATAGCTCAGTGGGCTAAAGCATGGTGCTGATAATGCCAAGGTCACAGGTTCAGTCCCAGTGTGGGACAGCTGTATTTTCCTGCATTGCAGGTGGTTGGACTAGATGATCCTCATAGCTGTCAACTTTTCCCTTTTCTCACAAGGAATCCTATTCAGAATAAGGGAATTTCCCTTTAAAAAAGGGAAACGTTGACAGCTATGCTCAGGGTCCCTTACATTTCTACAATTCTATGATCTATGACGTGTTCTCTGAACTCTACAGACTAGCCAGCATCGGGGCTCCTAATCTAGATTAGGATCCTGGCATGTGGCTGGGGGCTTTAATTCCCCCACACTGAAGCCCTGATTCAGATTGGGCCCCTTGCAACAAAAGCAGGCAGTGTTTTCTACTGCTCTTTATGAGCCTGGTTTTCCCAGTAGTGATGTATGGAAGTGAGAGCTGGACCATAAAGAAGGCTGATCGCCGAAGAATTGATGCTTTTGAATTATGGTGCTGGAGGAGACTCTTGAGAGTCCCATGGACTGCAAGAAGATCAAACCTCTCAATTCTTAAGGAAATCAGCCCTGAGTGCTCACTGGAAGGACAGATCCTGAAGCTGAGGCTCCAAGACTTTGGCCACCTCATGAGAAGAGAAGACTCCCTGGAAAAGACCCTGATGTTGGGAAAGATGGAGGGCACAAGGAGAAGGAGATGACAGAGGACGAGATGGTTGGACAGTGTTCTGGTCCATGGGGTCACGAAGAGTCGGACACAACTAAACGACTAAACAACAACAAAATTCTTTACACAGAGAAAGATTCCATTTCAAATTTTCCTCTTTAGATTCTCCTCTCACTGCCATGGGAAGTCAGCAGTAAAAAGAGTGCAGTCAGCTCCATAAAACTAGTGAAGAAGGATCTAGCCAGGGTTGTGCCAGTATTGGATTTAGGGCGATGTGGGTGGTTCCCCCACGAAGGTGGTGCAAGATTGAGAAGATCCATTTTGGGGTACCAGATTTTGACCTCACCCAGGGCACCATATTAAAAAGATTGCCCAAGCCCACCCCTGGTTGTGCCCTACCAATCAGACCTATGATGTCATTGTAATTAATCAGTATATACGTTCTCTCAAATACACAATAAATAAATTAGAGTAACCAGATGCAAACACTAAGAAGTCTCAAATGCCGCACCCTTTCCTTGTAGAAATTATGTCAACCAGATCGCCTCATGCTCTCCGCTGTTGACACTCTCAACAGACTCTGAAAAGTTCATGAGACAGGACTTGCCCTTGCAGAAGCCATGCTGGCTGTGCTTTAGCAAGGCTTGTTCATCTACCTGCTTGGTTATTTTATCTTTAGTGGTACTTCCCACCTGTTTTTTCAGGACAGATACCAAGAAATTTCCTCTTACATCTGGACACTCTAATAGCAATAGTTACTCTCCATCCAGACTTTCAGAAATCAAAGATTTACTTGCTAATAATGAGGGTCTCTTCTCCGTTGATCCAGACTCTCATAAATTCACCGTACATCTTGTTGTAGTAGTTACAGGCACTGCCAATACCCATCCAGAGGAATCTCCAATGCGAAATAAGGGGACCAATCCCCATACAGTAGCCAGGGCCTAAAAGAAGGGGGGGGGGAAGAAAGATGGATTTTATCAGTAGCATCCATTCATATATAATATTTTGTTTGTTACTATGTTATGTATGTTTGTGATGCTATATTGTAAACCACCCTATGAGCCCTGGATGAAGGGTGCAATAGAAATGGAATAAAAAAAATTGAACAATGTGGTGCTTCAAAATTTCCCTTATTGTGAGGATAAAAACGGGGAAGGGAGAACCATGTATACCAACTGAGCTCTGGGGAGCAGTGTGTGTGTAAAAGTGGCATAAAGGTAAAGGGTAAAGGGACCCCTGACCATTAGGTCCAGTCGTGGCCGACTCTGGGGTTGCGGCGCTCATCTTGCTTTATTGGCCGAGGGAGCCGGCGTACAGCTTCCGGGTCATGTGGCCAGCATGACTAAGCCGCTTCTGGTGAACCAGAGCAGCGCACGGAAACGCTGTTTACCTTCCCGCCGGAGCGGTACCTATTTATCTACTTGCACTTTGACGTGCTTTCAAACTGCTAGGTTGGCAGGAGCAGGGACCAAGCAACGGGAGCTCACCCTGTCGCGGGGATTTGAACCGCCGACCTTCTGACCGGCAAGTCCTAGGCTCTGTGGTTTAACCCACAGCGCCACCCGCGTCCCTCCAAAAGTGGCATACACATAGCTTATTTCTCCAGCCAAAACTTGCTGGAACTCAGAATTGAGCCCCAGGCAGCTTGTCGTGTACAATAGGAGTTGTAGTCCTGTAACATAGGTTCCCCAATCCTGATACTATCCGTAAGGTTGTTACAGTAATTGGAAGGATATGAGAGGGCTAGTTTAATCCAGCCTGGCATTTGTTTCACTGCTTTGTTTATTTTGAGAGTATGCCGCAACCTTTTACGCCAAATGATCTCTCAAGGCTGCCCCAGTCATATGCTCCAAATGCGGTTTGAAAAAATGCAGACAATGTTTTGAAAACAGAGCGAGGCAAATGTGTAAGATATTGGCTCTTCTCCAGGTTGTGGAGAATGGAAAAGACCAAATGCATTTCAGCATGAAATTGCTCCACTGAGATCGATGAAGTGATGCTCTCACACGAACTTCTACAGTGTCAAGCTTCCTGATTTCTCTTAGTTTACATTTTTACAAGGCAGATTTAAAATAGCTTCTTGGCAAGTACGTATGTTTAGAGTTTTTGATATATCCTGTGCTTCTTGTAGGTAGATTTAATAAATGATAATATCCCATCCTAAACTTGCTTGCTTAGAAACAAGTGTTGGGATCACAACACTGGACTGGTATCTTAAGTCTTGTTTCCCTGAGAAATAAATGCAGCTAATTCAGTCTGGCTCCCACCCAGAGTTTCCAGTAGGCAGAATCATCTTGCTGGATGCGACAGAGCTGGGAGCAGTGAAAGTTTTTCTAGAAAAAGAGGTGCTGGAACTCACCATGAACACCTCCCTCGTTCTCTTCAAATGGCAATGGCACCCACCTGAGAGTTCTGGCTGAAAAAAAGCCCTGGCTGGGAGACAGTGACTGAGCCAAGGTCACTCAGTGATTTTCACTGTCTGAATGGGGCACCCAACCCTGGAATGACAAAGGTGTGTGTCGAGAGAACACAGGGAGCTAGCCTAGTCTCCCTGGTCCACTGACTGCATGCCACTGGTGTTTAGGATTCCAAATCTGAAGGACCAGGCACTTTGAGAAAGGGAATTTCTCCCATTGATGGGCTGACGGGAGATCAATCAATCAATATCCTTTATTCGACCGATAGTCAGAAATAAAACACAATAATTATAAACTATAACATCATAGGGGTACATAAATAAGGTAGGGCCACAGTACTAGACCTCTCACAGATAACCCACATCAAGGCATTCAGTTATACGTTTCCGACACTTGAGTGCTAGGAAAAGAAATTTAGCCACTGACAAAGTTGTTTTCCCAGAAGACTTATTTAGCAGATATGCTGCCTGCTTTCCTCTTTGTCGGGAACTGAGCTGGGGTAAGTATGGGGTTATAAGATACTGTCTTAAATCGTTATAGCTGGGACAGCTCAGTAAAATGTGCTCTGTGGATTCTACCTCACCCAATGCACAGTGGCATAATCTCTGGTCATATGGGACTCCTCCATATCTTCCCTTCAGAACCGCCAAGTCAAGAACATTCAGCCTAGCCGCAGTAAATAGTCTGCGGTATTCCACGTAGTGGATATCCGCCAGGTAGCGAGCTGGAGCAGCCCGATACAACTGCTCCCCCAGAAACAACCCAGGTTTCACACGGGCTATGTCCTCCTTGTTGACGGGAGATGAGAATTCAGCAACCCTGGTTCATGGAATCCTCTGCTACAAGGTCCCACTCACTTGTATGGCTTTCAGGGGGAGTTAAACATCAAGTCAGAAGGGACCTCACAGGAACAAAGGATATGTCTTATGCAGGGTCACACCATTAAAATAATAATAATAATAATAATAATAATAATAATAATAATAATAATAATAATATACCCCGCCCTCCCCAGCCAGAGCCGGGCTCAGGGCGGCTAATACCAGTAAAATTATAGTAAAAACGTAATAGGGAAAAAACCCAATTTAAAAGACAGGTTAAAATGCAATTTAAAATGCAGCCTCATTTTAAAAGTAGCCCATAGATCAAAGCATAAGGGGAGGGAAACATAAGGGTCAGACTGAGTCCAAATCGAAGGCCAGCTCTGTCTTGCAGGCCCTGCGGAAAGATGCCAAGTCCCGCAGGGCCCTGGTCTCTTGTGAAAGAGCGTTCCACCAAGTCGGGGCCAGTACTAAAAAGGCCCTGGCCCTAGTTGAGACCAATCTAACCAACTTGCGACTTGGGACCTCCAAAATGTTGCCATTTGTGGAACTTAAGGTCCTCCGCAGGCATACCAGAAGAGGTGGTCCTGTAGTTACGTGGGTCCTAGGCCGCATAGGGCTTTAAAGATCAAAACCAGCACACCTTAAACCTGACCCTGTACTCCACCGGGAGCCAGTGCAGTTGGTAGAGCACTGGATGAATGTGATCTCGCGGCAAGGACCCCGTAAGGAGCCTCGCCGCGGCATTCTTCATCCGCTGCACCATGAACTAGGTCCATCTAGCTCATGGTTGTCTATATCATGGGTAGGCAAACTAAGGCCCTGGGGGCTGGATCCGGCCCCATCGCCTTCTACATCCGGCCCGCAGACGGTCCGGGAATCAGCGTGTTTTTACATGAGTAGAACGCGTGCTTTTATTTAAAATGCATCTCTGGGTTATTTGTGGGGTATAGGAATTCGTTCCCCCCTCCAAAAAAAAAATATAGTCTGGCCCCTGACAAGGTCTGAGGGACAGTGGACTGGCCCCCAGCTGAAAAAGTTTGCTGACCCCTGATATTGACTGACAGCAGCTCGTCAGGATTTCAGACAGGCACCTTCTAAAAGCAGAGTACAGTGGTACCTCGGGTTAAGAACTTAATTCGTTCTGGAGGTTTGCTTTGATCTTAACCTGAAACTGTTCTTAACCTGAGGTACCACTTTAGCTAATGGGGCCTCCTGCTGCTGCCATGCTGCCGCCACACGATTTCTGTTCTCATGCTGAAGAAAAGTTTTTAACCCGAGGTACTATTTCTGGGTTAGCGGAGTCTGTAGCTTGAAGCGTCTGTAACCTGAGGTACCACTCTAGATACTGGAACTGACTTCCGGTGAGTTCCAACTGAAAAAAACCAGCCCTGGCTGGGGACAGTGACCGAGCCAAGGTCACTCAGTGATTTTCATTGGCTGAATAGGGCATCAATCCATGAAGCTGACTATCTATGACCAGTTTATCCTGGTGGCACAAAGGATCGGTCTATCTGGCTCTTAACCAGAAGGTTGGTGGTTTGAGCCCACTCAGGGTGGCTGTGAGCAGGAATCAGGGCATTTCAGGGTGTTGGACTAAATGGTCTTCCAGCTCCACAATTCCGTGATCCAGTAATATGCAAAATCCTGTCTGAACATGAGAAATAAGCAAACAATTAAAGTGACACCAATGCCAATAGATATGTATTAGGAGCAAGGCACTAACAGCAGCATCCTGCAGAGGTCTACTCCGAAATGAGACTGAGTTCATCGAGAGTTCAGGCTGCAGTCCTAACACTGAACGCAAGAGGACTTGCTTATGAAGAGACAAGGTTAGGATAGCACTCTGCTCATGCCTCAGATCAGTGGTCAGCAAACTTTTTCAGCAGGGGGCCAGTACACTGTCACTCAGACCTTGTGGGGGCCGAACTATATATTTTTTTGGGAGGGGGAGGAATGAATTTCTAAGCCCCACAAATAACCCAGAGATGCATTTTAAATAAAAGCACACATTATACTCATGTAAAAACACGCTGGTTCCTGGACCGTCCGAGGGCCGGATTTAGCAAGTGATTGGGCCGGATCCGGACCCCAGGCCTTAGTTTGTCTACCCATGCCTCAGATGAATCAGTGGCAGGGACAAGTAACATGAGGAGATTAGTTCTAATGGGATGAAGCGTGAAGGGAAGATTGAAATTGCAAGGTGCTTTCAGCTCCTGAGAGGCCATGCACTTTTTTAAAATTGCAAATAAAATAGAAGATAGCCCAGATTATAATATGATTGCTTTCATTTGCCATTTCTAATTCTCCTTGAAGGTGAGATTTCTCCCCCTGTCTTCTGCATATACAGTGGTGCCTCGCAAGACGAAAAGAATCCGTTCTGTGATTCTCTTCGTCTAGCGTTTTTTTCGTCTTGCGAAGCAAGCCCATTGACGGATTAGCGGATTAGCGCTATTAGCGGCTTTTAGCGGCTTATCGGCTTATCGGATCAGCTGATAAGCGGCTTAGCGGCTTAGAAAAAAGGGGGGGAGGGAAAAAAACCAGCAGGAACTCGCAAGACATTGTCGTCTTGCGAAGCAAGCCCATAGGAAATTCATTTTGCGAAGCACCTCCAAAACGGAAAACTCTTTCGTCTAGCGAGTTTTCTGTCTTGCGAGGCATTCGTCTTGCGGGGCACCACTGTATTTAAAAGTGGAAATTATAGGCTATCTCATACACAATGGATTGCATTCAATGTTAGTCAGAGTAGTGTGACGCAGGATGTTGGACCTGGGAGACCTGGGCTTAAATTCCTACTCTGTGCCCTTCACCACCATTCAGCCTGGCCTACCTGCTAGGGTTGTTGTGAAGCTCATATGAAGAAAGGAAAATCCATGGATGCAATATTGAGATCCTTAGAGGAAAGGTAGGGTTTAAATGCAGTAACCGGTGAACGAATTGAAATTCATGAACATGGTTAGGAACATATGACTTATCCTAAGTCAGACCGTGGTTCCATCAAGTTCAGTATTGTCTACACTGACTGCCAGCAACCCTCCAGCAATTCAGGCAGTGGTCTCTCCCAACCCTGCCTGGAGATAAAGCTGGGGTCTTTTGCATTCAAAGCCCCTTTCCCAATTATCTCAGATCCTTTACTTGAAATGGGTCTTCTCTGAGTAAAAGTTGGATGCAAGCCTCTGCTTTGAAAGAACTTACCTGGTATGGTTGTTGCTTCTTCAGAAGTCCACATCAGGAACAGGAAGCCTATGAGGAGCAAGACTGGGACTGTGGCAATTGGCATCGTCTCTGAGACCACGCTGGTGATATTGTACTGCATCGGATTGAAGGCTTCCATGATCGTCTTTGCCCAAGGCCCGAGCTAATCGATAGTCCTGCAAGAGCAAAATGAAAATCCAGCGTGTTGGGAGAGCACTGACAAAACACTCCGTCACTTTGGGTTGTTATCGTGGCTCCAACTGATGCCTTGCAACGCCCCCCTTCTCCATCCCATAAACTGAGAAAGCCTGTCCCACTACCAGCTTTACTTTATGACAAGGCCAGTGGTTTAGATTAGACAACGGCAGCAACAAGTCAAAACAAGAGAAGATACGCTCTTTCTTTCCCCCCACCAAACAAAAGGGACTCCGACCTTGGAATTGGCGCGCAGGTTTGTTCGCGGCATTTCAAGCCAAGGGAGTTACTATCTCCCAAGCTTCCCTCAAGTAAGTTGGTCGGCCGGCCAGGATGCAGACCTGGGACCCTGTGCCAAATTTCTAATCAAAGGAAAAGGAAATTAAAAACCCTGGGCTGTGAGCAGAGCCCCGGAAAGCCTTTCATCCTCATCACCTTCCGACAACCATTGCAAGGAGTGACAGGAGCGTCCTTGAATTTCAAAGACGACTGAACATATTTCCCCGGCCACACTGGGAAGGCTGGGCCGTGCCTGTGAACGAAGAATTGGCAGGGTCTGCGACTAGAATATCTCTGCGTGGATTGTGCAAAGCTTTAATTTGTAATGGCCATCCATTCGGCTGTCAAGGTTGGCCCAAGGAACTTTGCTGTCCGTGGCAAAGAACAAAACGGTGCCACGCGAATGCCCATTCTGAGTAGAGTAGCCGACAGGACTGGCTGCTGAATCCTACTTCAGTGCTGGCAACGGGGCACTGCCCTGCCCCGAGGGAGATTGTCAAGGTAGTTATAAAAATAGAGGGCAACACACAGCTCTCTTGTCCAACAGAAGGGCCTGGCTCAGGGAGATCGGGAGCAAGGGCTGAGGGGCAATAAGACCTACACCAGCAGCTGATACTTCCAGGAGGCTGGGGAAAATACCCTCCAAGTGTCCTGATTTTCTAGGGACAGTCCCATGGCCGCTGCTGCCAGCCTCCTCCCTTGGGCAGCTCATAGCAGCTGTTGGATAGTAAGGAAGAAGGAGAGGCTGTGTGGCACACCGGCTCTGGGGGCAGGTAGAGGGCAGGGCTGCCCTGAGAAGGAATAAAGGAGGAGCAGAATGGAGCGCAACGAGTCTTGATTTATTATTATTATTATGTGCGTCTAATCTTGCCCCTTTCTAAAATGCATTTATTGGTGGCACAAATTGGAGGCACAAATACAAGATGGGTGACACCTGGCTTGAGAGCAGTACATGTGAAAAGGATCTAGGAGTCTTGGTTGACCACAAACTTGACATGAGCCAAAAGTGTGACGCGGCAGCTAAAAAAGCCAATGCAATTCTGGGCTGCATCAATAGGAGTATAGCATCTAGATCAAGGGAAGTAATAGTGCCACTGTATTCTGCTCTGGTCAGACCTCACCTGGAGTACTGTGTCCAGTTCTGGGCACCACAGTTCAAGAAGGACACTGACAAACTGGAACGTGTCCAGAGGAGGGCAACCAAAATGGTCAAAGGCCTGGAAACGATGCCTTATGAGGAACGGCTAAGGGAGCTGGGCATGTTTAGCCTGGAGAAGAGGAGGTTAAGGGGTGATATGATAGCCATGTTCAAATATATAAAAGGATGTCACATAGAGGAGGGAGAAAGGTTGTTTTCTGAAACAACCTGAAACGGTTCTTAACCTGAAGCACCACTTTAGCTAATGGGGCCTCCCACTGCTGCCGCACAGCCAGCACTCGATTTCTGTTCTCATCCTGGGGCAAAGTTCTTAACCTGAGGTACTATTTCTGGGTTAGTGGAGTCTGTAACCTGAAGTGTATGTAACCTGAAGCGTATGTAACCCGAGGTACCACTGTACCAGAAACTTTATTGTCAGTTAATGCTCGTTTTGCTTTGCATTTGTGTACTTAAACCGAGATTGGGCATTTGTTTTTTGTTAGGTAATGATTGAAATTACCCTGTGTTTGACATGCTCTATATTTCATATAAGGGACGCGGGTGGTGCTGTGGGTTAAACCACAGAGCCTAGGGCTTGCTGATCAGAAGGTCGGTGGTTCGAATCCCCACAACGGGGTGAGCTCCCATGCCTCAGTCCCTGCTCCTGCCAACCTAGCAGCTCGAAAGCACATCAAAGTACAAGTAGATAAATAGGTACCGCTCTGGCAGGAAGGTAAATGGCGTTTCCGTGTGCTGCTCTGGTTCGCCAGAAGCGGCTTAGTCATGCTGGCCACATGGCCTGGAAGCTGTACACTGGCTCCCTTGGCCAATAAAGCGAGATGAGCGCCGCAACCCCAGAGTCGTCCACGACTGGACCTAATGGTCAGGGGTCCCTTTACCATTATATTTCATATAGTTTGATGTTTTGAATGTTGTAAGATAAAGCAATTTAAACAAAATAGTAGATAAGGACAGATGACTTTACTATTTTGTTGAGATACATCTGGCATGAAACCAGTGACAGAGTTTTGGTTAACGAGAATTGTTCCTGGGCCAGAAAAAACACATCACAATTTCCCGCCGCATTGTTGCAACAACAGGAAAGAAGCATGTTTCATCCTTTCCTGGGATGGACTGACGATTGTCTGGTTAAGTTTAGACAGACAGGAGCAATTGCTCCCTGTAAAGGGGGGGGGTGACATTTGGGATGGCCCACCTTCAGAGACTAATGGAACCTGATGTGTTCCTAAATGCTCTGTGGGGATTTCCAGTGGAGAAGGTTGGCAATCTGAATGGCAGATGAAGGTGATAGACTATATGGGACTGGCTGAAATGACCGGCAGAATCCGTGACCAGGGGAAAGAGACGGCGGAAGAAGATTGGAAGAAATTCAAAGTTTATCTTAAGAAACATTGTAAAATCAATGAGTGCTAAAATGTCGAGGTTTTAGGGAAAAGGGGATTACAGCTGTAAAAGATTAAGTAAAAGAAAAGAATAAGGGAAAAATTCGATAAAACCAAGTGTTAGGATTTGCTGAAATAATTTTGGAAATTGGGATGTAGAAAGGGGAGGTATGGGGAAGTCGGCGAAGTAAGGTTTAAGAAAAAGGGATATGAAATTATACATGTTTGTTCGTGTGTTTGTTTGTTTGTATTGTGTATTGTATGTGTTTATAAAAACTGGGAAAAACCAATAAAATTTTATATATATAAAAAAAGAAGGTTGGCAATCTGGTTGAAGCCTTTGTCTCACTATGGAACGGGAAGATTAAGTGAGCGGTTGACACAATCTCTCCTGAATGCCCTCTATGGCATTTTGGAGCTTGAGCAGCCCCTTAGTATTCTGAGTAGCTCTGGGTTATGAAACATGCCTGATCAAATGATGCATGATTTCCCGCTTGGACTACTGCAATGTGCTCTACATGGGGATACCTTTGAAGGTGACCCAGAAACTACAACTAATCCAGAATGCAGCAGCTAGACTGGTGACTGGGAGGGGGCGCCAGGACCACATAACACCAGTCCTGAGAGATCTGCATTGGCTCCCAGTACGTTTCCGAGCGCAATTCAAAGTGTTGGTGCTGACCTTTAAAGCCCTCAACGGTCTCGGCCCAGTATACCTGAAGGAGCATCTCCACCCCCATTGTTCAGCCCAGACACTGAGGTCCAGCTCCGAGGGCCTTCTGGCGGTTCCCTCACTGTGAGAAGAGAAGTTACAGGGAACCAGGCAGAGGGCCTTCTCAGTAGTGGCACCTGCCCTGTGGAACGCCCTCCCACCAGATGTCAAAGAGAAAAATAACTACCAAACGTTTAGAAGACATCTGAAGGCAGCCCTGTTTAGGGAAGTTTTTAATGTTTGATGTACAGTGGTACCTCAGGTTACATATGCTTCGGGTTACATACGCTTCAGGTTACAGACTCCACTAACCCAGAAATATTACCTCAGGTTAAGAACTTTGTTTCAGGATGAGAACAGAAATTATGCAGTGGCGGCACGGCAGCAGCAGGAGGCCCCATTAGCTAAAGTGGTGCATCAGGTTAAGAACAGTTTCAGGTTAAGAACGGACCTCCAGAACGAATTAAGTACTTAACCCGAGGTAACACTGTATTTATCGTGTTTTCAATATTCTATTGGGAGCCTCCCTGAGTGGCTGGGGAAACCCAGCCAGATGGGCGGGGTATAATTTTTTTATATATTATGATTATGATTATTTGTATTATTACTACTTATATTACTACATCTAAGTGGTGTGCGTCTCACTCAGAAGCAGAGGTGTACCTAGGGGCTGACCAGGGGAGCACCACCAAGGGCACAGGACCAGGGAAGCACAAAAAATTCATCTTCACTCTGCCTGTGTGGTGTAGTGGTTAAGAGCGGTAGACTCGTCATCTGGGGAACCGGGTTCACGTCTCCGCTCCTCCACATGCAGCTGCTGGGTGACCTTGGGCCAGTCACACTTCTTTGAAGTCTCTCAGCCCCACTCACCTCACAGAGTGTTTGTTGTGGGGCAGGAAGGGAAAGGAGAATGTTAGCCGCTTTGAGACTCCTTAGGGTAGTGATAAAGCAGGATATCAAATCCAAACTACTCCTCCTCCTCCTCCTCCTTCTCCTCCTCCTCCTCCTCCTCCTCCTCCTCCTCCTCCTCCTCCTCCTCCTCTTCTTCTTCTTCTTCTTCTTCTTCTTCTTCTTCTTCTTCTTCTTCTTCTTCTTCTTCTTCTTCTTCTTCTTCTGCCTCAGAGTGGCTAGGAGCCTGTTGGCCCATCTGTGCATTCCCTAGGCTGCTCCTCCACTGCTTTGGGTGGCCGGGCGAGGTGCGCAGCCTCCTCTGGGCATCTCAGCAGAGGAGTCTGGTCCCTGGCATGGGCCATCACAACAGCCCTGTGGGGCCCCTACCCAGTCGGCCAGCGGCGCTATTAGAAGTGTGAGTGGAGTATTCAGTGGGGCTTGGAGGGAAGAAAGACGGAGAGTGTAGGTGAGAGTTGCAGGAGGAGGGAAAAGGAAGAGAGGGAGGAGGCAGAAGGGAAAGCAGTGTGCAGAGGGAGGGAGGGAAGTAGGGCGGCAGGCAGACAGATGGACCGATGGAGGAGGAGAAGGAGGCGATTGGGAGGTGGAGCAGAGCAGACCTGACCCCAATGACTGCTGAGGAATTCACTGGTGGAGAGTGAAAGAAGAAGAAGAAGAAGAAGAAGAAGAAGAAGAAGAAGAAGAAGAAGAAGTAGTAGTAGTTTGGATTTGATATCCTGCTTTACCCAAAGGAGTCTCAAAGTGGTTAACATTCTCCTTTCCCTTCCTCCCCCAGAATAAACACTCTGTGAGGTGAGTGGGGCTGAGAGACTTCAAACAAGTGTGACTGGCCCAAGGTCACCCAGCAGCTGCACGTGGAGGAGCGGAGACACGAACCCGGTTCACCAGATTACGACTCTACTACTCTTAACCACTACACCACACTGGCTCACAGGCAACCGAAAGCAAACTTTTTGCACTTCTGGTCCATGGTCTTTCCTGGTTTCGGAGATGCTGGTACATCTTCTTGCCAAGGGTCCAAGGGCTGTGGGTGGGTGCCAATACAGCTCCTTGCATGGGTGCATGGCAGCCTAACTACACCTTTGCTCAGAAACCAGTTGAACGTTGGCCAGAGCACAGAATCGTGCCTACCATGTGGCTATATGAGCTGCCAAAAAAGGGCTGATTTCGCAGCTTGCATTGCATCCTCTAGTAGCTGGCTGGCAGAGAACATCACCTGGAGTCCATTATTCCATATTCTAGTGCTTTACCAGTTGCACTGGCTCCCAGTGGAGTATCGGGTCAGGTTTAAGGTGTTGGTTTTGACCTTTAAAGCCCTTTGTGGCTTAGGGCCCTCATATTTACGGGACCGCCTCTCCTGGTATGCACCGCAGAGGACCTTAAGGTCCATGAATAATCATAGTTTAGAGGTCCCATGCCCTAAGGAAGTCAGATTATCCTCCACCAGGGCCAGGGCCTTTTCAGTGATGGCTCCAACCTGGTGGAATTCTCTGTCCCATGAGACCAGGGCCCTGCAGGATTTAACCTCCTTCTGCAGGGCCTGTAAGACAGAGCTATTCTGCCTTGCTTTCAATTTGAACTTAGCCTGATCTTTTATTCCCCTTCCTTCCCTCCCCCTTCCCTTTTTATGAAGATTACCCACTCTAGGATCCCACAGCTAATTCCCCCCTGGTCTCCTCGCTGGCCCAAATAGGACTGATTTAGCCAGCTAGCCCTGGTGATCATCTAATGTTTATTGGATGGATTTCCCCCCAAACTGATTTTTGAGTTTAGAATTTATCGTTAGTTACGTTTTATACCTATTTTATGCTGTTTTTGTTGCATCAATTAAGTGTTTTATTTTTGTTGTTAGCCGCCCTCAGCCCGGTTTTTCTGAACTGGGAAGGATGGGGTATAAATAAAAAATTATTATTTATTAGTAGTAGTGGTAGCTATTGTGACCTTCTCTCTGAACTGACTCTCTTCAGCTAGATATGTGTTATATGTGTGCATATCTTCAGTAAAACAAAATCTCCTTTTTTCTATGGATTGTTCCCCCGGCCCCCCTTGCAAATTGCAAAGCAAGTGTGGGGAGGGTGATTTCCATCAGGATTATAATTTGGGAGCTATGCTTCTAATGGAAATTGCCCCACCCCCGCCATGCCCAAGATTGCATTTTAAAGCCCATTGACAGGGTTGCAAGCAATGCAATTAACATAGCGTGTAAGTAAGGCTGAGAGATTGTGACTTGAATTTGAACTCGTGTCTCCTTGTGTTTAGTCTGATACTCACAGGTGGACTACAGTTCTCATCACCTCCAGCCATTGGTCATGTTGGCTGGGACGGATGGAAGTTGGAGTCCCACAATCTTTGGGAGGCCAAAGACCACCCACTCCTGCTCTAACCACTGAACCACACTGGCTCTTATCCTTATGCCAACGCTGCAAAGTAGATTAGTATTGTTGCAAGCGTGGGCCCATCACGGCTAGCCTCAAATGGTGCCCCTTTCACAGAAGCTGATGTCAACACTCTGGGGCCCCATGTAATTTAGTTTGCCAAAGCCCCTTCTAGCAAGTTGGTGGTTGAGGTGCAATTCGAAAAGAAGAATTGCCAGATATTATTTTTAGCCAATGCGCTATGGCAATGGTTCCTAATTATCTAACTACTGTGGACTCCCTGTTTTGTAAAAGCTAAACTATGGACCAGCTGCTTTTGATTTTCTTTGTATCTCTGCGGTAGTTTTTGTTATGTGCATGGTGCCATGGACCCCTCTGTGGTCTGAACCACTGAGCCTCTTGGGCTTGCTGATTGGAAGGTTGGCGATTCGAATCCCCACGACGGGGTGAGAGCTCCTGTTGCTCTGTCCCAGCTCCTGCCAACCTAGCAGTTCGAAAGCACACCAGAGCAAGTAGATAGATAGGTACCGCTGCAGTGGGAAGGTAAACAGAGTTTCCGTGCGCTCTGGTTTCCATCACAGTGTCCTGTTGTGCCAGAAGCGGTTTAGTCATGCTGGCCACATGACCCGGAAAGCTGTCTGTGGACAAATGCTGGCTCCCTCGGCCTGAAAGTTAGATGAGCGCCACAACCCCATAGTTGCCTTTGACTGGACTTAACTGTCCAGGAGTCCTTTACCTTACCTGGGTGGGTTACTCTGCGAGCTACCAATTGGGAACCAATGCCCTATAACATCCTTCCTGTGTGTTAAAGCACATTTTTCTTAATCTCTGTCTTCCTTTGCTGTCTAGGATGATGCAGCAATTCAGAGATTTTCGTTGTCCTTGAATCCGGGCCAGATGAGATTTTGCTGAGTAAGAATTGCGGAAAGTTTTCAGATATAGGGAGAATCCATTTATCCCTTAAGTCTCTGCGCAAATCACATTCCAGCACATAGTGTTCTACATTTTCAATGACAGAATACGAAGACCGGCAAGCTCTGTATCTGTGGTCTATTAATTTACTTAAATCTGAACGGCGACAGGCAAATAACTATTGACTGAAACCCTCCTGCTCCTATTACATACTGAAACCGACCTCTTATGGCTTCCAGAATGAAAGAAACATTCAGTTGCTACCTGTAAGCTGTGTATCTGGTCTGTGCCACGGATCTTGGGTTGAGACGGGGGAGAATTTCGACTCGGTTCACATTTAAAGGTGTATCTACCCAATTCACACTTCCTGAAGCGACTGAAGAACTGATACACAGCCATCCTTTGAAATTTGCAAGGATCTGACTTTTGCGATGTAGTTTACAAAAATGGTTTCTTTTCTTCTTGTTCATAAATAGTGGGCAAGGTATTCTATATCCCTGGTCTCTCAGGCACAAGAGGGCAAGAGGGCACATGGGGACTCATTGAAAGTGGGCCAATATATGAGGCACAGGATCCATGCGATAATATGAATCTCTAAATGCATAGGAGCAGAGTGATCACAATATTATGTTGGCAGATACTTTCCTCGATTTGCCTTGTACAAGCTTGCAAGTGTGCATAGTTTAATGAAAATTCATGCTTAATGGGAATATAAAAATTGTTTAAAATGTATTTATTAGGGATAATCTGCACAAATACGAATAAACTAATGGAAATAAGATGCTAACATTTGTTAAGGGAAAACAGCTTGCAAAAATGGATCCACTAGTCAAAATGGCATTGTGAAAAATGTGTTGGGAGAAATCTGCGCTAAAGAGCATAGCTGTTGTGGCTAGTAGCCATTGAGAGCATTATCCTCCCCCCTTGTCCCTTAATATTTTTTGAATGCAGTCTCTTTTTAATGTAGTTGATGGAAAAAACAACAACAGCAACAACACACACATACCAAATGCAATTTTGTCATGGCATTCATTGGAGCCGTACTTCTTTCAAAAGACACATTTTATGGGTTCTCCAAAGATGAGGACACCTGCTCACAAGTATTTAGACTTCCCTGTTGGTTTGCCCATCACATTTTTTTTAAATGTACCACTTCTTTAGTTGTTGCTGTTTAGTCGTTTAGTCGTGTCCGACTCTTTGTGACCCCAGGGACCAGAGCACGCCAGGCACTCCTGTCTTCCACTGCCTCCCTCAGTGTGGTCAAACTCATGCTGGTAGCTTCGAGAACACTGTCCAACCATCTCATCCTCTGCTGTCCCCTTCTCCTTGTGCCCTCCATCTTTCCCAACATCAGGGTCTTTTCCAGGGAGTCTTCTCTTCTCATGAGGTGGCCAAAGTACCGGAGCCTCAGCTTCACGATCTGTCCTTCCAGTGAGCACTCAGGGCTGATTTCCTTAAGAATGGAGAGGTTTGATCTTCTTGCAGTCCATGGGACTCTCAAGAGCCTCCTCCAGCACCATAATTCAAAAGCATCAATTCTTTGGCAATCAGCCTTCTTTATGGTCCAGCTCTCACTTCCATACATCACTACTGGGAAAACCATAGCTTTAACTATACAGACCTTTGTTGGCAAGGTGATGTCTCTGCTTTTAAAGATGCGGTCTAGGTTTGTCATTGCTTTTCTCCCAAGAAGCAGGCATCTTTAAAGACTTCTTTAGTACATTTATATAAAAAAGAAAAGGTAAAGGACTCCTGGACAGTTAAGTCCAGTCAAAGGCGACTATGGGATTGCGGTGCTCATCTCGCTTTCAGGTCAAGGGAGCCAGCGTTTGTCCACAGACAGCTTTCCGGGTCATGTGGCCAGCATGACGAAACCACTTCTGGCACAACGGGACACCATGACGGAAACCAGAGCGCGTGGAAGTGCCGTTTACCTTCCCGCCGCAGTGGTACCTATTTATCTACTTGTACTGGCATGCTTTTGAACTGCTATGTTGGCAGGAGCTGGGACAGAGCAATGGAAGCTCACTCCGCCACGGGATTCAAACTGCCGACCTTCTAATCGGCAAGCCCAAGAGGCTCAGTGGTTTAGATCACAGTGCCACCCGTGTCCCATATTACATTTATGCCCAAGATTTCTCACCACCACCAAGCAACTCAGTGCAGCAGACCAGGGAGATGGGTTGTCCAATCTGGGCACTGACATGCCTCCGATCTGCTTAGCTAAAGCAAGGCAATTGCGCCACATGTTTCTTGTGAAAGCCATTGGCTAGAAGCATTAATGTTCGTACACAGTGCACTTCAGCACATGTACCAGTGGTAGCAAAAGAATAGCAGCGGCAATGAACCGTTAAGCTTCCAGCAATGGTGCTGTGCTACTTCTATAGCTGTGCAACTTCTGAAACTGTAACAGCTGACCACTTTGCAAATGGTTCCTGCAAACTTGATGTTCTGACTGTGAGAGATACCGGTGTAGCCACAACAATAATTGCCCTAAAATCAGCAGCTGCACTGTGGCTGCAATCTGAAATATCATACGAAGTAAATCCCATTGAAATCAGAAAGGCCAGGGTGATTGTGAAGGTTAGATAGCAAGATAGCAAGAAGTCCAGAGACCAATAGCCCTCTAGCTATTCTGGCTTTTGGATAGCCCCCCATGAAGCCTCCGTAGGGCAGCGGGAGGAAGGCTCCCCGCTGCCCTGCGGAGGCTTTGTGTGGCTCTTGTGGGATGTGGGGGGCTCTGTCACTTCCCCCACCTCCCAGAAAAGCTCCCTTTAAAGAGCGCACGTTTCTTGCGGGAGATGGGGGAAGGTACAGAGGGCAGCTTACCCGCGCACAGCCTCTTCCAGGTAGGGGGAGCCTTCATCCCATTGCCCAGGAGAGGCTTCAGCGGCTATCCCAGAAGCCAGAACAGCAAGAGGCTATCCCAGAAGCCAGATCCCTCCTGCTGTTCTGGCTTCTGGGATTCGGATTCCCCCCCCCCTTGTTTCCACCCCCACCCCCACAAACTAGGTGCGTCTTATCGTCTGGTGAGTCCTATAGAGTGAAAAATACGGTGCGTTTTTTTTGCTCTAAAGCAGGGGTGGCCCTCCAGATATTGCTGCCCCACAATGCTCATCAGCTCCAGCAAGCATGGTCAATGGCTAGGGCTGATGGGAGTTGTAGTTCAACAACAACAACAAACCTATGGTTACGTAAAACATACACGATAAACACACAAGACGTAACCGGCTGTACTTTTGAATAAACAAGGTATACTATTCATTGTATCAAATTGTAGATTTCAACAGAAGTTTCATAAAGTTCAACGAAAAAAGCAGAAGACCCAGTAGATCAGTTCCACCCGTCTGTTCATAGAGTCCAATAATCCACCTGAAGGGTTGTTACAGTCCCACAGAATCCTTTCACAGAGTCTAAGACAAGGTTTTTCCGGAATATTAGCATTGTTTCGCCATCCTAGGCTTCATCAATAGAACAGGCTCATATGTAAGATTACAGGATATTGGATCTTATAGCATAGTAGTGGTTGCAGTAAGAAACGACTGTTACCAGTCTGTTCTACTGATGAAACCTAGGATGGCGAAACAAGGCTGTAACAACCATTCATGTGGTTTATTGGACTCTATGAACAGGCAGGTGGAATAGACACTTATACATGTATGGTCCTTATGCATGAACTGACTAGAGAATGAACTGATCTACCAGGTCTTCTGCTTTTTTCATTGAACTTTATGAAACTTTTGTTGAAATCTACAATTTGATACAATGAATAGTATACCTCATTTATTCAAAAGTACAGCCGGTTACATCTTGTGTGTTTATTGGGAGTTGTAGTTCAGCAACTTCTGGCGGGCCAAAGGTGCCCCAGAGCACAGTGGAGAGCGATGATGACACCAGCGCCACAAAACACAGCAGGAGAGCCAACATTGCTAGGCTGCCCACAAATGTCAAAAAAGAGAGCAAAAGTATCACTGCCAAATCAGGCGTGTGCACCCTGTGGCGTACTGACAGGCCACCTGAGCCACCCAAAAAGGCAATGGCTCACAGTCATGGAATGAGGAAAAAGTGAATGTTTTACCCATCAGAAACAGCGAGAGCCGGGTGTTTTTCAAGAAGGGGGTCAGGAACCAAGCAGAAGTGGTGGTGGGACAACAATGGGTGGTCAGAGGAAGAAGACTGGGAAGAAGAGGGGTCAGAAGCTGAAGGGGTTAGTGAGCTGGGAAAGTCGTGGAAGAGAGACGTCCAGAATCAGAGACAGAATAACAACAACAACAACAACAACAACAACAACAATTTATTATTTATACCCTGCCCATCTGGCAGGGTCCCCCCAGCCACTCTGGGCGGCTTCCAACAAAACACTAAAATACAATAACCTAGTAACCATTAAAAGCTTCCTTAAACAGGGCTGCCTTCAGATGTCTTCTAAAAGTTTGGTAGTTATTTTTCTCTTTGACATCTGGTGGGAGGGCGTTCCACAGGGCGGGCGCCACTACCGAGAAAGCTCTCTGCCTGGTTGAAGTTGAAGCTGGTGAGTGGGAGGAGGAAGGCCAAAAGCCAGAGATGTGTCAGGGTGGGGAAGAGTCACAGGGTGGTGAGAAGCTCCCCTCCGCCTTGTTTCTCAGAACCAGAAGAGGCATGAAAAGGGTGGAGAAGAGGTTGGCTGCACAGAGGCACAGTCTCTGACTGCTTGGGAAAAACCCTTTGCTCAGCGCTTCCTAGCAGAGAGGTGACGGTGGTTTTCCTTGCTGCATCACCTTTGCTGGGTTGCTGCGCTGTAGGAACCACCACTTGAGGCTTTGTTTGGCTGCTGGCTGGACTTTCTGTCTTTGGCTCGGAGGGGCTCAGAAGTCGAACATACCTGTGCTCTGAAAATCCCTTATTTTGGCTGCTGATCCCTTATTTTCGAGGCTGCTGGTCCCTTATTTTCAAATCTGTAAGTTGTCAGCTATGCTACTGACTGTGAGGCATAGGTGACAAGTCTCTGGGGCCCTGGGTGCCTGAGCATCCACAAATTTCCCCATGAAGGGGCCGGATACCCACAGATTTTGGTGCCAGGGCCATGCACGCTGCATGGCACCCATGGCTCCGGGCATCCATGGTCATGGAGCCAGGTTGGCGCTCCTGCTGGGCGAGATGCCTGCCTGAAACAATGGAAAGGCACTGCTAGTCTGTCTAGACAATACTTGGCCAGATGGACCAATGGTCTGGCTCTGTATAAGGCAGCTTCCTATGTTTCCACTTCTCCCAAAGTTTCCTGGGAACTGTAGTTTGTCAAGGGTGCTGGGAATGGTAGTTCAGGGAGTAAAGTACAATTTCCAGGATTCTTTTTCTGACTGGGGAAATTGTTTTAGATGTATGGTGTGTACAGAGCTTTGGTTCCTCCCTGCTCTCTATATTGGGCTACCTTTGAAGGTGACCCGGAAACTGCAACTAATCCAGAATGCGGCAGCTAGACTGGTAACTGGGAGTGGCCACCGAGACCACATAACACTGGTCCTTAAAGACCTACATTGGCTCCCAGTATGTTTCTGAGCACAATTCAAAGTGTTGGTAAAAAAAAAAAAGGTAAAGGTCCCCTGACAGTTAAGTCCAGTTGTGAACGACTCTGGGGTTGCGGCGCTCATCTCGCTTTACTGGCCGAGGGAGTTGACGTTTGTCTGCAGACAGTTTTTCTGGGTCATGTGGCCAAAGCAGCGCATGGAAATGCCATTTATCTTCCCACCAGAGTGGTACCTATTTATCTACTTGCACTTTGACGTGCTTTCGAACTGCTAGGTTGGCAGGAGCAGGGACCGAGCAACGGGAGCTCACCCCATCATGGGGATTCAAACCGCGACCTTCCGATCAGAAAGCCCAAGGTTCAGTGGTTTACACCACAGCGCCACCCCTAAACGGCCTCGGTCCAGTATACCTGAAGGGGCGTCTCCACCCCCATCGTTCAGCCCGAACACTGAGGTCCAGCTCCGAGGGCCTTCTGGTGGTTCCCTCACTGCGAGAAGCGAAGTTACAGGGAACCAGGCAGAGGGCCTTCTCGGTGGTGGCACCTGCCCTGTGGAACGCCCTCCCATCAGATGTCAAGGAAATAAACAACTACCTGACTTCTGGAAGACATGTGAAAGCATCCCTGTTTAGGGAAGTTTTAAATGTTTGATGTTTTAACGTGTTTTTAATATTCTGTTGGGAATTGTCCAGAGTGCTAGTCTGTGTAGACAGTACTTGGCCAGATGGACCAATGGGTGGAGTATAAATAATAAAATGTTGTTGTTGTTGTTGTTGTTGTTGTTGTTGTTGTTGTTGTTGTTGTTGTTGTTATTCCTCCCCTCTTTCCTCCCTCCCGATCTTTCTCTTTGACTTATTTTCTTGCAGCTGCTACTTTTCCTTCCTGCCTCAGCAGAGGAGTCAGAAGGTGCAGTTTGCAGACACAGTCTTACTGTGATCATGTTGCAACAACAAACAACAGCAACAACCCTGAGATTAAGGTCATGACTGGAGTCCCTGTCACTCTCTTAGGTACCATTGTACTCCTGCCTGTATTTCATTCAGCACACTGGACAAAATATTGGACTGAGTCATACGTTCAATTAGAGTAAAAAAAAGTGTGGCTTTTTACTATATTTCCTTTCAAAACACTCTCAGCAAAGTTCAATCAACAAGTCTAGCTGTACCTTGGACAGAGCCGCCGTGTGTCCCCATGGGGAATAATTTTTCCCTGCTGATATTTTTGAGGTTATTTGCAATAACCTGAAGTCACAAGAGTGAAGCTCCACACACACCCCGTCCCGTCTGAATGGGAGTTAAAATAGTTCAGACCCAACCTAGCTAACCCAAGGAGAGGCCAAAAAACGAAGGGGAAAGTTTGACAGAGACAGAGCCAAATGGCCGAAATATTGGGAAATTCTGGTGCAAGATGGAGACAGAATAAAATTGCAGAGCTTTGAAAAATTGAAAAACAAAGTGCGAGATTGGCTCCATTATTATCAAATAATGGAGGCATACAAATTGGACAAAAAAGTTGGTTTCCAGGTGGAAAAATCAAATTTGGAAACAGAATTGTTAGATCCAAAAACCAAGAATTTGTCAAGAATGCATAACTTGCTGTTGAAATGGAACACTCAGGATGAAACGGTGAAATCAGCTATGATTAAATGGGCACAAGATGTTGGACATAACATAATGATGGCTGACTGGGAACAGTTATGGACCACAGGTATGAAATTTACGGCATGTAATGCCCTAAGAGAAAATTTAATGAAAATGATTTATAGGTGGTACATGACACCAGTTAAGCTTGAAAAAAATTACCATTTGCCCGATAATAAATGTTGGAAATGTAATGAGACTGAAGGTACATTCTTTCACCTTTGGTGGACGTGCCCAAGGATTAAGACATTCTGGGAGATGATTTATAATGAAATGAATAAGGTATTTAAATATACCTTCCTTAAGAAACCAGAGGCCTTTCTCCTGGGTATGGTCGGCCAATTGGTGCTAAAGAAGGATAGAACTTTTTTAATGTATGCAACAACAGCAGCAAGAATACTCATCGCGAAGTATTGGAAGACACAAGATTTACCCACCAGGGAAGAATGGCAGATGAAGTTGATGGACTACATGGAATTGGCGGAAATGACTGGCAGAATCCGAGACAAGGGAGAAGAGTCGGTGGAAGAAGACTGGAAAAAATTTAAAGACTACAGCAATATTGTAAAATTAAGGAATGCTAGAAGAATGTTGGAACGAAGTGATATGGCTTTAGTAGAAAGGTTATAAGGAATTAAGTACAAATAGAATAATAGAGTATTAAAGGAAAAATAAGGTTGAAATGTGTTAAGATAATTATAGGATAGGAAACAGGGAAAGATGGAAAGGAATTGCTGACATAATTAATAGAAGTGGAATACAAAAAGGGAGGTGTGAGGAGGTCGTGGAAATATGTGAAAGAAAGATAAGATATTGAAATTTATTTTTTTCCTTTTCTTTTCTTTGTTGATGTGTTTTTAAATTGTTTTTGTTTTGTCTTGTTAGTTTAATGTTTTAGTGTAAGGTAGTGTTTTTGTATTGTAATGTATTGTTTTTTCTTTGTTTTTTGTAGTGTTTAAATTGTTGTAAAAGCAATAAATATTATTTAAAAAAAAGTTTGACAGAGACAGAGAGGGAAAACAGGAAGGAAAAAAAGTGGGTCTAAGTCTGCTGAATCAAACTTCTCCCCTTTCTCTAGCCCCCACTGCTCTGGCCGCTATGGTTTCCACACTTTCATTTATTATGTATTTATTCCATACAATTTATACCCTGCTTGATTGTAAAAAGAAAAGGGGGCTGGAAACCCTCAAAACGGTTTCCCAAAAAGGGGGGGGGGGAGGAGAAAGCAACAAAATTATCAATAAGAAAAATTAGCAACAACAATGTGAGGAATAAGTGGTATAAAAATGTAATAAATAAATGCAACCATTGGCTTCTAATGAGATGTGCCTTTTTCAAACCACACCTCCTTCTGAGTCTTCTTAATTATTGTTATATGATTAAACCCTGAATGCTCTGCCTGAAAAGTTCTTCACATTGTTACTACCATTATTATCAATAAATGCAGTCTAATGAGCTCATCAAATGGCAAATTTACCAAATTCATCTCCAGCTAAGTTTCACCCAGACTAACCCCCCCCCCCGAAATTTACTGACCTAAGCTTCTTGGACCTATTCATTTCAGAGTGCATACAACCCATAATAATGGTCTTTGCTGAGAGAGGTGGGGGGGGGTTTCGATTTATGGCACCAGGTGGCAAATCATCGAATTGGAATTGGAAGGGACCCCATGGAGCATCTAGCCCCCTGCAACGCAGCTGCCCCATACAGGGATCGAACCTGCAACCTTGGCATTATCAGCACCACCCTCTAACCAACTGAGCTATCCTAACATTATTCTAAAAACAGATTAAAACTCGCGGCAACTTTCTTAACATCTGGGCAGGCTTGTCTAAAGAATACATATATATATATATATATATATATATATATATATATATATATATATATATAGCAGGTACTGAAAAGTGTACAGTGATATCAATAGGCAGGGAGTTCCAAAGATGCTGCCACACAAAACGATCAAGTTATTACAAATTTGAAACAGGTATTTCTGTGGTACTTGTAGCAGTGCCAGTTCTGCCAATCACCTTGCCAACAAAGGTCCGTTTAGTAAAAGCTATGGTTTTCCCAGTAGTGATGTATGGAAGTGAGAGCTGGACCATCAAGAAGGCTGATCGCCGAAGAATTGATGCTTTTTTGGACTGCAAGAAGATCAAACCGATCCATTCTTAAGGAAATCAGCCCTGAGTGCTCACTGGAAGGACAGATCCTGAAGCTGAGGCTCCAAGACTTTGGCCACCTCATGAGAAGAGAAGACTCCCTGGAAAAGACCCTGATGTTGGGAAAGATGGAGGGCACAAGGAGAAGGGGACGACAGAGGATGAGATGGTTGGACAGTGTTCTCGAAGCTACGAGCATGAGTTTGACCAAACTGCGGGAGGCAGTGGAAGACAAGAGTGCCTGGCGTGCTCTGGTCCATGGGGTCATGAAGAGTCGGACACAACTAAACGACTAAACAACAACAACAACAACAACAACAACAACAACAACAACAACAACAACATATCTACTAAGGCAGTCTTCATTCATACTTCTGTATATTGGCCTGGAATCTTTTGTTGAAGGTCTAGTTGAGAAACATTTTTAAATTAAAATAATAGGACTGCGTCCTAAGGACATGTAGCTGGGCTACAGACAGGAAGGGAAAGGGGTGGAGTATAAATTTCCAAGTAGCAGCCAACAATCACGATAGCTTAAGTGGCTATTATTTACAGAACACAGAGCTGTTAAGTGAGGGACACAACATGCCGCTCAGATACCTAGGATAATATAAGGGTAATTGCTTCCCTTTTAAAGGAGAATGGGACAAAATGAGGATTTTCAGGATGTTCTGTCTTGAGTTGTTAATTCCACTGTGATATATTTCCACCTCTCCTCTCCCAAAGCACATCCGACAATGCCAGCTTTGTTACTTTTCAGAAAAAGAACACCAAAAACAGCAATCAT
The DNA here is from genome assembly GCF_964188305.1 of Podarcis bocagei. Taxonomy (NCBI): domain Eukaryota; kingdom Metazoa; phylum Chordata; class Lepidosauria; order Squamata; family Lacertidae; genus Podarcis; species Podarcis bocagei. The sequence goes on from NC_138139.1 coordinate 12,026,118, forward strand.
CAAAAGTAGCTTCCAGAATAGATGGTAATTTCACATTGCACCTTTCGCCCTCCATTCAGCAACTTTTTGAAGGAGAACAGTGGGGACATCAGCTCAAAATAGCCATCAAAAGGAGCAATTGGTACCCAACATCTCTGTTTATTGTGGTTTTTTTGGAGAGGGAGAAAATCTGTCCTGTGTGACCCTCCCTTTGCACACTGTATCATTATTTTGCAAGATCTCATTCATCTCTGTTGCTTCTAAGGGCTGCCTTAAAAGTTAGAAAAGCTAAATAAAAAGACACTTAAGTTTTCAAAGGTGCTTGGTGGGGGGTGGGGTGGGGGAGAGAATGAAATATTTTATTAAATTTCGCTGAGGCTCAAGTTACACTTTCCATAGAATTGAATGGTCCTTTCCTGTGTTGGAATGCTGCATGGAGAAAAAGGCTAGCTAACTCTCAGCTTTCTCTGCTCTAAGTCACCCTCCCAAATATGCTCTGTCTCACTGTCCCAAAATGACTGGTTAATCATGGAATCAGAGAGCTGGGAGGAACTTCAGAGATCTTCTAGCCTTCCCTGTTTCCTTGCTTTCCTCATCCATTTTAGTTTCATTCAGCTCCTCAGTTTTATTGTTTGCCTTTTCATCTGAAGGCATTTCAGAAGTGAATTTATTAACCATGGTCTCATTCCCTTCATTTTTAACTAGACTGTTATTTTGTATTTTATTAGTTTCTGTAAAGGCAGATGCTTCCAAGCCTACTCCATCACAACAAAGGGTAGTACAACTTTTGCCACTCTTTCAGTTTCTTTAGTTGCTGATTAGGAATTTGAGGGACCAAATGGATGGAACGGAACATCAGGCAAATCGCCAAGAAAATCTCCACGTCTAATGACACAAGAACCAGTACAAAGTCTGCGGCAGAGCACACTAGCCAAACGTTCAGATGTGTCACCATCTGTTAACCCCCCCAAATCAGGGAATTTTTCTCACTTACCAGGGACCAGTTTCCTAACTAAAAATGAAAATGGACTGGTCATTTCTTCGTCAGAGGGCAAATGGGCAAAGTTAGCAGAGGATCAAATACTCCCCCCCCTCACTGTATATGTAAATCCCCCCTCTCTCTCTGGGGTAGGGGTGGGCAACCTTCAGAGCTTACCTGTTGAGGGCTGCATGGTGCTGGTGTGCAGGGCAAGAGCTAATGATGGGCAGAAACAACAGTGTCCTGGATGAACTAGTCTGTTATAATGGCCACCTGCTAGTCCCTGTTCTCTGTGACTATCTGAAATTAGAATTCAAAATCCTATGCAGAAATGAGCCTCACTGGGATTGCTGGGATTAATCTCAAAATAAAAATTCAATGCACTTTTTTTTTTTAACTACAGTAGACCCATGCATTTGCTGTCCTGGAAATTGAGGGAAAGTAATTCCTTTCTGACTTTAGTGTGCTATACAGACACACTTGGTATAGAAGCCTACCAGTTTGTCCTCATGCAGCTGAGCAGTCTATTCCCCAAGCCATGCAACCAGAAAAGAAGGTTTTGTTTAAATTATGTTTGTGAAATAAATTACTCTTTGAAAGTACATAAGAAGATAAACACTTTTGAAAGCCAGGAAAAATAAGGAGGGAAGGAACTTGGGTGGAAGGGAAAATGGGGCAACTTTGGGTAGTTCAGGGGCAACAAGCAAAAAAAATGAAGCTTTTCTTCTTCTTTTGGCAAACCAAGGTTTCCTAATGCATTTTTTAAATGTTATTTTCACAAATATATGCATTTTTGTGCACACAACCCCCAGTATAGGCATTCTTGTATACATTCCTTGGCTGGAGAACTGCATTGCAAAATTCGGAGAAGTGTGACTTCTGAAGAGCGGCTGCATTTCGATTTGTGTATTGTTTTCGAAAATGTGAATGATGTATGGTAGGTTTGTCATTAAATGCCATCTGAATTGAATTCGCCCCCCCATCCCTACCTGCGCTCTAGGGAGTTATTGTGGGTCTGTTGATTTGCTGCTTCTTAGGAAGTGTCTCCCTCCAGTTAGGCTCACTTTTATCCTTGTAAATAAAGCTCACAGATTGCAGAGCTACCTTAAGTCCACCTTAGAAGAAACCCTGGGAAGTTCTGCCTCTCTAGACTAGATCGCTAGTCAAAGAAGTGGAGAAGAACACATTAACAATACGACAGAGTTTATATCTCATGTACATGGCTGGTTTTCCAAATAGCAAAAAATATTGCCGAGGCATTTAATAATCCACAAAGTGCTCTCTCTTTCTCTTTCTCTCTCTCCCATCTGAATCTGGGTTCTGTCACTACATCCAAAAACTTCTTTTTCTTTGTTCAAAACAGATGATCATCAACACCTCTCCTTCCTTCCCCAAATAAACATAGAACAGTATCAACAGAATGCAAAGCAACTCAGGGATTGAATGCATTATTATTTTTTTGCAACATTCTAAGGAGCTATTAGGCATTGTAGCCCTTGACAGAATTATTTCTTTTAAAAGAATAACCTTTGGGTGCACCCCTTGCTGTTTAAATGAATATCTAGGGTGTGAAACCCATGGAAACATATGAAAACAAGGAGAGAGAACATATATTTCAGAACAACAAAACAAACTTCTTTTAAAAACAATGGAAAGAGAAGAGCAAATTTAATTTAGGAGGCTGACTGGGGAATTTCTCTTTTCCAGTAAGCTGACTCAAAGTGTTCAAAAAGAATATCCGATAAAAACAGGCTTGTAGGTCTTGCCAATGTCATCAGTGGAGAGTCACCAGATCATTCATTCCTCCAGTTCAGCTACAGGTAATTCTTTTGCATGAAGGTCTTTTAAATTTATCAGTTTGGTCAATTAAGTTCTCCTTGCAGAAGCTGAACCCCTCACCGCCCCCCTGTCTAATTTGGAGTAACAAAAACCAACCCAAATTTCAACACGATCAACAAAGAAAAGCTTCTTCCTTTTGGGTGATGGAAATAATGGAAAAAGTAATGAAGTAGAGAAGCAAGTTTGCCTTGGGAAGCAGTCTCCCTGTTGCTCTAGCATGCCACACCATTAAAAGTTACAGAAATAGCTGCTTCTCTCAGCTCAAAAAGATTTAAGCCCAAAGCAAGTTTGGAGGAAAATTCTGATCTTCACTGAGTTACAATAACTACAGTTGTTCAGGCAGGGGGGAAAGGTATCCCCCCCAAAAAAAAACCCCCTCCCCAGGATACATTGAGATGAAGGCAACTCAATAAATAACTCACAATCAAAACTCCAATACTTTTTCATATTAGTTTTTCATCCCACTATAACACATGTTAAAATAGAAAAGTTTCATAAAGTTACCTGGTTGTTTTCTCACTTCCGTTTTCTAGGTTCTGCTCTGGAAGTCAGCTGCAATAGTTAAATGATGTGTGTGGTCTTTCTAAAGATCAGAAAAGATTTCCTGGTGATCACTCTTTTTGTAGCATCTTTTCCTGTCTCTCTCTCTCTCTTTTTTTTAAACTAAAGGTACTCCTTGTTGCTAAGAGATTGGTTGCTAAGAGATTTTTGTGTATGAGGAGGTGGCAGGTCAGGGGGCTTTGCAACCCCAAAGAGAATTTTGTAAATTAACCTCTCTAGCAGAATGTACTTAAGCCCCTGCCCCAAAATCCACTGACGGTGGATTAAAAAAGGAATCCAGCTGAAAAGAAATTAACCTGTTTGAATGCTCAGTGGCTTGACGAGGGAGCTACAAGAGATAGTTTGGCGAAGAGCAACAATGTGCTGTTAGTTAGGCAAAAACTTTGATGCTCAGCATCACAATGCGAAGATGAAGGTGAAATGAGACTTAGGATTCATGTGGCAATTGCAAACTTGAATGTAGCAATCCTGGCCATCGCTCCCTGTCTGGTTATATAGCCTGGAAGATGTGCTATCATTACATGGGGCATTTACTTGCCCTGTGAAGGGGAAATGGAATGGTTACAGACGCTTCAGGTTACAGACGCTTCAGGTTACAGACTCCGCTAACCCAGAAATATTACCTTGGGTTAAGAACTTTGCTTCAGGATGAGAAAAGAAATTGCACAGCGGTGACACGGCAGCAGCGGGAGGCCCCATTAGCTAAAGTGGTACCTCGGGTTAAGAACAGTTTCAGGTTAAGAACGGACCTCCAGTGTTCAACAAGCATTTGACAACAAACCACAGAGCAATGGAAGCTTAAAACTCTTTAAGCTAGCTCATAATCTGTCCAGAAGAGCACTCCTATCTTTTGCATGTGCCAGGCAGACAAAACATAACTGACAGCCCTAATGTGCATAATGCATAACTGGGGGAAACACACAAGGACATGAAGTAGGGCTGCTGTTTGTGTGGCCTGGGGAGGGGTCACAAGGGCCAGATGGAAAAGTACAAAGGGCCTGCACTAGACTCTCGATTGTTGTTGTTGTTTACACAGTAGCGGGACACGGGTGGTGCTGTGGTCTAAACCACTGAGCCTCTTGGGCTTGCTGATGGGAAGGTCGGCGGTTCGAATCCCCACGACGGGGTGAGCTCCCATTGCTCTGTCCCAGCTCCTGCCAACCTAGCAGTTCAAAAGCACACCTGTGCAAGTAGATTGATAGGTACTGCTGCAGTGGGAAGGTAAACAGAGTTTCCGTGCGCTCTGGTTTCCGTCACGGTGTTCCGTTGCGCCAGAAGCGGTTTAGTCCTGCTGCCCACATGACCCAGAAAGCTGTCTGTGGACAAACGTCAGCTCCCTCAGCCTGAAAGCAAGATGAGCTCCGCAACCCTATAGTCGCCTTTGACTGGACATAACCGTCCAGGGGTCCTTTACTTTATACATCAGCACTGTGCATGCTCGGAATACACACACCTGATGTGATCCAGGGCATGATCCTGCACTTTGGATTGACCCCAACGCAGGCCAATCTGGGACTGTCCTGACCTGCACCAAGGCCCTGAATAGATTTGGGGTCTGACCCTAATGCTAAATTAGGATTTAACTAAGCATGCAGTCAGGAGACGGGAGGAGGAAGAGGGAGATACTGTGTTTCCTCTCCCCACCCATGGTTGCACTGCAGGGAACAGGATTGAATCTTGTGCTCACCACCTGGTGAACAGAGAATTCAGTCCTGCCAAGTGCCGCTCTGCCAGGGAGTTCTCTGCTGGGAATGAGCTGGGGAAGCAGAACTTGCGGGCGCTGCCTGCCTCCTCTCCTCCAATTCCTCCCTCCCTGACCACCCCACTTTTCTCTGCCCCGAATCACTCTGGTTGGGCATTCTATCTCAATCTGATTTGGCTGAAGCCCACTTCAGCCCAAACTGGTTTGGGATTCAGGCATCAGATGATCTCCATGTACAGCCTCCTATTATTTCACTGCTCTTGCGCAAATATTTGTAGAAAACCCCTTCACCGCTGCTGCACTGCAGTAATCATTGCTGGGATCCTCACACAGCGGTAGCAGCCGAGACAAACTTTTCTAAAAATAGGCAGCACGGCAGCTGTAGGAAAATTGTTTGGTGGCCCAGGGCAATTGTTGGTCTTGCATTCCCTTTGTAGAAGTTCTGCATTTACTTATCAATGCAAACTCTTTTGCATTTGAACCGCTGGGCCACAACGAGAATGCGAATGCGTCTCGTAAGGTCAGCATCAAAGCGGTTAAATAATGCGAAACATTTTATTTCTTTATTTTTGTAATGAAACGTGATTCAGTGAAGACTTCTTTCATGTCAAAAGAATTCCTGGAACTTTGTATAATGAAATCGGAATAACTGGCACTGTTGTTTGTGACAATGATCTCTAGGTTGGACGCTAAACATTCTTCACCCTGTGTAGGCTTTTGAGTGAATTAACAAAGTTCTTTTTTATGCCATTTAAAATGAGGTAAGCCTTGTCGAAATTGACAATGGACCTTTGTGGAGGGAGGATGCAAAATGCTTTCTAGAACAGCAAGCAGAGTATTTTCCTTTTCCATGACACCCCACAGTTCTTTATAACAGCACCTAAAAAGAAACCTCTTTTTCTGCATGACTACTGCGGGGTGTATTGGGTGTTAGGGGAGATGTAGTACCTCTGGTGGGGGAGACGCCATACTCCTTTTGGGGTAATTTATCTGCCTTCGGTCCCCACCCTGCACTCAGCTCTCACCTGTGACTCCTAGAAGCTGTAAGCATGTGACAGAGGCCACATCCTGGGAAATGGCTTTGGCTGGCTGGCTAAACCAGGGGAGGGTAGCCAGTGTATCTCAAAAACTTTCAGTTAGGGACTTCGCTTGCATGTGAAGGCAGGTTCTGGTATAATAATAATAATAATAATAATAATAATAATAATAATAATAATAATAATTTATACCCCGTCCTCCCCAGCCAGAGGCAGGCTCAGGGCGGGTAACACCAATAAAATCACAGTAAAAACATAATAGGGGAAGAAGGAGGAGGAGGAGGAGGAGTTTGGATTTGATATCCCGCTTTATCACTACCCGAAGGAGTCTCAAAGCGGCTAACATTCTCCTTTCCCTTCCCCCCCCCCACAACAAACACTCTGTGAGGTGAGTGGGGCTGAGAGACTTCAGAGAAGTGTGACTAGCCCAAGGTCACCCAGCAGCTGCATGTGGAGGAGCGGAGACGCGAACCCGGTTCCCCAGATTACGAATCTACTGCTCTTGACTGGACAAGCCCAATAGTGGATCCAACAGACAAGAAGATGGTTTCTGCAAATGCTATAGAGGGAAGTGAGGGGCAGGTGGGGCTTGCCAACCTGGGAAGGTAGCCCATCTAGGCGAAGGAAAACTCTTCTCGTAAACCTCCACTGCCTTGTGGGTTATCTTCAGGAGAAGGAATCCTACACAAATCCAGAGTGGAGTCCTTAAGATGGTTGGATGGTGCCTTCCATGGCTAATTCCAGCAACTGCTGTAGCTAAACTGCTGCCAAACATTTTGCTCTGCTTTCCTTTGGACCATGTGTGTATCTGAAGAAGTGTGCGTGCACACAAAAGCTCATACCAAGAACTAACTTAGTTGGTCTTTAAGGTGCTACTGGAAGGAATTTTTTTATTTTTCCTTTGGACCATATCAGTGAGGGCGAGAGAGGGGTCTTGTCATCTGGGCAGCCCAGGAGCTCCAGACACGCTGCCCAGGTTTGCAACCCTTTGGTGCTGCTAACAGAAGCGGAGCAGGCTGGGAACGTGGCATATTTTGCTTGTTTATCTACAAATATACAAATAAAGCATAGACTCTCCAGCCAGTGGGCCAGTCCATGCCCAGCTGCCCATCAGATGACATCACTGGGTGCCATCCATCAGTCAATGGTCAGGAGCGTGATATTCAACCCTGCTGGGTCCTGCTTTGCCAGTGGGTTTCCTGAGAGCGTTAATCTCATGTTAGCAGTTCCACTGTACTTAGAAGTTCAGATTGTGGTGACCTGGAAGAGGGCATTCTCTGTGACAGCCCCTGCACTGTGACCTCCCCTTCCCACTTTCATTATGGAGTTTCCATTGCACGCTGAAGATCTACCTCTTTACCCTGGCCTTTCACCCCTGAGATTGATGCTTTTAAGACCCCGCTCTATGCTCTTGAGTGTAATTGAGTTTTTGAATTGATTTTTAATATCTTTAAGTTGTTGTAGCCCGCCTTGGGACCTCAGGGTAAATAGTGAGTAAGGAACTGAATCAATCACAACACCAGCAACTTCAGTGGGATGAAACTGGCACCCATCAAAGTGGTATGGGAAAGCTGGCGAGAGGATTCATTTGTTTGGCACCCCCACCAAGGTAAGCCATGCAAAAGTCCAGTGGGTTGATTTGAGTTCTCAAGCATGCATTTGCAATCCTGCTGCATGCCCTTCCCACACAGCTATAATTCTCATGCAACCATAACAAGGCTGAAGCCAAGGAGCTCACTCACCGAGACATCTGGTTTGGAAGCCTGCAAAAGAGCAGCTTAGGACAAGGATGGGCAGAAGGAAACAGCTGTGGTTTCCTAAAGCCAGGGACTAGTCAGGAGAAATCATAAACCAGGAATGCCTCAGGGCATACCTGCCCTACAATGTCTCAGCTTCATGAAGGTGCTGAGATTTCTATTTAAGATGAATATCCCTGCCTCCCATTTTTCAGAGCTACAGTTCCTAAATTTGATGGGGAAAGGAAAGCGTTATTAATCCTAGTCTAGGGATGGGAGGATCTCTCAGTCTGGACTCTTCCTTACTTTCCCACTCATAAATTCAGTTCTCCACATTTCCACATTAGTGCCCCCCCTCACTTTTTAAAGAGCAATCATGAAAGTTCATCAATATTTTAGTGCAAATTCTCCAAAATTTCTCCTAATATTCTTTTGTGCATGATTTTGCCTAATGTACACATATTTGCAAAGCAATTTATCCTAACTAAATGCATTCTTGTACAGTGGTACCTCGGGTTACATACGCTTCAGGTTACATACGCTTCAGGTTACAGACTCCGCTAACCCAGAAATAGTGCTTCAGGTCAAGAACTTTGCTTCAGGATGAGAACAGAAATCATGCTCTGGCGGCATGGCAGCAGCAGGAGGCCCCATTAGCTAAAGTAGTGCTTCAGGTTAAGAACAGTTTCAGGTTAAGAACAGACCTCCGGAACGAATTAAGTACTTAACCTGAGGTACCACTGTATGTCATTTTCACTAACATATGCATTTCGATGGATGTTTTACTCTAGTAAATGCCTTTTTGCAAACATTGCTTGGCTGGAGAACCATATTGCAAAATTCAGAGGAGCAATTAATTTTGAAGAGACAGCTGTGTTTCAGTTCACATATTCTTTCAGTAAGTGTGAATTAGGTAAGTTCATCTTTATATGCCAACTGATTCGAATTCCTCCCCCATCCCTATCCTAATCTGATGAGTAGATATGCCCTGAGAATATATTTTGATTTCTTGGTTGAGGTTTTATAACTGCAGTTCCTGCTCTTGGCTGAAGATCATGCCAAAAGGATGAGCTGAGAAACCAGCTGGTAACCTTTTCCTTAAACCCAGTAGTTTCACTGTGTAAGGGATGGAATTAAAATTGGCATTATTGCTTTCTCTTAAAAAGAGAGAGAAAAAAGAAACATGTTGTTCAGTTCAAGAGGTGTTCTCCACTGCCTAATTCAAAGCATAATAGGACCCCATCAGCGCTAGGAAAAGCGAATTGGGTTAAATTGGCCTCTTTTATGGCTTTCTTCCCTGTATCACAGTTAAATGCTTCCTTTCAGCAGAGAAGTTAATATATCACATCATTATGACATATTGTATTATTATGTACTCCCTGCACCCTCTGATGGACACCCAAGCCAACCTCATACTGAGTTAACAAGTCTGTGCTTTCAGAACGCGGGATCAAATGCTCCATAAAAATTTCCCCTGCACATAGAAAGGTAGGGTATCAGGAAGGCCCGCCCAGACATGTGACATCCCCACACACTTGCAGATTGAATGTCAAATGTGAAAAATGAAATATCTGTGGCTGGATCCATGATGGGATCTTCTGACATCTTTCTTTTATAAGCTTAAAAGCCGACATCTTTACAAGCACTCGGATTGGGCTCAGTGCAGCAGCACAGGGGTGGGGTGGGGTGTTGTGGGGTGGGTGGAGGTTTTTTTAACCCTCTTCTCTTTCATTTTCCTGATAGGCAGCAGGTGCCTCCAGGTTGTCAGTATTTTGCAGGAGGGATTCATACACATTCTGGGAAGTTTAGGTAAAGGTAAAGGGACCCCTGACCATTAGGTCTAGTCGCGGCCGACTCTGGGGTTGCGGTGCTCATCTTGCTTTATTGACTAAGCCGCTTCTGGCGAACCAGAGCAGCGCATGGAAAAGCCGTTTACCTTCCCACCGGAGTGGTACCTATTTATCTACTTTAGTCCTGCTGGACGCATGACATGGAAAACTGTCTGTGGACAAACAGTGGCTCCCTTGGCCTGAAGCGAGATGAGCGCAACACCTCATAGTCACCTTTGACGGGACTTAACCGTCCAGGGGTCCTTTACCATTACCAATAATAACAAACAAACAAACAAACTTCATGTTGAGTTCCCCCACCTTCCCCCCCAGAAAAGAAGCACTGGGGATAAGCAATAACAATCATTCCTAGTCATTACTGAGAGAGGTTACTCAAGGCTGTAGCTTTTGACAACAGCCACGTATTATCTCTATGAGTTGGTTCAGCCACAAAATATTTCTAGAATACTATTAATTCCTGTACACTTGAATATTTTGTGCACTTAAAAAAAATCTGCATTAGACTTGTTCCCTAATATAAAGCCTAGAGCTAGATTGGATATTTCTTGGGATTATTTATTAAAGAGGTCAAATATTTCTAAGGCAGAAGCAATTTTCTTCCTAGTATTGTGTGAACACCACTTGGAGAACAAGAAGGACCTCTTTGAGATCTCAGCCAAATGCAGTTAGATCTCATGCACTTGCAAAGACTCCACTTGTACCAATCTGCCCCCTCTCCAATCAACAGTTGTAAGATTCAGATGTACTTCATGTGACTTTTATGGTTCCAAAATTCAGGAGTTCACACTCCTGAATATTTGGGCCTTAAGTGATTTTGTGCTTCTTGTTGTAAAAAACACACAACAGAAAACAAAACAAGACCATCATTACCTCTCCTGTTCAATGTGTGTTTGAAGTTTCCACTGTTCAGCAATTGTTGTTTTCTCACTTTGCCCCCTTCTTGTTGCAAATTACTTTCAAGCTTCGTTGGCACAATGGAGGTCAAAATGACCCATGCCAAAACTTCATTCTGAAGCACCAGGTGCCTCTTATCCATTCTGTTCCTCTCTTTATTATATGCATGGCTTCTTCTTTTTAATCCAAATTCAAGCTCTGATTTACTTCTATGGCCAATAGGTTGACTCAAGGTTGGATCTCCTCCCTCTGGACTAACTGTACGTAATTTCTCCTGAAATTAACTCATACCAGGATCATCATTAGGCACTCAGTGGGATGAAATGAATTATCTAGACCAGGGATGAGGAAACTTTGGCCCTCCAGGTGTAGATGGACTCCAGCTCCCATCAGTCTCAGCCAGCATGGCCAATGTCCCATTACTAATACTGGGAGAGCCAACAATATTAGCCACCCATGATCTAGACCACCGATGAACAGACTTGGAGGGTTTCATGGAGGTTGGCATCTGGTGGGACTGGTAGGGGAGAAGGCAGGGACCCTCAGGGGGCAATCATGTTGGTGGCCCTAGAAGTCCCATGATTCCAGAGGGTCCTCGTTGATGCTGTGGAGCATTCAGGAAGGTCTGCAGGAAGGTCACAAGCAGTGAAAATCACTTGACCCAATGCAGGTAAGAGATCATTTCTGCACCTACGATGTGGCAGTGATTATGGCAAATGCCCCAGTGGATCAACCTTAACTGATCACGCATACAATGAACTCTCGAAGAGGGATGTATGCCAACCTTGTAATGGTCATCAGAATGGTAAAATCTGGATTCTGAAAGGATAGAACTGCAAGATTTGCCAGAGAGAGAGAGAGAGAGGGAGAGGGAGAGAGAGAGAGAGAAAGTTAAGTGGCAGACTAGGAGATGAGGTTTTAGTGGTCAGCATAGATGAAAATGCACAAGGATGGATCCTTGATTTTACATCCCCTCCATTCTCCATCTCAGACTCTCTGGCACAGAAAGACTCTGAGCAATTTTAATGGGTTGAACAACCTGTTGTCTGTTCCCTCACAAAACAAATGCATGAGGCCTCCCATATTAGGGTTGCCATATTTCAAAAAGTAAAATTCCTGACCAAAAAGGTAGAGCTTTTTTAGGGAAACCTAACCCAAAAATCTGTGGGATGTGGGTGGCGCTGTGGGTTAAAACACAGAGCCTAGGAGTTGCCGATCAGAAGGTCGGTGGTTCGAATCCCCGCGACGGGGTGAGCTCCCGTTGCTCGGTCCCAGCTCTTGCCAACCTAGCAGCTTGAAAGCACCTCAAAGTGCAAGTAGATAAATAGGTACCGCTCTGGCGGGAAGGTAAACAGCATTTCCGTGCGCTGCTCTGGTTTGCCAGAAGCAGCTTAGTCATGCTGGCCACATGACCCGGAAGCTGTACGCCAGCTCCCTCGGCCAATAAAGCGAGATGAGCGCTGCAACCCCAGAGTCGGCCACAACTGGACCTAATGGTCAGGGGTCCCTTTACCTTTACTTTAACCAAAAAATACTGAATTCAAGCTTTTTGATCTCTTTCTGCTGCTTTTTCCATTGCATTGCCATACATCCAGGTCTTTCCTGATACTTTTTACGGATTCGGCAAAATTCCCCCCGATGCCATTTTTACACCCGAAAACCAGGACATGTCAGGAATGGCAAGCCTATCCCAGTGTTTCCCAACCTTTTTTGGGCAAAGGGACACTTGTTTCATGAAAAAAATCTCGAGGCACACCACCATTACAGCCCCGTGACGTCAGCGCGCAGCGTCACGCCGGGAGGGACATGAATTGCTAGCAAATTACATAATCACCTCCTTGAGGGCTGGCTCATCTTCTCCGAAGGCAGAACCCCATTAATTAACAGGACAGACTCACACCATAGCCAAGACGAGGGGGGGAAACCTCAGTCATGCACAGTCATGCACATGTGGGGGCTAAATGAGGACGAAGACCGGGCAGAGAGCAGGGTTCAAATCACCCCACCTGGCCAGGACAATCCCTGGGTGCTCCCTTGGGCCACTCGCCTGACCCACCTCACAGGGCTGTTGTTGCGAGGATAACACGGGGAGAACCACGCGCGCCCCCGGGAGCTCCTTGGAGGAGAAAGCGGGCGATGAATGCAATGCACGAAATATATGAGAGGCGACCAGGTTTTGCAGGTGAGGGGCCCCCGCCAGCCTCCGCTTCCAACACCCGGCGCAACGACGCCGAAGTTTCCCCCCGGGCTCGGCTTGGGGAGCAGCGCTGCTCCCCCCGGCTCCCCTTCGCCCTCTCGGCTCTCTCTGCCGCCCACTGGGGACCCCCCTCACCTGCCAAGTCCGGAGCGCCGGTGGAAGTTGCATGCATGCATGCAGGGCGCCGCGTTGCCATTGCATTGCACTGCACTCCATGCAACGCCTGCACGCATGCATTGCCTTGCATGCCCGCCAAGGGGTCTCCCCACGGTCCGATGCGTCCCCTCCGGCGCGGATGCAGCATTGCAAAAATAACCCCCCCCGACGCAGCCCTACCTGGGGGGCAGCCTCCGCCGCCGCCGCTCCGCCTCCGCGGGGATCCCCGGGCTCCATCCTGCCGCCCGATCTCCGCCGGGGCGCAGGCAGGCTGCGCGGGGTCTGCGCGGAAGAGCCCCTGCCCGCCCGGCCGCCGCCGCTGCGCTCATTCCATGGCCGGGAGAAGAGCGCTTCAAACAAAACGCCCGGCCCGCCAGGCCACGCTGGGAAACGTAGTTTGCGCACCCCGCGCGGGCGCGGAGCCCAAGGGCGAGGGGACTACGGATCCCGGCAGCCCCCGCGCCGGGGACGGAGGGGGAGAGGCCGGGTGCAGGGATGGAGGGACGGGTGGGCGAGCGAGCGAGTGAGTGGCAGCCGCCAAGCCTTGGCCGAGAGCCAGGAAGGGCCTCCCCGGAGGAGGAGGAGGGAGGTGCAGAGCGGGAGGGAGGGAGGGAACCCCAGGGGTCATCTAGTGACGGCGCCCCAATCGAAAATTTGACTTTAAAAAAAAAATCTTTCGAATTTTTTAATTTTTCCCGCGGCACACCAGGCAACATCTCGCGGCACACTAGTGTGCCGCGGAACAGTGGTTGGGAAACACTGGCCTATCCCATACGCTCATAGAATCAGAAGGAGAAATGTCGTTTCCCCTCTAGTGATACATTTTATGAGGCAGCAGCTACCATTCAAAGAAGAAGCACGCACACACACACACACACGAAAGAGCTATCTGTGCAGCTGAGTCTTTATTTTATTATTATTTATTAAATTTGAATACTGCCCTATACCCACAAGTCTCAGGGCGGTTCACAACGTGAACTCACAAAATTCACAGCAAAGAGATAGGGCGCTTTAGACAGGTGGGTTATCAGCTGAGTATATAAGAGGTGAGACCATATTTCAGGTGTCCTGGGCCCAAGCAGTGCAGGGCTTTATGCACCAGAACCAGCAAGTTCCACTTGGCCCAGCAGCTAATTGGCAGCTAGTGCAATTCTTTCAGCAAGGATGTAACATGACAGCAATACCAGACCCTCCGAGTGTCCCTATTTTCCAGGGACAGTCCCGGATTTACAGAAGCCATTTCGGTTTCTGATTTGATCCTGGAATGCCCCACTCTTCCTCACGACTTCCCTATTTTCATTGAAGAAATGTTGGAAGGTATGGCTCCCGAGCCATCTGATGGCAGTCCTGTATAGGGAAGTTTTTTAAAAAATGTTAAATGTTTTATTATGTTTTTATATTTGTTGGAAGCCACACAGAGTGACTGGGGCAACCCCGTTAGATGGACAGGGTAAAGGTAAAGGTACCCCTGACCATTAGGTCCAGTTGCGGACAACTCTGGGGTTGCGCGCTCATCTCACTCTATAGGCCGAGGGAGCCGGCATTTGTCTGCAGACAGCTTCCGGGTCATGTGGCCAGCATGACTAAGCCGCTTCTGGCAAACCAGAGCAGCACACGGAAATGCCATTTACCTTCCCACCGGAGCGGTACCTATTTATCTACTTGCACTTTGACGTGCTTTCGAACTGCTAGGTTGGCAGGAGCTGGGACTAAGCAATGGGAGCTCACCCCATTGCGGGGATTCGAACCGCTGACCTTCTGATCAGCAAGCCCTAGGCTCTGTGGCTTAGACCACAGTGCCACGAGCGTCCCTATATAAATAATTATAAATAGTATTATTATTATTATTATTATTATTATTATTATTATTATTGAAATTATTATGGAATAGGATGCCCCTATTTTCATCCGAGAAATGTTGGAGGGTATGCAGTATCTTGCCCCAATGAGCAGTTGAGCCAAGCAGTTGAGCTGCAGCTTTCAGACTAACCTCAAAGGCAGTTCCACATCATGAATGCACATTAAAGAGGACAAGGGGCAGGGGAAAGCCCTCACAGTAAAAACTGTTGTGGCATCCACATCAAACAAAATTCTGATCCTTGGAGAATCCTGTCCCTGGGGTTGCACTGCATCTTGCTTATCTGGATTGTGACCAATAGAAACCCTGTGCTTTTGATTTTGTGCCGGCTGAGGCACCTGCCCATTTGAAGCTCTGCTAAAATGCCTGGCTCCTTTCCCACAGCTTGCCAAACAGATGCACACCAGCGAGGCTATCTTGGTTCGAGGCCAAACTCCGCAGCATTTTTTGTTGGTGACCCAGAGTTGAAAGGCTCTCTATCTCATTGTCATCCCCTGGACATTCCCCACCATTGGTCTTCGCATGCAGGAATGTTGACATTTTGATTTCCGTCTCCTACTCCTGCCTCTTCCTTGCTGAACTGGCACACGAGAGGAAAATGCTGCTTAGAAGCTGCCTTTATCACCCTTTGCCTGCAGAGAAGGGGCTGCTGCTGTTAACTTTGCAGCTGCAAAGAATATCCTGGTTTGAGCCAAACAGCTGCAGAACCATCTGCAGAACAAATAAGTGGTCCTTTCACAAGCTTCCTCTCTTCGGTACTCCCTCGCTGAACATTTCTTCAAAACATGTTCCAGTGGCGTGGAAGAGGAAAGACGAGTGTCAGGCTTATCTCCTCGGGTACTGAGCAAACAAAAACATGACCTGTCTCCATCTTCCTTAAATCATTAATCTTGAGATGCAAACAAGACTTGAGTTTGTGTCATCCAGAGGAAGATGTTTGAACCACTTACAGACAGATTTCTTAGAAAGTTTATTTGAATGCCTACATCTCCAACCCCAAATGGGTGGACAGGAAACAGGTGGTCCATGGGAAGGGTTTTCTAGCAGCACTTCAGAACTTTTCTGTCATTTCTCAAGGCAGACAGAAAAACACTTGGCTTTGCTTGCTTCTGTTTCCCGATGACTCTTCAAGCCGGCTAGCCAGGGCATTGCTGCGCAGATGGGAAAACTTCAATCGACGCCGTCTCTTGCTCAAAAAGTTGTTGGTTGGCACATCAACCACAAATATAAGGGGAAGGAGGGAAGCAATTTCTACCCAACAGGTTGCTTCTGCCTTCTAGTGCTAAGGCACTGAGATAAATCTACAAGCACTAGACTCTTAGTTTCAAAGAGTATACAATTTTTAAAAAAACTTTTAAAATAAAATTAAGCCTATTTAACTGCTTGTGTTTAGGTTCTGTGGTTCTACATTGATTCTCCTCCCTCCTGGTGTATATTTCCCCTTGTCCTCCCCTCTCTGATTCTCTGATTGGCTGGGGCCAGGCCGGGACCTACATCTCCACTGAAGCTTCTAGATCAGTTGTCCAAGGTCACAAGTGAAATAAGTCAATTTCTCCCCTTTCTCCCCTAAAAAGCAAACTTAAGGACACAATTATTTCTTCCTTGCCCCGTGCAATTTGATGCTGTTCACATGTAAGGACAAACTGATCCGATTTGCACTTTCCAAAGCACTACCGCCCTTCAAAAAGCCAGTCTCCTTCAAATTTTGCAATGCAGTTCTCCAGCCAAGTAAAATACATGCACTAGGATATGCATTTGTGTAATGTGCGCATAAAGATGCACGCACAAGTGAAAATATCGTACAAAAATTCATTTTAATAGGGGAGATTGCGTTGAAGAATGGAAATATTGGGCAAAACTGCAAAGAGAAATGTGTATCTTAACAGGAATTGGCATGTTCCCCCATATGAACTCCCAACTAACTTCACAATATCCTGTTGGCAAAGATGGAGAAAGACGACATTCCTTGAGGAGATGGTGAGGGGAAGTTGACAAGAAGTCCTCTGCTGAGAAGTGGTTTCAGGACTTCTCCTGCCCATGGTTTTCCCGCTGCCTCCTGGCTTCTCGTGGAGCAAGCAGATTCTTGACTGAAGACAGGGAAGCCTCTTCCTCTAATGCTTAGCAGTGACTCCAAGTTTTTCATGGCATCCTCATTCTCCTGTTCATTTTTTCCTTCTTCACACACACCAAGAAGCCACCCCATTTCATCTGCAAAGCAACCCTGTGGAGTGCATTCAAATGAATGGCTATCAACCAAAGACTGAACTACATGGCTGAGGACTTGGAAACTAGAGCTCCCAACTCCAATAATTGTTGTTGTTTAGTCATTTAGTCATGTCTGACTCTTTGTGGCCCCATGGACCAGAGCATGCCAGGCACTCCTGTCTTCCACTGCCTCCTGCAGTTTGGTCAAACTCATGCTGGTAGCTTCGAGAACACTGTCCAACCATCTCGTCCTCTGTCGTCCCCTTCTTCTTGTGCCCTCAATCTTTCCCAACATCAGGGTCTTTTCCAGGGAGTCTTCTCTTCTCATGAGGATCTGTCCTTCCAGTGAGCACTCAGGGCTGACTTCCTTCAGAATGGATAGGTTTGATCTTCTTGCAGTCCATGGAACTCTCAAGAGTCTCCTCCAGCGCCATAATTCAAAAGCATCAATTCTTCGGAGATCAGCCTCCTTTATGGTCCAGCTCTCACTTCCATACATCACTATTGGGAAAACCATAGCTTTAACTGTATGGACCTTTGTTGGCAAGGTGGTGTCTCTGCTTTTTAAGATGCTGTCTCCAATAACATAACACTCAAATTTCTACCTGTCATTGGCTGGCAAGTGGCTCTCTTCTTAGATTCCTTCCCTACCTGACAGATTGAGTGAATCATTTCACCTCACACTTCTGTTTCCTCATGTGGAGTACAACCCTCATCACCTGAAGGGATGTGACCATTTTGCCGTGTATTCTGCCTCCCATCCTACCACACGTATGTTATGGAGATTTTGCCACAATTTTTACCAAACATGTCGTCAACTTCTCCCTAAAACAGAACTGGATCCAGTCAAAGGGCCAGATGCGGAACTGGCCCACCCTTTGCGGGGCATGTGGGCAGGTGATTCAAATGTCAAGCTGTGGGAGAATCTGACAACCTAAAAGCAACACAACAGGCTAATAATTTGATCACAACACTTTATATAGCCACTAAATTGTATCTTCTGTGGGAGAAGGCAGAGTCTAGTCTCTGATTTTAGCGCTGTGCTCTCACAGCTCTAGGGACGCGGGTGGCGCTGTGGGTTAAACCACAGAGCCTAGGACTTGCCGATCAGAAGGTTGGCGGTTCAAATCCCTGCGACGAAGTGAGCTCCCATTGCTCAGTCCCTGCTCCTGTCAACCTAGCAGTTTGAAAGCACGTCAAAGTGCAAGTAGATAAATAGGTACCGCTCCAGCAGGAAGGTAAACGCCGTTTCTGTGTGCTGCTCTGGTTCGCCAGAAGTGGCTTAGTCATGCTGGCCACATGACCCGGAAGCTGTACGCCGGCTCCCTTGGCCAATAAAGCGAGATGAGCGCCACAACCCCAGAGTCAGCTATGACTGGACCTAATAGTCAGGGGTCCCTTTACCTTTACCTCACAGCTCTAAGGTTGGAGATATCCCCGACTCCAATCTTAGCCCTGTGGTGATTAGCATTACAACTGGAGAAAAGAGATACCTGATCTTGGATGGTGATAACAGTTCTTCATGCCTGCCATCATAGAACACCAGATGACTGACAGATGGGTGTGGTTTGTCCAAAACAGGCCAAATTCAGTGGCCTAGCAGACTGGACATGGCCCACCACTGTCCTGCAATTTCTCAGAATGCCCAAGTTACCCTCAGTGAGATGAGATAATTCACCGCAGACTAATCTGGTTATATTTATGGACTCAAGACAACAAGCTTACCATGCGGCTGCCTGCACACTACAGTGAATCACTCTTTGATAGCTGGTCATCTGTGCGAATCTAGCAGGGGAAACATTTCTCCTCTGGATGCTGCTGAACTACATTTCCCATAATTCCTGGCCATTGGTCATGCTTACTGGAGCTGATGGGAGTTGTAGTTAAAGAACATCTGGAGGGTCAAAGGTAGTCCACACCTTATGCAGCCAGCAACCTAGAACTTTTTATGCAATCCTCAGTCCAGTGGCTGATACTGGATTTAATGGTGCTACTCTGGGGTAAGAGATTTCAGAATTGCAGTGCTAGTAATCGTTCAGCAATGTACAGTTCAGCTTCTTAGGCTTATTTTCAGCAAGTATTAGAAGAGCTGTTGGCTTCCATTGCTCTTCATTTCAACAGCAATTTCGTCTCTTAGAGCTGTCAGCATTTGCTACTTGAGCACATTAGCGTCTGCTCAGGAAACATGAATGGCGCATGATGGACTTGTATACATGAGAACCCGGAGCACAATTAGAAGCCATTGGACTTAATTCAAAGCCCATCCAAAATGATTGCAGACATTATCTCTCTCTGGAATGACTTCGTAGAATTGCTACTCAGGGAACTTTAGATTAGGGAGGCTTTTTTGTCTCCTTGAGAATTAGAAAGTTGAGTGTGAGCGTTGTGAAATGTAGCCATGCCACAGCGAACGGTGAGAAAGGGTGGATGGAGTACCTGAAAGTGAAGCCTCTGAGATACTGAACAGCTCCTGAACTCTGGATGGGACTCACCACCCATGATAAGGGCCATTACATGCCATGACTATACCACTGCATGAGTACAGGAGAATCAGTCTCACAGTGGTCTTGGTGGCTGTTCCTGAGTCTGAATTAGAGGATTAAGTTGGATTCCAATATTTGTACCATCTGCCCTCAATACAGATGTCAAGAGTCAGCACATCAGCCTGCAACATTGGATTGTACATTTGGAGGAGGGATCCTAGCATCTCAGAGGGATGTTGGTGGGGAGCCTCTTCTGGTCTGAGGGTCTAATCATCATCATCATCATCACCATCACCACCACCACACCACCACCACCATTTATTTATTTATACCCCACCCATCTGGCTGCATTTACCCATCCATTCTGGGCAGCTCCCAACAGGATATTAAAAACACAATAAAACATCAAACATTAAAAACCGTCCCAGTTTCTGATTTGATTCCAGGATGTCCCACTGTTCCTTAGGATGTCTCTATTTTCACTGGAGAAATGTTGGAGGGTATGGAGTTATGGGACCCCTGAGCCAAGGAGATAAGTAACTATACAACCTTTAGAAGACATTTGAAGACAGCCCTGTATAGAGAAGTTTTTTTAATGTTCAACGTTTTATTGTGTTTTTATATATGTTGGAAGCTGCCTAGAGTGGCTGGGGCAACCCGGTGAGATGGATGGGGTATTATTATTATTATTATTGAATAGGCCATCACTATTTTCATCGGAGAAATGTTGGAGGTTGTATTCTTATGCTTTTATTTTTGGAGACTGAAATAATATTTACTGATACAGGAAGGCATCGCATTAACAATGGTGCATAGAACTGTTTTCTCACACAACCTAGCACACACTTCCTACTTTCCTAATTTATTTGTTTTAAAATTATACCCTACCCTCACCCTTCAGGGGAAAAAGCTCTTAGAACAGGTGGCAACCAGTAACAGCAAGGCAAAACCAATGAAAACACTAAAACAACCTCACATAATAAAAACAGCCACACCAATTAAAAACAGCAGGGGTTAAAGCATTGTCTCCATCACAGGAGAAGGAGAAAACCAAGTGCAACAGATATTTTAAAGAGAAAGCATGGGAAACAAAAACGTACCGTATTTTTCCGTGTATAAGACTAGGTTTCCCCCCTTTGAAATAATGTCAAAAATGTGGGGGGAGGCATCTTATACATGGAGGTCATTTCCCCCCATTTTCTTAGATCAGAGTCCCCCCAAATAGGGGGCGTCTTATACATGGCAACGTCTTATAGATGGGAAAATATGGGGTATTTTCATCTGGTGTTGGAAAAACTTCAGGGCTGCTGCCAGAGGAGACACCCTGAGGTGATTTTATCCCATATGGGGGTCCACAGTTGATGAGGCCCTCCTTCTGACCAGCATCCTCGTCCACCACATGACAGGATGAGACGGGTGGTAAAAACCTCTGGTGTGTGGTAAAATTGTCCATAGTTGGCCAGATGATACTACCATTTTGCCACACATTCTGCGTGGCAAGACATTTTCTCCTGAAGGTGTGATAAAATTTGCAGGTGGCAGGATGAGTTGACCAGTCCACCTTGCATTTTACCACACAACTACCCCTAACATGTGATAAAAGTCTCCTTAGACATTGACCAGATGAGGCAACCATTTCACTGCACGTTCTGCCTCATTTTATCACTCGTCTTTCCTTCCTGATGAGATTAATATCTGAGTTGCAATGGTGGTGGTGGTGGAATCCTTCCCGCTAAGCACCCTGGGCAAAAACTATTCATGAAGTCAGCCCAACAAAACATTATGCAAGTGGGGCTTAGCTGTCAGCATAATTCAAATAGAAACAACCTTCTTACCTGCTATGTTCCAGTGTGAAAAAGAGAGACTTATTTCAGCCAGAGATCAAGTGAAGAACTATTATCCATCCAGCAAATTTCTGATGGATTAGTCAAACTGTGTTGTTGTCTTCCTGCCTTTCCCCCCTTTGCGTTAAATCTTCCTACTTGGCAGCCGGGGGATTAATGTCACTTAGAGACCAATATTCCCCAGCCACGGTTTATATATTACAAATATTAGTCCATTGCAAGTTGGAGGAAGCAGCTGAGAAATAACGGCCATCTCTGCATAGCCCTGCGGCATCTTGGCTTCAGATACAGAATTCACAACTTGGAGAAACCACTTTGCCGGCTGCTTGTCAAGTTTACCAATCCTCGCATAGTAGGTTGCTTGTCTGTGAATGCATTTGGATTGGATTGGGTTCAGCTAGCCTTACCCATTTAGCAACTTCATCTGCAAGGAACCTCACTGCAATCCAATGGAATAAGGTGCCGTTCCAACGTAAGCAGAACCAGGGGGCTGCCTGCTGGAGTTCCAAGAGAATCTGGTAGTCGCTGGTAGGATCAGATGTGGTGACACCGTTTGCCAATCTTCCTTTGGAAACGAAAACCCCACAAGTTTCCAGTTGTCTTGTTTGTCAGTATTTAGTCAAAAACATGCCGTCACATTAGGGCAATTCAGATGAAGTTGTCTTTCTGGTGTAACCCAGACATATTCCATTAAAACCAATGAGTCAGTCCATCTATGCCCCTGAACGCCAGTCGGTAGAGAGCACTAAGCCGTGGTAGAGGGACACAGGTGGCGCTGTGGGTTAAACCACAGAGCCTAGGGCTTGCCGATCAGAAGGTCGGCGGTTCGAATCCCCGCGATGGAGTGAGCTCCCGTTGCTCGGTCCCAGCTCCTGCCAACCTAGCAGTTCAAAAGCACGTCAAAGTGCAAGTAGATAAATAGGTACCGCTCCGGCGGGAAGGTAAACGGCGTTCCTGTGCACTGCTCTGGTTCGCCAGAAGCGGCTTAGTCATGCTGGCCACATGACCCGGAAGCTGTACGCCAGCTCCCTCGGCCAATAAAGCAAGATGAGCGCCACAACCCCAGAGTCGGTCACGACTGGACCTAATGGTCAGTGGTCCTTTTACCTTTACCTAGAGAGCACTTGGGTAATGTTTGTGGGTTTCCCATAGGCATCTGGTTAGGCACTGGGAACTATCCTCCACCAGGGCCAGGGCCTTTTCAGTGATGGCTCCGAACTGGTGGAATGCTCTGTCCCATGAGACTAGGGTCCTTCAGGATTTAACCTCCTTCTGTCGGGCCTGTAAGACAGAGCTATTCCGCCTGGCCTTTAATTTGAATTCAGCCTGCTCTTTTATTTCCCTTTTCTTCCCTCCCCGTTTATGAAGATTACCTGCGCTGAGACTCCACAGGTAATTCTCCCCTGGTCTCCTCGCTGGCCCAAGTAGGACCAATTCAGCCAGCTAGCCCTGGTGACTATCTAATACTTATTAGATGGATTTTCCCCAAATTGATTTCTGAATTTTCTTGTTATTCGTGTTTTTATACTGTATTTTATGCTGTTTCAACAATTAAGTGTTTTAAATTTATTGTTAGCCGCCCTGAGCCTGGTTTTCTGAACTGGGAAGGGCAGGGTATAAATAAATAATAATTATTATTATATTATTTTAAAAAACCACTCACTCCAAGGTAACACCCAGCTGTCCCACTTTCTATAATCGAAAATTTGTTTCATTCCTCAAATCCAGTTACACAAGCTGACATTCCTATGAGCAAAGGCCATTCTTTCCCTCTTGCGGCCACTGAGATATTGTCGGATTCCAACTGCCATCGTCCCAGGTGATTGGCCACGCTGGTTGAGGCTGAGGTTGGGGGAGAAATTTGATTCCGTTTGCATTTCAACAAGATACAACTGAATTCGTACTTATTGGACCAATGCATGAACCGGAGCACACCGATCCTTCTCCGAATTTTGTGGTGCAATTCTCTGATAAAACAATGTTCGTTAAAGAGGAAAGTGTGCATGCAAATACAGGTACTAGTAAAAAAAATTAATATTAAGATGCATTGTATTAAGCGGAATTGTTTGCATTAGTCTGCATACTCAAATGTGTTCATTTGGAGAAATTTGTGATAAAATGCTGACCATTTTTCATGGGGATTTAATATTATTATTTTAGTAAAGGTAAAGGGACCCCTGACCATTAGGTCCAGTCGTGACTGACTCTGGGGTTGCGGCGCTCATCTTGCTTTACTGGCCGAGGGAGCTGGCGTACAGCTTCCGGGTCATGTGGCCAGCATGACTAAGCCGCTTCTGGCGAACCAGAGCAGCGCACGGAAACGCCCTTTACCTTCCTGCCGGAGTGGTACCTATTTATCTACTTGCACTTTGAGGTGCTTTCGAACTGCTAGGTTGGCAGGAGCAGGGACCGAGCAATGGGAGATCACCCCGTCACGGGGATTCAAACCGTGACCTTCTGATCGGCAAGTCCTAGGGTCTGTGGTTTAACCCACAGCGCCACCCGCGTTATTATTTTAAAAATGGCTAATTGCATCGGAAATGGGGAGAACTGAGCTGAAGATTAGAACATGAGGAACAGAGAGAAACCAAAATTGACAGCTTTGTTGCTGGGGCTGATGGGAAGTGGAGACCAAGGATGTTCCCCAAGTCTGCCTTAGGCTCTGGGTGAGTTATTAGAGTGTTAACGTCTTACTCACCCCACCAACATTTGGAGAGGCTCGCAGACAGGCACAGTGAGGCATGTGAATCTAAACATTCATCTCGTGATCTTGGGAGTTCTCATATGAGCTCATTTGCAGTGTATGCATCCCATGTGGGCGGGGTGTCGTGCTTATGGCTTCCCACCTCAGGAATCCGTCTCAGGAATCCCATGATAGTTTGCCATGCTGACCTTCTTTTGTGATTAACTGGGCATTGCAAGCGGGAAGAGAGCTGTTGTCCTCAGGTTCCGCTTCTGAGCTTCCCACACGCATCTGACCGACTGCTCTGACAACAGCATGCTGGACTAGAGAGGCATTTTGGTTTAATCCTGCAGCCAGGCTCTTCTTGTCTTCTTCTTGTTATGTTTCGCTTTCAGTTTTTCACATTTTATTTATACTTTTCAAGTTTATACATTTCACTAGCTTTTTACATTTCACTAATTTTACAATCATTTTAACATTTCAAAACTTGGCTTCTTTCCCCCTCTTTCTGTGGTTGTTCCTTAAATTTATTTTTAATATCCTCTGCAAATCCAAATTAATTTACCGTACTTTTCTGTGTATAACACGCCCCAGTGTATAAGACACCCCCTATTTTGGGGGACTCAAAATTAAGAAAATGGGAGGAGATTGTGTATAAGACTACCCCCCCTTTAACATTATTTTTAGTAAAAAAAACACCTAGTCTTATACACAAAAAGTACGGTAATTTGCTCATTTGTTCATCTACTTTAAATATAAAGGTAAAGGTACCCCTGCCCGTACGGGCCAGTCTTGCCAGACTCTAGGGTTGTGTGCCCATCTCACTCAAGAGGCCGGGGGCCAGCGCTGTCCAAAGACACTTCCGGGTCACGTGGCCAGCGTGACATCGCTGCTCTGGCGAACCAGAGCCGCACACGGAAACACCATTTACCTTCCCGCTTGTAAGCGGTCCCTATTTATCTACTTGCACCCGGGGGTGCTTTCGAACTGCTAGGTTGGCAGGCGCTGGGACCGAACGACGGGAGCGCACCCCGCCGCAGGGATTCGAACCGCCGACCTTTCGATCAGCAAGCCCTAGGTGCTGAGGCTTTTACCCACAGCGCCACCTGCGTCCCCGACTTTAAATATATACTCTTATAAAACTGTAGTTTATTACAATAACCCTGCCAATGATCTTATCTGTTTACAATTTATCTGTAAATATTCAATAAACCATTTCCATTCAATTATAAAAAGTTTGTTATCTTGATTTCTTTTTCTTCCGGTAAGTTTTGCCATTTCTGCATATTCCATAAGTTTCAGTATCCGTTCTTCCTTTGCTGGGATTTCTGCTTCTTTCCATTTTGGGGCGAGTAACATTCTTACTGCTGTAGTACATGAATATGCTTCTATACAGTTCTATACAGTTCTGACCCTGTAATTCCCAATAATTCTTCTTGCATTCTTATGCCTAATTTTAATATTAAGTTCACTTGGAACATGGCTTGGGAGGAGGTTATTTGTCTGCCGGAACAGTCTGTGCAGCGGACACGGTAACTGATTTTGCATCTAGTCCTCTTCCCCTCCATAGTTGCCTCTCCAAAGTCCTGACTCGAAAGGAGGGAATCATTAGCCTGCCCAAGAATAATGGCCGTAATAGTTAAGGACGGACACTATGGGCTCTACCAGAAGATCTGTTTATTGAGCATTCTTCCTGATTCACTTGCACAAAGCTTACACAGAGGTTCAGCTACTTCCAATCTCCACAGTGCATTCATTCTGATTTGTTTGCAGGTAGGTGATACAGTAAGGTAAAGGACCCCTGGATGGTTAAGCCCAGTCAAAGGTGACTATGGGGTTGCAGCGCTCATCTTGCTTTCAGCCTGAGAGAGCTGGCGTTAGTCCACAGGCAGCTTTCTGGGTCATGTGGCCAGCAGGACTAAACCGCTTCTGGCGCAACGGAACACTGTGATGGAAACCAGAGCGCACAGAAATGCCGTTTGCCTTCCCACCACAGTGGTACCTATTTATCTACTTGCACTGGCGTGCTTTTGAACTGTTTGGTTGGCAGGAGCTGGGACAGAGCAAAGGGAGCTCATCCCATTGCGGGGATTCGAACCACTGACCTTCCAATCGGCAATCCTAAAATGCTCAGTGGTTTAGTCCACAGCGCCACCCGCGTCCCCCAGGTGATTCAGTAATGAGCACTGGGGCTGCACTGATCTTCATTTGCTTGTAGGATGTTTATATATCTTCCCATTGATAATTTGCTTATTCACACCATACTTTCCAAAGCTTTACCACATCACAAAAGTCTCTCTCTTATTTTAGTGGAGTTGTTGCACAATATTGCAAGTGTCTGCTCCATCGGGGTGGTTGGGTCTGCTCCCATGTGCTAAGCTGGCACATGGTTCTAATACATATTTTTCCTAGGACTGCTAGGATAGCTCAGTCAGTAGAGCATAAGACTCAAGGTCATGGGTTCGAACCCCACAAAAGATTCCTGCATTGCCGGGGACTGAACTAGATGACTCTTGCGGTCCCTTCCAGCTCTACAATTCTATGGTTCTGTGGCCATATTTCAATGCATCCATGTTCATTCTATTTGTTTGTTACATTATTTTCAAACTTTTTTCACTATAGGAAGGAAACCTTTACAAAAAGAGGAAAGGAAAGGAAAGAGAAGAACATATTGTTATAGACTGAAGGGACTCCTAAACCCTAGAAATTAATAATGACTGCTCCCCACATCAAATGGGGGGCACCTTTTGTGTGGTCGCACGCAGCCCCCTGGATCCTAGTGTGGCTCCCGGTAGTACAGGCTGGCTTCACCGTCCCCAGGCTGGATACCTGGAGGTCTCCGCCTACTCACCCAATCAACCAATCCCGCCAGGGGAGGCATTGCCAGGGGATTGGCCAGGTAGGGAGAGGGACCGCCCTGCCCACACATCGGAAGGCGAATCTTACCTGTGATGCGTCAGTTGGCTCCAGAGCTTCTCCCACCCTGCCCTCCCTCAGTTAAGCCTTCTTTCGCAGGTTAACCTCTTCTCCACAGGTACACGGGCGCTGCTACATCATGGTCGCTGTTGAAGGGCCGGAAAGGAATTTTCCTGCATTGGCAGGTTTCACCTTACCCGTAGCAAAACATCACAACTTTGGCGGTCTGTGGACAAACGCCGGCTCTCTCAGCCTGAAAGCGAGATGAGTGCCGCAAACCCATAGTCGCCTTTGAATGGACTTAACCGTCCAGGGGTCATTTACCTTTACCTTATATTGTAAATATAAGTACTTTACCTGTATAGTTTTTACTGCTATGTTGCTGAGAACTAGCACAAGACTATGAGTAAGTAAACCGTATTTTAAACTTACTTCTCAGTCTGTTGTCTGATTCTTTGTTAAGCAGAGTAAGAAAAGAGTGGATAGGCTTGCTTTGCAGCTGGACTTAATTAAAATAAGGCTTCACAGGCTATTCCTATTCCTATTCCTATATGCTCTCCGTTTTTCTGCTTAGGATGAGACTTCAAACTCATCCAATTCCTTAAATTCAGAGTCTCCACATTTCAACACCTTGGGCATTTTTAGAAATTTTAGTGTCTGCCAAGCTGCTTGTAGTGACTTTTTCACCAAGCATGCCAGCAGGGAAGGGCGGAGAGATAACTTAATTTTCACCCTTATAAAGCAAAAGTTAACTTATGCAAAAAGTAATCTCCTAGGAAAACCAACAGGGACGAACCTTCCAGAAATGTGGCATTTTAAGAAAAGTTTCTTCCAGCCGTTTGGCAAGCCATGCTGAACAGTGGGAGTCCTTCTTTCCTCTTGCCATCTTTAGGTACCATCTCAGTGCCAAACTCATTGAGACAGCTTTTTAAACAGTGGGTATTTCTGTTGGGGATCCAAATCAACAGACTTGGAAATGTGCTGTTAAAAGGCAAAAATTGTCCCTTTTTAGAAATGAGGAGAAGGAGATATTTTGTGCTGACTCCAAACCCAACGATCAACAATAAGATGGTGCCCTGGGTAGAATTCAGGCACAAGCTCCAAGCCACAAAGGCTATGGTTCGAAGGCAAGGGTGGCCAATGAGGTGCCCTTCAGATATTTTTGGACTCCAAGTTCCATCAGCCCCAGCCAGCATGACCAATGGTCAGAGATGATGGGAGTTCAATGAGCTCCATTGAAAATGGCCCATCCATGAAAACCAGGAAGTGACCTCTCCAGGCAATGGGATGGATCTTCTTACCTCTGTGGCTGCAATCTCCTGGGTGATGTGGACGCCGTTAGGCAGTTGAATGTGCATGAAGACTCCATCCATTTCCTCCTTCCCACCCATCCCTCCGTACAGCCTCTGCTGCTGGTAACCCACACTATACCACTGTGCTGGTCCCGTGGGTTACCCGAGAGGCAAGGTCCAAGTCCGGTCCATGGTCAAAGGTGCAACATGGAGGCAGTCCGTAGTAGCTGAAGCTGGGTGCAGGGCAGGGAGCCGGGTGAAGTCAGGAACAGGCTTGCAAGCAGGGAGCCACGGCGGGTCAGGCAGGAAAGCAGGACAGGGTGCAGGCAAGAACTAGCAACCAACAATGTTGCTCCTGCAACTTGGGACTGGGGCTGGCCGGCTTTTATCTGCCCCAAGGCATAGGGCGGCCCCGGTCCACAGGTGACTCGCCTCTCCTGGCCTGGAGGTGAGCACTCCTCCTGTGGGAACTTAGTTCCCTCTGCCTCTCTACCCTGAACCTCTGCAGCTCAGGAGAGGCTGGAGGGTTACCGGACCCAGAGGCAACTTCAGCCTCCCCTGACGGGGCTGAGAGTGGAGCACCTGCAGGCAATGGGTCCTCCAACACCTCAGGCGCCAGAGCAGACTCAGCTGATGCCTGCATCTGAGGATCCAGCACAGGTGAGGACCCTTCAGGCTCAAGCCCCAGCCACGGCTCAGCTGGTTCTGGAGGCGGGGAATCCTGTGCAGGCTGGGATCCCTCAGGTTCAGCATCCGAGTCTGAATCCCAGGCCATCACAGCCACTGCTTCCTACACAGAGTAGACTCACTAAAATGGATGCATTTAAGTTACCATATTTTTCCATCTATTGGATGAGGTTTTTTGACACAAAAATCATGTCAAAAAAACTCAGGTTGTCCAATACATGGATAGTGGCATAGGGGGAAGATGGCACTGCGCGTGGGGAGCGATCTGGGGGCACTGGCTGGCGGTGTGCAGCTCCCCCCCCCCCGATGATGTTGCTGCAGAAAGCATCCTCTGGATCATTTCCTGTGAGCAGCAGCATATGGGAAGGTGCCCTCCAGCCAACTCGCTGACTGGCTGGAACGCAACTTCCCTCTATGCTGCTGTGTGAGGGAAACACTCCCTAGATTGTTTCCCACACACGGCAGCATCAGGGGAAGGTGCCCTCTTTAGGATGTGAAACACAAGAGCAGTCAAGTACAACATTCCTAGAGTGAACATGTTTGCACATGGGGAGGAATGTTTGTCCAGCCAGCAGGTAAACTTCCTGTTTCCTTCTAGGCTGGGACAGACTTCCTCTGCATGTGACTAGAGGTGGGTGTGACCTCACCTGTGCAGGTAATGACAAAAGCACAGGGCAGGGCAGCCATCTCTCTCTTTTTCACCACATGCATCGAAGACACAACATCTACTAAGCCAAAGATGCCCTCTTGGCTTCCAGTCAGGAAGGGACTGTCTTCTTATGAGATAGATTCCAAGTGTATGTTACTTCATTAAGCTAAGTCTGCCTTCTGGGATCTGATTGTGAACAGAATGTGAGTAAACTCTTTTTATACTTTTGTAAAAGACTGTGTCGTCTCTTATATTTTATGAGGGAATAAGGGGGAAGTACCAGAACAGTTATTATAGAGGCTTTAGCGAGCCTGAGCAAACGCATCAGTTGCAAAGTTTAAAATAAAGGGGAATGTTACTCTGCTGAAATTGTGGAACTTGTTAACACAAGTTGGATAAGGATATAATCAGACAATATATCCTCTCCTGCATCCCTGAACATTCCCACGCCCTCTGGCCAACCGGCTGGCTGGCTGGAGCACAACGTTCCTCGATGTTCTTGTGTGTGGCAAAACGATCTAGGGAGTGTTTCCTGCCCGCAGCTGCATGGGGGGAGAGGCTCAACAACTTTGGGCCATCTCCCCTCATTTTCTTAAAACTGAGTCCCCCCCAAATAGGGGGGAGTCTTATACATGGGGGCGTCTAATAGACGGAAAAGTACGGTAGTCCTTTCCAATAACTTCAGTGGGTGTACTCTGCATCGAACTAACATTGGTGTCAAGGACTGGGCAGAGGAGCAATGGTGGAGACCGCCTCCCCATCCTGACCCTTCCAGGGAGGAGGAAGAGGAAGATAGTATAGATTTACAACAGGGGTTTGAGGGAGGTAGCAGCTCAGAGGCAGATGAGGGGGAAAGCTGGGAAATCATGGGAGAGCCGGAACAACACCCGGCTGACACGTTGTCATTAGAAAGCATTCCAGACCCTCCATCTCCCAGAACCCGGCAAGCCTTAAAAGTAGGAGAGCAAAGAGTTCAAAGACAGAGGGCATATAGCAGCAGCCGTAGAAGTGACGAATGAGGAAGTGGGAGAGACGGGGGGGTGGAGATTCACTCGGGACAACACCATTATCTAAGAGGCTGGGTTCTATAGCCTCTCTCTGTAAAGACTGAAATAAAAAAGGATGGCAAGAAACTTTTCCATGTCTTTATACTTTCCTGGGCAGCCAGCCGGGAGCCACTGACAGCATCCTCACAATGGGATACAGCCCTATAGTGGGAATTGTAAACATAATGAGTAGGGAATAAATCCTGTTGAATGCTTTGGGACATTTGTCTGGGAAAACATGCCTAGGAACGCACTCTGAATACACCTAATGACGCACCACAGCTGGGTGTCCGAGAGGAGTTGCAGATTCTGCCAGAAGTTCTCCCCCACTACCCTCCTTCTCCCCAGTAGTATGTGACAGCTGACTCCTACTTGCCCAGAAGTGAATACTTCCATATATTAAAAGCACAGACAACTCTACCAGGATGCCAAAGGAGGGACAGATCACTCTTACTGGAACAGCATAAGAAAGGAAAGCAGCAAGTGTGTGTGATTCAGCCCTAAAACTTTGTGTCAGCTAATCTCCCACTCACCATCTCCTTCTGTATTCATCTGTATATTCAGATACATCAAAGAATATTCACCAGGAAATATCATCAATATTTTAATAATAATAATAATAATAATAATAATAATAATAATAATAATAATAATAATAATAAATTTTATTTATATCCCGCCCTCCCCAGCCGAAGCCGGGCTCAGGGCGGCTAACAACAATAAAACAGTACAAAAGTACAACATAAACAACATTCTAAAATCATTCATTATAAAAATTAATTAATTCAAGCCACTAGCAACCATTGGGCCAGAGCTCTGCGAAGATTGCCGAGGGAGGGAGTCAGGCTGTGCCCTGGCCAAAGGCCTGGTGGAACAGCTCTGTTAACATCTTTATATTGCAAATATAGCAGAAATAAAAGAAATGCCAGCTCACATGAACATCCGAATAATCCATCAATCCTATTTTAAACAGATATATTAATATAGGCAGCCCATCTAGCCAAGCAGATGTCCAAGTGAAATGGAGAGTTATGAGATATACCTTTGGATGGAGAAGGGGCGGTAAGATCTTCAGACCACTGAGGGCTGGATGGATGATCTTTTATCCCAACTACCTTGAAGTACAAGTCTCCTGGCAACCACAAGGAATCGCAGGATCCACATTTGTTGACAGTCTGCTAACTTCCACATCACCTGACTATCATTTAAAAGCATGTGGACATGTGCAAATATAGCGAATTTTTCCAAAATAAAGTTATTACGAGCAGCAATTCCTGACCGCAAAGAAGAAACTCTTTTTCAAATGCCAAATACTGTCTCAATAGTTTCTCCATGAAGGCCAGTGCTTCAGTCTAACTGTTTCCAAGTCCAGCCCTACCATGAGAACACACTGAGCCACTGGGCACAGACAAAAGATTGGGACAGGTGGGAGAAAGCCAATTTGCCTATCCTTGCCTGTTGCTGTCTCTAACCATCTGAAGAAGAAGAAGAGAAGAAGAGTTTGGATTTGATATCCCGCTTTATCACTACCCTAAGGAGCCTCAAAGTGGCTAACAATCTCCTTTTCCCTTCCTCCCCCACAACAAACACTCTGTGAGGTGAGTGAGGCTGAGAGACTTCAAAGAAGTGTGACTAGTCCAAGGTCACCCAGCAGCTGCATGTGGAGGAGCGGGGACGTGAACCCGGTTCACCAGATTATGAGTCCACCACTCTTAACCAATACACCACACTGGCTTTCACATCTGGGAGAATTGGTGGCAGTGCTGGGTGAGGGCCTAGGCTCAGGCAACCCCAACTGCTGCGGCTGACACTCCCACACCCCAAATTTGATTTTTATTAGACAATTGTCTGGAGACAGTGATGGACTACTGGTTGGTTGATTTATTTAAAATACAATAATTGTTACTGGCTAGGTCTGAGTGCATGCATTGTTCTTATGCATTTGCAGCAACATTAGTCCCAGCAAAGGAAGAATGGATACAAAAACTTATGGAATATGCAGAAATGGCGAAACTTACCGGAAGAATAAGAAATCCAGACAACAAACTTTTTATAAGAGAATGGAAATGGCTTATTGAATATTTATAGATAAATTGTAAACAGATATGAACAATGGCAGGATTATTGTAATCACCTGCAGTTTTATAAGAGTATATATTTAAAGCAGATGAATAAATGAGCAAATTAAGTTAATTTGGATATGCGGAAGAAATTAAAAATAAATTTAAGGAACCACAGAAAGAAGGGGAAGAAAGTCAAGTTTTGAAATGTTAAAATGATTGTAAAATTAGTGAAATGTAGAAACCTGAAATGCATAAATAATTTTTTTAAAAAAGCATTTGCAGCAACAAAAAAGCATTTGCAGCTTGCCAATAAGAAGGTCAGTGGTTCGAATCCCCGCAACGGGGTGAGCTCCCGTTGCTCAGTCCCTGCTCCTGCCAACCTAGCAGTTCAAAAGCACGTCAAAGTGCAAGTAGATAAATAGGTACCACTCCAGCGGGAAGGTAAACAGCATTTCTGTGTGTTGCTCTGGTTCGCCAGAAAGTGGCTTAGTCATGCTGGCCACATGACCCGGAAGCTGTCTGAGGACAAACGCCGGATCCCTCGGCCTATAGAGCGAGATGAGCGTGCAACCCCAGAGTTGGTCACGACTGGACCTAATGGTCAGGGGTCCCTTTACCTTTACCTATCTCATAACACCAATACTTTGGCCACCTCATGAGAAGAGAAGACTCCCTGGGAAAGACCCTGATGTTGGGAAAGATGGAGGGCACAAGGAGAAGGGGACAACAGAGGATGAGATGGTTGGACAGTGTTCTCGAAGCTACCAGCATGAGTCTGACCAAACTGCGGGAGGCAGTGGAAGACAGGAGTGCCTGGCGTGCTCTGGTCCATGGGGTCACGAAGAGTCAGACACGACTAAACGACTAAACAACAACAACATCTCATAACACCATTTTATAATGTTATATATTTCATCCCAGGGCTGCTATCCCCATTGATACACCCATCCCTAAATTCTGATGTACTGGTCTTACGATGTGTTCAGAAGGGCTGCAGGTCCGGCTACAACCTACGAGTCATGCAGTATGCAAATAGTTAGTAGGTCACAGCCAGGATGAAGTAATGAGATACTAGTGGATGTAGCAACCTCGTATCAATTGCCTTCATTCAGGTTTTTTGGGGGTTTTTTTGACCAATCACTTTGATCTGTTGCTTTGGGTCATGAATGAGCTGTTATAACCACCCTCTTTTGGTTCCATTTGATTCATTCATTTGAATCGTGTTCTTTGGTTTGGTTTGATTTGGTTTGATTGCTCCCTCTGGACCGCTTTTCCTGTCTGATTCATCTTCCCCTTTGCAAACAAATGTTTGATTGTATGAAGGAATTCCGGGGAAGTTTCTGGGAAAAGTGTCTCTTCGCTGCCAGTGAGTTGATCTTGTTTTTTAACCATCTCCTCATCATATCCACATTCTTGGTGTTTTCCCGGCATTTGTGTTGCTGAATAACTATTCTACCTAGTGCTGAAGACAGATGCAAAGAATTGCTGGCTTTTATTTTTCCAAAATAAAAAAGGATTGGGGAACAGCCACTGTTTTTTCTTTTATTTGCCTTGGCGGGTGTTGATATGACCTGAAATCTGTTTTGTACCAAGCATGATCTAACCTACCGGTAATTAACAGAGGAGTCCTAACTATAGGAAGCCAACAGATCTTTCAACACCTTCAGTGAAGCCACCGTAAGTGACCACTATCTCAAGCTTCATTCAGAAATGGGACTACTTTCGGTTGAGCTGGACCAAGCCAGGCAGAGGGAAAGCAAACATTTATATTAAACTCTGTATTATTGTCTTACTCTGCCCATTTCGCTAGGGCAAGTTCCACTGACATGCTAGGTCACGCAACCAAACTGAAAGGGGTTTGGAATAGGTTATGCCTGCCCTGCCCTGCCCTACCCCAGCCACAGGCCCAGAATACCTACTTTTCTGGACTTACCCTGGCCTCAGTCCAGCTGGATTTGGCCAATCTGGGATGAGGGACTTAATAATACAGTCATACCTCAGGTCGAAGTTGCTTCAGGTTGAGCACTTTTGGGTTGCGCTCTGCGGTGACCCAGAAGTAACGGAACACGTTACTTCTGGGTTTCGCTGCTCGTGCATGCACAGATGTCACGCGTATGTGCAGAAGCGACAAATTGCAACCTGCGCACGCGCACAGTCACAGGTTGTGTTCGCTTCAGGATGCGAATGGGGCTCCAGAACGCATCCCGTTCACATCCTGAGGTACCACTGTAATTAATAATAATAATTGTATGATTTATACCTCATCCATCTGGCTGGGCTGCCCCAGCCACTCTTGGCAGCTTCCAACACATAAAAGCACAATAGAACATCATCATCATTAGAATTTATATACTGCCCAATACCTGTGGGTCTCAGGATGCTTCACAGAATAAAATAAGCATATAAAACTGCAAAATACCTAATAAAAATAAAAACAACAACACAATATGCCCTCCCCCCAAAAAAACACATTTTAAAAAGGGCATGGGATGTAAATCAGATCAACCAAAGGCCTGATTAAAAAGGAACTTGTTTGCCTGGCGCTTCAAGGTGTATAATGCAGGCGCCAGGTGGACTTCCCGGGGGAGAACATTCCACAGATGGGGAGCCGCTGCAGAGAAGGCCCCGTTCTTGTGTTGCCACCCTCCAGACCTCTCGAGGAGGAGGCACACGAAGGAGGGCCTCAGAAGATGATCTCAGGGTCCGGGTAGGTTCCTATGGAAACGAATGGAAACATTAAAAACTTCCTGATACAGGACTGCCTTCAGATGTCTTCTAAAAGTTGTATTGTTATTTATCTCGTTGACAGCTGGCAGGAGGGTATTCCACAGGATGGACACCACTGCTGAGAAGGCCCTCTGCCCGGTTCCCTGTAACTTCATATACTCTGGCATAGCTCCTACTGAGCTGGGTGTGGGATGTAAACACAGGAGCAGTCAATGACAACATTCCTAGAGTGTACATGTTAGAACATGGGGAGGGATGTCTGTCCAGCAAGCAGGTAAACTTCCTGGGGACGGACTTCCTCCGCATGTGACCAGAGGTGGGTGTGGCCTCACCTGTGCAGGTAATGACAAAAGCACAGGGCAGGCAGCCATCTCTCTCTCTCTGCCATTTTCCTTCGATGAGGAAGCATCTAAAAGATGCTCTCTTGGCTCTCAGCCAAGAGAGGAGATAAGGTCTATCTTGCAACAAGATAGATTCTAAAATATATGTAACCTTTTAAGCCTGTCTACCTTCTGGGATCATGTTGTGAACAGATCGTGAGTAAACTATTGTATACTTTTATAAAGACTGTGTTGTGTCTTGTATTTTAAGAGGGAACAAAGGGGAAATTACCAGAGTAATTATTATAGAGGTTCTAGCGAACCTGTGCACACGTTACCGTTGCAAACTTAAAGGGGAATGTCTATAAACTCTGCTGATATTTTGGGAACTTGTTAGCACAAGTTGGATAAGGATATAATTAGTCAATATATCCTCTCCTGCACCCCAGAACATTCCCACACTGGGATGGGAGACTTGGCCGGGCCCAGGCTTAGCCTGAGATCTGCCTACTCGAGTCAGGCTCTTGGGTTTGGATTGTGCTGCTAGCCTGCCTATACAAGTGGCCCTTGCCATTTTATTTAGTGCTTCTCTTGATGGAGAAGCAGCCAGGGCTGGCCCATCCATGAGGCAAGGTGAAGTGACTGCTTCAGGTGGCAGAATCCACAGGGGCAGCAAATGCCTTGAGCTGGCCCTGGCAGTAGCTATTTAGCCTTAACTACATAAAACCTCCAGCTTAGAAGTCCTGGTGCCTTTGGATGCCAGATGCTGAGAAGCACCACCAGCAGAAAGTTGTTGGGAAATAATTTATAATGAATTGAAAAAAAAGTTTAAATATATCTGTAATGGGTTTGAGTTACTCGTGGGTAAATTGTCCCCGTTAGGGGGCTTAATTGCCTTGGTTAAACCGTCCTGACTGCACAGCCCATCTCAGCGTGGCTGCCTCAGTCGCTAGCAGAATCTGACTGTGGGCGTTTCTTAAACCTTTTCCAGCATAAAAGCTGTTCGACTCCCAGTCGTCTCCGCCTCTCACTGCGCGGGAGTCTTCTGCGCAGGGAGGGCGTGGGTAGTGGAGGATCAGTGCTCTCCTCACTGATGTCCAGGGAAGAATCCCGGAGCTCTCCCTCCGCTTCCCCCATTTGCCCTCCTTGATCCCTGGTGTTACGCCGATCTCCTTCCTCCTCTACCAAGCTGCGTCTCCCCCTGGTGCTGGTACCTTCTCCTGCAGAATCGGGGAGCCTCTCCTTCGCCCTTCACTCTGATGTCAGTTCCCTGACAATATCTTTCCCCCAGAAAAAACCTAGAGTCCTTTTTTGTTGTGGATAATTCAGATGGAAATTCCCAGGTGTCAAAAAAATGTTTTTTATTTTATTTTATTTTTAAAAGGGTTATTTATGTATGCCACTACAGTGGCCCGTGTTTTGTTAGCCCCAAAATAGAAAACGAGCAAGGTCCCAAGCAAAGAAGGTTGGTAACTTAAACTGGTGGAATATGTGCGGGTTGTGGGTCTAATGTATAGAATAAGAGAACAAGAAGAACATTCGTTTAAAGAAGATTGGGAAATATTTATTGAATATAAGGGGGGAAATTGTGTACACTTGAAAACGTTGACAACATTAAGATAAATTCAACAGTAATAATGAAAGTAATAATGGAATACTGAATGGTTTAGTTTATATAAAATATGCAGGGATGTATGCTATGTAAAATGAACCATGGAAAGAGAAGAAGGGAAGTCATTGAAATTTCAAGGTTGTATAAATGAATATTCTAAATTGCAAAACAGAAAATTTAATAAAAATTATATTTTTTTTTAAAAAGGAAAGGAAAAAAAGAAAGCTGTTGCCTTTCAGACTTCACTAAGGCGTCCAGTTGGCCACTGCAGGAAGTACGACGCTGAACTAGATGGACCTAGTTGCAGTTGATCCCTATAGATGTCAGCCTTTGCCAACCAGGTGCCCTCCAGATGGTTTGGGTCACAACTCCCATCAGCCCCGGCCAGAAGGGCACTAGGCTGAGATAAGTCCTCACACCTCAGTGCTTAAGCAAACCACAAGCTGCTTGTGTTTGTGTTTATCAGGATGTGTGAGAACCGCCCATTAGGTGTTCCTGTTTTCTGTGGGTCCCGGGGATTGTTCCAGCATTTGACATACGACTTGGGAGTCTCAAGAAGCAAAGTGTTTTTAAAGCACTGCTGCGATTTTAACAAAGGGTAACTGGAGGTATGATATGTGAAATGCATGGCACACAAATGAATACTTGCACAACCTGATACTTAGCAAAAGAAACAGCTGGAGCAAAACAGAGAAGAAAAGCAGCTTAAGAGAGCTTAGAGCAGGGGTGTGGAACTGGATCTGGCTGGAAGGCTCTCTACAAGCCAGCTTTGACTGGTGGGTGGGAAGCACCCACCTGTCAATCACCTGGTGTCATGATGATATCAGGTGATGACTTCAAAGGTGCTAGGTCTCAGCACCCATCAGTGGTGAGAGCAGCTCCATTGTTCTCACTAGGGACCTGCAAAGGTTTTACCTACCCCTCACCCAACAACTCATATGGCATCAGATGTTGGGCTGGTGGGGATGGCTTCAGGGAAATGGCATCCTGGGCCTCATTAGCCCTGCCTGTTAGAGGTTCCCCACTGCTGGCTTAGAGCAGGGGTGCCAACCTAAGTAAAAGATGGAGGGACCAGGTAATCCCCACCTGGCATAATCAATCACAAGGCGTGCCACACACAGCCCATTGGAATAGCAATGCCCATCAGCTTTGGGGTGGCCCAGCCCCCTCAAATATTTTATTGGAGGGGCAAAGGGATTGTGGCCCCCAGGAGTTGGCTCCTATGGCTTAGAGCAGTGATGGCCAAACTTGGCCCTCCAGTTGTTTTGGGACTACAATTACCATCATCCCTGACCACTGGTCCTGCTAGCTAGGGATGATGGGAGTTGTAGTCCCCAAACAGCTGGAGGGCCAGGTTTGGCCATCACTGGCTTAGAGGAACCACCAGGGTATGTCTTGATGCCTGCTGATGCTGTTCTCAAAGT
Organism: Podarcis bocagei; assembly: GCF_964188305.1. NCBI lineage: Eukaryota > Metazoa > Chordata > Lepidosauria > Squamata > Lacertidae > Podarcis > Podarcis bocagei. The sequence goes on from NC_138139.1 coordinate 12,064,857, forward strand.
GCCAGGAGATACAGAGGCGGAACCTGCTTCCTTCCTGCCTTGTGAAAGCAAAGTGATTTCAATAAATGTAATAATAAATAAAGTGCTTTTGCTGTGTCTAGCACCCATGGGTTGGGAGGAGTGTTTTTAGTTCATTCCCTTGTGTGGAACGTCTGGGGGCTGCGTGCCAATAATGATGCACAGTAGGCTATATCCCAGCCTTGCAAAAACAAGAGGGTTCTGTATATACAACCCCACCTTCATCTTGGCCAGCAAGAGGCATGGCCACGGTTGAGGGACACCTTCCAGGCAAGCAAATGTGCTCAAGGAAGGCATGGAGCAGGGCCACAGAGGGGCACAGTTTGGGGAGTGGGAAAGGCCCTGGGAGTGTATTGAGGGCCAGACAAGGAGGTCTGAAGGAACATAGTTGGCCCCTGAGCCTGAGGTTCCCCACCAGTTTCTACAAAACGTAGTTTGAAGACAATGAATCATAGAATCATAGAAGAGTTGAAAGAGACCACAAGGGCCATCGAGTCCAACCCCCTGCCAAGCAGGAAACACCATCAGAGCACTCCTGACATATGGTTGTCAAGCCTCTGCTTAAAGACCTCCAAAGAAGGAGACTCCACCACACTCCTTGGCAGCAAATTCCACTGTCGAACAGCTCTTACTGTCAGGAAGTTCTTCCTAATGTTTAGGTGGAATCTTCTTTCTTGTAGTTTGGCTCCATTGCTCCGTGTCCGCTTCTCTGGAGCAGCAGAAAACAACCTTTCTCCCTCCTCTATGTGACATCCTTTTATATATTTGAACATGGCTATCATATCACCCCTTAACCTCCTCTTCTCCAGGCTAAACATGCCCAGCTCCCTTAGCCGTTCCTCATAAGGCATCGTTTCCAGGCCTTTGACCATTTTGGTTGCCCTCCTCTGGACACGTTCCAGTTTGTCAGTGTCCTTCTTGAATTGTGGTGCCCAGAACTGGACACAGTACTCCAGGTGAGGTCTGACCAGAGCAGAATACAGTGGCACTATTACTTCCCTTGATGTAGATGCTATACTCCTATTGATGCAGCCCAGAATTGCATTGGCTTTTTTAGCTGCCGCATCACAAGGTAGGCTACATCCACTGCGTTCCCTTCATCTACCAGGCTTGTAATTCTGTCAAAAAAACGAGGTCAGGTTAGTCTGACATGACTTATTTTTCAGAAATCCATGCTGACTATTGGTGATCACAGCATTCCTTTCTAGGTGCTCACAGACTGTTTGCTTAATGATCTGCTCCAGAATCTTCCCTGGTATTGATGTCAGACTGACTGGGTGGTAATTATTTGGGTCCTCTCTTTTCCCCTTTTTGAAAATAGGGACAACATTTGCCCTCCTCCAGTCTGCCGGGACTTCGACTGTTCTCCAGAAATTCTCAAAGATGACTGCCAGTGGTTCTGAGATCACATCTGCCAGTTCTTTTAATACTCTTGGATGCAGAACAAGAACAGGTCAAGCCATGGCCACCCCTGAATGCCAGACTCTGGAAATGGATGAAGAAAGCATCTTGAAGAAAAGCAAACTTATATAAAGCCATGGTTGGCGTCTTAGAATGTCTGTGCATAAAGGGTTCTATAGCAATACTCCATTCTTATTATACTTCTAGTAAATAATGAAACAAGAACAACACATCTGAGAGAAGCCCAGATCTCCCACAAAGTTGCACAGATGGGGAACTGAGCGCTAATATTCCCCCCCTGCTATGCTCCAAATGGTGGTTCAGAGTGATGATGATTCCTTTAATCTATCAATTTGTTTTGTAATGGATAATAAAAGACGGGGATGGGGTGGGGAGAATGATCAACCACACTTTTTTGATTCAAATGCATAACTCTATTTAAGACACACTCATGAACTGCTGTGATCTTAGTTGGCCTCTATGTGGATTTATTGTTTTTTATCATAGCTATGCTCTCTCTTTCTATGTATATGTGTGTATTAGTTTAGTAAACTGTCCTACGCATTCTTTGGGGGTGATCTGTTGTGCAAACTAGATACATTCTAGCCGATCCTACCATAATTCCCCCAAAATTCATGTATAGATAAAGGTCACAACTGCACTAAACATAAGCTGTTTCCTAGTTCTGCTGGATCTCTCAGTATCCTTTGATACCATCAACCATGACATCCTTCAGGACCGTCTAGAGGGGCTGGGAGCATTGTTATACAGTGGTTCTGCTCCTTCCTCCTGGGCCATGTCCAGAAAGTGGTGGTGGGGGATGAGTGTTCGGACCCCTGGGCTCTCACTTGTGGGGTGCCCCAGGGTTCCATCCTCTTCCCCATGCTTTTTAACATCTATATGAAACTGCTGGGAGAGATTATCAGGGGGTTTGGGCTGGGTGTTCATCAGTATGTGGATGATACCCAGCTCTACCCTTCTTTTAAATCAGAACCAGTGAAGGTGGTGAAGGTCCAGTGTGAGTGTTTGGAAGTGTTTGGAGGATGGATGGCCGCTAACAGATTGAGGTTGAATCCTGACAAGACCGAAGTACTGTTTTGGGGGACAGGCGGCAGGCTGGTGTGGAGGACTCCCTGGTCCTGAATGGGGCAACTGTACCCCTGAAGGACCAGGTGCGCAGCCTGGGAGTCATTTTGGACTCATAGCTGTCCATGGAGGCACAGGTCAATTCTGTGTCCAGGGCAGCTGTCTACCAGCTTCATCTGGTATGCAGACTGAGACCCTACCTGCCCGCACAGACTGTCTCACCAGAATGGTGCATACTCTGGTTATATCCCGCTTGGACTACTGCCATGCGCTCTATGTGGGGCTACCTTTGAAGGTGACCCAGAAACTATAACTAATCCAGAATGTGGCAGCTAGACTGGTGACTGGGAGTGGCCACCAAGACCATATAACACTGGTCCTGAAAGACCTACATTGGCTCCCAGTACGTTTCTAAGCACAATTCAAAGTGTTGGTGCTGACCTTTAAAGCCCTAAACGGCCTCGGCCCAGTATACTTGAAGGAGTGTCTCCACCCCCATTGTTCAGCCTGGACACTGAGGTCCAGCACCGTGGGCCTTCTGGCAGTTCCCTCCCTGTGAGGTTACAGGGAACCAGACAGAGGGCCTTCTTGGTAGTGGTGCCCACCATGTGGAATGCCCTCCCATCAGATGTCAAGGAAATTAACATTTACCTGACTTTTAGAAAACATCTAAAGGCAGCCCTGTTTAGGGAAGTTTTTAATGTTTTTTTTTTTTTATAATAATTTTTATTGCATTTTTTCCAGATTACAAATAGAAGAGAAAAAAAACATAAACAGTAAAAAGAAAAGAAAAGACAGAAAATCTCAACCATTTCTTCAACTTATTTCAGAATTCTATCGGACTTCCCCACATCTCCCGCATAATGCATTCTTAGCAATAAAATTTATCAGCAAATTATAACCTTGTTTCATGTGTTTCTTTTTTGCTTTCAATTGCAGTTTAAGTTTAAATCTCTTGTTTTCCATTTACTCTTAAAATATAGCATATTGTCATTTTTACCCAGTTAAACCTTAATTCTTTCATAAAAATTATCCAATTTCTTATATAAACCACTTTTGTTGCTGGGGCTAACGTTCCAAATCATACGGCGTCTTAAAGTTCATATAACTTATAGTACTTTTGCAAATAGTCCTTAAATTTTTTCCAATCCTCCTCCATAGCTTCTTCTCCCAGATCTCGGATCCTTGCAGTCATCTCGGCTAGTTCCATGTAGTTCATCAATTGCGTCTGCCAGTCCTCCAGTGTGGGCAAATCTTGAGTCTTCCAATGCTTAGCGATAAGGATCCTTGCTGCAGTAGTAGCGTACATGAAAAGAGTTCTATCCTTCTTTGACACCTTCTGGCCGACAATGCCCAGGAGAAATGCCTCCGGTTTCTTAGGGAAGGTGTATTTAAACACCTTTTTTAACTCGTTGTATATCATTTCCCAGAAGGCCTTCACTCTTGGGCAGGTCCACCAGAGGTGAAAGAATGTCCCTTCAGCCTCCTTACATTTCCAGCATTTATTATCGGACAAATGGTAAATCTTAGCAAGTTTGACTGGGGTCATGTACCACCTGTATACCATTTTCATAATGTTTTCTCTCAAGGCATTACATGCCGTAAACTTTATACCGGTGGTCCATAACCTTTCCCAGTCCTCAGACATGATGTTATAACCAATGTCCTGAGCCCATTTTATCATGGCTGATTTAACTGTCTCGTCCTGTGTGTTCCATTTAAGCAGCAAGTTATACATTCTCGATAATAGCTTGGTCTTTGGTTCTAACAGTTCTGTCTCAAGTTTCGATTTTTCCACCTGGAATCCTGTTTTTTTATCTAACTTGAAAACCTCATTAATTTGGGCATAGTGAAACCAATCTTGCACCTTACCCTTTAACCTTTCAAAGCTCTGCAACCTCCAATTGTCTCCAATATTCTCTATTATTTCCCAATATTTCGGCCATCCGGCCTCCATATTGGGTTTTTTCCAAGCCTTGGCCTCTATTGGTGATACCCACCTCGGAGTCTTGCTTTCTAATAAGTCTTTATATTTTTTCCAGACCATAAATATTGCTCTCCTGACAATATGGTTTTTAAACATTCCATGTGTTTTTGCCTTGTCATACCACAAATACGCATGCCAACCTAACGAGTTATTAAAGCCTTCCAGATCTAGGACATCAGTGTTTTCCAACAAAATCCAATCTCTCAGCCAGCAGAAGGCTGCAGCTTCGTAGTATATCCTTAAGTCCGGCAGGGCAAATCCCCCTCTCTCCTTTGCATCAGTTAGTATTTTAAACTTTATTCGGGGCTTTTTGCCCTGCCAGACAAATTTAGAGATATCCTTCTGCCACTTTCCAAAACATTCCACTCTGTCCACAATCTGTAAGGCCTGAAACAAAAACAACATCTTTGGCAAAACGTTCATTTTTATAGCCGCAATTCGACCTAACAAGGATAACTTCAGTCTTGACCAAATTTCTAAATCTTTTTTAACTTCTAACCAGCATTTCTCGTAATTATCTTTAAATAGGTTCAAGTTCTTGGAAGAGAGATTAACCCCCAGGTATTTCACTTTTTTAACAATGTTTAGTTCTGTTTCCTTCTGAAACTCTTCTGTTTCAGTAGCTGTCAAATTTTTCCCTAACACCTTAGTTTTTTGCTTGTTCAACTTGAAACCCGCCACCCGACCAAATTTCTGTATCAGTTCTAAAACTCTTTTTGTACTAGATTCTGGCTCCTGTAATGTTAAAACCAAGTCATCTGCAAATGCTTTCAATTTATATTGTTTCACTCCGACCCGAATTCCTTGTACCTGCCGATCCTTCCTTATCATGTTCAGCAAAACCTCCAGGACTGAAATAAACAATAAAGGGGACAGGGGGCACCCCTGACGTGTTCCTTTTTCAATCTGAAGTTCTTCTGTCACCACATTGTTCACTATCAACTTAGCTTTTTGTTCGGAATAGATTGCTTCTATTCCGTTCTCAAACCCCCTTCCCACTCCCATCCCTTCCAAGTTTCTCTTCATAAATTTCCAAGAAATATTATCAAAGGCTTTCTCCGCATCAATAAAAATTAACACTGCTTTAGTGTTAATGTTTGTTTGTAAAAGTTCCAGAATATCAATAATGTTCCTGGTGTTGTCAAACAAATGTCTACCAGGGAGAAAGCCTGCTTGGTCCTTATGAATTACTTCATTTAAGACCCTTTTAAATCTATTTGCCAAAATGTCTGCAAATATTTTGTAATCCACGTTCAGGAGTGAGATGGGACGGTAATTCTTAAGTTGAGTCTTTTCAGTTTCCACTTTAGGTATCAAAGTGATGAATGCTTCTTTCCACGTATCTGGTGCCCTCCCTTAGGGAAGTTTTTAATGTTTGATTCTATTTTTAATATTCTGTTGGGAGCTGCCCAGAGTGGCTGGGGAAGCCCAGCCAGATAAGCAGGATATAAATAAATTATTATTATTATTATTATTATTATTATTATTATTATTATTATTATTATTATTATTATTATTACAGCACTGTTATACCACTGCAGTCATCACTTCTCCCAAAGAATCTTGGGAACTGTAGTTTGTTAAGAGTAGTTGTTTTAGGGGATCCCCCTAGTCCCCCCACAGAGCTACAATTCTCAATTTCTCTTCCCTGGGAATTCTGGGAATTGTAATTCTGTGAGGAGAATTGGGGGGCTCGCCTGCTGCTTTTGTTACATATCTTCAGGTGCCAAGCAAATACCTTCCTCTTCATCCGGGCCTTTGGTTAATTAACCAATCTATGGTCTTTTCAACTGTGTGTTGGGGGCAGGGTATTTTGCGGGCTTGTTACTACATTATGTATTTCTGTGCTTTTCTGTTGTGAACCACCCTGTGACCCTTGGGTGAAGTGCAGCATGGAAATTCAATAAATAACTTCAGATGGACAGCACAGCCTTCGGGACAGCAGAAGCTGCCTTTGGTCTAGTTGGATGACTCGTCCGTCCAGTGCAGTGCTGTTTGTGCTGTCTGTCGCAGGCTCTCCACCTTGGTCAGACCATACCTGGAGTCCTATGTCCAGTTCCGGGCACCACAATTTAAGAAGGATATTGATAAGCTGGAACATGTGCAGAGGAGGGCGACCAAGATGATCAAGGATCTGGAAAACAAGTCTTATGGGGAACGGCTGAGGGAATTGGTTATATTTAGCTTAGGAAAGAAGAGACTGAGAGGCGATATGACAGTCGTCTTTGATCAGCGATGGAGCAAGCTTGTTTTCCCCTGCTTTGGAGGATAGGACCTGTACCAATGAGTTGCACTTGCTGATCAGAAGGTTGGTGGTTCAAATCCCCGCGACGGAGCGAGCTCCCATTGCTCTGTCCCAGCTTCTGCCAACCTAGCAGTTCGAAAGCGCACCAGTGCAAGTAGATAAATAGGCGCCACTGCGGTGGGAAAGGAAACGGTGCTTCTGTGCACTCTGTTTTCTGTCACGGTGTTCCGTTGCACCAGAAGTGGTTTAGTCCTGCTGGCCACATGACCCGGAAAGCTGTCTGTGGACAAACGCCGGCTCCCTAGGCCTGAAAGGGAGATGAGCTCCATAACCCCACAGTCACCTTTGACTGGACTTAACCGTCCAGGGGTCCTTTACCTTTTACTTTTACCAATGGATTCAAGTTACAGTGGTACCTCAGGTTACATACGCTTCAGGTTACATACGCTTCAGGTTACAGACTCCACTAACCCAGAAATAGTACCTTGGGTTAAGAACTTTGCTTCAGGATGAGAACAGAAATTGTGTTCCGGCGGCGCGACAGCAGCAGGAGGTCCCATTAGCTAAAGTGGTGCTTCAGGTTAAGAACAGTTTCAGGTTAAGAACGGACCTCTGGAATGAATTAAGTACTTAACCCGAGGTACCATTGTACAAGAAAAGAGATTCCAACTAAATATCAGGAAGAATTTTGTGATGGTAAGAGCTGCTTGACAGGGGAACAGACTTCTTTGGTAGTGGACTCTTCTTCTCTGGAGGTTTGCAAGCAGAGTTTGGATGGCTGTCTGTCATGTAGAATCGAGTTGAGGTTTTTGCATTGCAGGGTTTTGTACTAGACGACCCTCGGGGTCCCTTCCAAACTCTATAGGGTTTAAAGAGCCCTGTCTGGAGCAGTCAGGGCTCGATCCATCTGCCCGCAGGACACGTGTTTTGCGCGGAGCCTTCTCCCTCGCGGGCTCGCCCTGCGCTCGCCTGCTGGGTTGGCCCGTGTCCCGGCCAGCCTCTCTCCGTCCCTCCCAGCGCCGGGGCGCCCGCCACTCGCAGCCCTTCCGCCCCCGACGGTGCAAGCCAGCCGCCCACGGGGCATAAGCGCCTCCCCGTCGCGGCCGAGCCCCTGCCACCCCCCGGCCGAGTTGTCCCAGCGAGGAGCGCCTGGTCCGTCGGGCGTCGCGATGCAGGGCCAGGCAGCGGGCAGCCGGGCGCTGTGCTGCGCGCTGGCTGCCGTCGGGTTGCTGTCGGCGCTCAGCGCCGCGGGCACCGTCTTCTTGCTGGGACAGTGGCGGGAGCTGAGCGCCGCGCTGCAGGCGACCCAGGAGGAGGTGGCGCAGATGCGACAGCCCCAGGTTCCGCCGAGCGCGCTGCGGCACCTCCGCGACAGCGGCACCCCGTCGGACGGCGGCCTCGCCCAAGCGCCGGGCGGCCGCGACAAGAGGAGCCAGCGGAGGCGCGCCCTCGCCAAGAGCCACATCCGCGCCGAGGACGAGGACATGCTCATGATGATGACCTACTCCATGGTGCCGGTAGGGGGCGCTCTGGCCTGTCGAGGGGGAGGAGGGGTCGGGGTCGAGACTGGGTTTCTCCCTAGAGATCCAGAGAGAAATCTGCGCTTGGAAAGCTCCAGTTATCTGCCCCCAAGGTCAGGCTTGCTACCCACAAGTCCGCACTGGCAGAGCTCCTGTTCTGCAGCCAGTGGAAATCCAACAGGTGCAGCTTGCGCTATGGAGAGGGGCAGAAAATCAGTCCCCCCGGTTGGACCCTTTTAGGGTAAAGGAGTATTGGGAAATGATCCACAATGAACTGGGAAAAAACAGAGTCCATTTTGTTGGGGATAATTCAGACTGAAATTCCCAGGTGTCAAAAAAGCTAATTTATGTCTGCTGCTGTGGTCCATGTTTTATTAGCCCCAAAATGGAAAACGAGCAAGGTCCCAACTAAAGAAGAATGGAATATGCACAACTCGCAGACTTAACATATAGAATAAGAGAAAATAATTCTGTACAGCTGAAAACGCTGGCAGCATTAAGATAAATTCAACAGTGTAAACCAAGTTTTGATGGGTGCAATAATGGAATACTGAATGACATAGTTTTTGTAAAATATGCAGGGATTTATGATATGTAAAATGAACCATGGAAAGAGAAGAATGGAAGTCACTGATATCTGAAGGATGCAAAATGAGTATTTTAAATGGTAAAACAGAAAACGCATAGAAGAAGAAGAAAGTTCCCCCTGTTGGATTTCAGCTGCTCTTCGCGGCACCGGAACGAGGCCAGCAGATAAAGATGGCAAGGGGGAATGAAGGCCCCGATATTTGGTGAAGGTGGGGGGCCTGAAATATCCAGGGTTAGCATCACCCCCTGTGTCAAAGGCTCCTGTTGCTTGACAGCTACAGCTTTCCCTGTCTCTGCATGGCCGCGCTTCAGAAAGGCACCACCTGTTGAATTTTGCGATCTGAAGCCTGTTAGAGGATTTCTCCATTCACAAGCTCAAAACTGTGCTCAGGATAATGTACTCTAATCAACCTGGGTATGTGCAGGATACCAGCCAAAGAGTTAATAATAACTGTTGAATTGTGTGCAGCCATAAGCAGGGTATCATTTTTTTAAAACCAAAAACCAAAACCCTATTGATTTAAATAGCCAGACATTCCCAGGTTCAATCTCTGTGATATCCAGGAAGGATAATGTACTCATGTTGAGTTGGAAGGGACCCAAAGGTCATCTAGCCCAACCCCTGGAATGCAGGACGGAGAAAGACTTCTATTCTGAAACTGCAAAGAGTAACTGCCAGTCAGTGTAGACACAAGCTAAATGGTCCGATTCAATAGAATGCAACTTCCCATGTTCCTCTTTTTGTTGTGCTGTGCAAGACCTCCAAGTGTGCTACACAGCAGGGGCTGGAGGAGAGGACTAGGGAAGGGGGCAGGTTGCAGATGCTGCAACTCTCTCCCCCTAGGTTTAAATGGGAAGAGTCAATCTCCAGGTTGTGATCCTGGTGGTATTTTGGACAGCTTGTTCTGCACTCCCAAGGTGAGCCAAAACATCAGCTGAACAGCAGTACTTAAAACATCAACACCTCTGTAAGGTGGCACTGTGGTCCAAATCACTGGGCCTCTTGTGCTTGCCAATCAGAAGGTCGGCGGTTTTAATCCCCATGATGGAGTGAGCTCTCGTTGCTCTGTCCCTGCTCCTGCCAACCTAGCAGTTTGAAAGCACACCAGTGGAAGTAGATAAATAGGTACCACTTCGGCGGGAAGGTAAACAGCATTTCCGGGTGCTTTGATTTCCGTCATGGTGTTCCGTTGCACCAGAAGTGGTTTAGTCCTGCTGGCCACATGACCCAGAAAGCTGTCTGTGAACAAACACTGGCTCCCTTGGCCTGAAAGCGAGATGAGTGCCACAACCCTACAGTCACCTTTGACTGGACTTAACCGCCCAGGGGTCCTTTACCTTTACCTTTTTTCCTAAAAAGGGCAACACCTCTTAATTTTTCTTTACAGCCCTGTAGCTTTGAGCACCTCCAAACCCTCTGATTTGTTGGAGGAATCAACAGCCTTAGCAAACTATCCGAAAACCCACACTCTGCCTTTATACCACTCTCATCCATACTTTTGCTTGACCTGTATTTCGATTATATTGTGTACCGATTGATTCCTCTGGGTCCAAGAACTTTTCTGGTTGTTCTGCAGCTGTGTCTTGCAAAGCTCCAGTCTTATCTGCTGAATTTGATCTTATCAGTTGCACAGAAAATCCAAAGAGAGATTTTGCTTTACGAAGCTTTGATTCGGTGGGTTAGATCAGATTTTCATGAGGCACAGCTGCATAACCACTAGAACAGATTTGTGATTATATGGTAGCTTATGTGCACACTCAGGGAGATGGCTTGACAGTGATAGAATTTATGATCCGTTCAATGTTTCCCCCATAAAATACTTTATCTGTAGCATTGACAGTTGCTGTGGGATATTTTGTATCCTAAGACAGAACCACAAGGTATGCAAACGCTATCTAATCCTAAACTGCATTGCAGTAAAAACAAAACCAGAACTTTCTTCCAAGATATACAACAGTTGTCTGAGCGATTATATAGTCACAACGTGTCTACAGCTGACACTCAGTTTAGAGAGTTGTCAACTGGCCCAGGCTTCTGTGCCTTTAATGATCTGTAACACTTGGAAGCTTGCCGTAAGAACATAGGAAGACAGTTCGGAAACTTCAGCTAGTGCAGAATTCAGCGGCCAGGCTGTTCACCGGAGCAAGATGATTTGAGCATATTACACCGATCCTGGTCCGGCTGCACTGGCTACCAATTACCGTATTTTTCACCCCATAGGACGCTCCGTCCCATAGGACGCACCCAGTTTTTTGGGGGGGAAATAAAGGGGGAAAAAATCCCTTTATTTCCCCCCCAAAAGCAGGTCGGGGAAACAGAACCAGGTCGAGGAACAGCGGGATGGCGGCGCTGCGCCTCCCTGCTGTCCCCCGAGCTTGTGGGGCTGGCCGATGTCTGCCCCGCACGAGGGGCGCTCTGCATCAGGGCGCCCCGCCTGCGGGGCCGGCAGGTTGCTATCCGCAGCGTGGGGAGCCTTGCTGGGAACTCCTGCAAGGCTCCCCACGCTGTGGATGTCTGCCTGGCACGGGGGGCGCTCTGCTTCAGGCCGCCCCTCGCGCCGGGCAGCAGGCTGCTATCCGCAGCGTGGGGAACCTTGCTGGGAAGTCCGGCAAGGCTCCCCACGCTGCGGATGTCTGCCTGGCGAGGGGGGCGCTCTGCTTCAGGGCGCCCCGCCCGCCGGGCGGCAGGCTGCTATCCGCAGCGTGGGGAACCTTGCCGGGAAGTCCGGCAAGGCTCCCCACACTGCGGATGTCTGCCTGGCGAGGGGGGCGCTCTGCTTCAGGGCGCCCCGCCCGCCGGGCGGCAGGCTGCTATCCGCAGCGTGGGGAACCTTGCCGGGAAGTCCGGCAAGGCTCCCCACGCTGCGGATGTCTGCCTGGCGAGGGGGGCGCTCTGCTTCAGGGCGCCCCGCCCGCCGGGCGGCAGGCTGCTATCCGCAGCGTGGGGAACCTTGCCGGGAAGTCCGGCAAGGCTCCCCATGCTGCGGATGTCTGCCTGGCGAGGGGGGCGCTCTGCTTCAGGGCGCCCCACCCGCCGGGCAGCAGGCTGCTATCCGCAGCGTGGGGAACCTTGCCGGGAAGTCCGGCAAGGCTCCCCACGCTGCGGATGTCTGCCTGGCGAGGGGGGCGCTCTGCTTCAGGGCGCCCCACCCGCCGGGCTGCAGGCTGCTATCCGCAGCCTAGACATCCCTGCCGGACCTCCCGTAGGGCTGCCTAGGCTGCGGATGTGTTCCTGAAGCCTGGAGAGCGAGAGGGGTCGGTGCGCACCGACCCCTCTCGCTCTCCAAGCTTCAGCAAAAGCCTGCATTCGCCCGATAGGACGCACCCAGATTTCCCCTTCATTTTTGGAGGGGGAAAAGTGCGTCCTATAGGGTGAAAAATACGGTAGTTTCCAGGCCCAATTCAAAGTGCTGGTTTTGACCTATAAAGCCTTAAACGGCTCAGGACTGCAATACCTCGAGGACCGCCTCTTTCTATATGAACCTACCCAGACCCTGAGGTCACCTTCTGAGGTCCTCTCCTTCGTGTGCCTCCTCCTTAAGAGGTCCAGAGGGTGGCAACATGAGAACGGGACCTTCTTTGCAGTGGCTCCCCATCTGTGGAATGCTCTCCCCAAGGAAGTTCACCTGGCGCCTTCATTATACACCTTTTTAACCAGGTCTTTGGTTGATTTGACTGATATCCTATGCCCTTTAAAAATGTGGCTCTTTTGGGGGTGGGGTGGCGGGTGTTATTGGGTTATTGTGTTTATTTTGATTTTATATACAGCCGTACCTCGGGTTACATACACTTCAGGTTACAGACTCCGCTAACCCGGAAGTAGTACCTTGGGTTAAAAACTTTGTTTCAGGATGAGAACAGAAATCATGCTCCGGTGGCGCGGCGGCAGCGGGAGGCCCCATTAGCTAAAGTGGTGCTTCAGGTTAAGAACAGTTTCTGGATAATAATGGACCTCCGCAATGAATTAAGTACTTAACCCAAGGTACCACTGTATTGTGATCTTTTCTGTGAACCGCCCTAAGACCTCTGGGTATAGGGCAGTGTATAAATTCAATAAATAATAAAATCATAATAACAGGAGGAGCTTGACTTCAGAATCAGGCGAAAGCCCCATCTAGTCCAGTATTCTGCTTTCACAGTGGCCAACCAAATGACTATGGGAAGCTTGCAAGTGAGACCCAAGCAGAACCGCACTCTTTCAACCATAATTTCCAGCATCTGGTATTCAGAGGCATAATGTCTCTGACTATGGAGGAAGAAAACAGCCATCAGGGCTAGTGGCCATTGATAGTCTTGCCAATGTCCAAGGAGCAGCATCACATTCCAATTGCTGCAGACTAAGTGATGGTTAAAAGTGCAGGTGCCAGATCTGGGTGTAAAGCTGGCGACCCTTTCTGTATTTACTTGCCAATACTTGACCAAAAAAAGTTTCCAGGGTGGTTTAAAGTGAACTGCAAAATGAAATCTGAACCCAGAATAAAACTGGCAGCGAAGAATGCCAATCTTAAAAAATGCAAGAAAGGAAAGGGGGGATACAATTGAGTGGCAATTTTATCCATTCATTACTTTAATTTTAAAGATGGGTATACATAGGATGGAAGAACTTCTATTGCACATGTCTTGCTTGTGGAGCTTCTGCCCAGACTCAAGTATCAAGTACCATTGAGCCAGGTGCTTGGATTATGTGTTCTGAGATCTAAGTCTTTGCTGAATTTTTTTCTGAATTTTTGTTTTGTTTTGTTCCTCCATCACGCCAACCTCTAAAAGGCATGCTTACTTTCCATGCTTGCTGCTTTCTCTTGCCTCCTTACCCTCTGAGTGTCAGAGAAGCCTGAAGAGCCTGCATAAATTACCCACGTCTTTGTGGCTCCATAAGGTCTCACCTGTTCAGACCCTTTCTTTAGATCATTCCTGTTAAAGGGCTGCTAAAGGGCTGCAGCACAGTGGTTAGATCATCTCCTTTGCATGCAGAAAGTCCTATGTTCTATTGCTGGCAGGTCCAGGGAGTCTGGAAGACAGCCTGGAGAGCCACTGTCAGTCAGTGCAGACAACAATGAGCTGGTCTGGTTCCGTGTAAGGCAGTTTCCTCATGCACATTTCTTGGGTCACTTGTGAAGGCTGTCAAATGAGCCAGTGTTTCGCTGCTTTTGCTTCATCTTCCTTCCCCAAGAGTGAGAGAACAGATCGAGCTCTCAAAATTTCAAAGGTAATGTCATCTGTTCTGCAGATGTTCTTCCCAAAGGTAAGAAATGGAAAGGATGGGGGAAAACAAACACAAGACAATTTGGTTTTTGTTATGTACTGAGTTGAATAGGATCCAAAAGGTAGCAGTCTGATTGGCCCCAGAACAATAGGATCCAGAATGCAGCAGTCTGATTGGTCCACAGGAGCCACCCAATCCAGCTCCCGGTGGAAGTGAATCCGCAACCTGATTGGCCTACAGGTGACTCCCGGAATTAGCCAATCACGTGAGGCCCATTGTGTAAACAATGTATATAAAGCAGAAATTCTGGGGGAACTTCCATTCTTCCTCACCACTATGAGCTGAATAAAGAGCATGAAATCCACTCTCGACTCCGAGTATATTTCAGTTTTAGTTGCTCTCTAGCTAGCTGTCCTCCTGCCAACCTAGCAGTTCGAAAGCACATCAAAGTGCAAGTAGATAAATAGGTACCACTCCGGCGGGAAGGTAAACAGCGTTTCCGTGTGCTGCTCTGGTTCGCCAGAAGCGGCTTAGTCATGCTGGCCACATGACCTGGAAGCTGTATGATGGCTCCATCGGCCAATAAAGCGAGATGAGCGCCGCAACCCCAGAGTCGGTCACGACTGGACCTAATGGTCAGGGGTCCGTTTACCTTTACCTTAGCTGGCCGTCAGTGTTCCCCTGAAGCTGTTTCCCAGTGTTGTTCTACTTTGTGTAGATCCTGGGAGTGGGTGGGAAATCTCAGTTAGTTTGTGTCTACATGTATTAAGTTGCTGGAGTGGCTTCGCAATCAAACCATCTTCCCAGGGAACCCTGGGAATTGTAGGAGTGTGTGTGTGTGTGTGTGTGTGTGTGTCCTGACAACCCTTGGCCTCCTGAACAAACTACAGCTCCCATAATTCTTTGTGGGAAGCCATGGCTGTTTAAAAGTGCCATTATAGTGTTTTACATGTATGCTGTAGGTGTGGGCTGAGTGTAGGGGGTCCATTGCAGGCCTCTATCCTGTCTTATACTCCCCTCCCATCTCATACTCTGGTTTTTCTTCAGATCATATAAATCTTCTGCTTTTTTGCTAAATCCCACTGTCTTTTGCTTGGCAACAGTGGTGTGGAAATTCTATGAGTAAAAGAAAGAGGCTTTCATCCTTTTTGCTGGGCGCATTCCTATGTCTTCAGTAGCTCCCGATCTAGAGACAAGTATTGCAGCAATGAAAAATCAGTGGCCATTTTTCCATCCCTCGATTCATTCTTTTGTGTCAAAACAAATTGCAGGACAAATTCCTCCTCCTCCACCCCCACCCCCAACCCTCTCGCTCTCTCTTAATAGACTCTCGCTATGATTATGCCAGTTGACAAAGTGTTTTCGTTGAAGAAGCTCTGCAAAGAGTGAGCAATCAGTCGCCCGACTTTGTGAACAAAAGCGTGGAAATGGAAGCAAAATAAGCAAAGAGGAGAGGGCAAGGAATCTGGAGGGCAGTCGTGATATTCTGGCATGGCTATAGATTGGACGACGGTGCAGAACAAAGAAGCCCAAATCTGTAGTAAATGACTCATTCTCAGTTCGGTGAAAAGCGCCGCGTGGAATGTGAGAGGAGCACTTTGATGCGCGTCCAAAATTCCTTGCTCATCAACCCTATTTGTATTATGTCGCTGAGCAGAGTTTGCTCGTGTTCCAGATAGGGCTTGCTAATAATCTCACATTCTTTTCTCAAGACCGCCCAAAGGCACAGCCTCAAAATGTTTCCCAAAGGCAAACATGGGTCGTGTGTCTAGATGCAGAAGAGAACCGGATCCTGCAGTACCTTTTAAATTGGGGTGGGGTAAGCCTGTGGATCCTGAGATGTTGCTGGACTACACTTCCCATCATCAGCAGCCATTGGGCATGCTGGCTGGGGCTGATGGGAGTTGGAGTCTAACATCTTCCTGGATAGCTCAGCAGGTTAGAGCATGGTGCTGATAATGCCAAGGTCGCTGGTTCGATCCCCATATGGGACAGCTGCCCATTCCTGCACTGGAAGGCCTGCATTCCTGAATCATCTGGAAGGCCACAGGTGCCCCATCCTTGTTTTCAGTGGTTGTACAGAGTATGGGATTATGTAATTGTTATGCAGGATGTTAAGTTGTGGGCGAACATATCAGACGACACAGCGATTCTTCCAACAGCTCTTGTTTATTCACAGGCCCAGAACAGAACTGGCCTGAAGGCTTCAGCCAACCTGCTTATATAGAGCTCAAATACAAAGCAACAGTAACACTTTCTGTAACTATCCAGTTACAGATAGGTAGCCGTGTTGGTCTGCCATAGTCAAAATAAAAAAATTCCTTCCAGTAGCACCTTAAAGACCAACTAAGTTAGTTATTGGTATGAGCTTTCGTGTGCATGCACACTTCTGAAGAAGTGTGCATGCACACGAAAGCTCATACCAATAACTAACTTAGTTGGTCTTTAAGGTGCTACTGGAAGGAATTTTTTTATTGTAACTATCCAATCACTGAACGTCATTTTCACTTCCTTATTTGCATATGTGGACCTGAGTGAAAACTATCTACAGTATCCCCCTGCTGGCCCAGGGTGAGAACTTCAGTACATAACACAGGATAAACTCCTGGGTGATATGAACAGTTTGGAAATGCTTGCCTATTGATCTTAGGCAAACTCCTTCTCTGGGCTGTTTTAGGCACCTGCTAAAACCTTTCTTGTTTAAACAAGCCTACATAGACATTGTGGGACATGGGTGGCGCTGTGGTCTAAACCACTGAGCCTAGGGCTTGCCGATGAGAAGGCTGGCGGTTCAAATCCCCGTGACGGGATGAGCTCCCATTGCTCTGTCCCAGCTCCTGTCAACCTAGCAGTTCGAAAGCACGCCAGTGCAAGTAGATAAATTGTGGCGGGAAGGTAAACAGCATTTCCATTCACTCTGGCACTCATTATGGTCTACCAGTAGCGATTTAGTCCTGCTAGCCACATGACCCGGAAAGCTGTCTGTGGACAAATGCCAGCTCCCTTGGCTTGAAAGCGAGATGAGCGCCACAACCCATAGTTTCCTTTGACTGGACTTAACCGTCCAGGGGTCCTTTATGTTTTACCTTTTACAGACATGTATATTTGCCATATATTTTAATTTGTAAGTTGTTTAACAATAATAACAATAATAATAACAGTAACAACAACAACAACAACAACAACAACAATAATAATAACAATAATAATAACAATAATGATGATGTATGACGTGTACCCAGCTAAAGCTTTCTCAGACTAAACCTGTTCATTCATTTTAATGGATGTACTTAGGGCAGGAGAACAACCACAAAACTAGGATGGCATAATTGGTAGCAGGGGGAGAAAAGAGGATGTGGAAATGATAGTGTTATAAATCCTGCTTCTATGCACGTAGCTCAGTGGGAGAGCATCTGCTTTGCATGCAGAAAGTCCCAATTTCAATCCCTGGCATCTCCAGGTAAGGCTGGGAATGCTGCCCCCCTGTCTGAAATCCTGGATAGACACTTTCCACCAGTGTGGACAGTACTGAACCTGATGGACTCGTGGTCTGGTTTAGTAGAAGGCAGCTTCCCAGGGCTCCCTACTTCAAACTCCCAGGTACCCAACAATGGCCATGCTGGCTTGGACTGATGGGAGTTGGAGTCCAACAGCACCCACAGGACGTTGTGTTGGCTTCCCCAGTTGAAGATTTCATACCCTCCAACATTTCTCTGATGAAAATAGGGACGTCCTATTCCATCATCATCACCATCACCATCATCATCATCATGAATATTATTATTATTATTTTATTTATACCCCATGCATCTGACTAGGTTGCGCCAGCCACTCTAACGTATATAAAAATATTATAAAACATTAAACATTAAAAAAACTTCCCTATCCAGGGCTGCCTTCAGATGTCTTCTAAACGTTATATAGTTACTTATCTCCTTGGCTCAGGGGTTGCATAACTCCATACCCTCCAACATTTCTCCAAGGAAAATAGGGATGTCCTAAGGAGAAGTGGAGGGACGCGGGTGGCGCTGTGGATTAAACCACAGAGCCTAGGACTTGCTGATCAGAAGGTCGGCGGTTCGAATCCCCGCGACAGGGTGAGCTCCTGTTGCTCGGTCCCTGCTCCTGCCAACCTAGCAGTTCGAAAGCACGTCAAGGTGCAAGTAGATAAATAGGTACCGCTCCGGCGGGAAGGTAAATGGTGTTTCCGTGCGCTGCTCTGGTTTGCCAGAAGCGGCTTAGTCATGCTGGCCACATGACCTGTAAGCTGTACGCCTTCTCCCTCGGCCAATAAAGCGAGATGAGCAATGCAACCCCAGAGTTGGTTACAACTGGACCTAATGGTCAGGGGTCCCTTTACCTTTAAGGAGAAGCGGGACATTCCAGGGTCAAATAAGAAACAGGGACAGCTTCTGTAAATCCGGGACTGACCCTGGGAAACAGGGGCACTTGGAGGGTCTGAGATTTGCAGCAGCAAAGGAGTGGGGTTAGGATGGAGGGCACAGATGGAGGGCACACCCTGCTCCCAGCCACAATATCACAAGTCATGACATTGGAGAGTTGCTGGGAGTTCACTCTGATGCTTATGCTTTGAATGAGTAGGAGCATGGTACCCGGTTCTTCTGATGCCTGATTAAAAAACATAGACCCCCACCCCATGGCCTTAGCAGTTAAGGCCAATGTGTTCTTTCAAAAATGTGCTTAGGTTGCATTTTGACGCTTGTCCTAACATTGCCCTCCTTTGGAACACTACATTCCCTGGTTTGTCAGCAATGATGTCTGTACAAAAAGTAACCAGCATTCATCCCTTTAAATTATTTCCTTTGTGCGGTGGGCCACTACACCCCCACCCCCATCCCAAGCTCTCTTCTGTCCTCCTTCCAGCTTATCAGAGTTCAAATACATTGGGAGTACAGCCTGGGAGGGGGTTCCAAGGGCCACATAGAAAGGATTGGAGGGCCACGATTTGCCTGCAGTCCTGAGGTTTATCACCACTGCTGTAGGAAAGAAGTCATGAATTAATAGTTAATAAAAGATCACAGATCCACTTCAAATTGGAAACTGGATTTTTGTTCCTGTTAGGCTTTCAAACAGAGGCTGGTTTGCCACCCAAGAGGGATGCTGTATCAGTGGATCACAGGCAGGGGTTGGGCTAGAGAGCCTTTGAGATCCCTTCCAGCTTTATGCTTACTATATAATTGCAAGTGGAGAGGGAGCTCAACTGGGTACTTGTACACTCAAAAATGTTTGGTCTGACACACTTGGGAAGCAAATCTTTAAGACTGTACAGTGGTGCCCCGCAAGACGAATGCCTCGCAAGACGGAAAACTCGCTAGACGAAAGAGTTTTCCGTTTTGGAGGTGCTTCGCAAAACGAATTTCCTATGGGCTTGCTTCGCAAGACGACAATGTCTTGCGAGTTCCTGCTGGTTTTTTTCCTTCCCCCCTTTTTCTAATCCGCTAAGCCGCTTATCAGCTGATCCGATCAGCAGATAAGCCGCTAAAAGCCGCTAAAAGCCGCTAAAAGCCGCTAATAGCGCTAATCCACTAATCCTTCAATGGGCTTGCTTTGCAAGGCGAAAAAACTGCTAGACGAAGAGAATCACAGAACGGATTCTTTTCGTCTTGCGAGGCACCACTGTATTTTGGGCCTCAAGTTATAAAGGACAACTTGCCTTTGGTGGCCCTCTCACACTTGCTGGGCTTCAATATGAGTTGCAGATCTAGACTTGTCTCCTGATTGGCAGGTTTACCTTGAACAGTGACTCGAGCAGAGACACAACAGGGATCTTCCAGCAAGGATGTAGAATTGCTCTGTATCTCTTCATTTGGTGTGATTGGATTACTGTAACACTTAAGACACAGAGATGCAGCAGAACCATCTCCTGCAGCAGCAGAGGCTGGTTGGAAGGTGGCAAAGTTGGGCTTTTTGACATGCAGAGACACAATGGGCAGCCACCTCTGAAGATCATGCTTAGTCTATGCCTTGGGAGTGGTTGAGTGACCATTCATTCCTGATGCAGAAGGATGCTGAATTCTCCAACTCCCTGCCCCAAGAAATAATGATCGGAAGAACTCAGAGTATTTAAGCATGCAGAGATGCAGCGGGCAACCTCTTAGGAACATAAGATGAATTTTGCTGGATCATGCCTGTCTAACCTCTGGATTCCTACGGGAACAAGCTAAGCATGTAGACATTCAGATTGCCTCTCACCCTGGAAATGTCATAAATCCATTTTGACCAACAGCAACTGATAGAGCTGGGCTCCATGGATTTGTGCTTTGGAGCTGAGAGCAGCCTTTCTGCGTTTAATTGATTTATTTATCTCGAGTTGTGGCACAGTCTGTTTTAAAGCATTATTCTGATGTGCTAGAATGGTATGGAAGCTGTCTAAATGTTGCATTCTGCACCCTGCCATAAAGATACCGTGTTTTATGATTTCAGGTCCGGGTGATGATCGAGATCTGCAACAGCACAAAGGGAGTGTGCTTGACAGGTATGCTGGAGAATTTGTGATCGGGCAAACTGGGGACTTTTTTCTGTCTGTGCCTATTTTATTGCTGCTACACCAATGGGAGAAATTTGCCACCAGTATCACTACCCAAAGCTGCTCTAAACCAGGGTCTTCTAGGAGCATGTCTAAGTGTGGAAATACAGCTGATTTTATCTATCTATCTATCTATCTATCTATCTATCTATCTATCTATCTATCTATCTATCATCTATCTATCTATCTATCTATCTATCTATCTATCTGATGGCTTTTATATGGTTAGAGGGAGAGGAACTGTTCCTGCTCCACTTCTGAATGCCTTGTTGCAGCCTGCTTGCATTGGCATGCTCTAGACCAGGGGTCAGCAAACTTTTTCATCAGGGAGCCGGTCCACTGTCCCTCAGACCTTGTGGGGGGCTGGACTATATTTTTTTTGGGGGGGGGGATGAATGAATTCCTATGCTCCACAAATAACCCAGAGATGCATTTTAAATAAAAACACACATTCTACTCATGTAAAAACACCAGGCAGGCCCCACAAATAACCCAGAGATGCATTTTAAATAAAAGGGCACATTCTACTCATGTAAAATTAACCTGATTCTGGGACCGTCCATGGGCCGGATTTAGAAGGCGATTGGGCCAGATCCAGGCCCCGGGCCTTAGTTTGCCTACCCATGCTCCAACCCAGCTTTCTGCAACCTGTTCTTACTGGACTGCAAAACCCATCATCCCCGACCATTGGCTATGCTGGCTGAGGCTTATGGGAATTAGAGTCCGAAACACCTTGAGGCCAGCAAGTGGGGGAAAGGAGCTGCTAACTTAAGCGAGTTTGCAATATTTCAGGTTGGTCCTGATAAAGAAATGGCACTACTGGTACTTTTGGATTGCTTTCTTAATGGCAACACGGCTAATGGAAACCTTTGGCTTCCATTGGCTTTGGCTTCCATGTTCTTCATTTATCCTTGGTCTCCCAATAGTCAGGGGTAATGGGAGCTGCAATCCAATCCAGTGTAGAGAGCCACAGTTTCCCCATCCCTGGTCTAAATGGAACTTGCTGGCTATAAAGATCCAGCACAGTCCATCAAGTGCATTTTTGGCCTAGGACCTCAGGGATAAACAATGACTTGACGTCTGTTTTTCTAGATCAGGTGTGGGGAACCGTTGTCCTTCCACCAGATGTTGCTGAACCAGCATGGTGAATAGCCAGGGATGATGGCAGCATCTGGAAGGTCCAATTTCTCATACCTGGACTAGATACAATGGGGACGAGTCGCTGCTACGTAATTCTACACATCTTGCATGCAAAGGCTGATGAATTTCCACAAGGACTTAAAAAAACAACAACCCACAAACTGATTTGGAGATGTGGAGAATTGAATTTAAGATTGGATGAAATGAGAAACGGTTAGAAACAGAAATTGATCAGTTTGCCCATTGCTAGTTTCAGGTTCCCAACAGTCAAGCAGGGACGAGGAAGCCTTAAAGCAGGATCTTCGCCACCATTTAATTCAGCTCCGTTGTTTTGTTTTGGCACAGCCTTCAGATCCCATGCACCATTTTCATGTGCGCTGAAAACCGAGATGCTGAGAGCTTCTTGGGAGGCACCAAAAATACAAAGGTGTAAAGGACTGGATTATGTTGGCTGGCAGGAGTGAAAAAGCGAGTGCGCCACAATCCTCAGCAATGAGACTACCCTGAGGAATGCATGCTTTGTCAAAAGAGCAATTGGCTGAAATTTAAGCGGGTGCTGGGCTTGGAACAGAGAAGGAAGTTTGTTTGTTTGTTTTGAAAGATTAGCCATCAGTGAACTGAACTGGGTGGTGGTAGAGGAAGGATTATGTTTCTGTATTTTTCAAAGTATTATGTTGTGCGTATTATGAGCAGTTTCCCACATAAATACAGCAGCAACCAATGCTTCCTTCCTGAGTAGGCGGGGCAAACATTTTTCGCAAGGTTACACCGACATTTTCGTTTAACCTTTGAGCACATTTATTTATTTAGAGCATTTGTACCCTATTCTTCAGGCTGCCAACCTCCCATCTTCATAGCTGTCAACTTTTCCCTTTTCTTGCGAGGAATCCTATTCGGAATAAGGGAATTTCCCTTTAAAAAAGGGAAACGTTGACAACTATGCCCATCTTATGTTCAGCCGATGTACATGTGTAAACTCAGAGACTGGGGCACATGTAGCCGAATTGTGGAGGAGGGTGTGGACTGCTGGTTGCCTAAAACCTGTAGAGATGGGAAACATGTGGCTCTCCACAAGTTGGACTACAATTCCCATCAGTCCCTGTCAGCATGGCCAACGGTCAGGGCTGATGGGAGTTGTAGTCAAACTGACATAGTTTACCCATCTTTGTTTCAAAGCAGGGATCGGGAACCTCAGGCTTGGGGGGCAAATGCAGCTCTCTGTCTCTCCCCTGGGACTCTCCCAAGGGACATCCTCTCTCCCCAGGCCATATCCCACTTAGGTTTCATTTCACACCTTCCTTGAGTGTTCTCACCTGGCTGCAAGGTGTCCTTGAGATGGATGGAGGACAGAGAGGGGGGTTGTGACAGTGTCAGTGTGTACAGCAACTAGCCTGCTGTACAGAGGTAAATTTACATTCATTTATCCTCTTTTAAAAATTATTTTTATTAATTTCCCAAATTATTACAAATCAAACCAAATTACTTTTATTTAATACAATTTCTTAAAATCAGGTATTCTGCTCCTGTGGCAAACATATGTCAATCATTTCCTCCCGTAGTTGCATCTTCTCTTGTTTAATGTCCAGTGGGTCTTTCACTTGTCGTTAGTCCATTCCTGCAGCTGACCACATTATTATTATTACAGTGGAAACTTGGAAGCTGAACGCCTTTAAAGTCAAACATTTTGGCTTCTGAACAATCAAAAACTGAAAACGTTTTTCAGAAGCTGAACATCTGACATGCCTTCCGCTGCTTCCGATTGGCTGCAGGAAGCTCCTGCAGCCAATCGGAAGCCACGCCTTGGTTCTCAAACCATTTCAAGAGTTGAACAGACTCCTGGAATGTATTAAATTTGAGAACCAAGCTATGACTGTATTATTATTATTATTACTTCCTACTTACAAACAGTGCCTCTGTTACATCTTATAAATATGAAATCCATTTCACGTGTGTAGTCCTTTTATGTACATTGTTGTTTCAGACCTGGCGTGCTGGGATAATTAATTAATATCTTCCCATTTTATATTTATTTAGTCATCTGCTTTTGCTTCAACATGTGACACTGCCTCCCCTCCCATAAAAAAGCTCCCCAGAAGGGAACACTTAGGCTGAAATATTTTCTCCACCCCTACCTAAATGGTTACACATATCCTTTGTTTGTTTCAATGTAATTTTCAGTGTGATACAGTGCTACCTCAGTTTAAGAACAGCCCTGTTTAAGAACAATTTGGTTTACAAACTCCGCCAAACCGGAAGTAGTGTTCCAGTTTGCGAACTTTACCTCGGTCTAAGAACGGAAACTGAATGGTGGAAGGGCACCGGCGGTGGGAGGCCTCATTAGGGAAAGTGTGCCTCTGTTTAAGAATGGTTTCGGTTTAAGAATGGACTTCCGGGACGGATTAAGTTCTTAAACCGAGGTACCACTGTACTGGGATATTCATTGGAGTGTTATTTCCAGTTTTGGAAATGAGTTTGGAATGCACTGACTATTCTCTCTGTCTCTCTCTGTATGTGTCTAGGACCACCAGGAATACCAGGTAATATCCCGTCTCCTGTATGTTCCCATAGCGCGATGCAACAGATTCTGTCTCTAAGCTTAAGCACTAGCTGAAATAGCTGCTTTTACTGTCCTTCCCTGCCTCCCCTTCCCCTTGTTTGTATACTGTAGACTAAAAAATTGTATACTATGATAACATGGTAGATAGATAATGTAAGGATATGTATAATTTTATAACATGCAGAGAACATGGAAGCCGCCCAGAGTGGCTGGGGAAACCCAGCCAGATGGGCGGGGTACAAATAATAAAAGAATTAAAAGAAGAATAATATGTGCTGAGAATCAGAGAGAGGAGCTGAGAGAAGTCTCTGGGAGGGAGGAGGGAGGGTTTGAAGGGGGAAAGGGTAAAAAATAATGAATATGATATGTTTTGATAATTTGTTATGTTGAAATTGTTAATAAAAACTTTTTTGAAGAAAGAAAGAGAAACAAAATAGATCCTGCCAACACAATCAATCAATCAATTGTATACTAGCATGATGGGGTGAGCTCCCGTTGCTCAGTCCCTGCTCCTGCCAACCTAGCAGTTCGAAAGCACGTCCAAGTGCAAGTAGATAAATAGGTACCGCTCTGGCAGGAAGGTAAACGGCGTTTCCGTGTGCTGCTCTGGTTCGCCAGAAGCGGTTTAGTCATGCTGGCCACATGACCCGGAAGCTGTACGCTGGCTCCCTCGGCCAATAAAGCGAGATGAGCGCCGCAACACAGAGTCGGCCACGACTGGACCTACTGGTCTGGTTACCTCTACCTTTTACACGATTCTTAAACATAGCCCTGTAGGAGAACGTCAGTCAGTGCAGCGCTTTCATTTTGCCCTAGCTGCAGTTTCTGGATCAACCCTAATGATAGCGGTGGCAGCTGTATCTTCTCCTTCTCTAGCAGGTCCCAGGGCTGGCTAAAGCAACATAAAATCCCGCATTAAAAACAGTTGAAACAAATGGCCACCACAGAATTGGGCTGCGTTGTAAAAAAAGGTAAAGGTTAAGGACCCCTGGACAGTTAACTCCAGTCAAAGGTGACTACGGGGTTGCGGCGCACATCTCGCTTTCAGGCTGAAGGAGCTGGCATTTGTCCACAGACAGCTTTCTGGGTCATGTGGCCAACAGGACTAAACCGCTTCTGGCACAACGGGACACCATGGCGGAAACCAGAGCACACGGAAACGCCGTTTACCTTCCCACGGCAGTGGTACCTATTTATCTACTTGCACTGGTGTGCTTTCAAACTGCTAGGTTAGCAGGAGCTGGGACAGAGCTATGGGAGCTCACCCTGTTGCACAGATTTAAGCCGCTGACTTTCCGATTGGCAAGCCCAAGAGGCTCAGTGGTTAGACCACAGCGCCACCCACTGGGTTGTAAAAGCACACATCTCAAGGGTCAAAGGCCACTTCTGTGAGGAGGGACTTCCACAATATAGGAATAAGTCTCGGAAGGCTTCTGAGGTCTCCTCCAGGAGTTAATGCGCTGAAGCAGGTGCTGACAACCTCCAGAAAACCCGAATGGACGACTATGTGAGAGTGCGGCAGAGGCAGCAATGGAACTGTGTTCCCTCCAGTCTTGTGCAACAAGAGTCAACAGGCTCCAATTTCCATTTAAATCAGTGGGGGCTTCTTCCAAATAAACAGGCATTGTGCTGATCTGCACAACTTTTTGTCTCAGTTGCAGTTGAGAGGTTCAGCCTTCCTTCTTGCTAAAGGACCACGGCTGTCTTTGTGAACAAATAGCACAAGTCTATGCAGGTTTGCTCGGCGCTGAAGCCTCACTGTGTTCCGTGGGTCTTACTCCCTTGTGGATTATGGAAACCTTTAAATTTCCCATAGGAACCCCCCAAAGTTGGTATGGATGCAGCATATTTCTGGAATGTTGTTGTCAGCATCTCAATATTCTCTTCCACCAGCTGCATTATTGCACCATCAAAAACTGCTAACTTTCCTCGTTCCAAGCCATTGGAAGGCAAACACAATGACTTAGGCCTGCTTTTAATTTCTAGTCCATAGTGTCTTTCCTCCCTTCCATATGTTCCACATGTTATCAGTTAAATTTCTGGATATTATGAAACTGATGACACAGTTGTCATTATGCTGTAGAAGAAAGCAGCATTTTCTTCTGGGTTTCTTACGAGACTGTTAACTTCAAAATAAAGCTTTGCAAATTAAAAAGGGGGAGGAAAGAATGAGGGGGGCACATATGATGCTAATTTAGCTTTAGATGTACTTCTGATGTTCATTTGGCATGAGATGTCCTTTGTTTATTTACCACTGAGGAACCTTTCCTTGAATGGTATTAATAAAAATGAGGGGGATGCAATTAATTCCCTTTATAAATCTATAAATACAGAAATTCTGCAGCTTAGCAGGTCTGGGAAGAAGGGTGAGAGGTAAATGCAATTTGAAAAGTAATGGAATAAATACTTTTTGATGATATGTAATATCCTATGCGGGGGCGTGGGACTCCCTGAAATGTATTTCTTTGATTTTGTCAGGTCCTCCCGGGCTTGATGGACTGCCTGGTCTTAACGGATCAGATGGGGATCCTGGCATCCCTGGTCAGAAGGGAGAAATTGGAAAAAGAGGGAAACCAGGTATATTTTTGGACTTGAGAATGACATATGCAGCTGACCTTCCCCCTTTATTGTATCTTCTCTCCCCACCTCGATCCTTGGAGGAAGTTCTGAAGAAGTTCAAACAAATCATGTGGTGCTGTTCTCTTGCGATGACTGTACCACTTCAGACTGGAGGTGGGAAACCGCATGTCTGAACACTGTCTCTTGAAATATACTTGGAGTCGAGAGTGGATTTCATGCTCTTTATTCAGCTCATAGTGGTGAGGAGGAATGGAAGTTCCCCCAGAATGCCTGCTTTATATACATTATTTACACAATGGGCCCCACGTGATTGGCTTATTCCGGGATTCACCTGTAGGCCAATCAGGCTGCGGGTTCACTTCCACCTGGAGCTGGATTGGGTGGCTCCTGTGGACCAATCAGACTGCTGCATTCTGGATCCTATTGTTCTAGGACCAATCAGACTGCTGCATTCTGAATCCTATTGTTCTAGGACCAGTCAGACTGCTGCATTTTGGATCCTGTTCAACTCAGTACATAACAGTCTCATTTCAAAATCCCTCTCCATGTGGGAGATAGCTAGGTCTGTAGCACAAGGGCTGCAAGAATGGCAAAGTTTTGCTGTTGGTGTTGTTAAAAAGGGAAACAAACAACTTCCCCTTGTCTTTAAAAGTAAGCCCATCCCACCTGACAGCTTTTTGATTGGGCCTGGCCCTCCCCAAAGATTTGCCAACATCCCTCCAACTTTATTTTTTTATTATTTATTTGCTTTTGAAAGGGATGAAAGGGTCTCCAAAAATGAGGTTTGTGTGCATGTATGTGGTCCAGCCTGAAGTGAGATTAGGGATTTGTTGCCCCTGGCAGGAATCAGATCTAGAATGTCTGAGGTAAACCGTGGTTACCTCACACTTTCTGAACATGCCCATTGTTCATTTCCTTCTTCACTGGACGTAAAGCTCAAGGCAGAGTTGAGCCCCACGCTATTTCTTTTGAGAAAATTACTTCAAATAAGCTCAAACCCACTGGGAAAACATGATGGATTGAACTTGAAAAACAAAGCATTGTTCTGGAATGTCCACAGAGGGCACTCGATTCTACGATATTCCCTTCTGGGTGTAGTTAATCACATCTCAAGAATGGTATTGAATGTTCCCTCTTTTCTAACAGGATTGAAAGGAGAACCTGGAGAGAAAGGTGAAAAAGGGGATCCTGGAGAAATTGGCTTGCCTGGGAAAGAGGGAGAGCAAGGAGAAAAGGGATCGAGGGGTCCCAAGGGGGACAAAGGTGATGCGAACAATGAACTCATGGCAGAAGGTGAGCTAACAGGCGCTCTAATAATGTATAACTCATAGAAAAACATCATATCAATGAACTCCCATAGAGTGCTCTTTGTGTTACTCGAAGCAATGGCCACAACCACACCATATACATTTAAAGCACACGGAAATTGTACGGTTTTTCACAAAAATAATCTTGGGAACTCTAGTTTTTTAAGGGTGTTGGGAATTGTTGCTCTGTGAGAAGTTCCAAGGATTCCTGAAGGGAAACCACGTGTTTCAAAATGTGCTTTAAAGCGGTGTGATCAAGTGTTCTCCTTGGCAGGGTTTTCTTCCTATATACATAAAAATGTAAGACTGTCGTCACACAGCTCCCACTGGATGATTCATTGCACTGTGTCACAGGTGGCTTTCTAGTTGGATGAAAGGAGTGCTTAGCCACGGCAACATTTTAGGAGGAGTAAGATGCAAAAGGTTACCATGGGGGTGGTTTGTGTGCAATGGGGGGGTTGCACAAAAGGAGACGGGGGAGGCATGGACCCTCAATTAGCTGGTTAAGATCAGTCGTTCTGAAAACTAGCCTCCTTGCAGCCTGGCTCCACCTCCCTGTAGATGTTGTTGGACTCCCATCACCCAATCATTGGCCATGCTAGCTGAGGCTGATGGAATTTGGAGTCCAACAACATCTGGAAGACACCAGGTTAGGGAGATCTGCTGCAAGCGATGTTGTTCAGACTCTGCAGAGCCTCAGATTATGGTGTTGGGCTTCCCAAAATAGGACATGGCAGTGTTTAAATTTGGACCTTGGGTCTGGTAAGCTAAAGCCATACCTCATGTTGCGAAGGCTGCGGGTTACGTCTTTTCAGGTTGCGTCCTGCGGCGACCCGGAAGTACTGGAAAGGGTTACTTCCAGGTTTCGCCGCTTGCGCATGCGCAGATGCGCAAAATGACGCAATGCGCATGCGTGGAAGCAGCGAATCGTGACCCGCGCATGCGCAGACGCGGGTTGCGTTCTGTTCAGGTTGCGAATGGGGCTCCGGAACAGATCCCGTTTGCAACATGAGGTATGACTGTATAACCTTCTGTCCTCCCGTGAATCTACTTGATAGCATCTCTCAAAGGGATATGTGCCAAACTTGTAAATGTACTGGCCAAAGGTAACTCCTCTGCTTTGGTGTTCTCTTAGGTGCAAAAGGTGAGCCAGGGCCTCCAGGACCCTCTGGCCCCCCAGGGCCTCCAGGACCTCCAGGGCCACCTGGGAAGCGGAAAGCTAAGGCCCAGGTTCAGGAGAAAATGTTCAGCTCAGAGTGTACAGGTGAGTGCTTCGTGATGCTGTAGCATATTGAGCTAAAATGTCGAGCTGCAGATCGGGGAGTCCTGCCTTTGTCATGAACTCACGAGGTGGCCTTAAGCATGCCCCTTCCTCTCAGCCTCGGTGCCCCCATCTGCAGTAGAGGGGACAATAATAGTAGCTTACCTTACAGGGTTGTGCTAAAGGTAACATAATAGATAATGTGCGAGAATCAGTTCGAACACTCGAAACTGCAATAGAAATGTTTGTTATTTTTATTAACGATATGCACTTTCCATCTTTACCATGGGCAGACTTTGAGTTTAAAAGGTCTACAGTGGTACCTCAGGTTACATACGCTTCAGGTTACATACGCTTCAAGTTACAGACTCCACTAACCCAGAAATAGTGCTTCAGGTTAAGAACTTTGCTTCAGGATGAGAACAGAAATCGTGCTCCGGCAGCGCAGCGGCAGCAGGAGGCCCCATTAGCTTCAGGTTAAGAACAGTTTCAGGTTAAGTACGGACCTCCGCAATGAATTAAGTACTTAACCTGAGGTACCACTGTACTTTCTGCTAGAACCCTGACATCCATCGATCTGAGCAGGGGCCAAACGGGGGTACAGAAGCTTAGGAAGCCTCCAAACAAACTTGCCGCATTTCAAGCTTAGCACTTAGGGTTGTGTCCAATTGTGGCACAGCCTTGCCCCACCAGATGCCCCTCATATGTTCTGGAACACATGACATACATGCCGACATGTTAACAATGATAATCATGGGCCCCTCGAGTGGAACCTCGAGTTGCGGACGTAATCCGCCCAGAGGCACGTCCGCAACTCAAAGCGTTCGCATCCAGAAGCTCTGCATCTGCGCACATGCGTGGC
This sequence comes from Podarcis bocagei, assembly GCF_964188305.1. Taxonomy (NCBI): domain Eukaryota; kingdom Metazoa; phylum Chordata; class Lepidosauria; order Squamata; family Lacertidae; genus Podarcis; species Podarcis bocagei. The sequence continues at coordinate 12,095,159 of NC_138139.1, forward strand.
GCAATTTAGCACTTCTGCCCATGCACAAGCAGCAAAACCCAGAAGTAACTCATTCTGGTACACGCAACCTGAAGCGGACACAACATGAGGTATGATTGTACATTTGAAGCAGGAATATGCCACTTTGAACAATGATGGCTTCCCCCAAAGAATGCTGAGAGCTGTGGATTTTTAAGGGTGCTGAAGATTGCTAGGAGACCCCCCCATCCCAAAGCTCACTAGGAAGAGGTTTGATGGTTTAAGAGCTTGCAAATTGTAGGTCAGTAAGGGGAACAGAGGTCCTCCTGGAACCACTCCCTGCACCTTTAACAGGCTATATTTCCCAGAATTCTTTGTGGGATGCTTTAGCTGAGATTCCTGCATTGCGGGGGCTGGACTAGATGACCATTGGGGGGATCACTCCCAATTCTACAATTCTATGATTCTAGGACTTTTCAATGTGGCATGATGCATTCAGTGCCGATTGAGACGATGGCTTCTCTGAGGATGAAAAGATCTCACAAAGGGTTATTGACTTTCTTTCATTTCCCTCCTCCATCACTCCTTCAACCTGGAATCCCTTTAGTGTGGCTGAAGTGAGCTTGTCAGAGGCAAGGGCCAATCCTGTGGACATACTTGAAGAGATAAGGGAGGAAGGGCAGATAATGCTTCCTTGTCCAGAAAAAGAAGCCTTTGAAAGTGAAACTTTGCTTTCATTATTGCAACGAGAGACCAGGAACTGCCAAGGTTGCATTTAAATTAAAAACTCCATCGGTGGTCCCTGGAAAACTTGGCCTCACTAACGTGGTGCTTTTATCTTGACTTCTGATGGAAATGGAGCCCTGCTGCTGCATTTAGGTGGTGATGACGGATTCCTGCTCATTTTGTTGAGCGGGGTCCTTGACCTCTGGCTCAAAGTCCTGCCCTGGTACTTTACCAGCTTCACAGACTTTCAGCTCATCCTCTTGGACCACAAGCCATTTTGACCAACCTAGACATTTGGTCTAGTCATCATTTGTGGTGTTTTTTTTTCTGATGAGTTCTCCCCAGTACATTAGTTCGTTGTGTTGCTTCTCCCTCTTCTGTTTCTGGATTGGAGTCATCAAGGCTTGGTGAGTAAGAGGTGACATGAGAGAAGTTTATAATGGTGAATTTTGGACATGATGGAGATGTAAAAGATTTGGATTATTATAAAAGATGTAGGAGGAAATGATAAACAACAGGACCCACAAAGGGGAGGAGGGAAGTCCGGGAGATTCTTTGGAATCTTGCTTTTATGTTGGATATGTGATTGCAAAACTTTAATCTGAAAAAAACGAATAAATAATTATTTTTAAAGAGAAGTTTATAAAATTATGCATGGTATGGAGAAATTAGTATTAGTATTAGCATACCACCCTATACCCTCGGGTCTCAGGGTAGCAACATAAAATCACAATATAAAAACACAAAACCCATAATAAAATAATAAATAATAATAAAACAAAAACAACTTAATAATCCCCCCCCCCGCTCCCTGACACATTTTAAAAGGGCATTGGACGTCAGTCAGCCAAAGCAGATAAAGAAAAGTTTCCCTCCTCTCATTTGTGGGCACCCAATGGAGCTGAGTGCTGGAAGATTCAGGACCAGGAAAAGAAAATGCCATATTTTCCCATGTATAAGACTGGTTTGTTGTTGTTTTTACAAAAAAAAAAAAGGTTTAAAATTGGGGCTCGTCTTATACACGGGTAGTGCTGAGGGGTGTTTTCTTAACTTGGAGTCCCCCCAAATAGGGGGCGTCTTATACATAGAGTGCGCCTTATACACTGAAAAATACAGTACTACATCATGCAAGGCACCATGGCCAGATGCCACCATGGCCAGATGTTTCTAAAAAGCAGCTGCTGGGAACCACAGGAAGGGAGAAGGCTCTTGTGATCACATCCTGCTTACCAGTTTGCTATAGGCAGCTGGTTGGATCCTGGACTAGACGGCCCATTGGCCTGATCCAACGAGCTCTTCTTATGTTCCTACATTCTTCTCAAGCAATGTCCCATAAAGAACCTATTTCCCATTGTGCTATTTCTGGAGCGTCTCACCTTTCCTTTTAACACGGACCCTCGTAATGAGCCTGTGAAGTGGGAACGTGGTCCTTCTCCAGTCCTCGGAACAGGCTGTGCCACTTCAAGGATGGCAGAGGAGAACATTGCTCTTGCCCTCTCCTCCTTGTACTATTTTGGGGGCTGCTTGATTAGCTCACGCTAGGAACTAGCACCCCACAGATTCCATCCCATGCTGTGTCTAGCTTCTGTCTTATCTGGAACAAGGAGGAGGAGGGGGAGAAAGGGAGATTATTAGTGGTAGGGATATGAGCAGCTGTTTGCAAGGTAAGCCTTGGTTTGTGGGTAGCGGGCCTCCGGCGAACCCATGCTGATGCCTAAATCCATCCATTTCTCTCCTTGCTGTGACTCTGCTGGCAAGGCTAGAATTGGCGAGGGATGGAAGGGATCTCAGTCTCGCAATTTCAGCAGCCTCTGCTTAAATACCCCCCAGTGAAGCAAAGCTCACCTCTTCCTCAGTCAGATTGTTCCTCTGCAATCAGCTCTTGGGCTTATATACTTCTGATTTTCAGACAGTTGCCATCTATGTATCTCCAGGCCTTGGATGAACTGGAAACACAGTCGTCCTTAGACTTCCTTGTTTCCTTTCGTCAAAGCTTGTTCCCAAATGCAAATCCTGCTCTTGGCACATTGGGAATGCCAGCCTGGGCCTTGACTGTTCTACCCAAAAAGATAAAATGCTGTTTCAGAATGTTACGGGGCCTTGTTGAGAATGTGAACTGGGGGGAATGGATAGAGAAAGAGAGCATTCTCTCCTCGTGTAGCAACTCAGCACAACTTTGTAAGGTTGGCGGTTAGGCATTGGCTCAATGTTTTGTGGAGGGGAAGTGGTTGGCCTGCCCTTCCAATTGCTGCTGCTAGGGAATTCCGTTAAAGGAATCCAGGGGCTCGCCTTGCTTTTGTCCGAACCCTGTCAAGGGGCTAGGGCCACGCCAGAGCCCCTGGGAACAGCTGGGGTGAGCTGTGAGACTGAAGCCAGCTTCTCACTCACCCAGGATGCTTTCCCTTACTGACCTCTGGTGGTGCCCAATTGTCAGTCCTGTTCCTGCCGCAGTGCAGGTTCAGGTAGTCTGGAACCATGCCTAAGCAACCACTCACATGCTGTAATCAATAAAGTCGTGGCCAAAATTATTGCCAAAAGCCTTAACCAAATTTCTGTGTCTATTGTGTCTTTAATTTTGGGCTCTTCACACACAAATTGCCGTGGCTGGAAAGAGGTCACATGGTTAGATCAATGAGAGACACGTATGAAGCAAGGGGCTTTTTATGTACTAATGGATGTCTTGATTTCACAAACATCTTGGAGAGATGATGAATTTATTTTCCTATCTTTGGCAGCCCTGAAAATATGGAAGTCATAACAAAAGCCCAGCAGAAGCAAAACAGTGTTCTGAAAAGCCATTGGAAATAGTGGCTTTCCCTTAGCCATTCTTCCATTTAATTCTTGTTTTTGTTGTTGTGTAGATGGACTTGTCTCCAGCTAAGTAGGCCCGCTGTAAAATAGCCGTGTCCATTCACTTCAGATGGCCTACTCTTGAGTAGGACTGGTGTTGGATGCAACCCAGGAATAGTTCATGCAACGTTAGATTGCGTGTCAAAATAATAACAGCTCTCTCTGTGTGTTCCTCTCCTTCTGTGCACTGTTTAGGGGAGACCTGTGCTATCCCAAATGACGATACCCTGGTGGAGAAAGCGAAAGAGAAGGGACACCTTCGTCAGCACAGAAAACCAGGTAGCCTGTGCTAAAAATGATTGCTTGGCTTACTTAAGGCTGGCCAGTGGGGCTGATTTTGTTTTTTTGTTTTTTAAATGATATTTATTGAAATTTTACAGACAATAAAAGGTTACAAAATTAAAAATGAGAAATAAAAAAAGAATAACAATAATAAAAGAAAAAGAGATACAAAAATACAAAGACAAAACACATAAAAAGTAAGAAAAAATTAAAAAGAAATCAATATTTTCATGTCTTATATTTCATTTACTTGTTTCCTGACCTCCTCTCACCCCCTTTTTTGTATTCCAGTTCACATAGTTAATTCAGCAAATCCTTACCCTCTATCATTTATCTTTACTCAATATCTTAACCTATTATAACTATATATTTTAAACCATTATCAATCCGAATTCACATATTCTTGTTAATCTTTTTACCAATACCGCTTATTTTCAATCCAACATCCCTTTAACATTCATTAATTTTACAGTATTTCTGCAGGTAGTCTTTAAATTTCTTCCAGTCCTCTTCCACCGCCTCTTCTCCCTGATCTCGGATTCTGCCAGTCATTTCTGCCAGCTCCTGATTTTGTTTCTCTCCCCATCAGAATGCATCATTAAATCCATTGGAAACCCAGCTGAGATTATACAGTTAAGACAGAGCTACGGAGCGTGGATGATGGATCTCGCCAACCGAAGTGATGAAAAAATTTGGATCGCTGAACATTTTACAGGTGAGGATAGGGTCCAAATCTTCACTCAGCAATGCAGCAGGATGGGTGACCGTTGACTGCTTACACACACACACACTCAATCTAACCCATCTATACCTGAAGGAGCGTCTCCACTCCCATCTGCAGAGAAGGCCCTGTTCTCATGTTGCCACCCTCTGGACCTCTCAAGGAGGGGGCACATCAAGTAGGGCCTCAGAATGTGATCTCAGGGTCCGGGTAGGTTCATATGGAAAGAGGTGTTCCTTGCAGTAATGTGGTCCCGAGCCATTTAAGGCTTTATAGGTCAAAACCAGCACTTTGAATTGGGCCCAGAAACTAATTGGTAGCCAGTGCAGTCAGACCAGGTTCAGTGTAATATGCTCAAACCATCTTGCTCCGCTGAATTCTGCACCTGCTGAAGTTTCTGAACCGTCTTCAGAGGCAGCCCTGCACATTGCAGTAACCTAACCTATAAATGTAATAAACAAACCAACTTCTTCCATGTCTTCCTCCCCTGAACAGGCCACATGATTAAAGAATACGAGGACATCTCTGCGCTGTGGAACAACAGCTACAGCACCATCGAGCTCCCTTGGCAATATTACGGCTGTGGACATGCCATCTATAACAACACCTTGTACTATCAGCGTGTCGGACGCAACATTATTGTGAAGTAAGTAGCTGAGGGGGCAGCGAAGGGGCTTAGAATCATAGAATCATAGAGTTGGAAGAGACCACAAGGGCCATCGAGTCCAACCCCCTGCCAAGCAGGAAACACCATCAGAGCACTCCTGACATATGGTTGTCAAGCCTCTGCTTAAAGACCTCCAAAGTAGGAGACTCCACCACACTCCTTGGCAGCAAATTCCACTGTCGAACAGCTCTTACTGTCAGGAAGTTCTTCCTAATGTTTAGGTGGAATCTTCTTTCTTGTAGTTTGGATCCATTGCTCCATGTCCGCTTCTCTGGAGCAGCAGGAAACAACCTTTCTCCCTCCTCTATGTGACATCCTTTTATATATTTGAACATGGCTATCATATCACCCCTTAACCTCCTCTTCTCCAGGCTAAACATGCCCAGCTCCCTTAGCCGTTCCTCATAAGGCATCGTTTCCAGGCCTTTGACCATTTTGGTTGCCCTCCTCTGGACACGACGTCACATCAGGGAGAGGAAACCTGCTGACCTCTGCTGAATGGCACTAAGGTAGCTAAGCGGTAGAGGATCTGCTATCCTGGCATCTCCCAATTCTGGAGCCCTGGAGAGCCGCTGCCAGGAATCGCAGACCACACGGGGCTCCACGGACCGATGGGGCAAGTCTTTGTAAGGCTATTTCCTTTGTTTCTCATTGCTGCCATTCAACAAAGACTGGCTTTGAACAGCTTGCTTCGCCCAGGGCTTAGCTTACGGGACGAGTGTGTATCGTGAGGCTCCGTTGTGTGGGAGCTGGGATTGCAGCCTTGGCGTTATTGGGGTGGCTGGATGCTATTTCGAGAGCGAGCGAAAGATCCCCTCTGCTCTTTTGCCCTTTCCAACGTCACCCTTGATGCTGACGCCAACAAAAACATTTGCCTTTGAGAAGCAGGTGTGAGCGCCTCCTTGACCTTTCTCCCTAGGGAAGCAGGCAGAGAAATGAGAGAGGTTCCTGGGATCGTAATTTGCTCTGTTCGAGACACTCCCAGTTTCTTGGCAAGGGGCTTTAGAGATGCCAGACCTCTTCCAACAATGGTCTTTCATCTTAGCAGTGGAAGCGGCTGAAGTGGGAGGAATGTAATGTCTTAACTGTCCATGATTAACACTCAGAGGGAGATTGATGTTGCTAGCGGCCGTTTGAAGGCTTTGGGGAGTTTGGCTCCTCTGACAAAAAACTTGTAAACCAGGCAAGAGACAGATTGCAGACCTGATAGCATCAGGCAGTATCTTATGTTCCAAGACACGTGCATAAAAAAGCTTTCATGCTTGGTAGTGGCACCCAGATTGCAGAACTGCCCCCCCAAAAGTGGTTTGGTTGGCCCCATCTCCCTTGAGTTTTAGGAGTGAGGCATATATTTTTCTCTTCGGCTGTGCCTTTGATCTGTTTTGCCTTCCTGTTTTGGCAATGTATTTTGAAACTGACCTATGGTGCAATTCTATGGGGTGTGTTTGTGTGTGTGTGTGTATAATCAAATGCAGTTCATCCACCTCACAGTTTGACCTAGCAGGCTCTTGTTCTTTTCCACAATGGCTTGTGGAAAAACAATACTACTTCAAATGGTTGTTTATGGTCCCGTCTTGCTGTCCCTATGGAATGCAGTTGGTGCTGTGGTCTAAACCACTGAGCCTCTTGGGCTTGCTGATTGCTCGTTATTTAATCATGGTCAAATATTGTCAGATATTCAATGAATCTTAAGAATTGCCTTGTGGCCAAGGAGCAAAGTAAGTCTTAGTTATTGACCATCGGTTGTAGCAAAGTAAGTCTTAGTTATTGACCATTGGTTCTATATCCAGCGAGACGCAAGTTTCAAATGGAACAGAGTGGTGTAAATTTGGCAGAAGAGGTGAGTAGCAAAAGCATTGACTTTGCTGCCTACCTAACTGCATTCAGAAGGGATGTGGGTGGTGCTGTGGTCTAAACCACTGAGTCTCTTGGGCTTGCTGATTGGAAGGTCAGCAGTTCGAATCCCCCTGCTCTGTCCCGGCTCCTGACAAGCTAGCAGTTCGAAAGCATGCCAGTGCAAGTAGATAAATAGGTACCACTATGGTGGGAAGGTAAATGGCATTTCCGTGTGCTCTGGTTTCCGTCATGGTGTCCCATTGTACCAGAAGCGGTTTAGTCCTGCTGGCCACATGACCCAGAAAGCTGTCTGTGGGCAAACGCCGTCTCCCTTGACCTGAAAGCGAGATGAGTGCCGCAACCTCATAGTTGCCTTTGACTGGACTTAACCGTCCAGGGCTCCTTTACCTGTACCTTTTTACCTTGTTTCCCTAAACCATGGTTAACACTAAACCCAGGTTTGGTTCAGTGATGGTTAATTGAAAACAGAAGTGAAACCTTGCAGCCTTGCTGTGGCTGTACCAGAGGAGAACCAGAAACTGAGCAGACTGCACTCCCATGACCCTGCGGTTCCAAACTGTAGTTTAGTGTTACATATGAACACAACCATTGGCTCTCTTGGGGGCAATGATAAGAGAGACAGGTGCGTTCTGCTATTCCCTCTTAAGTGGCATGTTCTGTACTTTGAGGAACAAAAGGGAACATCATTTGTAAGAGCTTCTTTGCCTTGCTTGCTTTGAATGCTGAACTGTCCTCAGAATGACCTTTTCCTTCAGCAAACTTTGTGGCAGACTTGCTTCTCAGCCTTGTGGTCCCAATCTTAGGGTGCATGCTCATCATTTTGGACCCTTAAACCACAGTCAAAGCTTCTTTCCCTCAAATAAATCTGGGCACGGTGGCTGACTCCCCACAGAGTTTTAATTCTCAGCAATCCTTTGAGGGGAAAGCATGCCACAAATGTGCTTTAAAGGTATAGCATATGAAACCTGTGGGTAGCATCATTAAGGTAGAGCTCATTTCCTTTGGGATGTGTCTTGCGGTCAACTCAACTTTTGGAAGATTCTCGACAAACTGTATCAGCCTGTGGAAAAATGCCCGTTGGGCACTTTTTAAATTACGTTTCAGGGCTTCCTGATCACTGTGGCTCAGTTATCCAAACATTTCCAGTATTATTATTTTTAAAACAATGCTTTTGTACTTCAGAGAGTTGCTCATCCCGGCTCTGAGAGGGCAAGAACAAGGCCAGAATGCTTGCTCAATCTCCTTGCTTGGAAACAATTTTTGTTTTTATTTCCTGGTCCCAGTCTATTTGATTGGATTTCAGAATTTGCCATCCAAGTCATTAGAACGTAAGAAGATTCCCAATGGCCCATCTAGGCTGTCATCCTGTTTGGGGAAGTTTTTAATGTTTGGTGTTTTGTTGTGTTTTTAGTATTCTGTTGGGAGCTGCCCAGAGTGGTGGGGTATAAATAATAAATTATTATTATTATTATTATTATTATTATTATTATTATTATTATTATTCTCACAGCAACCAACCAGATGCTTGTGGGAAGCCCAGAAGCAAGACACGAGTGCAAATCTCCTCTTGTGGTTTCCAGAAAGCACATTCAGAGGCGTGCTCCAGTTTAGCCACTGATTTCCATGGAAATCAGTCCAGTCTTCTGATGCCTGTAAATTGGACATTTGCCGTCCAAATGGCATCTAATTTGCAGGCATTCTTCTAATCCCTCAGGACATAAAACCTACTGGAATTTTGACAGGTTGAACAAAGGACTCCATATTGATAACTGAAATGACGCACACGGATCCAAACTTGCATGAGCTTTCCAATCTGCCTGTTTCAATGTTCTCTCCGCCTCTTCTCCCCGTAAAACCTTTTTTTTTTGGGGTGATCTCTACAGAGGCCCCGTCCGCACTATGCATTCAAAGCAGTATCACCCCACTTTAAACTACACTTTTCTGGGAAGGGGAGTTTGTTAAGGGTGCTTTGTGTGGTTTCGGAGACTCCTATTCCCATCACAGAGCTACAATCCCTCTTCCCAGGGAACTCTGGCAATTGTTGGACTATGAGGGGAAGTAGGGTATGCGTGGCGGTGTAAAAACTAGTCTACTTTGGTAAAAATTTATATTCATTGCTTCCTCCTGTTTCCCCCCTAGCCCAGTCCACCATTGGGATGGGGCCAGGGGTAGGGTTCAGCGATATATGGTTTTCAACATTGTGATATATCACCAGCTGAACCACAATATGCCAATATATCACGATGTCTGAAATAAGGATGGAGCTCTGTGGAGGCATCGGCTGGCTTCATAATAATAATAATAACAATAATAACAATAATTTTTATTTATATCCCGTCTTTCCCAGCTTAAGCCGGGCTCAGAGCGGCTAACAACATTAAAATGATACAACAGTCTAAAATCATTTCATTCTAAAATCAATTCAAATCAGATTGATGGCAACCATTGGGCTAGAGTTCTGTGAAGAATTACCAAAGGAGGAGGTCAGGCTGTGCCTTAGCCAAAGGCCTGGTGGAACAGCTCTGTCTTGCAGGCCCTGCGGAAAGATGTCAAGTCCCGCAGGGCCCTAGTCTCTTGTGACAGAGCGTTCCACCAGATCGGAGCCACAGCCGAAAAAGCCCTGGCTCTGGTTGAGGCCAGGCTAACCTCTCTGTGGCCTGGGACCTCCAAGATGTTTTAGTTTGAAGACCGTAAGGTCCTCTGTGGGACATACCATGGTTTTTCCTGCATCGTGATTTTTGCTGGCACCTGCTCTTGTGATTCGCTGCCCCTTGCAGATGGCAGGGGAGAATTGAGCCGGCCGAGTTAAAAGGGGCTGCAGGAATCGAGAGAAGCATTGGCTGGCTTCATGGTTTTTTCTGCATCGTGGTTTTTGCATAGCACACACATTGTGATTCGCAATATATTGCCAGGTCCAAAATTTTAATAAGGAATGGGGAAAATGCATAACTTTTCTTAAAGACCATTGTAAGCAGCTAAAATCGTTAGTAGGATTGGAATAGCACTTGTAGTGTAAGGTTGATTCTGGACATAATGGAAGAGGTAAAGGTTTTGTATTAGCATAAAAGATGTGGGCGGAATTGATTGATAATAGGACCCACAAAGGGGAGGATGAAAGTCCATGAGATTCCTTGGAATCTTGCTTTTATGATTTATGTTTGATATAACTCTGTAAAGTTGAAAAACCAAATAAATAAATTAAAAATATATATATTATGCAAGCAATATCATGATACGGACTTCGGTTTTGGATGATATATTGATATATCACCCAGCTCTGGTAGGTTACCCAGAAGGGAATGTGGACTTGGAATAAAAGAGGTTCCCAATCTGGATTCATGTTCTTCCATTCCTTTCAATATAAAACACATGGAAACAAACGGGGTGTGTTAATTTTGTTTTATAAACCCCTGCCCTCGTCAGTGGCGTAGCGTGGGGGGTGCAGGGGGGGCCAGCCGCACCGGGCGCAACATCTGGGGGGGGGGCGCGCTCGCACTCTCAGCTCTCTGCCCCTACCTGGCTCACTTACTCTCTCTCACTGCAGTGCTGGCTGTGCGAATCCGATCCGAGCCGCCGGGTCGCCGCCCACTGTGGAGGGGGGGGGGTGCCAGGCGTGCGGTGCAGAGAGAGAGAGCGAGGGACTATCTGAGGGAGGGACAGTGCAGCGGCCGCCCAGCGCAGTGCTGAGCACAGGAGAGAACCACACCAGACCAGCCCAGGCAGCAGCAAGAAGAAGCTGGCAGCGGCGGCAGGTTAGGGGTTAGGGGGCGCAAATTACTTGCCTTGCCCCGGGTTAGGGGGCGCAAATTACTTGCCTTGCCCCGGGTGCTGACAACCCACGGTACGCCACTGGCCCTCGTGCCGCTTGAGCCGCTCTGAAGTATTTTGCTTCTCCGCAGGTACGACTTCGCGACACAGTCCTCGCAGACGCTGTCTATCAAAAACGCCTGGTACTTTGAGCGCAAGTATCTCTTTGGCGCTTCCAAATCCTACTTCAGCGTCACTGTGGACGAGAATGGGCTTTGGGTGCTCTACCTCTCGAGGCCAGACGAGCACATCATGGTGGCGCACGTAGACATGGACACCTTCTCGGTGCTGCGGTACATCAACACCACGTACCCGCAGTCCAAAGCTGGCAATGCCTTCGTCGCCTGCGGGGTTCTGTACATCACCGACAAGAACCACACGCATGTCGCCTTTGCTTATGATCTCTGGAGGGAAAGGCAGCTGGACACCAGCTTTGAGTTGAAACTGTCGCTATCCGACGCAGGCTTTGCTTCCAAAGTTTCCCCAACCAAGCAGGACGATTCGTCGTTTGTGCCTGTTCTGGCCATGCTTTCCTATAACCAAGGGGACAAGCGCCTCTACACATGGGAGCATGGCTTTCTGATGCAATACCTTGTCCATTTTGTCGGCTGAATGCGCTTGGTACCAGTCCACGAGGGCCATCTTTGCCTGTCGCCAATATTGGAGATTCGGCTCTCCAAACCTTTCGGCGAAAACAATTGCACACCTCCCATTTGAGGAGAGTCGCAAAGCAATGTCCATACAGAGCAGCTTGTTCTCATCCCCCTTTGTGTCCCCAGTGTAGATGTTTAGATTACGTAGGCTTCTGTGGCTTTGCAGAACAAAGGCCACTCAATGTCGTAGCGAGTGGTGCATGCCGGCAGAAGCCCAGTGAGGCTTTTGTTTCGCAGAGAGGCTGTGGTGTGGGAGGAAGGCCCTTTCAAATGCCATGTGCTTCGAGCACGAATGGAGGCATGTGGCACCTCTCGTCAAAGGATCCCAGGAACGCGCCTAAAAGCCTGCAGCTCCCATACGGCGCTCCTCCTCATGACCTGGGTCACAATGGCACCATACATTTAAGGCATGCTTGGACCACTTTCGTGTTGGAGTGGTAGTTTTTGTTAAGGGTCCTGTGGATCAGAGGTCTTGGGTTGTCTTCTAGCAACCCCCGACACCCATTAACCGACTGCAGTTGCTGGATTTATTCTGGGAGGAGCCAGAGCTGTAAAAGTGGTGCAAGCATCCTTTTAAATGTATGGCTGGGGTCCACGCCAGCCATTTTTAAACTTGCGAGGGCTGTGCCCGGTGTTCCCTGCCCACTAGCACAAGGCTTTTGCATAGCAGGTGGGAGATTTTAATGTTGGGGAACAGTGGAATCCAATGCAACAGAAACTTGTTGCACAGCAGCGACCCACCTGCAGGCAAAGAAGTCCTCCTGCCGCAAAGCACCTTGCCAGCAGAAGAAGTATACCACTAAGTGACAAACGTCGGGATGCAACCTTCAGTTTATTGGTCTCTTGGCTGCGTGTGGCTGCTTAGGTGGTCATGCATATTGCTCTATATCAGCCTTTCTCAACCTGTGGGTCCCCAGATGTTGTTGAACTACAACTCCCATCATTGCTAGCTAGCAAGGCCAGAGCTCAGGGATGATGGGCGTTGTAGTCCAACAACATCTGGGGACCCACAGGTTGAGAACCGCTAAATGGTCTTATGGGCCATCTCATCGAACCCTGATCTCATTCTAGGATCTTGCAACTCTCACAGCAGGCTTGCGGCAGCTTTGGCCCTCCAGAAGTTGCCAGACGACGACTCCTGTCATTCCTAGCTTCCTGAGGCTGATAGGAGCTGTTGTTCAGGGACATATGGATGGCCACAGGTTCCTCACACCTGCCTTACAGCTTCTGCTCGAATATCTCATGACAAAGAGGCCACAATTGCCCTGAAGCAGCCTCTTATTTGCGTGACGTTTTTGCCAGAATAGGATGCCCTCCCATTTCAACTGGCTGTTGTTTTATGCTCTGGAGCAAAAGAGGGAGATGTATGTGGAACATACTGGGGGGGATGCTTCTTAAAACACCCCCTTCAACTCTCTTTAACATGATAGTCTCCAGCCCTGCTCTGACCACTGAAATGTGTCCTTGAATCCGAGATATCATTTTCAATTCTCCGTTGAAGTCATCCCCCCACTCCCAGCACCTTTTAGCTGTAATCTTGGCTGAATGTCTCTCTCTGTGTGTATATATTTCTCAACTGGGGCATAAAGATGCATGTATGAGAATCTTGGCAAATAAAGGGGACATTGGCCCAACTGGCATGGACTCCCTGACTCCTGTTGCAGCTGAACACGGCTGTTTTGGAAGGATGTGTCAAACGGTGATGGGAATGGCAGTGTTTGTTCCTGGCAGAGAAATGTTTCTCAAAGTGGGAAGTCTGCAAAAGTAATCCGTCAGAGGGCAACCTCTGGGAATGATCTGGGGTCAAACAAATGCCAGAAACAGCTACAGCTTCACCTACCATCGTGAAGCCAAAACTAACTTTATATGCATCCTTGCATTTAATGTGCAAGGCTTTTTCTTTTTAAAAATAAATAAATTAAAATAGCATTAGCAGGTAAGTGTGTGAAAGAGAATTGTACTCTGCGGAGGAATATAAGCCTTCCCTTTCATTTTTGACACTGCTCCTGAGGAAAATCCCTCTTCAAATAATGGGGGGGAAACCAAATGGAAGATGTAGACCCCCCTTTTTTATACACACAGAATTGCATGCAAGGAATAGGAGCCCAGCATTGCTGCAAGACGACTGTGTGCAAGACATGGGATCTGGGGAGAGGGGCAATATTATTATTATGATGCCTCTGCAGTAGATTGGAGGGGCATGAAGAGAGAGGAAGGTGTGTCCTCTCTGTGTTCTAGGATGCATCTGAAAGTTCACACATTATAAAATCGAAAATAGCACTTTGTTTTTTCTTCATGAAGCTTATAAGAACACCATGGGACGCGGGTGGCGTTGTGGTCTAAACCACTGAGCCTCTTGGGCTTGCCGATCGTAAGGTCGGTGGTTTGAATCCCCGCGACAGGGTGAGCTCCTGTTGCTCTGTCCCAGCTCCTGTCAACCTAGCAGTTCGAAAGCAAGTAGATAAATATGTACCGATGCAGCAAGAAGGTAAACGGCATCTCCATGCGCTCTTGTTTCCGTCATGCTGTTCTGTTGTGCCAGAAGTGGTTTAGTCCTGCTGGCCACATGACCCAAAAGCTGTCAGTGGACAAACACCGGCTCCCTTGGCCTGAAAGCAAGATGAGCGCCGCAACCCCATAGTCACCTTTGTCTGGGCTTAACTGTCCAGGGGTCCTTTACCTTTTTTTTATAAGAACACCGAGCTTTAGAATAGAGATGGAGAAATGCGGCCCCAGGGGCCTCTTTCTCTGGACCCACTTTGTACCCCTCCTTGAGTATATTTGCCTGGCCGTAAGGTGCCCTTGAGAAGCGGGTGGTGCTGTGGGTTAAACCACAGAGCCTAGGGCTTGCCGATCAGAAGGTCGGCGGTTTGAATCCCCGCGATGGGGTGAGCTCCCGTTGCTCGGTCCCTGCTCCTGCCAACCTAGCAGTTCGAAAGCACCTCAAAGTGCAAGTAGATAAATTGGTACCGCTCCGGCAGGAAGGTAAACGGCGTTTCTGTGCGCTGCTCCGGTTCGCCAGAAGCGGCTTAGTCATGCTGGCCAATAAAGCGAGATGAGCGCCGCAACCCCTGTGTCGGCCACGACTGGACCTAATGGTCAGGGGTCCCTTTACCTTTACCTTTAAGGTGGCCTTGAACTCATTCTTGCCTGGATGGAAAGTATAGAGGGGGGGAATGAAGTAACTAACCTGCTGTATTGTGCCACCCACTTTTGCCTCTGGCCCCACCCACTGGCATGTGGCCCCTGGAAAGTTGCCCCGAAGGGAAAGCAGCCCTCTGGATGAAAGGAGGTTCACCAGCTGAGCTGGGATAGCTCAGTTGGTAGAGCATGAGACTCTTAATCTCAGGGTTGTGGGTTGGAGCCCCACACTGGGCAAAAGATTCCTGTGTTGCAGAGGGTTGGACTAGATGACCCTTGGGGTCCCTTCCAATTCTACAATTGAAAGTTCTGGTTTTGACTATAAAGTGCCTTAAACAGCTCAGGACCGCAATACCTCAAGGACTGCCTCTTTCCATATTAACCTACCCTGGACCCTGATATCATCTTCTGAGGCCCTTCTTCGTGTGCCTCCTCCTCAAGAGGTTCAGAGGGTGGCAACAAGAGAACGGGGCCTTCTCTGCAGTGGCTCCCCATCTGTGGAATGCTCTCCCCAGGGAAGTTTGCCTGGCACCTTCATTATACACCTTTAGGCGCCAGGCAAAAACGTTCCTTTTTAACCAGTCTTTTGGTAGACCTGATGAACATCCCATACCCTTTTAAAATGTGGCTCTTTTTGGGGGGGGTGTATTATTGGGTTATTGCTTTTATTTTTATTTTATATACTGTGATTTTTTTTTATGTGAACCGCCCTGAGACCTCATATATTCCATATTAAACACCTGGGGGCAATTGTTGCTATTACGCCTTACAAAGTCTCACGCTACCACGACGACAAGGACATTCCGTGAAATAAAAGGAATTTATTTAACTTACAAAGGTAAAACTAACAAAGGACATTTGCTTTCCTTTCATATATATATATATACTTTGCAGCTTGCACTTAAAATTGCCTTTAGACAAAGGTGCATTTTACTCCATCTCATTCATATATATATATTTCTCATATATATATATATTTCTGATTTAGAATACAGCACAGACACATAAATTCTCACTGGAGGGGGAAAAAATACAATTTGTTAAACATTTAAATACACAGACATCAGCTCCGTTATATCTTGGTAAAGAACGTGTCTTCCTGTTTTACAACAGAGAAAAATACATCTAAGTATGATAAACAATAGCTGGTATATTACAAGCAAACAATATTGACCTCTGCATAGTTTATACAATATGCCGTGGAAACAGTTCAAGATTACCAATTTTGTCAACTATTTACTAGCTGGCCACATGTAAGCCTGACATTCATCTGAAATGTGGCATGGGTCTATATCAGTAGTTTCTTCTACAGCTTTGCTTTAAGAAAGATCAATCTGTATGGTTTTTTCCCCTTCCTTCTTTTGCTTTTTTTTTTGCCCTACGTAAAAATAAAACTCAGAACTCAAAAGGATGACTAGAAAGAGGTTTCCTGTTCACAACAAACACTTAGTGCTCACAAATTACATTCCTAACGCAAAAGGCAGGACTCGAAATAATGGCAGGGGGAAGGAGTAAGGTGGAATCTGATATTAGGAAAATCACGGCGCCTCGGATGAAAACAGAGACCTGTGTTGCATTCTCTCCCACCCTCACCTCTCAGTAGTGACTTGAACTGATGTCATAATGTGGCTTGGTTTCCTGCCCTGTCCGGCCAGTGGTATGGATTGGAATGTGAAGAAAGAAATGCAACAAATCGTATCGGGACAGTGGTCAGCTGTACCAAACGTTAGGAAAGGGAAAGGGGGAGAATGCCACAGGGCCTCCGTTTTGGTGGGCGGCCTGGTCTGTTTCAAAACGGCTTCAGCACAAACAGACAGAAAATCAAAAGTGGCATACGATTCCAAGGAAAATCCCACAGGTTCCGAGAAATGTTATTCTGTGCAAATTACAGTACTCCAACGGTGCATTAATGCTAATTCTGGGAGGGGGAAACATAATAAGGGAGTCTCGGCATCAAATAATATACACATCAGCCCACAGTACATTCCCCATTGCACACAGCTTCACGGATTGTGTGGTAGTCACATTTTCATAGTGGCATGACCCAAAATAATAATAATAATAAATAACAACGACATCAACAATGTAAAATCACGCTCACTTCGAATACCCTTCATTATAGCAAATCATTTTCAAAATTGGAGGGCGGGGGGCGGTTTGCAGACATGCTTCAACTTAGCGGCAACGATTTGGAAGAGAATATCCTGAAAAGTACATCAAAAATAGCTTACTTTTAGGGATTTTGCTGCAACTGCAGGAGAATAAGCATCTTTTTGCTTACTTTAAGTAAACAAGGCTCATGGGTCACAGAGCACAAGCCCATCGGTCACTCTGCAAGGGACGTTGGCGCCCATACAGTGCATGCATTCCCAACCCATCAATTCATAAACGCAGTGCTTTAAACGAGAAAAAAATAAAATAAAGGTGTGGGGGTGTGTGTCGAAACACTGCTCTTCCTCTTAACTCAACTATATAGCAACTAAAGGCTGCAATAATTAACTCTCGATTATGAAGCGTGGCGACACCCCTTCTTAAACGCTCGCTATGCCACGGTACCGGTTCCAGCCACGTTTCTCGGACAGGGAATGGCGGCGGCAGCAGCAAAGTCTACAGAATGTCGCAGAGGCTCGACGGGATGCTGAAAGCGTTGGGCAGAACTCGCATCTTCAGGGTACCATCCGCTCCACAGGAGAAGATGCGGTTGCCTTGTGCCATCTCAATCTGCATGACTCCGGTGCTGAGGTTTCGGAAGATGGACTGCTTGGCGTGTTCGTGCTTAAACGAGTGGATCAGACCGTAGCCTGTCAGCCTCCACACCTGCAAGAAGAGAGGGCGGACAAGGACCTTGTCAGTCGATTTTGGGGACCCAGGTGATCTCATTTTCCCCCTCTAACGGAACAGCTCGGTGGTAGAGCTCGTGTTTGGTATGCAGGTGTACCTAGGTTCAATTCATGCCATTTCCAGTTAGTAAATACCAGGTAACAGGTGACAGTAAAGGTGTCTCTCCTGGAGACCTTGGAAAGGTAAAGGTCCCCTGGATGGTTAAGTCCCGTCAAAGGTGACTACAGTGGTGCCCCGCAAGACGAATGCCTCGCAAGACGAAAAACTCGCTAGACGAAAGAGTTTTCCATTTTTTGAGTCGTTCCGCAAGACGAATTTCCCTATGGGCTTGCTTCACAAGACGGAACGTCTTGCGAGTTCTTGCGAGTTTGTTTCCTTTTTCTTAAAGCCGCTAAGCCATTAATTGCCGCTAAGCCGCTAATAGCCGTGCTTCGCAAGATGAAAAAACCGCAAGATGAAGAGACTCACGGAACGGATTAATTTTGTCTTGCGAGGCACCACTGTATGGGGTTGCGGCACTCATCTTGCTTTCAGGCCGAGGGAGCCGGCGTTTGTCCGCAGACAGCTTTTGGGTCATGCGGCCAGCACGACTAAACAGTGTGTGGCGCAATGGGACACTGTGATGGAAACCAGAGCGCATGGAAACATCATTTACCTTCCCACCACAGCGCTACCTATTTATCTACTTGCACTGGTGTGCTTTCGAACTGCTAGATTGGCAGGAGCTGGGACAGAGCAACAGGGGCTCACACCGTTGTGTGGA
This sequence comes from Podarcis bocagei, assembly GCF_964188305.1. NCBI lineage: Eukaryota > Metazoa > Chordata > Lepidosauria > Squamata > Lacertidae > Podarcis > Podarcis bocagei. Next base: position 12,113,425 of record NC_138139.1, read on the forward strand.
TTCGAACCACCGAACTTCTGATCGGCAAGCCCAAGAGGCTCAGTGGTTTAGACGACAGCTGCTAGGTAAGAGAGACAATATTGGGCCTGGGTGTACAAATGGTCTAGACCTGGTTTAAGCCAGTCTTGTTTAAGCCAGTCTGGTTTAGGCACAGACAGGCTTAGCCTCCATGAATTTGCCTATCCTCTTTCTTTTTTAATTTTATTTATACTTTTCAGGTTTGTACATTTCACTAATTTTACAATCATTTTAACCTTTCAAAACTTGACTTCCTTTCCCCTCTTTCTGCGGTTCCTTAAATTTATTTTTAATATCTTCCGCATATCCAAATTAACTAAATTTGCTCATTTATGCATCTACTTTAAATATATACTCTTGTAAAACTGCAGGTTATGACAATAATCCTGCCAATGTTTTTATCTGTCTACAATTTATATGTAAATATTCAATAAACCATTTCCATTCTTTTATTTAAAAAGTTTGTTATCTTGATTTCTTATTCTTCCAGGAAGTTACCTGCCCAATCCTCTTTCAAAGCCTCCAAGTTGGTGGCTGACCCTGCTTCCTGTGGCAGTGAGTTCCATAGTTTTAACTATGTACTACGTGAAGAAGTACCGTATTTTTCGCTTCATAAGATGCACCTTTTTCCTCCTAAAAAGTAAGGGGAAATGTCTGTGCGTCTTATGGAGTGAATGTGTGGTTGATCACTAGCTCCCTTACCGGCCCCGCCCCCTTGCCCAGGCCTCCATTGTTGAATGTTCTGCAAGGAGGCTGTTTGTTTCCCCAGCGACATGCGACTGGCTGATGAGATTATCTGTCTGGAAACTGCAGAAACGGCTCCCTTTCCTTTCCTAAAGAAACTGCAGAACTGTGAGTTGAACCCCATAAAAACAGGATTTTTTCCCTTTGCAAAGTAACTCAACAACTTTGAGCTGATCCTCAAAAAAGGGACTTTTCCTCTTTGCAAAAGAAGCTGTACAACTGTGAGCTGATCCCCCCAAAAACAGGGCTTTCCCCCTTTCCTCCTCTAAAAACTAGGTGTGTCTTATGGTCAGGCGCGTCTTATGGAGCGAAAAATACAGTACTTTCTTTTGTCTGCCCAGAGTATTCATAGAATCGTAGAGTTGGAAAGGGACTCCAAGGGTCATCTAGTCCAAACCCCTGCAATGCAGGAATCTTTTTGCCTAGTGTGGGGCTCAAACGCACGACCCTGAGATTACGAGTCTCATGCTCTACCGACAGAGCTATCCGGATGAAGGTGGTGGATGGAAGTCACTGCATGCACCTCAATTTTGAGGAGCGGAGCAGTCAGCCTTGCAGAACGGGGCAACACCTGCACCATTTTTCTATGCAGTGCACACAAAATGTCTTTTGCCAACCTGTATCAGAGGTTACAAGGGACGCGGGTGGCGCTGTGGGTTAAACCACAGAGCCTAGGACTTGCCAATCAGAAGGTCGGTGGTTCGAATCCCCGTGACAGGGTGAGCTCCTGTTGCTTGGTCCCTGCTCCTGCCAACCAAGCAGTTTGAAAGCACGTCCAAGTGCAAGTAGATAAATAGGTACCACTCCGGCAGGAAGGTAAACCGCGTTTCCATGTGCTGCTCTGGTTTGCCAGAAGCGGCTTTGTCATGCTGGCCACATGACCTGAAAGCTGTACGCCGGCTCCCTCAGCCAATAAAGCGAGATGAGCGCCGCAACCCCAGAGTCGGTCACGACTGGACCTAATGGTCCGGGGTCCCTTTACCGTTACCTATCAGAGGTTACAGAGCACAAGCTCGCCTGAACTTCCGCTTACCTTCACATTGCCTTCTGCGGAGCCCGTGCAAAAGCACTCTTCGGAAGAGTCGAGGGCGAGCGCCTTGATCGAAGAGTCGTGGGCTTGGAAGGTGTGCAGGGCCTGCCTCTGTCGGATGTCGAAGATGGAGATGTGCCCTTTCCTGCCTCCCGAAATCAGCAGCTGGTGCTTGGGTGCGTACTGTAGCACGGTGGCACCGTGATCGTGACAAGTGAAGGCTGAGCGACGAAACAAACGACCAAGCAAGCTTTTAGTACAGTGCTACCTCGGTTTTTGAACAGCTTGGTTCCTGAACAACTCGGAACCCGAATGCTGCAAACCCAGAAGTAGGTGTTCCAGTTTTCGAATTTTGCCCCGGAATCCGAACGTGCTCCTGAGCGTCCGTTTTTACTGTTTTGCAGCAAATTTGAGTCCCCCGCACAGTAATTCAGGCTTTTTTGCTCCTGTTTTACCCTTAAGCAGCAAATTTATCCCCCCATCATATTTAAGGCTTTTTTGTGCTTTTTTTTTTTTACAACAACAGTAGTAGTAGTAATAATAATAATAATAATAATAATTGTCAGGGAATTGCCATCAGTGGCACGGGAGAAGGAGAGGGTCTCTGATTCTGCAGGGGAAGGTCCCAGCGCTAGAGGGAGACTCAGCTGGGAAGAAGGGGAAGGGAATAAGTGTAACACCAGGGATCCAGGAGAGCAACGGGACAGGGAGGTGCAGGGGCTCCAGGACTCTTCGTTGGAAGTTAGCGAGGAGAGCCCAAGCACCCCATTGCCCACGCCCACCCTGCGCAGGAGACTCCCGCGCAGTGAGAGGCGGAGACGATTGGGCGTCAAACAACTCATATGTTGGCAGCGCTTTAAGAAACGCCCACAGACAGATTCTACGAGTGACTAAGGGCAGCCACGCAAATATGGGCTGCGTAGTCCGGAGGGTTTAACCAGGCAATCCGATGCTCAAACGGAGCAGGATTACGCACGAGTAACTGCCAACCATTATAATAATAATAATAATAATAATAATAATAATATAAAAGGTTCATCCTCCCCATCCACTGGCCATGTTGGCTGGCACCCATGGGCATCAGTGTCTAAAACCAGCAATTTGTATCTGAGTTGACAGTACCTCAGTGGTGGCAGGCATCTGTGAGGTTAGTGGGGCAGAAGGCAGTGAACCCAAACGGTAGGTGGAGCCAAAACCAATGAAAAGCACAGCTGCCCTGTGATTGGCTGTAGGTATGACAGCTGGCAAGCGGTGGCTGGTAGAGGGCTGGCTGCGATTGGTGGAGCAGTGCCCCATTTGCCTTAATGGACCGGCCTCCACTGCTGTACCTGGCATGACTGCCAGCGGCAAACATCGGGGCACCTCCAACAAAAATATGAGCTTGTGGAGCACATGATCGCTAGCAAAAGGGCAGTACACACCACCATCCGCAGGACTAAGCAAGACTCCTAACCACAACTTCCAGGAATACAGGAACGCATCTCAAATCACTTGCACATCACAGAGCTAATACAAAGATGTATTGCAATAAACCTACCATGTATGAGGCTGTTGGATGGTGACACCAAGGTGTCCCACAAACACACATTTCTGGGAAGAAGAAAAGACACGCAAAAATAAAATTAGTATTGCTTATTCTCCACGTGTACCGATCGCTCCTTCCTCCCATTTTTTTTGCCCTTTGGACAGACCTGTTGTCACTGGACTGCCCAGAGGTGGCTACCAGACTCGAAGAGGTAATGAATGCAAAGTCACTTGTGGTTTTGCTGTGGCACTGCCAGCTCTGAAAAAGAAAGCAGAAGAGACACAGAAATGCTATCAGCCACGAGGTACGAAAGGGCTCGCGCCAACTTCAGAGGGTTCTGCGACATCATCATCACAAGCAAAACAGTCGGGAACACAAATGTTATAGCTACAGATGAACAGCGTAATGGCAGCTTGAAAACGAACAGGAAATGGAACAAAGCAAGCAATTAACCCTCTCATTTATAACTGCCATTTCTCTTTCTGCAATTGCTGAGAAGATAAACAATAATGAAAAATGTGAAAGTCTTAAAGGACATTGCACTCATAAATTAAGGGTTTCCTGTGCCTTGCAAAGTTCAAAAACCAAACCATGGTTAACCATCTAGTGCAGGCAGGGCCATAACCCAAGAAACATGGGTTTGCTTCTTTTGTTTGAAACACTTTGAAAACCACCTTTCATCATGATGGATTCTAGGGCGATGTACAGCAATATAAATAGAACAGAATAAAACATCACAACTGGCATCTTTCCTTAAGAGAGTAAAATGAAGGGGCAACAGAACACTTAAACTATAAAACATATGAAGCCAGGAGGCACCATAAGACAAATATAAATGCCTGGGCGAAGACGAATGTCTTGCTCTGATACTGCAAATGTTGGTTCCTTGGGAGGGTGTTCCAAAGAGCACCCCCCTAAAAGGCTTCCCCCTTTCTATTTGTGTAACCACACAGTTGCTCTATGTTTAATTTTATTTAAACATTTCATTAAGGAGCTCAAGGTGTACAGAGGTCCCCTTGTCTCCATTTTATTCTCACAACAACAACTGTTAGGCTGAGAGTGAGTGAGTGGCTGGCCCAAGGTCACCCAGTGATCGGGTGGGGATTTGAACCCTGGCCCTTTGGGAGTTATTCCAACACTCCAACCATTACACCACTCTGGCTGTATGTGTTGATTACAAAGGGATAGTAGATTATTTACACTCTGCATCCCAAGGTATTAGTCGCCTCCCCACACCCACAACTGAGAACAATCTTTAAACACAGAACGATAAATCTCCCTCTGCTTTTTGTCTAACTTCCCTTGGGAAGAAATATATATGATTTTTTATTATTACGGTCACAGGGCAGTTCCAGCTCACTTACAATATCAGGAAAATCATAAAACACAGCAGGAATACATTGAATTGCAGTTGGGTATAACAGAGACAATTCAGATACAGCGGCAGTTAAAAATATATATTAAATCTTGATCACTAAAATATAACCTAAAATTGTCATTTAAAACCTTAATCATTTTGGTAGTACAGCTTGTTCCCTACGTTTTATGGCAGTCGCACAGAGTTTGGCCACCCTTAGCGTGATCTCTAGATCCTTGTCCTCTAGAAGAAATATATATACTTATCTGAATAAGTGTGCATGCACACAATAGCTTATACCCAGAACAAACTTAGTTTGTCTCTAAGGTGCTACTGGACATTTTATATAAAATTTTTATATATTTCGACTGCATCAGACCAACATGGCTAACCTGAATCTATTCCCTTAGGAAGGTCCATGTCACCTCCTGGGAATCAGAGTTCAAAAATCAAGTTCAAATCTGCATGCATTTAACACTGCCCTTTACAGAAGCTGCTCTCCAGGTGCTGCAGAACTTGCAACTTCCATCAGTCCCAGACGATGGTCAGGAATGAGGAAGGTTGAAATCCAAGGCATTTGGAGGCCACTAGGTTGGGGAAGACTGCTGACGGTACACCGAAGAGGCAATTCGAAACTTGCAACCAAATTGACTCCTTGGATTTCCTACTTTGAGTTTTCCTAAAACTTGGGGAGTGGGACCAGAAATGAGGTGACTCAAAATAAAAACTTGGCTTGATTTACTTACCAGATAAGGTTTAGGATTAGTTGCAGTTTGGTTTACTTGCCAGATACTTAAGAATCCCTCTCCATCAGCCACACCACACTGCAAGAGACAGACGCCACTCATTTCATAACAGAATTCTTGACTTTTATGAAAACGGTGTCAAGAGCAGCTATTTTTTCAGTAACCAGGGCCTATATTGCTACTGTTATTCCAGGCTACTGTCACGGAGGGGTTGGACGCAGAGGAATGGTGGGAGGAACCAGCTGGGAAACCACCAAGTGGAGAAGGCTCGGAGACTGGGGAGTGGTGGTAGGACAGCAGTGAGTGGTCAGAGGGAGAAGACTGGGAGGAGGAGGTGCTGGAAGCTGAAGGGGAACAGGGCTTAGTGAGCAGGGAGAGTCTGTGGCAGAGAGAAGTTCAGAATTAGAGGCGGAAGCTGAAGCAGGAGAGGAGGGAGGCCAACAGGCAGAGATGATTTAGATTTGTGAAGTGTCACAGGTGTCTCCCTGTCCTACTGCGACAAGCCCCCCTCCCCACTTGTCTCCCAGAATCAGAAGAGGCATAAAAAGGGCAGAGGAGACGTTGGCTTCACACAGATGCAGTCACTGATTGTTTGGGGGAATCCCCGGAAAGGAGGGGACTTAGGCAGATGTGGGGAGGCAGGGGCCTTCAGTCTCAGCAATTGATCCATGGGGGAAGACCTACCAGGGGTGAGCTGCTGTGCTCATGACACTCTGCCAGCCTGTGCAGATCATATTTTTGCTAATAAAGAGTTAACCCCAACTTGCACAGTGTGATTCACTGCTGGCTTGCTCCCGACAGCTACGCACTTAACATTTTCTTAAATTCCAACTTTTTGCAGCTGTTAGATGGGATAGTTTATTAGAGACCAGGAACCATCACTTTGGGCCAGAAATGGGGACACTTGTGGCCCTTCAGGTGTTGTTGAGACTACAACTCCCAGCATCCAATGACATTTGGATGGCCACAGATGCCTCATCCCTAGATGGGCATGCGGTCTGAGGTTGCAGAAGGCAGCTCCCTATTTCCCTTTGATCACAGCTCTGTGGTCAGCACAATTTTGTGTTCGTTCTCTTTTTTAGAAAATGCTTGTGACCGAAGTTTTACAATGGACTTTTCAGTAATGCTCGTTAACAAACTCTTAACACAGCTTGTTGCTGTATTTATGCTTCTTCCATTCAACATCTTTTACCTCTACTGGTGTGACTAGTCCTATTCTAATGACTGCAGAACACTGTCCTTTAAGGAAAGGATCTGCAGAACAATAAACAATCCAGTCCTACTAAGCACTAAGCCCCATGAAGTTCAATGGGATTTAATCCCAGGTAAGCAGGCCAGAGGAAGCCTGAGTGCTGATTCAGAAGTACAAATGGGACCACTCACCTTATTGCCCTGAGAATTAAAATACAATCTAGTAACTCGTGCATTGCCTGCTTGTCGGAAGCACACCAACTGTTGTGGCCTTGTCCATTCAAACATCCGGACGCTACCATCCTGGGCTCCTGTAAGGTCTGAGAAACACACCCACAAGAGACCAAGTTAACACTTCACTAAAGGAAAGAAGAAAATGCAGTAGATCGCAATTACTATACCCCTATTTCCTGCTCCTATGAAATCTGCTCCAACTACTTTCTCCCTGTTTCCTAACTTTTTATCCCCAATCTTCAATCTGCTAAAAACTTTTTAGAAAAGTCAGCAGGAAAATTCATATGCATTTCTGCACATATTTCTCCTAACAAATGCGTTTTTTGGTAAACAAATCTGCCCAATATGCATGGTTTGAAAGTGATTTCCCCTAAAATACAAAAATACTGTATCTTACTTTCGATGATGTACACATTTTTCTGTCTACTTTGCCCCCCCCCCACATGCACAACTTCTGTATTCCTTTTTTGGTGGGAGAACTGCGCAGCAAGACTGGGAGAAGGAAATCAAAAGATGGCTGCATCTCAGTTTGTGTACTGGGCCAGGAATTGCAGATTAGTTAGACTCCCACGGAATTGCAAACATATTACATTTCTCTCCCCCCCCCCCCCCGTTATTTCTCCCGCAGTTAGAACTGCTGCACAGAAATTACTCACAATACTGATGGACTGGATGGGAAGTCATTCTCTTAACGTTATTCAAATTCCGCTTGATGAGCTTAATGCGAAAGAAATTGAAACCATAATCAATCCACTTTTTCTACAAGTCTGGACAATAATACTCAAGAGTAAGAGATTACAGTGGTACCTCGGGTTACATACGCTTTGGGTTACAGACGCTTCAGGTTACAGACTCCACTAACCCAGAAATAGTACCTTGGGTAAAGAACTTTGCTTCAGGATGAGAACAGAAATCGTGCTCCGGCGGCACGGCAGCAGCAGGAGGCCCCATTAGCTAAAGTGGTGCTTCAGATTAAGAAGAGTTTCAGGTTAAGAACGGACCTCCGGAACGAATTAAGTACTTAACCCAAGGTACCACTGTATGTGGGTTCTGGTGTCTTTTCGTATTCAGATGTCCTAAACTTCCCTACACTAATTTGGAAGCATCTCTCAGTGAACTTGGTGCGATTTATATCTGAGTGGATCAGAGCAAAATCTCATATTTCAGCTCAGAGGCTGTATGTCTCTGCATGTTATGGCTGCAGGTTCAAAACTACCATACATGTCAGCTATTGCCATGTAGTCATCCCTTTATGCATGAGAGCTTATCATGTGGATAAAGCTGTTTTATTTGTAAAAATAAAGAAGAAATAAAGAAATGTAAAAAGAAAGAAGGTTCTTTTTATCATATGTGGTGGTCTTGTGGTAAGGTTAAAGCTTACTCGGAAATGATATATAATGAATTGAAAAGGATGTTCAAAATAATCTTCGTAAAAAACAAACAAACCGAGAAGTTGTTTTTTTGGGGGGTGGGATTATAGGGACAGAACTACCTAAACTGTATAGAAACTTATTCATGTATGCGACTACAGCAGCAAGAATGCTACTCGCCCCAAAGTGGAAAGAAGCAGAAGTCCCAGCAGAGGAAGAATGGATACAAAAACTTATGGAATATGCAGAAATGGCAAAACTTACCGGAAGAATAAGAAATCAAGATAACAAACTTTTTATAAAAGAATGGAAATGGTATATTGAATATTTACAGATACGGTAAATTGCAAACAGATAAAAACATTGGCAGGATTATTGTAATAACCTGCAGTTTCATAAGAGTATATATTTAAGGTAGCAAATTAAATGAATTGGGATATGCAGAAGATATTAAAAAATAAATTTAAGGAACTGCACAAAGAGGGGGGAGGAAGTCAAACTTGGAAGTGTTAAAATGATTGTAAAATTAATGAAATGTATAAACCAGAAAAGTATAAATAAAAACTTTAAAAACATTTGTGCCACCTCAGATCTTTTTGATTTTTTTTGGGGGGGGGGGAGATGTCTGTGTGTGTGTTGGGGGGGGGGACACAACCATTTGCAGTGGTGTGAGGAAAGCATCTTGATCCATGAGCTGAGTTGCTGCACATGGCTATTTTGGCAAAGGGAGCAATTTCAAAGCAGCCTCCGTGCCCTGGTTGTACAAAGCATGGTTTGTCGGCCCTAACTTCTCAGCAGCAAAGATAAAATAAAATTTAAAAAATTGAACATGTTGGTCATTTTATCCTGCACACTCTCCCACCTCCAAACATTCTTGGCACATCCTGCTATGTGAAAGAAAATGCAAACTGCATTAGGCATCCTGGAGTTAAACAGCGCGTGGTTTTTCTATGATCAGGACATCCTTTACGATGGGGTAAAACTTGCAATTAATTTGGCATGTGTTGCCATCTAGTGGCCATTACACCATCTCATATCTTTTATGGAATTAAGGGGGCACAGGGACGACAAAGGGCTGTATCCAAAGCTCCCTGTTTGTTAGCACACTAGGAGACAGATATAATAATAGAATTGTAGAGTTGGAGGGGCACAGAGGGTCATCTATTCCAACCCCCTGCAATGCAGGAATCTCAACTAATGCATCCATGAGAGATGGCCATGACAAGTGAGTTTTAATTGTTGAGCAACAGAGAAATCCAGTGGAAAAACTTGGGCAACAGATCGCACTACTATTGTGCAAACAAGTTATCAGCAACCTTCTTATGTAAGTAAAAAGGTAAAGGACCCCTGGATGGTTAAGGCCAGTCAAAGGCGACTATGGGGTGCAGTGCTCATCTCGCTTTTAGGCCGAGGGAGCCAGCGCTTGTCTGCAGACAGCTTTCTGGGTCATGTGGCCAGCAGGACTAAACTGCTTCTGGCGCAACGGAACACCGTGACAGAAACCAGAGCGCATGGAAACACCGTTTACCTCCCCGCCGGAGCGGTACCTATTTATCTACTTGCATTTTGATGTGCTTTTGAACTGCTAGGTTGGCAGGAGCTGGGACAGAGCAACGGGAGCTCACCCTGTCATGGGGATTCAAACTGCCAACCTTCCGACTGGCAACCCCAAGAGGCTCAGTGGTTCAGACCACAGCGCCACCTGTGTCCCTACCTGCTTATGTACTGTCTTGCCACAGCAATGTTCCACAATGCTTGCTATCCATGGTTGCTAGACATGATGACTATTGCTTTGCCTCCACTGCTGGAGGCTGAATGCAGGGACCAGGGAGGGCTTTTGTGCTTGGATCCAGCTTGCGGGTTTCCCCACAGGAACCTGCTTGGCTCCCAGTACGTTTCCGAGCACAATTCAAAGTATTGGTGCTGACCTTTAAAGCCCTAAACGGCCTCAAAGGCCCAGTATACCTGAAGGAGCGTCTCCACCCCTATCATTCTGCCCGGACACTGAGGTCCAGCGCTGAGGGCCTTCTGGCAGTTTCCTCACTGCAAGAAGTGAAGCTACAGGGAACCAGGCAGAGGGCCTTCTCGGTGGTGGCGCCCGCCCTGTGGAACACCCTCCCACCAGATGTCAAAGAGATAAACAAATACCTGACATTTAGAAGACATCTGAAGGCAGCCCTGTTCAGGGAAGTTTTTAATATGTGACATTTTGATGTATTTTTAATCTTTGTTGGAAGCAGCCCAGAGTGGCTGGGGAAACCCTGCCAGATGGACGGGATACAAATAATAAATTATTATTATTATTATTAATTATAATTATAATTAGCCACTGTCTGAACAGGATGCTGGACTAGACTGGCCACTAGTCTGACCCGGCAGCCTCTTCTCACGTTCTTAAAGTGGCTTTAACTTAGAGCTGCAATGAGTGCAACCCAGGCTTGTTTGAAAACCTGTGGTGTGGCGGATTAGAACAGCCACACGGAGACACAGTCACTTACCACGCCAGCTCCAGTACTTGTTTGCCCGCTGCCCAACCATGGCATAGACGAAGTTGACGAAGAGGAGACAGGCTGCATCTGAGCCACCGCAAAGGACGCCGTGCTCGACTGCGTGAGCGTCGTGGTGGAGCCACGGAAGTCGAGGTCGTCCGAACTGAAAAGGTGAAAAACAGACCTAGTTAAGATCTAGTTACTTTGTCTTAAGAGAAAGTTGGTGCGACACTGGCTGCACCTACGCTTTTCACAACGGATAATGCAGTATATGTCAGGGGACTGCCATCAAGATAGGGGAGGGAGGCAGGAACGTACAGGCAGTCTCCCCCTTTGCTGAGCAGCAACACCTCGTCAGAGACTGGTGAAGGCGAAGCCTCAGGAGAAACGGAGGAAGAGAGAAAGGGGTGTGTGTGTGAAGCAAAGGCTCACACAGGCTGAGATGAGCCACAACACTGCTCCCAAGGAAACAGAAAGGGGGACTGACGTGCCGCTTCCGTCGCATAGTTTTTGCAAGGGAATTAAACATAAGGAAAAGAAGAGGAGAGGGGGGTTGCCCCGGCTTTTGTGCCGGAGGGGAAACCGGAAGAAAGCACTCTTGGAATCTGCTAGTGATTGAGGCAGACATGGATTTTGGACTTCTGCACTGTACATAGTTTTGCACCAATAAAACCTGTAAAAGGCAGGTTGGAGTCCTGGCTGTTTACTTTGTGAGCAACTATACGCATTCCTGACAGTATATCTGCAGGGCAATCCTACCGTTTATTCGGTCAGAGTTGGGAGTGGGGAGATGCAGAGGCAGAACAACTGTCATGGGCACTGCCCTGATCGTTCGCTACAGGCAAGACAGTAGGAGGTGTTGGAAAGCTTCTTCCTTCTTCCTCCCATTATCAGTATGAAGTAATCTAGGAAGCTTACTTGTGTAATAGCACTGTATTACCCACACTAACCGACAGCAGTTTTCCAGGCTTTCAAACAAGGGACATTTCCACCGCTAACTGGAGATGCTGGATATTGAACCTGAGACTTGAGCGTGCAGACACCAATCTGGAACCTCTCCTGATTCAGATCTTACAATGAAGTAGAGCTGTGTGCTATCAGTGTAAAGGGACCCTGACCATTAGGTCCAGTCGTGACTGACTCTGGGGTTGTGGCGCTCATCTCGCTTTACTGGCCTAGGGAGCCGGCTTACAGCTTCCGGATCATATGGCCAGCATGACTAAGCCGCTTCTGGCGAACCAGAGCAGCGCATGGAAACGCCGCTTACCTTCCCGCCGGAGCGGTACCTATTTATCTACTTGCACTTTGATGTGCTTTCAAACTGCTAGGTTGGCAGGAGCAGGGACCGAGCAATGGGAGCTCACCCCGTCACAGGGATTTGAACCGCCGGCCTTCTGATCGGCAAGTCCTAGGCTCCGTGGTTTAACCCACAGCACCACCTGCGTCCCGTATGCCATCAGTGTACTTGGTGGCTATTCCAAAATGCCTTAGGACTGCTCCCAATGGTTTCATATAAATGTTAAATAGCACTAGGGAAAGGATAATATGCTGAGGAATCCCATAGAACAAGTGCCAGGGGTCCGAGGAACACTCACCCAGGCTACTCTTTGGACACAGCCCTGGAGATACGGACAGAACCACTGTCATACGGTGCCTCTAGTACACATCCCATCGCATGTCCAATGGTATCAAAAGCCACTGAGAAACCATGCAGAACTAACACGGTTGTACTCCTCCTGTCCCTTTCATGATAAAGGTCATCCAACTGGGCAACCAAGGCCAATTTGATTGTGTGTGAACCCAATTTGAAGTGGATCTAGATAATCTGTCTCTTCCAGGAACACCTGCAGTTGCCTGTAACCAAATAAAATACTGGAGGATACAGGCAGGGTACGGAAGAAACACATTGTCTGTATGCCTGTCTGATCCTAACCCCCATTTTCGCTGGCCAGGTTTAATTCAAGTCCATCAAACCTCCTTTGGGGAAGGTTCTCAGGCAGGGTGGAAGGAGAAAGAACTTGCTCATGTGAAGACCACCTGGTGGAAACCCTTACACATATGGTTCTTAATTGTAAACTATATGCTGATCTCCGTCAGCAATTTCTAGATCAACTCTGTATACCCAAATGGAAACCAGAGTTGGAGGTCATACATTTTCTATTACTGGGGAATGATCAGGAGCTCACCAAGTTAGTGGCTAAATATCTCTATTTGGTTTTTTGTCATGAAATACACTGCAGATGCCTGACCTCCCTGGAGACCTAGAGATGCGGCGATAGACTGCTCTGCCTCCTTTCTTTTAGCAAATGTTTTGTGCCACTGGGGAAGTGGTCATTCTGTATTGATTTGTTTTGAATGTTTGTATGTGATGCCAATAAAAGGTTTGATGATAATGATGATAAACTGCTTTTGATCAGAAAAATGAAAGATCAGGAGTAGCTGGGCCTATAGATCAGGCTTGTGGAGGGACGCAGGTCACACAGAAAGCCTGCTCATTCACAGAAGATCAAAGTATATGCAATGCGTTCTCAAGTTATGCAGAACACAAGGCACATCCCCCCCCCCTGCATTTCCATAAAGAGCCTCTGTGAATAATGCAGTCTTGCCAATGCATTCTGCACCAGCTACCACTTCTGTATCAGACACAACAGCATATTTTAGGTATTTATTATGCATTCAACTCTCCAGTTAAATAGAACCGCGAGGCATGAATAGCCAACCTTTTAGATTCTCGGTCAAACTCCTCTCCAATCCATATGTAAGACTGAGCAGCCAGCAGGGCTGTGACATCAAGTTCCTGAACATCATGCGTAGAAGCTAACACTATCTCGTTGATGTTTGCCTGCACAGCACAAAAGAGAGAAGCGAGACGCTTTAAGCCCTGGGCCCTACGGCAAGCACAAGGACATTTGAAAAGCAGTAACTTTACTTAATAATGTTTATTTGTTGCACTTACATCCCGCATACTTGGTTCTTCAGCCACATCCGCACCCAATTAATCCCCACAATAACCCTGCGAGGTAGATTAGGCTAAGAGGCAATGACGCCCGTGAGCTTCATGGCCAAATGAAGATTTGAACCCTGGTCTCCCAGCTCTTAGTCTGACACTGAACCACTACACCACACTGGCTTTAAAGCAGTGGTTCCCAACCTCTTTTTGGCCATGCCCCACCTAAACATCTCTAAAATCCTGATGCCAACCCGCCCCCCGGTGACATATAATTCTTATGATTCAAAAAGTGAACTCCTATTCACGTGCAGGAAGCCTAAAAGGCCATTAACTTGGTCTAAACAAGCTTCCAAAGAACATGTTTTCAGTACCAAAAACTGGTATTCGTCAGGTTCACCAGTGCTCAGAGAAGGTAGTGGCCCAAAACACCACTCTGAAAAATGGCGACGGCTCCAACTGAGCCGCTACTGAGCTTTCAGGGGAAAATTTCACAACTGTTGACTGAGCACTCCCAGAGCGCCAATCCCCCTGAATGTGCCCAGTGCACTTTCTGTTTAGATAACCTTTTCTGTTTAGATAACCTCTCTATGGTCACCAGCTGACCACCGTGTACATTCTGATTTTAATTTTTAAAATGTGTATGTCACAATACATATTTATACAGTGGTGCCTCGCAAGACGAAAAGAATCCGTTCTGTGATTCTCTTCGTCTAGCGGTTTTTTCGTCTTGCGAAACAAGCCCATTGACGGATTAGCGGATTAGCGCTATTAGCGCTATTAGTGGCTTTTAGCGGTTTATCTGCTGATCGGATCAGCTGATAGGGGGGAAAGGGAAAAAAACCAGCAGGAACTCGCAAGACATTGTCGTCTTGTGAAGCAAGCCCATAGGAAATTCGTTTTGCGAAGCACCTCCAAAACGGAAAACTCTTTCGTCTAGCGAGTTTTCTGTCTTGCGAGGCATTCGTCTTGCGGGGCACCACTGTATACTGTATATGAGTCCCCTAGAATCATAAGAAATGCAAAAAATCACTGTTAATAACTCATTCTCAAATTGCCCCCTTGTGGGGTGTGCGCCCCACATTGGGAACCATGGCTTTAGAAGGAGGCCGGGAGAGGAAGGACTTTACCTTATTGACTGCAAAGGCCATGATCATATCAGACTCCTTGTGTATAATTTTTGCTCTTCCTCCAGGGTAGCCGAGCTCTGCTTCGACCTACAAAACATTACAATGAGATTTTTTTAAAAAAACAGGTTCACTGAACTGTTTTGCAGTGGTATGAATCAACTGAAAAGACAAGACGCAAATGAAGCATGCAGAAGAGGTTTAATAGATGTGGTTTTGGAGGAAACTCGTCCTTGGGCTTCCATGTACTCTCCAGAGCGTTCCAGGAGCCAAAAGATGTTATGTTTCCAATCCTGACACACAAAACCGGCGTGCAAGCAAGTGACCCAAGGTGTTATGCAGCATATCTCAGCATTAGTAAACAGGTTTGGGTCCCAACGGAGAGATTGCACAGATCTGTGTTGTTATTGTCACTTTAGCAAGTGGGAGTAAGGAAAGGCAGCCCCAGAGAAGCTTCAAAAGTGCAGCGAAAGGTTCGGGAGGTGGGATACTACTACCTTGTGTTTGTAATCGTCCGCTACGCTGTTGTGAATGACCTGCTTCTCGCGATCTTCTACAGACTATACGGCACCACAGTCACAAACACAAAACACATGCACAAACAAATACAAAAAGGAGAAGAATGAAAATGTTCCAAGCTGGTGTTTAAAACGACACCAGCTAACCATTGCACAAATGCTTTTAAGGGCGGGGGGCTGAAACAAATTCACTAGGAAAGCAACACCTCCATGATGAATGCAAACACATATGGCATAGTAAGCAAATAATAATGAAATGAGATAAATACACACACACAAGCTTCTTACTAGCAAGATTTTCTTACTAGTTAGAAGTTACGTGGCCTGTAGTATGAAAGAGGGAGGCAGACTTAACACAAAGAACTGAAATAGGAAACAGGGTGGGCTTGGTCCAGGCGAAATGTACCTGGTTATTAAACCATGGCTTGGCAGCAGGGAATACTATGGGCGTGCTTTTGAACTGCTAGGTTGGCAGGAGCTGGGACAGAGCAACTGGAACTCACCCCGTTGTGGGGATTCGAACCGCTGACCTTCTGATCAGCAAGCCCAAGTGATTCAGTGGCTTAGACCACAGCGCTATCCGCGTCCCTATCAGCCATAGTAGGCATGCCCAATGGCCAGGGATAATGGGAGTGGCAGTTCGGCAACATCCCAAGGGCCAAAGGTTCAACACACCTGCTTTACACTGACACTAATATCCTGCAAAAGTCAGCTAATGCGTGTCATCATCATTTATGTAAGACAATTTGTACTGCTCTTATGGTATTTTGTGTTCTATTGCATTTGTACTTATTGGTGTACAATGACTTGATATGCTTTATATGACTGGACAATACAAATGTGTGTGTGTGTGTGTGTGTGTGTGTGTATTTACAAATGAAAAACACAGTGCATAGTCAGGCTCACTTTAACACACCGCTAAAGCTAATGGAGGACAAAAAACCCAGTCATTATAACAAGCACTAAAACCAGCAAATGATTCCAAGGCAGAAGAAAACTCTTATAACTTCAATGAGTATCATTTGAGTCTTTCTTCTTTTGCACATTACCTCACTTTGCTTTCTTTTCTTGGTGAACGTGTATCGGAGGAAAGTATCTTGCAATAATTCTTGCTTCACCAGAAAATGCCACAGCCTTTTGGCTGGCTGTGCTGAATAATCTTTTGATCTGGGGGGGGGGGGAGAGAAGAAGGGTGTTACTGTAGAATTCTCTTTTTCTTTTTAAAAAAATGCAAGGAAGGATAAAACTGGAAGAAGATAAAAAGAGCCCAATAAAATACTAGATACAGGCGGGGTTTGAAAGAAACACATTGCTTGTGTGCCATTCTTAATCCTAAGGACCTGTCAACTGCTTTTGATCAGGAAAATGAAAGTCCAGGTGTAGCTGGGCCTAGGAGTGTGGTGGAGTCTCCTTCTTTGGAGGTCTTTAAGCAGAGGCTTGACAACCATATGTCAGGAGTGCTCTGATGGTGTTTCCTGCTTGGCAGGGGGTTGGACTCGATGGCCCTTGTGGTCTCTTCCAACTCTATGATTCTATGATTCTATAGATCAGGGTTGTGGAGGGACGCAGGTCACATGGAAAAAGCCTGTTCATTCACAGATCAAAGTATATACAGTCTGTTCTCAAGTTTAGCAGAACACAAGAAGCATCTCCCCAAAGAGAGTCTACAAGGAGCCTCTGTGAATAATGCGTTTCATGGAGTCTCATCCCATTAAAAGCCCAAGCAAAACCAAAAGAGAGAAAACTGCTGAAAGAAGCAAATAAATCAACAAAGCACCACCATATACCATAATGTAAACCAAAAATAAAGGCCACGGGCATTTCAAGCTTTTTAAGTGTATCTTGGAGAACAGGTGAGGTCCCTGCAGACCAGAGGTGGGCAAATATCCCCATCTTCAAAAAGTGGGGGAAAGAAAAGTCCTAGAACAGATAATTAAACAGTCAGTCTGCGAGCACTTGGAAAAGGATGCTGTGATTACTAAGACCCAGCTGTGCTGCCTAGGATTGATGGAATTTTGAGTACAACAACTGGAGGCCCATGAGTTCCCTATCCCTAATGAGATGATCATGTCCGTTACTAAAATTGGTTCACTTTCCACTAGAGCCCACAGTACTACTTTCATTGGGGCAGGGGGAACCTACTTGAACGGTGTGTTTTCAGGGTCAACCATTGCTTTTATTCGGGTGGCAGCTGCTCCCGGTCCTATTCCCGCTTCAGTGAAACAGGTATTGATATAATTGGGTGGTGGGCCTTCAAACTGGTCCATTCTTTCTTGAAGGATTTGTTCCCAGTTTTCCAAATTTTTAATCACAGCGATACCCAGCGGTGAGGTGACTGGAAGTTCTAAAACAGAAATGTAAAATTCAGCAACTATTCACATAAAATTGTACGCATTGGCAACAACAACAACAACATCCCCCCCCCCCCGAAGGACCCGGGACAAAGGCCAAGCACAGATCTGAATAAGACTCTGCATAAAACTTCCCTTGTCCTTGATCTGGAAGCTGCTGATAGTGCAGAATGTTGTAGCATGATTGCTGTCAGGAGCGAGACCTTGTCAGCGTGTAAGACCTGTGCTCAGTGATCTATACTGGCTGCCAAATTGCTAGCAGGTCAAGTTCAAGGTGTTACAAGTATATCTGAAGGAGCGTCTCCACCCCCATCCTTCTACCCGGACACTGAGGTCCAGCGCCGAGGGCCTTCTGGCGGTTCCCTCACTGCGAGAAGCCAAGTTACAGGGAACCAGGCAGAGGGCCTTCTCGGTAGTGGCGCCCTCCCTGTGGAACGCCCTCCCACCAGATGTCAAAGAGAACAACAACTACCAGACTTTTAGAAGACATCTGAAGGCAGCCCTGTTTAGGGAAGCTTTTAATGTTTTATGTATTACAGTATTTTAATATTTTTTTGGAAGCCGCCCAGAGTGGCTGGGGAAGCCCAGCCAGATGGGCGGGGTATTAATAATAATAATAATAATAATAATAATAATAATAATAATAATAATAATAAAGCCCTTAAGAACTTGGGAACAGTTTACCTACAAAATCACCTTACCCCATATATGCCCACTTGGGCACTTTGATCGGCAGAAGGGCCGCATAAAACCTGTTCTGCATTCATAAGAACTTCATCTTACACTTTGGAACTCCCCGCCTAGTGAAATCAGGCAGGTTCCTTCACTGCACTCTTTTTGGCACCTGCTAAAAACATTCAGCCTACCCAGACACATAGAATGTTGATTAAAAATAAATAAAGTATCTTGCTTGATGTGTTTCCTTTGCAATGACTCTTCAGGTGCCTTGCATGCCATTCATAGAAGAAAGGTGGTACAGTCAAACCTTGGTTCTCAAACGGCTCCGTTTTCGAACGTTTTGGCTTCCGAACGCTGAAAATCTGGAAGTAAATGCTCCAGGTTTTGAACGTTTTTTTGGAAGCCGAATGTCTGACATGGCTTCCGCTGGAGTACAGGAAGCTCTTGCAACCAATTGGAAGCCGTGCCTTGGTTGTCAAATGTTTCGGAAGCCGAACGGGCTTCCGGAACGGATAATGTTTGACAACCAAGGTTTGACTGTATATTATTTTTGAGTAAACATGCTTCAGCTTGGATTTAGGATTTGCTTCTTCACATAGAATTGTTTTCACAAAGCGTGGAGCAACTCACCAGGTATTTCTAAACCAGCAATTGGGAAAAAGGTCTTAATACTGTTCAGAGCAAGTTTTACCATCGCCAAATGGATAAGAGCCCAGCTGCAGGGGGAAAAGGAAACAATTGAAATGTTACCAAGTGCAACACAAACTCTCTATCTCTCTCTCTTTTCTTTTTACAACAGCTGGTATTTAGCACCACCACTTCAACTGCATTTTAAAATGTGTTCCACAAAACAAACTGGATCTGAAGGTGCTCAGGAACTGAGTGCTCAATTGCCAGAACATGGGGTTGTAGTATATCAAGTCAAATTTGGAATAGACCCACTGAAATGAATGAACCTGTTATGTGACATAATGCCAATGGGCCTACTCTCTGTAGGATTAGCACTGGATAGAACCCATTAAGTTTTAAGGTTCGCTTTTAACAAGCAAATCAAAGGGGATATCCAGCATTAATCATACTCAGAACATTCTACTCAGTTCAATGAGTCTACTCTAAAGTGCGATTAATATTGGACATCACCCTAAGGTAGCAGACTGTTTAATTTTTTATTATTATTAAAGCATGAAAACAACATCTGCTTTTGCTACATCTCAGCAACTAAAACAAAAGAAAATCAGATTTTTAAAGTAACCAAGTTTCCCCCTTCTGGCACCACACCTAGAAATGAAGGCAGATTATTGATACACAAAATATAACTATAACCCTTCAGACGTCTATCCCTTCAATAAATATGTAGCCACCCTGATAGATACAGTCGTATTTGCACTACCACTTTCTGCAGTTTCACCTTAGCATCTGATGAAGTGGATTGTCGACTAGAATAGCGTACGTATGCTATTTTGTGAGAAAGCACTTCTAAAATGTTAGTCCCTTTATTAAAATATAGAATAGTAAAAGGGACCCCCAGAAATCTAGTTTATATCCAGTGCTTTTTTTCCCTGGGGGGATGCAGGGGTACGCATACCCCTAAACATTTTGTGAATCTAACGGGAGAAGAAACTAAAATTTATTTTAAAAAATAGTTTCTTCTGTAGCATGGTGAATCGTCAGTTCCGTTGCTACTCCCGATGGCAGCCTCATTTCCTGTCACGGTGTTTCCTGAATCTCAGGCGGAAGCGAGCGTTTAATGTGTGAAGTAGGAGTTGGAATATAGCACAGTGATTGGTCAGTTTCGTTGTTACCACCTCCGGTGGCGGCTTCATTTCCTTTCCCAGTGTTTCCGGGAGGAATTGGAAAGATGTTAGTGCACACAACCTCATGCCAGTGTGGAAGTTACTGTGAGCTGTCAGCGGTGCAATATGAGGTAACACATGTTCTTTGTACTTTTGTCCATTTACTGTATTTATTTCCCCCCGATTTGAATTGTAAAATTGTGGTTTTCTAAGGATTTTTTTAAAGAAAAAAACAGCACTGTATATCAGAAGAAAAGCTGAAGGTTCTGCATGCATCCATTTCAACCCCTGCTGCTACCTGTAAGAGTTGGCATCCTTGTGCTCCAGGATTTGCATATCGGAGAGGAAAGCATCCTCATCCTCGTCTTCACTGTGGATGCTCTCATCAGAATCATATATCACACCACTGTCTGAAAAAGGAAGGAATGGCTGTAAAGAGAGGACAGAGTGAGATATCAAAACATGTTTTACACCACATTGTTTTTTTCCACAGATGTTACTTCGATTCATAAAAGGTAAAGGGACCCCTGACCATTAGGTCCAGTCGTGACCGACTCTGGGGTTGCGGCGCTCATCTCGCTTTACTGGTCAAGGGAGCCGGCGTACAGCTTCCGGGTCATGTGGCCAGCATGACTAAGCCGCTTCTGGCGAACCAGAGCAGCACATGGAAATGCCGTTTACCTTCCCGCCAGAGTGGTACCTATTTATCTACTTGCACTTTGATGTGCTTTCAAACTGCTAGGTTGGCAGGAGCAGGGACCGAGCAACGGGAGCTCACCCTGTCGCGGGGATTCAAACCTCTGACCTTCTGATCACAGGGAGGTATATAAATTCAATAAATAAATACAAGTGTTGGGAATGTTTAACCTGGAGAAGAGGGAATTGAGAAGTGGTGTGATAGCAACCTTCATATATTTGAAGGTACATGATGTTGCCAACTATTTTTCCTATAGCTCTGGAGAGCAGGACACGAACCAGCGGGGCTGAAGCAAATGAAATGTTAAGGAATAAATTCCTGAGGGTTTACATTAATCAACAGTGATATAGGCTGCCAGGGAAGGTGATGTACACTCCTTTGTTAAAAGATTTCCAAACAGAGGCTGGATGGCTAACTAGCAGGGGATGCCATAGGATGCAGGATCTCCTGCATCAGTAGTGGGTTCAGCTAGATGACCACTGAGGTACCTTCCTGCTCCTGGACTCTTTAACCCCTGCCACCCTCCAATTATTACTATTAGTATACCCGGAGGTCTCAGGGCGGTTCACAGAACAAAATCAAAATAAAATCCACAAAATATATAATCAAAATAAAAACAAAAACCCAATATGCCCCCCCCAAATAACCCACATTTTATAAAGGCATTTTAAAAGGTCAATCATTCATATATATAAATACACACATATAAATACAATATATTTCCCATACGGTTGCCATCAGAAATGATTATTTAATTTAATTAAGGGTTATTATCAAAATGTACAGACTTTCAGCTGTTTGCAAGGAGCAAAGTTGCATAAATGATACTTTAACTTTTTAAAGGTGATGATGGGCGCTGCTGCCTTCGTTTAAAGGGAGGGAGGGGAATCAGGCATTCTTGAGATAAACAAAAAGAATTACCTTTGCGACAAAATAGTCCAACATGCTGAGTTCCGGAGGGATGAATTTTTCTTTGTAAGACGGTCTTTCTGCAGGCACAGGTGGAGGGACAACACTGTCTTTGACTGGCCTTCCTGGCACTAACATTCTCATGTTGAATCTGCGGCGATGCTTGTCCATTTCTTCCGAAGGAACTGGAGGGGCTGAATGTAGAGGGGTTTTAATAGCTACAACTGTGGCCACGAACCGGCACTTTTAATCATGATGTGGGTGTGCATTTCAATCCTAATCAAAAGTGCACAAGTAATCAAGAGTTGTTAGATTGAAAGCATAAAACAAGCGGTGATAAAGCTCTTTGGTACGAAGTCCATACCTTAAAAAAAGGGGGAAGGGCAGAGATAACTGTAATCTTCAGACAGATCCTATGCAAGTAGAAAGCTACTTTTGTATGCGATGAGAAAAAAATAGCAATACGTAAATTAATTTGATCAGAGAAGCCTCCTAGTTTTAGAACTGCATTTCCTTACAATGCTACTTAGGCATTTGTTCAATGTTAGCGTCATGCAGATAAAACTGGATTATTTTCCCCTCTCCCAAACCCTGGTCAAGATGTACTGAAGATTACATTTACTTTCGAAACAAAATGTGCTCAAATTTTAAAAGTACAGATCTTCTCTCTAACACAGGTGGGGCTAGGAATTAAGACAGCCGAAATATAGTCAACAGGCTGACTCATCTAACACTGGTCAAATATTGCCAAACATCAGTCAATTTTCTTATTTTTTAAAAAATCAATTTATCAGGAAAAATACCAAAAAGGTTTACATCCTCAACAATTTAGACTTCTACTCTGATTACAAAAATAAAATGAAAGGGGGCAGGGAAGCATGTTACTGTGAAACAATAAGGAGAGATATTTTCATTTTTTAAAAAATTCAGTGGTTCATATTTGTGTGCTAACAAAAGTTTCTCTTCTATAGTGCTATTAAAGTCCAGGAACCTGCAGTGTTATGGCAAACAGTTATAACACAGTTAAAGATGAAGTTACATTGAAATTAGCATAGCAATTGCAAAAGAAAAAGAAAAAGAAAGTCAATAAAAAAGGTAAAAGGTAAAGGACCCCTGGACGGTTAAGTCCAGTCAAAGGGGACTATGGGGTGCAGCATTCATCTTGCTTTTTAGGCCGAGGGAACCAGCATTTGTCCATAGACAACTTTCCAGGTCATGAGGCCAGCATGACTGAACCGCTACTTGAGCATGGAGGACCGTGATGACTGCCAGAATGTATAGAAAGTCCGTTTACCCTCTTGCCGCAGTGGTACCTATTTATCTACTTGCACTAGCGTGCTTTCGAACTGCTAGGTTGACAGGAGCTGGGATAGAGCAACAGGAGTTCAACCTGTTGTGGGGATTTGAACCACCGACCTTCCGATCGGCAAGCCCAAGAGGCTCAGTGGTTTAGACCACAGCACCACCCGTATCCCTTCTGAATGCAGTTAGTTAGGCAGTCAATGCTTTTGCGATTCACCTCTTCTGCCAAATTTACACAACTCTGTTCCATTTGAAACTTGCATCTCCCTGGGTATACAACAGATGGTCAATAGCTAAGGCTTACTTTGCCACAAGGCAATTCTTAAGATTCATTGAATATCTGACAATATTTGACCATGATGAAATAACGGGGAATCACTTGACTGGTCAAACCGATTTGACTACCCATTCCTACACACAAGTAACGTCTGGCTACAGTGCACATCTTTACAGACCTTCATTAACGTCCTTTGTATCATCAGAAACTGGATCAGCTACTAGATTTAAAGAAATTTGTCTTCATTAGAAGGGAAAAGGGCATTGTGGAATGAGACAGGGAGGAGGCATTGTGGAAATTAACTCTACAACCAGTTGCTTAAAATTAAATATATAGAGAGGGAAAGGGAGAGAGGGAGAAGGAGAGAGATGTCAGCTAAAACGAAAGAAGTAGCTAGAGCTGAAATTTTCCAAGATCTGAAAATCTACTAAAATAAAAATACAACACACACAAAAGCACACACAAACAACCCAATATATGCACCCATTTCTGATTTCATAGCTACTTCCCTATTAATATTTTTAATAAATATTTTC
This sequence comes from Podarcis bocagei, assembly GCF_964188305.1. Taxonomy (NCBI): domain Eukaryota; kingdom Metazoa; phylum Chordata; class Lepidosauria; order Squamata; family Lacertidae; genus Podarcis; species Podarcis bocagei. The sequence continues at coordinate 12,137,264 of NC_138139.1, forward strand.
ATTTTTGTCAGGGTAGAAGTCAAACTATAATAGAAGTGGGAGGCCTGTTTTAAATAAAAATGTTCTTCTAAAAGTATATATTCATTTTGAACACATCCCTCTTTAATGAATATTTCATATCATTTTTGTGAACTGCTCAGAAATGTATATTTTATTAAGTGGAATATAAATATTGGTAAATAAATTAAGAGCTTGCAAGAGTAAGGGGGTTTGTTGTCTTAAACTGCAAGCATAACTGCTGCAGAAGTATGATCACAATGGGACAAATGAGAAATAAAAAAATAAGATCATGCATATAAACTTCACAAATGTGCTCAGTGTGGAGACAGAAGTTAAGCATTGTGGTTTATCTGAATTTAACAGATTAGGAGACTGATTACTTTATTGGCAACCAAAGAGAGCAGGGGAGATAGCCCTTAGTAGTTAAGTATAAAAAGAACTTGCGGGTAACAGGCAACACACCAAAAACTGATCCAAAAGTAATAAACGCAGATCAAAGATTGGTCTCCATTATGATAAGCCCATATCATAAACCCCCAGTTATGAAGAAAAGAGAACGGAGAAGATAAAGGAGAGCATCTTCCAAAAAGCGAAAAACAAAAATCCATGCCAAAAATATCCAGTTTGGAACATATTTCTAATGGAAAACAAAACATGCACAGCAATCAGCACCCAGATTTCTCTCACCATCCTTCTGGCATAGACGCTCTAAGTCATAGCCAGAAGCCATTTCATTGCTATTGGATAAAGCAACCTGGTGCGATGACTGCAGATTTTTTAAGGACACTACGTTTTCTACGTTGGTGGTTAAGCACTGCGGTTTATCTGAATTGAACATATTAGGAGACTGATTACTTTATTGTTTGCGGCAGCTTAGAGGCTCAGAGGCGGTAAACAAATTGGAAAAGCATCTGCATGTATTCTGAGAGCATACAAAACATGGATGTATATATCAATCACTAAACCAGCTCTGCAAGAACATATATACTATATTTTTGCATGCAATTTGTCCCTTTTTCGTCAGGGAGAAAAAAGGGCAAGGAGACAGACCGAAAGCTCACCCCCTGGAATCCTTACTTAGCATCTCCTGAGATTTTACCACTCGTTGCCCACAGACAGTCAAGCCTTTCCTTGTGGTCATAAGGGCTATAGAAGTAAGGCTGGTATTTTCAGGGCATAAATCCTTGGCCTAAGAACAAATTAGGTACTTGCACTGCACTTTTACTAGTATCTGAATGGTCTTGTATGGTGACATCTATATTCTGCATGCCAGTCTTTCTAGGATTTGTCCGAGACCAAACTCCCTTGCTGCTTTTGCTACTGAAACATTGGGGTTTGTTCTTTTCTTGTATGCTGTTACATTTACTCTATGTAGCTGCTTTATTGATGCTCTTATTATGAGATCATTCTTGCAGTTGTTGATCTTGTGATATATGGTATTGTTCTGGTTGCTGTGTGTTGCTTTGAGCACAGTTTTTTTAAAATGGAGAAGTCGCATATAAATAAGGCAACGATTTATGCTGAAAATGTTCTTGTGCAAGCTGTGTTCACCTGATTTTCTCCTATTCTCCTTTTCCAATGCATCCATCCCTGTCACAAATACCACATACTTCCTAAGGGGCACAGCAGGCTGCAGTGGGCAGGAAGTCTCACTGTGTCAGTTTCCACTAACGCAAACTCTGGATTCCTAGCCGACACATTTATGAAGTGTTCATCTGTGCAGCCTTTTCCCACTAGGCAGTTAGGCCTTTAAAAAGAGTATAATTCCAACTCAGAATATAGTTCCAAACAACCAGGTCCTATGCATATTCACTTGAAAATAAATCTTACTGAAAGTACCGGTAACACATCTACACAGTGTAGCTAATGTAAATTTTGAGTGGAAGATTAACAAATGGTAAAGTATCAATGCTAGCCCTACTTGGAGCAGATCCCATTCAAGTTAATGGGCATGGCTATTCATGCATCTCAGTGGGACTACTCTGAGTAGGACACTGGATGCAACCCTCAGTGTTTGCATGCAGGAAATTCAATCTATTTAAAGTGCTGTGTGCGTAATATAATCAAAAGGCTGCTGGTAGACCAGCTCACGAATACTGCCAAAACTGAAAACCAGAAGCCTTCTGCACACAGGGTTGAGATGAATAACTGCTGTCAAAGTGGTTTAAACCCGATGAAGTGAAAAATACATTGGGAAATGGCTTATTTTACAGGAGTTTACATTTGATGAGTTACTGGTAGCTTGGCAGGTATTGTCAGTTTCTTCCCCCTAGATAGAGGATGCCAGCTAGTAAAATGGTATTAGATCACACTTTCTCATTTGGGATGCAACAGGAAACAGCAGCTTAAGTTAATCAGGATCAGAACGCTGAAACCAACATGCAAAGGGAGGTATCGGCAGGGCAAAGGTGGAATGTGCAGGCTTGGTGCTCATTCCTGCCTTGTTAAGCTTTAGTTCAGCAAGCCAGGATGGTAAACGTCCAAAGTGTGTTTGTGGAGCAGCCCCCCTTTCACAAACAGAGAAATGTATACCATCGACCCTTAAAATCATGCAGTCGAGGGGCCTCTGAAGACCTTTTCCCATCGTACTGGACAGGGATGAGGACCCTGTGGCCCTCTAGATATTCCTCGACTACAGCTCCCACCAACCCCAGTCAATGGCCATGCTGGCTGGGGTCGATGGGACTTGGAGTCCTACAAATATCCAGAGAGCTACATGTTCTCCATCCCTGATGCAGGAGGATGCTTCAAGAACATCAAATGCTTCCACAGTGCTGTGATGGAACAAAATACCCCCAAGCTTAAAAGGAGTGTAAGAAAAAGTGTTTTAGATTCCAGGACTGTGCTTTTAAGTTTGTATTGTAACTCACAAAATTCTCATTCCCAACGCCTCCCACGCCACCCGCGTTTACAGTCTCCTAGGAGATACGCTACCTGGAATATTTTCCGACTGCCGCCTTGGTTTGATCACAAGTTTTACTCCTCCTCCAAAGACAGCAGCCCACATTCGGTTATTCAAGGGGTGGGCTGCTAGTCGAAACAATTCGTTGCAAGCGTTGGTAGCCAGAGCATGTATCAGCAGGCTTAGGTAGACTGCTACAACCGCTTCACAAAGCAAGACATTCAGCTTTGGCTGGTCCTCATCCTGGGCTGTATTTAAGAGGTTTATGAGTGAGCTCACACCTGAAAAACAAAGATGAGAAGAGATGATGGGCACATTAGATTATGATGTGTTTGTCCATTCTCCCCACTGAAATATGAGAGGCACCATCAGTATTGGCACACCACTGGCTCTTGAAGGCACACCTGTTTAGACAAGCATCCTTCTGGTCTCCTCTTTTAACTGCTTGCTTAATTATACATTTGAATAGTAAAGGTAAAGGAACCCCTGACCATTAGGTCCAGTCATGGCTGACTCTGGGGTTGTGGCGCTCATCTCGCTTTATTGCCCGAGGGAGCCGGCGTACAGCTTCCGGGTCATGTTACCAGCATGACTAAGCCGCTTCTGGCGAACCAGAGAAGCATGGAAACGCCGTTTACCTTCCCGCCGGAGCGGTATCTATTTATCTACTTGCACTTGCTTTCGAACTGCTAGTTGGCAGGAGCAGGGACTGAGCAACGGGAGCTCATCCTGTCGTGGGGATTTGAACCGCTGACCTTCTGATCGGCAAGTCCTAGGCTCTGTGGTTTAACTCACAGCGCCACCCACGTCCCTATACATTTGAATAGTAGATGCTTATTTTAATGTTTTCATCAAATTGTTATAGTGTGCATTTTAATTATACATGCTTTTTTAAAGTGGTCTACACTTGTGAACTGCTTAGAAGTCACCCTGGCAATTAATTGTTATATAAATAATGAAAAAAAATGGATAACAGCAATAAGAATAATAGAACTATCTCCACTTAATGTGCCGAGATATGATCATGCAAACATGAACCCAAAGTGTCCAGATGACAGAATGTGTATTGAACAGAACTTTCTTTGGCCTCCTTCCAAATTACATTTTAAAGACAAAATTGGGAAATCCATTTTATATATGTACCAAGTTATTAAGATACCCAATAGCTACTGTTCTGAATTTTCTATATAAAAAAAGAAAAAAACCAGTTACATTAAAACAATACAAAACCACTACCTCCACCCCATTTATAAAAGCAGCATTACAATAAACTGGAGCTAAAAACTATTACCAAGCAGAAATCAGATATCAAATCTGTCTCCTGAGGAAAGCACGTGCTTTCTAGATTATGCTTCCAAGTTTTGCCAAGGAAGTGTCTTCACTTGGACAGTGAAAAACAGTTGAGGGTGAGACGGGAGGGAAGTTCTACCTCAAAGAAGCTTTTCAAATCCTCTCATTACTCAGACATTGATGGCATTAGCAAATTCAACAGGATCTCCTTGTAAACTGGGCATATCGTGCAGCCGGCTTGTTTCATCCAAGCAGTGTTTCAGTAATCACATAAGCCCCGTGCAGGCAGACAGTAAAGAAAGCTGTGCCTGTCTGAGAGATCAGGATTGTGCTTTCCAATTTTGGCAAGTTCCATGCACGTAGGCTCTGTACGCATGATTTGCAGGGTTTCCATCAAGCTGAAGTGAGCCTATATGCAGAGGCACTGCTTGCTACTGAAAAGGGGCCCTTGCCCATCACATACTGTATTTTTCGCTCCGTAAGACACACTTTTTCCCTCCTAAAAGGTAAGGGGAAATGTGTGTGCATCTCATGGAGCGAATGCAGGGGGGAGGCAGGCAGGAAAAGCCCCCAAGAGCCGCACACAAGCTCCGTGCGGCTCTTGCGGGCTTTTCCCCAGGAGGGAGAAGGGACTGACACGGCCAGTCAGTCCCTTCTCCCTCCTCGTAGAAAAGCCCGCAGGAGCTGCGCGCTCCTTAAAAGGTGCGCGGCTCCTGTGGGCTTTTGCGGGAGGTGGGGGTATTGCCATAACCGTGCACAGCCCTTCCCGGCTGGAGAGGTTGCATGCGGCTAAAGAGGAAGCCAAGACAGCGAGCGGGATGGATCCTGCTCGCTGTCTTGGCTTCTTTGCTCTTTGGGGCTGGGGGGGGGGAATAAGAATTTTTTCTTGATTTCCCCCTCTAAAAACTAGGTGCGCCTTATGGTCCGGCGTGCCTTATGGAGCGAAAAATACGGTAAATCTGAACGCAACTTGCATACAGGGGAAGAGTTGTAGCTCAGCAGTAGTTTTCCAGTTCAATTCCTGGCATCTCCAGGTAGGGCTGGGAAAAACTCCAACCTGAAATCCTGGAGAGCCGCTGCCAGTCAGTGCAGGCAATACTGAGCTAGACAGACCATGGATCTGACTCAGTATAAGTTAACATACCTGTGCTAATTTATATGAATCAAATCTTAGCCCTCCCCTAATTATTATACAATTTAATTTTATTGTTCTAGCCAAAGGCCATGACAAACCTGTGGCGACAGTACCAATAAAACAATATAGCTCATACATCCATAATATGAGCCAACATCCGTGATGTAAGAGAGGTTGCCAGAGACACCAACAAACTCAAATCCAGCTTGATTTCAAATTAAACCTCAGAATCATCACAATTTATAGTGATTTTTTCTCTGAATCATCACAACAATTTACAGTGATTTTATCTAACTCTTTTTTCCATATATCTATATGGTTCCCAGATGATCTAAAGGTGGTCATTCATAACTGGCCAGTGAAGAAATCCAGTGGAAGAATGAAAACAGAATCTTAACTACATGCAGGAATTCAAGCCACATAGCCACTCACTGCTAGCAGTATATGAAAACAAACAATGGCTTGACAATGCAGGCATTGTGCCTAACAGTAGTTAAGCTTCCTCAACTTCATGGTTTGGTTTGGTTTTTGAATCGAGCCTTTATAGTTGTACCTTGGATCCTGAATGCCTTGCGACTCTAATGTTTTGCCTCCCGAACTCCACAAACCCAGAAGTAAGTGTTCTGGTTTGCAAACATTCTTTGGAAGCTGAACGTCCAACACAGCTTTGGCGGCTTCTGATTGCATGCAGTGAGCTCCTGCAGCCAATCGGAAGCCGCACCTTGGTTATCAAATGTTTTTGGAAGTCGAATGGACTTCCGGAATGGATTCTGTTCGTCAACCAAGGTTTGATGTACACCTATTGAAGCACTTGCATGATATTGTTAGGGAAGGTGAATTGTCTTACCAGGCCACTGTGCGGGCAACGAATTTGGTGTAGCATGCTCTTCAATGCTCTCCGTCCTCAGTCTGCGACGGTCACTCAATAGCAGTCCTTGATAAACCATTCCTGTAAACTGATTTGTTTCGGTCTGACTGCTAAAAACAAGTTTGATTTTGTTGTTGTTAATGTGACAAAAATGGCAATTGAGTTTCAATTTCAAAGGGCGGGCTCCAACTGGTGCATTTGGACTCACTGAATATGATCCTAAGGTAAGAAACGTAAGGCGGTTCACTAAAGGAAAGTTTCATGTCTTTTTCTGTCTGCATCATTTCCCATGCTCTTTGGCCTCTTTAGAGAGTGAGGGTTGCTGGGAGAGGAAGGAGTCAGCCCCAAACTGGGCATGGATCTAAAGATAAGTTAACTTAAGCAAGCTTCTATCCCTTTCCTCCTCCAGCAGCCACCCCCCCAACTCCCCAGAGCAGGTGGCTGAAGAGACAGAACCGGGGGGGGGGGGACTTTCCTTCCATGAACTTGCTTAACCTACCTTAGAATCCAAGTCACAAAAAGGCTTTTGATCCAGTGGAGTGTCTGCTAACGGAAGGAGAAGGAAGATATTTTTGGCCAATTACCCATTCTCCCTGCATCCCCCCAGATCGGCTCCAGACAGTGAGGGAACCCTTCAGAAAAGTCGGTGGAGCGACTGCAGGAGAAACAGGCAAAAATAACCTCCCTTCTTCTTCTATTAGTGGACACCACTTCTGGATCAAAACCCTTTCCATGAGCACCAACCAGGTTTCATCCAAAGATTCCTATTTATAATAAGGCAGAAAGCTTCTTTATTCTTCTGATCAGTGTCTATGTAATTATTCTCTTCATTACAAAATAAACTGATACCAGGGCTCTTTACTCTACCACACTAGTTGGGAGAAGCAGCCTTTTAAAAAATGCTGATTGCATCCTCATACAATAAGCTTAGTGCCTTAAAAACACTGTCAACATTCAGAACAACCGTCACAAACAAGCAAAATGAGACTATATAAAGCAAGTGACTACACAGTTTAGGACTACTGTGGACTACAATTTACAATCTCCCTTTTTAATTTTAGAATTATTAGACTGTCCCTGATCAGAAGCAGAGTGTCCTCATACAACCTACTAAGCACAGAAAAGAGATTACCTGTAGCTGTGGCTGTCACACAAGGCTTGGTAAATAGATGCAGAAAGGGAAGCGGCTAATGAATAGAGGGTATGCACCTAAAAGAGGAAAAATACAGTATTTATTTTACAGGGGTGTAATTAATATATGCTTTTGCAAACTAGCATGGCACTGAACTTTTGGGCAAACTGATCTTCCATGAAAAGCTGCTGTTTTGGAGGTGTGGCTGTACATGAGAGGCAGAAAGTGTCCATGGAAAAAAGGTAAACGGCGTTTCCATGTGAGCTCATCACAGTGTCCCGTTGAGCCAGAAGCGGTTTAGTCCTGCTGGCCACATGACCCAGAAAGCTGTCTGCGGATAAATGCCATCCCCCTTGGCCTGAAAAGCGAGATGAGCACCACATCCCATAGTTACCTTTGACTGGACTTAACTGTCCAGGGGTCCTTTACCTTTTTACCCAAGAAAAAAAATACCCAGTCTTTTAAGCCTTTTGTGGGTTCGGAGTAACTAAAGATGCACCCCTTTCAGCAGATCTTGCAAGTAGAACAGAACTGCTGCTCTTATGTGGGGTTCAGAGATTTGTTGCTCTTTAGTATTCAGCCTGAGCCCTGCACAAAGCAAGGTTTTGCTTTGCCATATGACACATGCAAGGGTGGCGTAACTACAGAGCCTAGGACTTGCCGATCAGAAGGTTGGCGGTCGAATCCCCGCGACAGGGTGAGCTCCCGTTGCTCGGTCCCTGCTCCTGCCAACCTAGCAGTTCGAAAGCACGTCAAAGTGCAAGTAGATAAATAGGTGGGAAGGTAAATGGCGGGAACGTAAACGGCGTTTCCGTGCGCTGCTCTGGTTTGTCAGAAGTGGCTTGGTCATGCTGGCCACATGACCCGGAAGCTGTACACCGGCTCCCTCGGCCAATAAAGCAAGATGAGCGCCGCAACCCCAGAGTCGGCCACGACTGGACCTAATGGTCAGGGGTCCCTTTACCTTTACCTAGGACACATGCAAATGTCAGGCAGGTACAGTCCTACTCCATTGAAGCAGAGGGCTTACACCATAAAACCCCTGTGTGTATACGACTCTTTTTTCATTTATTTATTTTTCATTTATATCTTGCTTTCTACCAAGGAGCTCAAGGTGGTGTACATGGTTCACCTCTCTTCTCCATGGTTTTTCTTTTTTAAAGTACTCCTGAATGGTTAAGTCCTGTCAAAGGCAACTATGGAGTTGTGGCGCTCATCTCGCCTTCAGGCCAAGGGACCCGGCGTTTGTCCATAGATAGCTTTCTGGGTCATGTGGCCAGCAGAACTAAACTGCTTCTGGCGCAACGGAACACCGTGACGGAAACCAGAGCTCACAGAAACGCTGTTTAATTTCTTTCCACAGCGGTACCTATTTATCTACTTGCGCTGGTGTGCTTTCGAACTGCTAGGTTGCCAGGAGCTGGGGCAGAGCAATGGGAGCTCACTCTGTCACAGGGATTCAAACCACCAACCTTCTGATTGACAAGCCCAAGAAGCTCAGTGGTTTAGACCACAGCGCCAACCGCGTCCATGTTTAACCTCACAACGACCCTGTGAGGGAGGTTAGGCTGAGAGACTGGGACTGGCCCAAAGTCACCCAGCAAATCTCATGGCCGAGCGTAGATCCAAACCCTTAGTCCAGCACTCCAACTACACTGGCTCTCAAATATTAGCTCAATTCTGCTCTGTTTCGGATCTGAACCAAGGCTCCCATGCCCACAATACCACTCTATGACCATGACAAGCTACCGGGATTCTTGCTACAACATGCATCAAACCATACTCTTCACATTCTAAAAGCTCATTTCCCCTTTCGTTACCTTTACATCTTCAACATTAGGATGGGGTGGCGTTTTCATCTGCACAATAGTATGAAGGATATCATGAATGTGGTTGTTTAAATACAGCACAGGATTGGCTATAACCGTTTTTGTTGAAGCAATGCTTGCCGACAGTAACGGTAGCGTGGTGGGTAACGGGAGGGGCGACTGGAGTTGCTTGACTGTCGTTTCCTAGTGGAACAAAAACACAGCCCAAAAAAGTGTCACATGACTACGAGCATCACAGCACTCTGAGATCACACAACATGTCCCATCAGCCCTAGCCAGCATAGCTAATGCTCAAGGATGATGGGAGTTGTTGTCCAGCAAGTATGTAGAGGGCCACAATAGAATGTATTGTTAAAACGTTAGAGAAAATATATGAATTTGGTGAAGTTTCAGGTTTCAAATTAAATAAGAAAAAAACAAAGCTCTTGGTTAAAATATGGATGAACAAGGAAAGCAAGAATTACAAAAAAAGGAAAGTATCTTGGTTTTTGGCTAACCTCAAAAAATATTAATTTATATAACAATAACTACAATAAAATTTGGAAAGAAATTAAGATATGGAGACCTGGAGTAGGTTAAAATTGTCATTATGGGGCAGAATTTCAGCCATAAAAATGAATGCATTGCCCAAAATGCTATTTCTTTTTCAAACAACAGGACAAGCTCCCTTTAAAGATTGGCCAAAATAACTTTCTAAATTTATCTGGCAGGGGAAAAAAACACAAATAAAATAGAAATTATGGACAGAAGTAAATGAGAGGGGTGGTTTCGCCATGCCAGACTTAAAGTTGTACTTTGAAGCCGCATGTCTGTGCTGGATTAAAGAATGTATGGTACTGAAGAATACTGATATACAGGATCTCAAAGGTTGTACTTTGAGATTCTGCCCCATAATGACAATTTTAACCTACTCCAGGTCTCCATATCTTAATTTCTTTCCAAATTTTATTGTAGTTATTGTTATATAAATTAATATTTTTTGAGGTTAGCCAAATACCCAGATACTTTCCTTTTTTGTAATTTATAAGTCTTTGATAACAATTTCTTATTATTTTGTAGTAATTCTTTTTCTATTTCTGAAATTTCTTTTTGGAACCCGATTTTAATGTCTAATTTAAACACCCAATTCAATCGATGGTACTGAAACCAATCTGTGCATAGCTGTCTAATTTCCTTGATTTTTTTAAATTTAAGTTTACCCGCTTCTTCTTTCAATAAATATCCATAGGTTCCCTGTTTCCCCTTCATATTCTTTTTCTTTACTGAGATGGCGGAGCCTGTAACCTGAAATGTATGTAACCTGAAGCGTATGTAACCCGAGGTACCACTGTATAATAATAATAATAAATAATAATAAATTTTATTTATATCCTGCCCTCCCCAGCCAAAGATGGGCTCAGGGTGGCTAACCACAATAAAATAATACAACATTCTAAAATCATTTCATTATAAAATTAATTCAAATCAAATTGATGGCAACCATTGGGCTAGAGTTCTGTGAAGAATTACCAAAGGAGGAGGTCAGGCTGTGCCCTGACCAAAGGCCTGGTGGAACAGCTCTGTCTTGCAGGCCCTGCGGAAAGATGTCAAGTCCCACAGGGCCCTAGTCTCTTGTGACAGAGCGTTCCACCAGATTGGAGCCACAGCCGAGAAAGCCCTGGCTCTAGTTGAAGCCAGCCTAACCTCCCTGTGGCCTGGGACCTTCAAGATGTTTTTGTTTTGTAATAGTCAATAAAAAAAGAGAATGGAAACTGGGCCTTACCTGCTGAGATTCTTGCAGCAGAAACTTGAGCTCCATTCTCACAGAGGCAAGACCGCCACCCTGTGCCCCGTGGAGACTGCAGTAGCTTAGGAAAACCCTCAGGAGAGCTTGGTTCTTCTGCAGCCACCACTTTCGCCGCTCTGCGTGCTCGCGCTTGGCTTGCAGCCTACGCCGCTCGATCTGGTGCCGCTCGTACGAGCCGATGTCCCCCTTGTCCCCCACTTCTTCGCGGTCAAGGAGGTCTCCGTTTATCTGGGCACTTGCTTCACCCTCGCCCTTCCCGCGCGCTTCGTGGTTGCAGATGTCGTGCAGAGCAGCAATTTCCTTCTCCAGCCAGTTGTAGAGCTGGAAGCGGAGCTTCCCTCCGTCGACTTCGTAGCCGGTGGCCAACGTTCTGAGCTCCGTCATGAGGATTTTGAGGCACGCTCTGAACTTCAGCTGCTCAGCGATCACGTCAACTTCAATGTCGTCGATATAAGCATCGTCGTCCGGGCTTCTCCCGGCCTGCTTTGCACTTTCTGGTTCCTGTTTCGAGCCCTTCATTTGCAAACCATCCTCCTCCTCCTCTTCCTGCGAGCTGCTTTTGTCTTCCCCCCAGTCCAATTTCAGAGGCTCATCCTCAAACGTTATTGCCGGCTCACTCCAGTCAACGAGGGCTGCGGACTCCATCTGACTCGTCAATTCCGCTGAGCTCTCTCCGGGCTGCGACCAGTCTGCAGCACTGCCTTCGCCCGACGCCTTTGGTTCCAATTTCACACCGTTCTGCGCAGCAGGACTCTCGCCGGCTTCTTCTGTCTTGATGAAGATATTGGATTTGCTGCTTATTTGGGGGAGCTTGGAAAGGACTTCGAGGGCTAGAACGGGACACCCCACTTTAAAATGAGCATTTGCAGTAGTGAAAAACAGCTTTCTCTCAATAAGATTGATTCTGTCGATCAAGCTTTTCTCGGCTTGCAATCCCAAAGTGGCAAAGGCCCCATCGGGCAGGCAAAAATTTCTTCGGATGAGCAAGGGGTGAGTGCGAAGGTAGTTGTAGAAACTGAAGACCACGGGATTGCACGATTTGACAATGACTAGAGAAATCAGATTAGTGACACACCAGAAATAGTCATAAAGGCTATGGTAATTGAAAGCAGCTCTGGAAAGTCTTTGGGGTTAGAGCAGGGGGGGATACATACATGTAAATCAGGGGGGACTATCCTGTGGGTTGCATCTGGCACCCCATTTCTTTGCCAACCCCAAGACCTCGTCCTAAATTTGTCATTGAAAAAACTGTCAGTTTTAATGACTGGTTCGATGATCTCCCCCCTTGAACTATCGGGATGCCAAAAGGATTTGTCCCCCCTTGTCAAAAGATAAATTCTTATATTAAAAAAACAAAAACAAAAACCCTTCTTTCTAACTGGTCCCATAGGTATTCCACTGTGATGTCAACATGTTTTTGTGCGCCCACAAATGGCTTTTAAAATGGTTTTCAATTTTAATATTCCTTTTTAAAAAACATGGGTCCCTGATGTGATTCTTCCAACGCCAAAAAGGTTTTGTGACTCCCCTGCTGTAAACAAATGGAGAAACTGCTTCACAAAATCAGGGCTCGTTAGGTTGCAAAATGTGACAATGGCCAGAACATCAGAAACAGGAGGTTCAGAATATAGTCTGACAGGCAGAGATCTATGGTCACTCCACAATATTCTGGCCCATTATTTGATTCTTAATTTTTTGTTTTGGAGCTTTGGAGCTATTTATTGGCTTTTCTCTTTCTAATGGTGATTATTATTACTTAGCAATACATTATATATAATTTATTAATTAGATTTATATAACCGTGATCACTGCCAATGTTGTAGGGCTGCTGGGGCTTTAATTTTTGTTTTCTTGCTTTCATTTCCGTTTGTTCTCTGCAAGTTTCTATTTTATTGGTGTTATATTTTTGCTGCAAGTTGCCTTGAGGGTCTTTTTGGCACAGGGCAGTGGAAAAAACCAACCAACCAAGTGCTTTTAATAAGTAAATGAAATGAAGCAGCATTCCTTCCAAGACTGAGGCTTTCCTAACAATCTGAAACAGTGGCGTTGCGGCCTTTGGGTGTGGCACAGAGGGTGAACATAAAATCCATTGCATCAACCTAGCCTTTGCTGCCAACACTGCCAGGCAAGTGTGGGGCACGGAGGGTTCGCAGGGCCACGGTGTGCCACTTGTGTGCCTGCGCATGGGGGTGCCGAACTGGCCAACACGGCCCTTGGCAGGTGAATCCTCTCAACGTTGGCCGGGCAGCCATTCAGTGTGGGTGCTGGGGATATAGCGGCACGGCCAGGCCCAGACAAGGTGGGGAAGGTAGGGGATCCCTGTGGGGGAACGCCTGGTTCGCATCCCCTCCAAATTGTGCGCCCGGGACTCGGCCCAGCTGCCCCTCCCCCAGCACGCTACACCCCTGATCTGAAACAGTCTTTACCTGGGTTTTCATCATCTTCCTTTGGTGTTTGTTCCAGTAAAGTGTCGAGTGCTCTAGTGTACTCTTTCATTACCCAGTAGGAAAGACTTCGCAGGAAAGGGTCCGGGTGCAGTTTTGCACAGCTGAATCCACTTCCATCTTTCTCACAGCCCAATATCTTCTCATAAAGGATGGCTGTATAGGTGGAGGAGATCTCAAATTCGGATTCATACAGACGAGCGATAACCATGGCTAGCTGGATGTCTTCCATCTTCTCAAGACACACCTGTGGAGAAAACGAACATCAAGGTTCCATAAGCACACATATTTCTGCGTTTATTTATTACGTGTAGGGTAGGTTGCAACGAATATAACACCACGTGAAAAACAGTTTAAAACAATTTAGAGTCGCAAAAGGAAGATGGGTCCAAGTTTTGAAATGTCAATATAAATGTAAAATGAGTGAAATGTATAAAATGAGTGAAATGTACATACTTGAAAAGTATAAATAAATAAAATTTGGGAGAAGGGAAGAGACTATAGTCATACCTTGGAAGTCGAACGGAATCCATTCTGGAAGTCCGCTCAACTTCCAAAATGTTCAGAAATGAAAACATGGCTTCTGATTGGCTGCAGGAAGCTCCTGCAGTCAATCGGAAGCCACGTTGACCGTTCAGCTTCCAAAAACAGTTTGTAAACCAGAACACTCACTTCCAAGGAGTTTGCGGCGTTGGGGAGCCAAAACGTTCGAGAACTAAGCTGTTCAATAGCCAAGGTACGACTGTACTACAGATATATGAATGAACAGAAGAACCTATAAACCACCACAACAAAAACACCCATGTATTTGGGGCAACAATACCTCAATAGCATCCTTTAGTGACCCAGCCAACAAGAAAAAGGCAGCTGACTGCTCAAAGCGCTGTTTCCCCAGCAAAGCAAAAGCATTTTTCAAAGCTGCTTTGCGCCATCTATCTTCACTGAAATTATGGCTGAAGAACTGTGTCATTTTCTCATCATGCTGAGACCTGTGTTGGAAAACAAAGGGAGAGAGAGAGATTTTCATTAGGGCTGCACCTTCTATGCACATTCACCCAGAGGTAAGGCCCATCAAAACTCAGTGGGACTCACTGCTGAGTCAACGTGAAGGATTGCACAGGACGCAGAGTATCAACTAGAAAAGTGGCACAAGCCCCCGTAATTTTATACAAGCTTTCGCCTATATCCTAACTGGGTTTTTTTTCGAGGGAAGGTAAGATAAAGGTAAAGGACCCCTGGACGGTTAAGTCCAGTCAAAGGCGACTATGGGGTTGCAGTGCTCATCTTGCTTTCAAGCTGAAGGAGCCGGTGTTTGTCCACAGACAGCTTTCCGAGTCATGTGGCCAGCATGACTAAACCACTTCTGATGCAATGGAACACCACGACAGAAACCAGAGCGCATGGAAATGCCATTTACCTTCCCACCGCAGCGGTGCCTATTTATCTACTTGCACTGGCGTGCTTTCGAACTGCTAGGTTGACAGGAGCTGGGACAGAGCAATGGGAGCTCACTCCGTCGCGGGGACTTGAACCGCCAACCTTCTGATCGGCAAGCCCAAGGGGTTCAGTGGTTTAGACCACAGCGCCACCCGCGAGGGAAGAAGGAAAGGCCAAGTTAATGGAACTTACCGAAACAGACCCCACACCACTGCTTTTTTCTTCATCGCGAGGTAAAATAGCGCAGCATCCAAGGCATCGTTGTTCCTCTGAAATGCTGCTTTTGCAACCTGTCGTATTTAGGGAAGAGAAAAAGGAAAAGAAAAGTCCACAGTATCACAGAGAGTAAGGGCTGCAAGCAGATTAAACTACACAAATTGCAGGTGGTCTGCAGCTCTGCCTCTGGCCTTTCACCCAACCAACCTGCCTTCAACTGCTTTCCCTAAGCAGCAAAAGGGCATATTCCCATCATTGTTTTGTCTTCTTTCCTAGAGGCAAAAAGGTATGGTGCCTTCACTGATGCCATTACCTCTGTCGTATCTGCTTTTCTCAAGATCCTAAATGAAATAGCAAACTAATAAAATGCTTTGATTTTTGTCAATAATAGTATCCTGCTCTCTCCTGCTTCCCACCCAAAAGCCTTTCTGCAAAAGGAAAGCAGTATATCAGGGTAGGTAGATAAACAATAATAATTGACTGGTTAGCAGGAATATTGATCCTATTCATGCTTTTCTGAATACAGAGAGAGTAATTGAAATATAGAAATTGATATAGCTCAGTGTTGGACAAAATAATACCGTAATATGAAACATTTCTGAGCATATTGGATAAGCTCAATGAAAATGTCAACACAATGTGTGGCAACCATGAAAAAGGCAAAAAGGGATGGTTTGGAAAGAAACGGAAAATAAAACTGCCAGTATCATAATGCCATTACACAAACCTATGGTGTGACCACATTCAGAATAACGTGTTGAGTTCTGGTCACCTTATCCC
This sequence comes from Podarcis bocagei, assembly GCF_964188305.1. Lineage (NCBI taxonomy): Eukaryota > Metazoa > Chordata > Lepidosauria > Squamata > Lacertidae > Podarcis > Podarcis bocagei. The sequence continues at coordinate 12,153,083 of NC_138139.1, forward strand.
CAACAAAGCTATTATAGTGCTATAAAAGGTTCAGAAAATGGCAACCAAGATATCAAGGGGATGGAAAGACACAGTCATTATGACTAGTAGCCACTTAGAGATCCATCCTGCATGAGGGGATGTACAATTTACAGTGGTACCTCTGGTTACGTACTTAATTCGTTCCGGAGGTGCGTTCTTAACCTGAAACTGTTCTTAACCTGAGGTACCACTTTAGCTAATGGGGCCTCCCACTGCTGCCACGCCGCCGCCGCCCGATTTCTGTTCTCATCCTGAAGCAAAGTTCTTAACCCGAGGTACTATTTCTGGGTTAGCGGAGTCTGTAACCTGAAGCGTCTGTATTCAGCTTTATTGGATGCCCCTGAGTTCTAGTATGAGGAAGGGAGGCAAACTCTGTACTTCATCTGCATCAGGAATAGTTTTAAATACCTCTGCCACATTCCCACTGCCCAAACACCCTTGCCTTTTTTTGGCAAAGAATAGTCCCAAATGCTGTAATGTTTCCTCAATGGCGAGTTGCTCTAGCTTTATTATTATTATTTATTGAATTTATATACTGCCCTATAACCTGTGGTCTCGGGGAGGTTCACAGAATAATATATTTGGTCTTGTGTTTTGAACAATTCCGTACCAGCTCAAACTTGCTTCGGGGAAGAACTTTGGAGCTTTATGACTGTAACTCCAACAGCAAATCTATTTAGGCTCAGAATAGTCAAAGGGCATTTTCCAGCTTAACCACAGTTCTATAGCCAATCTCTTCAAATGGCAGCCTGTGATCATGTCTTGCATGCCTGCATTTAAGCTGAGAATAGACAGGGGAAGTCCATTTTGACACATTCTTTAAGAGTTCTCTTCCCAATTCTCACACAATCCCAATAGCTTAATCTACTTCTGCCAAACTACAAGAGCCTCAGGGATGCAATTTTCCCAAGCTCCTACATAAGCGTTGCCATAAGCTCTAATAATAATAATAATATTTTTTTATTTATACCCCGCCCTTCCCGGTTCAGGAAACTGGGCTCAGGGCGGCTAACAACAAATTTAAAACACTTAATTGGTTCTACAAAGAAAAAAGAAAAAGAAAAAAGCATAAAATGTGGTATAAAGCTTAAATAACAATAAAATAAAACATAAAAAATCAATTTAGGGGGGAAATCCATCCCCCTAAATTAGTCCCACTTGGGCCAGTGAGGAGAGCAGGGGAGAACCAGCTGTGGGATCCCAGAGCGGGCAATCTTCACAAAAAGGGGAGGGGGAGGGAAGGCCCCTTTCCAGCTCTACAATATCCTTTTTGAGGTGAGGCAACCAAAACGATGCCCAGGATGCCGAGTGAGGTCACACCATAGATTTGTATAACAGCAGGATGAGATGCCTCACCACAATGTAACTTGGAACAAGGCAGATTCAAAGGCTCATGACCTTCCAGTTATCACCAAGAATGGCTCAAATTACCTTCTCCATGCACCTTCGGAGTGTGTTAATGTTTCTGACCCACCAGCCTATACCCATAGTTCTTAGTTCGGACCACTGGGGGTCTCCTCTTTGAATTGCAGGGATCATGTTGATTAACTCTTCCTCTGCCTCCGAATGAAAAGCCCAGGCAAAGTGGCAGGTAGAAACACCTAAATCATAGCACAGGGAAATCACAGGCACAAGGCAATTACAACATGGTGAATTAGATCAGAAATAATAGCCTAGGGGGAGGTGGGAGCATGTTTGACTTACTGGATTTAAAGCCACTGGGGACAAACATTCATAATTTGTTAAGAATGATGCAAAAAGTTCATTTTGTGCAATTTTTGGAACAAGCGTGCATTCAGAGCTTTAGAATTCAGAACATTAATTTAAGAAAAACTGAGTGTGGCCACCTCCAATTCCACCAATCTAGTGAATAAAATTGTCATCATAACACTAGTATATCTCGTCCTTTTCCCTACCCAAGGAGTCCAGGGCAATAAATAAATAAAAAGGTTAAAGCAACACAACTAAAAATAATATACAAGATATTTAAAATATTTAAAAACAATTATAAACATCTAAATACCAATCCCATAGTCTCACTATTAGTAATTCAAAGTTCCTAGTATCTTTCAGCCACTAAACACCTTTTAAGCAGAATGTTTCTAAATCCCCCCGAACTTGAATAATAAAGGAGGCACCTCAATGCCACAAACAGGGAGCCATCACCAAGGAGACCCTGCCATGGGTCAACACCCAACAGCTCACAGTCACTAGATGACCTATTCTTCCCATTGCTTGCTGCTTCTTAGAGTGATTCGCAACAGGCAGTTCGCACCAAAGAATTACCTTGATGAAGCAGCTGAACGCGATATAAAGGTGGGAGTGATGTCAGAAGGCATGTATGCAAACGCATAGCTAGCAGGTACCGCAGGCCGCATTCATCTAAAGTTTCTCTCCCTGTGAAAACGCACCAAACGGTTAAAACAATACACACAGGTGTCCATGTTGCTTAGTTACAATATTCATATGAGGCCTTTTCAAACAAAAGGTTCTAAAAACAATTTACATATGGAGGGCATAGCAGAATATTCAAATGCACACAACCATAGTGTGACCTTATAACCCTTGATAGCTTCACACTTGGCTTTTTAATTATTCCAGATACTTGAAATGTTTTATAATGTGATGCCAATAAAGGTATCTGATTGACTGATTTGGGGTAGGTTTGCGGGTTTGGCAGAAGGAGATAGGATCTGCCCATGCGATGCCCACCTGGTGGAAACTCTAACTCACATGGCCCTTAAATGTAAAATGTCTGATGATCTCTGCCAACAATTTCTAGACCATCTATGTATTCCAAAATGGAAACCAGATATGGAGGTTATGCGCTTCTTATTACAGGGGAGAGACCAGGAGCTCACCAAGACAGTAGCTAAGTTCCTCTACAGTGGTGCCCCGCAAGACGAATGCCTCGCGAGACGAAAAACTCGCAAGACGAAAGGTTTTTTCGTTTTCGAGTTGCTTCGCAAGACGAATTTCCCTATGGGCTTGCTTCGCAAAACGAAGCTTGCCCCCGCACCCCAGACCTCTTTTGAAGCAAGGGGTGGCGGGGAGAAGATCGCTTCTCCCCGTTGCCAGCCCCGCAATCTCCGGGGACAGAGGGGAAGGCGCGCGAGCGCCTTCCCCTCTGTCCCCGGATCCCTTTTGAACCAAGGGACGTCAACGGAGAGAAGCGATCTTCTCCCCTCCGCCCCTTGCTTCAAAAGAGGGGACAGATTCTCCCCGCTGCCCCTTCCCTTGCTTTAAAACAGGTCCGGGGACAGAGGGGAAGGCCCGCGGCGCTTCCCCTCTGTCCCCGGACGGTCTCCATAGGAACGCATTGATTGATTTTCAATGCATTCCTATGGGAAACCGTGCTTTGCAAGACGAAAAACTCGCAAGAAGAAAAAACTTGCGGAACGAATTAATTTTGTCTTGCGAGGCACCAGTGTATTTAATTTTCTGTCGCTACAGGATCCTGCCCTTGCTGGAAACCCACAGAGATGAGGCAGATTGCTCGCCTCTTCTGCCCTTTGGCGGGTGACAGTGCCGTTGGGGTGGCGACAAGATCGCACTGGCCTATCTATTCTGAATGTATTTTGAATGTTCTTACGTGATGCCGACAAAGGTTACTTGACTTGATTGACTGATTGATTGCATGTGGGATGTGTGGGTGGGCCCAAGCAGGATATATTTATGAAATATATTTATCTAAAATAAATTAGAGGTCAAGAAGAACACGCACACTAATTTAAAAATGTCTTGCACCACTTCCTAAATGTCGCATCTTCCCCTATTGCCTCAATAAGCATTCCACGAGAAAGTGGGCAAGTTGTTTACCTGAGTAATGCTTATCTCTGTTTTCATCAAGCTCAGTGCTTGTGGTAGCAACAGTGTCTGCTAAGGCGACCAAGAACATCTGCTCAAGGCGAGTAAGTCCCGGTAAACTTGAGTGCATTAGATGGCTTGAGAGGACGCTGGCATGCTCTCGCCCAAAGTAAGTCGGACCGTACTGAGACAGGTTGATGACTTTGGATTTATGCTCTCTCCTTTCTGGCTCAAAATCAATGAAGTCGTCCGTCGTCACCTGCTGAACCTGGAACAGATCTGAATAGTGATCCTCTGGCTTCCTTTTGGCATGGTCTTGTGAGCCTTGGGGCCTTTTGGTCGCTTCCTCCGTTTTGTACGTGGAATCCTGGTCTGCCGAAAGCAGCGCGTACAATGGCAATGGAGGGATAGAGTCGATCTCTGTATAGTCTCGCGTCCCCTCTTTCCCCGTACTGACCGCGTCCTTTGCGGTGCTGCCACTTACACTGATGGTGCGAGAGAGGTGCCGTTTGGAGCCGCCGTCGGCCGACTCGGGGTCTTTCACAATGGCAACTTCCCCCGCAATGCATTTCACCAAATGCGAAAGAATGGCTTTTGCTCTGCGGACTTTACCCAGGTCCATCAGCTCCAAGAGCTGGGTTGGGTGGTACTGCGGGAGGGTAGGAGAAAGGACGTGGGCGGCTTCAAAAAGCCCGCCATCTTGAATCACAGTGGGGGTTCCGAAAACATCGTCCACAATGCCTGCTCCGTCAATGATACTGGTTTTCTTGGCCATCCAACTGGTCTTCAATGGATCTTGCGTGGGGGAGTCTTCGCCGAGGAAACAGTCGCTCTCGCTGCCCCCCGATTTCATGGCATGCTTCCACTGTGCATAGACGTGCATTTCACAGTCCATTCCCACGACCAGTATCCCATCTCTTACCCAAGACAGAGAGACTGGCAATGAAGGGGTGCCATCTACAGAGGACACCAAGTCTATGGATCTCAGCAGCACCCATTTGGACCTTATGCCTTGCTTTATGCTACCACCTAGTGGTAAAGTAATGACTGCGACACCCTCTTTGCTGCTGGTTTGCTCAGTCACAATTCCCGAAAGTCGGCCGTACATGAATATATTTGCACCCATGCTGACCGTCAGAATATGTGAGCCGTCTTCTTTCGAAACCCAGTCCAAGTGGACCAGATGCTTGGTGTTTGGCATCAGGTGACGGTCCTTATTCAAAAATACATCCATTTTACTATATACAAATAAATTGCTGTCCACGCTCACTCTCGAGTCAAGGACGCTCCCGACTTCCACTAGATCGTCCAGGTGAATCGTCTGCTCCAAGACCCATTCCGACCCTCCGGTGGATTCACATTCAAATATACAAACGTGCATAGAAAATTCTTTGGAAACAAAACCGTTGTGTTGCATGGGCTGTTTGTATGCCACAGCCAAGCGCCCCGTATAGGAGCAGCTGACAGCAACAGGCCTTCCCGAAATGCCCACTGTGCTGCTGTCGTCTTCTTTCGAATCGTTCATTAAAGGCCACTTCTTCCAGTGATAGGTTTCCTTCGTTTCGTTTCTGCTGTTCACCACCGTCTCTACAGAGCACCTCCAGAACCGGACTCTGTCATCCGAACAGGAAGTAACCAGCAAGTAAGGTGCAAGGCAGACTGGGTAAATTGATGAAGAGCTCAGGTGTCCTAAATGAATCAGAGATTACTATTATTATCATTATTAAAAATTGTATACCGCCTTTCATTTGAAGATCCCAAGGTGAAACAGCATTTACATGACACAAACACAGCCTCCTAAGAGAGCCCGCAAAAAGTTACTAGCCTGCTGATTTGTGGCAGGTCTGTGGTCCAAAAGAGTGAAACTTACACCCTCTTGAAATTTAAAAAGCTTTCTCCATCTAGGAAATGTCTGCAGGCAACTGGCTATTTACAAGCCTGCATGAAGATAGATCTGTTTTGATTTCTTAGCAGTATCGAACATTTCAGTCTCCAATCCATTTTGTTCCTAATTCACGTTTCTAATTCACAATATACAAGAGTGAAAACTACATCCAAACAATTTTTTTTTTTTTTTTTGTATCTATAGGGTTACAGCGGACCAATGAATGCAGAATTTGCCAAAAGTCTCAAGACTGGTAACCAAAGTTATAGGAACCAGTGTAACTAAGTATTGAATCGTCGTCTTACCTGCAGAAGGAGTAGCTCGTACAACTTCTACACCAACTGGAATATCCAATGGGCAACTGTAGACCAGGCTAGAACTCAAAATAAGTTTACTAGCTGTCTGAAGATTAGCAACAGATGAAGAACGGGGCATGGGTGCTGCACCTGGCGAGGTATCTGGAGATGAGTCGACAGTCTGTTGCCCAGGTATGCCCAGCTGGTTTCCTGATGGTTGAACTTCAGCAGACTTTGCTTTAAAGATGCATTATTACAAACAAAAAGTTCAGTTTGTTAATACGGACATACTTCCCATTTAAAACATAGGCAAAGATTTGTTTAGATATAGCATGCAGGGTGAAAAGCTTTAAAAGAGGATTAGACATATTCATGGAAGACAACACCTTCAATGGCTGCTAACCCTGATATATGTTTTTTGCCTCCAATGTTGGAGGCATAGTATGTCTCTGAACAGCAGCTGCTAGCAATCTCAAGTGGACAGAATTTCCCTGCTAGGATCTCTTTGCACACGTCTATCAAGCATGTCCACAGACAAGCGCATGAACTGAAATAAGGAGAGCCCTGCCGCTTCAGGCCAAAGACCCATCTAGTCTATCATCCTGTTTGGATGGGAAGGCAGGATCTGAGTGCAGAGGTATTCTATTCATGTTTGCTCAGAAGTGAGTTGCAGTCCCACTGTGCTCAATGGGGCTTACACCCAGGTAAATGTGCATCAGATGGCATCCTACAATCCTTAGCATTGTCATTAAATCCCACTGAAGAGTCCACGGTTCTCAACCTGTGGGTCCCCAGATGTTGTTGGACTACAACTCCCATCATCCCTGAGCTCTGGCCTTGCTAGCTAGGGGTGATGGGAGTTGTAGTTCAACAACAACTGGGGGCCCACAGGTTGAGAAAGGCTGAGTTAGGAGCATGTAACTTAATGCATCTGATCAATTTTATGCAGCCTGACCACACACAAGCTTAAGAAGCATGAAATAGGTTTCCTGACATGTCACTACTGTGATTAAATGCTCACAAATGTTACACAAGTGAATAATTCTAACACACTGACAGCAATGCAGCAATTAAAAAAAATCAGTGTGATATATCTCTTGTGCAAACAGAGACCCCTTGCCTAATAGGGCTGGGCAATATCAGCTTTCCAACATTGCAATGTATCACCAGCCAAACATCGTGGTGTAGTGAGACATTGCAATGTTGAAAAGGGGAGGAACGAGCAGCATTGGCCCCAGCCCTGCGAGGCACCAGGGTAAAACTGCTGCCACTCTCGCTGCTGCCTGGTGCAGGGAGGAAGGGGCGAACAGAGAAGGAAGGCAAGCCCCACCTGCGATGAAGGCGCCATCGCCCTCAAACCGGTCCTGAACGACGTATCAATACATCGCCCAGTCCTATGGCCTACATAGGTTGTGCCACTGAAATGGGGGGGGGGGGGAGGTGTCAGTCTGCGCACAGAGCCATGGACTTGCATGCAAAACAACCCAAGTTGGAGGAACCACCAGAACATATTTAAAGGGCCTTTACAGGAGGAGGAGAGGAAGGGAAAGTTTTGTTGCACAAGCAGAAATGCCTGCAATGATGGAACACTGTTCTTAATGTGACACTGAATACAACCATTGGCTCAATGAGTTCTTTATTATCTATGTTGAATTTCCAGGATGAGAGTGGCTCTCCGGGATTTCAGACACAGAACGTTCCCGGCTCCACCTGGAGACTGAATCTGGGGCCTTTTGCATAAAAGGCAAATGCTCCACCACTGAGTTATTCTGTAGCTCTGCTTGTCTTGAGGCTTGGGTGGTATTTGCAAATTCTGCTATTGAATTGTTACTGGGCTTTATACACTGTCTTATTAGCTGTCTTAAGCAGCCTTGTGTGCTTTCCCCCAGCTGCAAGGCAGGATTTTAAAAAATGCCTTAAATCAACCAGCGCATGATTAGAGTAAAAATACATGTTCATCTGGAAATTTCTTCACTCACCTACACATGCTTGAACAGATTTAAGATGCAGATGCCACATGTGAAGTATGGAACACCCATTTGTGTCTTTTTCGATTACAACTAGATAAAACTTTTCGGAGAAGGGTGGTGGCCGATAACCTGTCCAAAATCAAAACCAAATATTAATGGCAAGCTGGAATTTCAATGTAAGTGATATTTATAAGCAAACAAACAAACAAACAAACAAACCTATAGCTCAGCCTTCCTCCCAAAGATGCCCAGGGCGGCAATGACATTTTATTAAACATGGACCATGCTGTAAGGGTCATATTAAAAAAAAAAATACCACTTTCTGCCACATTTTAAATACTGTAAATCATTAAGCAATATGTTCATGGTACATAAACCTAAAAGTGTACGCAAGAAAGAAAAGTTAAACCAATCTGATTTAAAAACAAAAAAACACAAAACCTGCTAGTATTAGGCTGAAATTAAGTCACAAAAACTCAGAAAACCTTCTGACTTCATTGCTCCAAATTTGGGGACACACTTTCAAATTCCATTTTATATTTTGGAAGTGAAGTCTCATCTGAAAGTTGAGTGTTTTAGGCTTGTTGACAACTTGTGTATTATTTTAGCACATTTCAGTACAAAATGTTGTAGTGCGTGAATTGTCAGAAACCGCTCAATGTTAAATACCGTTACAAGTTTTCTACCAAAAGCTACCAGATACTAAATACTGCATTACCAACTAGCAAAGGATGTCAAATCAGAAATATATTGGAAATATATGGAGAATGTCCTCTGAATAGCCCCAGCAGCTGCCAAACCCTCACTGCAGATACCTTTAGGGGAATTTTGGCTCTACGTACTATTCATTCTTCAAACGAGCTACAATTCTCAGAGCAGTTTAACAGTCAATTCCTCTTCCCAGGGAACTCTGCAAATTGTAGCTCCATTTTTTTTTTGGGGGGGTGTCTCCTAACAACTCTCAGAGCCATTAACAAACAGTAGCTCTCAGGATTCATTGGGAGAAGGCATGGCTGTTTCAAATGTTATGGCAATGCTTATAAAAATAGGCAAGTAAGTGGGAACATGATAAAAATGTAAAAAAATGATGCATAGGCTGGGGGTAGAGAAAGGCATTTATCTCCCTCCCTCCCCCATAATAGGACCCAGAACCACTCAGTGAACAAGGGAAAGTAGATAGTACTTAGTTCAACTATGGAATTTGCTACCACAAGATATAGTTTCATAACAGCCACCAACTTGGAGAGCTTTAAAAGAGGATTAGACAAATTCACGAAGGATAGGGCTATCCAAGGCTACTAGCCCCAATGGCTAGGATCTTGGCTGCTGGAGCGCATGAACAGAAAAGGAAGATGGCGGTCACGTTTGGCTTGGGGGGATCTGGCTGACCTCTGTGGGAAAAGGATGCTGGATTAGTCGATCCCATCCAGCAGGAGATCTTCCGTTGCCTCCCAGGGGCAACATTCCTTAAAGATTCCTTGCTTATGAATAAGAGTAGAGTACGAGTGCTTCACTATACCTTTGGAGGGCTGGAAAAATATCTCGGTTTCTTTCAGCTCCGCATCCTCTTTATGCGGTTTGTATCCCAAAATGAAGTCCTCTTGAAAGACGTGAAGCAATTGCGTGTTTGACCCACACTAGAAAGAGTGTTAGACAGAAATCAACAGCTTTCCCCAAACAGTTATGCGCAAGAACGTTCAAGGTATCCAATCATATTCCATGCGCGTTGTATCATCAGCTATCACAGGTGTGGGGTAGCTTTGGCCTGCCTGGTGCTTGCTGAATTACAGTTCCCATCAGCCCCAGCGATCATGGCTGAAGGCCAGGAGTGATGGGAGTTGTAGCTAAGCAACAGCTTGAGGACCAAAGGTTTCCCATCCCTTGATCTACATAGAAGGCAGCTCTGGCTTCCATCCAGAACAGCCGCCACATGGTGCTTGGTGCCTTCAGTGCTGTTCCAGCTCCTCATTCCTGGGATTTTCACTTTGTTTTCTAAATGCACAGCAGTCTTTAGGCCAGTCTTCATCAAGCAAGCGCCCCCCAGGTGCTGCCGCACTCTGACTCCTATCAGCCCCAGCCTGGTCCCTGGCAGGACGTCCCAGACTCCTTTTGATCTCCAAAGTGGAAAGGGCAGGATCATTACCATTAGAAAAAGCTTTGGGAGTCGTGCATTTCAGCCCGACATAGGGAATCTAAAATGCTGCTCAAAAATCTGCGGCAGGCTTGCTACAGAAGCAGAGTAAGCTCAAAGCTTTCTTTGATTAATTACGCAGGATGTGTTCCGTTGATTAATTTAACACAGTAGGGAACAAAATTAATACTAAATCCCATTGGAGATAGACAAAAAACCTAATGCACTAAGGACTTCCTTTTGGAGGGTTTGGTTTGAGGATTAATAAAGGAGCACACTATTCTGCCAAGGCCTAAAATTTATAAGCTGGCTATAATGGTGCTAAAATCCTTGGGGAATCCCAACCCCTCTCCCTGAAAACTCCTATGCACATTTATTCTAAACATGCAGGTCCCAAACAAGGAACATAATAAAGCAATAATATTATTTTTTAATGGAAAATGCAGGATAGCAATTATTTAAACGTTTGTAACAAAGAGATTTCCATGCCATTTTGTAAACAGACACAAAATACAGAGAGACCAAGAGCTCATTCAAACTAAATAAATAAATATTCTGCTGGAAAACAGCAGGATAGAAAGTTGTCACGATTATGTGTGCAATCTGGGAGTAGGTCCCATTTAGCCCAGTGGGATTTATTCCAGAGTAGATGTGTGCAGGACTGAACTGTCATTGGACATAATCATCTGTAGCAGCTACCAGATGGTGGCCATTATCTTGTAATTTGAGGGTGGGTGGAGGTGAATGTATGTGTGAGTGAGAGTTAGGCCCCATCTGCACTATACGTTTAAAGCAGATTCATACCACTTCAAACAGCCATGGCTTCTCCCAAAGAATCCTGGGAACTGTAGTCTGCTAAGGGTGCTGAAAAGTTTTCAGGCGACCTCTATTCCCCTCCCAGAGCTACAATTTTCAGAGTGGTTTAATAACCAATCGCTCTTCCCAGGGGTCTACGGGAATTGTAGCTCTGGGAGGGGAATAGCACCCTCCTAAAGGTAAAGGACCCCTGGACGGTTAAGTCCAGTCAAAGGTGACTATGGGGTTGTGCCACTCATCTCGCTTTCAGGCCGAGGGAGCCAGTGTTTGTCCACAGACAGCTTTCCGGGTCATGTGCCCAACATGACTAAACCGCTTCTGGCACAACGGAACACCGTGACGGAAACCAGAGTACACAGAAATACCATTTAGCTTCCCGCCGCAGTGGTACCTATTTATCTACTTGCACTGGTGTGCTTTCAAACTGCTAGGTTGGCAGGATCTGGGACAGAGCAACAGGAGCTCACCCCGGCGCAGGGATTCAAACCGCCAACCTTCTGATCAGCAAGCGCAAGAGGCTCAGTGGTTTAGATGATAGCGCCACCAGCACCCTTAACAAACTACAGTTCCCAGGATATTTTTATTTTGGCAGGGAGCCATGATTGTAACATGAACGTTGCTTTAGATGTAAGTGTCCTAAGTAAGGAAGCCTCTGAATTTTGTGTGGCCGGTATGTAGCATACCGCGCAAAAGTCTGTTGCACCTATTTCTCTGGCCCATTTCCCCCCTGGCCAACCCACCACCAACACATGCCCCACTCTCTACCCACAAAAACTGAGAAAGGTTGCCCATCCCTACTGTCAGCACGGATTCCTGGTTTTTAATCACCATCTCCCCACTCATGGTCTTTAATTAACAAGCAAACAAGCACCAGGCATGGTTAAATGACCCATTAGAGGGTTAACTAATTTTTTACCTGGTCGGTTATAGCATCTAGTTCAATAATGCATCCCGGCCGAGCTGTTGATTGCTGGCTCACAATGTTAAAAACTTCACCGATGAGTTTCTGAAAGAGAAGGGAAGTTGGGAGAGCATTTGTATTTCGAGCTAATAGCTGCAGCTGAAGTTCCACTGGTACCAATAGCATCCGGGTGACAAATAGCCACTTTGTGCCGTGGACCAGCATGGGGGTTTGGCTGACCTTGCTCTAGATCATCATGGTTTTAGTTTGCGTGTGGTCTGATGTTTAGAAAATAATGCAGCCGCTAGTATGAATTCTCACTCTCTTTGCAACCTGATCGTACAGATTGCACTCCCCCTTTAAGTTCTATCCTTAGGTTATGAATAAAGGTAACAGTAAAGGGACCCCTGACCATTAGGTCCAGTCATGGCCGACTCTGGGGTTGCAGAGCTCATCTCGTTTTACAGGCCGAGGGAGCTGGCGTACAGCTTCTGGGTCATGTGGCCAGCATGACTAACCAGAGCAGCGCACGGAAACGCCATTTACCTTCCCGCCGGAGCGGTACCTATTTATCTACTTGCACTTTGACGTGCTGTCAAACTGCTAGGTTGGCAGGTGTAGCTTATGAATAGCTGCCATCTAATCAGTACTTGTAATTTTACAGAAAGGTCACTGAGCAGGGACGGAGGTTACCAGCCAAAATAGTTGCCCAAGATGCCTCTGTTGTCCTCTTTGGGAAGCATATACAAAAGTTACAATACATTTTCAATCAATATATCTGCCCCACAGACACCTCTGTGATGGTGGTGGCATTAAAAAATCCTGTACATATATGTCAGGGAACTGCCACCAGAGGCACGGGAGAAGGAGAGGGTCTCTGATTCTGCAGGGGAAGGTCCAAGCGCTAGAGGGAGACTCAGCAGGGAAGAAGGGGAAGAGAATGAGTGTAACACCAGGGACCCAGGAGAGCAACAGGACCCGGAGGTGCAGGGGCTCCAGGACTCTTCGTTGGAAGTTAGTGAGGAGAGCCCAAGCACCCCGCTGCCCACGCCCACCCTGCGCAGGAGACTCCCGCGCAATGAGAGGCGGAGACGATTGGGCGTCAAACAACTCTTATGTTGGCAACGCTTTAAGAAACGCCCACAGTCAGATTCTACGAGTGACTAAGGGCAGCCACGCAAATATGGGCTGCGTAGTCCGGAGGGTTTAACCAGGCAATCCGATGCTCAAACGGAGAAGGATTACGCACGAGTAACTCCCAACCACTACAATATATTTACAGGATAAGTGTGTGGGGGGGGAGAGGTTCTTCTTTTTTAGCTCTTGTTATATTATGTCTTTTGTGTTTCTGTACTGGAAACTGCCCTGTGATCTTAGAATGAAAGGCGGTATATAAATTTAATAAATGATAATAAAAATAAATAACAACAGCGACAACTTCTTACAGAGGATCCTGGGTCGCTCAGTTCATCCAAAAGTTTTCGTGCATCCACCACAGCTTGGTATAGCCTCAGGTTTTTGCCATCCGATGCCACGAAACAGGCACTCGCAGAATTGCAGTAGGTACCTAATTTAAAGGCAGGAGTCAGTTTTTGACATTTAATGTAAGCTATATGTTTTAGCAGTTATGGTTGGAGAGGCATTAAGCAGTTTCGTAATATTCCACCAATGCGACAAATTCCCTGTTTAGGGAAGTTTTTAATATTTAAAGCTGTATTGTTTTTAACACTTGATTGGGAGCTGCCCAGAGTGGCTGGGGAAACTCAACCAGATGGGCGGGGTATAAATAAATAAATTATTATTATTATTATTATTATTAAGAATGTTGCTGCAGTCTCGCAACTTCTAGCTGAGTTTGAAATAAGGCTGTTTTGCAGGAAGTGCTTGTCTACGCCCTTCCAACATTTAACAGATGAAAAGGGGGGAAACCGTAGCCGTTGAAATTAACACATCTAAGTTAGCCCTGTCCATTGGTCAACCTGTGTAAAACTTAGCTGGATACAACCTGATGACTCAAAGCTCGCCTTGAAGGAGAGAGGCACAATTGCCACGCCACAGACCCATTTTCTGCACTAACTGCTTGCTATGCCGCTCGAACACCCAGGGAAATAAAACTTTCAACTAGAAGGGTTTACCTTTTCATATAACTTCCGAACTAAAATACAGAAGAGCATTCCCCCAAGGGGGGACTAAAATAAGAAGAAATATTTTTGGAAGTCGGGCAAAGTCATGGCTCATAAAGGTTATCTTCTTCTTTTTTAAAAAACAAAACCTGGCTTCTGTCAAGTTTTATTGTATACAACAACAGCACTCACCGAGACAATAGCTAGGAATAAGAGTTGGGAGCCAGGCCACATTGGAGAAGGCAGAGGTATGGAGAGAATTGATACGAGCCAATTCCGATACTCCACCCGTGTACGACAAAGGCCCAATGGGGTCCACGCGCCACAGAATCAGCTCGCTGTAGATGGCGTTTGGATCGTGGAATGTAAGCGTCGCTGCGTTCCTAAACTGCTGCCTGGAAGAACCTTTCAGGTGCCTCATGGGGTCCATCATTTTGTTCAAGCCATCAGAGTCCCATGGCTGACCGGCCTCCGGGGTCCGCAGGGTGTTGTGGTGGGAAGACGTCAACAGGAGCGGGAGCACCGAGTGGCAAGCGAGGTCGTTGAGATGAAAGCGGTGCCCGCAGTACCTAAACTTGTGGGTGACTGTGTGCACCGTCGTGAAAGCAGACTTGTCCGCAAAAGAAACCGCCCACTGGTTGAGCGAGCCATCTATGTGCTTAGAAACCATCATGACTGTGGGCACCGTGATGTTCGCGTTGAAGCTGTCCTGGGAGCATCCCGGCCTCCATCCAGACAGGCTGTCGGAAATGCTAGTTCTCTTCTGGAGCAGCGCCTCGCTGATTTCTTTCGCAGACGTAGTGCAGGCATACATCATGATGTTTTTGCTAAGGGAGCTGGCGTCGCCGGAGGGAAACGCGACAGGGATCTGAGAAGAAAATGAAACCTAGAGGAAAGGGAAGGAAATAAGGCGAATGTGTTAAGGCAAATAGTAATATTTCTATAGGAAAGGTCCCAATTTTCCCCTGCCCCAAGTATATGGGGTACCTCGGTTGTCGAGCGTAATCCGTTCCGGAAGACCATTCGACTTCCGAAACTTTCGACAACCGAGATGCAAAGGGCCACTTGCAGTTTCCATTGAAACACTATACCTGAACTTGCCGAAAGATCCCTGGATTATACTCATCCAAATATTTCACGTGCCACACTAGAAAGGTGCCGTCTACGGGATGGATGGTAAAGAGCATGTCTGGGTTCTTGTTCCATTCCTTAAGGAGCAATTCAATTTTCTTATCTAACAAGACAGTGGGAAGCGGCATGGGCGAGGCAGCTGGTGAAAGGATTTTGGGGCTCCCTTCTCTTTCCCCATCTTCATGTTCTGAGGATCCCGTGCCAGTCCCCGTCTCAGACTCTCTATCTAAAGACAATTCTGGAATCAAAGGTAAAATACATGAAACAAAATACATTGGACCAGTTTGCACATCAAAGTATTTTCTTGTCAGCATCGCCCTAGAGCCAGTGCGCCAACTGGACTTATTTATGCACCTCAACCCCGACTGGGCTAGGCGAGCTGGGTAGCACTGCCAGAGACCTCCTTTCTCACAGGAACAGGTCACAGTGCTGTGGACTCGCAGCTTAGAGCTGAGAGCACCGGATTCACTGTCTCAATACTACAGTCGTTGCGCAGCAGAGTTTTGCAGAGTCTTGCAGAGTATAAACCACTCGGAGAGCAGCTCTGTAAAATATCTTCCTTTTATTCTGTAACTACAACTATGATACAAAACTATATACAGAGCTGAATATTCTAAGCATAAATCAATGCTACACTGAGAGTCTGCAGCTGCTCTTAGCAGCAACCTTATCTCTAGGATCTCCAACACTCTCCGATACACTGACTGACTGACTCTCCGATACACTGACTGACTGACTCTATCTCACACACACAGATATGTTGCTGGGCAGAATAAGTAGATAGGCAGGACACGCCTCCTTCTCTCTGGAGAGTCAGCAGAGACCATCAGGAGATGATCAGGAGATTCTTGGGTATGGGAGGGGTGAAATCTCCTCATTTCTTACCCTCCAAGATAAATATAACTTGTGTTTTATTTATATGTTAGATGGTCTACTGTGTATTTTAGACCAGGGTTTCCCAAACTTGTATCCAGCTGTTATTGGACTACAACCTCCATCATGCCAGTGGTCAGGGATGATGGGAATTGTAGTCCCAAAAAATAGCTGGAGGCCCAAGTTTGGGAAGCCCTGTTTTAGACTGCCTACTGTAAACCACTTAAATGATTTTTTGCTGTAGTAATAAGCAGTATACAGTGGTACCTCGGGTTACATATGCTTCAGGTTACAGACGCTTCAGGTTACAGACTCCGCTAACCCAAAAATAGTACCTCGTGTTAAGAACTTTGCTTCAGGGTGAGAACAGAAATCGTACTCCGGTGGCGCGGCAGCAGCAGGAGGCCCCATTAGCTAAAGTGGTGTTTCAGGTTAAGAACAGTTTCAGATTAAGTACGGACCCCTGGTACGAATTAAGTACTTAACCTGAGGTACCACTGTACAAATAAAATAACTGTGTACAAACCAACAGTATGCAAATAAAAGAGGAGTAGGGAACCTGTGCCCTTCCAGATGCTGCTAGACTCCAGATGTCTTCTATGCCACTTGAAGACGTCTAGGTCATGAGCAACTAGAAGGTCTAATAAAAAGCAGCAACTGTAGTCAGCCCGGCCAACGGACAGGGATGATGGTAGCTGTCGTTCAACAGCAACCAGAGAGCCATAGGTTTCTCATCCCTGGTTTAAAAACAAGCCATGTTTTAGCGTGAAGAAGTAGCGGGCTTGTGCTTACTGCTCAGAAGTTCTCACAGCACTCCAAACCCGCTGCTGCCACAGGCAAAACAAAACAGAGCCTGGTTTGTTGTGTCATCTGAACCTGGGTTGATGGTTTGTTTCACCCAAACCATGAGTGGTAAGGCAAACCCTGCTGCTAGTCGCTGATACTGAGAAGAAGAAGAAGAAGGGGAGGAGGAGGAGTAGTTTGCATTTGATATCCTGCTTTATCACTACCCTAAGGCGTCTCAAAGCGGCTAACAATCTCCTTTCCCTTCCTCCCCCACAACTAACACTCTGTGAGGTGAGTGGGGCTGAGAGACTTCAGAGAAGTGTGACTGGCCCAAGGTCACCCAGCAGCTGCATGTGGAGGAGCGGAGACGCAAACCCGGTTCACCAGATTATGAGTCCACCACTCTTAACCACTGCACCACACTGGCTCTCCTGAGGTGGATGGGTCAGTGGCCTGACTCAGTATAAGACAGCTTCCGGTGCTCCTTGGCAACATTTTGTGGTCCCCTAGTTCCTTCCCTTACCAACTATGAGCTGGGGATAGTGAACAGTTGCAGAACGACCTGGTCTAGCTACTCATGTGCTGCTACCTACAAATTAGGAAGTCTTTCTCTTTTAGAGGAAAATATTCTGTGTAGACTGTACCAAACTACCCTTCTGACAACGAAACAGCATGCATGAGGCACAGTACAGTGGAACCTAGGTTCTCGAACGCTTTGGAACTCAAACATTTCGGCTCCCGAACACCAAAAACCCAGAACTAAGTGTTCTGGTTTTCGAATGTTTTTCAGAAGCCGAACGTCCGATGCGGCTGTCGGTTACTGTGTCCGGGGCGCCTGCACCAATCAGAAGCCGCGACTTGGTTTTCGAACGTCGAACGGACTTCCAGAACGTATTAAGTTCGAGAACCAAAGTACCACTGTACATCATTTTGAAAGGAAGAAAAGAGTCTTTGTTACATCTCTTAAGTCATTTACAAGAATTGCTATAGGATGCTAACAGAAACATCCCACAAGTTGTGGTGATGACTACCAGTTTGGACAGTTTTAAAAGAGGATTGGACAAATTTACCCACCCCCATTCTAAATACTCATCAAATGCAGACATCAAGGAAAAGGAAGCCATGCTACTAACCGTGGTCAAGTTTCATCAGCAAACCTCTCTCCCTCTCCCTCTCTCTCTCTTCCTCTCTTTCCTCCTCGTCAGCATCTTCTTCTGCTTGTTTCATCTGTTGATCTGTAAGCTCTCGTAGGTGTTGCATAAAAATTTCAGTCGAGGATGTAAAATGGAATTCTTTGTTATTTAGCCAATGAACCACAAAGCCTTCGTTTCCTTCATCCAAGTGAAAAGCCGTCTTGAGCAAAGCTGGCGGAATGTCTGGGGAAACAAAACCATTTTCCCTCAAAGGAAAGAAGTCTAAGATATTTAAGAGATGATTTATATTTCTGCAGGAAAGTGGTCTTGCATAAATGACTGTAAAGTTGAGGAATAGAAGATGTGTGCTATGTAAGATGGAACTAAACCATAGCATGGAGGGTCATTCAAGAACTGTGGGCTTGGCAACTCTCTCTCGGCTTCATTTTCAGTTTGCAATTCAATAGGTAAAAGGTAAAGGTAAAGGACCCCTGACAGTTAAATCCAGTCACAAACGACTATGGGGTTGCGGCGCTCATCTCGCTTTCCTGGCTGAGGGAGCCAACGTTTGTCCGCAGACAGTTTTTCTGGGTCATGTGGCCAGCATGATTAAGCCGCTTCTGGTGAAACCAGAGCAGTGCACAGAAACGCCGTTTACCTTCCCGCCAGAGTGGTACCTATTTATCTACTTGCACTTTGATGTGCTTTTGAACTGCTAGGTTGGCAGGAGCAGGGACCGAGCAACGGGAGCTCACCCCGTCGCGGGGATTCGAACCACCGACCTTCTGATCGGCAAGCCCTGGGCTCCGTGGTTTAGTCCACAGCGCCACCTGCGTCCCTTTTAATGTAATAGGTAAATATAGCTAATAATTGGTAAATAAATAATTGTTTTATTTGCATCTGTTCTCTAAACCAGAATCTGGAAATCCCCTTCTAATGTATAAAGTCCTATTCTGGTCTGGAGGGCAAATACAAGCCAGAGTTTTCCAGAAAAATATGTGATGGGGAGCTGAGGAAGCACGCAAGCCTCCCTCCAGAAGAATCAACTGAATAGCGCAATATTTCAGGACCCATCCTACTCCTGTATTGTCATTTGTTTCAGTTGTTTTTAATTCTGGATTTTAAATTGTTGCAATCCACACCAGAACCAGCTGGCAAAGGACTGGTAATAATAATAATAATAATAATAATAATAATAATAATAATAATAATGATGATGATGATGATGATGATGATAACAAGAACGTTAACACAGAAATAACTGCACAAAGGGTCCCTTAAATAAGCCGTGTTTCTAATGTGCACCACAGAAAGGAAATCCAAATATACATATGACAAAACATTTAGAACAGGCCAAGATAACATTTGTTAATGTGGGGGAAAGTGCTTTCCAAGAAGTACAATTAACAATGTCACCATAAACACTGTTTTCTTTAAACATGCACAAGCTTCAGGCAAGGAGCCCAAAGCAAGGAAAACACACATCATCTTTCTTGGCATTTTCACACAGGACAATAGGGATGAAATAATTAATCTAATTCTTTCTAAGCCCACTTTGCTCCATTTCCACATTTAATTTATATAACTTATTTTTAGCTCTCCTCAGCCAACCCTCAAACTTACAATCTAGCAGACACAACACATAAGGAAAATGAATATTTTTTGGGGGGGGTGCGCACTTGTTACTTTAAGCTGAGAGCCACACATCAACTTTCAGGTAAGTGTGCTAAATGAAGGACAGATGAACTCCAAATCACACATTAGTCAAGCATGGGATAAATTCCAACTTGCACATTAGTTTAGGATAGCCTTTTCCAACCTGGTGAGCATCTCCAAGGCCACGTTCCTGGATTCCATCCCTACACCACTCAGCATGGTCATGCTGGCTGGGGCTGAGTGGAGTTGAGAGTCCAACATGGGTAGGCAACCTAAGGCCTGGGGGCTGGATCCGGCCCAATCGCCTTCTCAATCCGGCCTGCGGACGGTCCGGGAATCAGCATGTTTTTACATGAGTAGAATGTGTCCTTTTATTTAAAATGCATCTCTGGGTTATTTGTGGGGCCTCCCTGGTGTTTTTACATGAGTCAAATGTGTGCTTTTATTTAAAATACATCTCTGGGTTATTTGTGGGGAATCAGAATTCATTATTTTCCCCAAAAAAACATAGTCCAGCCCCGCACAAGGTCTGAGGGATAGTGGACTGACCCCCTGCTGAAAAAGTTTGCTGACCCCTGGTCCAATAGGTAAAAGGTAAAGGACCCCTGGACGGTTAAGTCCAGTCAAAGGTGACTATGGGGTTGCTGCGCTCAACTTGCTTTCCGGCTGAGGGATCCGGCGTTTGTCCACAGACAGCTTTCTGGGTCATGTAGCCAGCATGACTAAACCACTTCTGGCACAACGGAACACTGTGACGGAAACCAGAGTAGACGGAAATACCATTTACCTTCCCACCACAGTGGTGCCTATTTGTCTACTTGCACTGGCATGCTTTCAAGCTGCTAGGTTGGCAGGAGCTGGGACAGAGCAATGGGAGCTCACTCCGTCGCCGGGATTTGAACCACCAACCTTCTGATCGGCAAGCGCAAGAGGCTCAGTGGTTTAGACCACAGTGCCACCTGCGTCCAGAGAGTCCAATAACCTCTGGGCAGCTCCACATTGACGACGCCTAGTGAAGGCTGGCCTAGGAGGTGCAGATCAGGTGAGTTTGCATTAGAATTTGGAAAGATTCCATTCCTCAAGGTCTCCCTAGGACAACCTGTGGACCAAGTTCCCAGGAAATGAATTGCTTCTCTTTTTACCTGTGTTCGGGTTGATGCTTGCAGTTATGTGGAAATGGCAGAGCGCGTTAGCGTGGTGGGAAATGTGCCGCTGAACCTCGTGTGTTCCCAGCTGATCAGGGAGATCCTCAGTGTGAGTGATCAGTACGGAGGACCTTCGCTGACCCTTTCGCATGTTTTTCAAGTGATGAATTGTCTGAAGCAGGAGAGAGAGTGAAAGAGAGAGAGAGAGAGAGAGAGAGAGAGAGAGAGAGAGAGCGCACACATAAGGCTGGCCTATTATGAGGAGAACTCAACCATGGAAAACACAAATAGTTTCTCTTTCTAAAATTCGGCAGAACTAACAATAAATCCCTTCATTTCCTCTTCTAGTAGAAGAAACCTTTAAAAGCTTGGTACATGACTCATTTTTATTTAATTTTAACTATATAAATATATATTTTAAAAATCTGTCTCTTTCATGAGATCTGTTCCATATGGTATTGAAACTAGGTCTTTAGTGTGCTAGTACCTACTTTGGAACTACTTTCAGATACATAATGTCTTTAGAGTGTGATTCCATTGTAATATTAGCTATAAATGACCTACAATGAGGTCAAAAGGCAGCATATAGATTATTATTTTTTGGTAAGTAAACAAATTTAAACGTATGCTAAAAATAGAATGCAGTGATTGGGCTTTCCCCTTTAGGGTCTTATCTGCACTGTGCACTTAAAACAGTACCATACCATTCAGGGTATCCCCCAAAGAATTCTGGGAAGTGTAGTTTGCTAAGAGTGCTGAGAGTGGCCAGGACTTCCCCATTCCCCTCACAGAGCTATAATAATAATAATAATAATAATAATAATAATAATAAGAATAAGAATAAGAATAAGAATAAGAATAATGATAATTTATTATTTATACCCCGCCCATCTGGCTGAGTTTCCCCAGCCACTCTGGGGAGCTTCCAATCAAGTGTTAAAAACAATACAGCATTAAATATTAAAAACTTCCCTAAACAGGGCTGCCTTCAGATGTCTTTTAAAGAGAAGATAGCTGCTTATTTCCTTCACATCTGAAGGGAGGGCGTTCCACAGGGCGGGCGCCACTACCGAGAAGGCCCTCTGTCTGGTTCCCTGTAACCTCACTTCTCACAATGAGGGAACCGCCAGAAGGCCCTCGGTGCTGGATCTCAGTGTCCAGGCAGAACGATGGGGGCGGAGACGCTCCTTCAGGTATACAGGACTTTAAGGGCTTTAAAGATCAGTATCAACACTTTGAATTGTGCTCGGAAACGTACTGGGAGACAATGCAGATCTCTCAGGACCGGTGTTATGTGGTCCCGGTGGCCACTCCCAGTCACCAGTCTAGCTGCCACATTCTGGATTAATTGCATTTTCCGGGTCACCTTCAAAGGTAGCCCCACGTAGAGCGTATTGCAGTAGTCCAAGCGGGAGATAACTAGAGCATGCACCACTCTGGCGAGACAGTCTGCGGGCAGGTAGGGTCTCAGCCTGCGTACCAGATGGAGCTGGTAGACAGCTGCCCTGGACACAGAATTAACCTGCACCTCCATGGACAGCTGTGAGTCCAAAATGACTCCCAGGCTGTGAACCTGGTCCTTCAGGGGCACAGTTACCCCATTCAAGACCAATTTGCAGAGTGGTTTACCATCCAATCCCTTTTCCCAGGGAACTCTGGGTATCATAGCTCTATGAGGAGAACAAGGGTTTCCTAACAACTCTCAGCACCCTTAGCAAACTGCACTTCTCAGGATTCTTTGAGGGAAGCCATCACTCTTTAAAGTGGCTTGATACTGCTTTAAATGTATAGTGCAGATAGGGCCTAAGATTCACATCCAGTTGTGTACTGATTTCTACTTTACAGGCCAACAAGAGCAGGCAGGAGTAGCTTTGTTGTTCCTTTGAGAGTGGGATGAAGGTATACAGAAGCACTGCTTTGTCTCACAGCCACATATTTGTTGACTTTAACAGACCTACCGTATTTTTCGCCCTATAAGACGCACTTTTCCCCCTCCAAAAATGAAGGGGAAATGTGGGTGCGTCTTATGGGGCGAATGCAGGCTTTCGCTGAAGCCTGGAGAGCGAGAGCGGTAGGTGCGCACCGACCCCTCTCACTCTCCAGGCTTCGCGGACCTCTCCCCAAGCAGCGGGAATGCTCCCGCTGCTTGGGGAGAGTTGCCGGCATCCCGAAGCCTGCGCGCGCTGATCCCAGCGCCGGCAGGCTTCGCGGATCTCTCCGCAAGCAGCGGGAACGTTCCCGCTGCTTGGGGAGAGTTGCAGGCATCCCGAAGCCTGCCCGCGCTGATCCCAGCGCCGGCAGGCTTCGCGGATCTCTCCGCAAGCAGCGGGAACGGTCCCGCTGCTTGGGGAGAGTTGCAGGGATCCCGAAGCCTGCCCGCGCTGATCCCAGCGCCGGCAGGCTTCGCGGATCTCTCCGCAAGCAGCGGGAACGGTCCCGCTGCTTGGGGAGAGTTGCAGGCATCCCGAAGCCTGCGCGCACTGATCCCAGCGCCTGCAGGCTTCGCGGATCTCTCCGCAAGCAGCGGGAACGTTCCCGCTGCTTGGGGAGAGTTGCAGGCATCCCGAAGCCTGCCCGCGCTGATCCCAGCGCCGGCAGGCTTCGCGGATCTCTCCGCAAGCAGCGGGAACGTTCCCGCTGCTTGGGGAGAGTTGCAGGCATCCCGAAGCCTGCGCGCGCTGATCCCAGCGCCGGCAGGCTTCGCGGATCTCTCCGCAAGCAGCGGGAACGGTCCCGCTGCTTGGGGAGAGTTGCAGGGATCCCGAAGCCTGCCCGCACTGATCCCAGCGCGTGCAGGCTTCGCGGATCTCTCCGCAAGCAGCGGGAACCACCGCTGGGCTCCCACGGCTTGCAGAGAGCTGCCTGTTTGCGGGCTGGGGTCGGGGGAAGCTCGGGCTGCCCCAGCCCCGCGCCTGGGGGGGAAATATTTTTTTTCCTTTATTTCCCCCCAAAAAAACTAGGTGCGTCTTATGGGCCGGAGCGTCTTATGGGGCGCAAAATACGGTAGCTCTCCAATGCTTTTACGGAAGGAGCGGGGAAACTTTTTCAGCCCTAGGGACCATACTTCGTCATAGGCAGCCTTCCAGGGGCCACATGGCATTGGGGGGCGGGGCCAGAGCCAAAGTGGGCGGAGCAACAGATGTGGCTTTTGCACAGTAGGCTACATTCCAAGCATTCAGGTAAGCAGCAGATATCATCACAGTTCAATGACATAATCCCAGGCAAGCAAAAGAACTTGAGGAGGGAACAGAGCACAGATGGGGAGGGGGCTTGGCCTGAGGAGAGTCCTAAGGGCCAGACAGCAAGCCTTGCAGTGCCTTGCAGGATGTTCCAGTCAAAATATAAAATTCCACGTTTGATAGGTGAGCAAAGGGTTAAGACACATGGAATTCCTGGAAATTCCTAGAAGGCACTCTTGTGAGGTCATAGCCTGTGCTTACCCTGGTGGAAAGGGTAACAATAGGAAGATAATTCTTATCACTTCCTCCCAGCTGGTTCTCATCATGCAACTACTGTATAGGAATTGAATGCAGGGTCTATGTGTTCCTGAGCGCAGGCACCATCTTTGCTCTAAACCAGGGATGTCCAATTCCCAAAAGACTGCAATCGACTCTCGGGGGGGGGGAATCTACCCATTTGGGAGGGAGTTCAGATGTGTTGAGCTTTTTTTAGGGAGGCAGGTCAAAGCTGTTGATAAGGATCCCACGATCGACCACGAACATCTGGGGATCGACCTGCCGATCATGATTGACCAGTTGGACACCCCAATCTAAACCGTGTACTTTGTAATTTAGAAGTCTATGTTGCCTGGTGTATTTCATTTTTTAAAAATAATAATAATTTTAATTTGCTTTTCTGTTTTATCGTATCAGCGATGTATACTGTGTTACAGTCGAACACATGGTAATAAGAAAGGAAAAAGTTAGCATAAATACAAAATATACGTATGTGAATTCTAAAGCTCAAGGCATAAAAAGGAGACTAGGGAAACGGGCTGCTTAGCTCGCCATACCTCTAAAGCGTGCTGGATGTTGTCCTTGTGTCTTCCGGAACGGGAGAAGCTGCTGGTGCTGCTAATGCTGGAAGTGCTGGTCTCGCAAATCTGCTCCCCCAGAAGGCTGTCTTCGGGTAACAAGGTCTCTGCCCACAACCGGCAAATGCCATCAAGGCAGGAAGTAAGCAGCACGTTGCAAACAGACCCCCTAAAGGCAATGCAAAAAGGGATATTTGCACTTGTAGATTAAAAGGTTCATAGAACTGGAGGAAGTGCGGAGTGTAAGATGGCTGTTTGAAACGAGACATGGGGCCTGCAGCAAAAGGTTGCAGAATAGCCCTCCCCTCCTAAAAGTTGCTCTACCCACCAACACTATTAAGTCTACATTCCCTGGCTACTGAGCATGTGCAATCCTTATTGGACATGGGGCTGGTTTCTGGGTTCCCCTGAGTGTGCCATCACCTTTCTTGCCCCTTAGAGCAGGGGTAGGCAATCTAAGGCCTGGGGGCCAGATGTGGCCCAATTGCCTTCTCAATCCGGCCCACGGACGGTCCAGGAATCAGCATGTTTTTACATGAGTAGAATGTGTCCTTTTATTTAAAAGGCATCTCTGGGTTATTTGTGGGGCCTGCCTGGTGTTTTTATATGAGTAGAATGTGTCCTTTTATTTAAAAGGCATCTCTGGGTTATTTGTGGGGCCTGCCTGGTGTTTTTATATGAGTAGAATGTGTCCTTTTATTTAAAATGCATCTCTGGGTTATTTGTGAGGCATAGGAATTTGTTCATTTTTTCTCCCTTTTCAAAATATAGTCTGGCCCACCACATGGTCTGAGGGACAGTAGACCAGCCCATGGCTGATAAAGGTTGCTGACCCCTGCCTTAGAGGCTTCAATCCTGTCAGCATTCATTAGCTGTGTTTGCTATTAGGAGTGATGCTTCACAATAGCTTCCCAGTGTCCCAATCGTGCTTAGATCTAACCACCGATAAATTATTGCAAAAATGCAAAGAACAGTGGAGCTCATTTCACTCCTTTCTTCTCCCTTCCAGTCCAAACTACCACTCTCTACCCGCCCCCCCCCCCGAAAAAAAACCAAGAACAGCAGCCAATTCAGAGAATGCTACTTCTAAAACTGATGGAAGTTTTCAAAAGCAGTCTCTCTGGTGCTACAGGAGGACCAGCCGTCAACAAATATACACTGCTTCAGTCTCTCTTACTTGTGAAGCATAAAAGTAAATAAAAAAAAAGTAAAATCGTGTGTTTCTTTAAATGCAACTGGGCTTCCACAAGTCCCTTGCATCTGGCTAAGGATGCAATCCTTGCATTCTTTCTCATAAGTAAACCTCAGCGAGCCAAGTGAGACTTATTTCTGAGTAAACATGAATAGGATCTGTAAGGGAGCTCATTGGGCCCTGGTCTGGGACTCTCTGCATTACCTGCCTAACCTTTCTATACAAGATATACAGTGGAACACACTGAGAGCCAGTGTGGTGTAGTGGTTGAGAGCGGTAGACTCGTAATCTGGTGAACCAGGTTCGCTTCCCCTTTCCTCCACATGCAGCTGCTGGGTGACCTTGGGCTAGTCACACTTCTCTGAAGTCTCTCAGCCCCACTCACCTCACAGAGTGTTTGTTGTGGGGGAGGAAGGGAAAGGAGATTGTTAGCCGCTTTGAGACTCC
The DNA here is from genome assembly GCF_964188305.1 of Podarcis bocagei. NCBI lineage: Eukaryota > Metazoa > Chordata > Lepidosauria > Squamata > Lacertidae > Podarcis > Podarcis bocagei. Next base: position 12,179,429 of record NC_138139.1, read on the forward strand.
TCAAAGGGAGTGAAAGGCGGGATATCAAATCCAAACTCTTCTTCTTCTTCTTCTTTTCAAATGTAATCCATTCTGGAAGACCGTTCGACTTCCAAAACGTTCAAAACCCAAGGATCAATGGGCTGGCTGCAAAGTCAATTGGGGGGGGGGGAGGAAAAACTCGCCTCGGAAGCCGTTCGACTTCTGGGACGTGTTCAAAAACGGAAGCAATTACTTCCGGGTTTTTAGGATTTGGGTTCCGAATTGTTCGGCTTCCGAGACACTCAAAAACCGAGGTTCCACTGTAATTCCCTTGCACAGACTCCCTAATTTATAGCATGCAAACTGTAAAATTAATGTGTGATGGGTGCCTATGTTTTTGCACTCAAGTTTGAACCCTTTTTAAGAGGCGGGGAAGGAGGAGCAAATTCAAACCTGGGCATAAACTTGCTTGTGTTTCTCCACGAAAATCCCGTCACCGATCGAGGATGTGCCAGATACACAAAGGCGAAATGAACTGGTGTGGAGGTCCTTTTCTGTTCCTCACTCTCTTGGGGGAGAAGAGAGGATTTCCAACCAGTCATCGGATACCAGACTTTTAAGAGACAATCATCCTAGACAAACCAACACATAGCAAATTGACAGTGTACGTGCATAATTACAGTTGTGGTTTTTTTAAAAAAAACAGCTGCAGGAAAACAGAAATTAGATTAGGGCTGTAGTGATGTGGGAGTAAGGAAGGCCCCTAGCTCAGTTGATGCTCTTGCATGTAGACGGTCCCAGGTTCAGTTTCTAGGGTCTGCAGATAGGACTAGGAGAAACTTGCCTGAAACCCTCAACAGATGCTTCCCATCTGTGTAGATATTGCTTCCTACATGGTGGGCACAGCTCAGTGCTTCTCCCCCATAATTGAGATCCAACTCCAAAATGACAATTAGCCATACAGAAGAAACAAAATATAAATAATATCACCAGTTCTGCCTTGGTTTTGCAGCAGACAAAATGGTCTTCTGAAGACCATTGTTTGCGTTACTGTTATCGTCACCTATGGAATATACCGTCTTTCCCCGAAAGTAAGACACCCCCCCTAAAATAAGACCTACTTCCAGTTTTGCCTCTCGCTGTAACATAAGGCATCCCCCGAAAATAAGACCTCCCCGATAATAAGGGCTCCCCTGAATATAAGGCCTCCCCGGAATATAAGGCCGCCGAAGCTACCGTAAGGCGTCTGATTCCTCTGGACCGTAGCTGCTCTGCCCTGGCGGAGTCTGGCTGACTCACAATTAGACAATAAATGTGTACCGTATTCTTCTTCATGGAAAAATAGGACATCCCCTGAAAATAAAACCTAGCGCATCTTTGGGAGCAAAAATTAATATAAGACACTGTCTTATTTTCGGGGAAACAGGGTACTTCAACAAGTGAACTATCCACAGTAGCGTGTTTGCCAATGTTGCACTTAAAAGGGTTTGGATAACTAATATAAGGTGATGAACACATTAAACGAAACATTAATCACTTAACTATTTGTTTGGGCGAGATTGAAACCACAGATTACATTGTTCAACACAAGAGGCACAAGGGACCGGTGGTCTTTCTCAACTCTCTTTTTTTCTACCCATGAAGACATGAAGAACCAATAAAACTTGAGGGATCAACGAGAGACAATGAGAATGAGCCTCACTAGACATTGTCTTAACCTGAGTCAGACCAAAGGTCCATCTTGCTCAGCAATTTACACCAGGGTGACCAAAATGAATATATATAAGGCTACTGGGCAGTGCTTGTTGAGACTGATGGGAGTTGTAGTTCGGTCATGTTTGGAGGGACAACATTCCCCACCCCTGGTCAATACTGACAGGCCAGTGGCTCTCTGGGGTTCCGGCTAAGAGTCTCTCCCAGTCCTTTCTAGATATGCCAGGGATTGCATCTAGAGGTGCAAACTGTTGTTATAAGAATTCTAAGGTCCCAAATATAAACGTTCGTAAATTTACAAGGCAAACACGTAAGTATATAAACCATGTGTCTAAAATAGTATGGGAGAACAATCCTGAAGTCATTTTGACTCTCCCAGTGGCCTCAAATATTTCTCTGCAAGGAGGAAGGAAATGGGAAAGCCTCTCCATTGCCTTTTGCCTTAAGGGCGTTACTTGTGTGGGTGAATAGGGTGAGCCTGTGAGCTGGATTCAGGAATTAAAGTATTTACTATCACAAAAGAATGGCCAGGCTGGCCAGGTGGAGCAATCAAGTGACCGTTATCAGTATCCTGCCATAAAGGATTTGTGCTGTAGCCCGTCTCCTGTGATGTATTTCTGCTGTAGACCCGCCTCCTTCTGTGATGTATGTATAATGTTTTGGGGGGTGGTCTCTGGCTACAGGGTGGGCAACTTCAAAAGTCTATATAAGGGCTTGCGTGCCATTGTTCTGAGTTCTTCCTCCCTCCTGCCTGTGGTGAGTGGGGTCCCTGTTGCAACAGTTAATGAAGATCAGGCTTACTAGCTGCCTTGCTTCTCAATATTATCTGGTTGGCCTCTGTTATTTTCTCCTTCCAATAGGGAACCTACTTAAGGACTCTATACGGGCTCTTGGGTACCCCATAAGGGAAAAGGAGCAGTTTTTCTTACAACAGTTTTATAACACTGTGGAAGACTGAGGTTGAGTTTAGGACCTTCTGCGAAAAATGCAGACTGATCTACTGGCAGAGAGAGTGTTCCTGGAGCCCAGAGCCCATTGGCTCCAGTCCTTGGCCAGGCTCTGACCTCACAACCAGCTGTGGAATCCTGGGGAATGTTTTGTTTCCTAGGAGACCAGGTGAGTTGCTTGAAAAGATCCCTGGGTCAGTTGAAAGCCCAGTCAGTTGGAGCAGTTAGCAGCCATTCAGATCCCTCCTTCTGTTCTTGTCTTGTCTTGAAAGCTGTTCAGATGGACTGACTGACTTTCTGGACATCTTCAGTTTTCTACCCCCAGGGAACAATGTCCCGCTGGTTGCGCAGAAGGTAAAGTCATGGGAAAGAGGGGAGACATCCTGAAGATTCATGCCCCCCACAACATGCCCAGTTTTTAAAGATGAGATTTTGAAAGGTCACATAACCTTGGTAATCTGACCTTTCTAAATCCCATACTGGGTGTTACATGAGCCAGCAATTTTCCGAGGGAGTTTTCTGATGAATTTTGAGTTCCCCTTTTTGTCACCATCCAAATTGCAGCAGAATTACCACCCCACCCCAAATATTCAGGAGAATGCCCACCCCACCCCCAATCATACCGCCTACAAACAGGATGGGGAATTCTGGGAGATCATTTTTCACTCAACCCCATGATACACACCCCACCTCTGTAGGGCTCCCACCTGCACCCTTGGGTGCTTTCTTCCTCAGCTACATTTCCAGCATCTTGAATTAGTTTCCCAAGTCCCATCAGCCCCAGACAGCAGGTCCAGGGGGGCAGGGAGAGGGGGAGGAGGGGAGTTGGGGTCCCACAGCAACATCTGGAGGCTTGATGCAGAAAACATCAGGGTAATTTAGCATCATAACACTGGCCAGGAGTTTATTTTGGCCCTGATCAGGTGAAGCCAGAATGAGCTATTTGCTGTCCAATGTGGAAAATGGAGCAAATGGTTTTGCTAGTCATCCTCAGGAGAGCAGCCCTGGGGATCAGCTCTGCACTCTTTGCAAAATGAGAAATGGGTTATGAAACATGCCTGATGAAATGGTGCATGCTCTAGTTATCTCCCACTTGGACTACTGCAACGCGCTCTACAGGTGAAACTCGAAAAGTTAGAATATAGTGGAAAAGTTTATTTATTTCAGTAATTCAACTTAAAAGGTGAAACTAATATATGAGATAGGCTCATGACATGCAAAGCGAGATAGGCCAAGCCTTTATTTGTTATAATTGTGATTATTATGGCATACAGCTAATGAAAACGCCAAATTAACCTTTTGAAGGTGACCTGGAAATTACAACTAATCCAGAATACAGCAGCTAGCCTTGTGACTGGGAATGGCCACCAAGACCATATAACACCGGTCCTGAAAGACCTACATTGGCTCCCAGTACGTTTCCGAGCACAATTCAAAGTGTTGGTGCTGACCTATAAAGCCCTATCTGGCCTCGGTCCAGTATACTTGAAGGAGCGTCTCCACCCCCATCATTCAGCCCAGATACTGAGGTCCAGCTCTGATGGCCTTCTGGCATTCCCCTCAAGCGAAGTTACAGGGAACCAGGCAGAGGGCCTTCTCGGTAGTGGCGCCCACCCTGTGGAACGCCCTCCCATCAGATGTCAAAGAAATGAACAACTATCTGACATTTAGAAGACATCTGAAGGCAGCCCTGTTTAGGGAAGTTTTTAATGTTTGATGTTTTATCGCATTTTCAGTATTCTGTTGGGAAACCCAGCCACATGGGTGGGGGTATAAATAATAAATTATTATTAAAATGAAACACATTTACACTAGATAGACTATTAACCTCTGTATGGAGTTTAAGCATGATCATGAGTCAGTGGCAATGAGTTCTTTATGAACTACTTTTAATATAACATGCCACCCGTGTGGTGTGTAGTTTGGCCCCAAGAATGAGTTCGCTATGAAGGTTTTATTTCTTCTAATATTTAAAAGGCTGCTGGCTCTTAAAGGCTAGAAAAAAAAGAGTGAGGGGTGCAGGCAACCTCCACTGAACTGACCCGCATTAAAAGCAAGTCACAACTATGCTGCCTAAGCGAAATCACACTTATTCTGGGGTAGAGATGGGGGGGGAGAAGAGAAGAATTACAGCCTACTCCAACTCCCATGAGCCTCAGCCAGCAGAGCCAATGGTCAGGGGTGCTGGGAGCTGTAGTTCACCAATCTGGAGGGCTGCAGGTTCCCTAGACTTGGAGTAGCCAGAATAGAAGACACTCCAAGTTGCTGTTTGTTAACAGTTATAATGCTCAGTTATTATCTGTATACAGGTATAAGCAAATAAATTCTCCAGCAAAACATACAAAGTGAAAATGGGGAAGAGCATCTCAAGAAATGGAACATAAATATCTCTTAGCCACATTTTAGTTAACGGCCAGCCTGCTTAATACACACACAGAACTGATATGATGTCTGGCAATAGAAAAGCCATTTTGAAGTCGTAAACCACAAATCATAGATTTACATCCACAACTGATCTGGCACAAATAGCACCTTAGGGATCGCTTTAGCTGTCTGCCCCCCCCCCCCCAAAACAAATTAATTTTGCAGCTAAGGTTAGGAATCGCTGAGAAGATGGAAGCTAAGGTCATTATGTTGATCATATGAAATGATTATTAGATTGCATTTGCCAAAGAGATATTTAGTGCCCTTTGATACATCAAGTCACTTTCTTCTTAAAGACAGATGCTCAGGGGTCTAGTGTCGCCCCCCCCCCCTTAATCCATCCTCCTGCCCCATCTTCTGCATTCCATATTCAGGCCACAGGCCTACTGAATAATGTAGATACACACACACACACACACACGGGGTATAAATAATAAATAATAATAATTATTGTTATGATGATGATGTTTCCCATGCATTTTCCTTGTATGGCATTCCCTTTGATTATATCAATTTTTATTGCCTTTTCTTCAAAATTAAGGGAGTTCTTAGCTCAGTGGAACAGCAGATGTGTTGCATGCACAAGGGCTCCAATTCCTGGCATTTCCAGTTAAAGGAGATCAGGCAGCAGACTGGGAGAGACCTCTGCCCTGAGGAGCTTCCAGATTTAGCTGTACCCAAATCGATGTCACTCAATTTTAAGTTGGAAGTGGGATAGCAACTCTGCTTCCAGACTTCTAACATACTGTGACCAAGGGGGCAGTGTTGGAGGAAAGGTAGTTCCACCCTGCATACGCACACATACTCACTGCAATTTAGAGGGGAAAGAAAATAGTCACAGCTACAAGGGCAATGCTACACGGAAAGGGAATGGTTAAAGTAAGAGAGGTGACTGCTTGAGGAGAAAAACAGACAATACAGACGGAACTTACTTGAGCAGGACTTGAGCAGGTCTTCAGTTGTTTTGGGACTACAGTTCCCATCATACTTGACCACTGGTCCTGCTAGCTGGGGATGTTGGGACTTGTAGTCCAAAAACAGCTGGAGACCTAAGTTTGGGAAACTCTGGTCTAGACCAGCCTTTCTCAACCTATGGGTCGCCAGATGTTGTTGAACTACAACTCCCATCACCCCTAGCTAGCAAGGCCAGAACTCAGGGATGATGGGAGTTGTAGTCCAACAACATCTGGGGACCCACAGGTTGAGAAAGGCTGGTCTAAAACATCTGGAGGGCTGAGTTTGCCTATGCCTGGTCAACAGCATGTGGCTATTCCACAATATTTGCTCATGTGGAAGCAGCTTAAGACCCTAGGGAATGGTTGCCAATCTGAGCAGATGGGCTAGAGAAGGGTAGCCAACCTGTGGCTCACCAGATTTTGCTGGCCAACAATTCCCATAATCTCTGACCACTTGCCACTCTGGCTGGGGATGATGGAATCTAGAGTCCAGCAACACTTGAAAGGCCACAGGATAGTCAACCCTGAGCCAGATGGACAAATGATTTGACAGCATAAGGCTACTCCTTATATCTTTGCAAATTTTCCGTTGGATAACAGCAACTTGCTGAGGAGCAAGTTTCCACGCTTCCTTTTCACCTCTCTTGAAACGCTTTCCTATAATGCTTCTTCCTGATCATTTTCCTGCACCCCTTTTGTGAGCACCCTGACAACTGGAGAATACAGAGCTTTACCTACAAGCACTGTCCGAACTCTTCCTCTCCCTTGGTTTTCCATTCATTACATTCTCACCAGGGAAGATGTGATTTGGCTACAGCATACCTGGTTCCCAAGGTTTAGCTACCCTCTTCTAGTAACTTGATATTCCCTGATCTTAGCCAAAATGCTAAGAAACAATTACACTTTTTATATTGGGAACATGGCTTGGGAATGCAGTTAGGATAATAAATTATTAGAAGAGATTGTAGAGCTCTCGAAGTACTATCTGAAAGTAATAAATCCTAAAGGGGTTTTTTTTTTGGTTTGTTTTTTTTGGCTGGGGTGGAGAGGAAGGACAACACAATCATCTCTGCAGAGACCCAATTAAACAAACAATATGTTTTAGCCAGATGCAGTGCCGCGATCACCAATCTAAACCAAATTGAGCCACAATGCAAGAACTAAAATGGCAACCGTCTCTGGCACAGGCAGAAAATGGCTTCCGAGACCATCTGCTTCAGTTACTTAGTCACAGACCTCTGGCGCTGCACACAATGGGGCAAAACAGATGGAGATCGATGGAAATGAAAGAGCCTTTGACAACCTCCTGCTACATCACTTACTACTAACAAAATTCTGAATTAAATGTAATATTGAGAACATAAGAGGTGGCTAATGGATCAGGCCAGCAGTCCACTTTGTCCAGCACAAAGTCTCACAGTGGCCAACAGCTGCCTATGAGAAGCCTACTAAGGGAACTGTTTTGTCTTAATGGACATGTCTAATGTAGGCTATTAATTTCAGTGGGTCGCCTCTGTATAGGCCCCATCTGCACTATACATATAAAGCAGTGCAGTACCACCCTAAATGCTCATGGTTTCCCTCAGAGCCCATGACACTGGACAAAACACCTACCTCCGGCGGCAGAACTGCGGGAGGCCAAACTACGCAAGATTCTCATTTTGCCTCAGGTGGCGAGCCTTGAAAGGAGACCCCCTATCCTCCTCCCCCCCCCCCGAGCTACAATTTCCAGACTGGATTAACAATCAACCCCTCTTTCCAGGAAACTCTGGGAACTAACTCCAATGTCCAAACATCACCTTTAAAAAAACTACAGCTCCCAGAAACCTTTTGGGGAAAACCGTGACTGTTTAAAGATGAATGATGCTGCTTCAAAGGTATGGTGCAGATGGGGACTTAACTGAGTACAAATAGAATTGCAACTATATAATAACTCACAAAATAATAATAATAATAATTTATTTATATCCTGCCCTCCCCAGCCGAAGCCGGGCTCAGAGCAGCTAACGACAATAAAAGTAACACCATTTACATAAAATCACAATCACTTAATTGAAATACATTCTAAAATCAATTCATTCTAAAATCAATTCAGAATCAAATGCTCATTAATTGTATCAGGGTGTACTTAAGTACAGGGGACGGTAGAAAGCTCAGTGGCATCTACTGGCAGATAACTGGATTTGCAGTAGATCAGGAAGCAAAGGGCTTTTAGAATCCCGGATCTGTGTAGTAACTTAACCAATATAAAGGCACAGCTTATCCAGGTCAGCTAGTGTATGGCTTGTGGATGCTGTAAGCAACTGGATCTGACAAGTCACTGGCCGTTATTTGGTTCCCGTCGGTCCATAGGTGGGATCAGATGCACCTGTCCAGAAGGAGCGTAGGTGTGCAGAACTATGGGGAGACAGTCTCGTGTTTGAGCTTGCCCTGCCTCGTCATTCAAAACTGGGCGGGGAGAGTAGTGTCAAGTGTCAGGACTCTTCCTTTTGGTTATGAACCTGTTGCCTTGCTCACGCACCTTGGTATTCCGACTTCTGGACCTTATGCTTGCTGATAAGCCTGTACTAATATTAGCCTGAAGGAATAGATCTCCCTCACTAGCAAGTAAGAGTCACTGGGTTTGGGATGGGAGCCTGACATGTCTCTTAAAAGACAGTAAGTCTAACACAAAGGACAGCAAAAGCATCTTGCTGCCTCTAGTGCAACATTCCTTAGGCTGCAGCTAGATCCAATTTAGGGTCCTGACTCACTAGCTGAAGACCAGCGCATAAGATGTTATATGGCTATTCCCTGTTAGATATGCGAGGAAACAATTCTATTTTACTAAGCAGAGTTAATACAATTCCTGGCACACTCCAGAAGTGCAATTCACTTTCTCATCCTTACCTTTCCGGCTGTGGCAAAATATTCGCCATCTGGGGACCATTCCATCAGATGTACAGACACGGCCGTTCTAAAGAGCAAAGCAAGAGAAAAGAATGCAGTTCTCCACTGAAGGGGAATTTACTTTTTTATAGACACAGCTATGGCAGCCTAAGGTTATTCTCGCCATTGACATCTCGTTACACATACAGGAGAAGTTAGCTAAAAATACTTTAATTGCCGTATGGCAATGATCAGTAACCTGTGGCCCTCCAGGTGCTGTGGAACTACAATTTCCACCATACCTGATCACAGAGTATTCTGGCTGGGACTGATGAGAGATGGAGCCCACCAACATCTGGAGGACCACAGGCAACATCTGCCGCACATCTCTGCTGAATGGCATTACTAACTTTAAAAGCCAATTGTATTATTGAAGTAGGATCAAGGGTTTTTGCACTCTCAGTGAAGCAATGAAATGGTGCTCCATCCCTTTAGCAACCCTGAGGCCTCATAACTCATATTTTTAGTGTTTATCTGTAACTGTTGTCACATTCTCTGTAAAAAAAGAAGAATCTCATGTCAGCGTTCAGTATGAGCTGCCTGAACCAAATATGCTTGCACCCTGGATTTTGCAGCAAAATGAAGCCAACTCCCAGATACATAAAAGAGGCACAATGTTTTCTCGTTCTATACTAGTTTTGTTAGGCACAACATTGTGAGCATTGTTCGAAATGAAAAGAAGACTGCATCTTGAGGGGAAACGACTATTGACTACAACAGAGCTCCGTGGCTAGGCAAAACGTTTTGGAACAGAAGTAATCATCTGACAGAGGATTGTTTTGAACCAAGTTCTTCTCACAGCAGACCCACTGAAATCAATGAAGCTAAGCTAACTCTGAGGACTAGAGTTGAATACTACTAAGAACCTCATTTTATATGATCCTATAGACCAGAAACAAATTGTGGGTTTTTAGCCCTTTGCCTTCCCCCAACATTTTCCTCCTCTCTTGAGAAGCATCGCTTCCAGTTTAGCATAAGCCACAGTTTGACAACCAGCCAATTTGAACATGACAGCACTGATCCCACCCCAAAATTGGAAATCCACTTCAATCTGTGGTTTCTATTTCTGGTTTGGAGGCATAGTTTGTTGATTCAGATGTCCCTGTAAACAATGGTTTGCGCTAAGCAAAAAACTGGAAGGGAATCTGCATCCATTAGGGAGAAGAGGAAGCATGCAAGCCCACAGCTCAAATCCAATCCCCAGTTGTCTGAACCAACTAGAGATTTGTTGTGTTCAGTTATGCTTCCCTGGAAGAAGAAGTCAATATGGTTTGGAATGCACTGGAGACTTTGCACCTAACAAATGTGCATATATACAGAGAAGCTTGTTGCTATTCTGTACTGGGCTTTCAAGTAGCATAAAGGTAAAGGTACCCCTGCCCGTACGGGCCAGTCGTGTCCGACTCTAGGGTTGTGCGCCCATCTCACTTAAGAGGCCGGGGGCCAGCGCTGTCCGGAGACACTTCCGGGTCACGTGGCCAGCGTGACAAAGCTGCTCTGGTGAGCCAGCACCAGCGCAGCACACGGAAACGCCGTTTACCTTCCTGCTAGAAAGCGGTACCTATTTATCTACTTGCACTTAAGGGTGCTTTCTAACTGCTAGGTGGGCAGGAGCTGGGACCGAAAGACGGGAGCTCACCCCGCCGCGGGGATTCGAACCGCCGACCATGCGATCGGCAAGTCCTAGGCACTGAGGTTTTACCCACAGCACCACCCGCGTCCTGTTTTCAAGTAGTATACTTGGAGCATAAAAAAACCAGCAGGAACTCGCAAGACATTGTCATCTTGCGAAGCAAGCCCATAGGAGATTCGTTTTGCGAAGCACCTCCAAAACGGAAAACTCTTTCGTCTAGCAAAAAGCATATATGGCTTTTTAATGAGCTGCATATGTAAAAATAATTTCAGGTTCTAAGAGCGATTAGGGATGGGACTGTAAGATGTCCCTGCCTTTCCTCCATAATCATAAAGGTAAAGGACCCCTGATAGTTAAGTCCAGTCGCGGACGACTCTGGGGTTGCAGCGCTCATCTCGCTCTATAGGCCGAGCAGCCGGCGTTTGTCTGCAGACAGTTTTTCCGGGTCACATGGCCAGCACGACTAAGTCACTTCTGGCGAAACCAGAGCAGCGCACGGAAATGCTGTTTACCTTCCCGCCAGAAAGGTACCTATTTATCTACTTGCACTTGGATGTGATTTTGAACTGCTAGGTTGGCAGGAGCTGGGACCAAGCAACAGGAGCTCACCCCGGCGTGGGGATTCGAACCGCTGACCTTCCGATCAGCAAGCCCTAGGCTCAGTGGTTTACACCACAGCGCCACCCGCGTTCTCCATAATCATACTCTCACACAAACTTACTTGCAGTGCCAGACACATTTCCAGTCGCTTAGAACAGGATGGATTTTATCCTCTTTGAGCTCCAAGTCAGGATCATCTTCCTCCTCCTCTTCTAGGATATCACTAGATGGAGGGGCCCATAACTGCAAATAATCTGTTGCAGTCAGCAGCCGGTTACCTGGAAGAAATGGATATTTAAGCAAAGTAGACAGCAATATTTGGCCTACATGCATTTTACCTTCTACTGCTTCTTCCAACATCTGTGAATGACAATACAGTGGTGCCCCGCAAGACGAATGCCTCGCAAGACGGAAAACTTGCTAGACGAAAGAGTTTTCCGTTTTGGAGGTGCTTCGCAAAACGAATCTCCTATGGGCTTGCTTCGCAAGATGACAATGTCTTGCGAGTTCCTGCTGGTTTTTTCCCCTTCCCCCCCTTTTTCTAAGCCGCTAAGCCGCTTATCAGCTGATCCGATCAGCAGATAAGCCGCTAAAAGCCGCTAAAAGCCGCTAATAGCGCTAATCCGCTAATCCGTCAATGGGCTTGCTTCGCAAGACGAAAAAACCGCTAGACGAAGAGAATCACAGAACGGATTCTTTTTGTCTTGCGAGGCACCACTGTATGGGGCTGGGGAATCGTGGAGGACAGAATTCTCCTCTACAAAGACTATTGCACTAACATAAGCATCTGCTTTTGTTACTGTCGGCATTATCATATTCAAGACAGTTCCATGTGCTGTTTGTGAGCTGACCCCGCCCCCAAAAAAGACACTTCAGAACGTAAATCGAGCCTGAAGAATAGAGAAGAGACACTCTTAAGAATATTAGGGTGATGGGCAGGGGAAGCGTGGCTATGTTTTTTGCAGTCTTCAGATGAGAACTGGACCATGTGAAAAATGAACATAAGATTTTTAGCTGCAGTTTATTCATTTTCAGCTTTGTATTCTTGTTATAAAAAAGTGCACCTAGACATTCTGCTGTTGGCCCATAACCTAGGTTTAAGGTACCATTTAGCTCCTGGTTTTCATATCTCGGTTTCTAACACTAGAAAGTCCCAAAAGCTGCAACCTTTTTTCATAGGGGAATCACTTCATTCCCTGGATCAATCTGGCTGCTCTTTTCTAAACTTTTTTCCAGCTCTACAGTATCTGCTTCGAGGTGAGGCGACCAAAACTGTGCACAGTATTCCAAAGGCAGTCTTACTGTTGTTTTGTACAACAGCATTATGATATTGGCAGTTTTATTTTCAACTGCTTTCCTAACGAACGGAATAACACACTAGAGGGAGGCAAAAGTACCTTGATAATATTAGAGGAAATCACAAAAGATTCCCCCTGAAGAAGATCCCTCACAGTAACATGCTGCAAAGCGCATTAGGAAGTGGGAACTGACTTAATGTTGACTTCGTATTACCTTGAGGATCCCATGCTAGGTTGAAGGTCATAGAACTGAGGAAAAACTGCCCTGTCTTCAGCCATTGACACTTCAGTTGCTGCAATGCAAACATTACAGAGTTAATTCTTAGGGGGCAAAAAACACACCACACAGGACAGGAGCAATCTTTTCTTCACATAGCTATAAAATGACATTTCATGGTTTGTTTGTTTTTTTTATAAAAAAAAATTGATGTGATTAAGCAGTTACTTTTGCTGTCAAACAGCATTCTTCAAGGGTGACAATTAAAACCAATAACACGCCCCAAATAATGCACTTTTCAAATAACAGATCACAGCCATGGCTGTGGCATAAACACAGGCAACAAATTTGCTTGCACCCCTGCTGTTCTGCATGAATAGCTGATTCATTAAAGAAGGGGAGGGAAGTTATTTTGTGTCCCATGCCTTCATTACAAAGAGCAAAACTAAAGATCTGCAACAGGGAGAGGGGTTCTTCTCTTGTACAAAACAATATATTTCTTTAAAAAATAATCATAATCATAAATACAGTGGTGCCTCGCAAGACGAAATTAATTCGTTCCGCAAGTTTTTTCTTCTTGCGAGTTTTTCGTCTTGCGAAGCACGGTTTCCCATAGGAATGCATTGAAAATCAATCAATGCGTTCCTATGGAGACCGTCCGGGGACAGAGGGGAAGCGCCGCTCTGTCCCCTCTTTTGAAGCAAGGGGCTGCGGGGAGAAGATCGCTTCTCCCCGCCGCCCCTTGCTTCAAAAGAGGTCCGGGGACAGTGGGGAAGACGCGCTGCGCTTCCCGCTGTCCCCGGACCTGGGGCTGCGGGGAGAAGATCGCTTCCCCCCGCCGTCCCTTGCTTCAAAAGAGGTCCGGGGACAGCTTCCCGCTGTCCCCGGAGCTTGCGGGGCAAGCTTCGTTTTGCAAAGCAAGCCCATAGGAAAATTCGTCTTGCGAGGCAACTCGAAAACGAAAAAACCTTTCGTTTTGCGAGTTTTTCGTCTCGCGAGGCGTTCGTCTTGCGGGGCACCACTGTACATTCTATCTATTCAATGATGAGACATGTTAAGACCACCAAACAATGGAAATTAAACTTAATACATCCTTTACAGCACACGTAGGGAACCTCCTGTCTGCAGGTTAACCGTGCCCCTGGGGGGTGAGGTCCAATTTGGCCCATGGCGCCATTTTCTCCAACCATGCCCGTCAACTGACATTTCTAGGTGAAACTGCCAGAGACTATGACATGGTGGTAGAGAGAGGAAGGGCTGGGGAGGCTTGCCTGTCAGTTCCAGGAGACGGCAGTGGAGGCTGCCCCCCCAAATTCAGCCTGCCCTCAACCAGCCCTCACCTGCCTACCTACTCCCTTCCTTCCTTGCAGCCAGCCCAGGGTGTTCCCCTGCCTGTCAGCTTCCTCCTCCTCCTTAGTCTCAACCATGGATAGGCAAATTAAGGCCCAGGGGCTGGATCCGGCCCAATCGCCTTCTAAATCCGGCCCACGGACAGTCCCGGAATCATTGTGTTTTTACATGAGTAGAATGTGTGCTTTTACTTAAAATGCATCTCTGGGTTATTTGTGGGGCATAGGAATTCGTTCATCCCCCCCCCCCATATAGTCCGGCCCCCCACAAGGTCTGAGGAATAGTGGATCGGCCCCCGATGAAAAAGTTTGCTGACCCCTGCAGCATTTCCCTTACAGAACTCAGCAGAGATGTAGGATAGGAGCAAAACTAGCATTCATTGGCTCTGACTCCACCACCTATGGTTGGCCTCTCTGTCTTCTGCTAACTGCTAGGAATGATGTTACCTGCTCCATGATAAACAAATAAAATAAAATGTGGATTTTATATCACGTAATAAATACTTACACAATTTCTCTTATGAGAATTCACCCCAAGGGGCTCAAAAATGCACACGGCATTTCCATAAGAGGCTGCAATCTAGAACAGATTGAGTGAAGAAGTTAGTCTTTTAAAAAAAAATTAACTGTGAATATTTTACTATTTATAGATACCAATGCATTCATCAGAGTGTTATGTACAAGGACAGATTCAGGGGAAAAGAATTTATACGAACATCGCTTGGCTGTTGTACCAGACGCTAGATTTCAAGGGATATGCTACAATGAACCACATTCTGTTTATTCAAAAAGAATGTAACTATTCTTTACATACTGTATTTTCCAGAATGACTGCCAGTAGCATATCATATCATAAAAGGCCAAATTGTGCTCAATTCATAAAGCAGAGTAATTTATTTAAGTGTTAATTAATTCATTAAAACAGATATGATTTGCCAACTAAAACTTCTTAAGGCAGGGTGCAGCCTTAAAGTTTTAATTCCTATATTTAAATTTATTTATTTATTTATTTAGAAAGAACACTTTCCTGTCTCCCACCGCTCAAAAGTTCTAAAAACCAGGGGTTCCCAAACTGTGGTCTGTGGACCACCCAGAGTCTGCGAGCTACATTCAGGTGGTCTGTGGCATGTCTGTGAAGAACATTTTCAATTTGAATTCCATAGAATTCTTTGGAATTCAAATTGCAATGCAATCAAATAACATACAAGAAAAAAATAAGCAATAAAGCTGCTGTTAAAAGCATCCAGCATCCAGCACAGTGAATTTAAAATTGCTACAAGAGGCAGAGAAAAATCATAAAGTGGTCTGCCAAGATCCTCAGCAGTTTTCAAGTGACCCATGGGCAGAAAGTTTGAGAACCAGTGCTCTGAAATCCTTACCCTTCCTTGCTGGGAGCACTCCACGCAGCTGACTTGTATGTTTCCATGCTTAGCACCAGGAATAATTTGCACACATTCAAAGTCATTTGCCAGGATAACAATATCGCATCCAGAGCCGTATGCCTAAAAAGAAATGTGTCAAAAAGGATTTCATTATTTTTCATTTTTCAATTACCGCGCTGTACACATGTGTATTTTCTTTTTAACCTGTTTCCAACCTCCCCGCCCCAAATCATCACAGGAAGTAGAAACATCAACAATACTACTGTTTTAACACCGCCATTAATTTCTGTTTCAGTATTGTAACCTGGTGCATGTATGTCAGTCTGTTGTACCCCAAAAGACCCACAGACTGATGGTACCTTAAAAGGCTAACAAATTAATTATGCCATTATGTAAGGAAGTCAATCCTAAATGTTGGAGGGGATGTACAAAGGAACAAATTATCATATGTGGTCGTGTTGTGACATTATCAAATCCTATAAGCTTGATATACAACAAAACAATTGAAATGTCCCCTGTACTAGCGCTACTTGGGCTTAAGATCCCGTCTGCTCACAATTATCCTAATGGTGACCTCTTAGCCTTTTTATGGATGGCTGTTTGTATGGAGATAGCTAGATGTTGGAAAACCGGTGATGGGCTGAACATTGATTCTTGGTATAACAGAGTATGGTCAATAGCATTGGCTGAGAAACTAACATGCCAGGTGAGAGCGGAAAAGGGCAAACACAATCCATATTCCTTTTATAACATATGGCAAATGTTTATTGAATACATATATTGTTCAGACTATGGCAGGAATCCACCCAGAACTCATGGGAAAATGTGGCGTGATCTCTCAGAGCAATCAAATAAAACTTTAACACATGGCATGATAAAAGTCTGTAATTTTATAGTTACTTGTTTACTGTTGTAACAATAGTTTTTTCAAAATTTATCTTCTGTACCATGAAAATAACTAAAAACAGTATTTTGAAAAATTAATTATGCCATTCACTAATCACCCTTCTTTGTGCAAAAAGAAACTCCAAACTCTATTTATTTAGAAAAAAATTATATACTGCTGTATCGTATATCATAGTGGTTTAAAAGGTAAAGGTACAGGTACCCTTGACCATTAGGTCCAGTCGTGGACGACTCTGGGGTTGCAGCGCTCATCTCGCTCTATAGGCCGAGGGAGCCGGCGTTTGTCTGCAGACAGCTTCCGGGTCACGTGGCCAGCATGACTAAGCCGCTTCTGGCGAACCAGAGCAGCGCACAGAAACACCGTTTACCTTCCCGCCGGAGCGGTACCTATTTATCTACTTGCACTTGACATGCTTTTGAACTGCTAGGTGGGCAGAAGCTGGGACCGAACAATGGGAGCTCACCCCGTTAACAGTTAAAAGCAAGTTAAAAGCCAAAAGGAAATTTTAAAATGAACAGCAATAGACCGGTGTGTGTGTGTGTGTGTGTGTGTTGTACTCTTAATTGCCTGCATAGGTCCAGCGGCGTTTAAAAGTTGGCACAGAAGGCGTCTGCTGAATCTCTTTTGGCAAGACCTTCCACAGACCTGGGCCAATGGCTCCGAAGTTTCAGTTTCTCCCCTTGTCTAGGCATTACAAATTATAAACCTAAACACCAACTACTTCACAAATTATCTTGGGTGATATTCAAATACTGGTTCCATCAGTGCAACTCCCCCTTCCTCACCAGATCCGCTCTGGCAAGTTGGAGGAACCCCCAGAACAGATTTAGCGAACACAAAGGGAGAGGAGAGGTGGAGAAGTTCCACTGCACAAGTGGAAATCCTTGTGCATAAAGGAACGAGTTTGCTGGATAGTGCCATCTGCATGTTATGATTAGAAACAGAACCGTCCTTTCTCTGCTGAGGATATTTTTCTTCCCATCTGCCAAACTATCGTTGCAGAGCTTCAGAAGGAATTGCACCCAACATTGCGCCTTGACATGCATATACTGGAATCTAGCAATTCTGCGATGAGGCACAAGAGGGGCATCTGGCAACAGACAGTCAACCCCCTCACCCTGAAGGAGCAACCATACAGCCCAGGGGTAGGAAACCTTTATAAGCCCAAGGGCCTCATTTCCCCATAGGCAACCTTCTGGGGGCCACATAGCAGTGGCAACTGTGGGTGGAGCAACAGTTGTGCCTCTTATCATTGTACAGTAGAAAATACTTAGGTGATAAAAAAGTCCGAGTTTTTATCACTTACCTACATGCAACAAGTCTCTCCATTCTCCAACCAGGGGAACGAGAGGTGTGTTACATCAGGATGCATGCCAGCTGGGCAAAAACCCTTGGGGAGGGTGCAGAGCAGGGCAGGGCCATTGAGGGGAATAAAAAAGGTAAAGGGACCCCTGACCATTAGGTCCAGTCGTGGCCGACTCTGGAGTTGCGGCGCTCATCTCGCTTTATTGGCCGAGGGAGCCGGCGTACAGCTTCCGAGTCATGTGGCCGGCATGACTAAGCCGCTTCTGGCGAACCAAAGCAGCACACGGAAACGCTGTTTACCTTCCCGCCGGAGCGGTACCTATTGATCTACTTGCACTTTGACATGCTTTCGAACTGCTAGGTTGGCAGGAGCTGGGACTGAGCAATGGGAGCTACCCTATCACGGGGATTCGAACTGCCGACCTTCTGATCGGTAAATCCTAGGCTCTGTGGTTTAACCCACAGTGCTACCTGCATCCCCCTTGAGAGGCATAGTCTACAGATAATGCTTGGAATTTCCAGACCCAAGCTCCAAATTTAAACACGGCCAAGTTCTAGTTTTGTGATGCCCAACACCACAATCTGAGGATCTGCAGAGTCTGAACAGCATCACTTACAGCAGCTCTCCCTAACCTGGTGCCCTTCGGATGTTGTTGGACTCCAACTCCCATCAGCCTCTGCTAGCATGGCCAATGATTGGGTGATGCATTCAGTCTCTGGGTTTGAGGTCCCTCATCACTGATACTATGCCCAATGATATCTAGCTACAACTTACTTGCTCCTCTTTGCAGCCCCACCCCATAAATAAGCCACTGGTGAACATTTCGGGGGGGGGAGCTCCCCACCCATTCATGTGTAGTCGCTCATTTGAATGTAAAGCAATGCCGCACACTGGTGCGTATGCAAAAGTCTGGTTTGTACACATCCTACTGCCTCCATTTTCTCCGGAATTCCCTTGAGCAAGCAGCCGAATGAAAATATTGGACTTTTCCATGATGTTTCAAAATGTACTGAGAGAGAAGGAGAGAAGGTAATTTATCACCTGTGAATTAATAAAATATTTTATGGAGAGAGGAGCCCTGCTTCCACGATTCCCAAAGGTTTTCTGCTGCAAAAACAGGATGATGGACTAGATGGTCTTCTTATGCATAACTTGGGTCTTATTAAACTACAGCATTGTTATTTTCAGTATATGAGAAAAGTCTGCTTCCACTGACGTTCTTCCACTACATGTTCTTTTCCAAGTTATTACGTACATTATCTTTAATATACCACTTACCTGCAGCGACCATATTTCTGGGTAAATCTCATTACAGTAAAGATGTTTCTAAAGAAAAGGTGATAAAAAAGAAATACCCTTTGCTACAAGCATCTAAGCTCCTGACCATCAGAGCTAAACAACGATATCCTTTCCCAGCTGCAATATCCTCTCTTTGGGAAGTTCAGAGAGTAAAAAGATAAACAAAAAGAACAAAATATATTTGGGTCTAAAGAAAAGAAGAAGAACTGTTGTATGATGAATTGCTTTTATTTTTATTTTTTAAAAAATAGCCATAGATTTTGAGCACACTGCTTCACTGATGCCTGATATTAAAACAAGATGAACAAGTAGGTTAACACCCCTTTCAAATTTTTATCTCTCAAAGGCACTAGCAAAGGTGTTGCTAGATAGCCAGCACATCCCATCCTAATAATCATTAATCAACCTTGAAATTAAGCTCTTGCCTGGGGCACTCCATTTGAGGGGCAAAGCACCCCGCTGCTCCCCCAACAGTTAAGGAGAAGGGAGAGCAGCACACAGTAGCCATAACAATGCAATGCTGTTTCCAGTGTATTGACCAAGCTTCCTCAGACTCGGCCCTCTAGATGTTTTGAGACTACAATTCCCATCATCCCTGACCACTGTCCTGTTAGCTAGGGATGATGGCAGTTGTAGTCCCAAAACATCTGGAGGGCCAAGTTTGCCTATGCCTGGTTTTGATCCAGGAGAACTGTATACTAAGATAACACAACAGTTCTGCCTTTGGAGCCAACAGCCTAGAGCTCCCAAAAAGAATAAAGATTGCAGAACTACCCTGCCGGAATGTCTAGGTGCACAAGGGCAACATTGCCACTATTTCCACCTTGGATTAAAAGCAGTGCAGCATTGTTGTTTCAGTTTATAGACCACTTACCATCTGAATCAGAGTGGTTTGCAATGGATATAAATATATATATATGTGACACACACACACACAGAGCACAGCACAATAAAAGCATGTCAAATAATTCACATAGCAAAATGCATACAAGTTATCCATACACCTATTATAAAAATAAGTAAAATCAGAGATCACTGCAAGGCAGTGTAATATAACATTTCAGACAGCGCAGCGTACACATAATCCTTCATCCCATCTCACTCAACAACCATTTCACACAATCATTCGCTACATGAAACACTACCAACCACTCAGGCATAAACCACTCACACTCAACAATACAGTGGTACCTCGGGTTAAGAACTTTGCTTCAGGATAAGAACAGAACTGCTCCGGCGGCACGGCAGCAGCAGGAGGCCCCATTAGCTAAAGTGGTGCTTCAGGTTAAGAACAGTTTCGGGTTAAGGACGGACCTCCAGAACGTTCTTAAGTACTTAACCCAAGAATTAAGTACTTAACCCAAGGTACCAGTGTACTGTTATGCGGTGCCTGCCTCTGGAGCTTCCATTGTTGGGGTGGAGACTGGGAGAGTGAATTGAGGCTCATAAGGCTTTGGCGTACCTCTTAGCAAGCAGCTCAGTGGGAGCTGTCCATGGTGCTGCAGGCTCATCCATCCTGTCTTGTGAGCTCCTTGCCAGGATAAAGAGAAAAATGCTTCTCACTTGTACACAGGAAATCAAACTACAGGATCAGAATCTGTTCCACATGCATAAAGCTATTTTACATGCCTTATTGTCCCTCTATGTACTTGATGGCTCCTGTGCAACTTCCTTTCACTCCTCCGCTCTCGTGTTTCAGTTTTTGGAAACAGCTATGGCTAGCTTGACATATGCACTGGCACAATCAGGAAAAAGCCAGTTTGCAAACCTGGTTTGTAAACTATGGTTTTGTATTAACCATGGTTGGTGAAAACACACAATGCTCACCGTGGCTATCTTTGAAAGCGAAAGGGAAATTCAAATGCAACTCTCTGGTTTAACCATTGAGTTGATGCATACAGTTGATGAAAAGGGTAAGGAGGGGCACGATGGCACCGAGGTAAGGCGTGCTTAACAGAGCTCCACATATTCCCTTTCAATTACATGATGGGGGTTTGCTTTGCAAGCTTCTCCCCTCCTCTTTTGTTCTTTTAAAAATTCCTCTTATCGAAGGCAAGGTTGTTTTATGTGTTCCAGCGACCCCAGGAATTTGCGCCATAGAATTTTGTGAAGCTAGCATCGTAAATTTGTTTTAACGAAGGCTAACAGCCTTGCAGCCACCGCCCTGGTTTCCTGTCAGCTATATCTCCACATTTTAAAAACCTCTTTAAAAGCTTTTTTAAATGACTTTTAACCTTCAAAACCTTTTAATCTCTTAAAATCCTTTTTATTTCCTTTGACCCGCTATATTTTAAACAAACTGAATTGCACACAGTGTGTTTTCACTGTCAACGAGAGGAGAAGGTATCTCTACCAAGGTTTGCATACAGTTTTCTAATATCTCAACAGGATCTTTTTCTGCCCTATCACATATCCTGTATATAAAAAGCGACAGCCAATACAGCAGCACCCTGCAGACATTGCTGGACTACAACTTCCACAATCCCTGACTACCACTATGCTGGCTGCTGCTGAGTAGAGATGGAGCCCAATAACCTCTGAAGGGCAATGCGTTAGCTACCCTTGATCTAGAGTGACCACACCTGGGACCTGGTCCATGTTGACTCACGCATTAGAAACCAATGATCGGGCTTTCTTAAAATACAAGACAAATGTTCATTTCCCGGTATCCTGAATGTCTTGAGGACTGCGGTGCAGCAAACCAGGCTTGAAATCCCCCCCCACTTGCTTAGTCCTCCATGATGACCATAAATTACCTTCAAGCAACCAGGCTTTACATAAGAAGTTAAGATTACAAACAAATTGCACAAGCATGCGTAGGCACAAAGTCTATTAAAAATGCATGGACTAGTATTTTTTTCTGGAATTATTTGTGAGGCTGCAAAAAATTATAAGCATTCAGGAACATTGGCTTTTGCTTTTAAAATCATGCTAAAAAGCACTGTACCCTGTTAATATTCAATTACATCTTGGAGTGTTTTGGAAGGGTAGAAAGAAGGAAGCAAGCTTGAGATGGTTCCCAAAACACAGAAATGCTGAGGGGAAGCTGGGCAGAGTTTCCTGCAGCAATAAGGATAGCAGCGCATGAGTTCTGTAGATTTAAAGCCCTGACAAAAGCAAGGAGCATGAAGCAAGCTTAAGTACCACCCACACACAGAGTCTGCTCTGCTTTAGTCACTCTGCTACCTGCAAGAGAAAACTAGATGGGAGTTTGCAAGCTGCCAGAGGAGCTGGAATGACTTGCAGGATTCTCAAAATGTAAGAAAAACTGCACTTCTTTTTGCCAGAGCTTGCATTAAGATGAAGCCTGTTGGCCCGATCCAAGGCAGTGACAAAGATCTAGTAGATTCAGTAGCCAGACCAAGATAAGCACAGGCAGAGAGAGAATCTTTCAATAAATAAAAGGGCTGAGAAGTGTTGCATCTTAAATAGCTCACAGGCATGTAATTTTCCACTTGCCAGAAGCAGGTAAGAACTGCCTTCAGGTAAGCTCCACAGTGACAAATCAGTCTGTGCTCTAGGAGCCAAGCTATGCACGTGAAGCACTACTAATGGCTGTATGTCCATCTTGAAAAAAACTGAAAGTGCCCAGCCAGTGTTTCTTAATTTATTTTTTGTTTATTTCATTTATAAAATTTCTATCCCACCCTTCCTCTCAAAGGAGCACAGTGTTCTGAGAATCTATAAAGGTAAAGGGACCACTGACCATTAGGTCCAGTCATGGCTGACTCTGGGGTTGCGGCGCTCATCTCGCTTTATTGGCCGAGGGAGCCGGCGTACAGCTTCTGGGTCATGTGGCCAGCATGACTAAGCTGCTTCTGGCGAACCAGAGCAGCGCACAGAAACGCAGTTTACCTTCCTGCCGGAGCGGTACCTATTTATCTACTTGCACTTTGATGTGCTTTCGAACTGCTAGGTTGGCAGGAGCAGGAACCAAGCAATGGGAGCTCACCCCGTCACGGGGATTTGAACCACCAACCTTCTAATCGGCAAGTCCTAGGCTCAGTGGTTTAACCCAAAGCGCCACCTGCATCCCTCTGAGAATCTATAGTCTCCTTGTAAATATACCCATAAGAGTGGCTAGCCTGCAGAAATGCTTACCAGTCTGTGAAGGCTCACATAGGAGGGACTGAGAGTTACATCCCTCTTTCAGCAGCCCTCTGAGTATATTCTGATGGACATGGAGGCAGGGGCTTGCCTCTTCTACAAGCACACTTGTTTTGTATGCTGGGCATGGAGGAGGGGGCTTGCCCCTTCTGCCAGCACACTTTGTTTCAATGTAGGGCATAGAGGAGAGGCAGAATCATCCCATTCCTTCTCCACCAGCTGATTCACTTTCTGATATGAAGTTTCTGGTCATACTTCTGCTTCGACTATGGCTAGTAGGTTAGTGCTGAAATATGAGGCAGCTCTATGGACAAATTTAACGGTGGCTGGTTTCCAAGCCTGCCTATCTTATTTAAAGACTAATAGCCAACCTTTTGATCAAATGATACTCAATAAAAGAGTTCAAAAATTCAATACGCAGCACTCCATGCCAATGGAAAGGGAACTCTTCCTAGCTCTCTGGCACTTCTGCCACTGTTATTCTATGTGGTGACTTCAAAATATCCTTGATCTCCCCACTCCATCTCCAAAAGCAAAACAAATATGCTGCCAGGAAAAACTGGGCATTAACTAAGTGACTTATCCAGGGGGTCTCCTCTGTTTGGATCCAGATTTCCCCAGGTTCACCCTCATGTCAAAAATAATAAAATACTGCAAGCCATGTCTGCAACCTCCAGCCCACGAAACACCCTCCCTGCTTTATCCTTTCCTTTAAAGGGGTGGGGGAGAGTATTTGGAAGGGTTATGGTAGCAGTAATATCATCCCACCATGCAGCGCATCGAGACTGAGAAAGGTAGACCTTGGGAACTGGGGCTTTCTCAAGAGGTACAGTTGCCCACCCCACTCCCCATGTGAAGTAAGAGAAAAGTGGGGAGGGCCCTCTGTAGGTTCGACAAGGGAAGGAAACTCTGAGGAACTTCTCTGGCTCCAATATCCATCCAGGGTCTTAACAAGCTCATATGTACTTGGAGGTAACCTTTTCAAAACCATGGAGGTTCATTTTTGGGTCCTACTTGGGTGAACATTCATGATGTATCAAGATGGTGCATCACAAATTAATGGTGCTTCTTTTTCCATAGGTGGAATACTTCTCTTGGTGGTGGGTAGCTAAAGGACATTCAGGGGGTGTGGGTCATATTAAAGCCTCTCCCAAGGGTCTTTTTTAACATTCCTGGCCAGGAGTGAGGAGAGAAGCTGCATGTAAATGGAAGCCCTCCTCCAAACTTGGATAAACTGTGCATCCTGGACTCCTCCGCATTAGGGGAACGATCCAGGTACAGGGTGCTTCAATCCCATTGATATCAAATAAATGCAAACACAAACCTAAGTGTTTAAGATCCATTGAGTCCAGCAATGTCACTGTGCTTTTCAACCATCATTTTCACAGCAGCATACAATGCACATTCCTAGCGTAAGTTATCAACTAAAACTTCTGAAAGGAATTATTAATTCAGAACTGTGTAGCAAGATTACCTTCCCAAATGTCCAATGTAAGAAGACCATTTCAGTCTGCTTACGAAATGCTATGTAAACCAGAGCTCAATGAGGAAGTGAGTTCCACAGGTCCAGGGCAACTGTAGAAAAGGTTGTGTTATACCTGGTATTCACAGAAATTGACTCTTGCAAGAGGGCCTCTTAGATTACCTCAAATCTAGAGAGAGGGTTCGTGTCGGTGGAGTTACACCCCAACACTATAAAGCTGATGTTTTTTAGATACTTGTAACTGTATTTGGTGTGACTGGACATTACAAAGCACGGATGAAGTGGATTTGGGACACTTCCAGTAGAACTTCCACCTGCGACTGTAGCAAAGTGCTAAACCAGTCTGCAGTAGTTAGAAATTTTTAAGAACATGAAGTTATTTACCAAAATAACTACAGTGCTACCTCAGGTTAAGAACTTAATTCTTTCTGGAGGTCCATTCTTAACCTGAAACTGTTCTTAACCTGAGGTACCACTTTAGCTAATGGGGCCTCCTGCTGCCGCCACGCCGCCGCTACATGATTTCTGTTCTCATCCTGAAGCAAAGTTCTTAACCCGAGGTACTATTTCTGGGTTAGTGGAGTCTGTAACCTGAAGTGTCTGTAACCTGAAGCATCTGTAACCTGTGGTACCAGTGTATACATTGAATTAAGCAAAATCTATAGAATTCTGGAACATGAAAGTATACAAAATAGGGACAACTTAACAGCATGTTCTTTTTTATCCTGCATAACAGAACACTGCATTATTAAATTACACCAGCAACAGCGTCATTTATGTTGGTTCATTATTCAAGAACACCCTGACTAACCAATTTCTAATGCAATGCACAATTGCACTTTCCAATTGTCTTTCCTTGCTATTAAATCACTTTCTTCAGACAGTTTTCAGCACTGGAGCTGTCCAAAAAGGAATGTGTTTTTACAGAGGTAGCTGATTGTTAGCACAGGTCTGCCAAAAGTAATGCTAATTTAAAGGATTCATCTATCGCCCGTCCCCGTCCCAACTTATATTCGGGATATTAATTTAAAAATAGGAATTCCATGATATAAATATATTTAAAAGAGAGAACATTTAACAACACTTACAAAATTGTTGTGAACTGCCTTGAGATCTATGGCTGAAAGGCGCTATACAAACTTAATAAATAAAAAAATTAAAAATTAAAAATCAAGCTATATTCTCAATTAAATAAACAGCATTAAGTGTGTGACATCTAGCAAAAGGGTCTGGTGCATATGTAAAAATTCTATACCTCTCAACTACTGTTAAGAGACTAGGAATATCCTCTAATTCACACAATATCCTTCAGTGTTAACCACAGTTTCATTATTTCTACACTAACATTAACTATGTTTCGCCAGGGTTTGAAGCTGGTTTTGCAAAACCATATTAAAAGTAGCCACAATTTGCATTAACGTTAGAGCAGATGTAATGCCATGGTATCTACAGTATAACACAGAAAAAGGAAGAGGGTGAATTGTTCAAGAGGGAAAAGAGGATGGGCCACACAAGTCTGTAAGACACTTCCGGTTTCTTCACCACAATTAAAAGCTTAGAAAACAGTGTGTCTGAACAGGAACACTTTGAGGTGCTTTCAAACTGCTAGGTTGGCAGGAGCAGGGACCGAGTGACGGGAGCTCACCCTGTCTCGGGGATTTGAACTGCTGACCTTCTGATCAGCAAGTTCTAGGCTCTGTGGTTTAGACCACAGCGCCACCAGTGTCCCTAAAAGCTCTTTATTTCCAACAGGTTCAGACGTAATAATCCTGCTCTGATAAGCTGTGCTGCATTGACCTCAGAACAAGCTTGCCCAGCTTCAGTGACACTATCTTAGTTTCTTAAACCAGTTTCCCAATTCGCATGGCACAGGAAACTGTGGTTTAAGAAACTAAGAGACCTTAGCTTAAGGCTTAAGCTGAGTGCGCCAAGGAAGGAGGGAAGCAGAGACACAAGGTGTCAGTGCAAGGGCAGACAACTCATTCACAGGTTAATAAAACTTGGTTTATCAGACTGGGATCATTACATGTAAACCAGGACACTGTTTTGCAAATGGCTGGCAGAAACAATATTCTTGCAGTAGAATACATCTCAAGAGCCAAATACAGATTCACACAGAGACACTGGAAAAAGCTTTGGTCAAAGTAACTATAGCTTCTTGTTCCTTGGCTAAACAGACAAAACATTAAAGAAAACTGCCCTGAGTAATTCCCAATATCTGTGAGAAAGAAAACTCCTATGGTTTCACTTAGCATTAGGGTCACTGGCGTTCTAATGAAGAGGTGGGGAACCTCTGGACCTCCAGAGATTATTGGACTACAACTCCCACAATCCTTTACCATAAGCCATGCTGGTTGGGGTTTATGAAAACTGGGAGTTCAACAAGATCAGGAGGGTCACTAGTGCCTCACTATGAATCTAAACAGGAACAAAGACAATCGCAGGGATGACTAAACTATTCCCAAAACGCTCATATCTGTCAGGTTGCACAGGACAGAGATGGCGAAAGTTAAGGACTCCCAAGTCATGCACAGACATGGAAGGTGGAAACTGACTTGTTTTAAAAACAGTAACTGGCACAGCTTGCACCACCAATATGATGTCCAAACAACAGATGAATGATAGGCCTGGGAAGTCTAGCCATCTTAGGATCAGTTGCAGCATGACTGTTTGATGCTTTTAATACCCTCACAAAGCAGAATCATCATTCTGCTCACGCTACTGTTTAACGGAGGAATTAATATCCCTAAACTACCAGAGATCAGCATTCTACAGTGTTCTGCTGAAGGGGATGCTTGCTACCTTTGCAAAAATCCCACCCACTCCATTGCAGAGTCAGCAAGATCGACTGTCCTCAACGGGATAGGAGGAGAAATTCCAGGTCCACAGCACAGAACTTGGGGTTGCCTGCAGCTACCTTTCCTCCACCTCTTTATTTGTGTGGTGGTTCCAGTAGGCACCTAGCAAGCAGAACCCCAGGCTTATTGGGGAAGACATACACAGACAAAGAACTCGACATCAGTAAGCCCATATTGACAAAGGAAATGCCCTGCGTGGAAGAATAAAATATGGGGCAAATGTCAAAGCACCTCTCAAGTAGAGATGAAGATTTACTTGTTTCACCTTCATCCAACTGCAGCCATGTAGCACTCCAATTCCACGCTTGTTGCTCTGACCTTGCAACTCCTCTCCTAAAATCCCTTCCAGGGCTTCCTGTCCACTCCCTGATCCTGTGCAATCTTCCTCATCTTTAACCACCCCCCTTGCATGGCCTTTCTTATCTATCTTCACTTATTTCCCAACACATCCCTTCCAGTGACCTTTGCCCACACAGCTCTACCTGAAATGATTTTGTCTTGCTGCCGCTTAAGGGTGGAACCACCACCATTGTGCGATCACCTCTCTTATTTCTTTAAACGTCTCCTCAAAACAGTAACGTATTGAGAACTTTCCCAGGAGTCCCTTTACCTAATTTACCTAATTGTAACTCCAGGTTCTTTGTAAAGCATCATGTATATAGATGGGGCTGCACAGATTAATAATAATAATGAAGCCAGCAAAATTACTTTCAATAGCATCTTGTAGGATAGAGGAGACTGGGGCAGGTAAACCTGGATATTACGAAAAGGTGAGGGTTGGTGCATTTGTTTTTTTCTGGTTTAATAGGGAAGAGAGAGAGGGATTGTGATAAAAGGGGGCAATTCCTTAATTATAAGGATCTCTATTTGCTGCAATCATTCATATGGTGACTGCCAATGTCTTGCCTCCTTTCTAATTGCTTGCAGACACAATATATAATTTAAACACTGAGAGTCTGATAGTTCAGACCACCAGAAAACTAAGTCTCTGTGGCATGAGATAGCTTACTGCATTCAAGCAATAAAACCACTCAACAAACAATGGCTCTTTTTTAAAAAGATCATTTTTAGGAGAATCACAGCAAAGAAAGACCTTGAGGCATTGTCATTTACAACCTGGGCTGGCGTAGATTACAACACAAACACATCTAATACAATTATTTTACACTTTCCAATCATGATTTCAGCCCCCCCCCCCCGAGTTCCTTAAACAGAACATACATATAAGAAAACCAGCAATGCCAAGAATGATCTATGAAATCAATTCATCTCTCCTCTCCTTCAGCCTCACGGTCTCTGGCCTGTGCTGTTAGCAAACTGACATTAAAACAGTACGTATCCCAAAGATCTGCAGTAAGAGTCCGTTCATTTTTATAAC
This sequence comes from Podarcis bocagei, assembly GCF_964188305.1. Classification (NCBI taxonomy): domain Eukaryota; kingdom Metazoa; phylum Chordata; class Lepidosauria; order Squamata; family Lacertidae; genus Podarcis; species Podarcis bocagei. The sequence continues at coordinate 12,208,175 of NC_138139.1, forward strand.
GATCAAAATTTGGAGAAAGCATTCAGACAAAAATGGCTACACAATATGCAGCCCACATATTATTAGATGAATTCCACTGTGATGAAATAAATACTACGGAGTACGGTTTTTATGAATGTCACAGGAAGCAGTGGCTGTGCAGTGTCCTTAGACGTCAGTAGAGCTGCATAGCAGCAGAAAAAACACTCTGGAGTGAATACCTATACTTTATTTTCTTGGCAGAATTGTTATTAAAAGGGCAAAACTGTGTGGAACCATTTCTGAATAGAAAGGTTTTTCAACAGGCCCCCAAAGTGTCTGAGAAATAGATGCTATAATCAGAATAATTTTGACAAAAATTACTTCAGGCTTGTATATGTCACAAAGATTAACATGCCCAGTCTCCTCACCTCCAAACGCTAATTATTATTGTTGTTGTTTTTAACTGCTCAAAAACTCCTAAAAAGGAACACTTTTTTGCACAAGCTGTTAGGTGCAAGATCCCTCCCACTTTCATTTATTATTAGCAAAGGAAGTTATATTCCATTCAGTTGCAAAGCTCATCCACAGCTAGCCCAGGAAACATTTATCACAGGTAAGGTGTCTTCAGCCAGCTACGTGTTGCTTGACTACAGCTCCCATAATCCCTGATCGCCAGCCATGCTGGCTGGGGCTGATGGGAGTTGGAGTCCAGCAACACCTGAAGGGCCACAGGTCTTCTATCCCTGATTTAAGCAGGCTTTTGCAACCACATAATTTTTCATTACAAGATGGACCAGGGTATTTTCTGCATTATGCGATTTTCTCACTGAAAAGACTTGCATCAAGAAAGTCAGACTATGCGCATTGCCTCCACCGTTCTCTCCCAGGGTACTCAAGGGGAAAGAAATGTACCCTAAATCTTTACCACTCGCCACCAGTGGGACTAAGGACATTATTACATCATAAACAAACGCAATGAAGTGAAGAGATTATGCAGCTCAGCCTGGAAGGACAGCCAGGACTGACCAACGACACTATTTATTTCCACAGGCCTTTACTTTAGAAGTTACAGCCCCTGCCTTCCCATGCCTAAAAAGACAGGCATCAACACCACTGGTAGGAAAGGAGAAGATATATTACCAACCAACACCCCCCCATAAGACTGCCAAGTTTTCAAGAAGGCCTGTTAACAGCAGTCATGAAGCAGTTGCATGATTCAGTTGTTGATTTCTGCAGATCAGTGCTCATGTAAAAGCAAGGGGGAAGGCCAGAGCGGTTTAGTGACCACTTGGCAATGCTGTCACACACACCCCCCAACACACACACACACACCCCAACCATCCTATAATTCCCTCACCCTGTTGGGAAGCACCTGCCAGCTCCCACACCTTGCCACTAAAGCCACAAATATATAACACTGTTTTAAAAAGGAAGTAAATAGGACACACACAGGTACACTATTTTAGTTAGCAAGGGCAGGTCATAGAATCCTAGAACCGTAGAGGCGGAAGGGACCACGTGGGTCATCTAGCCCAACCCCCTGCAATACAGAAACCTTCCGCCCAAATTTGGGGCTCGAACCTATAACACTGAAATTAAGAGTCTCATACTCTACCAGCTGGGCAATGCATGCCTCCCTGATCCGATGCACACCTTAGATAAATATATAGACACATCCATTATTATGGAATATAAATAGAGATTCGATACTTCAGACACGTCAGAGCCGTGGTTCCCAACGTGGGGCACATGCCCCACAGGAGGGCAATTTGATTTTTAAGGGGGGCAATTCCAGAACGAGTTATTAACAGTGAATGGTCTTTTAGGCTTCCTCCACGTGAATGGGAGTGCACTTTTTGAATAAGAATAATTATATGTCACGCGGGGGGGGGGGATCAAGATTTTAGAGATGCTTAGGTGGGGCATGGCCAAAAAAAGGTTGGGAACCACTGCGTCAGAGGAATATCCGTGTTGGGTTGCATCCAACTAAGTCAGAGTGGATATGTTAGGTGTGCATTAATTTCAGTTGGCCTACTGTGGGTTGGACTAGCACCGAATACCACCCACAGGTATATTATACATTACAGTAGAGTACAGTATAAAGATTCAAAACCTTTTGGGTCAAGGTCCAGCCGAATTTTGTGGACAAATATGCAGACAGCGTAACAACATAACACTACATTATAGTATATTTCAGTATATTATAGTATACAGATTCAAAACCTTTTGGGACAAGGTCCAGCTGAATTTTGTGGACAAGTACGCAGACAGCATAACATGACATAACATTATATTATAGTATATTTCAGTATATTATAATATAAAGATTCAAAACCTTTTGGGACAAAATCCAGCCGAATTTTGTGGACCACAGACAGCATAACAACATGACATGACATTATATTGTAGTATATTATAGTATAAAGATTCAAAAGCTTTTGGGATAAGGTCCAGCCGAATTTTGCATCGCATATACACACACGCACACACACCAGGGCATGGAAACCAGACCAAGAATAGCTTTTTTTTGGGGGGGGGGGAGAATAGAAATTTTCAGTGCCCCACCCAGACCCCGAAGGCAGAAAGCCTGGCAGGACGACGAGGGTGCCTTCTTCTGCATCTCCTTTGGGTGCCACCCTCTCTCTCCTCGCCTTCCCTCCCTTGACCCTCCGCCTCAGGACGGATCCGTCCCTCACCGTGAACGGGGTGTCCTCGACGCTGCCCACCGAGTAGCAGTTGTCTCCCGGGTTGACGGCGCCGGTGAGCACCTGGTGCAGATGCATCGCTGCTGCTGCTGCTGCTGCTTCGGCCTCCGGCGGCCGCCCGCCCAACCGGCAGGGATTCCCTCTCCCCTCCGCGAGGGCGAGCGCGGGGATGCGCAGAGAGACCCGGATGGCTTCCGCTCCCCCCCCTCCTTCCCTCCTCCTCCCTTCCCGCGCTGAGGAAAAAAAAAGAAGAAGAAGGGGGAAGCTTCGCTCTCGCAACCAGGGCGCGCGCGGGCGGCGGGCGGGCGGGCGGGCGCGCGCTCAGCGGCAGCCGCGGCGGCGGCGGTAGGCGGGCAGGTCAAAAGAGAGTGATGGGACGGAAGCGGCGTGCGCATGCGCGGGAGGGGGGAAAGATGCCGGCTGAGGGACCACCTCCGTCTGAGGGAGGGGCTCCGGACAGGTGAGTCTGGCGGGGGGGGGAGGAGGGGGGACCCGCCAGGTAGGGAGACACGCTGTGGAAAAGGGGAAAGGGGAGCCGGGAGGGTGAGATTTACAGCAGCAACAAGAACGGGGATGGCCGCCTCTTCGGCAAGCAGGAGTTTGTTCCCTGAGGGCGCGGCCACACACTCGGCGTTTAAAGCGCGACGGTGCCGCTTTAAAACAGCCGCGGCTCTTCTTCTCAAAGGGTTCTGGGAGTTGTAGTTCGTCGAGGATGCTGGGAGTTGATAAGGAGACACACGCACACCACATTTTCTTTTTTAAAAAATTATTATTATTATTATTATTATTATTATTATTATTATTATTATTATTATCAGTGGTTTTTTTCTTGGGGGGACGCATACCCCTAAACATTTTAATATATAAAAAAATAATAAAAAGTCCAGTAGGACCTTAGAGACCAACGATGTTTGTTCTTGGTACAGTGGACGCTCGGGTTGCGAACGTGATCAGTGCGGGATGCACGTTCGCAACCCGCAGCGTTCGCAACCTGCGTCTGTGCATGCGCGGGTTGCAATTCAGCGCTTCTGCGCATGCGTGACCGCCAAAACCCGGAAGTAACCTGTTCCAGTACTTACAGATTTCGGCGGTCCGCAACCCAAAAAAAACATAACCTGAAGCGGCTGTAACCCGAGGTATGACTGTATAAGCGTTGGGTGCTACTGGACAATTTTTTAATTTTCTATATATATTTCGACTGTGGCAGACCAACACGGCTACCCACCTGAATCTAGAACCCTAAACATTTTGTGAATCTTTGTACTTTTGTCTATTTACTGTATTTATTTTTCCAGATTTGAACTATACAATGGTGATTTTCTTGAGTCAAAATGAGAGTACCCCTAAACATTTTTAAAGAAAAAAAGCACTGATGATTATTATTATTTTATTTTGACAAAGTAATAATAAATAAGAATAAGAATGTGCACCCCACCACCAAGACCATTCCATTGTAACCGTCCAACCTCCCAAAGTTTCAACACCTCTTGCGATGGTTTGATCCCTTTCCATTTTAACAGTACAAATTCTACAATCACCTTCCGTATCTCCTCAAAATCATTTCTCCTGTGTATTACCTGTATTACCTTAATGGCACACGTTAATTTATCATTAATAGCTATATGCCACACCTCTTTATAGCATTCTTCCATTTTATATTCTGCTTGCCCCTTCCACTTCCTAGCTATCATAATTCATGCAGCTGTCAATAAATTTGCTCAGGAATGAAAAGCTTGTCTGTGGTTTGGCTTTGGTGGGAAATAGTGGCAAGAGCAATGTGACAAGAGGCTGGCTTTGTGTTGTGTATTGCAGCTGTTATTCTTTCATATATATATATATATATATATATATATATATATATATATATATATGCTTTCGTAGATTTTCACGGGTACAGGAATGCAGGTTTTGGTGTCTTCGGGTGTCTTCCCGTGTAAGAGTTGGGGTGTCTAGGCGACGTTTCGACGAGGTCTCACTCGTCATCTTCAGGCTGGTGCTTTCGGCTTCTTGTTACTGGAACAGAGCAGGATCTCAGTGTTTGAGTTCCTATAAATACTGTTGAGGGGGTGTGGTGTATAGCCTCCAACGTTCTGGGCAGAGAGGAAGTTCCCAGGTTAGTGTGCCTTTTCTTCTTTTGTTCATTAATTACTTGAGGGATATCTTGAGTGATTTCTTGAGTGATATTCTGAGTACCACTTAGGAGGGTCATTAGGTGTGGATTAGTTGCTAACGCTTTCGTGTCTTGACCTCTTGAGCTAGTGAAGAGTTTTTCTGAGAAGATGGCTGTACTGCAAATAGTTGTGCTCTGGCTTGGCTTCGTGTATAGGGGCGAGCTGTGGTTTTGTGCCCTGTGCCAGCCAGATCTGTGTAGGGATTGCAGGGGGGTGCAGCATCCGGAGGTGCCACTATGGTTTGGCTACTGGATGGTGTCTGTAATTTATCTGTGGAGAGGGTCTGGGTTTGGGTCTGGTGTGGTTGATTGGAGATGGCGTTCTGTGTGCCTCTGGTTCTGGTGTCGGTTTTTGTGGGGAGGGCTAATTTCCAGATGTCTGGCAGGCGGGACGTGTCGTCACGCTTGTTCATGTTGTGAGGGTGTTTCTCTATCTCGATGGCTTCCATGATTATTCTCTTGTGGTGATGTTCCATGTTAAAGAGCAATTTGGAATCTGCGAAATTAATTTCGTGTCCTGTTTCTTTCATGTGTTGGTAAAGAGAGGAAGTTTTTTCTTCTTTTTTGACGGCATTCTTGTGTTCTGCGATACGTGCATTTATTCGTCTGTTTGTTTGTCCAATGTACGTGGCTGGGCAGACTTTGCAGGGTATTTCATAGACCAAATCTGTACATGGAACACTTTGAAACCAATGCTTTAGACAAGTCAGAACACAAACCCAAACTTTGGCTCAGATATGTTGACGACACCTTTGTAATTTGGCCACACGGGAAGGAAAAACTAGATAGCTTCCTCACACATCTCAACAGCCTACACCCCAAAATACAATTCACTATGGAAATAGAAGCCAACAACCAACTTCCCTTCCTTGACGTCCTAATCTACAAAAAACCTGATGGCTCCCTAGGACACACTATCTACCGGAAAAAAACACACACCAACCGCTACTTACATGCACAATCACACCACCACCCTGCACAAATAAACTCCGTAGCCAAGACTCTCATCTCCAGAACCAAACGCCTGGCTGACAAAGACCACTTGACAACTGAGTTACAGAATCTCTCAAATGTGTTAATCGCCAACGGATACCAGCAAAACAGGGTTACGAAGCTAATCCAAAAAGAAACACCCCCCAAAAACCAAGACACAGAAGAAAACAATGGCATGGCCCTCCTTCCTTATATCAAGGGCACTACAGATAAAATTAGCAAAATCCTCCATAAACACAATATCAAAACAGCCTTTTGCACCAACCAAAAAATAGCCAATATCCTCAGAAACCCCAAAGATAAAATCCAGCTAGAAAACCAAGGGGTCTATGAAATACCCTGCAAAGTCTGCCCAGCCACGTACATTGGACAAACAAACAGACGAATAAATGCACGTATCGCAGAACACAAGAATGCCGTCAAAAAAGAAGAAAAAACTTCCTCTCTTTACCAACACATGAAAGAAACAGGACACGAAATTAATTTCGCAGATTCCAAATTGCTCTTTAACATGGAACATCACCACAAGAGAATAATCATGGAAGCCATCGAGATAGAGAAACACCCTCACAACATGAACAAGCGTGACGACACGTCCCGCCTGCCAGACATCTGGAAATTAGCCCTCCCCACAAAAACCGACACCAGAACCAGAGGCACACAGAACGCCATCTCCAATCAACCACACCAGACCCAAACCCAGACCCTCTCCACAGATAAATTACAGACACCATCCAGTAGCCAAACCATAGTGGCACCTCCGGATGCTGCACCCCCCTGCAATCCCTACACAGATCTGGCTGGCACAGGGCACAAAACCACAGCTCGCCCCTATACACGAAGCCAAGCCAGAGCACAACTATTTGCAGTACAGCCATCTTCTCAGAAAAACTCTTCACTAGCTCAAGAGGTCAAGACACGAAAGCGTTAGCAACTAATCCACACCTAATGACCCTCCTAAGTGGTACTCAGAATATCACTCAAGAAATCACTCAAGATATCCCTCAAGTAATTAATGAACAAAAGAAGAAAAGGCACACTAACCTGGGAACTTCCTCTCTGCCCAGAACGTTGGAGGCTATACACCACACCCCCTCAACAGTATTTATAGGAACTCAAACACTGAGATCCTGCTCTGTTCCAGTAACAAGAAGCCGAAAGCACCAGCCTGAAGATGACGAGTGAGACCTCGTCGAAACGTCGCCTAGACACCCCAACTCTTACACGGGAAGACACCCGAAGACACCAAAACCTGCATATATATATATATATATATATATATATATATATATATATATATATATATATATATATATATATATAAAATGTGGGAGGGTGTTCAGTTGAGTTGGGTAACTCTTTTAACAGCCAAGTCAGTTATGTAATAGCCGTAACCAACTTTTCAAAAAAAAAGCGTATACTATTGGAGAAATCAATGGGCAAGTGCAAACAAATAACAAACGTTGGGAACGGATGAAAACTTACCGTATTTTTCGCTCTATAAGACGCACCAGACCACAAGACGCACCAAGTTTTTGGAGGAGGAAAACAAGAAAAAAAATATTCTGAATCTCAGAAGCCAGAACAGCAAGAGGGATCACTGCGTGGTGAAAGCAGCAATCCCTCGTGCTGTTCTGGCTTCTGGGATAGCTGCACAGCCTGCATTCGCTCCATAAGACGCACACACATTTCCCCTTACTTTTTAGGAGGGAAAAAGTGAGTCTTATAGAGCAAAAAATACGGTATATAGTAATCATCAGGCATGGTGCCATATAACAACAACAACAACAACAACAACAACAACAACATAAAAATCTCCATTTAATATTACAGATTCAAGAAAAGGGAGATGACACATAAGGAAAGAAAAATAACAACTCTGGAAACTTTAAACAGATCCTTTTAGACACAAACGGCGGAGATCGATCATGTTCTTGGATGTTGACAAAGGTCACAAAATCAAACCAAACAAATACAAACTTATTTCCATTTATTGTTTACAGCTACGTAAATTTTGCTATATTTTTGTAATTTTGTCAATCCTTTGTTGTTGTAAGTTGTCTTGAGTGTGGTTTAACTAAGGAATGGTGACATACAAGTAAATGTTGATGGTGTGGTGTGTTGCTGGCTCCCAGAGGGCACATTAGATTTGTAGACTACTTGAACACTTTTGCTTTTGTGATTAAATTAAAAGCAATTTGAAGCCTGTATGTTTTCTTTCTTTCAAGCTCTGGAACAATCAAGCCCCAAGGATAATAAACATTTATGGAATTGGTTTCTGGATGGCAGTAGCTGGCTTAAGGATAAAAGAAAGGTTGGGTTTGTTTACAAAGGACTTTAAAATGTTAACTTTTAAAGGTGAAGACTAGTGACCTCCAGACTTTGAGAACGATGAATCAAGTTTAAAATTACATGGTCAAGTCAGTGTCAAGGGGAGAATTGCCTAGGTGAGAAATAACTTTGCAATCCAGTACTGTATATGCAATTTATCATAGCTTCAAAGTACGGTTTTTGGATTTTGATTTGAGTTCTCAAAAACTTTTTTTTAAAAAAATAAGCAGCTAAAGTTCCTGTAGTCTAGGAATATTTTTCCAGCATGTCATCAGGAAAGGGATTTTTTGGGAACAGTAATGTTAATTTTCCTAATACTTTGTTAATGAGTTTCTTCCTCTGAAGTCTATGGGAATTTCGTCATATGCTGCCTGCCGTAAAATCAGACATCATGAGTGGTGGGATTATGAACCTTTAATAAATAAAGTAAATGAAAGGAAAGAAAGGAAAGAAATGAAAGGAAGGCGGTCCAGCGCTGAGGGCCTTCTGGCAGTTCCCTCCCTGCGAGAAGTAAGGTTACAGGCAATCAGGCAGAGGCATAGCTGTCAACTTTTCCCTTTTCTTGCGAGGAAAACTATTCGAAATAAGGGAATTTCCCTTTAAAAAAGGGAAATGTTGACAGCTATGGGCAGAGGGCCTTCTTGGTAGCGGCACCCACCCTGTGGAACGCCCTCCCACTAGATGACAAGGGAAATGAACAACTATCTGATTTTTAGAAGACATCTGAAGGCAGCCCTGTTTAGGGAAGTTTTTAAAGTTTAATGTTTCATTGTGTTTATAATATCCTGTTGGAAGCCGCCCAGAGTGGCTGGGGAGACCCGGCCAGATGGGCGGGGTATAAGTAATTATTGATTGATTGATTGATTGATTGATTGATTTGATTGATAAGCCTTTGTCAGCAAAAGTTAGGAATGATTACAGCCAGCTCAGAAAACAAAGCACCATAATGCTGCTCCTGTAAATACAGTGACACATGTGGACAGATATGCATTTACATACATTTACAGTATGTTTAAATACTGTATTAAATACAGAATGTGGTTAACCTTCACTACAGACTTGGGAGAGGGCATTCTCTGTGGCAGCTTCTAAGTTGTGGAATTCCTTCTCTACAAAGGTGTGTTTTGCTTCTTCATTAAAAAGCTCTCAGGGAATTCTGAAAACAGACCTCTTTACTCCAGCCTTTGACCTCCGAGACATATGTTTTCAGGGCCTATCTGATTTCTGTGGCCACAATCTCTTTTAACTGTTTTCAATTATGAAGTGGAAATTGTTGTAACCCTGCAACCTGCTGGTGAAGGTTGTGCAATATTAATAATATCATGGAGTAAAGAAATGCCCAAGGTGATTGAAAAGAAAGCAATAAAATAAAGACATCATCCAACAAGACACAGGAGAAAAAACAGCAACTCATGCTGCCCACTGAAATGCGCTAAATTAAATCAGACCAATATTAAAGCACTTAAATTATTTTTTCCCTTTTCTTTTTTAAAAGTTGGCTATCCTGCCTGAGTTAGGGGACGCAGGTGGCGCTGTGGGTTAAACCACAGAGCCTAGGACTTGCCGATCAGAAGGTCGGCGGTTCGAATCCCTGCGACGGGGTGAGCTCCCGTTGCTCAGTCCCTGCTCTTGCCAACCTAGCAGTTCAAAAGCACGTCAAAGTGCAAGTAGATAAATAGGTACTGCTCCGGTGGGAAGGTAAATAGTGTTTCCGTGCACTGCTCTGGTTCGCCAGAAGCGGCTTAGTCATGCTGGCCACATGACCCGGAAGCGGTACACCGGCTCCCTCGGCCAATAAAGTGAATCATAGAGTTGGAAGAGATCACAAGGGCCATCGAGTCCAACCCCCTGCCAAGCAGGAAACACCATCAGAGCACTCCTGACATATGGTTGTCAAGCCTCTGCTTAAAGACCTCCAAAGAAGGAGACTCCACCACACTCCTTGGCAGCAAATTCCACTGTCAAACAGCTCTTACTGTCAGGAAGTTCTTCCTAATGTTTAGGTGGAATCTTCTTTCTTGTAGTTTGGATCCATTGCTCCGTGTCCGCTTCTCTGGAGCAGCAGAAAACAACCTTTCTCCCTCCTCTATGTGACAGTGAGATGAGCGCCGCAACCCCAGAGTCGGTCACGACTAGATCTAATGGTCAGGGGTCCCTTTACCTTTACCTTATCCTGCCTGTAGCCAATAGAGTGGGCTGGTGAGCATCCCACACAAAGCATATGGCTCTATAGCTCCACAGATAATGTGCTCTACTGGTCCAAGCCTTGAAGCTAATGAGTTGAGAACTCATTTGAAGATCAAAGAACACAAGAAGAGCCTGTTGCATCAGGACAATGTCCCTTTTAGTCCAGCATCCTGTTCCCTCTCTCAGTGGTAACCAGATGCCTGTGGTAAGCCTGTAAGAAGGACCGGAGCATAACATTGCTCCCCCTTTCTGGCAAGTTCCGGCAACTGGTATTCAGACATTTTACTGCCAACAGTGCAGGCAACAGATAGCCAGCCATGATGGCTAGTGGCCATTGAGAGCCTTTATCCTCAGTCAGTTTTTGTCTAATCCTCTTTTAAAGCCATCAAAGAGAGGAGGAGGGACAAAGAGAGAGCTGAGGAGCTAGTACCTGGAACAGATCTTTCCAAAAAGCAAAATTCTATGGTAGCAAATAAAGGGCAGTTCAGCACACAGGTTTGTTGCAGAATGTGTGTAGTGGTAAAGCAATGACTCACATTTGTGAATCACCAGGGACCCATCACTTCCATTCATCTGTTGCTAGCTCAGAAAGACAATACTTTTGAATGGAAATAGCTCACAGCCTTTAGATACGAGTCTGTGTGTGATTTCTGGTGGTGATTCATGGTGCCGTTCTTGGATCATAGAATCTTAAGAGTTGGAAGGCACCCCGGGCGTTGTCTAGTCCAACCGTCTGCAATGCAGGAATCTCAGCTAGATCTTGCATGACATACGGCTGTCCAACCTCTGCTTAAAAGCCTCCAAAGAAGGAGAGCCCACCACCTCTCATGGGATGGATACTGAAAGTGGACTATGGGGGGAGGGGGGGTCACCACAGCCTTAGATAATGCCCTGGAGCAGATGTGTTGTTGTTGTTTAGTCGTTTAGTGGTGTCTGATTCTTCATGACCCCGTGGACCAGAGCACGCCAGGCACTCCTGTCTTCCACTGCCTCCCACAGTTTGGTCAAACTCATGCTGGTAGCTTCGAGAACACTGTCCAACCATCTCGTCCTCTGTAGTCCCCTTCTCCTTGTGCCCTCCATCTTTCCCAACATCAGGGTCTTTTCCAGGGAGTCTTCTCTTCTCATGAGGTGGCCAAAGTATTGGAGCCTCAACTTCACGATCTGTCCTTCCAGTAGAGCAGATGCAGGGAACTTTATCCCTTCTGCAAAAGTGGGCAGAACAACTAATGTTGATTTTGCCTTTCTATGGAAGGCTTGTTTCTATATGCAGTCACCCCTCCCTTTCTATTATTTATCCAGGCAAGCAAGGAGCATCACTGGAGTTCAAAGACACATGCTAGCAAGGCAAAACCACCCAAGGAGAGGGCAAACCAGGGTTGGTGAGGCGGGGGTGGGATCCCAAGGACCAGACAGAGGACCAAATTAATCCATTGAGTCTGAGGTTTTCCCAGCCTGGCCCTAGAAGTTGGAACCAATCAATATGTTCCAAGCAGAGCAAAATGATTTGCAAACCTCTCACCTAAACATTGTTTTCTACTTAGTTAGCAAAAAATGCTCTTAGTAATGAATTGTGGTGGTTTTTTTCTCCCTCTTCCACTTGGCTCACAAGCTTTCCATTAGCAAGGGCACCCAATAGATTTAGTCACCGTCTCCTGCCCGCGTGGGCACAGTAAGGATGTTGGGGCGGAGCCCAGTCTTCTGTTACTAAATGATGCTCAAGCTTGCCAGGAATTTTAGTTTCTGTGGCAGTCATAAGATAATTGCTGCAACTTCCACTCTTGGCAAAGTCTTTGAGATGAAAGACTCCCTGGGATACCTGTTCTTTTGGTCCACCACTTTGAGCTGACCTTGGTAACCAATGCAAAAACTGGGGGCACCTGCTTGGTATGGGCAAATCTGTCGATTTCTGTTTCTCTTAGTTTCTCATTTTTTCCAGTCTGAAATTCAGTTTTCCACATTTCCACCTGAGCTTGAGGTTTGTTTGTTTCTAGAGTTCTCATGAAAATGTACCAGGATTTTAGTGTGAATGTTCTATAAAATGGACATTTTGTATGTGGTTTTGTTGAATTTACACATTTTTGCAAAGGGTATTTCCCCTAATATTTCTGCTTCGTCTGACATAATGCATTTCTGCACATCATTTTCACAACATATGCATTTCTATGCATACTTTACCCTAACTTAGTGCATGCATTCTTGTACCCTCTGCTGGATTGCATTGCAAGATTTTGATGAATGCAACTTTCCATGGATGGCTATGTTTCAGGCTTGTGTATTATTTCAAGAAGTGCAAATTAGATAGGCTTGTCTTTAAATGCAAACTGGATCAAATTTCTCTCCCATCCCTGTTCATTAAACAAACATATGAGGCCACAAAGCAACTCACAAGGTCAGCCCTACCACAAATTTCTCTCAATATGCTTGCATCTGTATGCAATTTTGTCTAATACATTTTTGCAATGCAAAGCAGTTTTTCCACAATGTAATGCATCGTTTTAATGTTGTTGTTTTTTGTCTAAGGTATGCATTTTATAGACGTTCTGCTCAAGTTCATGCACTTTGTACACATCACTCACATACCCTCTGTTAAGTTGTGGGTGAACATATCAGACGACACAGCGATTCTTCAAACAGCTCTTGTTTATTCACAGGCCAGAACAGAACTGAACTGAAGGGTTCAGCCAGCCTGCTTATATAGAGCTCCACTAGAACGCAACAGTAACCATTTTCTGTAACTATCCAATCACTGAACATCACTTTCGATCCCTTATTTGCATATGTGGACCTGAACTATCTACAGTATCCCCCTGCTGGCCCAGGGTGAGAACTTCAGTACATAACACCCTCCAACATTTCTCTAATGAAAATAGGGATGTCCTATTCAATAATAATAAATTGTGGTGGTGGTGGTGGTGGTGGTTTTATTTATACCCCACCTGTCTGACTGGGTTGCATCAGTCACTGGGTGGCTTCTAACAGATATAAAAACACAATAAAACATTAAACATTTTTAAAAAACTTCCCTATACAGGGCTGCCTTCAGATGACTTCTAAAGGTTGTATAGTTACTTCTCTCCTTGTCTCAGGGGTCACACAACTCCATACCCTCCAACATTTCTCTGGCAAAAATAGGGACATCCTAAGGAAAAGTAGGACATTCGAGGATCAGAATAAGAAAATGGGAAGGCTGTAAATCCGGGACTGTCCCTGGAAAATAGGGGCACTTGGAGGGCTAGTTAACTCGGCTGGAGAACTGTGTTGCAATTTTTTTTAAAGTTTGCATTGTTTCGGTTTGCATATGGCTTTGGAAGGGTGAATTATGTAAAGTAATTCACCTTTAAATCTGAACTGAAGCAAATTTCTCTCTATCCCTGTCACCTGATCCTCTCATGACCCTGATCGCAGCCAGATTTTTATACAGGCCCAGGGTCTTTATGGCGTAGTTGTATACATGCCTCCACAGAAACAAACACAATTCACTTCCATGTGATCTACTCCTCTTAGTGTGATTACTATTGCAGCCTTTGTAATGCTGTACCTTGGATCTCAAATGCCTTGGCTCTCGAACAATTCAGGTCCCAAACGACCGAAACCTGGAAGTGATTGTTCCGGTTTCTGAACGTTCTTTTGGAAGCTGAATGTCCAACACGGCTTACAGGGCTTCCAATTGGCTGCAGGAACTTCCTGCAGCTAATCAGAAGTTGCGCTTTAGTTTCCGAACATTTTGGAAGTTGAACGGTCTTCCGGAATGGATTCCGTTCGACTTCCAAGGTACGACTGTATTTAGGATGTGGCTTTAATTCAGGGATGGAAAGCCTCCAGGTAGAATCCAATTCCCATCAGCCTCAACCGGCATGGACAATGGTCAGTGATGATAGTTGTAGTCTGGTAGCATCTGAAGATTCCAAATCCCTTCTAAAAATCTGATTTTCATTTTGCAAACTGCCCCAGGAATTTGTGTCAAAAGGGCAGAGTAAAAACGAAAACACAGGCAGGGAAACATCAGTTCTCGTTTTGTGGGAGGTTTTGCTATTGGTGAACTTAAAATATTAAGTAAGCACAGTTATTTTGCTGTGAGGATTTGCTGTCTACATCTGCGAAAGGCAGGCGTTTTCTGTCCTTAAGGAGATAAAGAAAGCTGCCGCAAAGGTGTATTTATAGCTCAGACTGCCCTCCAGGAAGTGAAAGAGAAGGAAAGACACTTCCCTGCAGTCAGTTTCAGACGACATAACTTCAAAGCTTAAAGTTTCAGCAGTAATTCCCCTATTTAAGCCATATGCCTTACACGTAACTGCAACTGACACACAGCTGTTCAAATGCTTGCTTTACCAAATAAGAGATTTTACCCCAGGATTTTTTCTGCTAAAAACTTTGAGCTAAGTCCTCCCACCCTTCACCTGAAAAACAACCCTGTTCCTTAAAAGCAGTGTGTGTTTGGGGGAAATCATCACTTTTTCTTTCTGATTTTTTCTAAACAACTTTAAAGTAACTATGGAAACAGATGCTCAATGAGTTTCCAAATCCATATCATTGCAATACAATCTTATTAAGAGTTGTAGTAAATTTTATACCACTGAAGAAGAGATCAGAACAGCCCACTTTATTGTTTGGGGACGTCTTATAATCGTCTGTACAATTGGTCATGTGGAAGGAAACCCAAGGATGTTTTACGGAGAAGAAAACAGGATTTATTGTTGCTAAGTAAGAGCAGAAACAGCAAGCTCATCCAGTTGTGGAACACAGAAATGCCTGTGGGATCCCAGCAGAAGAGAACTCTAACCTCCTGCAGTTTCCAACAACTGGTGCTGTATTCAGAAGCATTACTGCTTACCCAGCATGACCACATAGCCAACTGGGGGGATGCGGGTGGCGCTGAGGTCTAAATCACTGGGCCAGGAAAGCTATCTGTGGACAAACGGCGGTTCCCTTGGCCTGAAAGAGAGATGAGCACCACACCCCATAGTTACCTTTGACTGGACTTAACCTCTTTTTTTTACACTTCAGCAGACAGAAAAAGTCTCTGTAAAATTTTACATTTATATACTATAAACATAGAGAGAGATCTTAGAATGAATTTTTGCAAATAATAATTTTTTAAAAAGGACGCGGGTGGAGCTGTGGGTTAAACCACAGAGCCCAGGGCTTGCCGATCAGAAGGTCGGCGGTTGAAATCCTCGCGACGGGGTGAGCTCCCGTTGCTCGGTCCCTGCTCCTATCCACCTAGCAGTTCGAAAGCACCTCAAAGTGCAAGTAGATAAATAGGTACTGCTCTGGCGGGAAGGTAAACGGCGTTTCCGTGCGCTGCTCTGGTTTGCCAGAAGCGACTTAGTCACGCTGGCCACATGACCCGGAAGCTGTACGCCGGCTCCCTCGGCCAATAAAGCGAGATGAGCACCGCAACCCCAGAGTTGGTCACGACTGGACCTAATGGTCAGGGGTCCCTTTACCTTTTATTTTAAAAATCAGGTGGAAAGTATCCACTCTTCTGACAATAATTGAATTTCCATTCCTGCAGGTTGTTCCCATCCACACTTTATTAGGGATGGAAGGATCTGTCAGTTTTGGTTTTCTCAGCCAAGAGAATGAGTCAAATCTGAGTTGGGGCAGTGCTTTCTCATTCCTGCCATCACTCTGACATCTTGTGGATAACAAGGAATAAGGGGGAGAGGGAGAACTGGAACATACAAAGTCCATGCTTCGCTGGCAGTGACTTTCCAGGGTTTCAGAGAGTGGAAATTCACAGCCCTACCTGGAGGCACTAGGGACACGGGTGGCGCTATGGTCTAAACCACAGAGCCTAGGACTTGCTGATCAGAAGGTCGGCGGTTCAAATTCCCGCGACGGGGTGAACTCCTGTTGCTCAGTCCCTGCTCCTGCCAACCTAGCAGTTTGAAAGCACATCAAAGTGCAAGTGGATAAATAGGTACCACTCCGACGGGAAGGTAAACAACTTTTCCGTGCACTGCTCTGGATCGCCAGAAGCAGCTTAGTCGTGCTGGCCACATGACTCGGAAGCTGTATGCCAGCTCCCTCAGCCAATAAAGCGAGATGAGTGCCACAACCCCAGAGTCGTCAGCGACTGGACCTAACGGTCAGGGGTCCCTTTACCTTTACCTGGAGGCACTAGGGATTACCTGGGACCTTCTGCCAGCAGGGCAGATGCTTTGCTACTCAGTTATCGCAGAGGATGGCAGAGGGAGTCTGGTTGCTACCCCCAGGAGCACAAGGAGATGAAAAACATGAGTAAACAGGAGGCTCCCCCAACACATTGCAACCAAAATTTCTTTCAGCCGTTGTGTCATATCCAGCTCCCCACTGACGGCCATTTCAGCATTTTCAATAGGCGTTAGGTCTGTCTCCATTTTCCACATCGGTTTTGAATTTGGTGGCGGTGCCTGTTTGAAATGCATCTCCGTTGCAATCTTCAAGCGGTTTTATTGGGATGAGAACAAGCAGCTCCGTTAACGCCTGCCTTGCAATGCTGCAAGCTGTTTCCCTGTTACTATATATAAATGTCGAAGACGCACAGGAAGTTTCCACTTCAGTTGGAAAGGGCGGGCAGCACGGGAGGTGTTGCAAAATGGGGAAGCTGTAGCTCAGGGACAAAACAGCTACTCTACAGGCAGAAAATCTCAAGTTCAGTCCCCAGCATTTCCCATGTAGGACTTGGAAGGACTGCTGTTTGAAATCCTGGAGGAGGGATAAAACAGGTTTGGAAGACCGGTTGTCAGTTTTCACCCCTGAAGCGTCGCTGTCCATCAAACTAAAAGGTAAAAGGTTAAAGGTAAAGGACCCCTGGATGGTTAAGTCCAGTCAACAGCCGTTTACCTTCCCGCCGCAGTGGTACCTATTTATCTACTTGCACTGGCATGCTTTTGAAATGCTAGGTTGGCAGGAGAAGAAGAAGAAGAGTTTGGATTTGATATCCCGCCTTTCACTCCCCTTCAGGAGTCTCAAAGCGGCTAACATTCTCCTTTCCCTTCCTCCCCCACAACAAACACTCTGTGAGGTGAGTGGGGCTGAGAGACTTCAGAGAAGTGTGACTGGCCCAAGGTCACCCAGCAGCTCCATGTGGAGGAGCGGGGAAGCGAACCCAGTTCACCAGATTACGTGACTACCGCTCTTAACCACTACACCACACTGGCTCTCAGGAGCTGGGACAGAGCAACAGGAGCTCACCCCATCATGGGGATTTGAACCACCGACCGTCCAATCGGCAAGCCCAAGAGGCTCAGTGATTTAGAGTGTACACACAGTCTCTGCCGTTGCAAGGTTTTAGTGTGGATGTAAACCTTACACCGTAATTATATATATAATTTTAAAGGTTGCAAACATTTTCCCCATAAACCTATATGTAATATAAATAGCAGGATAATAAACACGTTTATAAAAAAAGTTAAGCATTATAAACATTGCTTCAAAATCTTTAATGAATGAACATTCAATGTAATAAACAATATTTACAAAAGATTTACAGGCTGGTATTCAGCTAGTGTAGGCCCACTGAGATAAATGGAGTTCTGAGCAATACTTTGTAAAACTCATTTTCAGGGGCTGCCTCAAAACTGCCAAGATCTGACAACAATCCATGCTCTAAAATCTTGCAGACAATATAGGTACAAACACAGATATTGTGTATATACATGCCTGTTGACTGGCAGCACTGAAAATCAGGTTGGCTATGCCCAAACCACCAGGGCACTTGCTATTTCTTTGGACTTATGGTTTAAAAAGTCATTTTTATTGCCATCTCTGAAAAACTGACCCATCAGATAACATGGTGCTAGGGGCAATATGGACCCATCTGTTTGGGGTTTTTTCATGATTTATAAGTCCAAAGAATTTCTTGGTTGGCACATTCCTACTAAATACGATTTGATCTGGCAATGTTTATGAATATATATTGTGCATAAATATGAACCTCATATCCCACCATGGGATGTATTTTGTGCCAATCGTTCTTTTTCTACCTCTTTTTCTAAAATATTGTATTTATATTCTCCTTGCTTTAATGGCTGTTTTTCCACTGTCATTTAGTTTGTTGCTTCATTTATTGTGTTTGCAAAAAATTCAGCCAAGAGATTTGCTTTGTTCATCCTGGCCTCAGCAGCCAAGCAGCTCATCAATCATCATTGCTTGGAGCACAATACGGAAACCCTGTCCTCTTCTTTGCCCATGCTTTCTGCCATCTGCTCAACAAAGATCTGCAGAAATCTAAAAGAGCAGTCAGCAACGCACAATGGAAATTTTAAGCAACATTCCACAGAGACTTCACAATGCTATCCTAGGCATATCCACTCAGAAATAAGTCCTATTGAATTCAAGAGGGTGCACTTTTGGGAAAATGTGTTTAGGGTTTGCCATCTCAACATCACATGTTAGCCAAGCCATTTTTATATCTGCATTTGAGATGCCCAGTGATATAGTCATCCTGTTTAATCCTCTCCCCAGAAGGGCTTCCCAGAGTTCCCTGGGAAGACAGGTTAATTGTTAAACTACTCTGGGAACTGTAGTGGGATGATACCGCTTTAGATGCCCGGTGCAGATGGGGCCTGGTTATTTTGGAGTCAACCCAGGAGGAAGCAGCCATCCGCCTCTCAAGGAAACAGCAAGCAATTTTAGGAATATGCAGGAATGTTTTATTTATATTTTTAAAAAAAATTAGGGGAAACTTCTTACACAGCAGTCTTCAAAAACCAATTAAGAACAAGACATGTGCAACATAGATTCTTGCTAGCTAAATGGCCTTTGGTCCTCTTCCATCTCTTGATAAAACTTGATAAAATGGTCACTGATTGCATTACCTGGGCAGTCTGGCCATTCTTTTGTGATGGTTAATACTTTATTGTGTTTGCAAAAAATTCAGCCAAGAGATTTGCTTTGTTCATCCTGGCCTCAGCAGCCAAGCAGCTCATCATGGTTTTCCATCATGGCAGCTCAGCCATGGTTTTCCCAGTAGTGATGTATGGAAGTGAGAGCTGGACCATCAAGAAGGCTGATCGCCGAAGAATTGACGCTTTTGAATTATGGTGCTGGAGGAGACTCTTGAGAGTCCCATGGACTGCAAGAAGATCAAACGTATCCATTCTTAAGGAAATCAGCCCTGAGTGCTCACTGGAAGGACAGATCGTGAAGCTGAGGCTCCAATACTTTGGCCACCTCATGAGAAGAGAAGACTCCCTGGGAAAGTCCCTGATGTTGGGCAAGATGGAGGGCACAAGGAGAAGGGGACGACAGAGGACCAGATGGTTGGACAGTATTCTCGAAGCTACAACCATGAGTCTGACCAAACTGCGGGAGGCAGTGGAAGACAGGAGTGCCTGGCGTGCTCTGGTCCATGGGGTCACGAAGAGTCGGACAAGACTAAACGACTAAACAACAACAATACTTCAGTTCCTGAATCCGGGTCACAGGCTCACCTTATTCATACATAAATATGCTCTTAAGACAAGATTTGTAAGCAAAAAGACAATAGGAAGGCTTTCCCCATTTGCCTCCCTTACTTCAGAGGAATATTTGAGCTCCTTAGGAGAGTCAAAATGGCTTCAGTATTGCTCTCCTGTACTATTTCAGACACACACACATATATATTTAGATATGTGTACATTTATGAATATTTATTCTATATTTGAGACCTCAAAATTCTTATAACACAGGGAAGCAGAGCCTTCTCAGTGGCATCCCCACAGGGACTCTGCAAGGAAATCTGTATGGCATTGTCTCTGTTGATTTTAAAGAAAACCCCGTAAACTTTTATTATTTATCATTCCAGTCTGTGTTCGGTTAAGGTACTGTGCAGAAAGAACGGTTAGCTGCCGCAGGAATCAGCTTAATGGAATGGCTTGTAGCCAAGGCAGCGCTAAGCAACTTGTTCCACAAGCACAAAGATTTATCCTTGCGCAATGAAACTTTCCTCCTCCTGCCATGTGTCCCCTAAATCTGTTACGAAGGTTGCCCCAATCCTCGGGAGCAGATCTGGGGAGGGAGCACGGAGCGGGGAATTCTGTTGCAAAAATGTAAATCCTTGCATGAACAGAGCGAGTGTATCAGATACTATCCAGTGATTCAAATTAGTGGGATATTGCTTTTTGATGTTTGCAAATTGCCTTGTGTCCTGAAAGGTGTGTCAGAAATCCTTTAAATCGGGGACAGGTAGCTGGGGAGACTTCTGCCAATTTTTGTACTCCAGCTCCCAGCAGCCCCAGCCAACATGTCCAGAGCAGCGGCAGAACAAGCTGATTGGGCGCCTGGGGCGGTGCATGTGCCCTGCACTCAGGGGCGGGGCCAGCCGTCCATGGGGGTGGGGCCAGCTGCCCATGGGGCAGGACACTCTGTGGGGCCTCTGAGGAGTGTGCTGGTCCCGTGGGTTAACCGTGAGGCAAGGTCCGAGTCCAGTCTGAGGTCGAGGTATGGAGGCTGTCCATCAAAGCTGAAGCTGGGTCCAAGGCAGGGAATCGGATGAGGTCAGGAGCTCCAGCAGAAAAGCAGGACAGGTTGCAGGCAGGAACTAGCTAACAACAACGTTGCTCCCGCAACTTGGGACTGGGGCTGGCCGGCTTTTATCTGCCCCAAGGCATAGGGCGGCCCCGGTCCACAGGTGACTCGCCTCTCCTGGCCTGGAGGCGAGCACTCCTCCTGCAGGAACTTAGTTCCCTCCACCTCTCTGCCCTGAGCCTCTGCAGCTCAGGAGAGGCTGGAGGGTTACCGGACCCAGAGGCAACCTCCTCTTCCCCTGACGGGGCTGAGAGTGGAGCACCTGCAGGCAATGGGTCCTCCATCACCTCAGGAGCCAGAGCAGACTCAGCTGGTGCCTGCACCTGAGGATCCAGCACAGGTGAGGACCCTTCAGGCTCATGCCCCAGCCCCGGCTCAGCTGGTTCTGGAGGTGGGGACTCCTGTGCAGGCTGGGATCCCTCAGGTTCAGCCTCCGAGTCCAAATCCCAGGCCATCACAAGGAGTCTGCTTGCCTCCTCCCACTCAGCCACCTTACAGCTTGGGATAGTACAGAGCCTGCAGGTGTCCAAGTCACCGCGTCACTCCCAGGAGAGACGTGTGGCTCAGGTGTGCAGGCCCTGCGGTGCGCAGGTGCGCAGGCCCCACAGTGAGTGCCACCCGACATTTTGTCACCCCCCTCAGTGGTGACACCCGGGGCAAACCGCCCCCAACGCCCCCCCTTCTTTCGCCCCTGGTCCAGAGGTCAAAGAGACGGAACTTGGGAGTCCCACATTACCTGGAAGGCTGAAGTTCTCTTATCCCTGCTTTAAAGAAAACATAAGAGTATATTTCCCTTCCTCCCTGGACAGTGGTGAGAAATGGCAATTTTGGAAATGGAGATTGGCAAAGCAGTGGAAGACACAAGACTTACCCACCTTGGAAGAATGGCAGATGCAACTAATAGACTATATGGAAATGGCGGAAATGACTGGCAGAATCCGAGACCAGGGAGAAGAGTCGGTGGAAGAAGATTGGAGGAAATTTAAAACTTATTTACAGAAATATTGTAAAATTTTTGAATGCTGATGACATTGAAATGAATTGAAGGGGTTCTAGCAACAAGGTAAAATGTAAGATGGGATTGATAATAGATAAACTAATAGGATATGAATTTGCTGAACCAATTCTTAAAAGGGATACAAAAAAGGGAGGCGTGAGGAAGTCAGGAAAATAAGTTAACTAAAGACGAGAAATCAAGAAAGGGGGAGTTTTGTTTTCTTTTATATGTGTTTTTTCTTCTTTTTTGTGTTTAATGTTTGTATGTTTGTATTTTGTAATTTTGTATTTTTCTGTTTTTGTATTTTTCTGAACTTTTCTATTGATAAAACTTAATAAAATATTAATGGGAAAAAAATGGAAATGGAGATTGGCGAGTGATTTGTCTGGTCTTCAGCTCTCCCTCAAGCGCTCTGCAGCACAGTGCTGCTGGCTCATGGATTTTTGTCTAATCTCTGCCTTGCCAAGTGATGCCTGACGCTTGCCTGGCAGTTGCAAGGAGAACATCTGGGGATGTCCATGTGCGATGCTCCGCACTGGCGTGCCGCATGGGATTGAATGCTGAAAATAGGTCACTGCGCCATTGGAGGAGGCAGAAGGAAACAGTGGGTTGATTTATTATACATGAGCGGGCATAAACACTGAAGGAAAATGGGCTCTGTCCTGTTGTAGGCAATTTGTTTCAGTGGGTTACGGACAAGATAACGTGATTCAGGACAGGAGAGACTCACCGGTGTCTACAATGCAAACCAAACAGCAAGCGTGGTGTAGTGGACCAGGGAGCCCACAGTTCAAATCCTGACTCAGCCATGAGGTTCACTGGGTGACCTTGGCCATTCACTCACACTCAGCTTAACCTACCTCACAGGGCTGTTGGGGGGTTAAACGAAGAGGGGGAGAATCATGTAAGCCACCTTGAGCTACAAGAAGAGGCTGGGAATTGAACCTGCAAGCTTCTGATTCCTTAGCCCTAATCAAAGTGAACTGACTTCATTTGTACCTCCGACTAAGGGATCATCCACACTTTATCTTTTGCCCTGCATTTCTAGGCAAAGGTCCACCACTTTAAAACTCAAGCTCAGAGCACTCTTTGTTTTCAATGCCCCAGTGCTTTCCCTGCAAGAATCCACTCTTTAACCCACTCTTTAAGGTCTTAAATAGAGAATAAATGTTGATGATTGCACAAGGTAAACACACATATACCACATGTCTAAAATAGTACAAGGCCGCAATCCAAAAGCCATCTTGGCTCCCCTAAAGACTCAACATTTCCTCTGCCTCCTTAATCTCCCTTGTCTGAGAACAGGTAAGCAGTGAGCAATCAGGGGAAGTTCCTGAAGGGATTCCTCTCTATATCTATGAAGCTCCTTTGTATATTAATTCTCACTGTTTGCCCAGATGCTCTGCATTGAGGGATGTCTGACAGGCATCATGATGGCCTTATCAAATGCTAATGTTTTGTGTAAACTGTGTCTGGAACTATGTAAAACTTGCTAAATCCTCAGGAATATCACACTTTGGCTTACCTGAACCACAGTAACCCCACTTTAGGTGTGATGCAATTTCTTCTCTATGCCAAAATGTCCTTCTTCTCTACGCCAAAATGAAAACCCTTAAAAGAGATGTTTCTTCTTGGTTCTGGGTCTCTCCTGCCTCCTTGCTAGGAGGGGAGGGAACTCCGTTGCAACAGAAAAATAAAGATCCACCTTGCTTTCACTGCTTCCTGCCTCCATCCATCCATCTCTGACTGATCCTGGACTTAGGGGACTCAGTTCCTTGGGGAGCTGGGCAGCAAAAGCCAACTACAGCGGTACTTCGGGTTACATTACCTTTGGGTAATGTAATTTCGAGTTACGAATGTGGCAAACCTGGAAGTGTGTACTTCCGGGTTTCGCTGTGCGCGCATGCGCAGAAGTGCTCTATCACGCTGCGTGTGTGCGCAGAAGCGGTGCCTCCGGATACAGACTTTTCAGGGTAAGTACGGACCCCTGGGATGAATTAAGTTTGTACCCCAAAGGTCCACTGTACCCCTGTTTTTCTATATTAACACTGAATCACAACAAATGGCAATTCGGGTTTTCTGTGTACTGGCAAGCTAAAGAGCTTCAGTGCATCATTTGCACTGATTGAATGTTAAAGAGAGGGGTTTGTGGGGAAAGCACTGGGGCAAAATGAACAAGCACTTGCAACACAACACTTTAAAGTGTGGACCTGTGCTTAGAAACACAGCACAAGAGAAAGTCTTTCCAATGAGCCATGGGTCTTAACACAGATCCGAACGTAGTTATCCTTTAGATCCTGCATTTCTCTGAATTTCATATTACAGCTCTTGGCTCAAAAAGCAAACTAAAATGCATTTTTAACATGTATTCTGTAATCAAATATATTTAGACATGTTTACGTTGAGATAAAATGCATGTTTATGTTTGTGAAAAGAAGGCATTTAAGCAGGTATTTAAAGACGCATTTTTGTACAGGGACTGATGCAAAAACAGAACAGGATGGAACTACGAATGATTCATACAATAGCTGAAAGGAGGGATGCCCACTGCAGCAGCTCTTGCCAAAATGAAGCAAGCAGCCTCCTCCAAGAAATGAGTCATTCTTCTGCATTTCCGGGTCTGGTGTGATTGGATCACTCCATCAGCTCTGACACAGCAGACTGACTGTGTGCTACAGATTTTAAATAAAGCCCCAGTTGGGGTTGTGTGAATCAGGTCTCATTAAAAAGCTCTCAAAGCAGTAAACACTCTACCCTTCCTTGTGATATATACCTCCTGCTAGCCGTAATGCCTAGGTTGGTTGGTTGCAAGGAAGAGGGTCCCTCAAATATTTGGGTTCCAAGGAATTTATGGCTTTAGATATTAATAGTCATTTAGGGCTTTGGATGCCACATTGTATTGGGACTCTGTAGCTCACCAGCAGCTGGTACAGTGCTCTCAGAATTGGGATAATATGCTGCTGCCACCAACAAATGAACAGCTATGTTAGGGGAAGTAATGGTATCATTCGATTCTCTCTTGGTCTGACCCCACCTGGAGACTTGTGTTCAGTTCCAGGCACTAAAACGGAAGGATATTGACAAGTTGGAACATGTGCAGAGAAGGGTGACCAAGATGGTAAAGGATCTGGAAACCAAGCCTTATGAGGAATGGTTGAAGGAGTTGGGAGGTGATACAATAGCCATCTTCAAATATTTCAAGGAAGAGGGAGCAAGCTTGTTTCCTCTTGCTCCAGAGGGAAGGACTTGAACCAATGGCGGTGTGGTGTAGTGGTTAAGAGCGGCAGACTCGTAATCTGGTGAACCGGGCTCGCGTCTCCACTCCTCCACATGCAGCTGCTGGGTGACCTTGGGCTAGTCACACTTCTCTGAAGTCTCTCAGCCCCACTCACCTCACAGAGTGTTAGTTGTGGGGGAGGAAGGGAAAGGAGAATGTTAGCCGCTTTGAGACTCCTTCGGGTAGTGATAAAGCAGGATATTAAATACAAACTCTTCTTCAAGTTACAAGAAAGGAGATTCTGAGTAAACATCAGGAAGAACTTTGTGATGGTAAGAGCTGTTTGACAGTGGAACAGTCTCCCTCTAAAGGTTGTGGACTCTCCTTCCTTGGAGGTTTCTAAGCATCTCAAATAAAGCATGAATGTTTTAGTTAAGATTCCTTCATTGAAAGGGTTGGACTAGATGATGCTCATGGTTCCTTCCAACTTCACAATTCTACGACTCTATGACTCACAGGTAAGTAGCTGTAGGATTGCAGCTTACATTCTGTAGGTGAACTATAATTATTATTATTATTATTATTATTATTATTATTATTATTATTATTATTATTATTATTATTATTTATACCCCGCTCATCTGGCTGGGCTTCCCCAGCTACTCTGGGCGGCTTCCAACAAAATATTAAAATACAGTAATGCATCAAGCATTAAGAACTTCCAATATAATAATATTGGAGTCTGCAAAGAAGGATTTTTCTTACATCTGCCTTAAAATCTTAAGCTTGTTACTAACATGGTATTCAACCAGGTAAACCACTCTTAATGATGTGAGTGGAAGATGCAGGCACTGCCCACAATAATGTCAGATAGCAGCAGTGGCAGAGCTAGCCGCTCAGGTGCCGGGTGCGGCACACATGTCCTGCAGCCAGGGGTGGGGCAAGCCATGTTAGGATCGTCCTACTCAGGTATAGGACCCTGGCAGAGACTCATGCCCGACTGGCATGTTCTCTCCCTCCTGGTTGATCATTTGGGAGCTTCAAAAGCTTTCTCCAGCCCGAACATCACAGCGACTGATACTAAGAAGCATCAGCACACTTAGGAACCTGCGGAGTATTTGCGGTTTGTGTAACAGAACTCAGTAGCACGGCATTTTGGCTAATCTACTTTATTTACATAGAAGCATTCTGCCTTAGCTCCTTCCTCTTTCTCATCAGACAGCAAAGAGAGAAAAACATAGGACAATAATCCCACATCACGGAACACAGTAACATAAACATCCTGTCTCCGTCACTTCCCACACTGTGGAATGAAAACATACAGTGGTGCCTCGCAAGACGAAATTAATTCGTTCCGCGAGTTTTTTCGTCTAGCGAATTTTTCGTCTTGCGAAGCACGGTGTCGGAAAAGTTTTGGAAAAGCTTCAAAAATCATCAAAAAACTCAAAAAAGGCTACCACACCGCGTTCTATGAGTTGCTCCTCGAAGTCAAGTCGCAACTGTATTAAGGTTGTTAAGAAAAAGGAAACAAACTTGCAAAAAATGCAAGACGTTCTCGTCTTGCGAAGCAAGCCCATAAGGAAATTCGTCTTGTGAAGCAGCTCAAAAACTGCAAAACCCTTTCGTCTAGCGAGTTTTTCGTCTAGTGAGGCATTCGTCTTGCGGGGCACCACTGTACACCGTCATGTGATAAAACAACAATCTCATGACTGCAAACATGGAGCAGGAATCCTAAGAAGCTGCCCATGGGGCAGGGCGCACTGCATGGAGCCTCTCCGTGCCACCTCCCCCTCAGAGGGAGAGCGGCTGAGGGAGAGGTAGAGGGCAGGCGCAAGTCCCACGTTGCCGTTTCAGGCAGCATGGAGCCTGCAGGTGCCCAAGCCACCATGTCACTCCCAGGAGAGGCATGCTGCAGGCCCCGCGGTAAGTGCCGGCCACTGTGGTGTGGCGCCCAGTGCTCGCCGCGTTTCGTTACGTTTGTTGACTGAACTAAAAAGTTTCGTGAGCCGAATACAGTGGTACCTCGGGTTAAGAACTTAATTTGTTCTGGAGGTCCGTTCTTAACCTGAAACTGTTCTTAACCCGAAGCACCACTTTAGCTAATGGGGCCTCCTCCTGCTGCCACGCCGCTGCCGCACGATTTCTGTTCTCATCCTGAAGCAAAGTTCTTAACCTGAGGTACTATTTCTGGGTTAGTGGAGTCTGTAACCTGAAGCGTCTGTAACCTGAAGCTTCTGTAACCCAAGGTACCACTGTTCTTTTAAAACTCATATTTTTGTCATTTTGTCACTCCCCCCCCCCCCCAGTGATGACACCCGGGGCGAATGGCAACCCCCCCCGCCCCCCCTTCCTCCGCCACTGGATAGCAGAGATGTTGGTTCCTGTGACATCCTATGCAGTTGTGGCTGGAGCATAGCTGTCAAGTGTCCCTTATTTGGCGGGACAGTCCCTTATCCCAGCACCATGTCCCGCTGCTGTCCCTTATTGATGAGGCTTCATTTGGCTGCTCGCTGGGCTTTCTGCTTTTGGCTCTGAGGGGCTCAGAAGTTGAACATACCTGTGCCCGGAAAACCCCTTATTTTGGCTGCTGATCCCTTATTTTCGAGGCTGCTGGTCCCTTATTTTTAAATCTGTAAGTTGACAGCTATGGGCTGGAGTCACTGTATTTCATGCTAATTGCTAGCAAAACTGGCCTCCCCCAAAGGCTGAAAATTTGGCTTTCCCAAGCTGCAGATGCACCACAGCTCTCTGTAAATATCTCTTTTTGGAAAGCTGACTCAGATGGCAGCTTCTGCTTTGCGTGCCTGCCTGCATCTCTCCACAGTTAAGCAATCATTTAAGCAATCTGTAATAGGATGTGAAAGCAGCCTCTTTCAGTAGACGCTTTGAGTGCATTCCAAGTTTAAGATGTCAGAGGTCAGACGGCCACATGTTCTCTGCAGCTTCCAAATATGCAGAGCTCACATCCCACAGTGGCTAAGAGGCTGAGCTGGGACTCAGGATCAGCTCTCGCCCTTTGGCATGGAGTGACAAGGAGGCCTTAGGCCAGAGGTGGAAGAACTCAGGCCCGGGAGCTAACTGCGTCCCCTCCAACATTTCTCCTATTAAAATAGGGATGTCCTAGGGAAAAGCGGGACATTCTGGGTTTTTTAAAAAAAGTTTTTGTTTATTCTTTTCAAATTTATACATTTCATTATTTTTTACAATCATTTTAACATTTCAAAGTTTGACCTCCTTCCCCATCTTTCTACGGTTCCTTAAATTCATTTTTTCATATCTTCTGCATATCCAAATTCATTTAATTTGCTCATTTAATTATCTGTTCTTATGAAACTGCAGGTTATTACAATAACCCTGCCAATGTTTTTATCTGTTTGCAATTTATCTGTAAATATTCAATAAACCATTTCCATTCTCTTATAAAAAGTTTGTTATCTTGATTCCTTATTTTGAACATCCTTTTCAATTCATTATATATCATTTCCCAGTAAGCTTTAACCTTACTACAAGACCACCACATATGATTAAAAGAAGCTTCTTTCTCTTTATATTTCTAACACTTGTTTGGTTTAGATTTATACATTTTTGCCAGTTTACTCAGTGTTAGGTACCAAAGATATATCATTTTCATATAATTTTCCCTTAAACCATAACATGCTGTAAATTTATATCCATATTCTACAATTGTTCCCATGCTCCATGTCTATATTATGACTGATATCTATTGCCCAGTGTATCATTGAGGATTTTACTTGCTCATCCTTTTTCTCCCATTCCAACAATATTTTAGACATTTTAGACAACACTTTTATATTACATTCCAACAGGTCTCATTCAAACAGGCGTTTGTCCGCAGACAGCTTTGGGTCATGTGGCCAGCAGGACTAAACTGCTTCTGGTGCAATGGGACACTGTGCCGGAAACCAGAGTGCACGGAAACACCATTTACCTTCCCGCGAGAGTGGTACCTATTTATCTACTTGCACTGGCATGCTTTCAAACTGCTAGGCTGGCAGGAGCTGGGACAGAGCAACAGGAGCTCACCCCGTCACGGGGATTCGAACCGCCAACCTTCTGATCAGCAAGCCCTTGAGGCTCAGTGGTTTAGACAGCGCCACCCTCTGACCATGCATTGGCACCCCACCACCAAATCCATGGCTTTTGGCCTTCTTCCCCTGGGGGTTCCCTCAGGGGTTCCCCAGCTGCTGCCTCCTGCCCCTTCTCTGCATCCAGCCCATACATGCCAATGCTTTAGCTTGTATGCTCTAAAAATCTCCCAGTGAGAAGCATTGTCTAAAAGAGTATTCTTCCTGTTTTAAAAGGAAAGCTGTTTTCCCTCTCTCATGGATGAACAGTGACATCCAGTGGCTGTATTGATATGTTTTCAGAAAACAAACTTTGCTGAAAGACAACCGTTCCCCTGTGCATTGCTCACGTGCAGGACTTTCATGTGGGGAAGGGCAGGGGGACCCTGTTGCTGGCACCTGCCCCCCACCCTCAAGGGGATCCTTCTTAGAGCCTAGTTGCTCCACTGCAACAGATCCACCTTATTAAAACTTGACTTTTTGCTGTTGGAAAGGTGAGGCAACATGGTAGAAATTTATAAAATGTTGTACGGCATGGAGAAAGTGTATAGAGAGCAGTTTTTGTCTTGTTAACAGAGAAATCTGAGGGCTCCCTTGGACAAAAAAACGAGGACACCAGCCAGGAATACCAGAGCAAAACAGC
Source organism: Podarcis bocagei (assembly GCF_964188305.1). NCBI lineage: Eukaryota > Metazoa > Chordata > Lepidosauria > Squamata > Lacertidae > Podarcis > Podarcis bocagei. Next base: position 12,237,961 of record NC_138139.1, read on the forward strand.
AGCCAGTAGGCTTGGTCTTTATTGAAGACTGTCGCGACAGGACTCCTACCTGCCACCAGGTGAAACAAGATGGAAGCCCAGAACAAAAGAAGACCCCAACTTTTATTAGTTACTAATTCCCCAAACTACACCCCTAAAACTACATCACAACTACATCACTGATACATCACAAAAAGGAGGGGTTGAGGGAGGAGTTGTGGTGGTAATCTGAGTGTCCTGTCACCTGGCTGGTTCCCCCTTTCCCCCTCCCCATGAGTATTTTCCAGGTGGCAAAGTGGAATTTGCAGTTTCCTGCTCCAGAGGGAAGAGCTGATCATTGTCCTTTGTTCCAGTCCATGCTGAATCCACTCCTATATGCAAGTATTTGTGACCTTGATGGTCTTCTGTCTAGGACCATCAGGGATGGCATAGCAACTGGGCAGGGCTCCTGTGTATGTGCTGGTATGCTCAAGGGATTATGGCTGGCCTGTATCAAACCTTCCCCATTTTGTAGTCCTTCCTTCACGGAGTAAAAAAAAAAGTGGAACGGTGCAGATCTGATGTATGGTTGATTTTCTATGAATTTATAACAGAAGCGCCACGTATGTCGTGTGTGTTGAGTTTGTACAAACTGAATGATTGGGGGGGAGGTTTCCTTCGACACTCTCTGTCCCACAACTTGTGGACATTCAGTGAAGCTGAAGGTTGGAAGATTCAGGGCAGATAAAATAAAGTGCTTTCTTCACCCAACCCATAGTTAAAACTATGGAACTTGCTTCCACTTAAGGCAGTGATGACCTTGAAGGCTTTAAAAATGGATTGGGCAAATTCACAGAGTAAGAGAGCTAGCAGAAGCTACTAACCATGATGGTTATTGCTCTGGTTCCACAGCTGAAATCAGTACAGTGGTACCTCGGGTTAAGTACTTAATTTGTTCCGGACGTCTGTTCTTAACCTGAAACTGTTCTTAACCTGAAGCAACACTTTAGCTAATGGGGCCTCCCGCTGCCGGTGCACAATTTCTGTTCTAAAATGAGTCACTGGCTTGATCCAGAAGGCTCCTTTTATGTTCAAATGGGGGAATTCTCTGAAAAGTGTGCAGTGAATGAATGAATGGGATCAATGATTAAAGAGAAAATGTATAAACAGCCTGCAATGAAATCAAGATGAATACCCATTGCTGTATAAAGAATAAAGCATAAAAATAATAAAAAGTGTTTATCCATCAACGAAAATAGTTTGCAATCCTGCTCCACTAAAAAGTAAATTTCACATTAGTTCAGAATCATACCACAATATGATTACATTAAGGTGTTTTTAAAAAGTTTTTTTTTAAGCCTAGCATCTAAGAAGTCTGATAACATTGACCCCGGGTGAATTTTCTCTAGAGGAAGCATTTTTTAATTGGGGGGGCCACCACAAATTATGTATAAATGGATTTAGGCACTAGGAAAAGATATATTATTCAGTTAATATCCTTCCTTGCTCATGTGAGTGAGATCAGCAGAGTACCATCCTTTGTAGCTTTTAACTTGGAAGCTAAGACAAGGTTGATTTAACCTTCTAGAAACAATAATCCAGGATGCTTTAAGGCCAACTGGATTTTCCCTGGTATTACTCATTTTCTTACTCATTTAACTCATTAAAAATAAGAATCACACACACATTGTATTGTGAAGAAGTAAAAGTAGTATTTACTTACATAATCTAGGTTTCGAAGCAGCAGTAACAGTAGCAAAATGAAGACAGGTTTATCACGACTATCTAAGCTACAAAAGTACAAAATCTAAGTTCAAAATGGTGACTGAGCTGCAGATCTGAGACATGCATGCTTGGAAGCATGATGAAGAAAAAGAGAGATAGATGCCCAGGTAGGAAATATGTAGTGTCACAGCTTCCTGCCAAGGCAGACAAAGGAATTGATCTCACAGAGTTTTCTAACAAATTTTATAGGAAGGTTCTGTGAACCTAAGCCCCTTCATGTGCCTATTGGGCAAAACTTGGATTGTTGATTTAACTGCGATAATGTCCCACAATTTATGTAGTAAAGGGTAGGATTGTGCAGCAGATCTGGATGAACCCTGAATCAAAATAGGGTGCTTTGGGGGGATTCTGGGCTTCAGCCCAGTTGTTTACTAAAAGAGAAAGGAAGGTCCAAGCTTTTCATGTAAGCTTCCATAGCAGGGATGTAAGAAGGCTTTGATATCCATTCTGACTGTTGCATGCAGTGCTGTTTCTGTTCCGCTGCAATTCAGCTTCTGACAAAATTATGTTGCTTGGCTTGCTGTCTGCTGCTGCTGCAGATTTTTTTCTCTCAATTAAACAATTCTGCACCATTCGTTTCAGTGCAAAGGAAACATGATGCATCCATTTTCTATCGTTTGTGGACTGAAAAAGAACAGCCATGAATTCCAATTGCATTCGCTGGATTGATTTCCATTCCAGACATGGAATGGAAAAGCAAACATTGGGGGATTTCTGCTCCTCTTTCCATTTCTTATCAGGATTATGGGGGTGAAGAGGGAGGCAGAGCAAATAGAAAGGTAAGGAAGCAGGGGAAGGAGAGCCTGATTATAACTGACAGTTCTAGCTTGCATGCAGAGGGAATGCTTTGCCTCTCCAGTCCTAGTGCACTCCGAGGCTCCTGCTGGTGTTGTACCGTGGAACCCTTCCCCATCTCAGCTGCTTCCTGAAGTGCAAGCAGATGGCATGGCTGGTATCTACTGCCAACTTGAAAGGATCCCAGACTCTGCTCTACCGCTTGCTGCTACTACTAGTGGCAATGGGGGGGGGGGAGAGCAGGATCACCTGCCCCTGATATGGATCAGAGCTGCTTCTGCCTGCAACAGTGAAATTTGTGTTTGAGCTTGGTAGGAGGAGAAGCAAATGCAACTGCTGCTGGCTATTGCTGCTCCGACACTGCAGTTCTGAATACCAGAAATCAAGAGCAAATTCATTGTCCCAAATCATAGAACTGATGGGTTCAAATGGACCAAAAGCGATTCCAACTGAACATCAAGAAGAACTTGGGTAGGTTTAGCCTGGAGAAGAGAATACTGAGAGCTGATATAATTGTTGTTGTTTAGTCGTTTAGACGTGTCCGACTCTTCGTGACCCCCTGGACCAGAGCACGCCAGGCACTCCTGTCTTCCACTGCCTCCCGCAGTTTGGTCAAACTCATGCTGGTAGCTTCGAGAACACTGTCCAACCATCTCGTCCTATGTCGTCCCCTTCTCCTTGTGCCCTCCATCTTTCCCAACATCAGGGTCTTTTCCAGGGAGTCTTCTCTTCTCATGAGGTGGCCAAAGTATTGGAGCCTCAGCTTCAGGATCTGTCCTTCCAGTGAGCACTCAGGGCTGATTTCCTGAAGAATGGAGAGGTTTGATCTTCTTGCAGTCCATGGGACTCTCAAGAGTCTCCTCCAGCACCATAATTCAGAAGCATCAATTTTTTGGCGATCAGCCTTCTTGATGGTCCAGCTCTCACTTCCATACATCACTACTGGGAAAACCATAGCTTTAACTATACGGACCTTTGTTGGCAAGGTGATGTCTCTACTTTTTAAGAAGAAGAAGAAGAAGAAGAGTTTGGATTTGATATCCCGCCTTTCACTCCCTTTAAGGAGTCTCAAAGCGGCTAACATTCTCCTTTCCTTTCCTCCCCCACAACAAACACTCTGTGAGGTGAGTGGGGCTGAGAGACTTCAGAGAAGTGTGACTGGCCCAAGGTCACCCAGCAGCTGCATGTGGAGGAGCGGGGAAGCGAACCCGGTTCCCCAGATTACGAGTCCACCGCTCTTAACCACTACACCACAAGATGCTGTCTAGGTTTGCCATCGCTGATATAATAGCTATCCTCAAATCTAGAAAAATGCAACCTGTGCTGCTGATAAAAGTAGTACGACTCATGCAACACGTTGGCGACTAATATACACACAATAATTACCATTCTTTATCAATCTTCTGAGAAAAATACAAAACCTTGTACAAAGCCACAGAGACTTACGAACTACCCAACCTAAGATTAATTTATAATCTCTGGTTTCAGTGGGTTTTTCAAATGCTTGACTCAGTCTTTTGTTGTCTTTATCTTTTTAGGTAAGTTCGTGAATGTACCAACAAAGGGTAAGATCGGTGCCGTTCACAATACTGAGAGATGCTAGTGAAGTTGTAAGGTAAAGGTAAAGGGACCCCTGACCATTAGGTCCAGTCGTGACCAACTCTGGGGTTGCGGCACTCTCCTTGCTTTATTGGCTGAGGGAGCCGGTGTACAGCTTTCAGGTCATGTGGCCAGCATGACTAACCCGCTTCTGGCGAACCAGAGCAGTGCACGGAAACGCCGTTTATCTTCCTGCCAGAGCGGTACCTATTTATCTACTTGCACTTTAATGTGCTTTCGAACTGCTAGGTTAGCAGGAGCTGGGACCAAGCAACGGGAGCTCACCCCGACGCGGGGATTCGAACTGCAACCTTCTGATCAGCAAGTCCTAGGCTCTGTGGTTTAACCCACAGTGCCACCCGCATCCCAAGTAAAGTTGTAGATGGATGTTAATGAAGTTGTAGACAGGGTGCCGGCGTTTTGCACCTGTTTTGCCCTGGCAGTCCAAGTAAGGCCGCTGTTCGCCCCCGATGGGGCCCTTTTACTGGGGCTTGCAGGTAGCACACTCCCAAGGTCGTTTTCTGGGCTTCTTCAGTGGTCTAATCTCAAAGTCTTGATACGTATATTGATATTCAATTTCATAAAGAATACTATTTCTTGGCTTAAGCTTAAGAGACTGATTTGCTTATTCGTTGTCCCAAAGCATAGAACCAATGGGTTCAAATGGACCAAAAGGGATTCCAACTAAACATCAAAAAGAACTTGGGTAGGTTTAGCCTGGAGAAGAGAATACTGAGAGCTGATAGCCATCTTCAAATCTAGGGCTGCCATACATCTGGATTTCAAAGGTAGAATAGATGCTTTGTTCTGGATCTTCGGCAAGTGAATTGAAAAATTGGCTTGGGTCTTCCGGAAAAAGCTCAACAACTTCCGGGGTATTTCGGATTTTTACTTTTAGAAATATGGCAACCCTATCAAATCTCTGAAGGGCTTTCACACAGAAGATGGAGCAAAGTTTCTGCTCTGACAGCCTGTTCCAGGAGGATGTGGAATTTCCTTTGTTGAATGTTTTGAAGCAGAGGCTGAATGACCAATCAGTGACAGAATAGCCTATCAGGGAGGATGTAGCAGTGAATCATATGGCAAGAGGCCACGCTGCTTAAACACTGGCATCTCATTCAACCAGGGCCAGATTTAGTTTTGATGAGACCCTAAGGAATAGGGGAGACATTTAAAGCTGAACTTGCCTAATTTGCACTTCTTGAAACAGTAAGTGAACCCAAACACCCTCATTCTTTCAAATTTGCAATTCTCTGTATTTTACTTTCCCCCCTCTCCAGCCAAATCATGTGTACAAAGATATATAGGCATATAATAGAATAAAGTGTGCATAAAACTGCATATATTAGTGAAAATAACATACACAGATGCATCATTTAAGAGGAAATTGCTTGTGCATATGTGCCTATTAGTCAGAACTACATAGAAAATTGTGTTTATCTGGAGATATTTGTACTAAGATGCTGACAAATTTTCATGAAGTTTTTTCTTTGCAAATTGCTGCAGAAATGTGGAGTACTGAAATGTGGGTAGAAAAACTGAGAGAACCAAAACTGACAGATTCATTTCTCCCTATTAGTGGCACAATCCTCTAAGGACTGAATAAACAAGCAAAGGACTGTGCTATAAGTAGGATATTCTCATGATTAGTTGTCATGATAAAATTCCATCCACCAGAGGGTGCACAGACACTCTAGCATCCGTTGAGTGCTCCATTTCCTTTTGCTCTTGCTATTTATGTATTTATTGCATCCGCGACGCCGCTTTTCCAAACCTCAAAGTGGTTTGCATAAAAGAGTATCTTTTTCTTAACGACAGAAAAATCACGCAAAATCTAAAAACAACAACACAGTAATGAAAAACCATTTAATTACAACCAATGCGCAACCGATGAAAAATGGCAGCCACAAAAATAAATAAGATTTAAATAAATAAGTTTGGGAGCCACTCTGGACTGCCAGAGCTCCGAGAAGCCATCGCTCAATGTTCCAGCCCTTGCTTGGCATGCAAAAAGTCCCAGATTCAACCCCTAGGCAGATATGGGAAAGACCCCAGTCCTAAACTCTGTCCTGTAGACTAGAGGTGGGGAATCTCAGACCTGGTGGTGAAATGTAACCCTCTAAGCCAGGGGTCGCCAAGGTTTACTGGCCATGGGTTAGATCACTCCCACAGAGATCCTCCGTGGGCCGGACCAGCGCAGTACGATGCCAGAAATCGCATCTGCACATGCCCAGACGCTGAAAATTACACCTGTGCAGAAGTGATTTCTGGCATCTGGGCATGTGCAGACACGATTTCCGGTATCTGCACATGCACAGACACGATTTCAAGCGCCGCTTGGCAAGTCCCCATGCTGCTGGTTTAGCCCAGCGCACGGGGGACTCACCAAGCAGGCGACTCAGTTCGGGGGCGGCTTGTGGGCCGGTAAAATGGTCTTCAAGGGCCGCATCCAGCCCATGGGCCACACGTTGCCGATCCCTGCTCTAAGCCATGGGTAGGCAAACTAAGGCCTGGGGGCCGGATCCGGCCCAATCACCTTCTAAATCTCATGGACGGTCCAGGAATCAGTGTGTTTTTACATGAGTAGAATGTGCCCTTTTATTTCAAATGCATCTCTGGGTTATTTGTGGGGCCTGACTGGTGTTTTTACATGAGTAGAAAGTGCCCTTTTATTTAAAATGCATCTCTCGGTTATTTATGAGGCATAGGAATTCGTTCATTTATTTTTTTTCAAAATATAGTCCGGCCCCCCACAAGGTCTGAGGGGCAGTGGACCGGCCCCCTGCTGAAAAAGTTTGCTGACCCCTGCCCTAAGCCTATCTTCCTAGTTCTCAGGACTTCCCCCCGGCTACCCTCCTTCCCCACCCCAGCACATTGTGGATTTTTGAAGTGTTAGTTGCACGCTCAAGAGTTTTTAGTTGACTGGAATGTGTCCTTGAGTTCTGAATATTAACCACCACAAGGGTTCATTTTCTCCTTCTCTCATAACACAAGAACCCAGTGTTTCCATTCAGGCTTACATTGAGTTTTATTGCAAAAGAGATTTCACAAAATGAAAACGAAGTTGACGCAGGGCTGATGTTCTCGTCTGCCCCTCGCCACCACCACTTTGGCTCGATAAGAACGAACTCAGCTATTCAGATGCTCTTTTGTTCAGTGTGCTCCTTATAACCATGGGAATGTGTTTATCGTGCTTCCAAGGAAAAAGTGTGCAGCACCACAAGGAGGTATTTAATCGAGACCGTGGAGATCGCACTGCTGATTGCCAGGCTCAGGCAGTGTGACAGTCAATATCAAATATGAGCAAATAGCAGAAGTAAAATATAATCTGCATTTTGAAAGAATTGCATTAAGGTGAGCATGTCTGGAGTGATGCACCAAGAATTACTCTCATTAACTTGGCTCGGGAGATGAAATTATAGTGCGTATTGCTTTATGATGGCAAATGATCTTTCAATGTATATGATCAATCAGCATTCTCGGAATGGAAGGTTATTCGTTTCAAGAGGGTTTGTCACTTGCCTCAGTGACGATATTGCTCATGATCATTTTTGCAATGCTGTAATTCCCCCCTCGCCTTATTTTTTTTATAACTTGGTTATTGTTATGCAGTTTGAACATCTCAGACACTTTCAGCAGAGATGCCATTCATAAATATGGATTCAGGTGGGAATCGTAAATGCACTTAACATTGAGCTCGAATGGGTGATATCCAATGGAGCCCATCTGTGACTGGAGCAGAATTCTGCTTGGGCAATGGCACTTTCTTCTCCCTCTTCCTGCAGCCCATGGCATACCCCTCTGGAGAGTTGAGGGAAAACATATCAAGGTGACTGTCAGGAATGAGCCAGCTCCCAGCAAAGATTTACAGCCAACGACAGTAAGCAGCCCAGAGGGACACAGGTGGCGCTGTGGGTAAAAGCCTCAGCGCCTAGGGCTTGCCGATCGAAAGGTCGGCGGTTCGAATCCCTGCGGCGGGGTGCGCTCCCGTCGTTCGGTCCCAGCGCCTGCCAACCTAGCAGTTCGAAAGCACCCCCGGGTGCAAGTAGATAAATAGGGACCGCTTACAAGCGGGAAGGTAAACGGCGTTTCCGTGTGCGGCTCTGGTTCGCCAGAGCAGCGATGTCACGCTGGCCACGTGACCCGGAAGTGTCTTCGGACAGCGCTGGCCCCCGGCCTCTTGAGTGAGATGGGCGCACAACCCTAGAGTCTGGCAAGACTGGCCCGTATGGGCAGGGGTACCTTTACCTTACAGTAAGCAGCCAGGAACAGAGAGGCCCGGATGTTAGTCAGGCAGGGGAGAGCCGGCAGCTGCAGACTTCGGCTCTTCCTGACCTTGATGAACCAGCTGATAAGGCAGTAGCTGAGAGCAGGTGGGAACACTGCCAAAGCTCTCAGGAAGCACAAATAGGCACAAATAGACTCAGCCTCTCAACACAGGAAGAGGTTGAAGCTGATCCATTAAGTCTGACGAGAGGGCGAATAGGAGGGCTTCTAGACAGGAAGCAAAACAAGAGACGTAAGAGTCGTAAGTTCAATATCTTCTGTCACGGCCGAAAGGAGTCTTCAGAAGGGTCATCTTGAGTAATGATGCCGGAGGCGTTGTCAGAGCCTTCCGGAGCTATCTGTTTGTTTTTGCAATAAATCCTTTTTAATTAACTACACTTACTGTGTTACCAAAGAGACACAGGTGGCGCTGTGGGTTAAACCACAGAGCCTAGGACTTGCCAATCAGAAGGTCAGCGGTTCGAATCCCCACGGCGGGGTGAGCTCCCGTTGCTCCTGCCAACCTAGCAGTTTGAAAGCATGTCAAAGTGCAAGTAGATAAATAGGTATCGCTCTGGTGCGAAGGTAAACGGCGTTTCCGTGCACTGCTCTGATTTGCCAGAAGCGGCTTTGTCATGCTGGCCACATGACCTGGAAGCTGTACGCCAGCTCCCTCAGCCAACAAAGCGAGATGAGTGCCGCAACCCCAGAGTCAGCCACAACTGGACCTAATGGTCAGGGGTCCCTTTACCTTTACTGTGTTACCAAGCTGGGAACCTGGACTCCTGACAGTGACACACAGAAGAAGATGTCGCACAGTGACTATGATCAATACAGCTTCTGATAAGGTGGAGTGCTTAGTGCATGTTAGTTGCCCATTTGAACCCTAGTGACTATCTGGGGTTCTGAATGATGTCAGTATTAATTCTCAGTCTGTGAGATAAGAAGGCAGTGGGGCTGTGATAGGCAGGTTTGGGGGGGGGGCCTGTGGCCCTCTTATTGTGACTGGATTCCAGTTCCTATTGACTCCAGCCAGCATGATCGAGAGGACCGGAACAGGAATGTGACCCTAGATTTATCTTGGGAGAAGCCCCAATGAACTCAGTTGGGCTGTCACCCCCACCCAGAGAAGATATGCATAGGATTGCAGAGTTAGTGGTTTGGAGCCTATCCTGCATGTTAAGATAGCTTCCTTTAATATAGAGGTTCTTTTGAAAAATCTCAGTACAACCTGGAATGTTGGGGAAAGTTCTGAAGATGTAAAAAAAACAACAGGGTTGCCAGAGGAGCTGGCTATATGAAATAATGGGCCTGGAATGGAAATCCTCAGGGATTCAAGTTGTTCTGCTTTAATTCTGGCTGACATTCATTTGCATTCTCAAATCCTGCTCAGGTCACCCATTTCCCTGACCCTTTTTTTTATTCACCAGTCACAACCACTACAAGAAGCAGAGTTGAGTTTTGATGTCTCTTTGTACTATGGCTGCTATTTGCGCTATATCTATATATCTATATCTATCTATCTATCTTCTACTTTTTTAAATCTGAATGATATACAGGAGGGAATAGTTAAGCTTAATAATCTTTTATGCTTCTGCTCATTTCCCCCTTCCCTTTTGTCCCTGTTTAAATGGCAATAGACGTGGACTGTCAAGAGTGGTCACATTTTAGAATAATGAGAAAAGGCTGTGGGCACCTGTCACAAAATGGCTGCCATACAGATAAAGAGGCAGGGCAACAAAATGGCGCAGGCATGCCCCCCCGCCCCCACATTGTGCTGCTGCTTCTTCTTCTTCTTCTTCTTCTTCTTCTTCTTCTTCTTCTTCTTCTTCTTCATCTTCATCTTCATCTTCATCTTCTTTGGCAATCACTCTTAGCCGAGTAAGATTGTCTTCCAGGAACACAGTTTTAACAGTGAGTCCATAAGTGACTGTGGAGGCCAATTCTGGATCCACGCATCCTTTCACAGTGGGGACATCGGTTTCTGGGCAGGAGTTTATCACGGTGAGGGTTTGCCAAGTGTGCCTTCCTCTTAGCACGTTTCTCCCTTTCGTCCTGAGTTCAAGCATCTTCAAAACCCTGACACCTTTGGTAAAGGCTGTTCTCCAGTTGGAGCACTCGCAGCCCAGTGTTTCCCAATTGTCGGTGTTTATACTACATTTTTTTAGATTTGCCTTGAGAGAGCCTTTAAACCTCTTTTGTTGACCACCAGCATTACGCTTTCCATTTTTAAGTTGGGAATAGACTAGTCGCTTTGGAAGACGATCATCAGGCATCTGCACAAGATGACCAGTATAATGAAGTTGATGTTGAAGAATCATTGCTTCTTCATTGGCCTAATCAGCTATCACATAAGTGATAGAAAAGTCACCCACACCAGTCCCTACTTCACTCATTCACAAGCAGAAACCCTTTGCGTGTTTCATTCACATTTAGGGTCGGCAGGCTTTCAGGTGTCACCTAAAGTCTCCAGGTTTACTGGGCCCCATCCAAGTGGCAGGTGAGGAGCTTGAATCTCCAGGTAGGTGAGAGTACCAGCAACCACCACCACAAAGAATATTGTGCATGCAGCTTGCAAGCTTCCCCCAATAGTAGCTGAATGCAAATCACTGCATAGACACTATGGGGGATCTGACCTCCTCTGCTGCCCTCTCCCAATTAACCTCCATCTCCATGGCTCACCCCATCGCATCACCAGAAACCTCCGTCACCAGGAGGCCCCAACTAGCACTGAGGTTTGGGCATTGAAATCTCAGAGTCCGGGATGCTCTTGACCTGGCAACCCTATGCACAACGAACAGGAGAGTGTATGTTGAATCCTGCAACCCAAGGACATGACGTGTCCGTGTGAGCTAGAGCAAATGGGAACTGAGCAGTAAGCGCAGACAATCTCTTGTGCGTTGTAGATCTTCGAAGGGATATTTGCAGTTAGAAGACTCCTGGGAACAGAAGTTTTTTAATTTATTTACAGTGGTGCCTTGGTCTATGAACTTAATCCGCTACAGAAGTCCGTTCTTAAACCAAAGCATTCTTAAACCGAGGCACACTTTCCCTACTGAGGCCTCCTGCCACCGTTCGGTTTCCATTCGTCTTCTGAGTCAAAGTTCGCTAGCCGGAACACCTACTTCCGGTTTTGCAGAGTTCGTTGCCCGAATAGTTCGTTAACAGGACTGTTCATAATAATAATAATTTATTATTTATACCCCACCCATCAGAGACCAAGGTACCACTGTATTTGGTTTCTCAGATTAAAATTTTACAATCATACATCCAACACAGATCATATAAACAAGATTGCAAGGAATCGCCTGGACTTCCATCTTCCCCTTTGTGGGTCCTATTATTAATCATTTCCTCTTGCATCTTTTACGATGATCCAAATCTTTTACATCTCCACTATATCCAAAATTCACCCTTAAACTACAAGTGATATTCCAATCCTATTAGCGATTTTAACTGTTTACAATGGTCTTTAAGATAAGTTATAAATTTTCCCCATTCCTTATAAAAATTTTGGTCTTCCTGATTTCTGATTCTTCCGGTCATTTTAGCCATTTTGACATAGTCCATCAACTTCATCTGCCATTCTTCTCTGGTAGGGACTTTATGTTATTGGCCCAGAGGTGGAAAGAAGAAAGAAAGAAAGAAAGAAAGAAAGAAAGAAAGAAAGAAAGAAAGAAAGGGACCTGCAGGTTTTAAAGGATGCTGAGCATTGCTAGTAGGCCCCTATTCCCCCCGCAGAGCTACAATTCCCAGAGTTCCCTGGGAAGAGGGATTAACCCTTAAACCACTCTTGGAATTATAAGTCTGTAAGGGGCAAGGTGGCCTCCTAGCAACTCTCGACACCGGTAACAAACAACAAATCTCGGGATTCTTTGGGGGAAGCCATGGTTGTTAAAGTGGAATGCTGCTGCTTCAAATGGCTATTGCAGATGGGGCCATTGTTGTGTGGGAGGTCAAGTTAGAGACATGATGACATGTGTCGTCTGAAAAGGTCTCTCCTTTGCTTTTGTTAGGAAATGCTAGAAGTTAAGATATATTTCATCAAATGCTCAAATGAATAAGTTTTTGATAAAACAGCAGAGGCGGGGGACAGGTTGACTGAAATTGGGGTCTAACTAATGTAAAGATTATTCGTGCATGCAGAATCTCCTGCTGGAATTAATAATTATGTAGAGTCCTGCTGTGGCAGTATATGCTCTGTGCATCAATTGGGGAGAAATATGCATAAATGATATAGACAGGTGCGTGCTTAGATGCTTAGGCAGGGTGGGTGAAAGGAGGATGGGTATGGACCTGATCTATATGTGGATTTCCACCCCCACCCCAAATTTCAAAATAATGATGTAGAAACAGTGGCAGCGATGAATTAATGCAACACTTACCTGTCAGGGAACTGACATCAGAGCGAGAGGCGAAGGGGAGGCTCCCAGATTCTGCAGGCGAAGGACCCAGCAGCAGGGGGAGAAGCAGCTCGGTAGAGGAGGAAGGAAATCAGCGCAACACCAGGGATAAAGGGGGGCAAATGGGGGAAGCGGAGGGAGAGCTCCGGGATTCTTCTCTGGACATCAGTGAGGAGAGCACAGGTCCTCCACTACCCACGCCCTCCCTGCGCAGAAGACTCCCGCGCAGTGAGAGGAGGAGGCGACTGGGAGTCAGACAGCTTCTATGCTGGAAAAGGTTTAAGAAACGCCCACAGAGAGATTCTGCTAGCGACTGAGGCAGCCACGCTGAGATGGGCTGTGCAGTCAGAACGGTTTAACCAAGGCAATTAAGCCTAGAACGGCGGCAGTTTACACACGAGTAACTCATACCCATTACAGCACCATATTAATGCAATGATGTCATTAATTCTATGCCGCCTTATGACATAATGGTTCGGTGAGTGGGGTTATAATAGCTGATAAAAGGCCGGTGTTTTCCATGCTCCTTTGTAAGTTTTAAAGAGGAAGTATTTATTTATTACATGACTATCGTGCCTTTCTTCCATTGTGAAATCAAGGAAGAGTAAATGGGATCCTCTAATGGATGTCTAGGTAAAGGTAAAAGGTAAAGGACCCCTGGACCCCTGGTTAAGTGCAGTCAAAGGTGACTATGGGGTTGCGGCGCTCATCTTGCTTCCAGGCCGAGGGAGCCGGCGTTTGTCCATAGACAGCTTCTGGATCATATGGCCAGAATGACTAAGTCGCTTCTGGCGCAATGTAACACCGTGATGGATGATTATTATTATTATTATTATTATTATTATTATTATTATTATTATTATTATTATTAATTTATTTATACCCCGCCCATCTGGCTGGGCTTCCCCAGCCACTCTCGGTGGCTTCCCAAAAAATATTAAAATACTGTAATACATCAAACATTAAAAGCTTCCCTAAACAGGGCTGCCTTCAGATGTCTTCTAAAAGTCTGGTGGTTGTTGTTCTCTTTGACATCTGGTGGATGTGCACAGAAACGCCGTTTACCTTCCTGCTGGAGCAGTACCTATTTATCTACTTGCACTGGCCTGCTTTCGAACTGCTAGGTTGGCAGGAGCTGGGACAGAGCAACGGGAGCTCACACTGTCGCGGGGATTCGAACCGCCGACCTTCCGATCAGGAAGCCCAAGAGGCTCAATGGTTTAGACCACAGCGCCACTTGTGTCCCTATTGCTGAGCAATAGACAAGACAGACACAGAGGAAGAGCTCCCAGTCTCTGTCTGTTGGGGAGGGGTCCAGAGGGACAGGGACAGAGGAAGAGGGGTGCGGTGGGTGCGGTCCGCCCCAGGTGTCACCACTGAGGGGGTGACAAAATTCTGGCAGTACTCACTGCGGGGCCTGCACCACGCCTAAGTCACACGTCTATCCTGGGAGACACACAGTGGCTTGGGCGCATGCAGGTCCCACGCTGCCCAAATGTTCCACCCACTGCCTCTCCCCCCAGCTGTAGGGCAGCTGAGTGGGAGGAGGCAGGCAGATTCCAGCGGCCTTGTGGTGCACCCCGCCCCTATGGGCAGCTCGCCCCGTCCCTGGGCACGCCACCCCAGGTGCCCAAGTGGCTTCTTTCGCCTCTGCAGAGGGAGAGGTTAGAGGGGAAAGGCAGGGCCGGAGCTCAGCTTCTTGCAACTTCTCAAGCTGAGACCTAGCTGTGTTACTTTCTGTGAACATAAAGTCCATTGTGTCCCAAGCCTCTGGCCTCTTCTGGACCTGTGAGGGTCCGGCACCTCCCTGTCAGCCATTGTGACATGAGGAACCTCTAGGGCTTGAAGCCCTCTTTTTGTGGCCCTTGTGACTTTCCCCAAGCCACAGCCTTTGCTGACCCTGCTTTGCACTCTTCTTGAGCGTTTATGCCTGGCTGGACTAAGCCCTTGAACTCTGATAAGGTTTTTTGCATGCCCTGGTTGGAGGATAGAGTGTGCAAACAAACCGTAATGTGCAAAGGGGAATTGGCCTCGCCCACTTTCGCCTCTGGCCCCGCCCACCACTAGCATATGTTTCTCATCAGGGAATACAGCCCTTGGGCTGCAAAAGCTTCCCCAGCCTTCCATGGAGAGAGGTATTATTTTTGTCCAGTGGGTAATGCAGATTTCCTCCTTGCGTTCCGGAACACCAGTGCGATCATCTCCCTCTTTGAAAGGCTAATGCGCAATGCTTCGGCAACAGGGATCCTAGCGGGAGTGCATAGCAATTAATCATGGCTCATGTTCGCGGAAACGAAGAGCGGCGACTGTCATTGCATGCAAACGAGGCCTTTTTCTTCCCTGCCACTGGAGCAAAGCTCCTGCCTGGGTTCCGTCATTGCTCCATTTGCATTCAAGCCACTGATATCCTAGGAGTCCCTAATGCCCGGCACTGAGGTATTTAAAAATGTTTAATGAGTTTGGATTCCCAATTTGACTTTTAGCTTGAATGAAAATGCATTGCTTCTTTTAATAGCTTATTGTGAGTGTGTTTCTGGGGGGGGGGGTGAGTTTAGCAACTGCTGTTTCCAGTCGTGGCACTGGGAGGCAGTAATTAGTCAAGCTTGTATGTTCTTATTTTGGGGGTATTAAAAATAACTTTAAATATGTTAAGATGTTCTACTTGGAGAAGAGCCATTGAAATAAATGGGGCACAACTAACAGCCATTCATTTCAATAGGTCTTAGTATAACTTAGGTCACATCCACACCATACACATAATAATAATAATAATAATAATAATAATAATAATAATAATAATAATAATAATAATAATAATAATAATAATAATGCCCCACCCATCTGACTGGGTTGCCCCAGCCACTCTGTAAGATGAAAGCAACCTTACATCACTTTGGGAACTGTAGTTTGTTAAGGGTGATGAGCGTTTTAAGGAAAAACTCTTAACAAACGACGGTTTCTGGGATTATTTGGTGGATGCCATGACAATTCAAGCGGTGTAAGATTGCTTTAAATGGATGGTGTGGTTGTGATGTTGGTTGGATACAACCCATAATATGAAATGTTTCTGGTGGTTGGACATCTGCCATGTTGCTTCCCATCAAGCTTGTTGGATTGCAATTTCCTTTTGCGCTGACCATGCAGCTGACCACAGAAACATGAATGGCGCCAAGTTTCTGATTGACTATTCCTGCCTTGTCTTGTCTTCTGTAAGGCCATTTCTGTCGATGACAACCCCATTATAGATGTAATTTTCTCATCTTCTGCATCATTTAAGTTTCTGCAAAGGCGAACTAGGGATTTTATTATTATTATTATATTTTTGCTGGATAAGGTACCGTATTTTTCGCTCTATAACACGCACCAGACCATAACACGCACATAGTTTTTAGAGGAGGAAAACAAAAAAAAAAAAATTCTAAACGAAACAGCGGATGTATGATTTTTGTGGTTCATGCTGTGGCCACAGACATGTGATCTGACGCTGAGTTTGGGGTAGCCCAATGCAAAAATCCTGAGGATCCATGTGGATCCATGCTTTGTAACCACGTTTTTGCACCACTGCGGCTCCAGGCAACAGTGGGTGCATGATTTTTTTGGTGCAAGCCGTAGCCATAGACATGCTATGTGATCTGATGGTGACTCTGGGGTGACCCAGTGCAAAAATCCTGAGGATCCATGTGGATCCATGCTTTGTAACCATGTTTTAAGTGGGGAGGGAAGGAAAAGCGCTCAAGGGACAAGGGACACGCGTGGGGTGGGTGGAGAAGGATGCTGTTAATAATGCAGAAGAGGGGTATAAGAGGAGAAGGCTCCTCTCCTCTCCCGCTTTGCTCCTTTAAAGCAAGCAGGGTCTCTGTCCCTCTCTCCTCCCCACTCAGCAGCTCTTCTCCCACTTTGCTGTTTCAAAACGAGCCACGGAGGAGGGAAGGAAGGGGAACCATGGATCCTCTGCTCACGACTGTAGCAGATCCCCCCGCCACCCGTAGGCATTCGCTCCATAACACGCACAGACATTTCCCCTTACTTTCTAGGAGGAAAAAAGTGAGTGTTATGGTGCAAAAAATACGGTAAATCTGTAGGAATCCATTTCCCCCCTCAATCATTAAGAAGTTAAGGCTGCCTGAGCTTCATTAGCATTCAACTTCATTGTTTTCAAGTTTTTTCCTAGGTTAAGTGGGGAATGAAAGAGACTGAAACATTAGGGAGCACTTTCTGAAGGTAAGAGCTGTTCAACAGTAGAACAGGCTTCTTATGTAGGTGATGGACTTTCCTTCATTAGGGGTTTTAAACAGGGGTCGAATGACTATCTGTCCGAGAGTCTTTAATTATGATTCCTGCATTGCAGGAGGTTGAGGTAGATGATGATGATGATGATGATATATCTATATGCTGTCCATCTGACTGGGTTAACCCAGCCTGGTACCTGAAGACAGCTCCTTGTAGAGAACGTCTTTGGGGATCCTTCCATCTTCCATTCTGTGGGCATGACCAGGTCAATGTCACTGAGACAGAAGGTGCAAACATACTGGGAAATGGGGCTTGGAAGAGCACATCTTTGTTTGAAATTCTGTCCTGCCGTGTGATACCCCAAATCCTCCTGATGTTGTGCATGTGGAAGATGTTGAGGTGTTGCTCCTTTCTTAAAGCATCATGCTCAGCACAGAAGCCTGGTAGACCTTCATCTTTTTATATATATAATTTTTTATTAGTTTTTTTAACATATCATTTTCAACAGTAATTAAACATACTTTTACATCTTATTCAAATTTTTGACTTCCATCGATCCTGTCTGAAAATTTTCCAATCCAATCTCTCAGTATGCATTTCTTATCTTCCCTATTACATTTCAAACTCATAACCAATATGTCTATCTTTTTCTACTTTGTAACACTTTGTATATTTCTCCTTACAAAACTTCTTGCAGTCCTACTAGCGTAACTTGTTGATTACAGTTGCTCTTCAAATAATTCATAAACTTCTTCCAATCTTCTGTAAATCTCTGGTCCCGCAGGTTTCAAATCCTTCCTGTCATTTTGTCCAATTCTGCATAGTCCAATAATTTCGTCTGCCATTCTTCTTTCGTCGGAATTTCTTCTTGTTTCCATTTCTGGGCTAACAATACTCTTGCCGCATGGTAGACCTTCATCTTGGTTTTGGATGCTAGAATCACATTCTCCCATGCCTTTTTGGAGAGGCGAGCCATTCCCGTAGCTGCCTTGGTTAGACCATTACAATAATGAGTACTTGACTATACCGTTGTACATTCCAGCCAGGGAAAGCATCTTTTGGTCTTCCCACTTACTGCCTGATCATGTCTGTTCCAACTGCACCCCCCCTTTTGACCACAGACTGTCCTTATTATATAGTACCTGCTCTAGACAAACCATCATCCCTATTTTTAACTTATGCTGCCTTTGCAGGAAGATGATGGAGGAGCTTCGACATTGGGGACCTTTGCTTCTTCCAGTACACTGGCATTAGTTCACCTGTCTTCCCAGGTGATGTGTAATTTTTTCCGGATACACCATTGATGGAATCTCTCAAGGAGTTGGTGATGGCGTTTATAAGTAGTCCATATTTCACAAGCATGCAGTAAGTTTGGCAGCATTTTGGTTTCCCTGTGAATTTCCCGGCCCTCAAACACTCTGCCCTTCAATCAGGAGAAAGCTGCACTCACTCGCAGAGCTCAGGCGATGCTGGATTTTGGCATCAACGTCATCCCTTGTGGAAAGATAACTGCCCAGGTAGGAGAAGTGATTGTCACTTTCCAACGTTACACCATTGATTTGGATCTGTGGCACTGCAGAGGGGTTGTTTTGTGCTTGTTGGTGCAGCACTTTGGTTTTTTGGATGTTGAGCGGTAGGCCAAGCTTTCCGTAAGCTTCATATTTGGGGTGGTTTGGAGGTCATCCTCTGAGTGTACACACACTACGCTGTCATCAGCATAAAGGCAAAGATAAAGGGACCCCTGACCATTAGGTCCAGTTGCAGACGACTCTGGGGTTGCAGTGCTCATCTCGCTTTATTGGCTGAGAGAGCCGGTCATGTGACTAAGCCACTTCTGGCGAACCAGAACAGCACACGGAAACGCGGTTTACCTTCCCGCTGGAGCGGTACCTATTTATCTACTTGCACTTTTGTGCTTTCGAACTGCTAGGTTGGCAGGAGCAGGGACCGAGCAACGGGAGCTCACCCCGTCATGGGGATTTGAACCACCGACCTTCTGATCGGCAAGTCCTAGGCTCTGTGGTTTAACCCACAGCACCACCCACGTCCCCCATACTGAATCTCTATGATGGAAGTTATGGTAACCTTACTCTTTGCTTTCAGCCTACACAGATTATCTGTTTGATATATGATTTCTACCACGGTAGGGAGTTTCCCTTTGACAATGTGAAGGGCATTGGATGTCAACCAGCCAAAGGCCTGGTTAGAGAGGAATGTTTTTGCCTGGTGCCTAAAGGAATATAATGAAGGCACCAGGCAATCTTCTCTGGGGAGAGCATTCCACAGACGGGGAGCCTCTGCAGAGAAGGCCCATTCTCGTGTTGCCACCCTCTGGACCTCTCAAAGAGGAGGCACATGAAGAAGGGCCTCAGAAGATGATCTCAGGATCCGGGTAGGTTCAGCTCTTTCCAATAATGATGGAACTCTTCTAACAGCTGAAGGGCTGCCACATAGAAGAGGGCAAAGTCTTGCTCTGTGAGGACTGACAGGGCAGGAATAGATCCAATTGGCTTAAGTGATAGGAGGGCTGAACATCTGATGAAACCTTTTGGTGGGAGCTGTGCCTGGAGGAAGAACTGTGAGGGGAGAGACTCCATCAGGCAAGGTCTCCTTCCACCTGCCTTGCCCCACCCCCCGGCCCTGGGTCTCCTCATAAGGAAGCTGTGCCTGGAGGAAGAACTGTGAGGGGAGAGACTCCATCAGGCAAGGCCTCCTTCCACCTGCCTTGCCCCACCCCCCGGCCCTGGGTCTCCTCATAAGGAAGCTGTGCCTGGAGGAAGAACTGTGAGGGGAGAGACTCCATCAGGCAAGGTCTCCTTCCACCTGCCTTGCCCCACCCTCCGGCCCTGGGTCTCCTCATAAGGAAGCTGTGCCTGGAGGAAGAACTGTGAGGGGAGAGACTCCATCAGGCAAGGCCTCCTTCCACCTGCCTTGCTCTACCCTCTGCTTCTCAATGTGTATTGTATTGTTTTATGTACTGCGGTTTGCCGTTTTATTGCTCATAGTTTAGATATTATTGTAACTATTGAGTGGATTTCTGTTTAACTTTCCGAGCACAATTCAAAGTGTTGGTGCTGACCTTTAAAGCCCTAAACGGCCTCGGTCCTGCATACCTGAAGGAGCCTCTCCACCTCCATCGTTCTACCCGGACACTGAGGTCCAGCACCGAGGGTCTTCTGGCGGTTCCCTCACTGCAAGAAGCCAAGTTACAGGGAACCAGGCAGAGGGCCTTCTCGGTAGTGGGGCCCTCCCTGTGGAACGCCCTCCCACCAGATGTCAAAGAGAACAACAGCTACCAGACTTTTAGAAGACATCTGAAGGCAGCCCTGTTTAGGGAAGCTTTTAATCTTTGATGTATCACAGTATTTTAATATTCTTTTGGAAGCCGCCCAGAGTGGCTGGGGAAACCCAGCCAGATGGGCGGGGTATAAATAATAAATTATTATTATTATTATTATTATTATTATTATGATGTTGATATTATTTTATAATATTCTAATTATTATTGAATGTTACTTTTTTGATGTAGGTTGCCTATTTTAAAATTATGTTGTATTATCACATTTTTGTATTGCATTAGATTGTTGTAAGATGTACATTTTTTGTTTCTTCAGCGTGTAAATCGCCTTGAGTATTGTAAGATAGAAAGGCGGTATACAAATTAAAAATGATGATGATGATGGTAAGAGCAGTTTGACCATAGAAGCAGTGGCCTATGGAGGTGGTGAGCTCTTCCTGAATGGATGCCTTCAAGTTGGGGCTTGTCACGCATCTCTTGGTGGATTCTCGTTCTCTGAATTGCCTGCATCTAGCAGGATCCTCACGCAGGCTATACATGTTTAACTGTTGGTATGTCCCCAAGCACGACGGCGCTCATTTCTGAGTAAGCGTGCACAGGAGTGCACTGCAAACAAGTGAAACAAACAACTTAAAAACTCCAAGCTAAGGCTATCGTGCTGCCATTAGCTCCTTGAGAGCCGAGGGATTCCGAGATCCTTTTAATTGCTTTCTTATTAAAGTGGAAAATCTGTGGCTCTCTGGAGGAAATGTGATTGAATCATGCAAATTTAAAAACGGACCTTTTGGAAAAGTTAGCTTCATTTGAGAATTTCTGACGTGTAACCGTTTACAATCCCCGGGCCTCAGCTTGAGAGGAACGTGCAGAAATAAGACTTCAGCCCAAAGGGAAGTTTAATTAACTGGCAAGACCATGCAACATTCATTAGAAAAGCATTCAGCTGCAGCTAGGGTTAAAAAGTCACGACGTTAGACAGTAAGAGGCGTCAGTGAAGTGTGTTATGCTCATACTTCATCATCCTGATGCGTTTCAGAATTGCGGCAGGCAATCTCACTAGAGGGAAAACGTACTCGAACTTACTTGAGCGAAAATGTTGTAATGCGTCTAGGTGATGGTTTGGCCCAGTTGAGATGTAACAATAAACTATGGTTTGTTACAATATGAAGCTAGGACGAGCCTCGGGTTTTCATGCTCCTCTTTCTTTTATGTGAAGAAATTAATTTCCATTCCCCATGTTCAAAAGTAGATCAGATATAATGGAAAAAACTGCAGTTTGGGAACAAACCCAAAATGGAAGCTTTAAATCTTGTGTGTGCGTCCTATGGAGTGAATGCAGGCTCCTTGACTTCAGCGAAAACAATGCGAAGCCTCTGAAGCGCAGAGGGAGCGCTCCCTCCACGCTCCAGAGGCTTCGCGTTGCTTTCGCTGAAGCCTGGAGAGCAAGACTTCAGCAGAGAGGGAGAGCTGTGCAAGGCCCCTTCAGCCAAACAGGAGGAGAAATGGAAGGGGCTCCGTTTCTCCTCCCGCTTTGCTAAAGGGGCGCTGAGCAGAGAGGGGGATAATTTTTTTTCTTGTTCTCCCCCTCTATAACAAGGTGCGTCCTATGGTCGGGCGCCTCCTATAGAGCAAAAAGTACGGTATATACAAAAGCAAAAGTTTAAAACGTGTTAAAAAACTTTTTACTAAAAGTTCTCACCCCAAAACTATTAAAAAGTGGATGAATCCTACACTATGGAACTCCCTGCCTGTTGACAAAATACAGGCACCTTTGCCTACTGCTTTTGTCATCTGCTTAAAACATTTTTGTTCAAGCAAGTCTGTCCAGACATTTAGATGTTGACATGTTTAAATCTTTTTAGTATGCTGTTAGTATTAATTATATTGCAAGTGTTTTTAATCATCTGTGTTTAGCTTTCCATTGATAATTTTAATAGTATGTGTATGTGTTTAATTTTGGGAGTGAGTTTATGTTTTTATCTGTTCTTATTTTATGTGTAAGCTGCCTTGATTCCCTGTCGGGGAAATATGCTGGATATTAAACAAACAAACAAGCAAACAATGAACAACAACTGTAAACCACTTAGAGGTTTTATTACAAGCAAGCTGTATATAAATATTGCTAAAGAAAATACACAAATTTTACAGGAAGAATAAGAAATCAAGATAACAAACTTTTTTATCAAAGAATGGAAATGGCATATTGAATATTTCCATATAAATTGCAAGCAGATAAAAACATTGGCAGGGCGATTGTAATAACCTGCAGTTTCATAAGAGTGTATATTTAAAGTAGATGATAAATGAGCAAATTAAGTTAATTTGGATATGCAGAAGATATTAAAAAATAAATTTAAGGAACTGCAGAAAGAGGGGAAAGGAAGTCAAGTTTTGAAATGTCAAAATGATTGTAAAATTAGTGAAATGTATTAACCTGATAAGCATAAACAAAATTAAAAAGAAAAGAAAAAAGAAATAGCAGATCTTTACAAGAAAACTGATTATGCTACATGTGCAAATTATATGTATTTTGTTCTTTATAAAAGAGCACCCTCGAGGGGAAAGTGGCGTGAAATGGGCATTTTTACCATTTATAGAAGCCCGTTTCGCTCTGAGCAGCAGAAATTAAGCCAATTTGGAAATAATAATTGTGAAGGAACCGGATTCTTTGTCCTTGTTACAAGTGTCACTGCTCAGCAATTGAGACTAACTGCGTGGGGGGATTTTACAGGCTAACTGGGCCCCAGAGACCAATCCTTGTAGCATTGCCAAAATATACCCCGCCAAGGAGAGGAGGACAAGCACAGTGACAAATTATAAGCACGAAGCCTTATGATCGATGCACCTTCTGACAAGGTGGAGGGCTAAGGGAGGGCTGGTTTGACTTCACCCCCTGAGGTGCACTCCATTGGAGCCACCCACCGCCTGCAGCAGAACATCTTCTCTTCTTGGGACTATGAGTCCCAGGGGGAAGGCACATCATTCCATGGATAACAAGTGTGTGAGGCATGGGAAACCCTAGACCAAGGCCAGATTTAGGTTTGATGAGGCCCTAAGCTACTGAAGGTAATGGGGCCCTTCATATGTCCAGCTGTCCTTTGTCAACAACAAATTGCCGCTGTTTATTTGTGTTGAATATATGCTATATAGTGGTACCTCTGGTTGCGAACGGGATCCGTTCCAGAGGCCCATTCGCAACAGGAAAAGAATGCAACCCACAGCAGCACGTCTTCGCATGCGCGGGTTGCGATTCACCGCTTCTTCGCATGCGCATGATGTCATTTTGCGCGTCTGCGCATGCGTGAGCGGCAAAACCCGGAAGTAACCCGTTCCGGTACTTCCGGGTCACCGCGGGACATAACCTGAAAGAACGTAACATGAAGCAGACGTAACATGAGGTATGACTGTACTGTATAGCATGGGTAGGCAAACTAAGGCCAGGGGGCCAGATCCGACCCAATCACCTTCTAAATCTGGCCCGCAGACAGTCCAGGAATCAGCATGTTTTTACATGAGTAGAATGTGTGCTTTTATTTAAAATGCACCACTGGGTTATTTGTGGGGCATAGGAACTCGTTCATTCTCCCCCCAAAAAATATAGTCTGGCTCTCCCCCCTCCCAAGGTCTGAGGGAAAAAGTTTGCTGACCCCTGCTATATATGGTAATTTATGGACCTAATAGGTATCTAAAACCATTTGCACATGCAGAATATAGGCACCTATATATAGAAATGAGCAAACCAGTGATATTTTAGGGAGCAGGCTAGCAGGCGGGGCCCTTTACTTACATCATAGGAGCCTACACAACACAAAACACTGTTGCTGTATGTAGATTTTATTTTATTTGTTTTTTATCTTATATTTTGGAAATGTACATCCAGGTGTTTTTTCCCTTTAAATTTTTTGGAGGCCCCCAAGAGAGTGGGTCCCTAAGCTATAGCTTGTTTAGCTTATATGTAGATCCGGCACTGCCCTAGACTTTTAATAATAATTTATGTACAGCTCAATGCCAAAATAGACATCTGATCCCTTGCACGGTAACTGCATTCATACAGGCGTATTTGATTTTGACCCAAGTTAATACAGTAGCCTTAGCACAAATAACTAGAGAAAAATGTCCTAACTTCCTCACCTCTCCAATGGTTTGTTACAAATGTGCTTTCTGAGGTTGTCAGTTTTCTAATTTCCTGGGGAAATTACTACTTTGGAGCTTAATAATCATTAGTGCTATTGCACAGCCAATAATTAGAGAGATTGGCCGTGAGTGCCATTGTCACATTTGTGGCTGTCCCTCCAGGCAAAGTTCTTTGGAGTCAACACAGACCTGGTTGCATCTTGAGAAGAGAGTTGTCCCCAGCAAGCCGCACTCTACAATGCGTAACTTTCCTTTTTGCCATTTTCATTCGACAACAGCAGGACATGTATTGTTTCTGGAGTCGGCTTTCACTTAAAACATCGTTTCTTTGTAGCTTCATTATGAATTAAAGGAAGAAAGAAGAAAACCTGTCCAGGCAATCAGAGGACGAGTGCTTCTCATTAGACCTGATTATTATGAATTTGAAGAGAACTATCAAACATGCTCCCAGTCATTTGATTAAGGTACCTTTTCTCCATTACCGAAATAGCTATAATGTGAAAATTGCTGACAGGAGAGATGGCAGAGCGTTGCCATATCTTGAGGTCAGGTGTTGTAAGTTAAGGCATTAGAACAGAGAGAGGTTTCCCATCCGTTTTGCATGTATCATTCTGCAAAACGATCAAGGGGGTGGAAGAACTCCCCGATGAGAAAAAGGCTGTAGCCTTGGAGACCTTTGGGTTGAAAGAAAAAGTGAGTAAAAAGGGGGAGGCGCAGGAGTTTACAGAATTATGCATGTCAAAGAGAAAGTGGTTAGAAAAAAAGTTTTTCTTCCTCTCTCCTAACACTAAAACTTGTGGATGAAGGTGAATATAGGAAGGTTCATGTAATGGGTGTGAGTTACTCGTGCGTAAACTGGCACCTTTCTCAGTTAATTTGCCTTGTTAAACCTTTCTGACTGCACAGCCCTTGCTCATCGCGGCTGCCTCAGTCACTGGCAGAATCCGTCAGTGGGCGTTTCTTGAACCTCTTCCAACATAAAAGTTGTTTGACACCCAGTCTCCTCCTCCTCTCACTGCGCGGGAGTCTTCTGCACAGGGAAGGCGTGGGTAGCAGAGGACCTGGGCTCCAGTTTTCCCTTAATGGACCGTGTTGTGTATTGAGTCAAAGGATTTTATATCTGTATTATTATTGTCTGTATTTGCATTAGGGTAAAGTAACTGCCTTTTGGTTTCAAAGGGTACAGCTACTATTGGTTCATTTAAGCTGCTGTATTTGGATCCTCTGTCTTATTGGTTTCCTCCAAAAGGCAGGACTGTGATTGCCTGATATTGTTCCCTCCAAAATGTATCCTTTCTAGCTAGTTCCCTGGAGACTACGTCTTGCTCTCCTGGCTTCAGCAAAAGGAACCTGAAGCCTCCAGAGCGCAGCGGGACCTCCCACTGCGCTGAATTCAACGAGCTTGCATTCGCTCCATAGGATGCGCACACATTTCCCCTTAATTTTTGGAGGGGGAAAAGTGCATCCTATAGAGCGAAAAATACGGTATGTAGGTTTTATTACAATTGCAAGTCCTATTTATCTACTTGCACTTTGATGTGCTTTCGAACTGCTAGGTTGGCAGGATCAGGGACCGAGCAACAGGAGCTCACCCCATCACGGGGATTCGAACCTCCAACCTTCTGATCGGCAAGTCCTAGGCTCCGTGGTTTAACTCACAGCGCCACCCGCGTCCCTGTTATTGGTTAATTGGTTAATTTTTTTGTTGGTGGAGGGGATGTGGTTGGCTGTGCCTGCCCCTCCAATGAAGCTGCTGCTGCAAGGGTATTCCATTAAAGGAATCCAGGGGCTCGCCATGCTTTTGTCCGTATCTCTGACAAAGGGCTAGGGCCACGCAAGAGCCCCAGGGAGCATTTGGGGAGAGGTGTGAGCCTGGCACCCAGCTTTATTCTCTCCCCAAAATTGTTTACCCTTACTGACTTCTGCATGGGTGTGGCTGTCAGTTCTGTTCCTACCTCCAAGTGGGAAGAGATAGTCGCTAACCAATGCCTAAGCAACCACTCACATACTGTAATTCAATATAGCTGTGGCCAAAATTATGCCAAAAAACAAAACAAAAATGATGTGTGAACTGTGTTTTTATTCAGGGGTGTCTTGGGGGTCCTTGACACGCAATAAGCAGCTAACAAATGGGCTTGTTTGGGAGGAAAAGCAGGATATAAATTGTATAACAACAATAACAACAACAATAACAATAATAATAATAGGATTTCCTGCTTCTTATCTAGATGAGCATTTTGCATCCAAGAACCAGCAACGCTTTCATTTTATTCTACTATAGAACAAACTCTCCCCTTCAAATATGCACCTAAACTTAAGGTAGTTAAAGGGTTTTTTGGGCCTAATGGAAAATGCTAAAAAGAGCAATGAAATGGCATATCACTGATGCATGTTGATCAAGCCAATGTAATCTCTAAGTAATTGCTGAGTTTACTGGCAGTATGTCAAGCAACTCCGTAGAAAACTCATTTTGTTTTCTGCAGAAATGTCTGTCAAGTAGGCTTTTTTGTGCGACTATTCTTTGGATATCTGGTAGTTTTCCTTCTCCTTGATTGCTGGACAATAATAATTTAAGCCCACGAAGGGACTTTTCTTGGAATAAATTAGTAGTTATTTCCTGGGCTTTCTTCCAGGAAAAAACCAAGTTTTCAGTTTTTGGATTTGACTTTACTTTCCAGAGCCAAACACAGATGATTCCTGTTTTACATTTAATAGCTTCATTTCTTGATGAGTTTTGTATTTAAAAACAGCAACATTTCGACTGTTGTAATTAGCTCTCCCACTGAGATCCTTTCCCCCTCGTTATTCGAGTTCGGAATTTTATTTAATTTAGAAACACTTTAGACATTGGGGATCTAACAAGAGTTCACAAAAATAAAATGTAACAGCTATATTTGTTTGCCACCTTAATGTAAAGTTCTCTAAGTGACCTTAAAGGTAAAGGGACCCCTGACCGTTAAGTCCAGTCGCGGACGACTCTGGGGTTGCGGCACTCATCTCGCTTTACTGGCCAAGGGAGCCGCCGTATGTCCGCAGACAGCTTCCAGGTCATGTGGCCAGCATGACTAAGCCGCTTCTGGCAAACCAGAGCAGCACACAGAAATGCTGTTTACCTTCCCGCTGGATCGTTACCTATTTATCTACTTGCACTGGCGTGCTTTCGAACTGCTAGGTGGGCAGGAGCTGGGACCGAGCAACGGGAGCTCACCCCATCACGGGGATTCGAACCGCCAACCTTCTGATCGGCAAGCGCTAGGCTCTGTGGTTTAGACCATAGCGCCACTCGCGTCCCTGAGTGACCTGCAATAAGTAAAAAAAGAGAAAGAAGTCAAATACAAAATAATACATAAAATCAGAAGTGGTACAAATACAATTGTTGTGAGGCTTCAAAGAATCAGCTTCCTCCCCACTTTGGCAGTAGATAAGCAGAACAAAGGAAAAGGAGTCTTCTTACCAGTTAGAAACTTTAATGATCACAGAGAGAGAACAAAGAATCCATTTCCTAGGAATGAAGGTGCTCCCAATTAAGGGTTCCACCCACTTCCTCCCTAGTCACCCCCATCACTGCTGCATCTTGTAACAAGATCTCATAACCACTGTGCTTTCTGTGCTGCCACCTTATCTACTCTTCTTGACCTTGGGGAGAGCGGATGAATGCTTTCCAGAGACAGTGAATCTGTTAACTCTCTCTCCTCCAGTGCTTCTTCTCCATCCAGTATTTCCCAGCTTCTGCTTTCTGAACCATGCCTCTCTGCAAGCCACTGTTCCAAATCTATACTGTCCTCCTCCTCCTGGGAAGATCCAGGATCAGGGGAATGGGGATGGCTCCCACCATTCCTCCACAGTACAGCCCTCCCCAGCACAGTCCCTGACAGCTGCCATTTAATAAGGACTACAGTGTTGCTCTCTGTGTTTTAAATTGTGGGATGTTAACTATAATTCTATGATTCCTTTCACCTTCAGCAGACATTTATCTTTAGCAGTCTCCCTACTCCTGATGTCTGGATTTGCTTCAGGGCTTCCTGCTTCACCTCTGACATGCCCCAAATCCCTCTCTCCCTCTTCACCTTGGGATTCTTCCTCATCTGGACGCATGCCCCTCTGCAAAAGCACATCCACATGTCGAATTTCTTTGGAAGAGGTGTCAACAAGCAAAACAGTAGGTCGATAACCGATCCTATTAAGATAATAAGAACAATACACATTTGATAAGACGGCGATTAACAAACAGAGAAGGTCCAGATGGTCGACCGGATTCCATGCCAAGTCCAGCAAATGCATCAGCCTAGAGAGGATGTGGGGGGCTGAGGCTGGGATTTAAAAGCCAGACAAACCTTAAACTGTGAGTAAAACATAAAAATGCACACAACAAGAATGGTGGGGATCGCTTAAATCAACTGGAACACTACCAAGCCTCTGCCATACAAGGCTCACAGCTCTGAAGAAACTCACATTATTTTCTTTCTCTTTGGGGCTTGGGGACAATTAATAAAAGACCCCCAGGTCCCATGATCTACAGCAGCCTTCCCCAGTGTGTTGCCTTCCAGTTGCCATGGCACTTTATTTCCCATCAGCCCCAGCCATCATGGCAAAAAGTTATTGACAGGCGTGAGACAGCAGTATATCACACCAAGCAAGCTGGGGTTAACTCTTTACAGTGGTACCTCAGGTTAAAAACTTAATTCGTTCTGGAGGTTGGTTTTTAACCTGAAATTGTTCTTAACCTGAAGCACCACTTTAGCTAATGGGGCCTCCCGCTGCCACCACGCCGCTGCCGCACAATTTCTGTTCTCATCCTGAAGCAAAGTTCTTAACCTGAGGTACTATTTCTGGGTTAGCGGAGTCTGTAACCTCAAGCGTCTGTAACCCGAGGTACCACTGTATTAGCAAATCAGGATCTGAACAGGAGTGTAATGCCAAATGAGCACTGTAATAATTAATTATTATTATTATTATTATTATTATTATTATTAAACATCCCCCACCTATCTGGCTGGGTTTCCCCAGCCACTCTGGGCAGCTCCCAACAAAATACAGTGGTACCTCGGGTTAAGTACTATTTTTTTTTTTGCAAAAAAATTATTAGTTTTTACAATATCAATGACAAACAAAAACATAAAACAAACAAAGCATAACAAACATAAATCATAACCTTATTGAAAATAACAGTTATTTACTTTGTAAACTTAATTCGTTCTGGAGGTCTGTTCTTAACCTGAAACTGTTCTTAACCTGAAGCACCACTTTAGCTAATGGGGCCTCCTTCTGCTGCCGCACCGCTGGAACACGATTTCTGTTCTCATCCTGAAGCAAATTGCTTAACCTGAAGCACTATTTCTGGGTTAGCGGAGTCTCTAACCTGAAGCGTATGTAACCTGAAGTGTATGTAACCCGAGGTACCACTGTATTAAAATGCAGTAATGCACAAAACATTAAAAAGCTTCCCTAAACAGAGCTGCCTTCAGATGTCTTCTAAAACTCTGGTAGTTGTTGTTCTCTGGTGAGAGGGCGTTCCACAGGGCAGGTGCCACTACAGAGAAGGCCCTCTGCCTGGTTCCCTGTAACTTGGCTTCTCGCAGTGAGGGAACCGCCAGAAGGCCCTCAGCGCTGGATCTCAGTTTCCGGGCTGAGCGATGGGGGTGGAGATGCTCCTTCAGGAATACTGGGCCGAAGCCGTTTAGGGCTTTAAAGGTCAGCCCCAACACTTGGGGGTCTTGCCCCCAGGAAGCAGTTGCCATGACTAAAGGTCCCTGTCTCCCCACAGCTAGCTACGTCACCTCTTCTCCAGGGTGTTTTCCAAGCAATTGCATACTGCCTGTGTGCCTGTCTTTGCTCCTCCTGCTTCATGCCTCTCTTGGTTCTGGGAGATCAAGGAGATGAGGAGCTTGTGACAGCAGGCCTGGCCAGTTTGGTCTTCCTGTTATATCCTCTGGGCTTTACAAGGCATCTGGCCCTCACCTGAGCCTATTCCAGCTGAGGCATCACACACCTGCTTCCCAAGCTACTGAGCCCCACCTGGGCTATTTGACTATGCAAGTCAACTTTGCAAGTTTTCATTTCCTTTACTCTCACCAAACCGTTTTTGGCTGGTCTGCTATAATCCTGTTTCTGGAGCAAAGCACACAAGCGCCCCCAACAGATCCATTATTTTCAAAATCTTGTGCATACAAAGGACCGTCTTTGGCTGTAGCACCCTGCTCGTGGTTAATGCTTAGCTGGAATGAAATATTCAACGCAGCAATAGAGAAATTAAAATAATAATTTATTTGTCAGACAAATAAATGATAGGCACAGTGGTATATGGTTACCAAAAGCTCTGCCCCCTCCAGCCCTCATGGCCAGCACTTATATTCCCTCAGCCCAGTCCCCTTGCTCCTCCTTTGGCTGCCTCTGTCCAATCAGCCTGGTTGAAATTCCTATTGGCTGTTTGCTAGAACCAATCATAAAAGATACACCCATTTCCTATTACCTTTTATGGGAGACAAAGAGCTATATTTCCTTCTGTCCATAAATGGCAGACAAGTAGCCATATATCTTACATTTGCCTCGACAAGGCACCTTAATTACCAGATCACCTTTTGCCCCTGTTGCCCCTGCATTCCAAAACAAATGGCTAAAACAAATGGCTCATGGTATTAAATTCTATCTAAACAGAGATCTTGGGTTCACATTCTCACACACCATCAATGAAATAAGAATCTAACCTAAGAATCTAACATTTCTTACTTTCTAAATCCTTTGCATAATTACATTAAGCCAATAAATCTCATACATAACATAGATAGCTTTTTAGAAGAAAAGGCCTTTGCAAAGTAAAAAGAAATTCAGTAAAAACAGCTTCAAAAGAAGCCTCTTCAGTTTACACCCCCCTTTCCCAGCCAGCTGCTTTTCCCATTAGCTCTTACCTTAAACCTTAGGAAAATATGACTAGAGTCTGATGGGAGGCACATGGTATTATTTTCTGTTAAACAATAAATCTTACTATTTACCAACTCTTAATTAGTGTTTTTGCAGCTTGATTGTATTCTGTAATATGTAGGGTCAGTGTAACCTTTGCTCCCAGCCTGTAATTCTTTTACAACTTTGAGAAACTTGTCTCCTGCTACTGCTATAAATCAGGGGGGGCCTTGTTCAGGGCCCTTGTTCAGGAGAGCAGGAAGATAAACAACTGCCAAAGTACTTAGCCAGCTGGTTTCATACAAACATTTGCAAATATATCTTTAAGCCCATTTTAAAATACAGGCCTTGATCAGATGCCTCGTGGCAACTGGACATTTGTTGTGATTCAAATTTACATTAAAACCATGCTTGGTCAGGGTTGGCACACTCAGCAAACTGTCTGTTAATTCCGGCAAGTAAACTACATGTCTCAGTTCATTACAAACAGTTTTTCTACTTGCAACACACTTGAGCAGACTTCCTCAAACTCGGCCCTTCAGATGTTTTTGGCCTACAGCTCCCATGATCCCTAGCTAGCAGCACCAGTGGTCAGGAATGATGGGAACTGTAGTCTCAAAACATCTGGAGGGCCAAGTTTGAGGAAGCCTGCACTTGAGCGAACCTGCTCCTTTTCCTTGCGCAGATATTTTGTGGCCATTTGCTGTCTCTGATGAGTTTTCACTTAACTCTGATGTCATCCGATTCACTCCAAAGCGCCTGCAAATGTCAGCATGAGTCCCCCTGAAATGTCTGGCAGTTAAAACAACACGTTTCATAGCGCCCCACAAAATGATCCCCTTGGCACCCTAATCCGTGGCATCAAGATTTAACCAAAGACAACACCGCCCGATTCACACAAAAGCGGATCCAAACACTGGCACAAGCCCCCTCCAAGGTTTGTTCGTCAAAACTCCACATTTCACAGCACCCCACAAAATGTCCCCTCGGTGCCCTAACCCACGGGGTCAAGATTTAGCCGAAAACCCAACGTTGTCTAATTCTGTAAAAAGTCCCACCAAATTCCGACGGATGACGTCAGAATTTTGGTGAAAACCATGCCCCCGTGGGTTAGGGCGTTGAGGGCTCATTTTGTTCACCGCCAAACATAAAAGGCAAGAATAACAAGCAGTCCCTATTGTATGGAATGATGTGACCCCCGAGCCAAGGAAATAAGTAACTACGTCCTTTAGAAGACATCTGAAGGCAGCCCTGTCTAGGGAAGTTTTAAAATGTTTAATGCTTTATTAGGTTTTTATATATCTTGGAAGCTGTTGAGAGTGGCTTGTCAGATGGGTAGGGTGTCAATCAGGCATGGCCAAACTTGGCCCTCCAACTGTTTTGGGACTACAATTCCCATAATCCCTGATCACTGCTCCTGTTAGCTAGGGATGATGGGAGTTGTAGTCCAAAAACAGCTGGAGGGCCAAGTTTGGCCATGCCTGGTGTAAATGTTAATGGTACGATAATGATAATAAAAATAATAATATTTATACACTGCCCGTCTGGTTGGGTTTCCCCAGCCACTCTAGGGGGCTTACATCACATATAAAACATAGAATTATGATTATGATTATTTTGCATCATCATTCCTTTATTTGTATGCAGCCTTTCCAAAGTTAAAACCATGCTCAAAGCAGCTTACACCATGTAAAAGAAATACATAACTACAAACATAACAAAAGTAGACATAAACAATAAACAGAACATTTAAAAAGTACACAGCCAATTTGAACCATTTCTTCATAAATTGTAAAATCCAAAATAAAGATACCAAAAATTCTGTGGCACCCCTGTATTATTATTACAGTGGTGCCCCGCAAGATGAATGCCTCGCAAGACGGAAAACTCGCTAGACGAAAGAGTTTTCCGTTTTGGAGGTGCTTCGCAAAACGAATCTCCTATGGGCTTGCTTCGCAAGACGACAATGTCTTGCGAGTTCCTGCTGGTTTTTTTTCCTCCCCCCCCTTTTTCTAAGCCACTAAGCCGCTTATCAGCTGATCCGATCAGCAGATAAGCCGCTAAAAGCCGCTAAAAGCTGCTAATAGCGCTAATAGCGCTAATCCGCTAATCCTTCAATGGGCTTGCTTCGCAAGACGAAAAAACCGCTAGACGAAGAGAATCACAGAACGGATTCTTTTCGTCTTGCGAGGCACCACTGTATTATTATTTTGATCAGTGAAATGTTGGAAGGTATGAAACACCTCTGTGCTCACATAGACATGGATCGATACTGAAAAGTGTGTGGATACTGCATTTCTCTGAGATGGCCATTTGGAAAAGAAAAAGAAGAGGCGCTTCAAGGTCAGGATATTAAGATGTGGTGCTCAGTAAGTCTGGGTGGGTGGGGGAAGTAAGGAAGAAGTCATCAAGGAGAGAAGCGATCATTCAGCAAGCCAGGAAGCCATCAGATGCTGAAGACATGTTTACTGTAACAAAGCAATTTTCTTTGCACTCTTGCTGTTGTCTCGGCTTTCTGGCCTCCGTCTTCTTGTCTGATCTCGTTAATCACGGGGCGGCTGCTTCCCATGTGCATAACTGCCTCATCAAAGACTGAAGGGAGAGTTTCGAGCGTCCCTCACTCGCTGACCTGGGAAAGAGTTACTTTCGTCAGGCAGTAAATTAGCCGAGGTGGCAACGACCCCTCACGCTAATTGGCACAGAGAATTATCTGCATGTCGGGGATAGATGGGCCGCGGACGAGGCGAAAGCTCTTCAAGTCAAGAGGCGTTTCTAATGATCAGAGGCTAGGCCCAGAGCTAATGTCGGAGACAAGCGCTGTCTGTCACACAGATGGAAATTTCTCCATGACGGATGGGTGCTTTTTCTCCTCCAGAGAGTGGGCGCCTTTGCCTCGCTTGCGTCTCGCTCCATGTTAAGGTTACCGCATGACAAGGATGGGCTGTGTCCGGCCACTGTGGTTTCTGTAGATGTTCACGCATAAATATGTGTTTGCATTAATCTACGGTGATTAATATAACAGTTCGTGAGAAACTCAAGGTTAGATTGCTGTAATGCGCTATACCTACAGCTGCCTCTGAAGACGGTTCGGAAACTTCAGTTGGTGCAGAATTAAGTGGCCAGGTTGCTCACCAGAGCAAGGTGGTTTGGGCATATCACACCGATCCTGGTCTGACTACACTGGCTACCAATTAGTTTGCGGGCCCCATTCAAAGTGCTGGTTTTGACCTATAAAGCATTAAATGGCTCAGGACCGCAATACCTCAAGGACCACCTCTTTCCTTATGAACCTACCCGGACCCTGAGATCATCTTCTGAGGCCTTTCTTTGTGTGACTACTCCTCAAGAGGTCTGGAGGGAGGCAACACGAGAACGGGGCCTTCTCTGCAGTGGCTCCCCGTCTGTGGAATGCTCTCCCCAGGGAAGATCGCCTGGTGTCCTCATTATACTCCTTTAGGCACCAGGCAAAAATATTCCTCTCTAACCAGGCCTTTGGCTGATTGACATCCAATGCCCTTCACATTGTCAAAGGGAAACTCCCTAACTTTATGCGCCAGGCAAAAAAATGTTCCTTTTTAACCAGGCCTTTGGTTGATTTGATTGACATCCTATGCCTTTTAATAATAATAATAATAATAATAATAATAATAATAATAATAATAATAAATTTATTATTTATACCCCACCCATCTGGCTGGGTTTCCCCAGCCACTCTGGGCGGCTTCCACAGAAACCAAAAATACAGTAAAATCACACATTAAAAACTTCCCTGAACAGGACTGCCTTAAGATGTCTTCTGAATGTCAGGTAGTTGTTTATCGCTTTGACATCTGATGGGAGGGTGTTCCACAGGGCGGGCGCCACTACCGAGAAGGCCCTCTGCCTGGTTCCCTGTGGTTCTTTTTTTTTTTTTTTGGTGGGAGGATGTTATTGAGTTGTTTTTATTTTTTTGTTCTGTAAACTGCCCTGAGACCTCTGGGTATAGGGCGGTATATAAATTCAATAAAGAAATAATAACATAAATAAAATTCACATTCAGATATGTATCTAAACAGATGGGGCCGGCTCAAGACATTTTGCTGCCTGAGG
Organism: Podarcis bocagei; assembly: GCF_964188305.1. NCBI lineage: Eukaryota > Metazoa > Chordata > Lepidosauria > Squamata > Lacertidae > Podarcis > Podarcis bocagei. Next base: position 12,273,412 of record NC_138139.1, read on the forward strand.
CAAAGGACAAAGCCACACCCTCCCATACTGCCAGGTTGCCAGGCAAGGCTTACGTTCCCTCTCTCTGTAGATAACAGCATGAAGCAAAAGCAGTCTTTTGGCAGCAACAGAGAGGTTTACTGAACACAGCACAAACATTCAGCGTCCGTTCTCACTGTGCAGGTGCTCCCAGCTGAGTTCCTCCCACTTCACTCTAGTTCCTTCTGTCTTCCCGTCTCCTCACCACGTGATCCCTCCACCACTGAGCCTTCTGAGAGGCGACCCTATCCAGACTCCTGGCTGTAGGGCTCATGCACTGCACATTTTCTAGTGAGGGAAAACCAGTTCTCTCTCTTCCAGTTCCTCTCCCCTTGGTTGCTCATCTCCCAACTCAGCCCAACTGTCAGTTTCCGAACTGTGTCCTTCCTCGAACCATTGCTCTAGGTCGATACTATCCTCCTGCTCCAGAGGAGCTTCAGGATCAGGCCCTTGCGCAGAGGGAGAGGGGAGCTCCCACCATTCTTCCTCAGAGCAGTACCCTGCAGTCTGGTTCTTGGCACATGCAGAAGCCAGCTGGACAGGTAGTTGAATCTTACTCCAATACTAGAGAAAGGACAGCGTCTTCCACTGTACTTGAGGGCAGCAGGGGGTTAAAACATACCTGCATACCCTCCAACATTTCTCTGATGAAAATAGGCATGTCCTATTCCATCATAATCATCATCAACATCATCATTATTTTATCATTTATACCCCACCCATCCGACTGGGTTGCCCCACCCACTCTGGGTGGCTTCCCACATATATACAAACATAATAAAACATTAAACATTAAAAAACGCTTCCCTCTACAGCGTGGGTAGGCAAACTAAGGCCCGGGCCCCGGATCTGGCCCAATCACCTTCTAAATCTGGCCCAGGAATCAGCGTGTTTTTACATGAGTAGAATGTGTCCTTTTATTTAAAATGCATCTCTGGGTTATTTGTGGGGCATAGGAATTCATTCTTTTTTTCTTTTTTCCCCTTCAAAATATAGTCCGGCCCCCCACAAGACCTGAGGGACGGTGGACCGGACCCCTGCTGAAGAAGTTTGCTGACCCCTGATCTACAGGGTTGTCTTCAGATGTCTTCTAAAGATTGTCTAGTTACTTATCTCATTGGCTTGGCATGTGTGTGTGTGACATAACTCCCTGCCTTGCAACACATCTGCAATGAAAATAGGGATGTCCTAAGGCAGCGGTTCTCAACCTGTGGGTCCCCTGATGTTGTTGGACTACACCTCCCATCATCCCTGAGCTCTGGCCTTGCTAGCTAGGGATGATGGGAGTTGTAGTCCAACAACATCTGGGGACCCACAGGTTGAGAAACACTGTCCTAAGGGAATGCGGGACATTCCAGGATTAAATCAGAAATCAGGACTGCTTCTGTAAATCTGGGACTGTCCCAGGAAAACAGCGGCAATTGGACAGTCTGTACCTGGTCTGTGTTTCTTCCCTGAGGGGCTTTCTTAAACAAATTGAGTTTGGAGTTTGGATCCCTGACGGCTAGGTGTGAGGCAGCGTCATCACAAGAGCAGTGGGAAGACATCTCTCCCTAGAAGCCCTCACAACCTGGGTGTCATCGTCTCCTGTGTCAGCCTGGGTATAACTTGACATTTGGTGTTGCTTTACACTCTTTGCGCTAATCTTGTGCCTGCCTGCATCACAGTTGTATTGATCTTCCCAACCGCTCAATGCTATCTCCAGACTGAATTCTCTGCTGTCGCTGATGCTGTTTCCTTCTGAAGTGGCTTGCTTGCTTATTTTTTTGGCGTGCCAAGCCACCCGAGCCACAAAGTTCCCAGAAGAAGAATAAAACACACGGACATGAAGTATTTTGGTTTATGGGTTCAAGTAGGCCGCAACTTTAATGGTTACAGATGTGAGCGGTTTGGCTTAGGCATTGGGGTGAAGCCAGGCTATATCTTCACTCCTGTCCATCTGCAGGGAGTACACTTAAGTGAAAACCCACCGATAGAGGGTGCTGTATGACGTAGATCAAATAGGGGCACCCCAAGTGGTCCCCATAGGGGCTGTGACATGGGCCTCGCCCATGTCTAGGCTTCAGACAGGATTCACACCCCGGATCTGTTTACCAGGATACCCTTACTGAGGGCCAAAGGCTTTAAAAGGTAAAGGGACCCCTGACTATTAGGTCCAGTCATGGCCGACTCTGGGGTTGCGGCGCTCATCTCGCTTTATTGGCCGAGGGAGCCGGTGTACAGCTTCCGGGTCATGTGGCCAGCATGACTAAACTGCTTGTGGCGAACCAGAGCAGCACATGGAAACGCCGTTTACCTTCCTGCTGGAGCGGTACCTATTTATCTACTTGCACTTTGAGGTGCTTTCGAACTGCTAGGTGGGTAGGAGCAGGGACCGAGCAACGGGAGCTCACCCCGTCACGGGGATTTGAACCACTGACCTTCTGATCTGCAAGTCCTAGGCTCAGTGGTTTAACCCACAGCGCCACCCGTGTCCCCAAACAAAGGCTTGCCCAATGCCTAACCTTACAAATGTGTGATGACTGCTACTAGGTAGGCAATAACCAAATGGCCGGTGACAAAAACTCCTACCCAGTCCCAACAACATGGCGGCTGACTATTGCCATAGGAAGGTCATATCAGAGCAAGACATGAAGAACGGTGATACGGTGAAGGTGCGAGAAAGAGGGAGGCGGCTGGCCGTGCCACAATTAAATTGCCCGTGGCCACACCCACTCTGCCAGCTGATTGGCTGGGGCTGTCTGACGGAGGGCAGAACCCCCAGCAACGATGACGCGGCCGGCGTGATGTAGGGGAGAGGTGATGTCCCTCCGCCCCTTTGGCCAGTAAACTGTTGAGACCTGGCTGGCCGGCTGCAAGGCCACCCACCTGGTAAAAGGTGAGTGAACTTATTTATTTAAACATTTATTTATTTAAACAAAGTCTTTGTGAACTTGCCCTTTCCGTTTAGGGCATTGTTAGTTAAAGAAAGCTATGTTCACTCTTTGATTTTTTGTTTGTCGGCAAGTCAGTCAGAGATCTTTCCTAGGTCTATCCAAAAATTGAGCCTGGAACCTTCCGCATGCTCTGCCCTTCAGCTGTGGTCCATCCCATAATCTTCCCTTAAATCTTTTTAAGGGCGTTTTCCTTTGTTTTATCACTTGGGCACATAGCTGTCAACGTTTCCCTTTTTAAAAGGGAAATTCCCTTTTTCCAAAAAGGATTCCTTGCAAGAAAAGGGAAAAATTGACAGCTATGCTTCGGCATCTTTGGGAGAAAGGCTGGGATATAAATTTAATAAAGAAATATTGCATAAAAATAAAAATACAGTGGACGCTAGGGTTGCCAACATGATCTGTGCGGGATGCATGTTTGCAACCTGCAGCGTTCGCATCCCGCAGCGGCGCATCTGCACACGTGCGGGTTGTGATTCAGTGCTTCTGCACATGCGCAAAGCACGATTTAGTGCTTCTGTGCATGCGCAACCCCCAAAACCTGGAAGTAACCTGTTCCAGTACTTCCGGGTTTTGGCGGGTCTGTAACACAAAAAAACGCAACCTGAAGCGTCTTTAACCTGAGGTATGACTGTAAAGACATACAATACTCAGCTTTATTGGAGATTACAGTGGTGCCCCACAAGACGAATGCCTCGCAAGACGAAAAACTCGCTAGACGAAAGGGTTTTGCGGTTTTTGAGCTGTTTCGCAAGACGAATTTCCCTATGGGCTTGCTTTGCAAGACGAAAATGTCTTGCAAATTTGTTTCCTTTTTCTTAACACTGTTAATAAGTTGTGACTTGACTTCGAGGAGCAACTCATAGAACGCGGTGTGGTAGCCTTTTTTGAGGTTTTTGGTGATTTTTGAAGCTTTTCCAAAACTTTTCAGACACCGTGCTTCGCAAGACGAAAAATTCGCTAGACGAAAAAACTCGCGGAACGAATTAATTTCGTCTTGCGAGGCACCACTGTATTATTATTATTAATCACATGCATCTTTTTGGAGTGGGGCCGACATTTTTCAACACCTGCCCAACCTCACGCTGGCTTTTCTTTTAGTTCACAACTGTTTTTCTTTTCAGGTATAAATAATTCCCAGCATGCTTTGACAAATGCAATCTTGTCACCCAGCCCGTTACTTTAAGAAAAAGGAAGCTCAGACCTCAATTGATAGCCAGCATTCCTTTCATCATGGCTGTCCTTGGCTGATGGCAGGAACAAGGCGACAAATTGTCCTCAGCCGGTCCTTTAATCTGTGCCTCGTCCCCCCTCCTGCTGACCCACCCCAAGATTTGTGGCAAAAATCTGCCGGTTGGCTGAGGCAGGCAGCGTTAATGGTGCTCAGATTTATTGCTTCGTATCTCGGTGCAGTAGGATTCGTCCCTCCCTTCCTCTGCTGCCTGCTAGGGCAGCAACACCCCCAAATGAACTCAAGGCTACTCAGTTCCTGACTCGAAGGCAAGTGCCTTGCCTATGTCTGTCAGGCTGTCAAACATTTCTGCGCCCGCCAGAGACAAGCACCGAGGCATGTCTGGAAAACAGATACTGTATGTCTGTGACCTGTTCTTTAAAAGGACCCTAGCCGTGAGGGAGCTTCTCGGTTTGAGTCTACACTTTAGATCAAATGCATTTTTCCTTGGCTGACATTCAGTAGCTCTTTCTGCTTTGTCACTTTAGAAATAGGAAAGGGGAAAAAAGACTCTCGAGAAGTGGTGGTGGTGGGGTGTCCTGGGGGCCCTTAGGTTTTCCACACTCTCCAGATCAGAGGTGACCCTTCAGGTAAAGGCGATATTCAACCGATCAGGATGCAGTTCCCATTCTGCTTCTCTGAATTTCTCACCATGGATTTCAAAGTTTTCTGGCCCTGTTTCTATGAGGAAGCGGCTGCGTTAGGAATTCTCCAACCATTTTTTAAAATAATAATAATAATAATAATAATAATAATAATAATAATAATAATAATAATAATAATAATAATAATAATTCATTTTGGAAAGTTGGACGTCTTACATGCAGTTTGCCCCAGGCCATTAACACCACCACCATTTTATTCCAGCTGTTTAGGTAACATGTGGACCACAATTAAAGTACGGTGATATCACTTTAAACACTCATGGCTTTCCCCAGACTATTCTGGGACCTGTAGTTTGTAAAGGATGCTGAGAGTGGTTTGGAGGCCCCCACCCATGGAGCACCAATTCCCAGTGTGGTTTAACAGTGCACCAGTCTTCCCAGGGCATTCTTGGAACTGGAGCTTGGGGGGGGGGAATGAGGGTCCCTTAACAATTCTCAGCATATTATTTTCATTATTATCATTTGTGTGTGTGTCTGTGCGTGTGTGTGTTTTGTATGGAATGTTTGGGAGGAAATAAGATGGTAGCAAATAACAAACAAAATATTGATGTATGTAATTTTTATTTCTCAATTATATTTTGTGGTAAGGGTAAAGGGACCTCTGACCATTAGGTCCAGTCATGGCTGACTCTGGGGTTGCGGCACTCATCTCGCTTTATTGGTCGAGGGAGCCAGCGTACAGCTTCCAGGTCATGTGGCCAGCATGACTAAGATGACAGAGCAGCGCACGGAAACATCATTTACCTTCCCGCCAGAGTGGTACCTATTTATCTACTTGCACTTTGATGTGCTTTCGAACTGCTAGGTTGGCAGGAGCTGGGACCGAGCAACGGGAGCTCACCCCGTCGCAGGGATTCGAACCACCGACCTTCCGATCGGCAAGTCCTAGGCTCTGTGGTTTAACCCACAGTGCCACCCGCATCCCTTATATTTTGTGGTAGTATGGTTGTAATGTTTTTTGTAACATAAAATCATTCAATATAATTTTTTTTTTTTAAAAAACCAATTCTCAGCATGTGGCCCTAGTCACCAAATTTTCTAAGCATAGACAGTGTGAACCTTGGGGTCTCACATTTCAGCAGCACCCTGGGCAATGCCCAAATCCTGCCCCTGCATCTCACCTTCCATACTGCATCATATTTGCAGTGCCCCCTGCGCCCCCCCCCGAGGCTCTGCAACCAGTGTGACTGAACCGGCCATGCTACCCTCGATCCATCTCTCAAACAGCAATGTGCATTTCATAACATAGATCTCCCCCTCTCACATAGGAACAGTATTTTCAGCCTATTTATGGACTTTACATTCAGTATTTACTCAGCGATCCATCCAGGTCTAGGAGGAGACAACTGGGGATACATTTGTTAGTGAAACAAAAAGAAACAAAATACCAGAGCATCACTAAATGTCTGAACAGCAGTACATGAATGATGTCAGTGCAATGTTCTGCAGTGGTGTTTGCAGTGGGGGGGAAATGCCCTCAGGTGATGCTTATTTATTTATTACATTTTTATTCCCACCAGGTGCCTCTAGGCTGCCAGATTTCATGAGGGAGATGGAGGCACACTCTGGGAGATGTAAGTTTGCACACTTAAAGTGAGTGAAAGCACCCTGTTCTGTAATGCGACAAATTCACTTTCAAAGGCAACACCGAGACTTTTTGCTGCTAGGAAAGTGACTGGGAAATGCAACAAACAACAACAACAATTACAATAATTTATTATTTATACCCCGCCCATCTGGCTGGGCTTCCCCACCCAGCCACTCTGGGTGGCTTCCAAAAAATATTAAAATACAATAATGCATCAAACATTAAAAGCTTCCCTAAACAGGGCTGCCTTCAGATGTCTTCTAAAAGTCTGGTAGTTGTTGTTCTCTTTGACATCTGGTGGGAGGGTGTTCCACAGGGAAGGCGCCACTACCGAGAAGGCCCTCTGCCTGGTTCCCTGTAGCTTTGCTTCTTTCAGAGAGGGAACCACCAGAAGGCCCTCAGCGCTGGACCTCAGTGTCTAGCCAGAACGATGGGGGTGGAGACGCTCCTTCAGGTATACAGGACCGAGGCCATTTAGGGCTTTAAAGGTCAGCACCAACACTTTGAGTTGTGCTCGGAAACGTACTGGGAGCCAATGTAGGTCTTTCGAAGCCGGTGTTATGTGGTCTCAGCAGCCGCTCCCAGTCACCAGTCTAGCTACTGCATTCTGGATTAGTTGTAGGGTGGGTTGAACGAAGGACCCACTGGGAAGAAACAAACAAATCAGAATGGTGCTCAGTAACTGGGGCACTGACTTGGGGCCCAGATTATGGGTGCCCAACAGGCTCCACAAAGTAACGTGATATCATGACGTCACATTACATTGCGTGGCCGGAAATCACATCTGAGGCCTCGCGGGGCCTCGGAGGTCGCTTCTGACGCCTTCTCCCACGAGGCCTTGAAGGTGACTTCCAGGGCCTTACGTAGCACCAGAAGTCATAGAATCATAGAATCATAGAGTTGGAAGAGACCACAAGGGCCATCGAGTCCAACCCCCTGCCAAGCAGGAAACACCATCAGAGAACGCCTGACATATGGTTGTCAAGCCTCTGCTTAAAGACCTCCAAAGTAGGAGACTCCACCACACTCCTTGGCAGCAAATTCCACTGTCGAACAGCTCTTACTGTCAGGAAGTTCTTCCTAATGTTTAGGTGGAATCTTCTTTCTTGTAGATTCTTCTTCTTTCTTTCTTTTCTCGCCTCGGAGGCCCTGCAGTGTGGGTGCAGACCACCCGCAATTTTGTGTGTGAGAGAGCTCAGGTACCCAGGACACTCTATAGTTGGCATCAGTGCTCAGCAGAACCAGACTGAGCTGCAAGCCTCACTTATATTTAAAGCACATTGCTTCTTCCAAAGAAACTTGGGAACTGGACAACCCCCACCCCCACCCTTGCGTGTCGAGACCCCGCAGCCACCCCCTCATTGGAAATAACTCACACAAGGACACAGATATTAGGTTTATGTTATTGGGCAAATTTTGGCCACAACTTTATTGAATTACAGAATGTGAGCGGTATTGGCTTAGGCATTGATTGGACCTGACTATATCTGGCTCCTGTCCATTGTGCAGGAAGTCCAGTAAGGGTAAGCCACCGGTAGGGGGAGCCCTGTCGATGCGAACCAACTCAAGCTCCCCCTGGTGTTCCCGTCAGGGTCGTGCCAAGGCCCTAGCCCCCAGCCGGGCTTCGGACTAGATCAACACCCCCGGATTTCTTTAACGGAATACCCTTAAGCATGGAGGGGCAGGTGATGGCCACACCTCCCCTCCCCCACACAAGGTCAAACAATGCCTAACTGCAACCCTAACAAAGTTGTGATGGTTGCTACGAAGAAGGCGAAAACCAAGTGGCCAGTGCCAATTTGCCAAGTGGAAAAATTCCTACCAGGCCCCTCGGACAACCAAGGCGACCAACCGAAGTCCATAGCAAGGCCATTGCCTAACGTGCAAAATAGGGAAGGAGGGTGGGTGATTGAGGAAGTGAGCCAAAGAGGAAGTCCTCTGGCTCGCTCCTCGGTTTAAACAGATTGGCTGGCCGGGCTCTGACATGGCCGGGATCCCCCAGGCAACGGGGGGACAAAGTCCCTTGCCCCGGTGGGGAGTGGGTTGCCACGCAGTCCACTGCAACTCCTCCCCACTGGGAAGTGGAGCGGATTTAACAAACTCTGGTTCCCAGGAATCTTTGGGGGAATGGTATGTGCTTAAAATGTGATTTGCATGTATGGTGTGTTCACACCCATAGGCTAACCACAGTGTAAGCAAGCAAAACTGGAGGACTGCTGAACAGTTTATCTATTTTTTTAAAAAAACACTTTTCAGGTTTATACATTTTACTGACTATACAATCATTTTGACATTTTAAAACTTGACTTCCTTCCTCCTCTTTCTGCGCTTCCTTACATTTATTTGTAATATCTTCTGCATATCCAAATTAACTTAACTTACTCGTTTTTTATCTTCTTTAAATATATACTCTTACATAGCTGCAGGTTGTTACAATTATCCTGCCGGTGTTTTTATCTGTTTACAATTTGTCTGTAAATATTCAATAAACCATTTCCATTCTTTTATCAAAAGTTTGTTATCTTGATTTCTTATGCTTCTGGTGAGTTTCGCCAGTCCTGCATATTCCATAAGTTTTTGTATCCATTTTTCCTTTGCTGGGGCTGTTTCTTCTTTCCATTTTTGGGCAAGTAACATTCTTGCCGCTGTAGTTGCATACATGAATAAGTTTCTACACAGTTTAGGTCATGGGTAGGCAAACTAAGGCCCGGGGTCCGGATACGGCCCAATCACCTTCTAAATCTGGCCCACGGACGGTCTGGGAATCAGGATGTTTTTACATGAGTAGAATGTGTGCTTTTATTTAAAATGCATCTCTGGGTTATTTGTGGGGCATAGGAATTCATTCAATCGTCCCCCCCCCAAAAAAATATAGTCCACCCCCCCCACACAAAGTCTGAGGGACAGTGGACCGGCCCCCTGCTGAAAAAGTTTGCTGACCCCTGCTATATATGGTAATTTATGGACCTAATAGGTATCTAAAGCCTGATAGGCATCTAAATGCAGAATGTAGGCACCCTATATATAGAAATGAGCAAACCAGTGATATTTTAGGGAGCAGGCTAGCAGGTGGGGCCCATTACTTACATCATAGGAGCCTACACAACACAAAACACTGTTGCTGTATGTAGATTTAATTTTTTAATTTTTTATCTTATATTTTGGAAATGTACATCCAGGTTTTTTCCCCTTTAAATTTTTCATTCATTTTTTCCCTTCAAAATATAGTCGCCCCCCCCCCAAGGCCTGAGGGACAGTGGACTGACCCCCTGCTGAAAAAGTTTGCTGACCCCTGGTTCAGGTAGTTCTGTCCCTACAATTCCCAATCAAACATTTTATCTAGAGGAGTTGATTGTGAGCCAACAAGGTGATGCAGTAGCAAAAAAAATCTAAGGCTATTTAGGCTGACTGGAAGGTGGTGGGTTCTCCTTCACTGGAAGTTTTAAAGCAGGGGTTGGATGGTCATTGGTCATGGATGCTTAGCCAAGATTACTGCATTGTGGGTTGGGGCTGGGTGTGGACTAGCTAACTCTCAGGGTCCCTTCCAACTCTGCAATTCTATGATTCTGTGATTGCTCCTTCAGACAATGCTAAATTAGAAGGGTCAATGATTTGACTCAGTAGAATAATAATAATAATAATAATCATAATAATAATATTTATACCCCGCCCATCTGGCTGAGTTTCCCTAGGTGGCTCCCAATCGAGTGTTAAAAACAATACAGCATTCAATATTAAAAAGTTCCCTAAACAGGGCTGCCTTCAGATGTCTTCTAAAAGTCAGATAGTTGTTTATTTCCTTGACATCTGATGGGAGGGCATTCCACAGGGCAGGTGCCACTACCAAGAAGGCCCTCTGCCTGGTTCCTTCTAACCTCACTTCTTGCAGTGAGGGAACCACCAGAATGCCCTTGGAGCTGGACCTCAGTGTCTGGGCTGAACGATGGGGATGGAGACACTCCTTCAGGTATACTGGGCTGAGGCCGTTGAGGGCTTTAAAGGTCAGCACCAACACTTTGAATTGTGCTCAGAAATGTACTGGGAACCAATGTAGGTCTTTCAGGACTGGTGTTATATGGTCCCGTTGGCCGCTCCCAGTCACCAGTCTAGCTGCCGCATTCTGGATTAATTCTGGATTAGAAGGAAGGTTCACTATGTTCCTGTGAAGGGTCAAGGTAAGTGAATTTCCCCCAGTGCCTTTCTTCATCCAAAAAGCCTGTGCAACCTGAATTTGCTGGAATGTGAATGAATCCCATCCGATAACAGTGACAGCCTAGAAGCGTCTTGTGGCATTTGAAAGGAGAATGAAATTACTGTTCTTTTCTATTTATTCCCGTTCTAAATTTAAGAATGGTCCATTGTCATTTGCTTCCTGTGGGTCTCTCTCTCTCTCTCTCTCTCTCTCTCTCTCTCTCTCTCCACCTCCCATTTCCAATCCCATAACCCACAATGTATTGGCCTCCGATAAACAAAGAACTAAATTAAAACTGTCATTTCAGCTTATAAATAACAGATGTTGCATCGCTTTAATTATTTATAACTTTGAATCTTTTGCGCACACGCACACACACCAGCCCAAAACGACAATACACATTTTGAATGTAATTTGATGCTGCCTGGGCGATAAGATGCTCAGATAACCCTGGATACACAAGCATGAAAAAATAATAATAAAAAGAACAACTTTGACTGACTTGCTTATCTTCTGCGACTGTGTTTCCATTCCCCGGTGACTTTTTTTAAAGAATTAAAATTTAAGTGAAATCTAATCACAACAAAATGATGTTCATACGCTCACGTTAATAATTTATCTCCCGGAGATCACAGAGCAGGTAATATGGACATTGGAGATTCGTTCTTTCCATCTTTGGGGGGGGGGGAATCAATGCGTTTTCTTATCTGTTTTTGGTTGGATTCATCTTTTCATCTCACAAGTGCAGCATTTGGACAGACCAAAACAAGCCTGAAATATTAATGCTGTAAGAAATTGACAGCAACTCTGCCGATATTAAAAAGCAAAAAGCAAAAAAAAAAACCCCACAACAACCCTCCCCCCCACTTTCCTCAGATGCTGATAAAATCCTGTCACCGGGCTTAATGACTTACTCTCCTTCCATAAGCTCGGTCAATCTAATGAAAATTGGAATTAGTTGCATAAAAGATTCATCGATGCAGTCAACAAAAGCAGCAAATACCTACGGGGTGTTCTTAATCCGATATTTAATGGGAAAATGCTCTCACACATAAATCAAAGAGTTGCTTCGCTTAAAAGTTATTACTAAAGGGCTAGTGTTAGCCTCTTGTATAAGTCTTGCGACGCTGAGATGCTGAGAGTCTTGATTTGATCCGGCAAAGTTGAAGAGCAGCTTTAACAAATGAAAGCAACAACCCCATATTCTGTCTGAGGACTAGTTCAGAGGAAAATAAGCGTGTGCGGTTTATTTATTTCTTAATCTGTTCCCTGGGAAGAGGGATTGACTGCTAAACCACTCCAGGCGTGGTAGCACCGGCAGGGGAATTGGGGTCGCCCAACAATTCTCAGCAACAAAGTACAACTCCCATAATTCTTTGGGAGAAGCAAACGAGTGTTTAAAGTGGTATCATGGTGCTTTAAAAAGCATGGTGTGGATGCCACCTTTGCTTTTTGGCGTGATGTGAAAAGTAAGACGGATGAATTTATCAGTTTTGCTTTCTCTCGGTTTCCAGTTTCCTCAGTTCTTCACGTTTCAGCATCACTTTGTGTTTTTGTTTTAAAAAGATTGTCACGAAAAACCGCCAGCATTTTAATTCGTTCATTTAAACAATTATAAACCACACCTTCATATAAAAACACTGCATAGAAGCTAAAACCACAGCATTGCAATAAAAAAACCATCAAATGTTGTTTGGTAAAGAAGCTCAGGTTTGAAAGTCCTGTCTGAGTAACACAGCACTTTTGTCTGCATTTCTCCTAATACACCCACATTTCTGTACACAATTTTGCCTAATGTACGCATTCTTAAAAGGTAAAGGGACCCCTGACCATTAGGTCCAGTCGTGACCGACTCTGGGGTTGCGGCGCTCATCTCGCTTTACTGGCCGAGGGAGCCGGCGTACAGCTTCTGGGTCATGTGGCCAGCATGACTAAGCCGCTTTTGGTGAACCGGAGCAGCACACAGAAACGCCGTTTACCTTCCCGCTGGAGCGGTACCTATTTATCTACTTGCACTTTTACATGCATGCTTTCGAACTACTAGGTTGGCAGGAGAGGGACCGAGTGACGGGAGCTCACCCCGTTGCGGGGATTTGAACCACCGCCCTTCTGATCGGCAAGTCCTAGGCTCTGTGGTTTAACCCACAGTGCCAACCACGTACACATTCTTGCAAGTGATAAAAATGCATTTCTGCTCATTATGGATTTTTTTAATATTTCACACACTTTCCCCTAAAGTATGCATTGTCATTTTTGATTGGGGTACTGCACAGCAAAATCCACAAAAGTACGAATTTCAAAGGAAAGCTGTGTTGTTTGCATATTTCGTTCGTAAGTGCAAACTAGGCAGGTTCACATTGAAATGGGAACCAGACCAAATTTCTCTCCTAGTGATGTGGGAGTTGCAGTCCAGGAATGCTGGGAGGGATGGTGGTGGCAAGGTTTGCCCATGCCTGCTAAATATTGCTGTTTGAAAATGTACCTGTGCTTTCAGATATTTTGTGGGGTTTCGTTAAACACTACAAATCTAGGATTCTATCGCATTGGAGAGCAGTGGAACTTTATTGCCTCTAGAAAGGCACCAGAAAACCCCATCCCTAGGGTTTGTGCTAATATATGGATTTTATGGTAACCATTTTAAAAATTCATTCTTTTATTCTTTTTCTATTTAAAGAAACATATTCCATTGTTATTATGTGGGAACTGTCATTATTCCAGAGCGGGGGATTGGTTTTGTTGACTTTCATTATGTAACGCATTATACAAAATTCAAAAAAGGAAAAGAAGGTTTGTGCGGACAGAGGATCAAACATCAGGGTTAGACAAACACAGTGAAGATGAAAGAGTTAAGAGAGATGAAAACATTGACCAGCGTTGGAAGGAGAAGTGGAGGAAAAGAATGGAAGTGTTGTACATAAGAGTGGAATGAAACCTGTAGTCTGGATTAGCGATGAGAGAGAAGGAGAGATAAAAGAGTGATCTAGTCAAGGAATCAAAGGGGGCTGGAGAGAGGTAGAAAGTCTGAGGAATACAGAAAGGGAAGTAAATGTACATTTGTTAAATTTAATGTATTTATATAAACCACTGAGCCTAGGGCTTGCCAATCGGAAGGTCTAATCTTCATGTTCAACTAATCCAGAATGCGGCAGCTAGACTGGTGACTGGGAGCGGCCGCCAATACCACGTAACACCAGTCTTGTAAGACCTACATTGGCTCCCAGTATGTTTCCGAGCACAATTCAAAGTGTTGGTGCTGACCTTTAAAGCCCTAAACGGCCTCAGCCTAGTATACCTTAAGAAGCATCTCCACCCCCATCATTCTGCCCGGACACTGAGGTCCAGCGCCGAGGGCCTTCTGGCGGTTTCCTCACTGCAAGAAGCAAAGCTACAGGGAACCAGGCAGAGGGCCTTCTCAGTAGTGGCGCCCTCCCTGTGGAATGCCCTCCCACCAGATGTCAAAGAGAACAACAACTACCAGACTTTTAGAAGACATCTGAAGGCAGCCCTGTTTAGGGAAGCTTTTAATGTTTGAAGCTTTACTGTATTTTAATATTTTGTTGAAAGCCGCCCAGAGTGGCTGGGGAAGCCCAGTCAGATGGGCTGGGTGTAAATAAAAAATTATTATTATTATTATTATTATTATTATTATTATTATTATTATTATGATTATTATTAGCGTACTGATTTGGGAGGGTAGCAGCGGATCTGCTACAATTTGATTTGCAGACAGCGACTCTGATTTGCAAACAAGATTTCAAGTTTCCAGAGCTGAAGATAAGTAAGATGATGATATTTAAACAACCCCATCTATAGTCATGATGGTGTCCTTTTAATGATGTTCCTCACCACTGTAGAGTTACAGGTGGCAGCATTCAGCCCCCTCCCCGCCCCCGCCAGATCCTGCCCTTTGCAAACTTCCTCGGAAACAGTTTCCATCATCCTGACGTTTCATTTAAAATGAAATATAGAAGATATTCATGTTCGTGACAGGTATTATTTGTTTGACTTTGAAATATACAGCAAACGCGCCTTAATGCGCTGCGACTGAAGTGTTGCAGGGGGTGTGAGCCTGCATATTCATGGAGCGCCGCTGCTTCAGTCCACGCAAGGCACAGCCACGGCATCAGGAAAGGAGTGACCTTTTTTTGTAACGCTAAAAATCCGTCTGTGTTTGCATGCACGGCAGTGAATAATTTAACCAAGGGACAGTAGGAACAACCTCCGCTCTGGTTATGACTTCCCCCCTTCAAGCAAACAGAAGCGAAATATTGCGACTTCCCTCCCTTGTCGGTTCTGAAGGCCTTTGCTGACATGCAAAAGCTCCTGCTGTGGTGAAATGATTAAAGTGTCAGACTAGGACCTAGGAGACCCGGGTTCAAATCCCCACGAATGACGGTCACTGGGTGACCCTGGGTCAGCCACCGCCTCTGAGCCTAACCTACCTCCCAGGGTTGTTGTTATGGGAATTAAATGACAAGGGGCGCCTTAAGGTCCTTGGAGTAAAAAAGATGGGATATAAACACAGTAGACAAATAAATAAGATAGCTCCCATGCACATTATATACAACATCTTCTCTGTAAGAGAGAGAGAGAGAAATTTGTTGGCATGCAGAGGGTCGCAAGGCCAGCTGGCTAGCCCCAGCGGGGTCGTCTCCTTCCAGCCGTCCTGCTGCGACGACCCATCAGCCTCTGCTCCGATGTAAATCAGTGACCCAGGCTTTAACGCCAGGGCACACTATATCAGCCAAGCGAACTGTACACACAGGATAGGTGTGAGGCTTGTGGAAGCATACTACAACTACGGATTTATTAATCATAAATCAGGACAAAGAAACATGTCGTCTCTCTGTCTCTGTCTTCTCAGAGAGACAGAGAGAAGCAAAAGCTATACGCAAACGGAAGTTCCCAGCAGACTGTGCTGGAATGTAAACAGACATGTGACACGCAGCAGTTCCATGTCTGTAACTAAAGATGGAATGGAATTTTCCAACAAGATTTTCTCTATTTATTTGTTGAATTTATATCAATCCATCCATCTTTTTATTATGCAGTCATTGACCAGAACAAGATAAAACGAACCAACATAGATGTAAAAAATAACATAAAGTACATTATCAGGGTTGTACCTTATACCACATACAGTGGTACCTCGGGTTACATATGCTTCAGGTTACAGACGCTTCAGGTTACAGACTCCGCTAACCCAGAAATAGTGCTTCAGGTTCAGAACTTGCTTCAAGATGAGAACAGAAATCATGCTCCGGAGGCGTGGTAGCAGCAGGAGGCCCCATTAGCTAAAGTGGTGCTTCAGGTTAAGAACAGTTTCAGGTTAAGTACGGACCTTCGGAACAAATTAAGCACTTAACCCGAGGTACCACTGTATGTGGTATAAGATGTCATGAATATTGAAGACATGTCTAAAATAAGCTGTATGTCATGAAACTATGAAGTATGGCAGTTAAAAGTAAATACATTCAAACATACATAATTAAACAAATAATGTGGCATCTGAATATAGACTGCATTTTTTAATTAAGGCATATATTGGCTTATATCTTGATCAGGTTCCTAAATTAAATGGGCTTAGATTTTCAAATGTTATGCCAGGCAGAAGACCAACTGCCTAAGTACTTTGGCAAGATGTTTATCCTCCTGGACAAGGGGGCCCCCTTTGATTTATAGCAGAAAACAATTCTCAAAGTCATAAAAAGGCTGAGAAGCAGGTCACTGACCTTGCATGCTGTAGAGTACAACTAAGTTGTAAAAGTGGTAGGTAAACAGTAAAATAAAACCATGTGCCTTAAACTTG
The DNA here is from genome assembly GCF_964188305.1 of Podarcis bocagei. Taxonomy (NCBI): domain Eukaryota; kingdom Metazoa; phylum Chordata; class Lepidosauria; order Squamata; family Lacertidae; genus Podarcis; species Podarcis bocagei. The sequence goes on from NC_138139.1 coordinate 12,289,848, forward strand.
AGTCACAGGACAAAAGGCCAAGGGCACATGGAAAACAAAGGCAACTGGCTTGGCTGGGGAAAAAGAAGCTTCTTCCTATTTTATTTTGAGGCTGTAAACTGGTCCATCCTTTCCTTTGAGAAGGCTTATCCTTCTTAAAAGGCTACCTATGTTATGTACTAAATATTTGCTTAAATGTAATTATACAAAGGATCTAGAAAGAAAGAAATGTTAAATTCTTATTTCATAGAGTCATATTGCTGTAGGAGACCAGGGGGGCAGATGAGCCTAGCCCCCCCTGCCAGAAATGAGACGCCATCCAGATATATTAGTTGTCAGACATTTGTTTAGAAACCTTCAAATGAAGGAGATTTTTCAATGTTGATGTGAACCCAAGGTCTCTGACATATGTTTAAGATAAAAATTATTAACCATCTGTTTTGGAGGGCAAGGAGGGCAAGAGGTGAGCTGGTAATTAAGATTCTTTGTTGAGACACATGTAAGATATATTACTACTTATTTGTCATTTATAGATGTAACAATATATAGCTCTTTGTCTGCCATATAAGGACAGAAGGATATGGGTGTATCTTAAAAATTGGTTATAGCAATCAGCCAATAGGAAATTCAAGCAGGCTGATTGAACAGAGGCAGCCACAGGAGGAGCAAAGGGGGGTGGATTAAGGAAATATAAGGGCTGGCCATAATGGCAGGAGGCAGGCCAGAGCTTGGTAACCATATACCACTGTGCCTCTCATTTATTTGTCTGACAAATAAATTATTATTTTAATTTCTCTGTTGCTGCGTTGAATATTTCATTCCAGCTAAGCGTTAACCACAAGCAGGGTGCTACAATAACACAACCAGATAACAAATTTGCAATAGCAACTAAATAGAGTAAGTTTAATCGGGGGAGATTTCTTTGGTATTTTTGCAGCCAGAAGGGGAAATTGAGCCACAGTTTCTGTATTACATTCTGCCCTTCCTCTCAAAGGGGCCTAGGTCAGCATACACATTAACAACAACAACAGCAACAACATTTTAAAAATAATTCTAAAAAGCAGTTTAAAACTTTATCTCAGCCAGAGATTTCATGGGTGAAATCTACACACGTGCTGTGAAAATGCTTTCTTTAAAAAAAAATGTTTTGAAAAATATATTGAATTTGCCATAGCTCACAGTCGCCATCTAGTGTCACATTTGTATATTGCACTTTACAACACACTTAAAACGTTTTATATGAAGCTGTATAGCTGAGTGATCTCTGGGAACACTCATCAAATGTCTAGTTAAACAGGAATGCTACCCACAAACACATGGTAGCCATTTTGTGCTTGGCACTTATTGTGTTTCCTCAGAATTCACTGGGGGGCAGGACATTCCACACATGGGGAACCACCACAGAAAAGCCCCTGCCATTGATCAATGCCAACTAGGCAGCCCCTGGTGGCAGCAACACCAACAAGGCCTCATCTGCAGATGAGGGACATGGGTGGCGCTGTGGTCTAAACCATTGAGCCTCTTGGGCTTGCTGATCGGAAGGTCAGCGGTTCGAATCCCCATGACGGGGTGAGCTCCGATTGTTCTGTCCCAGCTCCTGCCAACCTAGCAGTTCGAAAGCACACCAGTACAAGTAGATAAATAGGTACCACTGTGGCAGGAGTGTTTCCATGCGCTCTGGTTCCCATCACAGTGTTCTGTTGCACCAGAAGCGGTTTAGTCATGCTGGCCACATGACTCGGAAAGCTGTCTGTGGACAAACACCGGCTCCCTTGGCCTGAAAGCGAGATGAGCACCGCAACCCCATAGTTGCCTTTGACTGGGTTTGCGGTGTTTGGGAGCCAAGGTACCACTGTAGTACTAACACTTTGAATTGGGACTGGCAGCTCATTGAATGGAGTTCTTTTTCTTTTTCACTGCAGATCCCTGTCAAGCACATTTCATTGGTATATTACACACACAGAAACCAACACACACACACACACACACACACACACACACACACACACACCACAAATGTCAGATCATGCAGGTCTTTGGTCCATCTAGTTTAGTATTGTCTACACCAGGGGTCAGCAAACTTTTTCAGCAGGGGGCCGGTCCACTGTCCCTCAAACCTTATGGGGGGCAGACTATATTTTGAAAAAAAAGAAAAACAAATTCCTATGCCCCACAAATAACCTAGAGATGCATTTTAAATAAAAGCACACCTTCTACTCATGTAAAAACACGAGGCAGGCCTCACAAGTAACCCAGAGAAGTGTTTTAAATAAAAGGACAGAATCTACTCATATAAAAACACGCTGATTCCCGGACCGTCCATGGGCTGGATTTAGAAGGCAATTGGGCCATATTGGGCCTTAGTTTGCCTACTCATGGTCTACACTGACTGGCTGCAACTCTCCAGGATTCCAGACAGGGAATCTCTCCCAGCCCAGGGGTTGATCCTGAGACCTGCTTTCCACTGAGCTATGGCCCAAACCTATAAGAATTGAACACACACACCTATGCCAACTGCATATTGGACTAAGACATTGCAAGTGAAGCACTCTTTTGATTGATTCCTCCTGTTTGACGAGCAGAAAAAAACCCATCTGCGAGTGAATTGGCAAGCTCTGTCCTCCATGGCTTGTCTATTGTGCAAAGAATGTCACGTTTTAGATAACCCGATTAACTCAATAGTCTCAGATAGGTGAAATTTTCACAGTACTTAATTTTCTTCTAGAAAAAAAGAAAAAGGAGAAAGCGGCGGCGGGGGGGGGGGAGGGAGTCCCATCAAATCATTAATGGAAGAACTATCATAGCTAGCTTAATGCAGTTCACTATTTCTGATCAGCTTAAATCACCTGCCTTTGAACCGCTCTTTTGCTATTCATTTGAAAGGGCTGATTATTGTTAACCTGGAGGAGAACACTGAGCAGAGAGGCCTTTGTAATGTTAATGAACTTCCTGGCCAATGTAGGTTTTTTACATTTGCATGAGAAAGAGATGGAAGCAAAAGCCTCTGTAACCCTCATGTAGGAAAATGCCCTTTAGCTGCTGTCTATGGAGCCACTTCCCTATCCTTGCTAAATTACCTATCATTTTTCAATTGTTGTGTTAGCAACACAATGCATTGTTGGTCCCAGGACCATGCTCTGAAGACAGGGGACGGAGCAATTTTGCTAAAGCTAAGCAGATATGGACCTGATTATTCATTGCCTGGCTGGGGAAATCCTATGGGAACTCTATGGACGAGACCAGTTGATGTAATAATGTTCTCCACTACAGTGGTTATTTCATTTGCTTCTTTTCTCCTGATGTTCTTATAGGTCTAAAAGGGGAAACCGTTTGGAATGAAAGGGCTGGTGCTATTTCCATTGTAATTATCTGTATACATTGAATAGATCTTTTATATTTATAGATAGTTTTGACCTTTAATTAAATTAATGTTTAATTGTTTTTTCATGATTACAGACCCTCCAAGTGTTCCTATTTTCCAGGGACAGTCCCGGATTTACAGAAGCTGTCCCAGTTTCTCATCTTATCCCCGAATATCCTGCTTTTCCTTAGGATGTCCCTATTTTCATTGGAGAAATGTTGGAGGGTATGGAGTTATGTGACCCCTGAGCCAAGGAGATAAGTAATCACACAACCTTTAGAAGACATCTGAAGGCAGCCCTGTATAGGGAAGATTTTTTAATGCTTAATGTTTTATTATGTTTTTATATATGTTGGAAGCCACCCAGAGTGGCTGGGGCAACCCAGTTGTAAATAATGCAATTGTTGTTGTTGTTTGTTGAGTAAAGGGGGGGACCTCTGACCATTAGGTCCAGTCATGGCCGACTCTGGGGTTGCGGTGCTCATCTCGCTTAATTGGCTGAGGGAGACGGCGTACAGCTTCCAGGTCATGTGGCCAGCATGACTAAGCTGCTTTTGGCGAACCAGAGCAGCACACGGAAACGCCGTTTACCTTCCCGCTGGAGCGGTACCTATTTATCTACTTGCACTTTGATGTGCTTTCGAACTGCTAGGTTGGCAGGAGCAGGGACTGAGCAATGGGAGTTCACCCCGTTGCGGGGATTCGAACCGCCGACCTTCTGATCGGCAAGTCCTAGGCTCTGTGGTTTAACCCACAGCGCCACCCGTGTCCCTTTGTTGTTGAGTAGGACATCCCTATTTTCATTGGGAAAATGTTGGCAGGTCTGTGATTGGGTTTTTTCTTCTATGCTTTTAGCTGTTCCTATTTTATCTTTAAGCCACCTTGAGTATTCAAGGGGCGGTGTTCAGTTTCTCTTTCAACCAAGAAAAGGGAACGAATCAGCCAATTAAATTAGAAAGGTTGGCATGTGCAGATAGCAAAGGTCATGGAGAGAGGAAGAATTAAAATGTGATGCCACAGCAACCAGTGACCAGCAACAGGGAAAGAAACTGCGTTTTGGAAAATGGTGTGGATGTGTATTACTTACATTTGACAAAAAACAACAACGTAAGAACATTTTCATTAATAAGTATGCCAGTAAAGCCAGATGAGCGACACAACCCCAGAGTCGTCCGCAACTGCACTTAACAGTCAGGGGTCCCTTTACCTTTACACTGATTATTGCTCTCATTTTATGGATCATTGGTCTCGTTAGATACAGTGGTACCTTGGGTTACGTACTTAATTCATTCCTGAGGTCCGTTCTTAACCTGAAACCGTTCTTAACCTGAAGCACCACTTTAGCCGCGCCGCTGGAGCACGATTTCTGTTCTCATCCTGAAGCAAAGTTCTTAACCCGAGGTACTATTTCTGGGTTAGAGGAGTCTGTAACCTGAAGCGTCTGTAACCTGAGGTACCACTGTAGTAAAATTCATATTAAATTGCTGTTTTGGGGGTTGTTTTTTAAAAGTCTGAAATGGATTAATCTGTTTTGCATTACTTTCTATGGGAAAGCGCGCCTTGGTTTCGGAACGCTTTGATTTTGGACCGGACTTGCAGAATGGATTAAGTTTGAGAACCAAGGTACCACTGTACTTGCAATGTTAAAAGTGTGCAGTTAAAACTATCGGCAGCCTGGTAGTGTGCCATTCAGACTGCTGCTAACATGACAGTAAAAAATAAGTTTAAGTCAGCATAGAACAAAGGAAAGGTTTCAACTTTAAAGGGAGCGGGAACCTCATGCAGGACAAATCTACGAGTGACATTTGCCCTGTGGCCTCCCACCTTCTCTCCAGCGCTGTGAATCCGCTGCCTCACTTAGTGAATTATTCACCATGCCTTCCATAGAATTAAATATTTGTGGAGATTTCAGCTTGGCATTTCTACCGCTATAGATGAATATGCATAGGCCGAGGCCAAAGGGAAAAGTACACACCACTTTTCACTTAAAATATTTACAGGAATTTGAAAATGAATTTTAATATTTACAGAAGGTGCCAGATGGAGGACCTCGGAGTATTTGCTCAATATTTATCCCAGGGAAATGGTCAATACGAACAACACACACTTGCCTTCCTTCCATGGTTCCAGTTCCAGCCTGGAGGGGACTGAGTGCATTTTGCTGTTGGGTCCCCAAGGATAGAAATCTTGCGCGAATGGCTTGCTCAGTAGTTCACCTGAGTTATGGGAGTAGCTGGCCTGGCACTATGAGATAAGCATGCACATGGGCTGTTGAGTTCTTTAGGCTTTGCGGCAATGCCTCAAATGAAATTTAAATGAGCAGCTTTGTGCAACTGGTGCAGATCGTGCAATGCTGCCATTTGCATATCTCATTAATATTAAGTGACCCACAGGAGCAGGCAGGCGCAATACATTGAACGCTTGCAAAACTCAAAACATTGTGTTGCTGGGGAGAGACTGGCTGGGCTACAGCTCCCTCACCATTGGGCATGCTGGTCAGAGGTGATGGGATTTGTAGTCCCAGCAACATCTGGAGGTTCACATGTTCCCCATCTCTGACCCAGATTATCTTTCAGCAGCGGCAGAGAGAGAAGCCTTCCTCTGAAATAATTTCAGTTTCAGGTACAGAAGTTTCCTGTGCTCTCTTGCAAAAAAACTGCCCTCTCTACATATATTTTCATATTGATTTATAGAAGCTGTCAGATGAAGCATATTGTTATGAATGGTCCCCGTTCTGCCAGCCATCTTATCGGTTAAGGACATTACTGGTCAATTGTCCAGAATGACCAGTAGAAGTTTCTTTAATGGGAACTGATGGCTGGGAAATAGTTACTGATCTTTCTGGAATATAAGGACTATGACTCACGCTCCTTGCTTGGGATAGGGGCTGTGTATGAAGTAACAACAGAAGCAGGTTTTGGAAACAGTGACAGAAGTACAGAAAGAAACCTGACCCCCGCTAGGGATGGTCATATCTGTCCATTTTAGCTAACCAGATTTCTCATTTCCCCAAGCTTAATGTTGCGACATTTCCACAACAGTTTGCAAAGCCTTGCCAGCATTTTGGTGCGGATTTCTCCCAATTAACCTATTTTTTGTATGCAGTTTTCACTAATATCCACATTTTTTTGTACATGCCAGTTTCACAAATGTATGCAATGCGATGCATATTTTACCACTTTTGTATATTGTTGGGTAACAGAGAACAATGTTGTGAGTGGGGTGGGGCCAGAGCGGAAAGTGGGTGGAGCTATGAAAGTGACACTTACAGTCAGCTGTATTTCAGCAACACAAAAGTCAGAGGTTTCTGTGCAGACACATCTCTCTATTCACCATCCAGGCACGGATATGTCTCAATCAGGCAAAAGCACTGAGGGTGGATGTGGAGCTGGGTTAGTGAATAGCATCACCAGGGAAGATTCTCAAGGGCCAGGCAGAGAGGTGTTGAGGGCCTGGGCTTCTCCAATCTTGGCACAGAAAACGTATGTTAAAGTAGATACTGCAAAGTACAGTTAAATATAGGGATGCGGGTGGCACTGTGGTTAAACCACAGAGCCTAGGACTAGCCAATCAGAAGGTTGGCAGTTCGAATCCCCGCGATGGGGTGAACTCCCATTTCTCGGTCCCTGCTCCTGCCAACCTAGCAGTTTGAAAGCACGTCAAAGTGCAAGTAGATAAATAGGTACCACTCTGGCGGGAAGGTAAATGGTGTTTCCGTGCGCTGCTCTGGTTCGCCAGAAGCGGCTTAGTCATGCCGGCCACATGACCCAGAAGCTGTACGCCGGCTCCCTCGGCCAATAAAGCGAGATGAGCGCCGCAACCCCAGAGTTGTCCACGACTGGACCTAATGGTCAAGGGTCCTTTTACCTTTAAATATAAAATCCCATGCCTTTATTTTTTGAAGAATAGCAGCTTGGTGTGGAAACGGGACAGAAGGAATTTAGAAATTCACTTATGTGAAATTGACCTGGGCTGGAAATAGACTTGATGTAAGCATTTGCAGTTGCCCTTAGGGGAAAAAACAGAACACTATTGTGCATTAGCCAGATGAGTTCATAAATAAGCCAAGCTTCTTCTTTGATAACCCCTGTATCAGCTAATTGCCAAGTCAATCTGAACCCGCTCAGTTTTCCAGAAGATATTGAGTGAAATGCCCAGCAAAGCAAAGGTGAAATGTCTCTGTGGCTTTGCTGGAGGAACTAGGGCCTGGGCAAGGCAAACATCCTTCTCCACAGATTGTGACAGCAATTCTGAATCAAAGTAAGGCACTTGACTAGGCACTGAAAGGGTTTATGCTTATGTTTCTTTGCAGAGGACAAGGACAGGGAGATACTAGCCCAGTTGTTAGAGCATGAGACTCTTAATCTCAGTGTTACGGGTTTGAGCCCTACATGGGCAAAAGATTCCTGCATTGCAGAGGGTTGGACTCGATGATCCTTCTATCTCTACAATTCTATGATGCTATGTGGACGCGGGTGGTGCTGTGGTCTAAACCACAGAGCCTAGGGCTTGCCGATCGGAAGGTCAGTGGTTTGAATCCCCACGACGGGGTGAGCTCCCATTGTTCGGTCCCAGCTCCTGCCCACCTAGCAGTTCAAAAGCACAACAGTGCAAGTAGATAAATAGGTACTGCTCTGGCGGGGAGGTAAAACGGCGTTTCCGTGCGCTGCTCTGGTTCGCCAGAAGTGCTTAGTCATGCTGGCCACATGACCAGGAAGCTGTCTGCGGACAAACGCTGGCTCCCTTGGCCTATAGAGTGAGATGAGCGTGCAACCCCAGAGTCATCCGCGCCTGGACCTAACAGTCAGGGGTACCTTTACCTTTACCTTTATGTGGAAGCCGCACATCCTTTCTTCCTGCAGAGAAGCGATTGTGACAGCAGGGACCCCCTTCTGAACCACTCCATGATTTCCTAGGAGCCCTGCTGGGTCCTGGGGACACCAGCTGCCACTGTCCACAGGGGATGCTCAGGGCTAACGATTTTGGCCCCAGTCCCCTCTTTTCTCCTTGGGGCTTCCTCAGTGCTATCTCTTCAGAGGAAGGTTGAGTTGGGATATTTTCTCCAGATTTCCTTGGCTTCTAATCTAGTGCAGAAGTATTCAGGAGCTTCAGATGCTCGCCTCTCCTTCTGAGATGGGCATTGCTGAATTCCTGAAGCCCGATTCAAGGTCTGTGATTAGGGATCTTCACCAGCGTCTTTGGTACATACAAGCCAATGGGGGTGTTTGATTGTGGAAGGAAATGCCTGCTTAGCAGCTGTCTCCATCCTTAGGCCAATCTAATGCACCAACATAGCGCCTACATTGCATTTATCAAAAGGCGGTTGTTTAGTTTATGGTGCAAATAGTTACGGTTCAATTTTTTCCAGTGCAGGTTTTTGCGTCTCGTGTATCCTCGCAAGGCTTTTTCGGTGGCACGACCTCCCCTGAATGTGTTCATTGTGTTTATTTCAAAACGCTAAGAGGCAATGAATGATTTGATCTGAAATAGGATAATTGCTGTGCTGCATCGCACAGAATCCCAGTGAGCTGGAGAACATGTGTTATGCTGAACTAAAACCTCTTTACAGAAAGAGCTGTTGGCTATGCATGTAAGTGAAACAGTGTCTGGGAAATGTGGAAGTAGATAGTTTGGCTTCTAAATATACAATTGCATTACCTAACTCAAACTCCATACACTGTAGAGTGGTACCTCGGGTTAAGAACTTAATTCATTCCGGAGGTCCGTTCTTAACCTAAAACTGTACTTAACCTGAAGCACCACTTTAGCTAATGGGGCCTCCAGCTGCCGTCGCACCACCGCTGCATAATTTCTGTTCTCATCCTGAAGCAAAGTTCTTAACCCAAGGTACTATTTCTGGGTTAGTGGAGTCTGTAACCTGAAGTGTCTGTACCCCGAGGTACCACTGTAATAGTATTTGCAACAAAGCTCCAAAGCATCGAGGGGGAATCTCAGACCTGTGAATGAAATGTGGCCCCCAAGTCTCTCTATCTGGCCCCTGGGACCCTCTCCCAGCCACGCCCTCCTTAGCACCATACCCGATCCCCAGGATACGCCCCTTCCCCAGTCCTGCTTCCCACCTTCCTTGCGTCTTTTTGCCTGGCTGAAATGTTTCCTTGAACTCTATAATGACTCTTGCTTGTCTGGATGGAGAACAGTGACAGGCGTGGGAGTCTGTAGCCTACTGCAGAAAGGTAAAATGTGCATTTTTTGATCCATCCATTTTTGCCTGTCCACCACTGGCCCATGCCCCCCCCAAAGGTTGCCTGGATGGAAATATGACTCACTGTGCGAAGAAGGTCCCCCAGACCTGCTCTGTAGAAGGCTAAAACAAAGAACATGATTTGGCTAAAGCTTGGAGAAGTTGGTGTGTGTGTGTGTGTGTGTGTGTGTGTGTGTGTGTGTGTGGATGTTCTCCCATCACTTGAGCACTAAGCCCAACAGATCTTCTCTGTGTTAGGTGTTTATGCAGAGGCATATTTGAGGAAGCCCTTGTGAAGGTGCCTTCCAGGTGACCCACCCCACATACTTCAGTCCCACTGCTGTTGTATACCCTCCAGATACGCTCCTGTTGTATACCCTCCTTTCATTTCTCAGAAGAAAACTGGGACGTCCTAAGGAAAAGTAGGACGTTTTGGGATCAGATCAGAAACCAAGACGTCTTCTGTAAATCTGGGACTGTCTCTGGAAAATAGGGACACTTGGAGGGTCTGCCATTGTCATCCATGCTGGGAAGTGAGAGGCGTCAGCAGAGTACAAGGACACATTTCAGCCAGGCAAAAACATTCAAGGAGACTGGGTGAGGGGGTGTGGTTGAGACGAGTCTCAAGGTCTAGGCAGTGTGTCTTGAAGGGCCAAATCTGGACCCAGGGCTTGAGGTTCCTCACCCATGTTCTAACCAAAAATGATGGCAGTTGGCAGGATTCTTGGCAGCCATTGGCACAACACTTTGCTAACTAAGCATGTTATGTCTTGCTTCTGCTACCACTACATCTCTTTCGGAAGGCTCCTGAGCTATAGGGCCCCCAGTCTGTGGCCTAGGAGTCAGGCCTTTGCAGCACCACAGGATTTATGACTCTATCTAATCCTACATGCTTTTCTTCTAGTTTGGGACTGTTGCTGAAGGATGGGAAGGCTGAAAATTAGAAAGTAAAATGGGAAGCCAGAGCCTATGCTCCAGAGACTAGCAGTCAAGATGAGTGAAGTTTAAAACAAAGAGCAAAGTAGATGAGGCTGAAATGCAAAGATGCATCTTAATTATGGAGAGAGGGGGAATTCTATAAAACAGCACATGAAAGATCTAAGCGTCAGCACATGGGCTGATAGAAAAATCTAAGTCACCTGTGGAATGCTTACTTTTAAATCAGGGATGGGGCACCAGTGGGCCTTCAGATGTCTTTGGATTCCAACGCCTACCAGCTGTGCTGGTCCCGAGGGTTAACCGTGCGGTGAGGTCCGAGTCCAGTCTGAGGTCGAGGGTGCAGTATGGAGGCAGTCCGTCAAAGCTGAAGCTGGGTCCAAGGCAGGGAATCTGATGAGGTCAGGAACTCTGGCAGAAGAGCAGGACAGGGTGCAGGCAGGAACAGGCTACCAACAACGTTGCTCCCGCAACTTGGGACTGGGGCTGGCCGGCTTTTATCTGCCCCAAGGCATAGGGCGGCCCCCGTCCACAGGTGACTCGCCTCTCCTGGCCTGGAGGTGAGCACTCCTCCTGTGAGAACTTAGTTCCCTCCACCTCTCTGCCCTGAGCCTCTGCAGCTCAGGAGAGGCTGGAGGGGTACTGGACCCAGAGGCAACCTCAGCTTCCCCTGATGGGACTGAGAGTGGAGCACCTGCAGGCAATGGGTCCTCCATCCCCTCAGCAGCCAGAGCGGACTCAGCTGGTGCCTGCACTGGAGGATCCAGCACAGGTAAGGACCCTCAGGCTCAAGCCCCAGCTGGTTCTGGAGGCGGGGACTCCTGTGCAGGCTGGGATTCCTCAGGTTCAGCCTCCGAGTCCGAATCCCAGGCCATCACACCAGCCCTAGCTAGTAGGACCAATACTCAGAGATGTTTGGAGTAGGAGTCCAGCATATGAATATTGGAAACAGCCTTTTTCTGAGTCCCACCATTGTTCCGTCTAGCTCAATATCGCCCACACCAAATGGCAGCAACTCTGCAGGGATTGTTCATGACTCAATACTCATAGTTTGTTTGGAGGAAGCAGGCCATGAGCCTGGACAACACGGCATAGTAATTGCCACCTTGAATTGGGCTAAAGGAAGACAGGGAACCGATGCAGAATTCAAAGAAGTGGTGACATGTTTTCCAAGTGGGTCCACCTTGTTTGGCAGTGGTCCACTGCATTCTACACCAGCTGAAGTTCCCAGGCCTGCATTGCATAGAACACATTATAGACGCAGGTGGCGCTGTGGTCTAAACCCCAATGAGCCTCTTGAGCTTGCCGATCAGAAGGTTGTTGGTTCGATTCCCTGCGATGGGGTGAGCTCCCATTGCTCTTTCCCAGCTCCTGCCAACCTAGCTGTTCGAAAGCATGCCATCGCAAGTAGATAAATAGATACCGCTGTGGCGGGAAGGTAAACGGCATTTCCATCACGGTGTCCCATTGTGCCAGAAGCTGTTTAGTCCCGCTGGCCGCATGGCCTGGAAAGCTGTCTGTGGACAAACGCCGGCTCCCTCGGCCTGAAAGCGAGATGAGTGCTGCAACCCCATAGTAGCCTTTGACTGGACTTAACTGTCTAGGGGTCCTTTACCTTTTCTTTTTTGTACTCTGGGTGTACAAATAAGAGGCATGAAGGCTTGATTTTCATCAGATAGATGCATTCCACACAACAGGTGGAGTTGGGGTAAGTTTGTTAGTGCAGCCTCCTAGGTTCCCAGGTACAGTGGTACCACCGGTTACGAACTTAATTCGTTCCGGAGGTCCGTTGTAACCGGAAACTGCTCATAACATGAGGCGTGCTTTCACTAATGGTGCCTCCTGCTGCTGCTATGCCGCCGGAGCGCAACTTCCGCTCGCAAAGTTCGCAACAAGGGGCATCTACCTCTGGGTTAGCAGAGCACGTAACCTGAAACATTCGTTAGGGGGACGGTACGTAAAACGAGGTACCACTGTATAGCTACTGACTGGTGGTGCAGCTAAGCAATTTTAGATCCTGAACTGAATGCTTTCAGGGAAGATAGTGTGCTGGTCCTGAGGGTTAACTGTGAGGCAAGGTCCGAGTCCAGTCTGAGGTCGAGGGTGCAGTAGGGAGGCAGTCCATCAAAGATGAATCTGGGTCCAAGGCAGGGAGTCGGGTGAGGTCAAGAGATCTGGCAGAGAGGCAAGACAGGATGCAGGCAAGAACAGGCTACCAACAACGTTGCTCCCGCAACTTGGGACTGGGGCTGGCCAGCTTTTATCTGCCCTGAGGCATAGGGCGGCCCCGGTCCACAGGTGACTTGCCTCTCATGGCCTGGAGGCGAACACTCCTCCTGCGGGAACTTAGTTCCCTCCACCTCTCTGCCCTGAGCCTCTGCAGCTCAGGAGAGGCTGGAGGGTTACCGGACCCAGAGGCAACCTCCTCTTCCCCTGACGGGGCTGAGAGTGGAGCACCTGCAGGCAATGGGTCCTCCATCACCTCAGGAGCCAGAGCAGACTCAGCTGATGCCTGCACCTGAGGATCCAGCACAGGTGAGGACCCTTCAGGCTCAAGTCCCAGCCCCAGCTCAGCTGGTTCTGGAGGTGGGGACTCCTGTGCAGGCTGGGATTCCTCAGGTAGAGCCTCCGAGTCTGAATCCCAGGCCATCACAGATAGGCAGCTACGTTCTATTGACTTGGACCACTGGCCTGTTTAGCACAGTATTGTCTTCACTGCTCTTCTCCTGAGCCACAGCCCCTACCATAATGCGATAACTTTGCCTTTCGAAGGGATTGGGTTTCCTTCACACCAGCACTTGATTGCCTGAAGCCTGAGCTAATCATTATCTGAAATGAAGGAGTAGCTCCCCGTTTAAGTTGAAATGAGAGTTCGTTAACAGTATTAATGGACCTTGCTGCCTACTTAACGGGATTTAGTTAAAATGATAAACTCTTTCGAATGCTTCCCCGTAACGCACGGATGCCTGGCTGTGTTGTTCTTCTTCTCTCTTTCCCCTCCCCAACCAGAAGTGAATTCTGGCTAAATAGATTGTCTTGCTACATTTGCTGTAATAATAGATGTAGCATACAGACGGGCTGTTTCAACTCCCCTAAACATTACGGCTTAGCAACCAAACGCAAAAGGGATGGGAATTTAAGAGGGGGAGGAGAGAGGAATTGGCCTTATTCTGCGATTGTGCTTGGGGGTACCATGGGAGTGGTGTTCTTGGTTTCTGTGAAAACGAGAATGTTTGGGAAGAGAGACGGCTCAGGATATTTTGGTGCTGGAGGCAGAGCTCCATGGAGGGGTAAATGCCATTGCTTCCCTCCCTCCGAGCTGGCTTTCTGAGACCTCCCTCCCTCGCATGATTCAAACAGGCCCCTTGGGGCAGAAGAGGGGAGGGAATGCCCAATGTTTCAACGTGGTTAAGATGCATGTTTTTCTGCAGCTCTCTGGAAACAAAGTGAATGTTTGTAATCCTGGTAGCCTGCCCCTTTCTTGTCTGATGCTGAATATCTCGCCTATTGAAAGAGTGATGACTCTGTCATCACCTGCCTTTGTTCTAGGATAGGTAAAGGTAAAGGGACCCCTGACCATTAGGTCCAGTCATGGCTGACTCTGGGGTTGCGGCACTCATTTCGCTTTATTGGCCGAGGAAGCCGGCATACAGCTTCCGGGTCATGTGGCCAGCATGACTAAGCTGCTTCTGGCGAACCAGAGCAGTGCACGGAAACGCCGTTTACCTTCCCGCTGGAGCGGTACCTATTTATCTACTTGCACTTTGACGCGCTTTCAAACTGCTAGGTTGGCAGGAGCAGGGACTGAGCAACGGGAGCTCACCCCCTTGCGGGGATTCGAACCGCCGACCTTCTGATCGGCAAGTCTTAGGCTCTGTGGTTTAACCCACGGCACCGCACCTCTCTAAAACAAGATCCCAATGAAGCTGGCTTCACTTCAAACCCCAAATGTAATAATCTCAGAAATTATGGGGAGAACCTGCCACCCAGGAATTTTAGGGTATCCTTGCCCCCTGCAAACCCATAACAATATAAATATACATATGTCTATTTCCAGGAAGTGAAATAGATAAAATCACACTGAGCTGGCCGTTCCCAGATGCATCTCTTGCACTTCCGGCCATTTTCACATTTTGTCTGGTATTGTCAACATTTACATGTGAATTTGGACATTCACTGTAATGTATTCTATATTAGTCACTATTTTGTCTCCAGAAGATCCCCCCCCCCGACTTCTTCGCTATTGCGTTTAGAATGACAGCTTAGCTTGAGATGTAAATGAGATGCAAAAGTAAGGCAGCATAATTTCGAAATCTCTGACAAAGAGGAAAGATAACACAATGGGTAGGAGAGTTTGATGTGCGTGACACTGAAATTCTTCTGGGGCCTCCTACTGTGAGCTGATATGACTGAAGGAGAGAGGGGAAACCGGTCCTTTTAGCTTCCGATACGAAGGACATAAAATACTATAGGTAGTTTCTAATTTCTTTTACTCCTCTTATCGTAACTTTCCCATTGCATTGTTGGGCTGCTTAAGTGTGACTGAACATGCAGGCCAAGCCTATTGTCTAGGGATGGGGGAAATAATCGAGTCAGTTTGCATTTGAATGAGAATCATACCTAACTGAGATCCAGTATGGTGTAATTGTTAGAGTGCTGGACTAAGACATGGGAGAAGAGGTTTCAAATCCCCACTTGGTCTTGAAGCTCCATATCTCTTTTTAATCATTTTGTAAGTCACCTAGAGAGATGGCACCCTCTCCCTTGCTGGAGATTTTGAAGCAGAGGTTGGATAGCATTCTGTTGGGGAAGGGCTGTGGCTCAGTGTGTAAGAGTCTGTTTTGCCTCCAGGAGGTCGCAGGTTCAATTCCCAGCATCTCCCAGCATCTCCTGGGGAGCGTCCTGGAGAGCCAAAACAAGTCACTCACAGACCCTCCAAGTGTCTGTATTCTCCAGGGACAATCCGGGATTTAGAGAAGCCATCCCAGTTTCTGATTTCATCCTGGAATGTCCCACTTTTCCTTAGGAGGACGTTCCTATTTTCATTGGAGAAATGTTGGAGGGTATGGAGTTACGCCACTCCCGAGCCAAGGGGATAAGTACAGTGGTGCCTCGGGTTACAGACACTTCAGGTTACAGACTCCGCTAACCCAGAAATAGTACCTTGGGTTAAGAACTTTGCTTCAGGATGAGAACAGAAATTGGGTAGTGGCGGCACAGCGGCAGTGGGAGGCCTCATTAGCTAAAGTGGTATCTCAGGTTAAGAACAGTTTCAGGTTAAGAACGGACCTCCGGAACGAATTAAGTTGTTAACCCGAGGTACCACTGGAACTATAAGTCCTTTGGAAGACATCTGAAGGAAGCCTTGTAGAGGGGAGGGTTTTTTGTTTTTTTGTTTTTAGAGTTTAATGTTTTATTTTGTTTTTATATATTTTGAAAGCCGCCCAGAGCGGCTGGGGCTACCCTGTCAGATGGACAGGGTATAAGTAACAAAACATCCCTGGTTTCATTTGAGAAATGTTGGAGGGTATGCACTCATAGACAGTTCTGAGTTAGATGGGCCAGTTGTCTGAAGTAATACAGTGGTACCTCAGGTTACATACGCTTCAGGTTACATACGCTTCTGCTAACCCAGAAATAGTGCTTCAGGTTAAGAACTTTGCTTCAGGATGAGAACAGAAATCGTGCTCTGGTGGCGTGGCGGCAGCAGGAGGCCCCATTAGCTAAAGTGGTGCTTCAGGTGAAGAACAGTTTCAGGTTAAGAACGGACCTCCGGAAGAAATTAAGTACTTAACTCGAGGTTTCACTGTATAAGGCCGTTTCCTGTTATAGGCTTGGTTTTCATCATGAAGCCAGGGGTTGGATAAGATCACCCACAAGGCTCCTCCTATTCTCTGGCTTTCTGAAAAGCACTCTTTACTACAACCCCCCAGTGTCTTATCTTTAAACTATAATAGCTGAATAATAGCCTCTGTCCGCCCACCAGCATCCAAATGGTGAACCCCCTGAGCAAAATGCTAAGCTTTTTTTTGAGATGCCTCTCTTGCAACTGTGCCTGCACAAATAAAACTGTTTGAGGTGGAAGCAGGAAAAGAAAGAAATTGCAGAATGCCAGCCAGACCCTCCAAACACCGCCTCAGCATGGAAAGGTTAGCGAATGTAATGCGCTTTCTCATATCCCAGCAACCATTTTACAAAAGCCAGAGGACATCTGGCTGTCATTCTCCCTGAGACAGGAAAGGGAGATTTTATCTCCTGTGAAGGGCAGGGTGGGGAGGCGGGAGGGAGCCATGTTTTTCTTTCCCAAATGAACCTACCTCTCTACTAGGAGATAGGCCTTTGATTGTCAGGCAGAATCATATTTGTTTAGTCTTTCTCTGCCCTGTCAATGCAGAGTTTCTTGTAGCGCACGGATTAGAATTTTCTGCATCCTGGGCAGTTTAGTTGCTCCTTTTGCAGTGCCACTTCAGGATACAAATGGGAGGGGATATTTGCTTGAAAGGATGAAAAAGCCAGCAAACACCCCATTTCTGCCCCTGCCCTTCCCCTTTCTGTGATGTTTTTGGGTCATTTCTGGCAGAGCATTAACAGCTAAGATTATATATATTTGCCTGTATAATGTGTGTCCTAGGGGTCTCTTTGGACTCTGTCTTATAATGCATTATTGAATAAAGTCTGACCGTCTGGGAACTAACCAGCAAACACAAAGAACCTCTGGAGCAAAAATCCCTTTTCTGGTACGCTCAGACTCAAGAAGCAAAAACAGATTGGTAGCTCAGGTTTTGCAAAGTGATCTGAGCTAACTAGAGGACTCAAACAATGGTTGGAGCAACAGTCCTTCTTCCCTTATACTTAGAATCAAAAAGCAAAACACAGGGAGCTCAGGGTTTGTAAAGCAATCTAAACTAAAATTTCCAGCACAGAGCACATCTAGAATTCCTCTTCTTCTATGCTTAGAGTAAAGAAAGCCAAAACAGAGAAGCAGTTCAGGTTTAGCAAAGTGATCTGAGTTAACTAGTCTCTTTAAGAAGAGGAGCAGAGAGGCAGAGCGAATGAAGTTAAGGCAGCAAAACTGCTTTCAACTTTTGCCCAAAAAAATTAAAAAATGGCATCAGGGAAGAATTCATATGATGAATAATAGAATCGCCTGGTGCTGGAAATGGTAAATTAAGCAGACTGGAGAGCGAGGCCTCTCGATTCTCCAGGCTGAATTTTTTCGGGCATGTCAGTGTCACCTTCAGTCTTGATTAGAGGCGAAATGCCAGATGCCCAGCAAGTAAACAGGCCATGAGTGTAATTAACAATCAGTGCTGAAAATTCTGGTGGAGATGATGATCTCTTCAATCCGAGAAGGGGCTGGGAGGAAAATCAATCAAACGAGTTAATCGAAGGATGCCCCGATAAGGAAATGAAAAAGCTCAGCACTGTGTGCCAAAGAACAAAGCAGGGGAAGGCTTTGAAGGACAAGGCTGAAAGGATAATTTCCTGAAGGCTCTGAAGTTTTTGGAGACACACAGAGAGAGAGACACTGTTCATATGAATCATCCCCCTGGGAAAAAGATGCTTCGGCTCCAGGGTCCCCGCTTTTGTGTTCTGGAAGCATTGGGGCCGTTTTAGACTCTGTACTCAAGTGCAGACTCGGCCATGGGAATGAATGGGGCACTGCCCCACTGGCTATAGCACTCCCTCCCTTTACCTGCCTGCCGTCATTCTTCGATCCACCCCAGAGGGTGGCCACTTCTTCCTTTGTAGTGTTATAAGAATTTTAAGGTCTCAAATATAGAATAAATATTCACAAATGCACACATATCTGAATATATGAACCATGTGTCTGGAATAGTATGGGAAAGCAATCCTAAAGGCATTTTGACTCTCTCAATGACCTCAAATATTCCTCTGCAGTAAGGGAGGCACATGGGGAAAGCTTTCCCATTGTTTTTTCTCTTACAAATCCTGTCTTAAGAGCATATTTGTGTATGAATAGGGCGAGCCTGTGACCTGGATTCAGGAACTGAAGTATTATCCATCACAAAAGAATGGCCAGGTTGCCCAGGGAATGCAATCAGTGACCAACATCAGGTATCCTGGCAGGCAGGATTTTTGCTGTAGACCGCCTCCTTCTGTGATGTATGTATGATGTTTTGGGGGAGTGGTCTAGGGCTACAGGGTGGGCAATTTCAAATGGTCTATATAAGGCCTTGCACACCATTGTTCGGGGTTCTCCTCCCTCCTGCGTGTGGTGAGTGGGGACCCTGTTGCAACAGTTCCTTGAATAAAGATCAGGCTTACTAGCCACTTTGCTTCTCAATAAACTCTGGTTGGCCTGTTACTTTCTCCTACCAACAGGGAACCCACTTAAAGACTCTATACAGGCTCTGGAATACACCATAAGGGAAAGGGAGCAGTTTTCCTATAACAGTTGGTTGCATACACACCGCATATTTAAGGCACATGACTTGCGCTGAAGAACCCTGGGGGGCTGCAGTTTGCCCCTCACTGAGTTACAATTCCCAGCACTCTTAGCAAATTACGGTTCCCAGAATTTTTGGGGGGAAACGACGTGCTTTAAATGGATGATGATGTGTGTGTGTCTTAGTCTCATTGTTGCCCTTGTAGAACTCAGAAGGGAGGATGGTGAGGGCAACACTAGAATCTAGGCTAAGTACAAAGTAGTGGCTTAAAATCGCATTTGTTGTTGTTGTTTAGTTGTTTAGTCATGTCCAACTCTTTGTGACCCCATGGACCAGAGCACGCCAGGCACTCCTGTCTTCCACTGCCTCCCGCAGTTTGGTCAAACTCATGCTGGTAGCTTCGAGAACACTATCCAACCATCTCGTCCTCTGCCGTCCCCTTCTCCTTGTGCCCTCCATCTTTCCCAACATCAGGGTCTTTTCCAGGGAGTCTTCTCTTCTCATGAGGTGGCCAAAGTATTGGAGCCTCAGCTTCAGGATCTGTCCTTCCAGTGAGCACTCAGGGCTGATTTCCTTCAGAATGGATAGGTTTGATCTTCTTGCAGTCCATGGGACTCTCAAGAGTCTCCTCCAGCGCCATAATTCAAAAGCATCAATTCTTCGGCGATCAGCCTTCTTTATGGTCCAGCTCTCACTTCCATACATCACTACTGGGAAAACCATGGCTTTAACTATACGGACCTTTGTTGGCAAGGTGATGTCTCTGCTTTTTAAGATGCTCTCTAGGTTTGTCATTGCTTTTCTCCCAAGAAGCAGGCGTCTTTTTTCCTCCAAGGGGCTCAAGGGGGTGTACATGGTTCTCCATTTAACCCCCACAACAACCCTGTGAGGTAGGTTAGGCTGAGAGGCAGTGATTGGCCCAAGGCCACCCAGTGATCTTCATGGCTGAGTGGGAATTTGAACCCTGGTCTCCCAGGTCCCAGTCTGACATCCTCAGCACACTGGCTCTCTTGTGCAGCTCAGGTATGTAGCTCCATTCTAATTTGCTTTCTTGAATGCCACTTGCAAAAATGCCCATTATTGTCCTCATTTAAGAAAATTTGCAGTATGAAACAGTCTCTGGCAGAGTAAGGGAATTGCATGAACTTTGTGGGCAGTGTGGTGTTTTAAAAAGCAGCATACTTGAAAGCTTATGATAACACATATAAATACATTTTGAAAGGGAAAAATTGTATCAGCTGTTTCTAAGCCAACCTTTTGAAAGGATTTGCCTAGCAGAGGCTGATACTTATTTTATAAAGTCCATCAAAGCAAATTGCTGACCACTGTGTAGAGATGGAAAAGAGTGTGACTACTCTGTAATGCTTTCAATATTGCAAAGATGATGGCAATGATTTTTTTTTTTAAGGGGAATGGGGAGAGAGAATCAGGATTGCTTTGTTTTTGATATTGCAATTAACCCCCCCATAGGGCAGCAACAGAACTGAGTTGCTCATAAGGTCGTCAAAAGTAGTATGACTGGTTATGACTTAGCAATCTCCTTTGAATTTTTTGGAATGTCTAAAGTGGTACTGAACAAATTTGTTAGCATATTGTGCCTGCCATCTTAACGTGTGACCAGTTTTTAAAAAAACAACAACTGTGGAAGGCATAGAAAATGAGATCTTGGAAGGCTCTAAAATGCCGATTAAGGTTTCCACTTGTGCTAAATATTCATAAGAGTTATATAATGATGTGTGCAATTAAAATCACTGATCATCAAATGATTGGTCTACCCATTCTAACTACTCTGAAACAGCTGCCTAGAGAAGGTAGTAATATGTCCATAAATTGCACGGCAACATCCAGGTTGTGTTTAAGTATGTAGTTCCAGTATCCCAAACTTGAGACTTATGGGGGCGGAGCATAGTGATGTCATAGGGAGAGTGCCTTATGATGTCATAGGCATGTCAGCTCTTGAAAGACAGGACTCTGACACCTAGGCAGGAACCACAGATGTGACTCAGTAGTAAAATGATAGAAAGTAAGGATGGATATCCTATGGCCCTCCAGATGTTGTTGGACTCCGAATCCCATCAGCCCCAGTCAGCATGGCAGGGATGATGAGAGTTGTAGTTTAACAACAACTGGAGTGCCATGGGAGAGTCCACTCCTGCAATACAACTAGAAATGTGAAAGCTTAAGAAATTTGGTAGATTCAGAGGGCAGGGTTTTTCCCAATATTTCCAGGTAGGGAAAATGGAAGTGTTGGGAAATATTGTGTGTGTGTGTGTGTGTGTGTGTGTGTGTGTGTGTGTGAGCTCTCTTTTGCAATATTTTCTATTTAGGATGCAAGTTACCATTTTGTAAAATGAAGTAGAAATCTGATATTCACTGATGGCCCTGAGATTTATACTTGGAACCCTGGGAATGGACCTAAAACCAATGTGTGTGGTCTAAAGCCAGAGACTTAGCAACCCCAGGTGAGAATCCTGCCAACTTGGACACAGGGGTAAAGGTAAAGGGACCCCTGACCATTAAGTCCACTCGTGGCCGACTCTGGGGTTGCGGCGCTCATCTCGCTTTATTGGCCGAGGGAGCTGGCGTACAGCTTCCGGGTCATGTGGCCAGCATGACTAAGCTGCTTCTGGCGAACCAGAGCAGTGCACGGAAACGCCGTTTACCTTCCCGCCAGAGCAGTGCCTATTTATCTACTTGCACTTTGATGTGCTTTCGAAATGCTAGGTTGGCAGGAGCAGGGACCGAACAACAGGAGCTCACCCTGTCGTGGGGATTCAAACTGGTGACCTTCTGATCAGCAAGTTCTAGGCTCTGTGGTTTAACCCACAGCGCCACCCGTGTCCCTTGGACACAGGGGTATGTACAGGTAATTCACTAAGAAGACACCACAGATTTTAAACAGTCATAAATAACAGGCTAATGGAAACATCTCCTGGTAATAAATGTCTGATGAAATTAAACAATGTACTGACCATTGCTAGTAAGGTCTAACCAAAAGAAAAAGAAAAGAAATACCCCATCCAGAAAGAAAGCAAAAATAATGTACCCCCCCAAAACCCCCCCTGAATTTTGGCCCCCTGCCACAACCTCTAAACCAGGTCTGTGTGGAACCTTTAGCCCTGCAGATGTTTGTGGCTGAACTACAGCTCCTCCCAGCCGCAGCCAGCAATGCTGGGTGTTGTAATTCAGCAACATCTTGTCATGAATGAGCCAGCCCAGTCAGCTCCCAGTGAAGGAAGCAATCAGGAAGAGAGAGGGTTAACTACCAGAAAATAGGAGCATGGGGTTCGGAGAGTCAGCCGGCAGCTTGCCAGCTACCCCACATATATTAAGTACAGTGGTACCTTGGATTAAGAACTTAATTTGTTCTGGAGGTCAGTTCTTAACCTGAAACTGTTCTTAACCCGAAGCACCACTTTAGCTAATGGGGCCTCCTCCTGCTGCCACGCCGCTGCCGCACGATTTCTGTTCTCATCCTGAAGCAAAGTTCTTAACCTGAGGTACTATTTCTGGGTTAGTGGAGTCTGTAACCTGAAGCATATGTAACCTGAAGCATATGTAACCCGAGGTAAAGGTAAAGGGACCCCGAGGGAGCTGGCGTACAGCTTCTGGGTCATGTGGCCAGCATGACTAAGCCGCTTCTGGTGAACCAGAGCAGCGCACGGAAATGCCATTTACCTTCCCGCCAGAGCGGTACCTGTTTATCTACTTTGATGTGCTTTCGAACTGCTAGGTGGGCAGGAGCAGGGACCGAGCAATGGGAGCTCACCCCGTCGCGGGGATTTGAACTGCCGACCATCTGATCGGCAAGTCCTAGGCTCTGTGGTTTAACCCACAGCGCCACCCACGTCCCTGTAATCCAAGGTACCACGGTATAATAGAAACATCGCCACCCGACCCCACCCCCACCCCCGCTCACCTCCACCTCTTTCCCCCTTTTCTTCCTAATGTCTCAACAAATGAAACTGATCTGTAAAAAATGTTACTTGGAAAAGAGAGAGAGAGAGAGAGAGAGAGAGAGAGAGAGAGAGAGAGAGAGAGAGACATTGCACATACTTTTGTAAACCAAGAATTTTTAAAATGAAAATACATTAATAAGAATTGTAATGCAGGGACTAGAAACCAAAGCAACTTAGAGAGTGGGAAAGACCACGGAAGTATACTCTCAAAGAATGAGGAAGGAGTGGGAGGTGACCGCCTTAGCCCACGGTATAGGCATATGGGGGGGGGGGTCTTCAAGACAGAATACGTCACAAGAGGAAGTTTGGCTGTTTCTGGTCTTGCCGGAAACACCCTCCTTAGAAGGGACATCTTTGATTTACGGACGGCTGTGATCTCTGCTCCGCTGAACTCTGTTTTTTCTTCTTCAATAAATCTTCCTTTTCATTAACTACACTCGTTGGTTATCAAGACTTCCTGACACATCTGGAGGGCCAAAGATTCCTCACACCTGGAAAACACAACCCCGTCCTGGTGGTTCTGGGCAACCTGAGCAGCTGCCAGGTGGGAAGAGGCCAGAAAAAGCCAGGAGCAGGTCTGGAAGAACCCACAACAAGATGGTCTCTGACATTTGCATCATCATCACCATCATCATCATCTGTGGAGGTGAAGCTCAACTTGTGCGGAGGCAAACCTCATACCAGGTATGCAACAGTGTGCCAAGGAGCGTTGCGCCCCCCACTCCCTGACCTTTTGCCTTCTTGGCTAGAAAACAGGGTTTCCCCCCTGACCTTTTGTCCTTTCACAGACCTGTTTACTAGACATAACGCTTGGCTGGAGCATGGCAGGGAACACAGACGCAATCCAGTTTCGGAACATCTGCGGGAAGCACCTGCTGACACGTGTATTTGCTAACGCTAGAAATGTGCTTAGATGGAATATGTTAAAGTTCAGAGTGGTTTCACTACCTCTTTCCAACTGCAAAGGTAAAGGGCCCCCTGACCATTAGGTCCAGTCGTGACCGACTCTGGGGTTGCAGCGCTCATCTCGCTTTATTGGCCGAGGGAGCCGGCATACAGCTTCCGGGTCATGTGGCCAGCATGACCAAGCCGCTTCTGGCAAACCAGAGCAGCGCACGGAAATGCTGTTTACCTTCCCGCCGGAGAGGTACCTATTTATCTACTTGCACTTTGACGTGCTTTTGAACTGCTAGGTTGGCAGGAGCAGGGACCGAGCAATGGAAGCTCACCCCGTTGCGGGGATTCGAACCGCCAACCTTCTGATCAGCAAGTCCTAGGCTCTGTGGTTTAACCCACAGCCCCACCTGCGTCTTTCCCCAATAAAAGAGGCTCCACATAGCTTGCTTTTCAGCTTGCTCCTGCACAGCTCATTGCATCCATCCTCCTGGCATCTCGTCATTCCTACAATCATCATCATCATCATTTGTAGCTGAAGTCAGTTGAGGTTCTGTCCCCCTGAGGCCACACCTAGCAGGACGCTCAGTGGCTGGGCCCAGTTTTACCACTTTTGATGCTGTGTTCTGGGCTCACCTGTTTGCCTACCACCTGAGCTGTTCAACAGTGCAGCTGGTAGCAGTGCTGGAATTTTGCTTCCTCTCTTAATTGAGATGCTCCCTAGGAACGAGGCCCCTGTACCTCTTTCTTACTTTTTGTACCTGGCCTACTATGTGGGTCTCCCTATGAAGCCCTACATCTCACTTTGAGAGCTGTTGGCAGCCTGCCGGTTTGTTTAGTGAGTTTTCAACGTGACCTTTCCATCAAAAACCGAGGATGCTGTGAACCTTTTCAAAAGTGATGTATTGTAATAATTGAAATCTGGCCAGTGGCCATTTTTAAATTGCTTCGATTGTTGGTTCTTCGCTGAGATTTGGGTTTCTTTCAGGAAATTAGAGCTCTGTAGCCTGAGCAGGGTGTGATGATCACACGCTGGTGTGCATTGCCTCCAAGCATTGCACCAGATAGAGGGCTGGAGTTATAGATTGTAACTCTTAACAAAGTATATCAAAGAATCATTTGATTGCCAAATGCTCATTCCAAGCAATGACCTTCAGCTTTTAAATATTGCAGCCACCCTTGTTTTTCTAACGTTGCCCCATTGCTTCAGATGTTTTATTAGCTAAAAATCCATGCTTGTTGCAGCTGCTATTCCATTGTTTTAGGTACAGTGGTACCTTAGTAGTTGAACGCCTTAGTTGTCGAACAAATTGGCTCCCGAACGTTGCAAACATGGAAGTGAGTGTTCTGGTTTGCGAACGTTTTTTGGAAGCTGAACATCCGATGTGGCTTCTGCAGCTCCTGAAGCTAATCGGAAGCCGTGGAAGTCCTGTTGGATGTCCAGGTTCCAAATAACGTTTGCAAACCGGAACACTCACTTTTGCGGCATTCAGGAGCCAAAATGTCTGAGTACCAAGGCGTTCAGGATCCAAGGTATGCCTGTAGAATGTTGGTGTTTTAATCTGTTTTTAGTTAATGCTGATTTTATCTTTTTTGAATGTTTGAATGCTTTCCACCGCTTGCAGGACACGAACCAGCCCTTCCACATGGGGCCAATGCATGCAACTTCCAGTGCTGCTTGTTTTATAGTTTCCAGAGTCCTCCTTAGCATTGAACTACCAACTCTTTTCTTCCCGGCTCCTCTTTGACATAAGACAGGTAAACCAATGACATTCATAGCTGCCATGTCACCCCTGCTAGATAAAGAACGGCATGTTTATTTATGTTCATACAGCTGCTCAATAGTACAGGGCTGAATATGAGCATTCTCTGAGCAGAGCTGAAAGGTTGCACAGCAGTGGCAACACTAGTTGTGTCTTATCCTTTTTGTGCAACCAGTTGCACTGTTGTTGTGTTTTCCCTTGCACAACAAGGTTCCACAAGTGCACCACTAAGTGACTTTAACTGATCACTACTTTGGATGCAACCCATTAACTGTTCTTTAAGGCAGATGAAATACTATCACTAATACTAGTACTGCCAGTGACAATAACAACATAAATGTGGATATACAATTGAAATATACTCTGAGTCCTGTAGTTATTTCATGCTATTTATTGCAGCTTGTAAAACAGTGATTGAATTGCCCCCAAACCTCAGGGTTTTATATACATTATTTACACAATGAGTCCCGTCTGATTGGCTGATTCTGCTTCCCTCCTGGAGCCTGATTGGTCTTTTCCTGCAGGCCAATCAGTTGTTGCATTCTATGATCCTACCAGCCTAATAGGCTGATTAACTTCCTCCTGGAGCCTGATTGTTTTTTTCCTGCAAGCCAATCAGTTGTAGTATTTTAGGATCCTACTTGCCTATTGTTCTAGGAACCAAGCTTAGTACATAACGCCAATCAAACAGAATTTATTCATAGAGAAGCCCAGGTTTTAAAAAATAAAAGTTATTTAAAAGGCTTGAGTATGTGGGATATTTACAACACAGTCAAACCAACAATGCATGTTTGCTAGAGAGGCGCATGATAAGAGCTGAAGCTCAGAGTCCTGTAAGTGTCCTAGACTCTCAGAGTCATTCCCACTTTGCCCTGTCAGGGGGAAGGTGTATCCATAAGTCTGCTCATCTTTTCCCAGTGGGCTTCATTGCAGCTGGGCAGCCAGGTCACAACAGCCTAAGGGATGGAGGGATTCCGCCTTTCCCCTTTCGCTGGCCACAATGCAATTAAATCGCCCATGGCCATGCCCACCCTGAAGGCTGATTGGCTGGGGCTGTCCTACAGGGGAAGAATCTCAGCAATGATGATTCACCCTGTCTCTTGATAGGGTAAACTTTTGTTTGGTTGAAGGGGAGGTTGTTGCCTTCGCCTCCCCCTCCTCAGTAAGGGTATCCTGTTAAAGGGATCTGGGGTGTGAGATGGCCAAAAATAGCTTTATTGTGTATAATAAGATAAGAGTCCAATGTGTCTATTCAGACCAGGTCTCTCCATGGTTTTAAGTTTGGCCATCTCATCCCTTGCTTTTTCCTGTAAGACCAATTGCAGTCGTTAACAGTCGTCAACAGGTTTACCACACCTATCAGCCAATCACCCATTCCCACCACCCTTCTGAGTAATACCCCTCCCCACCCTCTCACTATATATAAGGGTCTGGTGACTTCTGTTTCAGTGTATCTGAAGAAGTGTGCATACACACGAAAGCTCATACCAATAACAAACTTAGTTTGTCTCTACGGTGGAAGGAATTTTTAAAATTTTGTTTTGACTAAGGCAGACCAACACGACTACCTACCTATATCTTTTACAAGACTATTTGTTTGATTATTGTTTTAAGGGGGAGAAAAGGTGAAGTACGAGGACAATCCTAGGTCTCTTAAAGGCTAAGACTAGCCTATCTAAGCTTCCTTTTAAACTGCAAAGGGATGCACTCTGCTGAGCTCACAGACGTAAGGACGGAAGGATAATATCTAATAAATATATCCTCTCCTAGCATCTATACATATTCCTACAGTATAAATGAAAACCTGAAGCTGAAAAGACCAGGTAAATCTCTTTGGGGAAGCTATTCCATAGTTGGGGCACCACCACCGAAAAGGCTATCTCCCTTCCTCACTTCGTTTGGTGAGCCACTTGAGCAGGGCCTCTGATGAGGGGACAACATATATGAGCGAGGGCAACTTTTCAGGTAACCCGCAAGCATCCTGCCTTGAGTTTGTGACATCACAGCCAATCAGCCAGTTCCCGCCGATTGATCCTCGCAGCCTGGGGGCTATGAGCGTGTTCGGTCTTTGACGGAGACAATTTCCCTCTTGAAAACGGAAAGTTTCCCTCCTGGCGAAACTTGTGTGAGCGCTTTGTTTGCAACAGCTGCTGCTCCTTTTATGCCATTCAGCACATTTCTGCTAGGGAATTGCTTTGTGTGGCTCTCGCGAGCGCCTGGAAGGGGCGAGATAAAGGCGACGGGAATAAATGTTATCAAAGCCCTGCCAGGGCTGTGAGTAAACTGATTTACATGCAGCAGAGGTGGGGCAAAAGGAAACAGTAATTGACCTTGTTGCCCTCTTCTGATTATTCAAGGCAGAGCGGACTCCCGGAAAGCCCATTCATCTCTGCGCCACAGTCTTGGATGACTGAGGAATAATTACAGGGGGATGTAAGGTAGGACATGCAAAGATTTGTCACTGGCCACTGGATCTCATCGGGCTCAATAAAATCCAAGCAGTTTATAATTAGTCCAAGCTATCTAATAGTAACCTAATTTAAAAATGCAAATTATGAAAACATCTATTCCTCCCCACTCTCCCTCCCCCCCAAAAAAGATTAAAACTATTAAGGATTCCAATCACAGCGTAGCTTGCGGTTCTTAAAGAGCTCGATGCCAATTATGTGCTTGGCTGCATTAAAATGAATTTCCACTTATTAATACAGACTCAAATGATCAAGTCTACATAAAGTCCAAGCATTTGTAACCTCCCATTTTCATTAGAAACGAACTTTTTCAATTAAGCGTCCGGTGCTGCCCTCCCCCACCCCCAAATGAAGACTTTTCAAACTGTGATTTGATGATAGCAGCTGAAGTTGGTGTTTCATTTTCTCCTGAATGGAAATGAGAGGTTCGCTGCATTCCAACTCCCCAAAGAGTGAAAGAGCTGTTAATTGCCAGCCGAGCTCTATGCTTCTGCTAGGAATGGAGAATTTGGTCCACATTTTAAAGGGAACTGACCTCATTTGCAGCGCTTGGACTTTTACGCAGCTCAGAGCACAGTTATCAAGCAGATTGCGCACTTCCCTGAAATTTGCAAGGCGGGTTCAGCTTTAAAAAGTGCATGTGAGGATGTTGCTTTTAGGGAAAGTGTGTGCAACTAAAATCCATGGTTGTGTCCGCTGCTGTTCTGCTCATGCCATGAACTTCCATTTGCACAACAATGGAACATCCCTTTCACTTCCTCCAACCCACAGTCTCTTTTGCAACTTCAAAATGTGCTCAAGAGGTTGGGAGACCCTCCAAAGAAGGAAGAAGACGAAGGGAAGGTGGTTTGGTGCAAGTGGGATACAACCCTTGATTTTTTTCATGGTCTTTTTAAAACTGTTCTGCAGAAAATGGGATAGTAGCCAGCAATTTGCCAAATTTATTTATTCACTTTAACTGTTTGTGGTTTTATTGTGTTGTACTGCTGCGATCCACTGTGTGTGTGATGATATAGCAGTACACAAATACTTCTATATTAAAAAAATCAATATCCATTTAATTTCACAGCACATAACTATGTGGGTCCCCCTCCCACAACAGGCAGTGATAGTCACCAACTCGGTTGGCTTTAAAAGAGGAATAGACAAATTCATGGAGAGTGCCATGTGCTCAGGTCCTGCTTCCTGGTTTCTTATGGGCATTTGGTTGGCCACTGTGAATCATAGAATCATAGAATCATAGAGTTGGAAGAGACCACAAGGGCCATCGAGTCCAACCCCCTGCCAAGCAGGAAACACCATCAGAGCACTCCTGACATATGGTTGTCAAGCCTCTGCTTAAAGACCTCCAAAGTAGGAGACGCCACCACACTCCTTGGCAGCAAATTCCACTGTCGAACAGCTCTTACTGTCAGGAAGTTCTTCCTAATGTTTAGGTGGAATCTTCTTTCTTGTAGTTTGGATCCATTGCTCCATGTCCGCTTCTCTGGAGCAGCAGAAAACAACCTTTCTCCCTCCTCTATGTGACATCCTTTTATATATTTGAACATGGCTATCATATCACCCCTTAACCTCCTCTTCTCCAGGCTAAACATGCCCAGCTCCCTTAGCTGTTCCTCATAAGGCATCGTTTCCAGGCCTTTGACCATTTTGGTTGCCCTCCTCTGGACACGTTCCAGTTTGTCAGTGTCCTTCTTGAACTGTGGTGCCCAGAACTGGACACAGTACTCCAGGTGAGGTCTGACCAGAGCAGAATACAGTGGCACTATTACTTCCCTTGATCTAGATGCTATACTCCTATTGATGCAGCCCAGAATTGCATTGGCTTTTTTAGCTGCCGCGTCACACTGTTGGCTCATGTCAAGTTTGTGGTCAACCAAGGAAAATAGGATGCTGGACTCGATATGCCTTCAGCCTTGTCCAGCAGGCTATTCTTACATTCTTAGGTTCCTAGCCGGTTCTCAGTTGCTGGAAGCTACAGGGGGAGAGAGAGTTCTCTTGTGGTTGGCTCCTGACTTTGGGTTTCCCCCCAGGCATCTGGCCAGCTCCTGTGAGATGGCCTGATCCAGTAGGCAACTTCTTAGGTTCTTACAACCCAAGTTGTACGCTTTATGTTGGTTTCCCCATTTATATACCTGTTCAGTACTCACAATAAGAAAAAGTTGTCTGAAACCAGGTGTTAAGGACATTTTCTTTTCTCCGCCTCTCCTTCCGCCTGCCGATGATGAAGTCCTTGTTCTGGGATCTCTTTTCATGCTTGGTTGAGCCTCTCTCTTTTTCCGTCCCCCTTGACTTGGCATTTCAGTCCTGGAAAGAGCTCCAGCTGTGTACAAAACATCTTGAAGCAACAGCAGTCAATTCAACCTTCTTAGAACAGTAGATGCTAGTAACCATTTTTGACAGAATGGAGGTCTCGGTCGGATGTCAGGGGATTAGAAAGATATTCTCTGTCTTTAACTGTGCCTGGATGTAACATCCGGCAATGGAGAGAGGGAGAGAGGCGGAGAAAGAGAAGGAGAGGGAGAGAAGGAGACAGGTGAGCATGTTCCATATTTAAGATGACAAGAGCAATACAGCCATGGAAAAAAGTTCGAGGATTCTACTTCTTTTTTTTAAAGGGACGAGGAGGACTCTTTGTTGCTTGCTCATTCCTAAGAAGCACTTCTAAGGATTTTCTGCTGCAGCAGAAGAGTCTGAGCAAAGAATGGTGCAGAAAAACAAGACCTTGGAAGGATCAAGCGATTCTTTCTAGTTGAGGGACATGTCTGCACAGCAGCACCTGTGATATGGAAAAGAAGGAAGCATAAGAACATAAGAAGAACTTGCTGGATCAGGTCGACGACCCATCTAGTTGAGCATTCTGTTCTCACAATGGAAGTATCCTGTGCAACCAAAGCCTAGATGTGTTTACTCAGAAGCTGGGATGGGGTAGAAAGTTTATTTGGCTTGCTTTGTATTTAAAGGCCAACCAAGCAAATTGGCACATCCTGAAACAATACGTCATCCTTTGACCATTGCACTTCTCCAGGTTGTTCAACAATGTTGCCCAGCCAAGTGATGTGTACAAAATGCATATGTACATCATTGCAAGCAACATGCAAAGATGCATTATATTAGGGGGAATTAAAAGTCATGAAATTAAAAGACGCCTGCTTCTTGGTCTTGGGAGAAAAGCATTGACAAACCTAGACAGCATCTTAAAAAGCAGAGACATCACCTTGGTTTTCCCAGTAGTGATGTTGTAGTGCTGATCGCCGAAGAATTGATGCTTTTGAATTCTGGTGCTGGAGGAGACTCTTGAGAGTCCCATGGACTGCAAGAAGATCAAACCTATCCATTCTGAAGGAAATCAGCCCTGAGTGCTCACTCGAAGGACAGATCCTGAAGCTGAGGCTCCAATACTTTGGCCACCTCCTGAGAAGAGACGACTCCCTGGAAAAGACCCTGATGTTGGGAAAGATGGAGGGCACAAGGAGAAGGGGACGACAGAGGACGAGATGGCTGGACAGTGTTCTCGCAGCTACCAACATGAGTTTGACCAAGCTGCGGAAGGCAGTGGAAGACAGGAGTGCCTGGCGTGCTCTGGTCCATGGGGTCACGAAGAGTCAGACACGACTAAACAACAACAACAAATTAGGGAGAATTGCTTTGCCCGAATGAGTACATTGGGGAAGTTTCATACAAAGCTGTGTTGATTAGAAATTTACACCAAAATTGCAATGAGTTTCCATGAGGACTGTGAAACTGATAATCAATTGTGCTTTGCATTGCAAGCAGCTTTGAGGAAGCTCAAAGAGCACCCTGCATCCCACCAGATCAATGGCTGTTGCTCAGAGACAATACTGTGGGTGCTGAGGCTTGAGCCACACCAGCAACTAAAACCAATACCTATTGACCAGGTTGCTTGCTGCCATTTGTCTCATCTACAGCTTTTAACAATCAGCCAACATGTTCATTAATTCAGGTTATGTTCACTGCTCTTCCACTCCGTTGATCTTTACTGTTCAGCTACTGTCATCTGAGTCTGAATGCATTTTCTTCTTGCTGTTAGGATATGTGAATTGCAAAACAGGAAAGGAGCCATTGGGCCGTGGCCTTCTCTTTCTCTCTCTGTTTACGTTGCCAAGTGCAGTTGTGTTTGGAAGAAGAACAGCCCCAAAGCAAACAGCGGTAACTTATCTTAAGTACTTTGTGCATGCAAATGTTGTGTCCCTCTTAAACCACTGCTAGTTCTCTGGGTCATTAATGCTATGGAGATGAATTCTCCCTTTCCCGTGAATTTATGCTCCTGATATATTTCACCACCTGCTTCTCGCACCCTTAAATAGTTCTGCTTTCAGCCCCCTCTACTGTTTTAATCATGTTAATAATAATAATAATAATAATAATAATAATAATAATAATAATAATAATAATATCCCACCCTCCCCAGCCAAAGCCGGGCTCAGGGCAGCTAACAACAATAAAATAATACAACATTCTAAAATCATTTCATTATAAAATTAATTCAAATCAAATTGATGGCAACCATTGGGCTAGAGTTCTGTGAAGATTGCCAAAGGAGGGAGTCAGGCTGTGCCCTGGCCAAAGGCCTGGTGGAACAGCTCTGTCTTGCAGGCCCTGCAGAAAGATGTCAAGTCCCGCAGGGCCCTAGTCTCTTGTGACAGAGAGTTCCACCAGATCGGAGCCACAACCGAAAAAGCCCTGGCTCTAGCTGAGGCCAGCCTAACCTCCCTGTGGCCTGGGACCTTCAAGATGTTTTTGTTTGAAGACTGTAAGTTCCTCTGTGGGACATACCAGGAGAGGTGGTCTCGTAGGTACGAGGGTCCTAGGCCGTATAGGGCTTTAAAGGTTAAAACCAGCACCTTAAACCTGATCCTGTACTCCACCAGGAGCCAGTGCAGCTGGTATAGTTGTTATTTTAGTCCATTGATTGGAGAGGGAAAAAAGCAGAGCAACACTTTTCGCTACTTTAGCACTTGGAAACAGAGTTCAACACATCGGGTTGCACCAAAGTAAAGGGTGGATGGCACAATTGCCACTTTTCCTCATACAAATTCCCACCTACAAAGAGGACATGTCTGGTAAACAAACAAGATAAATGCTGAGGTTGATGTTGGTGATTTTTGTCAATTTCAGATTAGTTTCAGCACAGCTGTCCTTTGCCTAATGGAGGGGCAAGCTTTGAGGGGTCAGCAGGGCCACCTACCTGTCAGTCACCTGATGCTACATTGACCTTAGGTGACCCACTTTGCCTGCCTGGTTTGGAGTCAGACCAGTCAGGCAAAGGCACAGAGCTTTGCAATGATCCACTTGTACCATGCATATATTGTTAAGAGTTTGGGAGGCCAGTTTGGATGATGCCCTGAGTCCCCTCCAGTTCTTGCGATCCTGTATCTAAGGGGATAGAATATATGAGAGCAAGCTTGCCTACCCATTCCGTTTGTCTAGGCAATGGCTTTGGCAGGCTAGTAAGCACCATTATTAGCACAACTCCCAAGTCCTGCATGGAGTAACTGTGCCCCAGAAGGACCAGGTGTGCAGCCTGGGAGTCAGCGACGTCCCTTTACTGACAGAGAATGGGAATGCTGGCAGGCAGGGAGAAGAGATAAGTCTGGAATGCAGAACTGAGGAGGAGCTGGGCTGCAGCCATAACTTGATCTCTGAGCACAGAGATCAAAGAAGGGAGAGTCTGTGTGGAAAAATACAGCCTGTCAGCTCAAGAACTGACTCAGACTGGAGAGACCAGATACAGCCTCTCCAAAGACTCGTAGGCTCTCAAGACTTTGCGAGAGGTGTGAAAAGGAAAGAAAGTGGGGGTTTTCTTGTGGGGGGGGGGAAGGGGAAGAGCTCAGTCCTGGCAACTGCTGCCTTGGAGGACGACACTGAGTAGTTGAGCTCCATCATGATTTGTTTGAGAGACCAAGCCATTACACTGGGAGTCATTTTGGACTCACAGCTGCCCATGGAAGCGCAAGTTAATTCTGTATCCATGGTGGCTGTCTACCAGCTCCATCTGCTACACCAGCTGAGACCCTACCTGTCTGTGCATTGCCTTGCCAGAGTGGTGCATGCCCTGGTTATCTCCTGCTTGGATTACTGCTTTGCGCTCTACATGGGGCTACCTTTAAAGGTGACTTGGAAACTACAACTAATCCAGAATGCGGCAGCTAGACTGGTGACTGAGAGCCAGGACCATTTAACACTGGGGCTATTTAACACCGGGGCTATTTAACACCGGCCCTAAAGGATCTACATTGGCTCCCAGTACGTTTCCAAGCACAATTCAAAGTGTTGGTGTTGACCTTTAAAGCCCTAAATGGCCTTGGCCCTGTATACCTGAATGAGTGGCTCCCCATTATCATCCAGCCAAGACACTGCCATCCCTCTCCAAGGGCCTTCTGGTGGTTCCCTCACTGTGAGAAGTGAAGTTACAGGGAACCAGTGGTGGAGCTTCATGCTCTGGCACCAGGGGGGCGGAGAGCAGGTGGGGGCAGGGCTGGGACGGACACCTTGCTGGGATTGCGCTGCCGGGGGCGGTGCGCTCCCCCCGCACTCCTCTTCCTCCGCCAGTGCAGGAAACGAAGCAGAGGGCCTTCTCAGTACTGGAACACCTGTGGAACACCTTCCCATCAGATGCCAAGGAGATAAGTAACTATACAATCTTTAGGAGCAATCGATGGACATAGGACTACTGGGTGTTCATGAATTTCAACAGGTTTACTCTGAGTAGAACTTAGCTAGATCTAACCCAAGGTTGCTCTGTCCACTGCATACGTCCTTCAGATCTCCAAGGATGTCCAATAAGACAGCTTGTGGGGCCGTTTCATCAGCCTACAATACTCAACACTGGCTTTGTAAAGAGGAAGCTATGGACTCTTCTGTCTATACATTTGCATTCTATAGACTGGGGAGAAAAGAGGCAGCTTCTTAATGGAAGCCTATTCCTTTTTTCTTTTTCTTTTTTCTTTAAAAGAACACAGGAACCCTGATATAAATCATTAAGAATTTAATCTGCAACCTTGTCACTTCTGATTTTGCTGGCATATGTTGGCTATGCAAATGTTGCATAGCGATCCAGTTTCTCTGGGGATGCTCGTGGTCCCGTGGGAAGTGAATGAATAAAGTTAGACTAATCACATGGAAAGTAGGTACTTCTGCAAATTGAACCATGGCCTCTGGGGCTTCAAAATCAAGTGCATTTGTTGTTGGTAAATATTCATCGCCGCTTAAAAGGAGGTACCATCGTGGTAAGGATATAAATCAAAAAATCACAGCTACATCAGGCAACCTGAAGGGTAGTTGCTTTTCCGCCTATCCAGAAATGGCATTCTCAACCTGAGTGCCTTATGATCTCCTTAGGCTAGGGGTAGAGGATCCTCATCAGCCCAAGGGCCACATTTCCTTCTTGGCAACCTTCCAAGGGCCAGTGGTGGGCCTAGTTGGATGCATAGATGCTTAGCTTTGCACAGTAGGGTAGTTCCCATGCACACATCCTTCTCTGCTCTCCATCCAGGCCAGCAAGGTTCAAGGGCACATTCCAAGCCAGGCAAAAACATTCAAGGAGGGTACAAAGCAGGGCTGGTGAGGGTGTGGCCGGGGGAGGTGGGAATGCCTTAAGGAGAGTCCCAAGGGCCGATAGAGAGGCCAATTTGGCCCCTGGGGCCTAAGGTTTCCCAACCCCACTTCCGGTCATCGTTCGTGAAATTCTGTACACATTAAGGAGGCGAGCGGGTGGTGCTGTGGTCTAAACCACTGAGCCTCTTGGGCTTGCTGATTGGAAGGTCGGTGGTTCAAATCCCCACGATGGGAGGAGCTCCCATTGCTCTGTCCCAGCTCCTGCCAACCTAGCAGTTCGAAAGTACACTAGTGCAAGTAGATGAATAGGTACTGCTGCAGGGTGAAGGTAAACGGCATTTCCGTGAGCTCTGGTTTCAGTCACAGTGTTCTGTTGTGCCAGAAGCGGTTTAGTCCTGCTGACCACCTGACCCGGAAAGCTGTCTGTGGACAAACTCTGGCTCCCTCGGCCTGAAAGCGAGATGAGCGCTGCAACCCCATAGTTGCCTTTGACTGGACTTAACCGTCCAGGGGTCCTTTACTTTTACACATAAAGGCCATAATCCTGTGCACACTTATCCAGGAGCAAGTCCCATTGGACTCAAGAGTTATTTACTTCTGAATTGGCAGCACTTTTTGAATTCTGGAGTTGGAAGGGACACGTGATGTCTTTAAACCTGCCCTACGGTGCAGTGGAGGCTTAGAAGCATTCCCATTGCCCAAAGACTACGATCCCATCACCGAATCCAGACTGATGGGACAAAGTGTAGTGTGGGATAATGAGAGCAGTATGAAGTTGGCTAGCTCACTCTTATAACATCGTTCTGGGGACTCAAGAAAATACATGTGCGTGCCTGCCTAAAAGTGAAGTGTATCTCTGACTGTGATCTGGAAAACAAACACATCTGTGTTGCATGTATGGATGGGGGAAGAAATTTAACTCAGTTTAAAGGTGAGCCTATGTAAGCCACACTTTACAGAGCAATACACAAACTGATAATACAGCTATCCTTTAATGTTTGCACTTCTCTGAATTTTGCAACGCAGTTCTCCAGTCAAGTAACTTGTACAAAAATAGCCACGGACAAGGGTGAAGAATGCAGAAAAGTGGAACTAACACACCAAATGTGTACATCAGTAGAACTTCAAAATGCTAATGGTTGTTGTAAAATGCAAACTGATGTGGAAACGTGGACACCTGAACAGGAAAAACGAGAAACTGAGAGAAACTGAAATGGACAGATTTGCCCATCCTTAGCCAGTTAAACAACTAAGGACTTTGAGTTTCAGGAGGGCAGATTTCAGTTGGTCATTAGGAGAATCTTCTTGATGAAACCAAATCCCCAAGTGGTTGACGGGCACTCTCTAGCTGGAGGTCTTCAAGCAGAGAAGACCTCAAAGACAGCCCATCTGTCAGGAATGCTCTGTCTCTCTGGATTGAGCAAGCAATGGCACAGTGAGGTCATTTTACATTCTGGAATTAATGGTCTTTTATGTGTGTTTGTGGGTATATGCTCTTTGGATGGTAATATGAATTACTCCACTGACGTCAGAATGTGGTAAGCCAGCTCACCTCTGGAAACCAGTGTGGCATAGTGGTTCGAGTTTTGGGCCGGGACCCGGGAGATCAGAGTTCAAATCCCCACTTGGCCACAAAGCTCACTGGGTGACCTTGGGCTAGTCAGTGCCTCTCAACCTAACCTACCTCACGGGGTCGTTGTGGAGATTAAATGTGGGCGAGTGAACCATGAGTTTCTTGGAGAAAAAGATTGGATAGAAATGCAATGAGTCAGTCAGTAACTCAATGAACCTGAAAGCCAAAATGTTTTGACCCATAAATATGTTGTTTCACTGAAGGGACGTGGGTGGTGCTGTGGGTTAAACCACAGAGCCTAGGACTTGCCAGTAAGAAGGTCGGTGGTTTGAATCCCCATGACAGGGTGAGCTCCCGTTGCTCAGTCCCAGCTCCTGCCCACCTACCAGTTCGAAAGCACACCAGTGCAAGTAGATAAATAGGTACCGCTCTGGCGGGAAGGTAAACAGCGTTTCCATGTGCTGCTCTGGTTCGCCAGAAGCGGCTTAGTCATGCTGGCCCCATGACCCGGAAGCTGTACAGTGGCTCCCTCGGCCAATAAAGCGAGATGAGCGCTGCAACCCCAGAGTCGGCCACGACTGGACCTAATGGTCAGGGGTCCCTTTAACCTTTATTCATATACACACGAAACAGCAACCCAGATATTTTAAACTCTTCCAGGAAAATGTTTCAGCTTCTGCCTTCATTCTCGGATAAAAATAATGTTTCGAAGGTGGCAGCTAGGGAGCTTTGAGGATGGAATGCTCAGAACAGCATCATTTTTTCATCACAGCGGCTGATAAAGGCGGAATCTGAGCTGTAAGAATTTAAAATTTCTATTTGGTTAGTCACTGCAATAAATACTACCGCAATCCAGAACGAACTAGTCTGAAGGGCCGCTTGATGCCTTTCATTACTATCTGTCTATCTATCTATCATCAGACTCGCACGCTCACATGTGCATGTTAACAGCACTGAGCAGGGCAGGACGTGATAAAAGGCAGGGCTGGGGATGTTAGCGAAGCCGGAGTAGCTGCATGAACCTTGAAATGCTATTTTTGAAAATCTAAATGTTTGTCACTCTGGTGAGGGCATCATGCCACTTAATGTCACCCAGGCAGCTCCAAAAGGCTGCAACAGGCAAATCCTCTGTAGTTTCTTCATTAAAGTAGTCAAGCTTTAATATCCAGTGAGTCTCTTGACAAGCCGTCGGTAGCGGCGCCTGATCTCCCCGGAAAATATCTCACGAATGAGATTGAATCTGTCACTCACAATTGCCCTGTTTATGTGCGGCTTCCACCCCCCACCCCCCCAGTTGAAAAGCATGCCTGTCACAGGCTGGCATCCGGGAGCAGGGGAAGTAGGTGAGGAGAGACACCAAGAGACTGAAAGGGCACGAATTGTAGGTGGGCTCCGGTCTTGCTGTGCATTTCAGGATTTGGAAAGGTGATACTCTCCACCCCAACCTGCCACTGCTGATTATCTCAAGGGGGGCAGTGCACTCTCACTCTTGATGTTTGAAGCGGAGTCCCACCATCCGTTGGCCACAACCCATAGCTGTCCTGTAGCTTCTTGAGAGGGACGCGGGTGGCGCTGTGGTCTAAACCACTGAGCCTCTTGGGCCTCGGTCCAGTATATCTGAAGGAGCATCTCCACCCCCATCATTCTACCTGGACACTGAGGTCCGGCGCTGAGGGCCTTCTGGCAGTTCCCTTGCTATGAGAAGCTAAGTTACAGGGAACCAGACACAGGGCCTTCTCGGTAGTGGCGCCCTCCCTGTAGAACGCCCTTCCATTAGATGTCAAAGAGAACAACAACTACCAGACTTTTAGAAGACATCTGAAGGCAGCCCTGTTTAGGGAAGCTTTTAAAGTTTGATGTATTACGGTATTTTAATATTTTGTTAGAAGCCACCCAGATGGGCGGGGTATAAATAACAAAATTATTATTGTTGTTGTTATTGACGATCAGAAGGTTCAAATCCCCGAGACACGGTGAGCTCCCATTTCTCTGTCCCAGCTCCTGCCAACCTAGCAGTTCGAAACACGCCAAAAAGTGCAAGTAGATAAATAGGTACCACTCCAATGGGAAGGTAAATGGCGTTTCCATGCTCTGCTCTGGTTTCGGTGTTCTGTTGCAACAGAAGCGGTGTAGTCATGCTGGCCACATGTCCTGGAAAAACTGTGCGGACAAACACCAGCTCCCTTGGCCTGTAAAGCCACATGGGCGCCACAACCCCAGAATCATCTGCGACTGGACTTAACTGCCAGGGTCCTTTACCTTTACTTTTTAGCTTCTTGAGAAATACTGCTGTCTGATGCGTTTCCCCTCAAACCAGCTTCCCTCTGCTTTGAAAACCTGAGGCGAGCTGCAATTCCCAGAGTAGTTTAAAAATCAGCTCCCAGGGAACTCTGGCAATTGTACCTCCCTGAGGAGTATAGGGGTCTCCTAACAGCTCTCTGCACCCTTGGTAAATTGCAGTGAGCCGATGGTAGCTCAGTTGGCAGAGCACGAAGCTCTTGATCTCAAGGTTGTGGGTTCAAGCTCCATGTTGGGCGAAAGATTCCTGCTTTGCAGGGGGGTTGGACTAGATGACCCCTGAGTTCCCTTCCAAGTCTATGATTCTATGATACTACACTTCCCATAGTTCCCATGAAACAGAGACACAATTTCCAAAATGGTTTGACAATAAATCCCTCTTCCCAAGGAACTCTGGCAACCGCAGCTCTCAGAGGGGAGTAGCGTTCTCCTAATAAACTGAAGCCCTAATAAACTATGCTTCCCATGATTCTTTGCGGGAAGACTTGGCTGCTTAAAATGGTACGATACTGCTTTAAATGTACAGTGTGGATGAAACCTGAGGGAAAGCAAAACTGACATATTTGCCCAAGGAATACCACCAATTCATGGAGGGTAGGGTTGTCTGGAGAATTCTAATGAAAACAGGAACAGAAATTGCTGGTGTTTAATAGTTTGTCCTGTGTTCAGAACAGAAATCATCCCAGCGAATACAATTGGTGTTTGTTCACTGTGCTTTCTTTCATTCATCTAAACGACACACAACACCAGGCATAGGCAAACTCGGCCCTGCAGATGTTTTGGGACTACAACTCCCACCATCCCTAGCTAACAGGACCAGTGGTCAAGGATGATGGGAATTGTAGTCCCAAAACATCCGGAGGGCCAAGTTTGCCTATGCATGCACAACACTATGCCATTGATTATGGTCTGCCCCCACCATTTGCATTGCATTGCAAGACTAGCAACATACTTTTTGTGAGAAGCCAAACTGCAGCAGAAAAGAAACAGTGCTGTGTGTCACAAACGTGGGGCGAAATATAAATCAAAGCTTTCTTCAGAGGCACTGAGCCAAGGAGGGCGCCACAGGGCGTCACAACTATGACATAGTGCATGCGCAGAATGGAAGGTGAGAGGTGGAAGGAAGCGTCAAATTTTGGCCTTGCATGGGGTGTCGCTGAAATTTTAAAGACCAAAGTTTGCCTCTGCCTTCTTACATCCCTAACAGAAGTGGTGACAAGGGGGGGGGGGCAGAGCTCACACTCTCTCCCTGCTCTGGTATCCTGTTTAAAGGTAAAGGTAAAGGGCCCCCTGACCATTAGGTCCAGTCGTGACCGACTCTGGGGTTGCGGCGCTCATCTCGCTTTATTGGCCAAGGGAGCCAGCGTACAGCTTCCGGGTTATGTGGCCAGCATGACTAAGCCGCTTCTGGCAAACCAGAGCAGCGCATAGAAACGCCGTTTACCTTCCCGCCGGAGCGGTACCTATTTATCTACTTGCACTTGGACGTGCTTTCGAACTGCTAGGTTGGCAGGAGCAGGGACATAGCAACGGGAGCTCACTCCATTGCAGGGATTCGAACCGCCGACCTTCTGATTGGCAAGTCCTAGGCTCTGTGGTTTAACCCACAGCGCCACCCGCATCCCCCGGTATCCTGTTTACTCTCGAGTATAATGCCTGAATAGGGCTGCTGTGCAATGCAAATTCCCATGTTAAATCATACTTTGTTTTCAATTCAGGTCAGAACTAAGTAACTCTCGAGAAGAGAAAAGGAACACTTCCTCCCTCCCTCTCCGCATTATCATTGCCACAAGTGAAAACTTGCTGCCGTTTGATAGATGCCAGCACCATAGCACGTTGCAAAAAAATATGGAGGTGTTAATTAGGTATTTGCTCTCTGGACATGGCTTCCGGAGAAATATGCAAACAGGCAAGAAGAGCTAGCCTGCAGTTTTGCGGTCCGCAAATCAAACATAGCTCATCAAGACGTGACCTATTCAAATGGCAAATAAAGCAGTGAGGAAAGATCATCACTGCAGCTGGGTACGTGTAAACGCTGCAAAAATTGTCAATGCTTTTTAAAGGCAAACAGCCCATTACAGAAGACAAATGTTGTAAAGCATTAGCGCTGCCAAAGTAATGTGGGAACATCTTTCCCCCAAACTGAGAGCCCGGCATGTTGGCATTTGATTGCTTTTTGGGGGGCCAATTAGATGATGCAAATTCAAATAAACTGCCTCTGTTTAACAATGGGGCAGTTTCTCTCTTCCATCAAAGCAGCAAAAGTTTTTCAAAGGCTAAATGCTAAAATATGAACATAAGAACAAAGGCCCATTTCGCCCAGAGACCAACCAGATGCCTGCGGAAAGCCCACAAACAGAGTAAAAGGCCAGGAATGTACTTTTTCACACAGCAAGCAAGGAAACCTCTGTGTGTGTGTGTGTGTGTGTGTGTGTG
The DNA here is from genome assembly GCF_964188305.1 of Podarcis bocagei. NCBI lineage: Eukaryota > Metazoa > Chordata > Lepidosauria > Squamata > Lacertidae > Podarcis > Podarcis bocagei. Next base: position 12,331,706 of record NC_138139.1, read on the forward strand.
CGCGCGCGCGCGCTTATTTCGCTATTCAGTATTTCAAAGCCAGACAGTGTGTGATGTAATGGTTAGAGCAGAACAGAGCTTTCCAAACTTTCCATGTTGGTGACACACTTTTTAGACATGCTTTAGCTGAGATTCCTGCTTGTCAGGGGGTTGGACTAGATGGCCCCTGTGTTCCTTCCAACTCTAAGATTCTATGATTTCGAGACAGAGTAATTCAGTTTTCCATCATTTCACGACACAGTAATTCAGTTTTGCTAGGAAACCGGAGATTAAACTAACCCCTTTCCAGCACTGGAAGGGGCATGGGGAGCATTTGCGTGACACACCTACACACTGCAGCAAACACACTAAGGTGTTGCAACAGACAGTTTGGAAAGCTGTGGGTTAGAGTGTCAGATGAGGACCTGGGAGGTGTGGGTTCAAAGCCCCACTCAGTCATGAAGCTCACTGGTTGACCTTGGAGAGCCAGTGTGGTGTAGTGGTTAAGAGCGGTAGTCTCGTAATCTGGTGAACCGGGTTCGCTTCCCCGCTCCTCCACATGCAGCTGCTGGGTGACCTTGGGCTAGTCACACTTCTCTGAAGTCTCTCAGCCCCACTCACCTCACAGAGTGTTTGTTGTGGGGGAGGAAGGGAAAGGAGAATGTTAGCCGCTTTGAGACTCCTTCGGGTAGGGATAAAGCCGGATATCAAATCCAAACTCCTCCTCCTCCTCCTCCTCCTCCTTCTTCTTCTGCCAGTCACCAGTGGCAGACAGTGGCGTAGCGTGGGGGGTGCAGGGGGGGGCCGGCCGCACCGGGCGCAACATCTGGGGGTTAGGGGGCGCAAATCCACGGGTTAGGGGGCGCAAATTACTTGCCTTGCCCCGGGTGCTGACAACCCACGCTACGCCACTGGTGGCAGACCTTGGGGTCTCAAATTTCAGGGATGCCCTGTGCAAAGCCAAAATTCCATGCCCCCCACCTCTCACCTTCCATTTTACATCAAAATTGTGGCACCCCAAGGCTACACACGCAGAGCGACAAAAGCCATCGTGCTCCCCTAAATTCACCTCTGCAGTCACTGCCTCTCATCCTAACCTACTTCACCGGGCTGTTGTGGGGATTACATGATGCAGGTGGGGCTGTGGTCTAAACCACTGAGCCTCTTGGGCTTGCCGATCAGAAGGTCGGCAGTTCGAATCCCCACAATGGAGTGAGCTCCCATTGCTCTGCCCCAGCTCCTGCCAACCTAGCAATTTGTTGTTGTTTTTTTTAAAAAAATAGTTTTTATTACATTTTTTCCAGATACAGTATAGAACAAACAAAGAAAGAAAAGAAGAAAAGAAAAGGAAGAGAGAGAAAAAGAAAGAAAACCAACCATTTCAACAACTTATTTCAACTTTCCAACGGACTTCCCCGCGTCTCCCGCACAGAGCAATCTTGACAATAAATTTATCAGCAAATTATAACCTTGTTTCATGTGTTGCTTTGTACCTTCAATTGCAATTTAAGTTTAAATCCCTTATTATCCGTTTACTCTATAAGCAAACATATTATCCTTTTTGACCATTTAAACATTGATTCTTTCATTAATATTATCTAATTCCATATATATTCCACTCTCGTTGCTGGGGCTAACATTCAAATTCATGCGAAATCCTATAGTTCATATAACTTATAAAATTTTTGCAGATAGTCCTTAAATTTTTTCCAGTCCTCCTCCATTGCTTCTTCTCCCAAGTCTCGGATCCTGACAGTCATCTCAGCCAACTCCATGTAGTCCATCAATTGCGTCTGCCACTCTTCCAGTGTGGGCAAATCTTGAGTCTTCCAATATTTAGCGATAAGAATTCTTGCTGCTGTAGTAGCATACATAAAAAACGTTCTGTCCTTCTTTAACACCTTTTGGCCGACAATGCCCAAGAGGAAGGCCTCCGGTTTCTTAGGAAAGGTGTACTTAAACACCTTTTTTAACTCATTGTAGATCATTTCCCAGAAGGCCTTCACTTTTGGACAAGTCCACCAAAGGTGAAAGAATGTCCCTTCAGCCTCCTTGCACTTCCAACATTTATTGTCAGACAAATGGTATATCTTAGCAAGCTTGACTGGGGTCATGTACCACCTGTATATCATTTTCATAATGTTTTCTTTCAAGGCATTACATGCTGTAAATTTCATACCGGTGGTCCATAACCTTTCCCAGTCTTCAAACATAATATTGTACCCAATGTCTTGAGCCCATTTTATCATGGCTGATTTAACTGTCTCATCCTGGGTGTTCCATTTAAGCAGCAAGTTATACATTCTCGATAATACCTTGGTCTTTGGTTCTAACAGCTCTGTCTCAAGTTTCGATTTTTCCACCTGGAATCCTGTTTTTTTGTCCAACTTAAAAACCTCATTAATTTGGGCATAATGAAACCAATCTTGCACCTTATCCTTTAATTTTTCAAAGCTCTGCAACCTCCAATTGTCTCCAATGTTTTCTATTATTTCCCAATATTTCGGCCAGCCGGCCTCCATATTAGGTTTTTTCCGAGCCTTGGCCTCTATTGGTGATAGCCACCTCGGGGTCTTACTTTCAAGTAAGTCTTTGTATTTTTTCCAGACCATAAATATTGCTTTTCTGACAATATGGCTTTTGAACATTCCGTGTGTTTTTGCCTTGTCATACCACAAATACGCATGCCAACCTAACGAATTGTTAAAGCCTTCCAGATCTAGGACATCAGTGTTTTCTAGCAAAATCCAATCTTTCATCCAGCAGAAGGTTGCAGCTTCGTAGTATAACCTTAAGTCTGGCAGGGCAAACCCCCCTCTTTCTTTTGCATCAGTTAATATTTTAAACTTTATTCGGGGCTTTTTGCCCTGCCAAACAAACTTCGAAATATCCTTCTGCCACTTTCCAAAACATTCCACTCTGTCCACGATCTGCAAGGCCTGGAACAAAAACAACATTTTTGGCAAAACGTTCATCTTTATAGCTGCTATTTGGCCTAACAAGGATAATTTCAATCTTGACCAAATTTCTAGGTCTTTTTTAACTTCTGACCAACATTTCTCATAGTTGTCTTTAAATAAATTCAAATTTTTGGAAGACAAGTTAACCCCCAGGTATTTCACTTTTTTAACAACATTTAAGTCTGTTTCCTTCTGAAACCCATCTGTTTCAGAAGATGTCAAATTCTTTCCTAATACCTTAGTTTTTTGTTTGTTCAACTTAAATCCCGCCACCCGACCAAATACTTGAATCAATTCTAAAACTCTTTTGGTACTAGATTCTGGCTCCTGTAATGTTAAAACCAAGTCATCTGCAAAAGCTTTCAGTTTATATTGTTTCGCTCCGACCCGTATTCCTTGTACCTGCCGGTCCTTCCTAATCATATTCAGCAACACCTCCAGGACCGAGATAAATAATAAAGGGGATAGGGGGCACCCCTGTCGTGTTCCTTTTTCAATATGGAACTCTTCTGTCACCACATCGTTCACTATCAACTTAGCTTTTTGTTCTGAATAGATTGCTTCTATTCCATTTTCAAACCCCCGTCCCACTCCCATCCCTTCCAAGTTTTTCTTCATGAACTTCCAAGAAATGTTATCAAAGGCCTTCTCTGCATCAATGAATATTAACACTGCTTTGGTGTTAATATTTGTTTGCAAAAGTTCCAAAATATCAATAATGTTCCTGGTATTGTCAAACAAATGCCTGCCTGGAAGAAAGCCTGCTTGGTCCTTATGAATTACTTCATTTAGTACTTTTTTAAATCTATTTGCCAAAATGTGTGCAAATATTTTGTAATCCACATTTAGGAGTGAGATGGGACGGTAGTTCTTAAGTTGAGTCTTTTCAGTTTCCACTTTGGGTATCAGTGTGATGAATGCTTCTTTCCACGTTTCTGGTGCCCTCCCTCCCCCCATAATCTGGTTGCAAACCTCCATTAATGGTTGTATCAGATAGTCTTTTAGCGTCCTATAATACTTGGAGGTAAGTCCATCAGGGCCTGGAGATTTGCCTAGCTGCATGTTCTGAATGGCATCCTCAATTTCCTGTTGTGTTATTTTATGATTCAAGATTGATCTCTTCTCCTGAGATAGTTCTGGTAAGCCATTATCTTTCAAAAATTGATCTATCTCAATCACTTCCTCAGGCCCTTGGGTATATAATTTTTTGAAGTATTTCTGGAAACACTTTCTAATTTCTCCCGGTTTCTGAATGTTTTTCCCTTCGACTTCTAGGTTGGTAACATAATTTAATTTTTGTCTCTTTTTCAACTGCCAAGCTAGCAGTTTCCCACATTTGTTCGCCGATTCAAAGGATCTTTGTTTCATTTGTTTAATTTTCCATTCCACTTCTTGGTTTATCAGTTTCATATATTGTGACTGGTGGAATTTAATTTCTCTTAAAGTCTCTTTTGATTTTGGATTCAATCTTAACTTTTTCTCTCCATCTCTTATCTTCTCTAGTATCTTATCTTTTCTTCCATTCCAGAGTTTTTTCTTGATCGTATTCTGTTGTATCAGAAACCCTCTCATTACAGCTTTACTTGCGTCCCAGATTGTTCTTTTTTCCACCGAGGTGTTCAAGTTGATTTCAAAATAGTCCTTTAAAGCTTTTTGGGCCTTCTTTACAATCTCTTGGTCTCTTAACAGATTGTCATTCATTTTCTATCTGAAGGAACCGGCTGGGGTGAGTCTCACTTCCATTTTCAAAGCGTTATGGTCGGAGCAGGTCTTTGGGCAGATTTCCACTCTTGTAGTCTTAGGTGCCAGCCCTCTAGTTGTCCAAATTTGGTCGATTCTTGTCCATGACAGGTGGGCCTCAGAGAAAAAAGTTCCTTCTTTACCTAAGGGGTTTCTCGTCCTCCATATATCAATCAAGTCCATATTGTCAGTTAGTTCAAAGAAAGTTTTTGGTAGTCTGCCATCCTTGGTTAAATTCTGGTTCTGTGACTTATCCATATAAGTAGAGACCACCCCATTCATATCTCCCATCATAATGATGTTAAAGTAATCCAGATAGTCCAGTAATGTCTCATGTAGCTTCTTATAAAATTCTGATTTCCCCTCATTTGGTGCATAAATTCCTAATATCAAAACTTTTTCTCCTTGAGTTTGTATTTCAATTGCCAGGATTCTTCCTTGTTCATCTTTAAACAAAAATTTCGGTGATCGGTTCTCCTTTGCGTAGATCACCACGCCTCTCTTTTTAACTCTGTCCGATGAGATAAATTCTTGGCCTAGTCTTTTGTTGATTAACACTTTCCTATGGAGCCTAGTCACATGAGTTTCTTGCAAACAAATTATATCCAAATGTTCTTTTTTCAAAATATGGAAGATCCTTTTGCGTTTTTCCGGGGAATTTGCGCCATTAATGTTCCAACTATACAGCTGCAGAGACATCCTGTATCAATCTGTTGTTGCTCTTTATGGGGTGTCCTCTTTTTTATCCAAATCCGAGGGAGAGGGTGTTGGTTCTATTCCAGGCTGTGGTAGAGGCCAAGGGACTGCTATTCCCTTCTGCAAATCCTCTCCGTGGTCGTGCAGGAACTTCTGGTTGTCCTCTTTTGTTTTGATTCTAACCTTCTTTCCTTTGTAGTTGAATGATAAGCCTTGTGGGAACTCCCACCTGTAGGGTATCCCGTTGCTTCTCAAAAGTCTTGCTAGGTCAGTATATATAGATCTGAGATCCAATAGTTGTTTTGGTATATCCTTGTAAATCTCCGCTTTTCTGTCCTGGATCTCAAGTGATTTATTAAAATGAAGGTCAAGTATTTTGTCTCTCTCCTGTTTAGTCCTCAGTATGATCAGACAGTCTCTGGGCCTGTCCTTCTTTACTACTCTTCCCAGTCTAAACGCAGTTGTTATTTTAAAGTCTTTGTCTTCCTCTATACCCCAGAACCTAGAAAATTCCGCTGTCAAATAGCCGGTCAGATCTTCTTTCTCAAGCTCTGGGATAGAGCGTAATCTTAAATTATTTTCCCGATTTCTCAATTCCACCATAGACAGGTAGGCCTGCTGGTCACTAATGTGCTTATGTAGTGGCCTTACCTCTCCTTTCAGTTCATCCACTTTCTGATTCGCTTGATCAGCTTTTTCATTTGCTGCCTCAGCCAATTTCCGATTCTCAGCAGTGGCGTCTTTTAAATTCCCAATTACTTGTGAATGTTGTGCCACTTGTTCAGATAATTTTGTGATAGAGGATGTGGCTAAGTCAATTTTTGCTGTTTGGTCATCAACCTTCTTATTTAGAATCGCGAATTGTTGTAGCATTTCATTTAGAAGGGTATCTGATCCCCCAGCAGCCATATCCTCTGTTGTTGGCTGTTCAGCTCCCTTTAATAGAGCTGTTGTTGGAAGTTCGACTCCCTTTAATACAGCAGGGACTGACGATCTGCGAGACTGAGAAGTCAAAGTTGTTTGCACAAGTTGGCCTTTCCCTGCTTTCGCTTTTGCAGATCTTGTTTTCGGAGGGCCACTCATTCCACACCTGTCTCTGAGTGAAGGTCCAATTGTCAAATGTTCCATGAGAAAGACAGTCTCAATGTAGATAACAAAACAGCAGAGAGTCAAAACAAAGTTAGTTCCCAGGAGTTTGTAAATCCCAAACTCCACTAGAGGGAGTATTGTCACAGTTCATGAAAGAAGGAGAAAGATTTAGTCGCCATTAAAATTCCTGCAACTAAATAACTTAGCAATAGTCCTTAAAATTTTTCCACTTGCGGAGCCCTTCCAAAGTTGCCACAAAAGTCACATCCAAAGGTGCAAGATACAGTTACTTGATTGTATCTTCCAGCAATGCCTCTATGTATCTGTTTCAGCTTTATATATTGTATCCGCAAAGACAGCTCTTTTCCCTTCTGCCAGCCCGAGGTTGGGTTTTAAAGTTTATAGAGTCCGCAAAAGGAGAAGGTCCCCAATTCACATCAACACAATAACATAGAGAAAAAGGAAAAACTTGCCTTTCTTTTCAATTGCCAGTTCTGCCAGACGCATGATACTTCCGATTTTATAGTCCCTTTCCACTGCTCCCAGCTTGTCGGTTCCTTTGCCTTTGATCTGTAAGCCTTGCCAGAAGACGGACCTCCTTTTTTTCGTCTCCCGCTTTCAGCCAAATTCACAATTTGTAGTTCCAAGTAGAGTAATTCTTACTCACGAGTAGATAATTTAGAGTCCAAATTTTAAGGAAGAAAGGTCAGCGCTCATCAGCAGCAGCCGCGCGGCTTCGCTCCCGCAGAAAGAGCGATGAACTCACAGCACCGCTTCCCCTCCGCGCTTCCGGAGCCCCTTACGGGGTCCCTTCTTCGTTTTGGGGGTCGCTCCAGGTGCCCGCCGAGTCCCACGGCCACGAGCTCACTCTGCCCGTGGTTTTTCTTAGTGGATCGTTGCTGTGCCGTAGCGAACGATCCTTTCCTGCGGAGCCCCTCTTCAGAGACTGAAGAGGACCGCCATTGCTTGTTTCGCGCCGCCTCCGGAAGTCTGCCAACCTAGCAATTTGAAAGCACGCCAGTGTAAGTAGATAAATAGGTACCACTGTGGTGGGAAGGTAAATGGTGGTTCTGGGTGCTCTGGCTTCCGTCACGGTGTTCTGTTGCGCCAGAAGCGGTTTAGACCTGGAAAGCTGTCTGCAGGCAAATGCCGGCTCCCTCGGCCTGAAAGCGAAATGAGCACCGCAACCCCAGAGTCGCCTTTGACTGGACTTAACCGTCCAGGGGTCCTTCACCTTTGCTTTTTACCTTACACGAAGAGGGGGGGGAGAAACATGCACATCACCTTGAGTTCCTTGAAGAAAAAGATGGGATAGAAGTACGATGATGATGTGACACTGAGTTCCAGCTCCGAGGGCCTTCTGGCAGTTCCCTCACTGCAAGAAGTGAGGTTACAGGGAACCAGGCAGAGGGCCTTCTCGGTGGTGGCACCCACCCTGTGGAATGCCCTCTCATCAGATGTCAAGGAAATAAACAGCTATTTGATGTTTAGAAGACCTCTGAAGGCAGCCCTGTTTAGGGAGGTTTTTAATGACTGGTGTTTTAATGTGTTCTTAATATCCTGTTGGAAGCCGCCCAGAGTGGCTGGGGAGATCCAGCCAGATGGGCGGGGTATGAATTATTTTATTATTATTATTATTATTATTATTATTATTATTATTATTATTATTATTATCATTATCATCATCATCATCATCATCATCATCATCATCTCCAGGTTGATAGACTTAATTCTGCATTGCAAAGGTAGGTATGACACAGAATGCTGCGCCTGCTATTGTGGGGATAAATTTGCTGCCCACACCCTTACCTGAGAACCTCAAGGGGTTTCTCACTGGTGCATGAGCTAGGCTTTTTCTTTCTTTTTTATTATATTTCTTTCATTTTTTAATATATCACTTTCAACAGTCATTCAACATAGGTTACATCTTATACAGTTTTTCTGGACTTCCATCAACCACATCTGAAAATTTCCCATTTCCCCCACTTAATTTCACTATTGCTTTTAATTATCTTATCTATTGACTCTCTCAACATAGCCTAGGCTTTTTCAGATAGCTCCACCCCCAGTTCTTCCTCCTCCTCAACGTCACCCCTGTCCCCGACTTTACAGTGTGGGCCTTGTTAATCTCCATACCTTTTGGAACTATAAGATAACTTGAGAAGCGCATATGCAGTGCCCAAACGCTGCCTCTCTCTGTCTGCTCTTCATTATTTTTAAAAAGCAGTCCCATCTGCCTACAAACAGTGAACAATCGTGTAGCTTTCTTGCTGCTGCACATGCTGGGGGGGGGCAGGGGGAAGTCCCTCTGGGAGTGATGGGTCCTTATGATGTGCTGTTATTTTCTGGTGGAAATACACTTTTTTTTTCCTTTTTCTTTTTAAAGTGCTGTTAGAATTTGTTTAAAAATGTACAATTCCCCCCTGAGGTATCAATGGCACATCACCAAGATCCATCGCTCCCAGAGGGGTGTGCTTTGTTTTCAACACATATTTCAACAGGAATCCCATGTGCTAGCCAGCTGCTTGTGGGTGGCTGTAATTATTTTTTAAAGGGAAAGAAAAAGCAGCAAAGAGATCAGAGGCAATAAGCACACTTTCAACAACAACAACAACAACAACAACAACAACAACAACAACAACAATAATAATAATAATAATTTATTATTTATACCCCGCCCATCTGGCTGGGTTTCCCCAGCCACTCTGGGCGGCTTCCAAAAGAATATTAAAATATTAAAATACTGTGATACATCAAACATTAAAAGCTTCCCTAAAAGCTTCCCTTAGGCATTTGGGATATGTTCAGGGGCTAGGATGCCAACAATTCCATCCATGTTGCCAAATGTTCCGCTAAGGCCAGGCTAGGGAAGTTATTTTATGGATTCGAATGCTGTGCATGCCAGTCCTCTTTATTGAGCATAATATATTCCCTGGAAATTGTTCGTTAGGCGAGTGTTCATATAATGAGTCTGTGATTTCCATTGATTCCTATGGGAACGTTTCTAATCGGTGATTTGTCTGATCCCTTTCCCTGCTCCCTCCATGGTTTCTTCCTGAAATGGCTGCAGCCAACCAGGAAAAGAAGGACAGTGGAAAAACTGATTTTTCTTGTGTCTCCTGCTCTCTGATTTGTCTGGTCTGTCTCTCTCCCTGCATGATTTCTGCCTAAAAATGACTGTGGTCCTCCAGCAAAGCACAAACGACTCAGAAATTAAGGAGTGGTAAAGCTTTGGTTGTTCAGATATCTGAATTTGCAGTGTGTGTAGCAAAGTTTGGGCATAATACTTTATGTTTGGATAACTAAATTTTGGCAAAACGAGTGGGCAGATAGTGAGATTGTGTGTAACTGCACTTATGGCTGGGGACTGCCAGCTTATTAATGCAAAGTGAACACAAACAGAGCAAGGCACATATGCAGCTGACAATGTGGGGATACAGGGCATAGCCCGTAAATGGCTGTGCTCTTTTATCTCTGGTCTGGGACAGAGGGTGGCACTAGGGAGGGAGAGGTCGTTGCGCCACTCTTGGTGTGTGGAGCGCCGCAGGGCACAATCCTCTCCCCGATGCTTTTTAACATATTTATGCGCCCCCTTGCCCAGATTGTCCGGAGCTTTGGGCTGGGCTGTCACCAATATGCTGATGACACTCAGCTCTATCTGCTGATGGATGGCCACACCGACTCGGCCCCGAACACACTGACCAGATGCTTGGAAGCTGTGGCTGGATATTTTCGTGGGAGCCGATTGAAACTAAATCCTTCGAAGACAGAGGTCCTATGGCTGGGTCAGGATGGTATGGGGATGAGGGACCAATTCCCTTCTCTTGCAGGGGCCCAATTAGTGCTATTGCCTTCTGTTAAGAGTTTGGGTGTAATCCCTGACACCTCCCTTTCCATGGAGGCGGCAGGTTACAGCAACAGCCAAGGCGACATTTTTCCACCTTCGCCGCATCAAGCAGTTGGTCCCTTATCTTTCCTGCCCCGACCTGGCCACAGTGATCCATGCGACGGTCACCTCCAGGCTTGACTACTGTAATTCGCTCTACGCAGGGCTTGAAGCTGTCCCAGAAACTCCAGCGGGTGCAGAATGCTGCAGTGAGGCTCTTCATGGGGTCTCTGCCATGGGAGCACATTCACCCAGTGCTTTTCCAGCTGCACTGGCTCCTGGTGGAGTACAGGGTCAGATTTAAGGTGCTGGTTTTGACTTTAAAGCCCTTCACGGCCTAGGACCCTCGTACCTATGGGACTGCCTCTCCTGGTATGCCCCACGGAGGATCTTAAGGTCCATAAATAGGTCACCCTAGAGGTCCCGGGCCCTAAGGAAATTAGATTAGCCTCAACCAGAGCCAGGACCTTTTCAACACTGGCTCCGGTCTGGTGGAACGCTCTGCCTCATGAGACCAGAGCCCTGCGGGATCTGATTTCTTTCCACAGGGCCTGTAAGACAGAGTTGCTCCACCTGGCCTTTGGCTTAGAATCAATTTGATTCCCTCCCCCTCTTTCTTTTTTCCTTTCTCCTCCTGTGAAGAGGCTGCATCTTAATGTTTTAATGTTGTATTTTAATCTTGTTTTTAAGTTGTATTTTAATCAACTTGTTTTTATTATTGGTTGCTAGCTGCCCTGAGCCCGGTCTTGGCTGGGGAGGGCGGGGTATAAGTAAAATTTATTATTATTATTATTATTATTATTATTATTATTATTATTATTATTAGAGTTTAAAAAGCATATTGCTACATAGCTAGGCACAACTAAAAGAAATACATTGGGGTGGGGTCATAGTTTGTAGCCCTTTGGTTGCTGTTAGGGAAACCCAGTATCAGATTTACCCAGGCGAGTGCCAAATGTCAACCCAGCTCCCAGCATCGCTGCCACCATTTCTATGTGTTCTTGCCATACTGGGAGGTTGGTTTTCCATTAGTCCTAGGAAGCTCACTGCGGCTCCCATCACACAAGGGCCTGAAGCCTCTTTCAGAGCTACAGCTGAATTATCAGGAGCTGCCATGACAACATTAAGCTCATTCTCCTTTCAGCCTGCCATTTTTTTAATCTGGATGTAGCCATGCTGTGAAATTGTATGATCGCGAGTAATGTGGCTTGAACACACCTTGAAAGGGAAAAATAAAATACAGAAAGGCAATGAATACTTTTAATGATGACGGAAAGGTTAATAAGGAAGGCTTTCCCCCTGCAACTGTGGTGAGGGGAAAAAGGAGGCATCTCAGTGTGGGTTTCAGTCTTCAGTGTATAGTTCCTCCTTTAGCTATACTTCAGTTGGCACAGTTACTTCTATGTTACATTTTTATATTCGCATACGTTTCTATATATGTGGGCAAACTCTGGAATGAGACAGCAGCAACACCATTCAATTGTATATTTCACCATTTTTTCCTGGGCAAACTGGAGGGCTTGATAGTGCATCTAGAATGTGCCCTGCCCTTTAAAAAAAATTCTGTGCATCCCTCGGGAGCTATGAACCAATCCAGGGTCTCTGTAGGGGAGCCGGTTTGTGGCGCTGAGATAATTAATAAGTAATTCATCAAATCCTACCAGTTTGATTTGCCCTGCTCAAATGAACTAACCTTAATGAATGAGGGAGTTGCTTGTGGCATGTTGGGTAAAAGAGGTGATCATCCCTAACAACTTCTTAAACTCGAGAAAAAGCAACTGCTAGGACCTATTTTTGTAACCCCCCCCCAAGTTTCTCCACCATTACTTTGCATCCCTTTTTTGGCTGGTGAGGAAACAAAAGAGAAAACTGCCTCTATCTCCCACTGTCATGCCTCACGTCACAGAAATGCAGCAGCGTCTAGCAAAGGAGCAAACATATTATTATTATTTTCAGTGTACAGAATGCGTTGTGCAGTAACTGCAGGTGTATCCCTGGGATGAAGTTATCCGTGACAGGAATAGAAAGCAACAGAATGCTGGTACAGTGGTACCTCGGGTTACATACGCTTCAGGTTACAAACGCTTCAGGTTACAGACTCCGCTAACCCAGAAATAGTGCTTCAGGTTAAGAACTTTGCTTCAGGATAAGAACAGAAATCGGGCTCCGGCGGCGTGGCAGCAGCAGGAGGCCCCGTTAGCTAAAGTGGTGCTTCAGGTTAAGAACAGTTTCAGGTTACGTACGGACCTCCGGAACGAATTAAGTACTTAACCCGAGGTACCACTGTATTTTGAGCATGTTGGGAAAGGGTTTTGACTCCTGAGAGCAAAAATGTGTGAACCGCTCTTACAAGACGGGAAGCCACTGGAAGCTGGATTGAACCTCTGAATTACCAGTTGCATAGAATCATACTGAGCATATATCTGTTGACAGTCTTTCTTCTTCTTCTTCTTCTTCTTCTTCTTCTTCTTCTTCTTCTTCTTCTTCTTCTTCTTCTTCTTCTTCTTCTTCTTCTTCTTCTTCTTTTCTCTCCCTCTCCCTCTCTCTCTGGCAAATGGCATTGATGATTACTTCTGAAGTTTTCATCTGTTGAATGGATGCAATGCCTTATTACAGGTGCTAAAAGTTACCTTGTCAGCAATCTGCTCACTTTATTGCATCCATAGGGCACTCATATAATTCCAACATGTCCCATGACCAAAATGCTAAGGGAAAGGCAGAAGGTGACATCATAATGTATCCCTCAGCTTCAGTGGAAATATTTATCGATCAGAAAGGAGTGGAGCCTGGGTAATTTTGATATAAACCCCAAACTACAGATCCTGGTGAAAGTTTCATTGAGGCTATTTCAGCTTAGGTTTGAGGAGAGGGACTTCAGATCATAAAGTTGGACGGCACCATGGAAGTCACTGAGTCCAACTACTGACTCGGTTCCAGATTCTTGAACTATACCACCCTTGGCAGATATTGATGGATGGATCTGTCTATTTCAGTTATCTCAGTTTCTATTCTTCCAGTCTTAAATTCAGTTCTTCACGTTTCTACAGCAATTTGTGATTTTTTAAATAAAAAAATCCTCATGAAAATTCATCATTAGTGAAAATTTCTCCTAATAAATGCATTTTTTAAAAATGCAGTTTTGATTGAGAGACGTTTTCTGCCAGTTTCCTCCAATATAATCTATTCCACCTGCTAATATATTTTATGCACACTTTCCCTTAAGATGGGGATTTTTATAAACATTGGTTGGAGAAACGCATCGCAAAATTCGGAGAAGTTCAAATTTTAAGGGATGGCTGTGTTTCAGCTCTTGCATTGTTTCAAAAAGTGCCAGTTGGTAGGTTCTCTTTTAAAGAAGTTAAACCATTGGTCCATCTGCCTCAATGTTGTCTACACTGACTGGCAGAAGCTCTTCAGGATGTTTCTGGAGATGCTGGGGATTGAACCTGCGTACAAAGCAGATGCTATACCACTGAGCTAGAAGATTGGATTTGTGATTTTTAGCCGTCATATTGTACTTCTGTTTCATGTTCCACTTGTGATCAACCAAGAAAAAATTAGCCTCTTTGATATTACAGAGATGTTGTCACTGGCTTGCCCATTCTGATCCTTCAACTTCATGTCAGTGGCAATTATAATTAGCCCAGGGTGTTTTGTTCATGTGTGGAAGACAATGAGCCTGCTATTATTGGCAGGGTCTGGGCGAGGCTGTCAGATCATTTGTTATATTATACAGTAATTGTTAGTTTATTGATATTTCTAGGAGGAAATGGAAGAAGAAAAGTGGGGGTTTTATTTGATGTGCAACCAGTCTCACTGTGTGTGTGTCAAAGCACATTGCAGAAATTAAGATTCCTCCTTTCAAAGGTTTTTTTTTAAAGAAACACCACATTCAAGTATAGGTAGGGAACTAGTGGTCATGCACATGTTGTACTCCAGATCCCATCATCCCCAGCCAGTGTGGTCCACAGTCAGGGACGATGGGAGTGGTAGTCCAGCAACATTTGGAGGGTCACAGTTTCCCCAGCCCTGCAGTAGCACTTACAAAGCTTCTCACCTCTGGTTGGGATTTAGAAGAATCTGTCAATTCCAGTTCTCTGTTTTACTGTCTTAAATTAAGTTCTCCACATTTCCACAGCAATCTGCTGCATGCAGATCATGAGAATTCACCAGCCTTTTAGTGCAAATTTAACCTCATATGCAACCATTTCATTTGCAAGCAATTTCTCCATATACAATGCATTCTTCTGTCTTCTTTTCACCAGCATATTTATTGTTATGCACACGTTCCCCATATGTCCTAATGGTCACCTGAAAGCTATCCTTCCGTTCCACCTCCACTGTTGGATACCTCTGAGTACCAGTTGTTGTGAGCTGCAGGTGAGAGAGCAATGTTCTCTGGTTCTGTTTGGGGGACATCTGGTAGGCAGCTGTGAGAACAAGATGCTGGACTAGATGGGGCCTTTGACTTGATCCAGTGGGCTTACTCTTATGCTTTTATGTTCTTAAGCATGATGCTCACCAATCTGCTTCACAGGGCTGAAAACAGGTGCCTGATGTCGTCTTCATTTTCTTTCCTCTTTCTCCTTTCAATCCATCCTACAGGGCCTTGTGCACTGGAAATGTTTCTGGGGAGTTCTTTAGGGCACACATTGTTACGATATTGAAGCAATGCAGCCGCGAGCTACTGCTAGCTTGAAAGCAAAACATAATTGGAATGTTGGGACTGTCTGTGGGAAACAGAGGGACAGTCAATTCACAGTGCAGAGGGCACCAGAATTAGCTCAGAGTGAAATATGAGCTGTACAGGAAGTACAGGAGGAGTTTGTCTCTCGGCGGTTGGAGTTTGAAGAGAGCAGTCGTGTTTTCTGTAACGCTGCAAAGACAGAAATAAAGGCATGTAAATACGTTTCTGTCTATCTCTTTCCCCTGCCTGGGGGGGGGCAGGAAAGAGTGGTGTGTTCTTCTCAAGCTGAGAAGGATCGCCTATCACGACCTCTGCCTGGATCTTGCCGGGAAAGCAGACAGGGAGGTCAACAGGAGACCAAGCCGGGTGCCTGGGAGAGTTGCCAGTTTCTCCTGATAAAGGCTTGATTTCCGACACACATTCAGTCCGTACAAGGCAGTAAGTAGACCTGCTAGGCCTCACAGTCAGTCCACATGAGCTCCAGGACCCATAGGAAATGCTAGAACATGAAATGATCAGTAGACGTGGGCAAGATGTTCTCCTTGGAAGTCAATCCACCATTGCTGATCATGGAGGGGAAAGTATTGTTGTGCTTCAGGGTCCTGATTCGGAGCTTTTCATGGCCATCTGGTTTTTCCACTGTGAGAACAGGATAATAGACTGGATGAGTCTTGATCTGGTCCAAGAGAGCTGATTGCCCATGGAGGTTGATTATTGTCTTCCAAAGCAACTACTCTATTCCAAACTTCAACATGGAAAGTGTAATGCTGGTGGTCAACAAAAGAGGTTTAAAGGCTCTCTCAAGGCAAATCTAAACAAAAATAGTATAAACACCAACAACTGGGAAACACCGGCCTGTGAGTGCTCCAACTGGAGAAGAAAAAGAGTTTGGATTTGATATTCCGCTTTATCACTACCCTAAGGAATCTTAAGGGACGCGGGTGGCGCTGTGGGTAAAACCTCAGCGCCTCGGACCTGCTGATCGCATGGTCGGTGGTTCGAATCCCCGTGGCGGGGTGCGCTCCCGTCGTTCGGTCCCAGCGCCTGCCAACCTAGCAGTTCGAAAGCACCCCCGGGTGCAAGTAGATAAATAGGGACCGCTTACCAGCGGGAAGGTAAACGGCGTTCCGTGTGCTGCGCTGGCTCGCCAGATGCAGCTTGTCACGCTGGCCACGTGACCCAGAAGTGTCTGCGGAGAGCGCTGGCTCCCGGCCTGTAGAGTGAGATGAGTGCACAACCCTAGAGTCTGTCAAGACTGGCCCGTACGGGCAGGGGTACCTTTACCTTTTAAGGAATCTCAAAGCGGCTAACAATCTCCTTTCCTCCTCCACAACAAACACTCTGTGAGGTGAGTGAGGCTGAGAGACTTCAGAGAAGTGTGACTAGCCCAAGGTCACCCAGTAGCTGCATGTGGAGAAGTGGGGACGCGAACCCAGTTCACCAGATTATGAGGTCCATCGCTCCTAACCACTACACCACACTGGCTCTCTGGAGAACAGCCTTTACCAAAGGTGTCATGGCCTTTGAAGACCCTCAAACTCAGGACAAAAGGGAGAAACATACTAAGAGGAAAGCACACTTTGCAAACCCTAACTGTGATCAACTCCCACCTGGAAACCTACATCCCCACTGTGGAAGGACGCTTGGATCCAGAATTGTCCACCACAGTCACTTATGGACTCACTGTTAAAACTGTGTTCATGGAAGACTATCTTACTCGGCTATGAGCGATCGCCAAAGAAGAAAGTCTATTAGGCCAAATAAGGCACTGCCCCACCAACCATGGCCTGCACTCAGCTAGCTATAACTGATCTTTACTGATCATTGAGAGGAGAGTGTTGTTGCACTCAAGTTCTTCTTGTGTGTTTCCCACTGGCATCTGGTGGACCACTGTGAGAACAGGATGCTGGATGAGATGTGCTACCGGCCTGATCCAGCAGTACACATTTGTTCTTAACTGAAGTCCCTTAGATCTAATCCTGCCCACTGGAGCCTTTTCCCTTTTCTGTGTAACAGATATTTGAGGGATGCTATCAAGTGGGGCTTCAACCATGCCCCACTGGGCTTATTTGAAGCAACATTTGCATTCCCTAATATTAAGTTTTCCATCTGAATTCCAGGAAATCTTATATTCAGGTCACTGTTAGGTCCTTTTTGGAATGACTGAAACAATATGAAGCAACCAAACTTTAAACACTTTCTTTTTCGTTCTTTTTCTTTTGGTGAAGTAACAGAGCCCACATGTGATGTCCTAATTTCTATTTAAATGCTAATTGGACTACGTCTTCATGATATAGCGAGGCACTATAAAATAAATATTGGGGGTATGGATGCTGCTTATGAAAATGCATAAATTGTCACTGAGGATTATTACATGCAGGATCCTTTATTCTCTGTATATTTGTTTATCCAATTCATTAGAAATCTGTGTCCTTCATTAATTCAATGATTTTTTAAAGGCTAGGTAAAGGTCGTATTAATCATAAAATGACATAGGTGTGATAATCTCTCCTGTATACAGCAGAGTTCCCCCCACTTAGAAAGTCTCACCCACCCTTACAGGAAATGCAAATGTATGCCATTATGCTTGTTTGTCAATAGATGCAGAAGCTTAGTCTATGCTTGTGTCTTAAGATTTAGTATAATTTTGCATTGCTGCCTCTCCTAACCCCATTTCTTTAACACGGCAGAGAACGAATTGGCACACCAGTCAGTTGGGGGGGGGGGGAATTTCCCAGTCTAACTGCAGTAAAAGTATAGCATTGCCTCTAATGCTAGTCATATTCAGAGGAAGCCTATTGGAATTAATGAGATGTTGTTTCTCAGCTAGGAGAACCAGGAAGAACTAGCCGGGTCAGGCTTCATTTGAGGGCAAGGAGCTGGAATCTTGAGGAAGATTAGGGACCTCCTATGCTTACGAGTTGCAACATAGTCGTGGTTTTCACAAAAACAGCACCCTTTTTCTTTTCTGAATAACGAAACTGAGCAACCTGGAGAAAAATGTGTAGCCTGAGAGTGGAAAAGAGTTTGTGAATCTTTTGCTTTGATAGGCAGGTCTATTTTTTAATCAGAGTGTGTTGTTTTCTGAGGCCACTCCAATCACAGTGATTTGAGGGAGGGTTGTTGAAACAAATAAATAGCTGTTCTGCATGTGGTCATCATTCCCTGAGTTTTAGCTATGAGAGCAGGGCGTAAGCAGACGAATTAAATTATTGTAGTGGTCTTCCTTTTGCGGATTTTTTGTAGGCACAGCTCTAGGCTTTAAAGTGCAGGTTTTTGTTTGTGTGTGTCCAACACTTTCTCTGGGAAAGCCAGTGTTTTACTGCTGAATTGGAGCAAACGGCAATCAAATTTTCCATGGATTTCTGCTCCAATTAGCAGTCAAACAATTTGAAATCATAGTGTTTTCTCTCTCCCATTTCTGTTTAGCAAAGGGTTCTCTCAGGAAGAGAGGTGCAGTGAGAACAAACTGTGATTCTCCCCCACTTTTTATAAAGAAGTTCTTTTGAAAAAGCAACCTAGCACAATAGCCCCGGGAACTATTTGAACTTTAGTAGGTTTTTTACCCAGGGGTGCAGCTCCCTTGTCTCCCTAACTTTCAAACTCATTGTCTACAAAAAAGAAAACAAATTAAGAGAGGAAACAACAGATTTCTGTTTTCCCTTCCCAAAATGGTGAAGTCTGTTCTTGCAGGAAAACTGCTACACCTATCTTTCTGACATTTGGCAGACTTGCAGAATCGATCAACCCCCACATTTGATCTGCCTGAAATTTGAAAAGCTTAATCTTCTCTTGAAGGCACCTTTGCCTGCAAATTTCATTCACTTGTGTGAAAACAATAGACTCTCCATTATAGTCAATGGGAGTTAAACAGAGCTTTGGATTTAGTAGAACAGGTTTGGACCCAAATAATGAATTGAATTTGAGTGACACAGAGCGGATCTGAAACAGATTGGGCTGCTTCCAAACACTACAGATATAAGGAAAATCTTGTGGTTGCTGCACAACCTTAACAAATACTCTCTTAGTTCCATATCCAGGTCAAAAGCCAGACTGGAATGACCCACAAAACCAACACCATCCAGATGTCCCCATAGCTGCAGCATGACCTATCTCCTCTTTTGCTCTTTCCAGGCAAAAGCCTTCTTCCATTACCAAGGCTATTTCCACAGTATGCATTAGATCAACCTCAGGAGCCTGACAGCAAATGGATTTCCCAGTTTCGAAAGTGGCTTTCAGCTCCGCAATGACTTGCTAATTCTGTATTGGGTAAGAAATTTTGTATTTGCAGGGGCGGAAATTGTTTTTGATTTTCCCCTCTCCTTACTCTACTCATAAATCAAAATTGGCTGAGGGACTTTGCTCAGTCTTAAGGTCAAAAGGGGAATAATTCAGAAAGTTTGCAAGGGAGCAGACGGGAGCTATAATGGAAAAACTGCTGCGAAGCCCATAGATATGGTTGAAAATATATTGCCATTTTGGAGCTTGATGTCTTACAAGAGGCAATGCAACACAAATAGTAGCATCGCCTATAGGTAATACTGTAGGTTTGGAGAAGACTTGGGGTAGAGGTGGAGCAGCTTGAACGGTGGGTCCTGGATAGGGGTAGAAGCATTTCCAGGGGAGATCTGGTGATCCTTTTCCAGCCACATCTCCTCCTGGACAACCTTCTGGGACCACATGCTAGCGGTGGTCCAGCCAAGAAACTGTAGAGTAACAGTTTTGGGTTTTTACATCACACAGGTTTGAGGCTGAACTGGAAATATCAGTAGGTCTCCATTGCAAGGAGGGGGCGATGCTGATGGAGCCTCCTTGCACGTGAAAACAGCCTCTATTTGAAGGGCTGCCTGGTCCAAGCCCAGTTTAAAGAGAAAACAGAGCAGGTGTCTTGATGCTGGCCACCAGCAGTGGCCATCTGCATAACAGACAGAGCAGGAACACTGGTCTCTTGGACATTTCCACTGACTATGGTGAGATGTACTGTATAGTATAGGGATCAGTGCTATTTTTCTTGAAAAAGTGGTACCAGAACTCAACAACAACAACAACAACAACAATAATTTATTATTTATACCCCGCCCATCTGGCTGGGCTTCCCCAGCCACTCTGGACAGCTTCCAAAAAAAATATTAATATACTGTAATACATCAAACATTAAAAGTTTCCCTACATTGCTGCCTTCAGATGTCTTCTAAAAGTCTGGTAGTTGTTGTTCTCTTTGACATCTGGTGGGAAGGCATTCCACAGGGAAGGCACCACTACCGAGAAGGCCCTCTGCCTGGTTTCCTGTAACTTGGCTTCTCGCAGTGAGGGAACCGCCAGAAGGCCCTCGGTGCTGGACCTCAGTGTCTGGGTAGAACGATGGGGGTGGAGACGCTCCTTCAGGTCTACTGGGCAGAGGCCGTTTAGGGCTTTAAAGGTCAGCACCAACACTTTGAATTGTGCTTGGAAACGTACTGGGAGCCAATGTAGGTCTTTCAAGACCGGTGTTATATGGTCTCGGCGGCTGCTCCCAGTCACCAGTCTAGCTGCCACATTCTGGATTAGTTGTAGTTTCCGGGTCACCTTCAAAGGTAGCCCCACATAGAGCGCATTGCAGCAGTCCAAGTGGGAGATAACCAGAGCATGCACCACTCTAGCGAGACAGTCCATGGGCAGGTAGGGTCTCAGCCTACGTACCAGATGGAGCTGGTAAACAGCTGCCCTGGACACAGATTTGACCTGCGCCTCCATGGACAGCTGTGAGTCCAAGATGACTCCCAGGCTGTGCACCTGGTCCTTCAGGGGCACAGTTACCCCATTCAGTTCTCTTACAATGGCAGTGGTGCCCACCTGAGAGATGCCGTAACCGAGTTCTGGTGAGTTCTGGCTGAAAGGAAGCCCTGATCGTGATTATGTCTGATTTTAAATCTCTGTGTGTATATTAGCACATGTAAATCTGTCCTCTTTTGCCCTTCTTTTTGCTGTGGGGTGGTTGGTGAATAAGTAGCAATTCTACAAACCCTTCCTGACTTGTGAGATATGATGTTTTTTGTTGGGTTGCTACTATTCAAGTCGCAGAATCACTTCTCAGAAGGGGAAGCTTCTGCAGACTATGGAGAGTGTTATCCCAGCATTGTGAAAACCTGGGTCTTGCTATTGATATAAATAGGACTTTCCCCCCCAGTTCCGGCACCTCTCAGGTGGGCACCATTGCCATTATAATAATAAATAATAATATAAAATTTTATTTATACCCCACCCTCCCCAGCCAAGACCAGGCTCAGGGCAGTTAACACCCGATATAAAAACAAATTGATTGAAATACAACTTAAAAAGAAGATTAAAATACAACATCAAAACATTAAAATACAGCCTCATTTCAATGGAAACTCAAATCAAAAACTTTTTGGGGGATGAAAACATCAAGTCTTCACCAAGGCTAACTTATAAGGGAACTGTTCCGCACCATTTTTTCTAGAAAAAATAGCACTGGATATAAATATTATGAATAAATTAAGTGAGCCCACTTTGCCATGTGACTAGATCTGGTTCAGTCCTCGGCATCTCCAGGTAGAGTTGGGAGCGATTCCTGCCTAGAACCCTGGAGAGTTGCTGCCAGCCAGAGCAGACAGTGCTAAGTTAGATGGGCCAATGGTTTGACTCCGTGTCAACTGGCTTCCAGTGTTCGCACAACTTGGGAATCCTCAGGCTGCGTCATTCCCTGCACCAGCCAATTGGCTGGCAGCAGGGGCGGGGCTAAAGGGGGTCATTTAAGGTCGGGGCAGCCCGAGATCGCCCCTTTCTTTCTCTCATCCCGCTGCGGTTTCCCACCCACCCACCCTCTAGGTTTTCCCTCGGACTTTGCTGTGGACCTCGGTTGGTCGCCGCAAGGGGTCTAGTAGGTGTTTTTCCACTTGGCTAATTGGCATTGTTTTGGAAGCCATTTGGTTTTTTTGCCTACCTCGTAGCAAAACGTCACAACACCTTTGGTTTGGGTGATTTGGCATTGGTAGGGGTATGCAGATGAGTCGGGGGGGGAGGAGCGCCATCACCTCCCCCAAATGCTTAGGGGTAGTCCAATAAAGGACTCCGGGGGGTGTTGCCTCGTCCGAAACCTATGGAGGCTAGGGCCTAAAGCGCGCTCCCGAGCGGTGACCCCTCAGGGAGTGCCTAGGGATGTGCATCTCAGAGGCTCCCCCTGGTGTTAACCCTTTCCGGTTCTATCCCGGATAGTCTGATAGTACCAATGCCTAAAGCCAATACCGCTCTTACCTGTAACCAATAAAGTTGTGGCCATTTTTCGCCCATTAACCTAAATTCTGGTGTCCAGTGTCTTTATTTATTCCAACTGGGGTGGGGGGTGGGAATTGCCACGCAAGTAAGTTTCACTATGTTTAATGAGGGTTATTGCTGGTTACATGGGCATAGGATTGCAGCCCTAGACACTTCTCCATTTTACAGCGAAATGATGGGAGTTAAGAACAAGCTGTCTCCCCCCTATCCCCACGCTCATCTCATCTCCATAAGTGCCCAAGATGTCCCTTTTACAACCAGGCAGGTGAATGTCAGATCTTTAATGCAACACGTAAGTGACAGTGGCTGCGGCTAAATTACAACGACCCCTCTTGAAAGGCACAACGTGCTTTCTTTTTTTTATTACGGCTACTGCAGAGTTTAAGATGATCTTTTAAAAAGCAGGTAACACTCGTGGCAAACCTCCTCCCCCAACCGCCCAAAAAGCTCTCCGCTTAAACTGTTTTTGTGTTTAATGTCATCATGCCCGAAGGACTGGTAAATGTTAACATTAATATGGGATGGCATGCTAGATAAATAAAATTTATGAATGTCATGATGGCTACTTGGAGAAATGGCTTTGGAGAGGATTAGAAACTGATGCGGAGGGCACGTTAATCAGGAGCTACCGATCGCAAGAGCCAGGAACTTAATCTCCACATTCAGGAATGCCAGCTGTTGGAGGCAAATGGCAAGGGATTGGCAGGAAGAGCATAAGAAGAGTCCTTGATGGATCGTGCCA
Source organism: Podarcis bocagei (assembly GCF_964188305.1). Taxonomy (NCBI): domain Eukaryota; kingdom Metazoa; phylum Chordata; class Lepidosauria; order Squamata; family Lacertidae; genus Podarcis; species Podarcis bocagei. The sequence continues at coordinate 12,354,760 of NC_138139.1, forward strand.
AAGAACCATCTAGTCCGGCATACTGTTCTCACTGTGGCCAACCAGATGCCTGTATGTGAAGCCTGCAAACAGGACCTAAGCCCAGGTGCACTCTCCTTACTTGCAAATCCCATGGCTTGGGAACCTCTGTCTTGCTGGATTCCAGGCACCATTCAGGGACTGATTAGATGAGGAATCATAGAATCATAGAATCATAGAGTTGGAAGAGACCACAAGGGCCATCGAGTCCAACCCCCTGCCAAGCAGGAAACACCATCAGAGCACTCCTGACATATGGTTGTCAAGCCTCTGCTTAAAGACCTCCAAAGGAGGAGAGTCCACCACACTCCTTGGCAGCAAATTCCACTGTCAAACAGCTCTTACTGTCAGGAAGTTCTTCCTAATGTTTAGGTGGAATCTTCTTTCTTGTAGTTTGGCTCCATTGCTCCGTGTCCGCTTCTCTGGAGCAGCAGAAAACAACCTTTCTCCCTCCTCTATGTGACATCCTTTTATATATTTGAACATGGCTATCATATCACTCCTTAACCTCCTCTTCTCCAGGCTAAACATGCCCAGCTCCCTTAGCCGTTCCTCATAAGGCATCGTTTCCAGGCCTTTGACCATTTTGGTTGCCCTCCTCTGGACACGTTCCAGTTTGTCAGTGTCCTTCTTGAACTGTGGTGCCCAGAACTGGACACAGTACTCCAGGTGAGGTCTGACCAGACTGAATAGATGAGGAGGAGGAGTAGAAGCCGGCTGACTCCCAGGGAAAGAACTGTGATGGCCTGGGACTCGGGCTCGGACTCGGAGCCAGAGGAGTCTCAGTCCGCACCGGATCCTTTGCCTCAGGCATCATCTGAACCAAGTCTGCGGCCTGATTCTGAAGAGGCCCAGTCTGCACAGGTTCCACTGCAACAAACACCAGCTGGGCCAAGTCAGGGGCCTGAGCCTGTCCTGGCTCCAGATGCGGGGATTACCTCGTTGCCTCCAGCCGGGCCATCACTTACAGCTGCTCCGCTACCGGTTGGGTCAGGAGAGGCTGAGGCGGCCTCTGGGTCTAGTAACCCATTGACATCTCCTGAGCTGCAGAGACTGAGGTCTGAGAGAAGGAGAGACCTGAGTACTCGCAGGAGGAGTGCTCATCTTTGGGTGAGACAGGGAGGTGAGTCACCGAGGGAATCAGGACCGGCCGTTACCCCGACAGAGATAAAAGGCTGCTGGACCCTGCCCCAGGTTGCGGGAGCAACGTTGCTGTTTGCCAGAACCTGCCTGTGATCCTGTGCCGGACCTCGCCTGGTTTCCTGGTGCAGAATGCCGCGGCGAGACTCCTTATGGGGTCTTCGCTGCGAGATCACATTCATCCGGTACTATACCAGCTGCACTGGCTCCCGGTGGAGTACAGGATCAGGTTTAAGGTGCTGGTTTTAACCTTTAAAGCCCTATACGGCCTAGGACCCTCGTACCTACGGGACCGCCTCTCCTGGTATGCCCCACAGAGGAACCTATGGTCTGCAAATAAAAACATCCTGAAGGTCCCAGGCCTCAGAGAGGTTAGGCTGGCCTCAACTAGAGCCAGGGCTTTCTCGGCTGCGGTTCCAATCTGGTGGAACGCTCTGTCACAAGAGACTAGGGCTCTGCGGGACCTGACATCTTTCCGCAAGGCCTGCAAGACAGAGTTGTTCCACCAGGCCTTTGGTCAGGGCCCAGCCTGACTCCCTCCTCTGGCAACCTGCACAGAACTTTGCTTAACGGTTGCCATTAATTTGATTTTAATTAATTGTTATAATGAAATGTTTTAGAATGTTAGATTATTTGATTGTTTGATTATTTGATTGTTGTTAGCCACCCTGAGCCCGGCTTTGGCTGGGGAGGGCGGGATATAAATAAAATTTGTTGTTGTTGTTGTTGTTGTTGTTATTATTATTATTATTATTATTATTATTATTATTATTATTATTATTATTATTCCTGCCTAGGCCCTGTTGGACTGACTCCTCATGGAGCCCTTGGATTCGGGACCGGACCTGGACCGTGTTACTCGGGTTACCCTCGGGCCCACCACAAGAACAGAGGATAGGATTTGGATCCTGTTCCCTGGTGGTGGGAAATTGGCCACTCCCCAGAGGAGGGGAAGAACTGGGAAGTACTGGGGGCTGGGAGCTTGAGGGATAGGAAGCAGGCAGGTCCCCCATCACAGAGCAAGGACAGGAACCAGGCTTGGCAGTTCTACCATTACACAGAATTAAATTTCAAACATCCATAATTTAAATACAAGATAAAACAATACTGTTGAAATATAAACACCCATAATTTAAATATGCAAATAAAGCAACCTCATTAAAACAACACAGCAGGGGAGTCAGGTTGAGAGAGCAAGGGAATGCCTGTGTAAACAGGTGAATCTTCAAACATTGCGAATATTCAGCACCCTTCGGGGGATGGAGGAATCTGTCAGTTCCAGTTTCTCTCAGCTTTCATTTTTTTCCAGTCTTGTTCAATTTACCCCATTTCCACACCAGTTTGTGAAGATAAAAAAATCAAGTGCACATGAATTTTTCTTTACTAATTTCCATGTGTGTTGCTCCTAATGTTTTTGTACACAATTTTGCAAAATATACTTTTTTGGAAGCACTTTTCCCTAATAGAATGCATTTTTTGTATGTTACTCTCACCAATGTATGCATTTTTATGGACCATTTCCTGTAATATGTGCATTTTTGCACACATTTTGAGGTTGAAGAGCCATATCACAAAATTCAGAAAGGTGCAAATCTTGAAAGGTAGCTGTTTTTCAGTTTGTGTATTGGTTTAGTCACTGGAAATTAGGTAGGTTCCCATAAAAGGGCAAACATAATGAATTCTGTTCCCTGGCCATTCCCAGCACCTTTACTTGAACTCTAATTTTCATGACTAAGGACATAAGAACAGGAGAGAAGATCTACAGAGGACTAAGTAGGTAGGGGGAGGTTTGCTCCCTCCTTGTGTTGCTTGGTCTGTTCTTCTGGTTAGCAAGAGTGTGTCTGTCTTTTTGCTGCATCATTTTGTTTGACCTTTATGATATCTGCCTGCAGTTAAAAGAGTCTGTGCTGATAGCAGTGTGTGGGGTACTGCTTGACTGCTGGCTGAGTGAATTCATTCTACGTTCTAAATCTTATACAGTGGTACCTCGGGTTACATACGCTTCAGGTTACACACTCCGCTAACCCAGAAATAGTGCTTCAGGTTAAGAACAGTTTCAGGTTAAGTACAGACCTCTGGAACGAATTAAGTACTTAACCCGAGGTAAAAGGTAAAGGAAAAGGTACCCCTGCCCGAAGGCCAGTCGTGTCCGACTCTAGGGTTGTGCGCCCATCTCACTCTATAGGCTGGGGGCCAGTGCTGTCCGGAGACACTTCTGGGTCACGTGGCCAGCGTGACGAAGCACACGGAAACGCCGTTTACCTTCCTGCTAGAAAGCGGTCCCTATTTATCTATTTGCACTTTATGGGTGCTTTCTAACTGCTAGGTGGGCAGGAGCTGGGACCGAAAGACAGGAGCTCACCCCGCCGCGGGGATTCGAACCGTCAACCATGCGATCGGCAAGCCCTAGGCACTGAGGTTTTACCCACAGCGCCACCCGCGTCCCACTGTACCCGTGGGTACAGAGGTACCACTGTATTAATAATCCAAAAATTGAGAGAGCTATGTACAAGATCTACTACAGAAGACACAAACAAAAAACTCAGTGATACAGTCTTTAAATGTTCTTTTAGTCAGGCTCCTGTAGATATCAGCAAAGGTAAGTTGGATCAAACAGTGTCAGTGATGTTACGCTCAAGGGTTAAATATCAACGAGGATAAGTTTGTCGGTGATGTTACGCACAAGAGTTAGACAGGGTGCCAGCGTTTGTCACCTGTTTCGCCCATGAAGAGTCTCGGGCTTCTTCAGTAAATTCCCCCTCACAGTTTGGATTATTAATATAAGATTTAGAACGTAGAATGGTTTTTTAGTGTGTTGTGTGCCGCTTCTGTGCTGCTCACTTTATACTGGTCTACTACCAGAATTGGTTCATTTCTTCAGGCTGAGTGAATTCAGCTGGGGTATGGTGAAGTCCAAGGTCTGCCTTGCTATAACAGCAGATCAGTCCATAATAAGACCATGCCCATTCATGACTTGATTGTGGATGAACAGGGTGATCTGGCTTGCATTACTGAGACTTGGAAGAGTGAGTGAGCCTGACCATACTCAGCTGTGCCCACCTGGGCACACCACCAGGCTAGACTGGGGGTGGGGTCAAGTGGGTATTGTTCTTGTCCATAAAAGCACCATCTCCTTGACCAGAAAACCTCTTGATCTTTTGTTGGCCCAGAGAGACAGATTGGGGATTCTGCTGGTCTACTCACCACCCTGCTGCCTGGCAGCATCCTTGGGCTGCCCAAGATAGTCTCTGGGGGACTTCGATATCCATACAGAGACTGCCGTCAGGCCAGATTGAGACTTTATGACAACTAAGGGTCTCTCTCAAATGGCCATTGATCTGACACATCATGCAGGGCAGACCCTTGATGTAGTCTTTGTCCCAAGTGATGTGAGGGATGGACCAAGGATGGCGAGGGGAATACAATGCAATCTTTTGTCATGGTTGGACCATTATCAGGCTAGGTTTGGACTGATGGTGACAATTCCCCACTGTAAGGGTAGTGGGCCTGTTTGGATGGCCTTCCCATGGAGACTAATGGAAACTGATGGAGAAAGCTGGCAATCTGTGGAACAGCAAGCAATAGTCAGTTGACACAATCACTTCTGAGCATCCTCTCTGATGTTGTGGGGCCCAAGCAGCACCTTGATATTCTGGGCACCTCTGGGCTGTGAAGCAAGCTGGATGTCAGGGACGTGGCTGAATCAAATGCCTGGGAAGAGTCTGACTCTGGAGATGAAGGAATGCCAGTACAAAGGGAGCCAGAGTCTGACTCTGGAGACAAGGGAATGCAATCACAGACAGAGGAGGAGTGGGTCAGTTCGGCCACCCTTCATCAAGAGTTCCCAGATTCAGAGCAGCAGACTTGGAAAGCCCGCAGGCAGAGGGAGAGGAAGAGATAGATGGCATTGAGGGAGTTGCTATGCAACCAGGAGGGAAGCAGCATTTAGAGGGCTCTTCTTTTGAGAGAGCGGGGGGGGGAGTCCACCCACCTTCTCCCCAAACCAGAAGAGCTGAAAGGGTTAAAATGCAACAGAAGTACAAGAGAGGAAGGACTGGACTTTGGCACCCTTCGTGCTGCGAAAGGGGCGGAGACTCAGAGTGATCAACTTGTAGCTAAGAACGGCAGGCTCAGAGCCGTTCTCTGGATGTTAATGGTAAATAAACATACCATAAAAGTGCCAGAGACTCATTAATTCTTATTGGACTTTGCTTGCCTGCCTGAGATCATTATGCTGGATGGAAACTAGAGCGCAAGTGGTAAAAGCCTCTCTCTGAAGCCAACCAAAAGTTGGTTAAAACAAATAATAATAATAATAGTTTATTATTTATACCCCGCCCATCTGGCTGGGCTTCCCCAGCCACTCTAGGCAGCTTTCAACCAAATATTAAAATACAGTAATGCATCAAACATTAAAAGCTTTCCTAAACAGGGCTGCCTTCAGATGTCTTCTAAAAGTTTGGTAGCTGTTCTCTTTGGCATCTGGTGGAGGGCATTCTACAGGGTGGGCGCCATTACCGAGAAGGCCCTCTGTCTGGTTCCCTGTAACTTGGCTTCTCGCAGTGAGGAAACTGCCAGAAGGCCCTCAGCGCTGGACGTCAGTGTCCGGGCAGAACAATGGGGGTGGAGAAGCTCCTTCAGGTATACTGGACCAAGGCCATTTAGGGCTTTAAAGGTCAGCACCAACACTTTAAGTTGTGCTCGGAAACTTACTGGGAGCCAATGCAGGTCTTTCAAGACCAGTGTTATGTGGTCTTGGTGGCCGCTCCCAGTCATGCTCATCATGTGGAAGTGTATGCTGAAAAGGAGGCTTATTTTGCAGCTTGGATTGAATCCTCTAGTATTCACCCGGCAGAGTTATTTAAGAGATTCTGGTGCTTACTGGCTTCCATGGGGGGGGGACGGGGGACAGATGGACTCTGGAGCATCTGAAGACCCAGTATAATCAACTGGCTACACACTTTGAGGATTGTTGTTGTTGTTTAGTCGTTTAGTCGTGTCCGACTCTTCATGACCCCATGGACCAGAGCACGCCAGGCACCTCTGTCTTCCACTGCCTCCCGCAGTTTGGTCAGACTCATGCTGGTAGCTTCAAGAACACTGTCCAACCATCTCGTCCTCTGTCGTCCCCTTCTCCTTGTGCCCTCCATTTTCCCCAACATCGGGGTCTTTTCCAGGGAGTCTTCTCTTCTCATGAGGTGGCCAAAGTACTGGAGCCTCAGCTTCATGATCTGTCCTTCGAGTGAGCACTAAGGGCTGATTTCCTTAAGAATGGATAGGTTTGATCTTCTTGCAGTCCATGGGACTCTCAAGAGTCTCCTCCAGCACCATAATTCAACACTTTGAGGATAAATTCACTCAATTTCTAAGTGATCTTGACACTGCACTTGCTGTAGCTCTGGTTAGATAAATATATTTTGTATGAATGGCCCTCTGTAAGAAAATCCAAACCATTGATTAGAGCAATTATTGTGTAAATGCTTTGTAATTTATGCGATAAACACAGTGATTGTGTGGATGTTTTAAGGAAGCAAAGCTACATTTCTCATGCAAGGTGGTGGCGATGATAGATCTGTACTGGCAGTACTGAGAAGTTTTCCAGAATGTGGTCTGTGTGCAGCTAACACAGGAATTTGTTCAGGCTTAGTTGGATGTTCTGGTTGGAAATGTCAACACCAACAAAGAGTAATGGTTGGATGTGTATGGGGGGGGGCAGAGAAATGAACACATCAGCTACCATATGGCCAACGCGTTGCTCCGAGTTGTGAGTTGGGATTAATTCTTCCTGAACTACAATGCAAACACAGACAAGAGATGCTCTCAAAAGAAAAAAAAAGAGAGACAGAAGGAAAAAAAGGGCTTGATTACAGAGCCACAAATAGACAGGCTCAAAAGCTCAGCCAGCATTTTGGCTCTCATAAGTGTGGCCTGGTGGCTATCTCTGAGCTTTTGCTGCTGTCTTGTTTAATATTCTCATGCCAGCAATGCCAGATGCAATTAACCTGATATGTATCATTTAGGTACCTTGCCAAGCTTTTCTCCATTAGCAAGTGTCAGACGTGGAAAGGTCACTACAGAATGCTATTTAAAAAAGAAAACAAGCAATGCTGAGGCAAATATCAGGGAGGTGTAATATGTAGAAGCAGGTAGGCAAAAGCTAGGTTGGCAGGTCTATCTATATCTATCTATCATCTATCTATCTATCTATCTATCTATCTATCTATCTATCTATCTATCATCTATCTATCTATCATCTATCTATCTATCATCTCTCTATCTCTATCTATCTGTCTATCTTTCTATCTGTCTATCTATCTATCTATCTATCTATCTATCTATCATCTATCTATCTATCATCTATCTATCTATCTATCATCTATCTATCTATCTATCATCTATCTATCTATCATCATATCTATCATCTATCTATATCTATCATATATCTATCTATCTATCTATCTATCTATCTATCTATCTATCTATCTGGAGCTGGAGGTGTAATAGGTGGAAGCAGGTAGGCAAAAGCTAGGTTGGCAGGTCTATCTATATCTATCTATCTACCATCTATCTATCTATCTATCTATCATCTATCTATCTATCTATCTATCTATCTATCTATCTATCATCTATCTATCTATCTATCTATCTATCTATCTATCTATCTATCTATTATCTATCTATCTATCTATCTATCTATCCTCATATCTATCATCTATCTATATCATATACCTATCTATCTATCTATCTGGAGCTGGAGGTGTAATAGGTGGAAGCAGGTAGGCAAAAGCTAGGTTGGCAGGTCTATCTATATCATGGGTAGGCAAACTAAGGCCTGGGGGCTGGATCCGGCCCAATCACCTTCTAAATCCAGCCCGTGGATGATCCAGGAATCAGCGTGATTTTACATGAGTAGAATGTGTGCTTTTATTTAAAATGTATCTCTGGGTTATTTGTGGGGCATAGGAATTCATTCATTCCCCCCCCAATATAGTCTAGCCCCCCACAAGGTCTGAGGGACAGTGGACCGGCCCTCTGCTGAAAAAGTTTGCTGACCCCTGATCTATGTCTGTCTGTCTGTCTATCTATCATCTATCTATCTATCTATCTATCTATCTATCTATCTATCTATCTGTCTATCTATTTCTGTCTGTCTGTCTGTCTATCTATCTATCTATCTATCTATCTATCTATCTATCATCTATCATCTATCATCTATCTATATCTATCTATCTATCTATCTATCTATCTATCTATCTATCTATCTATCATCTATCTATCTATCTATCTATCTATCATCTATCTATCTATCTATCTATCATCTATCTATCTATCTATCATCTCTCTCTCTCTCTCTCTCTCTCTCTCTCTCTCTCCAGTCTGTTGTAGTGATTAGAGTGGTGGACCAGCACTGGAGAAACCCAAGTTCAGATCCCTATCCATCCATGAAGCTTGGACCCATCACTACGAGCTCATCCACACTTCTCTTTTCCCTATGATTTCTAGTCATGGGTGGGGAGCGGGCAGTGCTGTGATCTAAACCACTGAGCCTCTTGGGCTTGCTGATCGGAAGGTTGGTGGTTCGAATCCCGTGATGGGGTGAGCTCTCGTTTCTCTGTCCCAGCTCCTGCCAACCTTTCAGTTCGAAAGCACACCAGTGCACGTAGATAAATAGGTACCACTGCGGTGGGAAGGTAAACGGCATTTCTGTGCCCTCTGGTTTCCGTCACGGTGTTCCATTGCGCCAGAAGCACAGTTTAGTCATGCTGGCCACATGACCTGGAAAGCTGTCTGTGGACAAACGCCAGCTCCCTCAGCCTGAAAGCAAGATGATCGTTACAACCCCATAGTTGCTTTTGGTGTCCTTTACCTTTTACCTTTTCTAGTCGTGGCTCTTTTGTCTTGCTGCTTCCCCTGGGAAAACCTACTGTTTCCACCTGAATTGGAACAAATGTCCATCAGGCTTATTGCAGATGGATGTTTGTTTTGATTCAGCAGTAAACAGTGGGTTTTCCTGGGGAAAAGGACAGGACAAAATGAAAACCTCTTGGCCCCATGACTAGACATCATGGGCAAACAATAAATCATGGGACAAGCAAAGAAATAATGGGGCAAACAGAAGTGTGGATGAGTGCTATGCCTCAGTTTAATTTACCTCACAGTTTTATTTGAAGGCAAAAATGGGGGAGAACCATCACTTAATGCTTAGCTGCTTGGAGGAACCGTGGGAGATGAAATAAATTCATATCTTTGCATTCCTATTCTGATTCTTAAGGTTTATTTGCAGCTTCACATGTCTGAGCCTTGAACAAACTATATTTCTCAGTGTTTAGAAAAAGTGTATTTGTGCTGACTTGTGTGCAGAAAGCTTGTGCAGAGGTGAGACTATATTCTGGTTTAACTAAGCACTCATCACGATTGGTTTATGGGGTAGTCATATGACAATGAACCTGTTAAGTTGTGGGTGAACATATCAGACGACACAGCGATTCTTCAAACAGCTCTTGTTTATTCACAGGCCAGAACAGAACTGAACTGAAGGGTTCAGTCAGCCTGCTTATATAGAGCTCCAGTACAACGTAACTGTAACAATTTTCTAAAACTATCCAATCACTGAACGTCACTTTCGATCCCTTATTTGCATAACTATCTACAGTATCCCCCTGCTGGCCCAGGGTGAGAACTTCAGTACATAACAGAACCTTCATCGTAATTTGCTTGCAGGGTGAATAGACATCTTCCTATTTCATCTCACACTTTTCAGTGCATTTCCCAGTTACTTTCCTAACCACAAAAACATACTTTAAAAAAATCAAAGAAGTTGATTTGTTGAGGGTAGGGTGACAGAGTGCTTTAACCCACTTTAGGTGTGCAAACCAAATTTCTGATACGAATGCCCCTCTTATAATGCCTGGAGACCCACTTCCTTCAAAATATGGCACACCAGACTTAGTCCTTTGAGAGTTGCTTATTCTGCTGAATGGGGCATTGGACACCAGTCCTAAGGTCCTTTCCTGATGGCTCCAGGGCTCTGCCTTTGAGAATCTAAGGCTCCTCCCTAAAGAATTAGCTTTGGTGGGATTATCAGGCCCCTTTGAACCCAAGAATTGCACGTCTCCAGGCTGCGTTCCCACTGGCAATCGGATCGACTTCAAACAGTTCTGCCACGCTGAGCTCCAAAAGCAGGACAAATCCTTCTGTTCTCGTCTTCGTTTCTCCCCCTTTTATGCTTTGTACCTCATCTCAGAAGATTTAACAGCCACCAGGTTTTTGGCTTTCATGCCTGTGTGAAGGTGAGGGAACAGGCACGCTCGTCTCCAAGATGAATAAAGACTCGGAATGGAAATGGCGGTGGAGGGAGGAGAAAGGGAGAAAATGAGCAAAACAGGCAAGGAAAGAGGAGCAATGGGGGGAGACGTGATTGCTTAATTACACTCTGAACTTTTATCTGCAGAGCCTTGGATCGCACCCTAATGAAAGCAAATGGCATGCAGAGAGGCATGGTGCAGATGGAGACCCAGTAACAAACAGTTCTGGGCAAGCGATTGCTGGCAAGGATGTGTGTGTGTGTGTGTGTGTGTGTGTGTGTGTGTGTGTGGAAACTTTTCTAGGGTGTGCATGGGAAAAGGTAAGGATTTCCAGAGCTTCAGAAAGAACATGTGAAATTCTGGTACAGTGGTACCTCGGGTTACATACGCTTCAGGTTACATACGCTTCAGGTTACAGACTCCACCAACCCAGAAATAGTACTTCAAGTTAAGAACTTTGCTTCAGGATGAGAACAGAAATCATGCTCCGGCAGCATGGCAGCAGCGGAAGGCCCCATTAGCTAAAGTGGTGCTTCAGGTTAAGAACAATTTCAGGTTAAGAACGGACCTCCGGAACGAATTAAGTACTTAACCCGAGGTACCACTCTAGTAACAGCTTACAATGGTCATTGGAACATGGGCTGCATTCCCATGACAGAGTCAGTGTGGCATCAGGATGAGAGTGTTAGGCAAGATGTGGCAGACCAGGGTTCGAATCCCCCACTCAGCCATGAAGCTTACTGGGTGACGTATGACCCGTCACTCACTTTCTGTCTAACACTGAGGGTTGTTTTGAGGATAAAATGGGAATGCAGAGAATTCTGTATGCCATCTCGAGCTCCTTGGAGTAAAGGTGGGATAGAGATGTAATGAACGAATGAATAGAAATAATAAACAATATATTCCATTTTCACAATGTTAATTCTCACATTATCTTTGGGGTCACCACGCAATGGAAAAGCCATTTCCAGGACTTTAGTGACCATCTACATCAGTTCTGAGAATTTGCTGTGTGAAAGGTATGATCTGAAAGATGTGGGAGGCTGAAGTTCAATAATAATAATAGTAATAGTAATAATAATAATAATAATAATAATAATAATAATAATAATAATAATAATAATAAAAATAAATTAGTTATACCCCACCCCAGCCACTCTGGGTGGTTTCCCCAGCCACTCTGGGCAGCTTCCAACAAAATATTAAAATACAATAGTCCTTCAGATATTAAAAGCTTCCCTAAACAGGGCTGTCTGCATATGTCTCCTAAAAGTCTAGTAGTAGTTTTTTTCCTTTGACATCTGATGGGAGGGTGTTCCACAGGGCGGGTGCCACTACCAAGAAGGCCCTCTGCCTGGTTCCCTGTAACTTCACTTCTCGCAGTGAGGGAACTGCCAGAAGGCCCTCGGTGCAAGACCTCAGTGTAATAATAATAATAATAATAATAATAAGTATAGAAAAAAAAAATTGGGTTTTAAGGCCCAAACTAGAGTATTGTTCCTGAACTAATTAATGTGTGCTATTAACATTAATACAGATTAAGTGCAGTGGGCAGCATAAAAAGCCAGAAAGAGTATAACCCTGGGCTTATGATTGTTTATAAATGATAATGAAGGAATTGAGGGGATGCCTATCACATTTGCAGATGACACCAAAGTGTAACTAATGCCACAGAAGACAGAATCAGGATTCTAGATGAATTTAACAGATTGAAGAATCGGGTCCAAACTAAGAAAATGAAATTCAGTAGAGGCAAATGCAAGCTTCTACACTTGGGCAATAATAAACGGCTGCACAGATATAAGATGTCTTGCCAGTAGTACATGGGAAAAGGATCTACGGGTCTTGATGGACCACAAGCTTAACACGAGTCAACAGTGTGATGCAGCAGCAAAAACTGCTAATGCTATTCTGGGCTGAATCAACAGAAGTTTAGTGTCCCGATCAAGGGAAGGAATAGCAATGCTCTGTTCTGCCTTGGTTAGACCACACCTGGAGTACTGTGTCCTTCTAAGATCTTGACAAGAAAGATATTGACAAGCTAGAACATGTGCAGAGGAGGGTGACCAAGATGATCAAGGGTTTGGAAACCAAGTCTTGTGAGGAACGGTTGGGGGAGCTGGGTATGTTGAGCCTAGAAAAGAGGAGACTGAGAGGAGATATGATAGCCATCTTCAAATGTCTGAAGGGCTGTCCCATGGAAGATGGAGCAAGCTTGTTTTCTTCTGCTCCGGAGGGCAGGATCCGAACCAATGGATTCGAGTTGCAAGAAAGGAGATTCTGATTAAACACCAGGAAGAACTTTCTGGCAGTAAGAGCTACTTATGCAACATCCCCCAAAAGAGGCCTGTTTGTATATAATGCACATATGCTGATCTATAGTGGATATATGGAGATTTAGAAAGAACAATGATCTTTGAAGTTGAAATATGGGGGGTGGGAGACTTTGTCTGGATGACCTTTGTGCCCAGGTGTTAACTGTGGATGGGCTGCTTCATGTCCCCTGCTATGGGGCTGTTTAGAAGTGTCTTTGAGAAAGAAACGAGATGCTACACCAGTGCTTTGTCTCTAGAAAAAATGGTGCTGGTACTGTGGGTGGTTGCCCTGGGCCCAAAATTTCCTTGGGGCCAAGAAAAGAATTATATGTAAAACAATTACATGTTTTACTGGAACTTCATTAAGATCTTGGTATATAATTATTACTGTCAGGAGCTCGTCCTACTCTCGAGTAGGATCCTGGCAGAGACACATGCCCGACTGGCATGTTCCCTCCCTCCTGGTTGATCGTTCGGGAGCTTCAAAAGCTTTCTTCTGCCAGAACATCACAGTGACCGATGTCAACAGACATCAGCACACTTAGGGATCCGCAGAGTCTGCACAGTTTGCGTGACAGACCTCAGCAACTCAGCATTTTGGCTAATCTACTTTATTTACATATAAACGCACATGGAGCACTGCAACATGGCTCCCTCTCTCTCTCTAGCATCAGACAGTAAAGAGAAAGAACAAAGGACGATAGTCCCACTTCACAGAACACAATAACACAAACATCCTGTCTCCGTCACTTCCTACTCTGTGGAGTCAAAACATATACCATCATGTGAAAGACAACAATCCCATGACTGCAATCACGGAGTAGGAATTCTAACAATTACATGATGTATGGTAATTAAATTACTTGCTGCAACAGCTGACCTTTTTCTGTACTCTCAGCACCTGACTGTGCATGCTTATTTTCACCACCGGGTCACACCATGCAGCAATCTGCTGTGACACAGGCTCGTGCCTCTAGTGCTTTTTCTTTTTCTTTTTGACGAAAAAAAAAGTGCAGGTACTCACCATGAAGTTGTTATAGTTAAGTGTCACACTTTTAACTTTTTTTGGGGGGCTGCCGGTACTGTGTACCCATAAAAAAAGCACTGTGCTCCACCAGTTGGAATTTGCTTGTTGGGGCCAACACAAGGAACTTGGGGGTTTGTGTGGGGCTGCCCTAGATGCTGCCTATTGGGGATTGCAGCTTGGAGCATCTTAGTGTTCTCTGGCTCTGGGCTGGGCTTGCCTATCCAGGCTAGCCATTGGGGGCCTTCCTGGACAGGTAAAGGTAAAGGAACCCCTGATCATTAGGTCCAGTCGTGGATGACTCTGGGGTTGCAGCGCTCATTTTGCTTTACTGGCCGACAGAGCCGGCATACAGCTTCCAGGTCATGTGACCAGCATGACTAAGCTGCTTCTGGTGAACCAGAGCAGCACATGGAAACACCCTTTACCTTCCCGCTGGAGTGGTACCTATTTATCTACTTGCACTTTGATGTGCTTTCAGACTGCTAAGTTGGCAGGAGCTGGGACCGAGCAACGGGAGCTCACCCTGTTGCGGGAATTCAAACCGCGACCTTCTGATCGGCAAGTCCTGGGCTCTGTGGTTTAACCCACAGCACCACCCACGTCCCTCCTGGACAGGTAGTGCTGCATAAAGGCTTCCTGTTGAGGCTGGGGCTTGGCCTGAACAACAAAGCTTCCTTGGCTCTTATGTGTTTCTGTTTGCTCCTCGGTGTGGACTCCCAGAGTCCTTGCCCCGGCTCACCTCTGACAGCTGCTGAGGGCTTAGCCTTGGCCGTTCTCTGTTTTTTCTCCATTGCCTTATATGATCTTTATGTGCAGCTGACAGATCTGATATTCAACTTGCCAGGAAAAAGGGGTCCTGTCCCCCCTCCAAGTTTTTAAAATGACAGCTAGCAAAGGAATAAATCAAGCTAACTAGTAACACGCAGGACCCTCTTCTGTATTCATCTCCACCTGCTGTAGAAATGTTTCTCCTCTTACTTAGCCAGATACAAATTAAAAGCAAAAACAATCCAGCCTCCCTGTATCAGTTCACTCGGCTGAATTCTGCCGACTGTTGCGAGAGAATTACATTTTGTAGCCGTGGCGAGCGTGGCGTCTTCTAATTGAGATGTCTAAATCGCTTCGAGCATCCTCAGTTGAAAACCAATTAATACATATCGCACTCAAAACAGCCCTTTTTGTTAAGGCTCAATTAAGGGAGATATAATGAGGCCATCCCAGGTTAAACTCCTGGCACATGTTGCGTGTTCTCCATTTTGAATGATAGCTGTGACGTGCAGGCTGGCTTTGAACTAGTTTTTTGTCTGTCACTCACGCCCGCAAAAAACCCTATAGGCGCAGGCATAAATGAGAACTTGATTGACTTTTTAAAAGCTGCCTTAAATAAGAGATGAAGTTTAGTTAACTTCCTTATGGGCATGGGAAAGCGATGATTTACCTTTTCAATGCTCCCCATGTCTGTAGTCCTAGCAGACATCTCCGAGATATTAGCAGTCGCTGCTTTGGAATCATTCTGACCCCTACGCAGTGGTTTCCGGCAGCCACAGATGTATTTAATTTTTAATTACTGGTGTGGCAATTTTTGTTTCTGGCTTAGGAGTGTATTGAGCTGAATTGAGGATCTTCTTCTTCTTCTTCTTCTTCTTCTTCTTCTTCTTCTTCTTCTTCTTCTTCTTCTTCTTCTGATTTCTTTGGCGATCACTCGTAACCGAGTAAGATTGTCTTCCATAAACACAGTTTTAACTATGAGTCCGTAAGTGACTGTGGAGGCCAATTCTGGATCCACACATCCTTCCAGAGTGGAGACATTGGCTTCCAGGTGGGAGTTGATCATGGTCTGGATTTGCCAAGCGTGCCTTCCTCCTAGTATGTTTCTTCCTTGTATCCTGAGTTTGAGTGTCTTCAAAGCCCACGACACCTTTGGTAAAGGCTGTTCTCCAACTGGAGTGCTCGCAGGCCAGTGTTTCCCAGTTGTCAGTGTTTCTACTACATTTTTTTAGATTTGCCTTGAGAGAGTCTTTAAACCTCTTCTGTTGACCACCAGCATTATGCTTTCCATTTTTTAGTTCAGAACAGAGTAGTTGCTTTGGAAGACGATCATCAGGCATCTGCACAACATGACCAGTCCAACGAAGTTGATGTTGAAGAATCATTGCTTCAACACTGGTGATCTTTGCTTCTTCCAGTACACTGATATTAGTTCGCCTGTCTTTCCAAGTGATGTGTAATTTTTTCCGGAGTGTATTGATCTGAATTGAGGATTATTCACGTGATCTGTCACTTAGTTCATTTAGGAAATCATTTCTGGCTTCACATTTCCAGCTCATTTCTTCACAATACATTATAGCAAAATACCTGTGGCAGAGGCACAGAGTGCGAGTGGTGCGGTGGCACCGGGAGAGCCAGTGTGGTGTAGTGGTTAAGAGCGGTAGACTCGTAATCTGGGGAACTGGGTTCGCATCTCCACTCCTCCACATGCAGCTGCTGGGTGACCTTGAGCTAGTCACACTTCTCTGAGTCTGAGGCTGAGTGCTTGCCTAGCTTCCGGAAGGAGTCATGAGGGCTCTGACAGGGTCCTAAGTCCTCCTGCCTCCTCCCCAAAGCTGGCCAAGTGCTTACCAGACTTTGGGGACGAGGGAGGCTGAAAAAGGTTCCCTACCTATGAGCTAAAATCATGAAGCTGTCTTCAGCCTGACCAGCAAAAAAGCAACCGCCCCGTGGTGAAATGCCACTTCAACTGCTATTTACTAGGCAGTCACCTCCATCTCTCTGGTGATGTGCACAATAGGCAGGAGCAATTAAGTGATACTTCGCTGAAATGCTCCACAGACACTGGCTGCAGCTGGTGATAGCTCGTATGCAAAAGAATGGCGTTTTGAGCCACTTTCGAGAATGGTATTGCTTTACATCTTGCATTATGTATCATATTTGCGGCGCATAATTCTGTGGCAATAATGCCAGGCGCACAGAGCCTTGAATTGAATGGCACTTTGCTTTTTTGGGGCGGGTGGGGAGAGGCATAGTCAAGATGGGAAGAATGCTCCATGCAGAAGATAATGGTCCTGATGATACCCTATTTTTCAACAAGCAGCTGCATCATCATGATGTTATTTAATGTCATATATATATATATATGATGAGCAGTGTAGCATCTGGGACTCTCCTGACTGTAAAAATGTGACTTTTTTCCCTCTTCTGTGCTTGCTGAATTTCACAACTGTTGGGGGACATGCTCCTCTTTTGCAGCAAAGTCCTTGGGGTTGAATACAGCCCCCCAACCAAGCCTCTCTTCCTGCCCTCCAGGACTCACCCCAGTGCATAGCCCCTCCTCAGCCAGTGTTAGGCTTCGGGGAATTCTATCCCTCCCTCCGGTGGCAGCAAGAAGCAAAAAACAAAAATGAAGAAGAGTTCTTACTAATGAGTTTATTCAATCATCACAGCGAGAGACAAGGGATGCAGTCTGCCTTCTGTTAATGGTGTTGTTCCAGCTGAGCTCCTTGCCCCTCCCTTCCTAGCAACAGCACTTTCCCTCACGGTAGCCGCCAGGGGTTAATTGTCTCTGAGTCCTTTGCTCTTCCTCTCTCAATAGACATTGAGTTCTGGGAGAAGGGGGGTCAGAAATACTCTCCAGTGATAATGTGTTAGCTGGCTGCTCTGTCTCTGTCTCCCCCCTCCCAACACCTCCCAACTCTTCTTCAAGAGCCAGTGTGGTGTAGTGGTTAAGAGCGGTAGACTCGTAATCTGGTGAACCGGGTTCGCTTCCCTGTTCCTCCACATGCAGCTGCTGGGTGACCTTGGGCCAGTCACACTTCTCTGAAGTCTCTCAGCCCCACTCACCTCACAGAGTGTTTGTTGTGGGGGAGGAAGGGAAAGGAGAATGTTAGCCGCTTTGAGACTCCTTAGGGTAGTGATAAAGCGGGATATCAAATCCAAACTCCTCCTCTTCTTCTTCTGTTCACCTCTCTCTGAGCTGTGACCTTCTTCAGACCACTGCTGTAATTCAATACTGCCTTCCTCTTCTCTGGAAGCAACAGGAGAAGGGTGGCCGATCTCCCTCATTCCTCCTCAATCTCATCGCCTTCAGTCCTGTCCCTGACACCCAGTGATAAAGCCAGGACGGTGTAGCAGTTAGTGCTGGTAGAGGGTTCAAGTCCCCACTCAGCAATGAAGCTCACTGGGTAACCATTGGCCAGTCACTTACTCTCAGCCTTGTGAGGATAAAATGGGCAGGAGAACTATGCATGCTACCTTGAGCTCCTAGGAGGAAAGCTGGGATTTAGATAATAGTGAATGAGCAAACAAATAAGCTACACATACTCCTGGCTCTGCATCATGTCCTACTTGAATTCTTTTGCCTGGCTGGAATGCAGCCTTGAATTCTGATCATGCCTCTTGCTTCCTGGGATGGAGGATAGAGAAGGGTGTGTGTGTAATAATAACAATAATAATAATAACAATAATAATAATAACAATAATTTATTTGTACCCTGCCCATCTGGCTGGGTTTCTCCAGCCACTCTGGGCGGCTTCCAACAAAGATTAAAAATACATTAAAATGTCACAGATTACAAACTTCCCTGAACAGGGCTGCCTTCAGATGTCTTCTAAATGTCAGGTAGTGGTTTATCTCTTTGACATCTGATGGAAGGGTGTTCCACAGGGTGGGTGCCACTACTGAGAAGGCCCTCTGCCTGGTTCCCTGTAACCTCACTTCTCGCAATGAGGGAACCGGCAGAAGGCCCTCGGCATTGGACCTCAGTGTCTGGGTAGAATGATGGAGGTGAAGACACTCCTTCAAGTATACTGGGCCGAGGCCATTTAGAGAGAGAGAGAGAGAGAGTGTGTGTGTGTGTAGAAACCAGCCTATAGTATCAATGTAACATTTGCATTAATTGCTCCACCCACTATTGTCTCTAGCCCCACCCACCACGCTCTTGTGCAAGGCCACCCAGAGAAGTGGCCTGAAAAAGAAGAAGAAAAAGTTTCCTATGGAGACCCAGTACCTACAATTCACAAGAAAGGGGATGCTGTAATTCAGGAAGGTCTGAGTCCGAAATCCTCCACCCTGATAGGCTCACTGCACACAATGGGCATGTCGGTAGCTAAGCAGTAGTCAAATCATGGGTGTGGCTCTTACTGGATGACACCACTTTGCAACATGAAGAAAGAATAATCTGAGATATTATCCTATGTATTACTGTTATTATTATTACATTTATATGCCCCCTAATATTTATCACATTTATATCCCACTTCACTTTTAGAGTTGCTGCAATGGAATCCCTGATGTGAACATTGTGCAGAGTAGAAATGAATTTGCTCTTCACCACAATAATGAGTTTCAAAGCTTTGCTGGAAACAGTCTTTAAATAGTAACAAAATAAATGTTGGCAAAAATAAGAAGTGACACATTGCTCTTAAACAAACAAGCAATGTGTTCTTGTCATATTTAAGTCCATAAAACAGTTGAATAAATTTCCTCTCTCTGGTCCCAGAGAGAGATTTTAAGCAACTTGCTTCTTTATCATCTCAGACTTTAGCTTCTGCTTCTGGCTTCATTGCTGACAAAGACTTAGGTCTCAGGTTTCATCTTCTTGCTGTGAGAGATCTGTAGCTCAGGTTATGGGCAATGAGTCATCATTTAGGCTAAAGATTGAAAGAGAAACATCCAACCTTTTCTGCCACATTTGCCAGAATGATACCTCCTGTGCCTAATGCAAACTTTTTCAAACACAATGTGTACAAACATTACATATTTTGTATATTAAATTTTTATCTTTAACACTTTCAAGGGGGTGTACACTTTCCCCTCCTCATTTTATCCTTACAAAAAACTTGTAGGGTACGTTAGGCAAAAAGACTTCACCTTTTCCAAGATCAACCTGTGAGCTTCATGGCTGAATGGGGATTCAAACTCCTTATCTCCCACATCCTAGTTCAACATGCTGCCAAAGCAGGCTTCTAAGAAGTTTAGAAGCATAAAAGCCCATTGTATAAACATTAAAATACCCATAATTAAAATACACAGTAGAACAATCCCATCAAAACAAGAGTAGAGAACTTGATCTGTCAATCGCATTGATGCCATAGTCATAGTTGTTTTGCCAGCATGCTCTCCTGTATAACTTATTCGTTGGGGCACAATATGAAGAAGCCTGCAGATTTTGAGTCATTATCCTTCAGATGTTTTGCTTCTTCACATAAGGGGAAGGAGGTCTAGATTCTTGTTAACATGCCATAGTATTTAACTAATGGTTGGTAAGGACACCTGCAAAATTTGATTTCTGAGAATTCCAATGGGAACTTACCTGAGCTACACCTGCTGGACCAAATTGCAGATTGGAATGCAATTTTCCTTTGGTTTTTACATGTCTCCAAATATTACGATACAGTTATTAGCTTAAAAAAGCACTGTCTAAAATGATAAAATCTGTTTAGAAATGCATTGAGATTAAGGATTATTTAAACACACAATTGTGATGAAATATAGATTTAAAAATAAATTCTACTGCTGATTTTTTTTAACAAAAAAAAAATGCAGAATAATATAGAACCATCGCAGGAATGAAAAAGTGTAAAACAAACATAAGCTGGAAACAAACTGCTCTGTGTATCCCTAAAACAGGAGTATTTTGAGGTGGTTTAATTTCTCAACACATTTTTTGTTTCAAATATTTCGCTTTCTCTTCCTTTGAATTGCACTCCTATTATTTTCCAACTTGTTTTCTTCCTCACAATTGATTTCAAACGTAGATCCAGGCGGCCGTCTGTTCTCGGCGCTGTCTGTGTTTTCCATCCAAATGTCATGACATTTTCAGGCGCTCTGCTACCTGCCCTACTCCTTGAGGGCATCAGATCTTGAGAAATTTCAGATCAATAGAAGAAAGGGCCCTAGTTTTGGAGGTCCTGTTTTATACATGTCAATTTCACTGCACACACACACTCCCCTGCCTTTCTGTGACCTGTACAGGCTGTTCCAGAACGGCTTCAAATTTTCATCCCTATAAAAAAAAAGAAAAAGAAATTGAGAAGCAGTGTGGTGCCATGAATAGGGTATTAGACCAGGACTGGGAAGAACCTTCTTCAAATCCATAATGGAACTCACTAGGTGACTTTGGAGCATCATTGTTATTTCAGCCTAGCCTACCTACCTCATAAGGTAGTTGTGTGGACAAAAGGTGGAGGCTATGTGTGGAAAATTCTGTACCCCACCTTGAGCTTCTTGGAGGAAAGATGGCCTACAAATGTAATCAGTCAATCAGTCAATCAATCAATCAATCAATCAATCAATCCAAATGTGTTGGCATTCCCCAAAAGTGACACTGCATTTTCAGGACATGGGTCCACAATGGCCTTTGTGATTTTTGAAACTGTGGGATTTTCCAAATGGTCAGCTTGCAGACCAGCACAGAGGTGGGCAACCTTCAGCCCTAGGAAGATAGGTGACCCTTGGCTTGAGATAAAAGATAAGAGAATTGAAAGATGCTCCTCAGCAAAACTCCAGAAGCTGCCTTAAACTGAATCAGACCATTGGTTATCTAGCTTGGTATCATCTACACCAGGGTTTCCCAATGTTGGGTCGCCAGCTGTGTTTTTTTTTTAATACATTTTTATTAAGGTTTCACAAATTTTAAACAAACACAAACACACAAACCAACACAACACAAATAACAAGTATAGCTTCAAATCCTTATTTTCTTAACATCTTTCCCTGACTTCCCCACACCTCCCCTTCTTGTATTCCAATTCCAATAGTTAGCTCAGCAAGTTCTTATCTCCAGCTTTAACCTTATTATTATTATACTTAATTCATCTTAATTAACCAATTTTAACTTATAGACCTCAATTTAAACAACAATACTCATTCTTTACTAAGGTCGACCCAAATTCCCTTCCACGAATTTCCCAATTTTATATTAATTACAAAACACAATAACAGAAGGACAACATATAACTATGCACCCTTTGGATTCCAAAACTCTCACCCCCCCTTTCCCGGTTTCGATCCCCCAAAAATGCCCATCAGTCCATCAACTATCAGCTTGGAGATCTCACGTCCGAGGCCCTCAAATCTCTCTCAGTCCCTCTCTGCCGGTTTTTTGGGTAGTCCTTTATATTAAACCTCAAGTCTCGGAGAAGCTCTGTCCCAAAAGGGTCTATGTTTCTTCCAACCAGACCTCCATGTTCCAAAGTGGAGCCCAAATCTTGTTTCTTATTGCTTTTAAGTCCAAATGTCCCAAATGTCCCAAAGGCTCCAACTTTCACCTTGATCAAATTTGTAATCCATAGGTCTTCAACTCTCCCCACAGGGAGATCCCTCCATTCTTCATTCTCCAACTCAAACCAAACTCTCATCATCCAGGTCTTGTTTTTCGCATCTATCTTAGCAGGCCTCTGGCTCTCCTTTGTCGTCTGCGGCATTACAGCTCCTCCTTCCCACTCCTCTGAAACAGCACATATCTCTTCTTGTTCAGCTGCAAAGGTTTCTTGAGTCAAGTCCTTGACACATTCAGCAAGTTTGTTTACTTTTAAATTCAAAGTTGTAGCATTTGAAGCCAAAGCTTCACTCTGACCTTGTAATTTTCCCATGAGAAAAAACATTCTATCCAGCTCAGCCTGTATTCTTCCACTTGCAGCCATTGTAATGTCTCAGAACCCCCTCTAGAGGGATTCTAGTTACTTAATATTCCTTCCAACTCCAATCCAACATTCAAGTTAATTTGTTTCAATTCTTCTTTATTTTCAACAGTTTAAAGTCAGATTGTAACAAAAATAACCAGCAAAGGTAGCAGAAACCAATTTTTTCCCCCTTTTCCAGCTTTGACAGCTAATTTGACAGCTGTCAAACTCTTTATGTCTCCTCAGCAGGCTCTCTCGCGGATCACTCCTGGGTCCCGGGGGGTTGCACTTCAGCTCTTAAAATCAGTTCTTATCCTCCAGCAAAGTTACTTATACTGCCAAGTCGTGGAATTAATATCTTTTATCCCAAAAAGAGAAGGATATTCTCTCAACCTTAGTTATCAATTCTTGCTTTATTTTATCTACAGAAAGGGGAGACGGACTTCCTTTTAGCACCTCCCCTGATCGTGCCAAATTCAGAAAAAAAAAGGATTTTTAGTTCCAATTTCCGTACTACTCACGGGTTGTTACTTTTAGAGTCCAAATGTTCAAAGAAAGAAGTCAGCGCTCTCCGGCCATGGCATGCGGCTTCACTCCGTAGAAGAAGCGGTCTACTCACAACACCACGCCACTCTCCGCCCCCTGTTCCGAAGCCCTTAAAAAAAAAAGCTTCTTCGCGGATCAGGGAGGGCGCAAATGGTGCCCGCCGAGTCACCAAGTCCACAGGCTTCAGCGCCTGTGGTTTCTGAGGGTCCCCGCGTCGCCGCCGTGGCAAGACCCGTCCTCTACAGAGCCGATTCCCTCT
Source organism: Podarcis bocagei (assembly GCF_964188305.1). Classification (NCBI taxonomy): domain Eukaryota; kingdom Metazoa; phylum Chordata; class Lepidosauria; order Squamata; family Lacertidae; genus Podarcis; species Podarcis bocagei. The sequence continues at coordinate 12,377,989 of NC_138139.1, forward strand.
GGAGCTCGGAGGGAATCCGCCATTAGCCTTTTGCGCTAACCCGGAAGTCCGGTCGCCAGCTGTTTTTGGACGACAATTCCCATAATCTCTGACCACTTGTCCTGCTAGCGAGGGATGATGGGAGTTGCAGTCCAACAACAGCTAGAAACCCAACTTTGGGAAACCCTCATCTACACTGATTGGCAGTGGCTTCCCAGGATTTAAGAGAGGAGACTATCACAGCCCTACCTGGAGATCTGGAGAACCTGGGACCTTCTACATGCAAAGGAGATGCTCCATGCCTGGACATCTGCTTTGCCCAACCTCTTGCCCAACCAGCTGTTGGCTGAGTGATGATGCTGGACTGTTGCTCATATAATAATGGCATTTCTTTTTCTCTCTCCAGTCAGTGCAGTTCATATAATTCTGAAGACATCCTGCACACAACAAGTTGCCCCTCCTTTTCTTTCATTCCCTTCCCCACTCAGATCTGCGATCGCTGTTCAAAACAACCCTTGTTCCTTTATGTGGGACACTTATCTGTAGCTCCAAATATGTGATTTTTTAAACTTCAGAAACAGGAAACCACAGATATTCATTTCATCTCTCCGTCTCGGGGCCTTTAGAGACTTGCACAACCGGGAGCTGCATATCCAAATACATGTTAGTATTCTGCTCATGCCAGCATCTTCCCCAAGGATAAAACCACAAAAAATGAAATGTTGCAAATGGCCCATATTCTTGCTGAAGGAGCAATGGTATAGATCCTGCGTTTGTTGATTAGATCTCTCTCTCTCTCTCTCTCTCTCTCTCTCTCTCTCTCTCTCTCTCTCTCTGTCACACACACACACACACACACAGAGAGTTTTTGAGACACAACCCAGTGGCCTTTTATTTCATTGGTTGATTCTACCTCTCGTAAGAAGAGTTATTTGTCAAATGCATGCAGCTTCTTTCCAAAGACCTTACACTTAAAGCACATGAGAAAGCTTGACAGTATTATTATACTTCTTCTTTAAATTCCATCTGCTCCTTCTTCATTTAAATATGGCGGCTGTTAATGTGATTTGCCATGTATATTGTAATTGGAACGTCCAAAGTGCATCATTAAAACCATAATTTTTATAACTTTTTAATGTAGCACTTAAAGACATAAGAAGCTTTTCACAAAATGATAAAATGAGCAAGTTCACTTCCCCATATTACCAATGGGTTAGTGAGATCCAATTTAAGCACTGCCCTTGCAGACTCCCTTTTCTCCTGTGACAGCACAGGGGTGGGGTTGTAGCTGACCTCACTTTAGAAGGAGGCAGGATAATGCACAATATCTACAGGCACCCATCATGTCTATACCCAGGCCAGCAGTGGGCAAAGTCATGAGTGTATAAAGACAGAGTCTCAAACCTGCTTAGTTTGCACTCCCTGAAACAATACACGAAGAAGAAGAAGAAGAAGAAGAAGAAGAAGAAGAAGAAGAAGAAGAAGAGTAGTAGTAGTAGTAGTAGTAGTAGTAGTTTGGATTTGGTATCCCGCTTTATCACTACCCTAAGGAGTCTCGAAGTGGCTAACATTCTCCTTTCCCTTCCTCCCCCACAACAAACACTCTGTGAGGTGAGTGAGGCTGAGAGACTTCAAAGAAGTGTGACTGGCCCAAGGTCACCCAGCAGCTGCATGTGGAGGAGCGGGGAAGCAAACCCGGTTCACCAGATTACGAGTCCACCGCTCTTAACCACTACACCACAAGGCTCAGTTACACCTCAAAATTCACACTACTCCAAATGTTGCAACGCAGTCTTCCAACCCTGCTGAGATATATTATGGGAAAGTGTGCATAAAAATGAAGAGATTAGTGAAAATGAAATACGAAAATGCATCACACCAGTGGAAACTTCTTGCATGGTCACCCTGGATTTGCCATGACCAAAGGGTACACCAGCTATCAGAAGGCTGGATGATACTAGCTCAGAGGCATTCAGAACACCAAACTGCCATGGAAATTCTGGAAACTGGTCAGCCGTATATGCTTTGCTGCTGGACGCCAAATGGGGGATTAGATGCGGGCAGGGAGTGAATAGCTGAGGAAATTCTATCCGCTGGGCTGTAAATAAGAAGAAATGACTGTGGAGTATTCCAGCAGCCACCTCCTGAGCTCTTTCCTCCATTCAGACTGCTGAGAGGCTTTTAAAAGCCCACCACCATCCCGAGAAGGCACTTGGTATTTCCCTTTTTGTCTGGCATGGGGAGCAGGCGGGGAAAAGCTTTTGAAACTTCTCAGCAGCCGGAAAGATTTAAGTGGGCATCCTGGTGGCGAGAGTAATTTTAGCTCCCCTGATTATAATTGGCAGAAGGATGAAAAATGCTCTTTAAAAGACGAGGTTCAATGGCCCAAGCCTATTTGACTGATATTTAATGAGATGTCCACTGGATCTTACAATAAGTGACTAATTGTTAATTATAGACTTGCCAAAGGTGATCTTTTACTGCAGCTCTGCAAAACTGAGCTTGGAGAGTCCGGTTTAGCAGCCTTTCTAATGCCGCTGGGAAAAGAAAAGGCTGCGAGGAGGAAAGAAGCACAGAGGTTCTTATTTATTCTCAAAAATCCTCATGCCTCGGTGCAAATGCAAAGGACCTTTCCCCCTCCTGGACTAGCTGGGTCCATTGAGTGACTCTGCTGTTCTGAAGCCACAAAGTGTTCAATTCCTAAAGCTGGTGGAAGGCTGGTTGAAGAGTCGAGGGAAGCAGGGTGTCACTTAGCTGTCACTCAGGTTAAGGACCTTCTGGTCTCTTATATTTCTGCCTAGCAGAGGGGGACACAGGTGGTGCTGTGGTCTAAGCCACAGAGCCTAGGGTTTGCCAATTGGAAGGTCAGCGGTTCGAATCCCCACAATGGGGTGAGCGCCCGTTGCTCGGTCCCTGCTCCTGCCAGCCTAGCAGTTCGAAAGCACATCAAAGTGCAAGTAGATAAATAGGTACCGCTCTGGCGGGAAGGTAAACAGTGTTTCTGTGTGCTGCTCTGGTTTGCCAGAAGCGGCTTAGTCATGCTGGCCACATGACCTGGAAGCTGTCTGTGGACAAACGCCGTCTCCCTTGGCCTATAGAGCGAGATGAGCACGCAACCCCAGAGTCGTCCGCGACTGGACCTAATGGTCAGGGGTACCTTTACCTTTTAGCAGGAATTTTAATGCTTTTATGATGGCTTTTTATTGTTTTCATTCTCTGTATGGTATATTTTTCTGCACACCGCTTAGAAATCATTGTTATTGATTAGATTTATTAGATTTATATACCGCCCTTCATCAAGAGATCTCAGGGCAGTTCACAAAATCAATCCAGACTAAATAATCTGGAGTCCCATATCAGATTCCCAAGCACTCTTGTAAAACTGCGCCACACTGCTGTACGAAAAGGCAACCCATCAAGGCTCCCATTTTACAGATGACAGGCACTCCGAGGGGGGAGTTCTGAGGAGGGGGAGGAGGTCCGCCCCAGGTACCCTTCCAAAGGGGTGTGTGTTACAAAATGCCAACCCCCAATCAGCTGCACCCCCTGGGACATGCGCCATGCCCCGTAATGTACACCGTGCCACCCCCCCCGGGATGCATGCCATGCCCCCTGGGACGAACGCCGCTCCGGGTACCAGAGCAGGTTGCTTCGCCTCTGCTGAGATCAATAGACCTAAGTAGTAAGGGACAACAAAACTGTTGCCTGAGCGATCACCTCAATTTATTGAGAGAGCACAGCAGCCGCATCAGAGCCCAGGAGGTCTCTGGCTGGAAGAGACAAGCCATTGCCCTGACTCAAGGCAATGCAGACAAACAGATATATTGTGCTTGTCCATATAATCCTATTTTGTAACAGTTGCTGCTTACAACAGGCACTACTATGCCATAAGGTCCATTGTCTTGTAATATCACATATGGTATGTACAGTTCTTTATTGTTTGATATTATTTTTGCTGTAAAATGTGTGAGATCATGATATTGTATTTATTTGCATTACTTAGTGCTTTAACTACCAATGAAGCCCAGGACGGAGAAACAAGGCCAATATTCCGGAAATCCTTGTCTAGACTCTGTGAAAGGATTTTGTGGAACTGTAACAACCTTTCATGTGGATTGTTTGGACTTTATAAACAGACAGGTGGAATAGACACCATTACATGGATGGACCTTATGCATGAACTGACTAGAGAATGATCTGATCCACTGGGTCTTCTGCTTTGTTCATTTGTTGAACTTTATGAGTTACAGTGGTGCCTCGCAAGACGAAAAGAATCCATTCTGTGATTCTCTTCGTCTAGCGGTTTTTTCATCTTGCGAAGCAAGCCCATTGACGGATTAGCGGATTAGCGCTATTACCGCTATTAGCGGCTTATCTGCTGATCGGATCAGCTGATAAGCGGCTTAGCGGCTTAGAAAAAGGGGGGGAGGGGAAAAAACCAGCAGGAACTCGCAAGACATTGTCGTCTTGCGAAGGAAGCCCATAGGAAATTCGTTTTGCGAAGCACCTCCAAAACGGAAAACTCTTTCGTCTAGCGAGTTTTCCGTCTTGCGAGGCATTCGTCTTGCGGGGCACCACTGTACTTCTGTTGAAATTTACAATCAATGAATAGTATACCTTATTTATTTAAGAACACAGCCGGTTACGTCTCGTGTGTTTATTGATGATGCTTTATGTGACCATAGGTTGGTTTGCTGTTGTTCTCTTTTCCCGCAAGCACAGAGTGAAATGGCACCAGCCTACACCCATCCCAGGCAGCGCTCACTGTGAGAGCCAGAGAGCGTGAGAGGTTCAGCTGCATGGTCTGGGGCCCCACATCACATGAAACCAGCGAGCTGTGGGCATGTGCGCAATTTCAGTGAAAGACACGAATTGGCAACCCGGCACTGCCGTTTCCTCCTTGTGTATCATCATGCGTTGGCCGTTCATCATTCATGCTAACGATTAAGCAGCATATAAATGCCTGAAATAAAGAAAATAAATAGCATTAAATTTGCAGAGGAGGCCAGCTGGCAAGGAAAGTGCTCAACACCACTGCAGCTGCCCCCCTGCCCCTTGGTATCCCAGACAAAAGCACCCTAGGGGCAGATGTCCCATTGGTGCTGTTGTATCGGTGCATGGTAGGAATGGGAACCTGTTGTGCCGGGGGCAGCTGGTGAGCTGCACATATATATTGAATTTTGCAATGTAGGAAGGTGGGTGGCGCTGTGGGTTAAACCACAGAGCCTAGGATTTGCCAATCAGAAGGTTGGCGGTTTGAATCCCCTTGACGGAGGTGAGCTCCCATTGCTTGGTCCCTGCTCCTGCTAACCTAGCAGTTCAAAAGCACGTCAAAGTGCAAGTAGATAAATAGGTACTGCTCCGGCGGGAAGGTAAACAGCGTTTCTGTGCGCTGCTCTGGTTCGCCAGAAGCCGCTTAGTCATGCTGGCCACATGACCCAGAAGCTGTACGCCGGCTCCCTCGGCCAATAAAGCGAGATGAGCACCGCAACCCCAGAGTCAGCCACGCCTGGACCTAATGGTCAGGGGTCCATTTACCTTTACCTTATGCAATTAGTTTGTGTAGGGTCCCACTTTTTTTAATTATACAACTCTTTGGCTGGCAAGGGCCATTGGGTAAGCAATAAAAAAAAATTATTCATCCTCCAGAGGATTTCAAACTGTTGCATTCTGCTAACACAGCCCTCCCCCAAGAGAATCCTCCACTATGCAATCCCTGGGGCCAGAGCTATAATCTCCAGGGTTTAACATTCAATCCCTCTTTCCCAGGGAACTCTGGGAATTGTAGTCCTATCAGGGGAATAGGGTGTCTCCTAACTGTCAGCACCCTTAATGAACTAAAATCCCCAGTATTTTGGGGGGAAGCCACTGCTGATTATAGTGACAGGATTCTGCTTCAAAAGTATAGTGCAGAAGGAGATCACAGCTCTTCTCAGTATCTGAATACAGAGAGAGGAAATCTTTGTAGAGGACTCAAGTGTTCTTCAGTCTCTTTGGTTTAACCTTCCCTCTAATACTCAGCTCTCCTTTGTCTCCTGTAGCTTTATTTAATTCTCTTTCTCCCTCTTCCCAATTCCTCGCTTCCTTTATCACTGTTCCTGTTCCCTTCCTCTAGGCCTTCGCCCCTTCAGCTCCAAAGAAAACGATGAAAGAACGAACGAGACACCAGCAAGGCAGGCGTCAAACATTGGCGTGCGGTTTTCCCATCCAGAAGAGGACACAAAGAAGATGAACTTGACTTCTTGGGCTCCCGTCACTGTGGGCTTGTATGTATTTAGAATTTAATTTCTCATTACAGAAGCAAATGCTCAGTTAATTATTCATAGGGCCACCTGCCTCCCTCCCCTCTACATTTTGCATTTGAATGTCCTTTCCAAGGATTAAAGATGCATAGCTTCCTTTAGCATCTTAATCCAGTTAAATACAATAGTCAGCAATAATTCTTTTCCAGGATATTGTTCTTGGTTTGTTCATTGGCTGGTGGCGCAGGCTTTCATGGAGGCTATATATATATATATTTCCCCTGAAGTTTGAGAGGTTCTATTTAGGAATATAGGAAGCTCCAACTGGAGCGCTCTCAGGCCAGTGTTTCCCAGTTGTCGGTGTTTATACCACATATTTTTAGATTTGCCTTGAGAGAGTCTTTATATGCTTTCCATTTTTAAGTTCGGATTAGAGTAGTTGCTTTGGAAGATGATAATCAGGTATCCACACAACATGACCAGTCCAACTAAGTTGAAGGTGCCATTGGCTTTGAAGACGCTCAAACTCAGGACGAAAGGGAGAAATGAGCTAAGAGGAAGGCATTCTTGGCAAACCCTCACCATGATCAACTCCCGTCTGGAAACCCATGTTCCCACTGTGGAAGGACGTGTGGATCCAGAACTGGCCTCCAGAGTCACTTACAGACTCACTGTAAAAACCGTGTTTGTGGAAGACAATCTTACTTCGCTAGTAGTGATTGCCAAAGAAGAAGAATAGGAAGCTGCCTTATACTGAGAGTCAAACCACTGACCCATCTAACTCAGTACTGTCTACACAAGACTGGCAGTGGCTTTCCAGGGTTTAAGACCGAAGTCTCTCCCAGCCCTACCTAGAGATTGAACCTGAGACCTTCGGCATCCACCTCCATTCCTACCAAATCTGATATACCATTGGACTTACACCTAGAGGGATGCTTCAGTTAATTAAGGCTGCAACCTTATAGGGTGTGTGTGGGATGTTAGGGGAGGGGTAGTACCTCTGGTGAGGTACATGTCATTCTCTTTCTGGGATTGTTTGTCCACCCTGCCCTCAGCTCTTACCTGTGGCTCCTAGAAGCTGTCAGCGTGTAACAATGACCACCACCCCCTGCAAGAATTGGCTAAACCAGGTGAGGGTAACCGACAGGTTTGGGAAGTTTAAAATGGGTTCACTCACAAACTCCCCAAAGGTCAGATTTATGTGCTTTTCCATACAGCATTCAGAAGAAGTGCACAGGCAGTAAAACTTTACAGTGGTGAAAGTTACTGAATTATTGGTATAGGAGCCCTAGAGGGCTTGTAAGAGTCATGTGGTCCTTCCCAAAGTGAGCTAAGCCTGGCAGGACAGCTTACTCTATGGTGTTAACCCCTTTAGACTTAAGTATGTTCCTTGTATGTGGCTGGTTATCCCACAATAACTACTCCATTATTACACAGCATCTCTGTCCAACCTGGAGATACTAGGGGTTGGAACTGGGACCTTCTGCACACTTGCGGTATGGATGCGTGTCTGAAAACAATGCACCTTGCATAGTTGTAGATGCGATGCACAGTTGCTCAAACAGCTGCACCTCTTACAGGAGGTCATTCCAGAGACACAGGGCAACTATATAAAAAAAGCAGCTCTGCCTGTGACTTCACTACCTTCACTGAAACAGTAAGAAGCAAGACTCTTGAAGATGATCCCGAGAGGAAGACGCGCCGCCTTGTAAGCATTTCACACACCAAGGAACCCCAGCCAATGAGCCATGTGTCTCTTCTGAAACAAAGAACATTCCCTTAAAAAAATAAGGGACATCTGGCAATTTCTACTTGGCAGTAAAAGTTACCACATTGTGACAGCAGAGCATCAATCAGCGGCGACTGACTAATGATGTGATTATTCACATTCAGTTATTGATAGGCGTGCTTAGTGCACAGAAGGAAGGAGGCTCGAGGAGAATGATAAGCAGTGGCAGAGGGACATGGCACAGGAAAAGGTGCGCAGGATGAAAACTATGGAAGCTGTGGAAGATAAGGGGTGTGGAACATCAGACCACAAAGAACAGGAGGAAGAACAAGAATATGCCTTCCATCAGGAGTTGTGAACAGATGGCTAGGTCTAACCTGCCCTCTCCACCTCAAGCATTTTGAGGTGCTCTGCTAAGGGCTGCAAGGGAAGTGGAGAAAGCAAATAGGCCACACCGGGTGAGGCAAGCAGGTGAAGTCCAGGCGAAGTCAACGCAGGCCGATTAAGCCGAGGAGGGTGGAATCTTTTCCACCCCAACGGCTGCATTCATTCATTTTTAAGCAATCTTCCAGGGACCACATGCCAGTGGTGAGGAGGGAGGGGGGCAGAGGGGAAAGTAGACAGAGCAATGAAAGCAAATCTTATCTTTGTCTCTACATATAACCCTCACCCAGACAACCGAGAGTTCAAGGACACATTCCCAGTGCTCCCAGTACGTTTCCGAGCATGATTCAAAGTGTTGGTGCTGACCTTTAAAGCCCTAAACGGCCTCGGTCCAGTATACCTGAAGGAGCGTCTCCACCCCCATCATTCTGCCCGGACACTGAGGTCCAGCGCCGAGGGCCTTCTGGCGGTTCCCTCATTGCGATAAGTGAGGCTACAGGGAACCAGGCAGAGGGCCTTCTCGGTAGTGGCGCCCGCCCTGTGGAACACCCTCCCATCAGATGTCAAAGCGATAAACAACTACCTGACATTCAGAAGACATCTTAAGGCAGCCCTGTTCAGGGAAGTTTTTAACATGTGATATTTTACTGTATTTTTGCTTTTTATGGAAGCCGCCCAGAGTGGCTGTGGAGGCCCAGCCAGATGGGCGGGGTATATATTATTATTATTATTATTATTATTATTATTATTATTATTATTATTATTATTCCATCCAGACAAAAGCACTTGGATTATGAAGCAAGGCTGGTGAGGGGAGGATAAGGAAGCCTGGAGGGCCACATTTAGGTGCTGGGCCTGAGATTTCCCATCGATAATCCAGGCAGATCAGGTATGGGCCCTGCAGGCTAGGGCTTGGAAAATGCAGTCTCAGTCAGGGGCTAGGCATGTCTGAGGCCTCATGTAGGCAGACAATTCCCTTCTGCAGTATGCCCATCTCCCTGAGGAGCTGGCTGTGTTCCTTTCACAGAGTTACAATTCCCAGAGTTCCCTGAGAAGAGGGATTTGTTGTTGAAGCACTCTGGAAAATGTAGCTCTGTGAGGGGAACAGGGGTCTCCTAAGAACTCTTGGTACTAGGGGTAGTGCATTCTGGTTTGAGGCCTGAGTGTTAGAATCGTCCTGCTCACGTGTAGGACCCTGGCAGAGACACATGCCCGGTTGGCATGTTCTCTCCCTCCTGGTCGATCGTCCGGGAGCTTCAAAAGCTTTCTTCAGCCCAAACATCTCAGCGACTGATACCAAGAAGCATTAGCACGCTTAGGATCCTGCAGAGTATTAGCAGTTTGCGTAACAGAACTCAGTAGCACAGCATTTTGGCTAATCTACTTTATTTACATATAATACAATCGGAGCATTCTGACTTAGCTCCTTCCTCTTTCTCATCAGACAGCAAAGAGAAAGAAACAAAGGACAAAAGTGTCTCTGTCACTTTCCACACTGTGGAATGAAAACACACACCGTCATGGGATAGACAACAATCCCATGACTGCAGACATGGAGCAGGAATCCTAACACTGAGATGCTGTCCAATGCTGCCACTACACCCTTACCTGGGTTGTGCGGTAGCACCTGTAAAGCACAAAATTTGAATATGCTCATTTATGCCTCAATGCAAATTGACTTCAGCTGCATCAAAGGTGCTAATTCCAATAGATAATTACAACTTGCCATCAGCCTCACAGGCCCAACTGGCTTGGGAGGCACTTGCTGCCAGATGGGAATACCGTGAACATCATCAGCTACCCATGGCATCATCACTTGCAAGGCTCTCTGTCTTCCTGTGAGACTGGTGTTCTTGGAGGTGTATTCTTCTCCAAATTGGGGTGTAGGACTTCTCCCATTGATGGAGGTGGCACCCAGTGTCAGTTTACATTTCTTAGTACAGAAAATTTTGATCTGATGTGTAGAGATCTTTCCTGTTCTGCTTAGTTCAAGAGGGTTCTGGAAGGTTTCTTTCTACAGTGGTACCTCGCAAGACAAAAAACTCACTAGACGAAAGGTTTTTCCGTTTTCGATTTGCCTCGCAAGACGAATTTCCCTATGGGCTTGCTACGCAAGACGAAAACATATCGCGACTTTGTTTCCTTTGTCTAAAAACAAAGACATGTTTTGTTTATAAAGTTAATTTATTTTCCCTTCAATTTTTGAACTGCTCTTTACAGTATGTGTGACTTTAAAGAGCAGTTAATAAACTGTTGTTGTACCAAATTTGGCTTTGTTTGGACTTTTTTTGACCATAGGAACGCATTAATTGATTTTCAATGCATTCCTATGGGATTTCGTGATTCGCAAGACGAAAAATTCGCTAGACGACAAAACCTGCGGAACGAATTAATTTCGTCTTGCGGGGCACCACTGTATGTGAAAGAAACAGGCAGAAGGTTTCTGATGCTTGGGTTATTCCTTCTGGGAAGCTGGTTTAAACTGGTTCTGTTATCTTTCTGTCAAGGTCATGCTGACTGTAATAGTCAGGCCAGGAGGAGTCTGAGTTTCACTGACTTTCTCTTTTTATCTCTTTCTTCTGGTGTGGTCTGTTCTGTATGCTTAAGGTTAAGGTTTAGTCCTATTATAAATATTGTAAATTAAGCTAAGTCTGCTGCAACTGGATCTTTTATGGACTGTGCCAATCCTGAATGTATTGGATTTGTGGCCATTATGCTCATTCGCCTTCAGTAGCAGTAAAGCTCTGCTGGATGAAGAACATTTGCCTCTGGTCTATTTTTGGGAACTCTGCAACATATTTAAGTTTTTTCCTCCTCTAGACAACACCTAGTTTTCAGGGATAAGACAGAGGACCCCTCCTCCTGCATTCCAGCCTCCCCTCCTGGTGTGGTGTTGACCCCTGTTGTTAAGGAATCTGTCCTCTGTGTGGATGGGGAATGCCAAAGACCTGGGAGGACCACCTCGCACTTCCTGGCCTCTTTGCACTATGGGGCAAGGTCCTTATCCTGCCTCTCAGGTCACCCCACCAACTGCATTCTCTGCATCCTCCTCCTTTTCCTCATCTGCCAGCAACTGCAATCTTAGCCCCGAGCCTGTGAGGCAGATTAGTGAGAATCCGGAAGCAGCTGCCGGAAAGAGTGCTTTGCTTTGACAGACCTAATTTATTTGTTGAAAATCTGAAAGCGGGAACCTGCTTTGCCAGGAAATTCCTCCAGGTGATATTTTTTAAATGCAAAACCTGCCTCTAAATGGTGCGATGACTGAATTGGTGTTAGAAACCCGAAGAACACGAACATGGTTCTCCCAGGACAACTGAAGCAAGCAAGCAAGCAAGCAAATTAATTGTTTAAGTGCTTTACAAATCTCTCCATGCAAACTGTTGAGACAATGTAAACATCTACCTCCCTCTCCTTGAAGTTTTACAGGCAATTAATTTAATTGGTTATGGCTGGTCTCATAGCTTCTATTATGAACAAGAGCTATTCGTTGCAAAGGTCAAGGGTAGTCTTGCAGTATATTAGCTGTAATTCTCTGAGGCATAATTTAGTTATTTATGTTGTAAGTTGATATGCTTTGAGGTTCCTTCACTATTGCTCTTTGCTACCCTTATGCAGGATTATAGATACTGTATGTTACAACATTGCACACTGCAATGCATTGCTTATCTAAGGTTGCTTATTCTCATATTAACCAGACCTGCTATTGAAATCTTCATTAAGAAGATCTGCTCAGAGCTCACATCACCACCTTATGAACTAAGGTGGGTGGCAATGAGAGACAAGCGTCTTCTCAGTTGTGGTTCATTGTTTGTGATACTTCTAATGTCCCTCTGGTTGTTTGACTAGCTCACTTTTTGATGGCTTCCAGACACCACCTGAAAATAGGGATGAGTGGATCAGGCACTTTCTGGGCCTGGTAAAATTCACATTTATTTATTTATTTATACATAAATCAGTTCTATCCCATTCTCACTTTAAAGTGCTTTTGGGTCGGGTTTTTTCCCCCAGCCAGTGGCGTAGCGTGGGGGGTGCAGGGGGGGCCGGCCGCACCGGGCGCAACATCTGGGGGTTAGGGGCGCAAATCCATGGGTTAGGGGGCGCAAATCCACGGGTTAGGGGGCGCAAATTACTTGCCTTGCCCCGGGTGCTGATAACCCACGCTACGCCACTGCCCCCAGCTGAGAACACAGCATTGGACTTTCCTTTCGCTTCCAGGCATATCCGCAACTGAGCGTCCTTTCGGCTTTGGCCCAGCCGCTTCATCAGCTCTGGATCTACTTGTACTTGTCCTCCGCTCTTCCCCAGTAGCATGTTGGACGCCTTCCGACCTGAGGGGCTCATCTTCCAGTGTCATAACTTTTATATGCCTGTTGTCTTTGTCCATGGAGTTTTCTTAGCAGGGATACTGAAGTGGCTTGCTGGTTCCTCCTCCAGGTGGATCACGTTTGGTCAAAAGTCTCCACTATGACCTGTTCATCTTGGGTGCCCTGCTCGGCATAGTTCATAGCTTCTCTGAGTTATTCAAGTCCCTTCACCACTGCAAGGCAGTGATCCATGAAGGGGGTTTTTCGCCTACCTCGTAGCAAATTGTCACAACTTTCTTAGTATTGGCGGTTAGGCATTGGTATTGTTTTGTAGATGGAAGAGGGGAGGAAGCGCCATCACCTGCCCCGCATATTGAAGGGTAGTTTGATAAAGGATTCCGGGGGGCGTGGCCCTGTCCAAAGCCTGGGGAGGTGAGGGCCTAAGGCACGCCCCCAAGCGGTGACCCTGGGGGAGTTCCTAGTTGATGTGCATCAGCAGGACTCCCCCTACTGGTGGTTAACCAGTGAACAGGCTGAAGCCGGATAGTCGGTTAGAACCAGTGCCTAAGCCAATACCGCTCATCACCTGTAACCAATAAAGTTGTGGCCATATTTAGCAGATTAACCTTAAATAATTGTGTCATGTGTCTTTATTTCCACGGGGGGGGGGAGACGGGGGACGGGAACTTGCCACGCAATCACCTTTGACTGGACTTAACCATCCAGGGGTCCTTTACCTTTTTACCTTTTGTGGTATAGATGAGGCCTTAGTCCTCTAGAGAGCCAGTGTGGTGTAGTGGTTAAGAGCGTTAGTCTTGTAATCTGGGGAACCGGGTTCGCGTCTCCGCTCCTCCACATGCAGCTGCTGGGTGACCTTGGGCTAGTCATACTTCTCTGAAGTCTCTCAGCCCCACTCACCTCGCAGAGTGTTTGTTGTGGGGGAGGAAGGGAAAGGAGAATGTTAGCCGCTTTGAGACTCCTTCGGGTAGGGATAAAGCGGGATATCAAATCCAAACTCTTCTTCTTCTTCTTCTCTAGCACCCCTAAAACAGTAAGCCCCATTGAACAAACTGGGACTTATTTTTGAGTAGACATGAATAGGATTGCACTGAAAGGCTGGAATGCTAAACACAGTGGAGTGTAAGCCCTATTGGATATAGTGGGGCTGCTGAGCAAATAAGCATAATATTGTAACAGTTATATCCGGCCTTGAAGAATGCTGTTGATGGCTACTAGCTATGCTGGCTATCTTCTACCTCCACTGTCTGAGGCAATATGACTCTGGATACCACTTGGGTAGAGTTCTGTTGCATTAAGGACCTGCTTTGGGGCTTCTCATAGGTCTCACCGCTGTGAGAAGAGGATGTTAGACTGCGTGGGCCATTGTTTTGCCCAAGCAAGCTCTTCTTATGATCAGTCTGCCCTAATGAATGCTCTCTGCAATGCACTTCCATTGAAACACTGGATATAGGCCGCTATTAGCTATTCTGTTCAATGTCAGGTGCAGTTCTTTAATACTGCTTGACACTCCATTGAGTAATATTAACAGCGTACAACTATGAGGTTTTCAGAGTCTGCCAATATACTTCTCTTGTGCTACAACCAGCTGTTGAGGCAGGATCTGAACAATTTAAATTTTTCCTTGTTGTTCACAGACTAAGGAAGTGCATAAACCATTTTAGCAGGAGTTCTGCTAACAAGCAACAGCTGCCAAGGTAATGAGTGTGTTTAAATAACCAGATTGATGTAGGAGGGGCTCTCTGTCGACAGAGAAAGGAAATGGGGAGGGGGAAGGTAAAAAACAACAACGCCATGGAGCTTGACAGAGTATAATGCATAGGAAAGACCACCTTATCAGCATGAAAGCTAATTTAAGAAATGTTCAGTTTGGTGGAAAACAACTTGCTTCGTTTGCTTGTTTTTGGTGAGTGCTTTTAATTGAAATGGATATAATTCGAGGTTGTGTACCAGGAGTTCTTGTGTGAAAGAAATGGATACTTATGAAAAGCTTAGGTTCTGCGTACTTAGGTTGAAGTTAAGAGTGAGGGAAATCTGTCAGTTTCAGTTACTTGTTTTTCCAAACCACAGAGCCTGGGACTTGCCGATCAGAAGGTCGGCGGTTCGAATCCCTGCGACGGGGTGAGCTCCCGTTGCTCGGTCCCTGCTCCTGCCAACCTAGCAGTTTGAAAACACGTCCAAGTGCAAGTAGATAAATAGGTACCGCTCCTGCGGGAAGGTAAACGGCGTTTTCATGCACTGCTCTGGTTCGCCAGAAGCGGCTTAGTCATGCTGGCCACATGACCTGGAAGCTGTACGCTGGCTCCCTCGGCCAATAAAGCGAGATGAGTGCCGCAACCCCAGAGTCGGCCACGACTGGACCTATTGGTCAGGTGACCTTTTACCTTTACAACAACACAGAGTGAGGCAGCTGCCTCAGCCGGCAGCTGCTGAAATATGGACAGAGTGCCCCCCCCATACCCCATGTGCTGCCCTCACATGTAGTGGAAGATCTCTATTTGCCTCTTTCCATCAGATAAATGTTGGACAGCATGGAGTTATGTGACCCCCGAACCAAGGAGATAAGTAACTATACAGCTTTTAAAAGATTTTCTTTTGGTAATTATAGGGACAGAACTACCCAAACTGTACAGACATTTATTCATATATGCCACTACAGCAGCAGGAATGTTACTTGCCCCAAAATGGAAAGAAGACGAAGTCCCAGCAAAAGATGAATGGATGCAAAAACTTGCGGAATATGCAGAAATGGCTTACCCGAAAAATAAGAAACCAACATAACAAACTTCTGATAAAAGAATGGAAATGGTTCATTGAATATTTGCAAATAAGCTGTAAACAGATAAGAAAATTGGCAGGATTATTGTAATGACCTGCAGTTTTATAAGAGTATATATTTAAAGTAGATGAATAAATGAGCAAATTAAGTTAATTTGGATATGCAGAAAATATTACAATAAATTTAAGGAACCATAGAAAGAGGGGGAAGGAAGTCAAGTTTTGAAATGCTATTGTAAAATTATTGAAATGTATAAAATTGAAAATCATAAATAAAAAATAAAATAAATAAAAATAAAAGATTCTGAAGGCAGCTCAGCCCTGTATAGGGAAGTTTTTTAATGTTTAATGTTTCATTATGTTTTTATATACCGTATTTTTTGCTCTATAAGACTCACTTTTCCCCTCCTAAAAAGTAAGGGGAAATGTGTGTGCGTCTTATGGAGCGAATGCAGGCTGCGCAGCTATCCCAGAAGCCGGAACAGCTGCTTTCACTGTGCAGCGATCCCTCTTGCTGTTCTGGCTTCTGAGATTCAGAATATTTTTTCTTGTTTTCCTCCTCCAAAAACTAGGTGCGTCTTGTGGTCTCGTGTGCCTTGTAGAGCGAAAAATACGGTATGTTGGAAGCTGCCCAGAGTGGCTGGGGCAACCCACTGAAATGAGCAGGGTATAAATACCATTATTATTATTGAATCGGGCATCAGAGAAATGTTGGAGGTTATGGAAAAGCTTCCCCCTGCTTTAACTGGGGGTTATAACTAACAATTGGGAGTAGTGGGGGGTAGCACCCCAATGCTGCCACAGTGAGCTTTTATAGATAAAAGAAAGGAGAAAGTTTTTTGTTGCTGTTATTATTTTATTAGATTTATTACCTGCCCTTCATCAGCAAGTCCCAGGATGGGTTGCAACAATTTAAAATTCACATTTAAGAGCAGCTCAGACAAATGCATAAAATGCAATATAATTTTATTATACAATTTGAAAATGAGTGACTATTTTGTGTCCCTTCTCCCAGTCCCTTTGCCATTACTGACTAAAACAAGGGGAGATGTGGGCTGGCTTGTTGCTTATGGATTGAGAACATCACCTGTAGGTCTCCTACGCGTCTTTGAAAGTGAAGAGTGAGAGAATTGTTTCAAGAAAACCTGAAATTTTGAAACGTCCCTAACACAGTGTATGAAACTCCCATTGTTTTAGGCGCATTTCGCGACAGGGAATTTCATTATACCAGTCCAGCATACCTGAAGGAGTGTCTCCACCTCCATCGTTCTGCCCAGACACTGAGATCCAGCGCCGAGGGCCTTCTGGAGGTTCCCTCGCTGCGAGAAGCCAAGTTACAGGGAACCAGGCAGAGGGCCTTCTTGGTAGTGGCGCCCACCCTGTGGAACGCCCTCCCACCAGATGTCAAAGAGAAAAGTAACTACCAAACTTTTAGAAGACATCTGAAGGCAACCCTGTTTAGGGAAGCTTTTAATGTTTAATAGGTTATTGTATTTTAGTGTTTTGTTGGAAGCCGCCCAGAGTGGCTGGGGAAACCCAGCCAGATGGACAGGGCATTAATTAATTAAATAATAATAATAATAATAATAATAATAATAATAATAATTAATAATAATAATAATAATAATTAGTGTGAGCCATTTCTGAGCTCTGGGCAGAACTGCGCCTAAGACGTCAGATTAAAACTGCAGAGTGGAAGGAAAGCAGGGCCTTTTTTTGCCTCCCCACTTCCAGCTACTCTCTGAAGACTGGAGAAGAGACCCTCTTAAGAATATTAGAGGGGTGGGCAGGGGAAGAACTAGACCACATAAAAAATGAATACAAATTTTGCTGCAGTTCATTCATTTTCAGCTTTGTATTCTTGTTATAAAGAAGCGCACCTAGACATTCTGTTGTTGTGCCCATAACCTAGGTTTAAGGTGCTATTTAGCTCCTAGCTTTCATATCTCAGTTTCTAGCACTGCCCTAATGGGAGTAGATCCTTGCTCTGAGTCCCTGTGACTCAGGTCGTACAGCCATACCTCAGGATAAATACGCTTCAGGATAAGTATTTACGGGTTGCGCTCCGCAGCGACCCGGAAGCGACGGAGCAAGTGACTTCTGGGTTTGCCGCTTGCGCATGCGCAGACGGTCAAAATGATGTCACACGTATGCGTGGAAGCGGTGAAACATGACCCGTGCACGCGCAGACACGCAGTCACATCTTATGTTCTGTTCAGGATGGGATCGGGGCTCCAGAATGGATCCCGTTCGCATCCCGAGGTACCACTGGATTCCAAAGATGGGAAGCCTGAGGCCCTCCAAGATGTTGGTGCACTACAACTATAGCTGTCAACTTACAGATTTGAAAATAAGGGACCAGCAGCCTTGAAAATAAGGGACCAGAAGCCAAAATAAGGGACCTGCAGCCTCACCTGTTCCAGGCACTCCAGTCTTCCTGTCCTCCTGCAGTCTGGTCAAACTCATGCTGGTAGCTTTGAGAACACTGTCCAACCAACTTTGTAACCAGAGGTTCAACTGAATAGAATCTGAATCACATGCACCACAAGGCCTATGTAGCCTCAACTTAAGATGCCCCCCCGGCCTGACTTTGCACTGCAAAGTTTGCAGCAGCACGTGCAACAAAATGGCGTCCAACATTCAAAAACCCCCTCAGCTTGCATTAACTAGCCACACACAAGGCATGCAAGCTCCACCCCCCAGTCATTCTTAGACTTTTTATTGGGTGAGCAAGCAACACAGTTGGAGCCTCCCTCCTCCCTGGCCGGCAGGGAAGGAGGGAGAGGAGCTGCTTCCTTTGAAATTTAAGGGACATCAGAAAAAGGAACACGACAGGGGTGCCCAATTTCCCCATTACTTTTTATTTCAGTCCTGGAGGTGTTGCTGAATATGATAAGGGAAGACCAGCAGGTCAAAGGTGTGCAGGTCGGAGCTAAACATTACAAGTTAAGAGCGTTTGCAGATGACCTAGTATTGACTTTGCAAGAGCCAAACACTAGTACGAAAAGGGTTTTAGAAATAATCCAACTGTTCGGCCAGGTGGCCGGATTTAAGTTGAATAAACAAAAAACCAAAGTCTTAGGAAAAAATTTAACAGATACAGAAAAGGAGAAGTTTCAAGAGGAGACAGGGTTGACACTGGTTAAGAAGGTCAAATACCTAGGGGTCTATTTGACATCTAAAAATGTGAATTTGTATAAAGACAATTATGAAAAATGTTGGTCAGAAATCAAAAAAGATCTAGAAATATGGTCAAATTTGAAATTGTCAATGTTAGGCCGAATTGCTGTGATTAAAATGAATGTATTGCCTAGAATGTTATTTTTGTTCCAGACCTTGCAGATTCTGGATAAGATGGAATGTTTTAAGAGGTGGCAGAAAGATATCTCGAAATTTGTCTGGCAGGGCAAAAAGCCCAGAATTAAATTTAAAATATTGACAGATGCTAAAGAAAGAGGGGGTTTTGCCCTGCCGGACTTGAAATTGTACTATGAGGCAGCAGCATTTTGCTGGCTGAAAGAATGGATGCTCCTCGAAAATACAGACATCTTAGATCTGGAAGGTTTCAATAATGCTTTTGGTTGGCATGCATATTTATGGTATGATAAAGTCAATAGTGCCTTTAAGAATCACATTGTTAGAAAAGCATTGTTTAATGTTTGGACAAGATATAAAAATCTCTTGGAAAACAAAACCCCTAGATGGGTCTCACCAGTGGAGGCCAAGGCAGTGAAGAAACTCAATATGGAGGTCGGATGGCCGAAGTATTGGGAAATCTTGGAACAAGATGGAGATAAGCTCAAATTGCAAAGTTACGAGAAACTGAAGCACAAGATACAAAATTGGTTTCAATACCATCAAATAATGGAATTTTTCAAACAGGATAGGAAAATTGGCTTTCAGATGGAAAAATCAAAATTAGAAACTGAACTGTTAGAACCCAGTACTAAGAACTTATCTAGAATGTATAATTTGTTGCTGAAATGGAATACACAGGATGAAACAGTCAAATCAGCTATGATTAAGTGGGCACAGGATGTGGGTCACAACATCATGTCAGATGACTGGGAATGGTTATGGAACACCGGTACCAAATTTACGGCGTGTAATGCCTTAAAGGAAAATATTATGAAAATGGTATACAGGTGGTACATGACCCCAGTCAAGCTGGCAAAAATTTATCATCTGCCCGATAACAAATGTTGGAAATGTAAAGAGACTGAAGGTACCTTCTACCACCTTTGGTGGACATGCCCGAAGATTAAGGCTTTCTGGGAAATGATCTATAATGAAATGAAAAAGGTACTTAAATGTACTTTTTCCAAAAAACCAGAGGCCTTTCTCCTGGGCATTGTCGGCCAATTGGTGTCAAAGAGGGATAGAACTTTTTTTATGTACGCTACAACAGCAGCAAGAATACTCATCGCAAAGTATTGGAAGACACAAGATCTACCCACTCTGGAAGAATGGCAGATGAAAGTGATGGACTATATGACATTGGCCGAGATGACAGGCAGAATCCGTGACCAAGGAAAAGAGACGGCGGAAGAAGAATGGAGAAAATTCAAAAGTTATCTTAAGGACTACTATAAACTTAATGAATGTTAGAGTGTTGTGGTTTTCAGGAACAAAGGGATACAGTGATATAAGGTCAGAGTATAGAGAGGACTAAGATGACAGAGGTTGGAAAGTAACAATTGGGAGTTGCTATAAAATTATGGACATTGGGATGCAGAAAGGGGGGGTATGGGGAAGTCCCAGAAAAGAGGTTGATGAAAATACGCTATGAAATTATACATGTATGTTTGTCTTTTTAAGTGTTTGTCTGTTTTTTAAAATTTTGTAAAACCAATAAAAATTTTATAAAAAAAAATATGAAATTTAAGGGACATCATTTAAGGGACATCCATCAATAAGGGACAGCAGCGGGACATGGCGCAGGAATAAGGGACTGTCCCTTCAAATAAGGGACACTTGACAGCTATGACTGCAACTCCCATCAGCCGCAACCAGCAGAGCAAATGCTCAGGAATGGTGGGAGTTGTATTCTAACAACTTTTGGAGGCCTGCAGGTTCTCAATACCTCCCGGATTCCAATCTGATTTCAAATGCATGATGACTTGGGAAGGGAGCCGAAGATGATTGTGAAGAGAAACTCAGATATGGGATAGATTACTTTTCTTCTGCTAAGGCTACTGCTACATAACTAGATTTTTTAATATATATAAAAAAGGAGGGAGAGTTTCAGAATAATGTCTCTGTAAACTGTAATTTAGATAGTTGCAAGCTGTGTCCTGCAATCAGCAAAATTATAGGCACACAATTACTGTTTTCTTTATTAAAGTTTCAATTTTAATGTACTGTGGAAAAACTAATCATTTCCTGTAAATAGCATCACCCACTTTACCCAAAAACTATTTGTGTTGAGTCAAAATTAAAATGTGCGCTGTTCTTCAGGCTTCTGGTTTGACAGTGTTGAGGGGGGTGGGGGAAAGGGCTGATTTGTTTTATTTTTATCCTGCCTTTCCTCCAAGAGGTTGAGAGCACAATGTGTGGTCCCCTCCCTCATCTTATTCTCGCAGCAACTGTGTGAGGTAGAATAGAAATGTGAACCTTGGTCTCCAGAGTAATAGTATATCCATTACAACACGCCGACTCTCAGAATGGCAGGATCTTTTAAGGGGATCAGTATTTTGGGATCTCAGGGAGATGTAGAAGGAATGGAACAAATTAGGCAGTGTAATATTGTCCCCTGACTTTACTTGGCCTGGCACAGGTCATTTTCTTCCACTTTGTGATGGCCTGGGACTCGGGCTCGGGACCAGAGGAGTCTCAGTCCGCACCGGATCCTTTGCCTCAGGCGGCATCTGAACCAAGTCTGGGGCCTGATTCTGAAGAGCCCAAGTCTGCACAGGTTCCCCTTCAACAAGCACCAGCTGGGCCGAGTCAGGGGCCTGAGCCTGCCCTGGCTCCAGATGTGGGGATTACCTCGTTGCCTTCAGCTGGGCAATCAATTCCAGCTGCTCCACTACCACTTGGGTCAGTTAGGTCAGGAAAGGCTGAAGCGGCCCCTGGGTCTAGTATCCCACCACCATCTCCCGAGCTGCAGTCTAAGGTCTGAGAGAAGGAGAGACGTGAGTACTCATAGGAGGAGTGCTCACCTTTGGGCGAGACAGGGAGGTGAGTCACCGGGGGATCAGGACCGGCCGTTACCCCAACAAAGATAAAAGGCTGTCGGACCCCGCCCCAGGTTGCGGGAGCAACATTGCTTTTTGCTAGAACCTGCCTGAGACCCTGTGCCTGACCTAGCCTGGTTTCCTGCCTCGTGTCCTGCCTTGGCCCTGTCGGACTGACTCCTTGTGGAATCCTTGGATTTGGGGCCGGATTTGGACCGCATTGCTTTGGTTAACCCCTGGGCCCAACACACACTTCTTCTTTCCATTGGTTTGGGTTATACTCTCTGGAGCAGCAGAAAACAAGCTTGCTCCATCTCCCATGTGATAGTCCTTCAAATATTTGAGGAGGCAGCCATCTTCAGATATTGGAATCTAAAAGCGTAAGAGCCTGTTGGATCAGGCTAGTGGCCCATCTAGTCCAGTATTCTGTTCTTCCAGGATTCGAGCACAAAAGCACTCTGGTTTCTAGTAGAGGCAGTTTTAAGGTGGCGCGGCCAATAAGGTCGCACTGGGTGCCACACTGTGGGGCCCCCCAAAACACTGCTGTAGAATGAAGTGTGAGAGGTGAATTTTAGCCTCACACAGGGCACCACTATTTGAAAGCCCAAAGTCCACTGCTGTTTCCAGCGACTGGTATTCAGAAGCATTAGTGCTTCCGACTGTGGAGGCAGAACAGACATCATGGCTAATAGTTACAGGTAGGTAGCTGTGTTGGTCTGCCATAGTTGAAACAAAATAAAAAATTTCTTTCCAGTAGCACCTTAGAGACAAACTTAGTTTGTCACCTTAGAGACAAACTTAGAGACAAACTTAGTTGGTCTCTAAGGTGCTACTGGAAGGATTTTTTTTATTTTGTTTTGATCATGGCTAATAGGCACTACTAGCGCTTTCCTCCATGAATTTGTCTAGTTGTCTTTTGAGATTAAACCCACCCAATGGACCAGAATGTGGTCTAAACCTCCCTTTAAATCCATATCAGTGAAAAGAAAAGAACTCACTCTGAAACTCACTTACAGATGGTACCTAACACCATGGAAACTGACGCTAATACATCCAGGAACCTCACCCAAATACTGGAGAGGATGCACCTCCACAGGCACATACCTCCACATGTGGTGGGAATGTCCCAAAATCCAACAATTCTGGACAGCAATCATACAAGAAATATGCAAAATAACTAAGCAAGTATTAGAAGTCACCCCAGAACTGGCCCTACTAAACATCTTCCAAGATAATAATGCCCACTCGCATCATAAAGAGTTCACAACCCACCTGCTCTCAGCAGCCAGAAGCATCATAGCCAGACACTGGAGAGACCTGTCAGGAGTAAGCATGGACCAATGGTATCAAAGAGTATGAGAAACAGCCTTATTAGGAAAACTAACCAATAAAGTGAAACTGACATGGGGACAAAGAGAAGAAGACGTCTTCACCCCAGTATAGTTCCCCTTCATCACATACACAGCCCAACAAGATAACAAGAATCCGCCGACAGCATATGAATCAATATGGCTAACTTGATCCAAACACACCCCCCCCCCACTCTCACACAAAACAAACCTCACTACGGCCAACCAAATACAACCAACCACACACTAGGCTACCCCTCTTTCACTACCAAGGAAATACAACAAGCAAATAGTAAGAGAACCCACACAAGTGACACTGACACAAAACAACCACACATACACTAAGTAGAAGTATTGCCATCCCACCCTACCCTACCCCACCCCACTCACCATTCCCCCTCCCCCTCTTTACCCCTCTTTTCTTCCTAACCTAATACTGTATGTAATGCTAATGTCTCACGACAAATGAAACTGATCTGTAGAAAATGCAACTTGAAAAAAGAGACAATGCACGTATTTTTGTAAACTAAGAAAACTTTAATAAATAATAATATATATTTTTAAAAAAATCCATCTAGATTGGTGGCCCTCACTACCTTCTGCGAGAGCGAGTTCTGCAGTTTAACTATGCCCTGCTTGGTGAAGCACTTCCTTTTATCTGGCCTGAATCTTTCAAAGTTCACCTTCATTGGTTGAAATGCAACTCCCTTGCTGGGTTTAAAGGTAAAGGGACCCCTGACCATCAGGTCCAGTCGTGACCGACTCTGGGGTTGCGGCGCTCATCTCGCTTTATTGGCCGAGGGAGCAGGCGTACAGCTTCCAGGTCATGTGGCTAGCATGACTAAGCCACTTCTGGCGAACCAGAGCAGCGCACGGAAATGCCGTTTACCTTCCCGCTGGAGCGGTACCTATTTATCTACTTGCACTGAGGTGCTTTCGAACTGCTAGGTTGGCAGGAGCAGGGACCAAGCAACGGGAGCTCACCCCGTTGTGGGGATTCGAACCACTGACCTTCTGATCGGCAAGTCCTAGGCTCTGTGGTTTAACCCACAGTGCCACCCGCGTCCCTCTTGCTGGGTTTGGTCACTATTAAAAACATCAGCTTCCTTGTTCATCTACTGCAACACCTCCTTCCAAAAAAACGGATTCATGTCTTAATGCATTTCATTTTCCAAGTGGATAGAGGGGCTTTCCACTAACTTGTTTGCTTTAAAGAGAATCAACACAGTTGACAACATAATTGGTGGTAATTGTAGTACTGTGCCAGTTTTAATAAACTGCCCAACTGGAAAAAAAAAAATATGTTTTACAGATACAGCCATTTCCTGCATGTCGTAAATGAAGCCTTCTATATCCTTCAATACCAGCCTCTTAAGACCACTGCTTAAAAAAAGGAAACCCTACTGTGCTGCATATATGTATGTGCGTGTTCCCCGCCCCCACCTTGTTAATAATAGAGCTGTCATATCTAATAAAATATGAAACAACCATCCAGGGAAATAACACAAGTGATAGATAGCACAGGGCTGATTTGCTGGGCCAAGCGAGCACAAAAGCTCAGTGGCTCAGAATGGGATCATATAATTGTAAAGTTGGAAGGGATCACAAAGGCCAACCCCCTGCAATGCAGGATTCTCAGCTAAAGCATCCATGGCAGATGGCCATCCAACCTCTGCTTGAAAACCTCCAAGGAAGGAGAGACCACATTCTACCGAATGAACAGAGGAAGAAGGTTCTTCCTGATTGGAATCTCCTTTCTTGTAACTTCAAGCCATTGGTTCAAGTCCTACCCTCCAGAGCAGGAGAAAACAAGCTTGTTCTATCCTCCATGTGACACCCCTTGAGATATTTGAAGATGGCTATCATATCTCCTTTCAGTCTCTTTTCCAGGCTCAACATGCCCAGCTCCTTCAACCGTTCCTCATAAGGCTTGGCTTCTAGACCATTGATTATCTTAGCTGCCCTCCTTTGCACGTGTTCTAGCTTATCATTTACGGTAACTTTGGGAAGGCCTCGGTCCAGTATACCTGAAGGAGCGTCTCCACCTCCATCGTTCCGCCCGGGCACTGAGGTCCAGCGCCGAGGGCCTTCGCTGCGAGAAGTGAGGTTACAGGGAACCAGGCAGAGGGCCTTCTCGGTAGTGGTGCCCGCCCTGTGGAACGCCCTCCCACCAGATGTCAAAGAGAAAAATAACTACCAAACTTTTAGAAGACATCTAAAAGAAGCCCTGCTTAGGGAAGCTTTTAATGTTTAATAGGTTATTGTATTTTAGTGTTTGGTTGGAAGCCGCCCAGAGTGGCTGGAGAAACCCAGCCAGATGGGCGGGGTATAAATAATAAATAAATTATTATTATTATTATTATTATTATTATTATTATTATTATTATTATTATTATCATCATCATCATCATCATCATCATCATCATCACAGGATGGAGATGCAGTGGATGAGAACAGAGAGAAAAGGCCTGCTTGGTAGTGGCACCCAGACTGTGGAATGATTTCCCAAGAGAGGCTAGCCTGGCACCTAGCATGATGCTATTTGGGTGTCAGTAAAATACCTTATTTATTTCCCCCCTTTTTGATTTTTAAAAAAATGCTCTCGCGCTGCTCTCTGCATTTTACGTGTGCATTTTATTTCTGCTGACTGCTTTCATGATGCTTTTTTATACTGTGGTGTTTTGCTGTTTTCCTTATCTTGTTTTATTGCAATTTTAACTTTCTGTAAGCAACCCTGGGCACCAGTTAAAGGGAGAGGCATAAATCCCTAAGTAAATCAAGAGCCAAGAATTCGCTTTTTTTTTTTTTTTTTGCTGTGCTGCTGCTTGTGGTTCATGTTTATGGTCGGTGGCAGCAGGGGAAGGGCTGTAGCTCAGTTGTATAGCATCAGCCCTGTATGTGGGAGATCGCGAGTTCAATCCCCGGCATCTCCAGATAAGCCTGGGAAAAGAATCCTGTCTGAAATTCTGGAGATCTGCTGCTAATCAGTGTAGATGGCTCAATTGTCTGACCTCTATAAGGCAGCTTTCTATGTTCCTTGAAAGGAAAAGGAGGACTCGGTGTTGCTAAGGACAGAAATGCCGTTGGAGCCTCTGGTGCAATGGAGGACCGTCTCTACAGTATTTGTGCCATAATTGTCCATCCTATTTCTTCTTCCTTCCCAGCTCCTAGCTTTATAATTAGACTCTTGAGGAAGGATCATTACTCAGTGGCACGAGGTGTTTCTGAATGACTTCCTTTTGACTAGAGATGACAGGGACTGAACAGGGGAGGTGGATCTTCTGCATGCTATGCATGAACTCTGCCGCTGAGCTTTGGTCCTGCTCAACCAGAATCAGAACATGCTTCTGAACCTACTGCCAGTCAATTTAACTGAGTGACTGAATTGCAGCATGATAAAATAAGGCATAGTGATGTAGAATCATAGAATCATAGAATCATAGAGTTGGAAGAGACCACAAGGGCCATCGAGTCCAACCCCCTGCCAAGCAGGGGAATGTATGGAAGTGAAAGCTGGGCCATAAAGAAGGCTGATCGCCGAAGAGTTGATGCTTTTGAATTGTGGTGCTGGAGGAGACTCTTGAGAGTCCCATGGACTGCAAGAAGATCAAACCTCTCCATTCTGAAGGAAATCAGCCCTGAGTGCTCATTGGAAGGACAGATCCTGAAGCCGAGGCTCCAATACTTTGGCCACCTCATGAGAAGAGAAGACTCCCTGGAAAAGACCCTGATGCTGGGAAAGATGGAGGGCACAAGGAGAAGGGGACGGCAGAGGATGAGATGGTTGGACAGTGTTCTCGAAGCTACCAGCATGAGTTTGACTAAACTGTGGGAGGCAGTGGAAGACAGGAGTGCCTGGTGTGCTCTGGTCCATGGGGTCACGAAGAGTTGGACACAACTAAATGACTAAACAACAACAGCAAGCAGTCCCTCCCCACCCTAAGGTTAACAATTCAACAAACTACCATGTCCTCACTAGGGATGGAAGACCAATTTTGACAACCCAAGCTTCCCATTCCAATCTTAAATCCGGTTCTTCACATTACCGGAGCAGTTCGCATCATGAAAAAAATATCCTGCATTTTAGTGTGATTTTCTTCCAATAAACACATTTCTTTTCGTTTTGACTAATGTGCATATTTCTGAAAGCAATTTATCCTAATGCAGCCATTCTGAAACTTGGGTCCCCAGATGTTTTTGCACCAGAACTCCCATTATCCCTGACCACTGGTCCTGCTAGCTAGGGATGATGGGAGTTGTAGTCCATCTGGGGACCCAAGGTTGAGAATGACTGTCCTAATGTGATGCATTTTTGTTTTTTATTTCCACTAATGCCTTCATTTTTATGCACACTTATTACCTAATATGCACATGTATGTGAACATTGTCTGGTTGGAGAACTGCACCCCAAGATTCAGATAAGTGGGAAATTCAAAGGATTGGCTGTGTTTCAGCTTGGGTTGCCATATTTAAAAAAACCAGGACACCCCGAAAGTTGTTGAGTTTTTTAAATGAATAAATATCAGGACGAAGCGCCACATTTCAGAAATTCCTCCCGGACGTCACTTCCGCTTTTTAAATTCCAGTAATCTCCAGGAAAATTCAGACATATGGCAGTCCTAGTTCCAGTTCTTGTATCGTTTTGGAAATGGAGAATTTGATAGATCTCCCTCATCCCTATTCCTCACTTCCTTTGCAATCCTAACAAAACTTACTCAGAAGTATTAAAGATAAAGGACCCCTGGACGGTGAAGTCCAGTCAAAGGCGACTATGAGGTTGCAGTGCTCATCTCACTTTCAGACAAGGGAGCCGGCGTTTGTCCACAGACAGCTCTCCGGCTCATGTGGCCAGCAGGACTAAACCGCTTCAAAACCCTAACCGTGATGGAAGCCAGAGCACACAGAAATGCCGTTTACCTTCCCACCACAGCGGTATACCTATTTATCTACTTGCACTGGTGTGCTTTCGAATTGCTAGGTTGGCAGAAGCTGGGACAGAGAAATGGGAGCTCACTCCACCACGTGGATTTGAACTGCCGACCTTCCAATCAGCAAGCCGAAGAGGCTCAGTGGTTTAGACCACAGTGCCACCCACTCCCATACACAGAAGTAAGCCTCATTAACTAATTCCTAGGAAAGTGAGTTCATCTTGCAGAGCTCTTGTTAGGTTAAACCATTTGCAAACTGGCATTGCTTCAGTACAGAACCCCTCACACAGCTTCTACGCTGCCTGGTTCTGGGTTTACTTCAGAAATTCTTCATCTTGTGCTGGAAAGATATGAACTGCTGCATTGCAGGCTGGGCTGACTGAGGGTACTGGTAAGTGATGCCAGACCTTGTGGCTTCAGAGCTTCCACCTCCAAACCCACCAGACATGGCATGCCCGTGAGTGTGCCCCACAGTGGAGCCCACAGCCATGTAGTAATGGCCATCTGCCCAGGGGCAGGAGAAACCACGGCAGAGGCAGGGGCAGGAAAGGGGGCAGGAGCAGCCGACAGTGGAGCAGACCTCATAGGAGGTGCACTGCTAGCAGGGGGCACCATCTGAGACGTCCTGCTCCTGCTTCCCCTCAGCATGGAAGGTGAGTTAGGATTGCGGCTGTAGGTAACCTTGAAATGATTATATTATTGTGCAACCAATTGTCAGGCTTCGGGGAATTGGCTTCCTCCCTCCATGGCAGTAGATAAGAAGATCAAAGAAATGAACATTTTACCAGTTAGAAACTTTAAAAATCCCAGCGAGAGAACAAAGAACACTTCTCCTAGAAATGGCGATGCTCCCAATTAAGGATTACACCCCCTCCATCCCTATTAATCTACATCACTCCTATGTCTTGAAGTCTTAGTTTGTACCCTCTGCGCTTATTGGGACTTTGCCTATATGCAGCTTCCCACAGAAGCAATTAAGGAGTTGGCCGAAGGCCAGGAAGACTGAGCAGAGGGAGTTATTCTGCCTAGAGATATGGGACCTTGGATACAACTCTGCTATTGGATGAGGTCACCCATATAGGCATGATGACTCATGACTTTCCTGCTTGTGTGTTGGTTGGTTGGCCAGTGGTTGTTTGAGAGTTCTTTGGATTTTGTTCAAAGAGTTACGATCCAAGTCTGTATCCTGTACAGTGGTACCTCGGGTTACATATGCTTCACGTTACAGACTCTTCAGGTTACAGACTCCGCTAACCCAGAAATAGTACTTCGGGTTAAGAACTTTGCTTCAGGATAAGAACAGAAATCGTGCAGCAGCATTGCGGCAGCAGCAGAAGGCCCCATTAGCTAAAGTGGTGCTTCAGGTTAAGAACAGTTTCAGGTTAAGAACAGACCTCTGGAACGAATTAAGTACTTAACCCAAGGTACCACTGTAGCAGCATCTTGTTCCTGCTTCATCCTGCCAGCTTGCAACCGACTGCTTCTGGACAGTCTGTGTATGCTCTGCAATATTCAACAGCACTTTCTGTTCTGAGACTTTCTGAGCTCTTCGTGACTTTAGGGAGATTGGAGGAATGCTGTCCAATGACTGCGAATCTGTTAACCCTCTCTCTTTCAGTGTTTCTTCTCCCAGCTGTTCCCCATCCATTATTTCCCAGCTTCTGCCTTCTGAACTAGGCCCCTCTGCAAAGCACTGTTCCAAATCTATAGTTGTCCTCCTGCTCCTGGGAAGATTCAGGAGCAGGGGGAGGGGTGGCCCCCACCATTCCTCCTCAGTGCAGCCCTCCTCAGCACGGTCCCTGACACCAATACAATAAAGAGTCTATCCTGGGAAGAGCTTTAAAATACATATTTTGTACCAAATTCTGCACCAACAAAACAGAATTAATCCTTTATAAATAATGCCAGATTGCCCCTGCAAGTGCATCAGTCTATTGAACAAATAAGTTCCACTTGCATTAACTTTCACCTAATAGCTGATCTATCCTCTCCACCCAAAAGTCTGGTCGGCCAGTAGATTATGACTTTTTTTACTATTGACAATCTAGCAAAACTTGCCAGCTAAGAGTGCATATGGTACAAGATCACAGGTTCCAAGTGCAGTTTTATCACAAATGCTAATGATCCAATTATCCAGCATATGAAAACGCCAAGATCCCATAAGCATAAAGTAAAAGGGTCCTATTGATTTGCAACTTTCCCCAAGATAATGGTCGACAGCATTTATTTACCTGCTGTGCATGGAAGTGTGAGAGGGAGAAATTAACAGGTTAACAGCCTGTTGGGTACAGTACGGCACACAATTATACAGAACATAATTGTTGCCATATATCATACAATATGCATTCAGTTCCTCTGGAGGGCATGTTTCTAAATCAGTGCTGGAATGATGCTTTCAAATCAAACTTTCAAGAGCATTGGATGAGCAGATGGCCTGTCAGATGTACGTTGGATGCAGAGCTGGGACAAATAATCTTTATTAAAACTGAGTACCTATAATAGACCGTCGGGCACTTTTTCATGTTGGGTTTTTCCTCTCTCATCCTGAAATGGTTTTTATGATTGTTAATGCACAGAACTTGCAGCGCTTGCCTGCTTGATAGCAGGAGCTAAGAGACTTGTGGGGACTGCTGGGGTTGGATGTGGGAGTGCTCAACTGTGTAGGACATGGCGGGCTCTGCTGCGGTTTGGATTTGTTATCCCGCTTTATCACTACCCGAAGGAGTCTCAAAGCAGCTAACACTCTTCCTCCCCCACAACAAACACCCTGTGAGGTGAGTGAGACTGAGAAACTTCAAAGAAGTGTGACTGGCCCAAGGTCACCCAGCAGCTGCATGTGGAGGAGCGGAGACGCGAACCCGGTTCCCCAGATTACGAGCCTACCGCTCTTAACCACTACACCACACTGGCTCAGAGGCATCCAAGCAGAGGATGGATGGCTAGCAATCAGGGATGCTGTAGCTCAGGGATGGGGAACCTGTCACCCTGCAGATGCCTCTGTGACTCTTCTCATCCTTGATCATTGTCCATGTTGGCTGGTGCTGATGGCATAACCTCCAACATCTTGCATCCCAAAACTAGGATGCCCGTCTTTCTGTCCATGCTCCTGTGCAAGATCACAGAGCCCCAAAGATGTGTTTTTTCAGAGCTGTGTTCACACGGTGCCCAAAAATGCATGCTTTGGGGCACCATGAGAGATTGCAGCCCTGAAAAAAGCTCTTTTTTGCAGGGGGGAATGTGCTTTTATCTGGGTGAGAACTTGGCATGAAATCATGTGAGATCACAGCACCCAGAATGGCTGCCGTGCTCTCATGTGGGAAAGCAGGATGTCCTATATTTTCCAGAATACTTGTGGGGCATGTGATGGGAGATGCAGCCCAAAGCATCTAAAGGGCCATAGCTTCCCCTTCTTGGCTGTAGGTGTCAGGGAACTGACATCGGAGCGAGAGGCGAAGGGGAGGCTCCCAGATGATGCTGGCGAAGGACCCAGCAGCAGGGGGAGAAACAGCTCAGTAGAGGGGGAAGCCAATCAGCGCAACACCAGGGATAAAGGGGGGCAGACGGAGGAATTGGAGAGAGGGCTCAAGGACTCTTCACTGGACATCAGTGAGGAGAGCCCAGGTCCACCACTACCCATGCCTTCCCTGCGCAGAAGACTCCCGCGCAGTGAGAGGAGGAGGAGACTGGGTGTCAAACAACTTTTATGTTGGAAGAGGTTCAAGAAACGCCCACTGACGGATTCTGCCAGTGACTGAGGCAGCCGCGATGAGAAGGGGCTGTGCAGTCAGAAAGGTTTAACAAGGCAAATTAACCGAGAAAGGCACCAGCTTACGCACGAGTAACTCACACCTATTACAGTAGGTTTCTGCTCCTTCTCCTCGATCAAACCAGTTGTCGCCACCCAAAATAGTGGAGCAAACGTCAGTTCTCACTGGGACTGATGCCAGCATCCATTTGATTTAGATCTGTCGCTTGGCCATGTGTCTTGAGTATTCACCGCCATTTTAATTTACTAGTAATGCCTCTGGGAGTGGCTGCTGGTGCAGCTGTTTCATTCAGTGCTTTTCTTATGCCATGTGCCAACCTGCAGCTATTCAGGAAGCACAATCAGATCCATTGTAAAATTGCAAATTATATTGAACATGCTTCAGTTTTTTCTTTCCTTCTTAAGGTAACTGCTATGATCCACTTACCATCATAACTTTCTTCAGAAGCCAGTGCAAGGCACGTCATTCCAAAGGACAGGAATATAGTGTCCAACTGGAGGTAAAGAATGGGAGGCACCAGTGGCGATGCTCGGTGGAAGGGTAAGCATCACAGATTTGCAGGAGTTTCATCTGTTTTTATTGGTGAATTGCTGGGATATGGGACCTGTAGTATGAAGTGCTGTTCCTGGTGTTGGGCCGAAGAATGGGGTTCCAGGGAGGCATGAGAGGGTAAAGAGAATTCAATTCCATTTGCATTTAAAGGTGGACATACCAAATTATAATAAATAATAATAATTTTTTATTTATATGCCACCCTTCCCAGTCCAGAAAACTGGGCTCAGGGCAGCTAACAACAAATTTAAAACACTTAATTCATGCAACAAAAAACAGCATAAAATACAGTATAAAACGTAAATAACAATAAATTCAGAATTCAAAAATCAATTCAGAGGGAAAATCCATCCAATAAACTTTAGATGATCACCAGGGCTAGCTGGCTAAATTAGTCCTATTTGGGCCGGTGAGGAGACCAGGGGGGAATTAGCTGTGGGATCCCAGAGCGGGTAATCTTCATAAAAAGAGGAGGGGGAGGGAAGGAAGGGGAATAAAAGATCAGGCTAAGTTCAAACTGAAAGCCAAGTGGAATAGCTCTGTCTTACAGGCCCTGTGGAAGGAAGTTAAATCCTGAAGGGCCCTAGTCTCATGGGACAGCATGAGCATGAGTCAGAGCCATCACTGAGAAGACCATGACCCTGGTGGAGGATAATCTGACTTCCTTAGGGCCTGGGACCTCTAAACTGTGATTATTCATTGACCCTAAGGTCCTCTGCGGGGCATACCAGGAGAGGCGGTCCTGTAAATACAAGGGCCCTAAGCTTTCTGAAACAATACGTGAACTAGGACACAGCCACCCCTGCAAATTCTCCAAATTTCACAGTGCAATTCTCCAGCCAAGTACAAAAATGCATATAATAGGATAAACTATATATTAGTGAAAATAACATTGAAATGCATTCTGCTGGGGGAAATCACTCTGCAAAAATCTGTATATTATGCAAAATTTCCTACAAACTTCTGTGTACAGTGGTACCTTGGTTCTTGAACTTAATCCATTCTGGGAGTCTGTTTGGCTCCTGAAACCGTTCAAAAACCAAGGTGTGGCTTCTGATTGGCTGCAGGAGCTTCCTGCACCCAAGCGGGAGCTGCATCAGACGTTTGGCTTCTGAAAAAGTTTGCAAACTGGAACACTTACTTCTGGGTTTGTGGCGTTCGGGAGCTGATTTGTTCAACAGCTAAGCCTTTTGAGAACCAAGGTACCACTGTATTAGGATGGATCCGCTGATGAAATTGCAGGAGAACTTTAATGTGTGTGTGGTGTGGGGAGCTAAGCAATGGGGAAATGTGGAGATGAGAGGGAAGAGAGAGAAAATTGACAGTTTCGCCCTCTCTTCTCTTGAACAATAGGGTGCAAGCTTCCCAAGTTGCTGGATATCCTGGACTATGGCAGGAGATTCATCCTGTCTGGTAGGCTCTTGTATTGATCCTTCTCCTCCTTCTCCTCCTCCTTCTTCGGAGGGAGAAAGGTGGTCTACCAATGAGGGGAAGCCTCTCCCCCTGAACTGTCATGCCAACACTGCCTTGAGTTCATATCTCAGTGGAGCCCTGGCTCCACCGAGTGGACTCTTTCAACCCCTGCTGCCCAAATTGAGCTGTCAAGAAAGCGAATGAGATGAAAAGGATTATGGATGGCGAAGGTTTTGTGCATTTTCACACATAGCACTGAAAGCACCCTGAAGTGCCTCTCCCACTGTTTTCATAAATGCTGTTAATGTAGTGTGGAAAGGGGAAGGGGGAGCCATTTTGAAATGAGAAGCGCATTCTAGCCAACATAGCTTTTTAACATTCATATTACAGAGTCAGGAAAAGCAAAGAAAGCACTCTGAGTTTTATGAGTGGAGCTTTATGAGCCCAAAGGGAATGGATTCTCACTGTGAAATGAGCTTTTACTGGGATCGATCAAGAAACCCCCCATCTTGACTTACATAATCCATGTAACAAGCTTGTGTGAATAGATGGAGCCATAATCAGCGACCGTTTCCTCCAGTGCCATCATTTTAATTCTAGCAAGCAGGTGGAGGTTAAGTTCATTCTATTGTTCTATGATACGATTAATTCCTTTCAGATTATCTTTCTGGGGCAATGCATGGAACATGCAGTTCAGCTCTATACATGACAATGAACAAAAAGCTCTTTCTAACCCATCCATAATTTCCAGAACAGAAGTCAGGGCTTAGCTCAGGAGTCACCCATCTTTGGGGGCACATTTTGGATTTTATTTATTTCATTTCATTTCATAAAATTTATATACCACTTGATCATATACACACACACACACACACACACACACACACACACTCAAAGTGGTTTACAAAAGGAATAAAACTCTAACATCATCAGTGAAAACAGTTAAATACAGCTATTTAAAATATTAAAATGCTCATTGAAATAAATGATAAGCTAAAAATTGACAAAAGGCAAAGGTAAAATCAGGAGGCAAGATCGAGAAGCCAGCAAAGAGTTCAGGGCAAGGACAAAGTTTTTGAACAAGTTGGGAGGCAGGACTGAAGAAGAAGCTCAACCAAGTGGCATAGCGTGGGGGAAGGCACAGGGGTGGTTGTCCCACGTGCAAAATTCTTAAGGGTGCAAAATTCCCACCCTTGTTGCTGCCACAGTACAGCTGAGTGGTGTAGCGGTTAAGAGCGGTGGACTCGTAATCTGGTGAACTGGGTTCACTTCCCCGCTCCTCCACATGCAGCTGCTGGGTGACCTTGGGCTAGTCACACTTCTCTGAAGTCTCTCAGCCCCACTCACCTCACAGAGTGTTTGTTGTGGGGGAGGAAGGAAAAGGAGATTGTTAGCCGCTTTGAGACTTCTTAAGGGGAATGAAAGGTGGGATATCAAGTCCAAACTCCTCCTCCTCCTCCTCCTCTTCTCTTCTGTTGCTGGGCTCCACTGAAAATGGCTTCTCCATATGAACCAGAAAGTGACCTCTCCAGACCATGGAGCAGCTCTTCTTCTCTTATCTCTGTGGTTGTGATCTCCTGAGTGGTGTGGACACTGTTAGGCAATTGAATGTGCATGTGTACTCTGTCCGTTTCCCTCCCTCTGTGCGACCCTCATATAAACAAAGCCACAGCAAAGACGAAAGATGCAGGTTAACATGCAGGGAGGCCCTGAGTGAGGAAAAATGTATGGGGGTCACACACATGCACTACTGTGCCTGAGAACAGCCATGAGGCCTGTTAGACAGAGCAGCCCTGCCCTGGAGACCACTTCTTGGGTGGTGGAGAGGCACCCCTCTGGCCGCTCCTCTTAACACCTTCCAAGCACAGCACACAGTCCACAATCCTATTCTTGCCTTGCCCTGGCCACTGGCAACCCATGATATGCCACTGGCTCAACTTCACAGGAAGTCCTGCTTGGGCACACTGAGTCATGCTCAAGGTGTGTGGGCAGATGTGGTAGCAGTTTTACTGCAGCACCATTGCCCTGGTTACTTTTTCTCTTCTGATAAGGTCGTTGCCTAGTTACCTAATTGTAGCCTCTGCTTGTTACACGGCTTAATTTCTATGCATGTGTAAAGCTAAGACCTGTGGACTCTTATTGTTGTGGGTCCCCCGGTGCCTGCTGTTGCTGTGACCAAGTACAAGCTGCCTAAAACATCACGAGTGCTATGGCTAATTGAAGAAAATCCAGTAACAACCCCTGCCCCACATTCTTCCCTCACTGAGTGAAAAAAAGCGGACTTCTGCAAAAGTCTACAGTTGTAAATCTCAGCTGGGGTTTGTAACCTAAAATCTCTCCCACCCTCATTGCACCAGTCAACTCCCGAAGTTGACAAGCATTCTGAATAAAAACTTAACAGGCAAAAATGTTCATGCTGGCTAGCAACATCGACTCCTCCTGCAGCTGCAGTGTATGGTTTTCGGCTGCTGACAATTTTCTACGCTCCTTTTGTCAACAAACCCGGAAGAGATGAGTCATAAAGGAAAGGAAGCATTACACAGATAGTAACAAATGTCACATTTTCATATAGGGTTGTTCTGCAGCTGCCTACCTTCAAGTCTCCGTAGTGTTTTGCAGTTTAAAATCCATATTGTAATGTAAGATTTTTATTAAGGCTCTCAAGGAAGGAGAGAAGGGAAGCAAGAACAAAATCCCGCACTGCGCCTTTAGAAACTGGCTTGCCTCCTCCCCCAGGAAGTGTACAGAGACAAGCAAAACTTACTTATATAATTCCTAGCTCTCCCCATCCTTCATGCGCAAAATACTTGTATTAATGATGACAAATCTGTCACTTTCTGCTCCTCTCTGGCCCCATCTGCCCTATATAGAATCATAGAATCATAGAATCATCGAGTTGGAAGAGACCACAAGGGCCATCGAGTCCAACCCCCTGCCAAGCAGGAAACACCATCAGAGCACTCCTGACATATGGTTGTCAAGCCTCTGCTTAAAGACCTCCAAAGTAGGAGACTCCACCACACTCCTTGGCAGCAAATTCCACTGTCGAACAGCTCTTACTGTCAGGAAGTTCTTCCTAATGTTTAGGTGGAATCTTCTTTCTTGTAGTTTGGATCCATTGCTCTGTGTCCGCTTCTGTGGAGCAGCAGAAACAAACCTTTCTCCCTCCTCTATGTGACATCCTTTTATATATTTGAACATGGCTATCATATCACCCCTTAACCTCCTCTTCTCCAGGCTAAACATGCCCAGCTCCCTTAGCCGTTCCTCATAAGGCATCGTTTCCAGGCCTTTGACCATGTTTAAGGCATGTCCAACTTTCAAGAGACTAGATTCAGGTAGGTAGCTATGTTGGTCTGACGCAGTCGAAATAAAAAAATTAAAAAATAGGCCAGTAGCACCTTAGAGACCAACTAGGTTTGTTCTAGGTATAAGCTTTTGTGCGCATGCACACTTCTTCAGATACTTTAAGAGACTGAGATCTGCTCCCACTATAAAACTGGCAGTGATTATGTTTCATTAGGGGTGTTGGGAGCCTTCTTCACGTTCTCTTCTGTGCAACCTTCTGAGGGCCACAAGCCGGTGGTGGGAATGGCCAGAGACAAAAGTGGGTGAAGCAATAAATGTTACCTTTGTAGAGTTTGGTAATTTCTACCCAAGCAAGCAAGAGGCATGATTAGACTTCAGTGCTCCAGCACTGAAGGATATTATGATGTAGGGCTGGGGAGGGCTGTGGCCTGGTGATAGGTTGTGTGGCCTGGGAAGACCTGGAAAAAGTCAGACAGAGAAGTCTAGAGGCCCACATTTGGTGCCCACACAAGGTTCTCCACCCATTGATACAGATTCTGAAATGCACAACAGTGATGGTCATTATTGATGCATCTTTGCATCCGTGAGCCCCACTCCACGAAGGCGTAGGCTGCATTATGGTATATTTCATCTGAATTCATCTTGTTGTCTTTGCCTAGTTCCCTGGGCAAAATGGGAACTTAAATTCTCTGGAGTCCTCTGGGCAAGCGTTGACATAAATATGCAATGGTTTCCAATTGTTTAGCACTAATTAGCTTGATTAATTTTGGAGAGGTTCTGTTTCCCATTTAAGGGTGTCTCTCTTGGTTAATTACAGCAAGAATGGACCAAGGAGGGTAAATTAATGTGATCGGCATGGAAAATAAATAAGAAATGGTACACAGTGCATCCCTCAGCAAGGCCAGAGTTTTCTTAAGAGACCAGGAAGTTCAAGGGAGAATGGTCCACTTTGATTTGTTTATATGCAAATCTGTTTTCTTAATTGGCTCTGATTTTCAAAACACACTTTTTGCAGATTTTCGCTCTTTTTTATCACACCAGGACAAGATGCTTAAACAAATCTGGATTATGCTGTGTACCATTGGGGCCAATAGGGCACTGCCCCACCAACCTCAGCCGGCCCCCATTTGCCTGCCTTCTTACAATTATCCTGGCTGCTAGTTTCCTCCTCTTCAGCCTCTGTGTTGCCATTGCGGAACTCAGCTGGGAGGGAGATGGGGACAAGAGCAGAATAAGTGGCCTCTGCCTGTCATTGGCTCTGGTACTGCCTGTCATTGGTTATAGCTCCCCCCACTGTTGACCTCCCTGCCTTCTACCCTACTGATCCCAATGAATGCCCACAATTACTGTTTGAATGCCTCCTCCCCCTTAATTTGTTGCTTCTGTTTTAAATCAGGAAAAGTCTGTTCAATATTGCGGCCAGTGATAACGCCGCAGTAAACATCAGAAATGCCTTTATAAATATGATCTAAGAATTTAATTGCCTCCTTTGTACTTTAATCTTATCTTCACACATTGAAGCCATGTGCATTGTATATTTCTGAACCCCAAAGGACAGCTTTTCATATGGCATTGTGGAGTAGGGCATTATCACTCGAAACCTGACAGGCCTGGTATGCTTTTCTGTCAGCCGATGGGCTAGGAAGTTTGTTATTAATTATGGAAAAGGCATACATACATAAAAAAGGAGGTGGTTTGCACAAGGCAGTTCTGAATCCTGAATTATAATTAAATTGGGGCTATGTGGCAGGGGCGGGGAGAAAAAGCATTATTTGCCATGAATCAAAAACAAAGTGTAGTTACCCTGTAAGGTAGCAATACGCAATCTGCACCACACACATTTTCAAAGCTCTAAGTTCCCCCAAAAGCAAAGCCGCAAATTAGTAAAGAGGGACCATTTCTGGATTGAAGTAGATGCAATTTTAAATGTGTACATGCATTTAACGTCTCCAGGTGTCCCCTCCCCAACCAGTGGTGATGGGAATCAGGGCTGCAAAAACGACACATGGGAAGGTGTGTGTGTTGAAATAAATTTTTATTTGATTTTCAAAAAACATAAACATGCAACAAAACCAATTCCAAATCTAATTATTAAGATTACTCTGAATCTCCTGACTTCCCCCTATCCCTTCCATGGATCCTATTAATCCTATTTTCAACTGCATATCAATACTTCTCCATTTTTTTTTATCTTCCTAGGTATCCTATACATTCTGTTACATTACAAGTGTGTTTAAATCCTGCTAATGTTTTAACCTACTTACAATAATTTTGTATATACAGTGGTACTTCGGGTTAAGAACTTAATTAATTCCGGAGGTCCGTTCTTAACCTGAAACTGTTCTTAACCTGAGGTACCACTTTAGCTAATGGGGCCTCCCACTGCTGCCATGTCGCCGCTGCGTGATTTCTGTTCTTATTAAGCAAAGTTCTTAACCCGATGTACTATTTCTGGGTTAGCAGAGTCTGTAACCTGAAGCATCTGTAACCTGAGATACCACTGTACATTGTAAATGTTTCCCATTCTTTTAAAATTTCTTGTCTTCTTGGTTCCTGAGCTTCCCAGTTAGTTTTGCCATTTTCAGCATAGTCCATCAATTTGGTTTGCCATTCTTCTTCGGCTTCTTCTCTTCTTCTTTCTTCTTTCTCTTCTTTCCATCTCTGGGCTAGTAGGGTGTGTGTATGTGTGTGTGTGTGTGTGTGTGTGTGTCTTTTGCAGTGGTCCTGATGAATACCACCCTTAAGGAAGGAAAGTTTGGAGCTCCCATGTGTGATCTGGAGCCCTGATAGTGCAGGGCTTCTGATGATTTCTTGTTTGTTGTTGTTTAGTCATTTAGTCGTGTCCGACTCTTCGTGACCCCATGGACCAGAGCACGCCAGGCACTCCTGTCTTCCACTGCCTCCCGTATTTGGTCAAACTCATGCTGGTAGCTTCGAGAACACTGTCCAACCATCTCATCCTCTGTCGTCCCCTTCTCCTTGT
Source organism: Podarcis bocagei (assembly GCF_964188305.1). Classification (NCBI taxonomy): domain Eukaryota; kingdom Metazoa; phylum Chordata; class Lepidosauria; order Squamata; family Lacertidae; genus Podarcis; species Podarcis bocagei. The sequence continues at coordinate 12,417,900 of NC_138139.1, forward strand.
GCCCTCCATCTTTCCCAACATCAGGGTCTTTTCCAGGGAGTCTTCTCTTCTCATGAGGTGGCCAAAGTACTGGAGCCTCAGCTTCAGGATCTGTCCTTCCAGTGAGCACTCAGGGCTGATTTCCTTCAGAATGGATAGGCTTGATCTTCTTGCAGTCCACGGGACCCTCAAGAGTCTCCTCCAGCACCAGAATTCAAAAGCATCCATTCTTGAGTGATCAGCCTTCTTTATGGTCCAGCTCTCACTCCCATACATCACTACTGGGAAAACCATAGCTTTAACTATATGGGCCTTCCGATGATAAGAACATACAAAGAGCCTGCTGGATCTGGCCAACAGCTCATCAAACTCAGCTTCCTGTTTCCACAGTGGCCAACAAGACCCCTGTGAGAAACCTTCAAGCAGGACCACAGCACGAGAGCGCTCTGCCCTCCCGTCCTTTCCAGCAACTTGTGTTCAGAAGCATCACTGTCACCAAGAGCATCGTCATATTTGGCTAGTAGCCATTGAAAGCCTTATCCTCCATGAATTTGTCCAATCCACTTTCGAAGCCAGTTTCTAAAGCCTCTTTTAATGATGATGTGAAGAAGCCAATGCATATTCAGATGAGCACATGTAGGGTCCAACTTCAGATTTTCTACCCAATGTACAGAAGTTGAGACAGCAGAGATAACTGGAACAGCAACACTGCACATTGCATCAAAAAGCAGGAGGGTTTCTGATGAGGCCTGATATCACCTTGGTACAAGAGGAAGAAGGTGCTAGCTGGATCTCAGTGGATTCAGGCATCATCCCTGAAAATGTCAGTATTGCAGCCACCAGAAAAATGAATGGTCAGATGATATCAGAGGCCAAAAGAGTTCTGCCTAGTACTGTGAAACTTCTGAGTATACCTGCATGCTTTCTGTTTCTTGACATTAGCAATGCTAGAAAGCACAAAGGTGGGTATCTTTCTTCCTGTGGAAGAATGACTGTCCTTTCAATCTCCTGGTATCTTTTGAAGAACCTTCTCTTAAGGAACAGGCTCAGTACAGCTCAAGATCAGGCTTGCCACTATCAATGCATGCCAGTGGCCTTTCTCGAAGATTGACAGTTGTTAACAAATCTTCCTGCTCTGAATGTCTGAGTCATGCAAGCTAGAAGGCAAACAAGGCAGATATATTACTCTTTCCTAGGCAAAGGAGGTCAGCTAAGGTTGATTTTGTGAGCTGAATATGGATGGGTTCAGTGAACCCTGAAACAAGCCTTGGAATTGATCCTTGATCGCTGTCGAAATTTGGACTGATTACGCACGAACTTTTTCTGCCTGTATACATAAAAATATAAGGTTGTTGTCACGCCACAGTTTGTGTGGCTGCATCTTCCCACTCTGTTAAATGTAGCTGCAGTGAGGTTTAATGGAGGTGGGAGGTGCTTCACAGAGTGGTTTGAAAAACTGCTCTTTGAAGCACCTGTCTCCTCTGTGAAGCACCCCACCCCAGTTAACTGCAGCTGTGGGAATGTGGTGCTTCAGAAAACTGCTCTCTTAAGTGCCACCCCCTCATTTAAAAGGGGGTGGGGATTGTGGCAAGCTGGGAGGAGGTTAGGGTGAGTTGGGAGGTCATAGGTGAAATCTAAAGGGAGGAGCGTTTGGCAAAGCAGTTGGTGTATGGGGTGGGGTGTTGATGAATGGAGTAAGATGGGGCAGAAGACCCCAGTTTCCTATATGGATACAGGGAGTGAAATGTAAGGTGCTTCTAGACTGTCACTATCTTGTAGAAGAAGTTCAAGTGCACACTGGAAGTTTAGCTTTGTGTAATTAAAGTAGATTAAAATATTCTGTTACGCTAGGGCAACAAATCCAGTTGGGTTTGTTTGTTTGTTTGTTTGTTTGTTTAAATGACATTTTGCAGTTAGGAAAGTGATGGGGAATAAATGCAGAACCACTTCTGTGCTTTTTAAATTATACACAAAGGAACAAGAGTACAAAGGAAATGCCAAACACAGATCTAGCACATAGTGACAAATTGCAAAGATACTGTATGCTAAAACATGGGGAAAGAACAGAAGACAAAAGAAGCTGAAATTAATTGGGGAAATTGGGGAAACAATTAGAATATAGAAAGTTAACTGAGATGCTGCTTCCTTATAAGATTGCTAGAGATGAAATAAAGAAATGGATCCCAACTCTCTCTCTCTCTCTCTCTCTCTCTCTCTCTCTCTCTCTCTCCCCCAACCACACATTATCATAGAAAGAAGGATAGACAGTTTGCTGCCATAAATTATATTTTTTATTTAAATTGTTTGGGGTTTAAATATCTATGGGTGGGTGGGTGTTTGCATCTGTATATATAACTCTATAATAATTCTAAACAACTACAGAAATGACATCAATAATAATATTCTTTAAAAATTGGAAAGTGCTAAAAAAAGATGGGTGCAGGTGTTTATGTATATAATGAGTGTATGCGTCCATAACGGGGAAATGCCTTGAAAAGAGTGGGGTGAATGCAAGTTTCACAGCAAGATGTGTACATATTCTGTAAACAGATCAGAACTAATGCTCAGCAAAGGTTGGATGTAATCTAACCTCCCCTTAAGCCTTGTGCAAGCAAATCAGGAAGTGTGCTCAATGATAAACTGGTTGCCTGGAGGAGCTCTAAAAATCATGGAAGCACATGCACATGTGCTACTCCTAGTCTGTTTTGACAAATGGGACACTGCCCCACCAACTTCCATCTGCACTCAACCAACCCCTACCTGCCTGCCTTCTTCAGGATGTGGCACTGACTGTTGACTTCCTCCTCCTTAGTCTCAGTGTTTCCCTTGTAGTCCTTAGCAGGGAGGAGGATGGGGACAAAACTAGAATTAGTTGGTTCTGCCTATCATTGGCTCTAGCGCCACCTACTGTTGGACTCCCCATTTTCCACCCTACCAATCCCAGTGGGAACCAGCCACTACTGTACAGCTTCTAAGGAGGAAACAGTGACAAGGGTGTTTAAAGGATTGGCAAGGAATGAACTCATATCTGCCGACTGCATATTTATTTGGGTGGGTTTTTTTTTTAAAGTTGATGGTTAAATTAATTTTGTTGCTGGTAACTATTCTGTTTTAGAATTAGGTTGTAAGCCAAGGGACAGATAATTCTGTGAGTTTCCCCTTCTCTTAGTTTCTTATTTTTCCAAGTTTAGTTCTATACGTTTTCACATCAGTTTGCTTTTTTTAAAAAAAGTCCCTGTGAGAATTTGTTAGCTTTTAAGCACACATTTCTCCTAATGGCCACACTTTTGCATGGGATTTTGCCTAATACGCACATTATAGCAAGCAATTCCCCCATATGCAATGCTTTTGTGTGTGTACAATTTTCATTAATGTATGCATTTCCCCCCAAATATATACCTCTTTATTCACACTAGACTGGAGAACTGCAGTCCAATTTTGAAGGCTAGCTAAGTTTTGGTTCGTGTATTCTTTCAGGAAGTGTGAATTGGGTGGGTTCCTATTGCAATGCTCTTCTGCCAAAAGGGACAGAAGTTCTTTTTGCATTCAAACAAGGCAACAAAGCACAATTTGGGTCTGTTCTTTACTAAACAGGTTTTATTAATAGGCTGTGTTAATAACTGTCAAAGCAAAGGAGAGCAAAGGCAGAGGACTTATATCTCTTCCTTTGGCTGCTGGGAACTCCTCTGAATGGACATGGATATGTGTGCTGGTCCCGGGGGTAAGGTACCGTGAGTGTAGCAGAGTCCACACGAAGCGGGGCGAGGTCCGATGCAGAGAGACGGGCGGGGAACAGGAACGCTGGAACAGAAGGCTGAGCAGGTAACAGGAACACCGGATGGTCGGGAACAGGAGGCCGAGCAGGGAACAGGAGTACTGGATAGTCAGGAACAGGAAGCCGAGCAGGGATCAGGATCACAGGAAGGTCCGTAGCCAACAACGACGTTGCTCCCGCAACCTGGGGCCGGGATGAGTGGGCTTTTATCCTCTTCTAAGGTCAGGGGTGGTCCCGACCCCCAGGAGCCCCGCCTACTCTGGCCTTAAGGCGAGCACTCCTCCTGGGGGCAACTAGTTCCCTTCGCCTCTCTGCCCTAAGCCTCTGCAGATCAGGAGAGGCCGAAGGGTTACTGGGCCCTGGAGGAGGCTCACCTGTGGCCACTGAGTCATCAGGCTCCTCTGGGGCCAGGAGGACTTCACCTGGGGCCTGCTCTTGAGTTTCCTCAGCCTCTAGGCCTTGCCCCAGTTCAGCCAGCCCTGGAGGCGGGGACTCCTGTGCCGGCTGGGATTCCTCTGTTTCATCCTCCGAATCGGAATCCCAGGCCATCACACCATCCCCCCTCCCAGGCCCCCCCCTCAACCGAGGGTCCGGACCCGGCTTGCCGGGGTACGTCGCATGGAACTCTCGGAGGCAGACAGGTGCGTGGACGTTGGCCGCTGGTTCCCAGGAACGGTCCTCCGGTCCGTACCCCTTCCAGTCAATGAGATACTGTAGCTTTCCCCTGCGGTATCGGGAGTCCAGGATGCGTTCCACCTCGTACTCAGGCTCTCCCCGAACCAACACTGGCTGCGGTTGGGGACGGTTCGGGTGGAACTCGTCGGGTGGGGCCACAGGACTCAAAAGGGACCTGTGGAAGACCGGGTGAACCTTCAGGGTTGCGGGTAACCGGAGACGGAATGCCACAGGAGAGACTTGGTCCACGATAGGGAACGGGCCGGTGAAGCGGGCGTCCAACTTCCGCGAAGGTCGAGAGGGGTGGAGATGGCGAGTGGAGAGCCAAACCAGGTCACCGACGCAAAGTTCCGGCCCCACCTGGCGGTGGCGGTCGGCCTGGGCTTTGTACGCTTCCTTGGCCTGGTGCAGTTGCTCCACCAAAAGCTGTTGCTGGGACTGGAGCTCTTGAAGCCACTCCGTCACTGCCGGGACCGCGGATGCTGGCAGCACCTCTGGAAACAGCCGTGGATGATAACCATAGCTGGCCTGGAACGGGGTCTGCTGGGTGGACGCATTCACCGCGTTGTTATAGGCGAACTCCACCAATGCCAGGTGGTCGACCCAGTCATCCTGCTGGTAGCTGCAGTAACACCGGAGGTACTGCTCTAGCACCGCGTTCGCCCGTTCCGTCTGGCCATCGGTCTGTGGGTGGTAGGCTGACGAGAGGCAGACCTCTGTCCCGAGGGTCTGGTGTAATGCTCGCCAGAACCGGGATGTGAACTGAACGCCCCGGTCGGACACCACGCGCTCAGGTAGTCCATGCAGGCGGAAGACATGCTGAAGGTACAGCTGCGCAGTTTCCTTGGCTGTGGGTACAGATGGACAGGGAGCGCAGTGTACCATCTTGGTGAAATGGTCGGAGAAAACCAGAAGGCAGGTACAGCCACGAGACGAGGGTAATTCCACTATAAAGTCCAACGAAACCGTGTGCCAAGGGCGCGGTGGAACTGGCAATGGCTGAAGTAGGCCGGGGGGTCACCCGGTAGGACCCTTGGCGCGACGGCAGACATCACAACCAGCAACGTAGCGAGCCACGTCAGCCTTCAGGCGGGGCCACCAAAACTCCCGACTGACCAAATGGGTGGTCCGATACCGTCCAAAGTGCCCCGCTGCTGGGGCATCATGGGCCATCCGGAGAACCTCCAGCCGTAGTGGCCCTGGCGGGACGTACAGACGACCGTGGTGCAGCAGCAGGCCCTGATGCAGGACCAGCCCCGGATATTGTGGACTGGACCCTTCAGCCAGCTCCCGGAGACGATCCTGGGCCCAAGCGTCGACCCGCTGCTGTTCCCGCACCCGAACCTGCAGTGGCTGCGCCTCCTGGGTGGCCAGGAATGCAGCCGGAGGTAGAATCGTGGTGGGTTCTGCTTGCTGTACCGTGTCTGCGTTGTCTTCAGGTTTCCGGGACAGAGCATCCGCCTTCTGATTCTGAGAGCTAGGGATGTAGCGGATCCGAAACTGGAACCGGGAAAAGAACAACGCCCACCGGATCTGTCTTTGGTTCAGCTTGCGGGTGGTCTGGAGGTACTCCAGGTTCCGGTGGTCGGTTCTCACCTCCACCGGATGTCGTGCCCCCTCAAGATGGTGGCGCCAGACCTCGAAGGCTACCTTGATGGCCAGTAGTTCCCGCTCCCACACAGTATAGTTACGCTCCGCTGGGAGGAGCTGGCGGGAATAGAAGGCGCAGGGTAAAAGTGGCGCTTCCGGTCCGTGCTGCTGAGACAAGACGGCATCGAGAGCCGTACTGGAGGCGTCAGTCTCTACCACAAAGGGTCGAGAAGGATCCGGATGTTGCAAGATTGGCGCTCTCTGGAAACAGGCCTTCAACCCTTGAAACGCCTCCTCCGCCTCCTTGTCCCAGGAAAACGGCGTCTTGGGGCACAGTAGTCGGGTCAACGGGGTGGTGCGGTGAGCATAGTCCGCAATGAAGGTTCGGTAATAGTTGGCGAACCCCAGGAAACGCTGTAGGTCCTTGCGGTTCCGAGGTGCCGCCCATTCTCGAACCGCTGCCACCTTCCCAGGATCCATCTGCACCCCACCTGGTGAGAGTCGGTGACCCAGGAAGTCCACTGACCGCTGATGAAACTCGCACTTGCTGAGCTTTGCATACAGACGATGCTCGCGTAAGCGCTGCAGCACGGTCCGGACATGGCCTTCGTGGCACGCCGGGTCACGGGAGTAAACCAGAATGTCATCCAAGTACACCACCACATACTTGTCTAGCAAGTCCTGGAACACGTGGTTGATGTACCGTTGGAACACAGCAGGCGCGTTGCACAAACCAAAGGGCATAACCAGGTATTCGAACTGTCCGTACCGGGTCCCAAATGCGGTCTTCCACTCATCCCCGGCGCGGATCCGAATCAAATTGTAGGCACCCCGGAGGTCTAGCTTGGTGAACACCTGCGCCCCTTGCACCCGCTCCAGTAACTCCGAAATAAGGGGCAAAGGGTACCGGTCCGGGATGGTGATTTTGTTCAGGGCCCGGTAATCATGGCAAAGGCGGAGCTCCCCACATTTCTTTTTAACAAAGAGCACTGGCGCAGCAGTGGGCGAGGTAGAAGGCCTAATGAACCCACGCTCCAGGTTCTTGCGCAAGAAGTCCTGTAAAGCCTCGCGCTCTGGCTCGGTTAACGAGTATAAGCGACTCACCGGTAGAGGCGCTCCGGGCTGGAGGTCTATGCCACAGTCAAAGGACCGATGCGGCGGTAGCTGGTCTGCCCCCCGTTCCTCAAACACGTCGTGATAGTCCGGTATTCAGCGGGGAGCGTTGCAGCAACCTCCTCAGTGGGCGCAGCTGCTAGCATCTCAGTCTCAGCCGGAGAACTGGGGTCTGGGAAGTGTACAGTCCGTTTGACCCAGTCAATCCGCACATTGTGAGCCTCCAGCCAGTCCATCCCAAGCACCAGGGGGAACCGGGGCATGGAGGCAATATCCAGAGTTCGCATCTCACGGTGCTGCTGGAGGCACAGGACCAGGGGCTGGGTCTCCTGAGTGACGGCACCCGAACGCAGGGGCCGTCCGTCGATTGCCTCCACCTGCACCGGTTCTGGCTTGTTCCGCAGTGGCACCCGATGCTGGGCAGCAAAAGCAGCGTCCATATAAGAGCGGGTTGCGCCCGAATCCACCAGCGCATGGGTAAGAATCCATGGCCCCCCTGGAGGGTATAGATGTACCGGAACCATAAGGTGTTGTAATTCAATTGGTGCGGCCCCATTCTGTGCTGTTTGGGACCCCCGGTAGCCAGGGCCATCAGCTACTGGGGTTTGGTGGTTTCCCTGCGGCTGGCGTTTCTCAGGGCAAGACCGAGCGAAGTGTCCACCTCCGCCACAGTAAAGACAGAGATTTCCCTCCCGACGCCGCGCCTTCTCTGCGGGGGAAAGGCGTGGCCGCACTGCCCCGAGCTGCATAGGTTCCTCTGTTAAATCAGTTGTGACCGTGGGGCTGCCGGAAAAGCTGGTGCCGTGAACTGGAAGTGTCGGCGACCCCGGGCCTGACGACGATCCTCCAACCGGTCGTCTATTTGTAGACTCCGTTGAATGAGAGTGTCTAGCGTGGTGGGGCGTTCCATTGTGGCCAACTGGTCCAGTACCTCGTCTGAAAGCCCTTCGAGATACTGGTCCCGCAGTGCCGAATCATTCCAGGTCAAGTCCTGTGCCAACAGCCGAAACTCCGTGGTATATGCGGCCACCGTGGACTTGCCCTGTTTCAAACGCCGAATCGCCCGGTTGGCTTGACTCCCTTTCTGGGGGTTGCCGAACGCGGCCTCCAAACGATTGCAAAATCCCGTATAGTCTGCTAGCAAGGGGGAGTCTTGCCTGAGTAGCGGCAACGCCCACTTGGCCGCCTGGTCCTTTAACAAACTAATCAGAAAGTGCACCTTGGTGCGGTCGTCAGGAAAGTTCCGGGCTCGCCCCTGGATATACAACTTGGCCTGGGCCAGGAACATAGGAAAGCTGGCCGGGGCTCCATCAAATTTCTCAGGCAAAGCCACTGGGTACTTGCCAGGAGCCGGGGCGTCGGCCCCAGGAGCCGGTAGGGCTTCTAAGCGTTGCTGAAGTGCCACGACCGCGTCACTGAGCTGCTGCACGGTGTGGGTCAAGGCCTGGTTCTCCTGGGCCAAAGTCACCAGTGCAGCCGCCTGGTCCTCCATGGCCTCTGGCTCTTCCCGAACGCACCCCTACGAAGGGGGAGTGCGGGTGTGGCGGGAGCAAACTGTGCTGGTCCCGGGGGTAAGGTACCGTGAGTGTAGCAGAGTCCACACGAAGCGGGGCGAGGTCCGATGCAGAGAGGCGGGCGGGGAACAGGAACGCTGGAACAGAAGGCTGAGCAGGTAACAGGAACACCGGATGGTCGGGAACAGGAGGCCGAGCAGGGAACAGGAGTACTGGATAGTCAGGAACAGGAAGCCGAGCAGGGATCAGGATCACAGGAAGGTCCGTAGCCAACAACGACGTTGCTCCCGCAACCTGGGGCCGGGATGAGTGGGCTTTTATCCTCTTCTAAGGTCAGGGGCGGTCCCGACCCCCAGGAGCCCTGCCTACTCTGGCCTTAAGGCGAGCACTCCTCCTGGGGGCAACTAGTTCCCTTCGCCTCTCTGCCCTAAGCCTCTGCAGATCAGGAGAGGCCGAAGGGTTACTGGGCCCTGGAGGAGGCTCACCTGTGGCCACTGAGTCATCAGGCTCCTCTGGGGCCAGGAGGACTTCACCTGGGGCCAGCTCCTGCTGCACTGCCACAGGTGCAGGCTCTTCAGCCTCTAGGCCTTGCCCCAGTTCAGCCGGCCCTGGAGGCGGGGACTCCTGTGCAGGCTGGGATTCCTCTGTTTCATCCTCCGAATCGGAATCCCAGGCCATCACAATATGACTCTGTAGAGTGTGCAGCTCCATGCCAGCTGCATTAAAGTTCTGACTGACAGAGGTGTTCTTGGGATTTATAGGGTTACATGTACCACACCAGTGGCCTTGACAACATTTATATTAAGACTAGCAGGTGTGTCCTATCCAATGTGCCATTGTGGGACTCTGTTAAGACTTATCTGGAGATTAAAATTCCACACATCTCAGTGTTTAATTAACTGTGAGAGAATGATATTGCCTAGAAAAACAGAAACAGAATTAACTACTTAAAGGCTACACGACCCACAGGAACTTGAAGCATGGTTGTGTACCTCCTAAACCCCTTCAAAAATCATGATCTTCCACGATTTGCCAATACAAATGAGAACCCAGTCAAATTCCTCCCCCATCTCCTGAAGAGTGAAGTGGTGGGAAAGTGGGACACAAGTATTTCAAATACATAAAAAAATAACAACAGGAGCCTTGACAGAAGGCACATTCTCATGATATGTCTAAAGGAAATACCGTGGTTTTCACCCCATAAGATGCACCTGACCATAAGATGCGCCTAGTTTTTAGAGGGAGAATGCAAGGAAAAAATACAGTGGTGCCCCGCAAGACGAATGCCTCGCAAGGCGGAAAACTCGCTAGACGAAAGAGTTTTCCGTTTTGGAGGTGCTTCGCAAAACGAATTTCCTATGGGCTTGCTTCGCAAGACGACAATGTCTTGCGAGTTCCTGCTGGTTTTTTCCCTCCCCCCCTTTTTCTAAGCCGCTAAGCTGCTTATCAGCTGATCCGATCAGCAGATAAGCCGCTAAAAACCGCTAATAGCGCTAATAGCGCTAATCCGCTAATCCGTCAATGGGCTTGCTTCGCAAGACGAAAAAAACCGCTAGACGAAGAGAATCACAGAACGGATTCTTTTCGTCTTGCGAGGCACCACTGTATTTTTCAAACGGAGTGCTAAGCAGAGCCTGTCTGCATCCCAGGCTCTGCTCAGCGCTCCCTTTCACAAGCCATGTGGAGCATGCGTGCGGCGCTTGCAGGCTTTTCCCTGAGGAGGGAGAAGGGCAGCCCGTCACTGATGGGTTGCCCTTCTTCCTCCTCAGGGGAAAGCCCCCAAGAGCCGCACACATGCTCTGCGCTGCTCTTTAAAGGCAGCGCGGCTCTTGCGGGCTTTTCCGGGAGGTGGGGAAAGGGACAGAGCTGCGTGCTCTGTCCCTTCCCCCACCTCCCGGAAAGGCCCCCAAGAGCTGCACAGCCTCTTCAGGACAGCGGGATGAAGGCTCCCCGCTGCCCTGAAGAGGTTGCGCCCAGCTAAGCCAGAAGCTAGAACAGCAAGAGGGAGCGCTGCACAGTGATCCCTCTCGCTGTTCTGGCATCTGGGATAGCTGCGCAGCCTGCATTCCCTCCATAAGACGCACACACATTTCCCTTTACTTTTTAGGAGGGAAAAAGTGAGTCTTATAGAGCGAAAAAATACGGTAAATGCACGTTGGGGCTGTGGTGGTTCAGTTGTATGGCAGCAGGGAATGCACCTATGTAGAGAATCATGTGCGCATAGAGTTATAAGCATGTGGATTCCACAAAGATATACACCCTATTGTGTGTAGTTCAGCTTTACTTAATCTGTTGCCCTCCATATATTTTGGATCAACTAACATCAGCCTCAGCCAGCATGACCCAATGGTTAGGGATTATGGGAATTGTAGCCCAAAATATATTGAGAGCAACAGGTTGGGGAAACCTGGTGCAATTCATCAAAATGCCTGAGTCGAAAGCACTGCATAGGAAACAGGTTATCCATATACAGTCTGAAACTAAGTGGCAAATTCAAAGGGTGCAGGCCTATATTCCTGGGCAAGCAAGTCCCTTCAAACAATGTTACACGGATACTGTTACCTTACTAGAGAGAAGTGAGTATTTTGTTGACTTTACAATAGTGGCTGAGGGCACTTGCTTATTGGGAATCAACACGCTTGTGCCTTCAGGTTCTAAGAATGTCAGAGCACAACCTTGATCTGTTTAAAATTAATGAGAAGCTTATTATTGACTTTGGTAGAGTTGAGACGAACTCTATAGGACTGGAAAAGAAAGGCCTCATTTCTGCAAGTTTAAGACTAGCTCCCCTGGTGTCTGTTGTGGAATTACTCTTGATTGACATAGGGAACTCTAGGTGACCCTGTAAGAAAACCTTTTATTTTCTTTTGTTAAATTTTCTGACTATGACAGACCTCTCTCTGTCTCTCTTCCCTGGGACTGTCCACTCAGTAAATTTGCTAGCTAATGCCAAAGGTGAGCAAATGGGGGAGCGGGCAGGTGGGAGTTGAAAATGATTATTTTCCCTTCCAATCTCCAGATAGATTTTCTAATCTTACTGCTCCACTGGGGAAATCTAAGAACTTTTATCAATTACCCCAATAATCAATTCATCAAGACACTCTTGCTTGCCACCCTGTTGTTCTCGGTTTCAACTGAATTATTTTGACATTCTTAAAGCAAACCTAGAAATGTCTCCCCATCAAGGAAAACAAAAGCAAGAAAGAGCAACGTAGTAAATAAGACATGGAGAGAGATTTGTGAAACGCCAAGTGGTTCAAGGGAAAGACAGGTGACACGTTTCTCATTTCCTCCTGTCCCATCTCAATATACTTTAGCAAGTGAACCATATTTTTGCCATCAGCAGTTTCCATCTAAAGGCAGCAGCATGCTCTGATCGGTGATCCTTTTTTCTGCTTTTTATTGTGTAGAGCTCAAAGAAGAAAAACAAGAGAGAGAACCAAGGATTTCATCTAAGGAGGCATCGTCTAGAATACACTCCTCTAGGAACTGGCTTATTGGTTAAAGAAATCAACACCTTTTATCAGGTTGGTATTCTGGGAGGGAGTAGTGATGTATGGAAGTGAGAGCTGGACCATAAAGAAGGCTGATCGCCGAAGAATTGATGCTTTTGAATTCTGGTGCTGGAGGTGACTCTTGAGAGTCCCATGGACTGCAAGAAGATCAAACCATTCCATTCTGAAGGAAAATCATTCCATTCTGAAGGAAAACCTTCCATTCTGAAGGAAATCAGCCCTGAGTGCTCACTGGAAGGACAGATCATGAAGCTGAGGTTCCAGTACTTTGGTCACCTCATGAGAAGAGAAGACTCCCTGGAAAAGACCCTGATGCTGGGAAAGATTGAGGGCACAAGGAGAAGGGGACGACAAAGGATAAGATGGTTGGATACTGTTCTTGAAGCTACCAGCATGAGTTTGACCAAATTGCTGGAGGCAGTGGAAGACAGGAGTGCCTGGCATGCTCTGGTCCATGGGGTCACGAAGAGTCGGGCACGACTAAACAACTAAACAACAACAACAATTCTGGGAAGGATTCTATCAATGGATCTATTCACACATACACATGAAGCCATATTTTTATACCCGTGTTCACAAAAGTACAAATTTGGAAATCCTTAAACTGGAGATGGTTGCAGGTCACTGCGGTTATTGCACTGCTTTACTGCCATTATAGAAACACCAGTGGTGACTTGCTCACTTGCTGATGTCTCTATAATTAAATGTATGTTAACACAAAAGGATGGACGTTGGGAAAATAATGGCTTGAAGCTTGAGTGCAGAAATATAGTAAGATGGTTAGTTCTTACATGTTGCACAGGCCGCTCAACTCCACACAAGGTGGACCATAAGCTGATTCTTAAACAGCACAGAGATAAAAATAAATGGAGGCAGAAAGATTGCCCAAAGGAACTAGGGAAGATTCAGTGGAAGCCTAAACACACAAGGAGGAAGGGGGGGAAAGCTCAAATGCAAATGAAATCTGTTTGGACTACATGAGGGTTGAGAGACAGCAAGATTAGGGAGATAAGAGAGGCAAATATCAGATAAAGAAAAGAGGTGATAATAATTGCCAATCCCAAGGGAGGACAAAGAAAAGTGATTTCCTGAGTTTCCTCATGAGCTGTGGTGACCTGGTTGCATCTGTGTCTAAGGATTTCTGCTCGTGATTCAGTAGATTTGGGTGGAGATTCTTTACACTCAGTGGAGACAGTTAACTGCCTCTACTTTCTGAAAGAATACCTGATAGGCTCAGGTAAGGATGAGATGATCGACTCCATTTTGTTTTCAGGAGTTGATAGGTAAATCCATTCAGGAGGACAAACCTTTCAGATGACTTATCTGCATTTGTTTACATACCCCCATCTACCTCTTACCAGAACCTTCTGTATTGTATTGCCTGGGTCTTTTCTCCTGAATCACTTTATCCAAGCCACTTTCCAAGTCCTTCATTTTAACCTCCTCTCATTGGTCAGCATGCCAGCTCATCTAAACACATCCCCCACAAGCCTCTTTTAAGACCGAGTTTTAGCATCAGTTGCTTGCACATTACCCTGGCCTTCTGAACAACCTCTCCAAAAACAGCTTTAACTCTCCACTGCACTGCATACGCAAAGATTGGCCTGAGCTCAACACTTGAAACCCAACTCTTCTATCATCCCCCCCCCCCGAATGCACCATTTCAGGGGTGCTTTGGCCAGCAGTAGGAGAGGTAAACTTTTCAACCTTGGTTCATTTTTTTTAGTTGTCCTTTTCTTATCCTTCTTTTCCTCAATGATGTGCATTCTGAGAAGGAGCCACAAAGACCAGCACACAATATTTGAAAAGTCAAGACACTGTGGGTTTATATAATAGCATGATGCTACTTGCTGTTTTATTATTTTCCTTCCTTATAATTCCTAGCATTGGCTTTGCCTTCTTTATGCTGAAAACACACCGAGTTGACATTTTAGAGGTTGTAGAAACAAAGGATGCAGAAGGCTAAATTTGGCAAGTTATTATTGCCTTACTTTTTCCCCCTTAGTTGAGGGCATGAAGATCTGTCAGTGAGGGTGTCTGTCACAGAATGTGCAAAGGAGGGGGAGCGAGAGTTGTGGCTAGGCACGGGGTGTGGCATGGTGTGGAGAGAGTACCAGGGGCCAGAGAAAGCTAGAGAGAGTGGCATAAAGGGCCACATTCAGCCTTTTAGCCTGAGGTTAAAAAGGACCCCTGACCATTAGGTCCAGTTGTGGGTGACTCTGGGGTTGCGGCGCTCATCTCGCTTTATTGGCAGAGGGAGCCGGCATACAGCTTCTGGGTCATGTGGCCAGCATGACTAAGCTGCTTCTGGCGAACCAGAGCAGCACACAGAAACGCCGTTTACCTTCCCGCCGGAGGGGTACCTATTTATCCACTTGCGCTTGGACGTGCTTTCAAACTGCTAGGCTGGCAGGAGCAGGGACCGAACAATGGGAGCTCACCCCATCACGGGGATTCGAACCGCCGACCTTCTGATCGGCAAGTCCTAGGCTCTGTGGTTTAACCCACAGCGCCACCCGCATCCCCCTCTGAAAATGTGAAAGTAGGAAGATGATTTCACATCCTCTTTCACCCCTGACCCCCCCTTACAATGATCAGTTGGAAGTTTGACTTTTTTCTTTAACTTTCCCACTTGTCGCTACTGTGCTATCAGTACACCATATGTGTACTGTTTTGCTCTCATAATGTCGGCTGGTTAATGCAGGGTGTTTTAAAATCAGCCGTCTCTTTCAGCTGGCAGCCTGATTGCAATCACAAAGGAGTCAAGAGTTCTCCATCCCTTCCCTCCCCACTGGCGTCCCTGCTCCCCACATCCCGCATTAACAGTTTAAGGCAGCAATCCTCTGCTCACTTACCTGGGTGTAAGCCCTGATCAACTTAGTGGAACTTACTTCTGAGTAGACGATTGTGCTGGAAAATTTCTGGTTGAGATCTTGACCTGAAGAGCTTCGATTCACCATACACTTCTCTAAAGAGAGGTGGATCCTGCCTCTGATCAGGGCTAGCAGTGTTCGAATGGGCACTATTAGCTCTCCCTTTTGAAGCAGTTCAATTTGTATTGCAACACATCCTCATCTCATGTTGAATGCAGGTGTAACATAGCTAAAGCGACTAGCCATGATAGCTGTATTCTGCCTCTAGGTTGCTGGACTACATGGGCCACTTGCTTGATCCCGAATGCTCTTTTTATGTTTTTCAGGCTTACGTTTGTGTGAACTTACCTGGAAGGGTGGTGCTGTGGGTTAAACCACAGAGCCTAGGGCTTGCTGATCAGAAGGTCGGCGGTTCGATCCCCACGACGGGGTGAGCTCCCGTTGCTCGGTCCCTGCTCCTGCCAACCTAGCAGTTCAAAAGCATGTCAAAGTGCAAGTAGATAAATAGGTACAGCTCCAGCGGGAAGGTAAACGGCGTTTCCGTGCACTGCTCTGGTTCGCCAGAAGCGGCTTAGTCCTGCTGGCCACATGACCTGGAAGCTGTATGCCAGCTCCCTCGGCCAGTAAAGCGAGATGAGCGCCGCAACCCCAGAGTTGTCCGCAACTGTACCTTTACCTTTACCTGGAAGTAGGGATGGGGGGGGGCGGAATGGGTTTTGGTTTGAATTTCAGTGAGAAACTACTTAATTTGCACTTTTTGAATCATTGCGTGAACCAAAGCACAGCCACCCTTTGAAACTCGTATTTCACCAAATTTTGTGACGCAGTTCTCTGGCCAAACAATGTGTACAGAAAAGTGAATATTATGGGAAACATGTGTATAAAAAAATGCATTCTTTAGTGAACATAACATACAAACATTCACTATGTTAGGGCAAATTGCTTGCAAATTTAAAAAAAAATCATATTTTTTTTTGAAAAACGCAAATTGCTGCAGAAATGTGGAGAGCTGAACTTAAGATGGAGAAAAATAGGAAACCAAAAGAAATAAAAAGTGACAGATCACAGGGAGTTGCACTAGATGGCATTCTGGGTCCCTTCCAACTCTATAATTTTATGTTACTATGATTCATCCTTAAAGGTAAAGGTAAAGGGACCCCTGACCATTAGGTCCAGTCGTGGCCGACTCTGGAGTTGCGGCGCTCATCTCGCTTTATTGGCCGAGGGTACAGCTTCTGGGTCATGTGGCCAGCATGACTAAGCCTCTTCTGGCGAACCAGAGCAACGCACAGAAACGACGTTTACCTTCCCACCGGAGCGGTACCTATTTATTTACTTGCACTTGGACGTGCTCTTGAACTGCTAGGTTGGCAGGAGCAGGGACGGAGCAACGGGAGCTCACCCCGTCATGGGGATTCGAACCGCTGACCTTCTGATCGGCAAGTCCTAGGCTCTGTGGTTTAAACCACAGTGCCACCCGCGTCCCTACAATTTTATGTTTCTATGATTCATCCTTACCTCACAGTAAACTCCATTGAATTAAGCAGGATAACCTTTCTCATAAAACATGCATGGGATTGGGCTGCATATGAACATAGGGGTATTTTTGTTTGTTTCGCTTCCCAGTGGGGAATCCTGCCCATCAGAAAAACTGCCTGCAATGCTGATGGCAATATCAATTTGGCTTTGTCATCCTCTGTTTGTAAAAAACAAAAGGCTAAGATGTGAGCTGCTAAGGGAGTACTATTGGATCTCGTCTTCAGACAGGTTGTCTTGATATCAGCTGGATATCAAACGACAGCTCAAGGGAGCTTGCATTGGGATTCTGGGTATGCCACAACTGACCTATTGATAAGCAGGAAACTACAGCTATTTCTGTTTGTTTTGCTTGCTTCATAGCATGCAGACAAAAGTACAAATATTGACTCAAAAGTGAAAGGGGGGGAAAGCCATCTGTGGCCATGCCTTTTCTCTCTTTTCTTTTGGGAGACTGTGCGCAATCATGAAGAGAAAAATTGAGTAAGCGCCTTTCTCCCCCTGGTAAAAGATAGAGACATTGGACAGTAACCAGGGGACTATCTGCTTCATTTCTTCATTCATCATTAGGCAGGACTGTGAATCCAAGACCAGTAGGCAATGAGGCATGGAGAAGCCATTTGCAGTAGCCAGTTGATGGAAAGTATTTCATAGAATCATAGAGTTGGAAGAGACCACAAGGGCCATCGAGTCCAACCCCCTTTTTCAACCCCCTATTTCAAGGACACGGTTCTAGGAGAATACATTGGAGTCGAGTCAGACCAAAATTCTTGCGTAGCTTGCAAAGCTTGTACTATTTTATTGTTGTTAGCCACCCAGAGCCCGGCTTCGGCTGGGGAGGGTGGGATATAAATAATATTTATTATTATTGTTGTTGTTGTTGTTGTTGTTGTTGTTGTTGTTGTTGTTGTTGTTATTTCTGGATCCATAGAACCGCATTGCAGAAAAGTAAACAGGGAAGCTGAAACAAGGAAAATATTGATAGGAAGACAACTTTATTGGTTTATTTAAGCATCATCATCATCAGTGCTTTTTCTAAAAAAATGTTTAGGGGCACTCTCATTTTGACTCAAGAAAATCAGAGCATTTTATAGTTTAAATCAGGAAAAATAGACACAGTAAATGGACAAAAGTTCAAAGATTCACAAAATGTTTAGAGGTATGTGTACCCCTGCATCCCCCCAGAAAAAAGCACTGATGATAATAATAATATAATTTATTATTTATACCCTGCCCATCTGGCTGGGTTTCCCCAGCCACTCTGGGCAGCTCCCACAGAATATTAAAACCACTATAAAATGTTAAAAACTTGCCTAAACAAGACTGCCTTCAGATGCCTTCTAAAAGTCAGAGAGTTGTTCATTTCCTTGACATCTGATGGGAGGGTGTTCCACAGGGCAGGCATCACCACTGAGAAGGCCCTATGCCTGGTTCCCTTTAACTTCACTTCTCACAGTGAAGGAATGGCCAGAAGGCCCTCCGAGCTGGACCTCAGTGTCTGGGCTGCACGATGGGGGTGAAGACGCTCCTTCAGGTATACTGGGTCAATTCAACACTTTGAATTGTGCTTGGAAACATACTGTAGGTCTTCCAGGACCAGTGTTATATGGCCTTGGCAGCCACTCTAAGCTGCCACATTCTGGATTAATTGTAATTAAATTTATATACTGCCTGAATATCATAGGGTGTTTTACAGTAGACAGGGGTCAGCAAACTTGTTCAGCTGGGGGCCAGTCCACTGTCCCTCAGACCATGTGGGGGGCCGGACTATATTTTGAGCAGGGGGAAATGAATGAATCCCTATGCCCCACAAATAATCCAGAAATGCATTTTAAATAAAAGGACACATTCTACTTTAGAAGGTGATTGGGCCGGATCTGGCCCCCGGGCCTTAATTTGCCTAGCCATGCAGTAAAAAGGTAAAGGGGCCCCTGACCATTAGGTCTAGTCGTGACCGACTCTGGGGTTGCAGCGCTCATCTCGCTTTATTGGCCGAGGGTACAGCTTCTGGGTCATGTGGCCAGCATGACTAAGCCGCTTCTGGTGAACCAGAGCAGCGCATGGAAACACCATTTACCTTCCCGCCGGAGCGATACCTATTTATCTACTTGCACTGGTGTGCTTTCGAACTGCTAGGTTGGCAGGAGCAGGGACCGAGCAACAGGAGCTCACCCCGTCGCGGGGATTCAAACCGCCGACCTTCTGATCGGCAAGTCCTAGGCTCTGTGGTTTAACCCACAGCCACACCCACATCCCATTAGCCATGCTAATGCAAAATGCATAACATAATGGCGGCAACAACAACAAGAGGAACAACACCCCCTCACCACGGATGCAATGAAAAGGTAACAGATTGTTTAATCAACCAAAGGTTTGGCTGAAGAGGAATGTCTTCACATGGTGCCTAAATACATGCAGAGGTGTTTGAGAGTTTGTTGGAAATGTGTGTGAAGGGGCTAGGGGAGGGAAGGTTTCAGCTCAGCTCCTAGTACTGGGAATTTGAGTCTATCAGCTGCAGTTTTGCAGCTGAATCTCACTCTGAGTCCTGGCGTCTTGCAGATGACCCTGCCAAGGAACCATTTCTGAGTCTGCATTCCCCATTTATCAAACAATGGAAAGACGGACCTACCTCACTGGTCTGTTGTGAAGATTAATGAGATAACAAAATCTTCCCTTGAGCCTCAGGGATAGGCTTGCCCCATACATCTAAATAACAGACGCACTGTGTGTGGGAAAGTGACTTTCACCATGCTTTCTCCTCCCCTCCCTCTCTTTTACCCCAAATACCAGAGAGAGAAAGTGAGCTGAAAAATCTGCTGCTTAAATCAAACAGCCCTCACACCTTTGGGTGTTTCTAATATGCATGTCATGTTTGAAAAATGTCAGCGGTGGGGGGGGAGGAAGGGGGGAGACGGAATAATTCTTCGCTGCACATTTGTCTGAAGTGCATAATTGCTGCATTTGACATGTATGAATGCACTTTCATTATGGTGTCAAGAGGACACTTTGTACCTGGAAAAGGAGCAAGTGATTTGAGAATGGCAAATAAAATAGTAAGCATTTTGCTTAAATAAAGTTTATTACAGCTTTGGGGAAAGAGATAATTATAAAGCATTCACTGGCTTGTTTTTCCTCTGATTGAGGCTTTAAAATGTCATTTAAGAAGATTAAGGTATTCAAGACTCGCAGTCTTGCTGAGGTGGATAACCTGGAGCAAAGTTGCCCCTGGACAGTCCTACCTCTTCCACTCACTGGCATTCATTCTTCTTCCAGGCATGTCCAAAGTCTGTTTTGGGGGCCTAATCCGGCCCGCCGGTCGGTTTAATCCGGCCCCTGTGGCAGTTTATTTCCTTGGATAAAATCCTAAAAAAACCCCTCAAAAAAGCTAAACAACTTCAATCCTAAGAAAAAGCTCAACAATTTTGGTTGGGCTTTTGGTCAGCCCTCACGGTCCTTCACTTCATCAAATGTGGTCCTCTTTGAAAAAGGTTTGGACACCATCCATACCAGTTCTGGGGATGTTGGCTTTTGGGGAGGGCAGGGGCTTTGAACAAGATGGTCTAAAAATGCCACCGCCCTCTCTGTGTGTTCCCACCTCTTCCTAACCGCTTCCTCGCTTTTCTTGCTTCTACTTCTGCGCCCAATCCCAGAACTAAAGAGCTCTTGCTACTTCTCACTTCTTTACTGCACCACTTGGTCCATCAGTTGTTGTTGTTGTTGTTAAATGAGTTTATATACCGCCCTATACCTGGAGGTCTCAGGACAGGTCACAGAAAAGAACACAACATGTATAATCAAAATAAAAAGAACAACCCAATAACACTCCCCCAGAAAAGAGCCATATTTTAAAAGGGTATTGGATGTCAAACAGATCAACCAAAGGCCTGGTTCAAAAGGAACGTTTTTGCCTGGCTCCTAAAGGTTGTTAGGATATTTCCGTTCCACCTTAAAAGGGAACAGGCTTTGTGAGTCACAGAGTCTGCGTATTTCCTGTTCACAGGAAGTTTATGTTTGTACATTGCTTTCGTTTTCTCTCTGTGCCTGAGACATCGAAGCAGGCAGTCATGTTTTCTCTTTGTTCTGACCAACGCTGAATAAAGTTCTAAATAATGCTCTCCTGAGTGCACCTTTCGTTGTGTGAACTCTGCTGATAGAGCGTGCACCAGTCCTTGGAATGCGGAAAGCTATTTCCGAGGCTTTTGTTGCTAATTGATTGACACTGCGTTTCTACGGGAGGTTGTTGGATCGCACCAGAGGCGACGTGGGGGCATGATGGCCTTTGGACTCCCTGGCAGTATCCCAACAAAGGTGTGTAATGAAGGTGCCAGGCGAACTTCCCTGGGGAGAGCATTCCACAGATGGGGAGCCACTGCAAAGAAGGCCCCGTTCTCGTGTTGCCACCCTCCGGACCTCTCAAGGAGGAGGCACACGAAGGAGGGCCTCAGAAGATGATCTCAGGGTCTGGGGTAGGTTCATATGGAAAGAGGCAGTCCTTGAGGTATTGCAGTACTGAGCCATTTAAGGCTTTATAAGTCAAAACCAGCACTCTGAATTGGGCCCAGAAACTAATTGGTAGTTAGTGCAGTTGGACCAGGATTGGTGTAACATGCTCAAACTGTCTTGTTCCAGTGAATTCTGCACTAGCTGAAGTTTCTGAACCATCTTCAGAGGCAGCCCTACATATAATGCATTGCAGTAATCTAACCTTGAAGTTACAAGAGCATAGGCAACAGTAGTTATGCTATCCCTGGACCACCAGCCGAAGCTGATGCAATGCACCCTAGGCCACTGAGGCCACCTGAGCCTCAAGTGACAGCAAAGGATCCAGGAGTACACCCAAGCTACGAACCTGCTCCTTCAGGTCAGGAGCTTGTCCTATTCTCGAGTAGGACTGTGGTAGAGACACATGCCTGACAGGCATGTTCTCTCCCTCCTGGTTGATCGTTCGGGAGCTTCAAAAGCTTTCTTCAGCCCAAACATCACAGTGACCAATGCCAACAAACATCGGCACACTTAGGGATCCGTAGAGTCTTTGCAGCTTGCGTAACAGACCTCAGCAACTCAGCATTTTGGCTAATCTACTTTATTTACATATAAACACACACAGAGCACAGCAACATGGCTCCCTCTCTCTCTAGCATCAGACAGCAAAGAGAAAGTACAAAGGGCAATAGTCCCACTTCACGGAACACAGTAACACATACATCCTTTCTCCATCACGTCCCACTCTGTAAAGTCAAAACATACACCGTCATATGATAGACCAAAATCCCATTACTTCAATCACAGAGCAGGAATTCTAACAGTGTAACCCCATCAAGAGCAGGCGACCTCTCAGCCATCTGGCCTGGGATCCAGAGAACAAAGGAAGAGCCCTGCTGGATCAGGCCAAAGGCCCACCCTGTCCAATATCCTATTCTCACAGTGCCCAGCCAGTTGCCCATGACAAGCCTGAAGTCAGGAGCTGAAAGCGACATCCCTCTTCTTGTCTGTGATTCCCTGCAGCTGATATTCAGAGGCACAACACCTCTGAAAGTGGAGATCAAACATAGTCATGAGGGCTAGTAGCCGATAATAGCCCTTTCCTCCATGAATTTGCCTTAGTTGATAGTTTAACTATGTGCTGTGTTGTGGAGTATTTCCTTTTGTCTGTCCTGCACCTTCCAACATTCAGCTTCATTGAATGCTCATGAGCTCTCCTATTATCAGAGAAGGAGAATAGCACCTCTCTCCCCACTTTATACACACCTAGTTTTATGCACCCCTTTTTACTTGTCTTAAAAGCTCCAAATGTGGTCATCTTTCCTCGGAGGAAAGCTGTTCCATTCCCTTGATCATTTTGGTCGCCCTGCTCCAAACAGAACAGGAGCAGAGATGGCATTGCATTTAGTTATTCCTTGATGCAGAATGCAGATCTTGGCAAGTTGTCACGCTCCCCGTAAGCTCCAAATGAGCCTTTCTTTACCGGCCATTGTATGCCCCTTTCCTTTCCCCTGCGCAGGGGACTTTTGATTCCGTCTTTTTTGTTGTTGTTGCTAGTATGAGGTTTTTCAGCACTTTTCGTCCTGCTGCTATGCTTGAAAGAACGACTGCTCTCAGCCTACTTTACTGCCAGGACAAAAGGAACCTGGAAGGGACATCCTGCTTAAAAAAGTAGGCTGGCTATTGTCAACAGTAATTCATAATGTAATTCCAGTCATTTTGCCAGAGCTTAAAAAGTAGGGCAAACCCACATTGTCCCAGTAGGGATGCAATTTGGGGTAGGGGGATGGGGTTATCTGTGCAAAAAAGAGAGGGGGGGATAAAAGAGTAAAGAAAACAAGAAGCAGAGATGGGAAAGGAGCTTCTAGAAACCTGAAAATGAATCCCACTCTCCTCTGGCATGGGAACTTTCCAAAACAAGTCGTATTGCACCACTTGTTGTTGTTTAGTCATTTAGTCGTGTCCAACTCTTCGTGACCCCATGGACCAGAGCACGCCAGGCACTCCTGTCTTCCACTGCCTCCCGCAGTTTGGTCAAACTCATGCTGGTAGCTTCAAGAACACTGTCCAACCATCTCGTCCTCTGCCGTCCCCTTCTCCTTGTGCCCGCAATCTTTCCCAACATCAGGTTCTTTTCCAGGGAGTCTTCTCTTCTCATTAGGTGGCCAAAGTATTGGAGCCTCAGCTTCAGGATCTTTCCTTCCAGTGAGCACTCAGGGCTGATTTCCTTCAGAATGGAGAGGTTTGATCTTCTTGCAGTCCATGGGACTCTCAAGAGTCTCCTCCAGCACCAGAATTCAAAAGCATCAATTCTTCGGCGATCAGCCTTCTTTATGGTCCAGCTCTCACTTCCATACATCACTACTGGGAAAACCAGAGCTTTAACTCTACGGACCTTTGTTGGCAAGGTGATGTCTCTGCTTTTTAAGATGCTGTCTAGGTTTATCATCACTTTTCTCCCAAGAAGCAGGCGTTTTTTAATTTCATGACTGCTGTCACCATTTGCAGTGATCATGGAGCCCAAGAAAGTAAAATCTCTCACTGCCTCCATTTCTTCCCCTTCTATTTGCCAGGAGGTGATGGGACCAGTGGCCATGATCTTAGTTTTTTTGATGTTGCACCACTAGGAGTGCGAAATTTTGGGCATGCAACAGGATCTTTAATGCACACTTAACAACAACAACAACCGCCCCCAGCTGGCTGGGTTTCCCCAGCCACTGTTGGCACAGGTTGACCAGGCAAGCTAAAGTACAATCAAATTTGATTAAGCTAGCACAGCTTAGTGGCTAAAGAGACTGAACTATGAATCATAAGAACAAAGAAATCTGCCTTATATTGAGTTAGTCCAAAGGGTCCACCTGGCTCATTATTGAATGGTGGTTGCTCTCCAGAGATTCAGACAAGAGGACATTCCCAGTTCTACCTGGAGATGCCAGGGATTGCGCCAGGAACTGTCTGCGTGCAAAGCCGATGCTCTGCCAGTTTACCACTGAACTGTGGTCCTTCTTCACAAGACTCAAGTTATACCAAATGGTCTCCCTTATCTTAAAAGCAGAAATGCCATTTAAGTGAGACAGTGACTGGGGAGCAGGTGGAGAGTCACCTATTTCAGATAACAAATGATTGTTTCCCCAAAGCACTTGTCTCTTCAGATAATTCATTTCTTCCATCCAGTGTGACTATTGTTATCCTTCTGACAATTGTTTGTTTGTCTGCTTGTTTAATTTATTTTAAGGAGGCTCTCAAGGTGGCTTGCGGAAAAGGGATAAAACAGAATTCCTATACAAGATACAAAGAAAGACAAAACAGCAGGTGTAACCTTTTAAAATGCAGCGCCACACTTTTATTTATTTAAACAGCGAACAGGAGCCATTTAATACCAGCAGTGATATAAAAACTGTACAAAGCTCTGCATGCGAATTTAACGCAACATGGAATATATGAGTTTTCAAAGCCTATTTAAAATCCACTCTGGAGAGACCAAACATGTGAGGAAGTTCCACAGACAGGGGGACAGCTCTGAAAAGGCCTTGTCTCCTGTGCTGTCAATCTTATAAATTTGTATGGTGGACCCACAAGAATAGCTTCTGGGACTGATCTCAAGGACTAGGAAAATTTGTATTGGATCACCTGCCCCCAGACCATTAAGATTTTCAGCTTCAGGGGCACAGTGGTGGAATTTCTCTCCCATGAGTTAAAATGGGAGGTGTGGTTATACTCCCAAAGACATATTTTTAGGTTCTGTAAAGTAAATCATGGCCCATTCTTTGTTTTTGGATCAAATATGGATGCCTCAGCTGATCAGATAACACATATGCTTCCTCAACCTTCCCAGCAAACTATAATACTGCATTATTTGAGATTTGTGGCATCACATGCTCTCATTGTGTGGGCTTTTAGTTATATGCTTCTGCCAACTGTCTTCATGGAAATTCTGACATAAGTGATATTCCTAGAAGTAAAGGTTGGTAAATGAATTCTTGAACAGTGTAGCTGCCACAGACATCTATTCATCTGAGCTACTTCAGAAGAGATGCCTCCCATTGACTGAGCCACTTGGAGTCAAGGGCTCTCCTCGCCCTCCTTGCTTGCTTGCCAGAGTAGTATTATAACACTTTGCCTCCATACTTTAGTACTGGCACTTGTTGGTGCCTCCCTCCCCTTCCTCTTGCCTTCCCCAAAGATTTGGGGATTTGGGGGCTCTAACATAATGCTCATATTTCTCTCTCCCAACTCCCTCATTTAGCATTCAGAGTCCATTCAGATGTCCTTCTTGTTATGTATTCCTGGTGATTTGTGCTCTTTATGCTAGCAGTGTGGTTAGATGCAATCTTGCTTTCAATACTCTATGTGCCTGAAAATATTTTGGGGTGGACGTGCTGCTTTGTTTCTGATCAGTGCATTTCCCATAGCTTCCTGATTGTCAGGCATCCCGGTTCCCATCTTGATAACGCAGCAAGCGTAGTTAATTGAAAAGGAAGATTTATTGCAAAAAAACAAACAGAGTTCGCCGGACGGCTCTAACAAGCCGCCAGCCTCATCAGTCATGATGATCCTTCTGAAGACTGCTTCCTGCAAGACCAGAAGCAGCTGAACTTTCGCTTCTGACGTCTCTTGTTTTGCTTCCTGTCTTGGAGCCTTCCCATTCGTCGAGACCTTGGACTGAGAGGGTCAGCTCCCACCTCTTCCCCATTCTCTGAGGGGCTGTCTCTTAGTGCTTTCCTGCCTGATGAACTGCTTCCTTCTCTGTTTGCGGCATTTTGCACTTTCAAGAGCATTGGCAGGGTTCTGGCTCGCTCTCAGTCACTCCCTTAGCAATCTGCATTCCAAAGGGCCGGGGAGTTGGCACTTGCCGGTGCTCATCCTGCCTGGCAGTTAAACCGCTCTGTTCCTGGCTGCTTCCTTCAACTGGCTGCAAACCTTCTCTGGGGGCAGGCTCATTCATGACACTGATGAAATCCTGCAACTTTTTATACTGCATAGGAACATCAGAAGAGTCTGCTGGATCAGACCAACCCCCTCCCCCAGATAATTCAGCATCAGGTTCTCACAGTGGCCATGCAACTGCCTGTGGAAAACCAAGCAGGGGCCTGAGCACAATAATATTCTCCTCTCCTGTTTCCAGCTACTGGCATTCAGAAGCAGCTAGTAGCTACTGAGAGCCTTATCCTCCCATGAATTTGTCCAATACACTTTTAAAGCCATCTTTGGTGGTGGCCATCACTGCCTCCTGTTGGATTGAATTATATAGTTTAATTATGCACCACCACAAATGTTCCAGGTTATTTATTTATTTATTTTTGTCCCTTTCTGTTGTGTTGTAGTGCAAAAGTGTCCCTCCATATGGCAACAGTGTGTTACCACGGGGAAAGCGGAAAGATTTGTGGATGTTCCAGTAACACACTAACTGTGCTGATGATGTGCTGCCGAATACATCTGCCAAAAAAAGGAAAGAGAAAAAGAAGGCATGATAGAGAACAGCAACAACCGGGAAAAGCTAGACATAACATTTTACAACGACAGGAAGAAACACCACGGGCAGAATAATTGCAACACACAGGAAGCGCAAGGATATAGTTTGAGTGCCTCACTTGTAGTTCTATAAATCACTTCATGTGTCAACACACGAACATAAGTTATTAATATTGCAGTTGTTGTATAAGGGATTATTATTTTGATCGGAATGTAATTGAAATGAATAGGATTTTGGAGTGCAGAAATAAAGAAAATAATCAAACCAGCAAATCTAGCACGGCGCGGGGGGGGGGGGGCTAAATTATATAATTCGGTATTTGAATGATTGATATTAGTAATTGTATTATAATTTGGTATTGTTATAATGAGACTATTATTGGATGGTAATTGAAAATTAATAAAAATTATTATTAAAAAACCTAAACCAAACACCCAATCTAGAGGTGCTTCCAATTTGCAGAAACGTTCTGGAGAACTCAAAAGCTTTAAAATCAGGCTTCCCCAACCGTATGCCCTCCCAGATGTTGTTGGACTACAGCTTGCATCATCCCTGACCATTGACCATTGACTAAGCTGACTGGAGCTGATGGGATTTGGAGTCCAACAGCATATGGAGGCCCGGCTGTGTTCAGAGCTCTTCTGGATACTTTCTCACAAGGAACTGTCCTTGTTGGACAGTTGTTATGGGGCCTTGGCTCCATAAAACCTTGAAGCTACTTGTGGGCCCTTTTCAAGAACCCAGAGGTTCACAGACTAACAATGGGCAACACTGAATTCATTTCCTAACTATATAATAACACCAGTTTGAGTCTTTCTGTGCTTATGTAGCCAAAACAGCACCAATGATATACTGGCAGACTCCAGGTGACCTTGAGGTATGCTCAAGTACAAAAAAATCTGCGGGGATATAGAGCATAGAATGTTGAGTAGAAAGAACCACTTCATCGTCTGAATATGTCATTCATAGTGAGAAGCTATTTTTAGACAGATTCCAGAGACAGAATGAAAAGCTGCCCATTGGCAACAAAGGAGAAATTAATTAATTTATTGCAGCTGGGGCTGGCTACAAGTTGTCCAGCCCTTAACTCTGGGGTTGTTTTTTTTTGGGGGGGGGTCCAAATGGACAGAGAACTATGAACAGGCTGATATGTACTGCTTAGTAGACATAGAACACCAACTAATTATTGGTGCTGGAAGGAAAAGCAGAGGAAATGGAACGGAGTGTTTGAAACCCAGAGCAGACCCTTAGCTGAAGCACTTCACACTGTAACATTGCGTTACAGGGATACACTTGTTAATCCTATGCATGTTGACTCAAAAGTAAGTCCCACTAAATTCCATGGGGCTGCCAGGAACCAGCTCTGAGGCTACCAGAATGATTGATGAATTGATCAGAAGCAAGATATCCACCTGGCAGTCAGAGCTCAGGAAGGAACACAGTTGGAGAATAAAGCATCAGCTGGCTTCATTGTCCAACAAGGGACCTAGGTGGCGCTGTGGTCTAAATCACCGAGCCTCTTGGGCTTGCCAATCAGAAGGTCAGCAGTTCGAATCCCCGCAACAGAGTGAGCTCCCATTGCTGTGTCCCACCTCCTGCCGACCTAGCAATTCGAAAGCATGCCAGTGCAAGTAGATAAATAGGTACCACTGTGGCAGGAAGGTAAACGGCGTTTCCATGCACTCTGGTTTCCATCACACTGTCCCATTGTGTCAGAAGCTGTTTAGTCCTGCTGGCCACATGACCTGGAAAGCTGTCTGTGGACAAACGCCGGCTCCCTTGGCCTGAAAGCGAGATGAGTGCCGCAACCCCACAGTCACCTTTGACTGGACTTAACCGTCCAGGGATCCTTTACCTTTTACCTTACTGTCCAGCAGAATCCCTTCCCAAGAAAGCAGGTGGAGCAGGTAGCTTTGGGGAGAGAGGAGCCAGAGAGGTGGAGAGTGAAGAATGAAGAATGAAAACAGGGGCAGGGGCAGGGATGGGAATGGGGATAGGGACAGAGACAGGAATATAGAGATGGAGACTGGAGGGAAAGGAAGCAGAAGACCAAAAACAGAGACAAAGAGGGAGACTAGGAGGAAGAGAGATTTTTTAAAAGTGCATAGTGTGAGACAGAGAATGATGGTACAGGGAAGCTTGGGAGAAGCTTTATAGAATCATAGAATCATAGGATCATAGAGTTGGAAGAGACCACAAGGGCCATCGAGTCCAACCCCCTGCCAAGCAGGAAACACCATCAGAGCACTCCTGATATATGGTTGTCAAGCCTCTGCTTAAAGACCTCCAAAGTAGGAGACTCCACCACACTCCTTGGCAGCAAATTCCACTGTCAAACAGCTCTTACTGTCAGGAAGTTCTTCCTAATGTTTAGGTGGAATCTTCTTTCTTGTAGTTTGGATCCATTGCTCCGTGTCCGCTTCTCTGGAGCAGCAGAAAACAACCTTTCTCCCTCCTCTATGTGACATCCTTTTATATATTTGAACATGGCTATCATATCACCCCTTAGCCTCCTCTTCTCCAGGCTAAACATGCCCAGCTCCCTTAGCCGTTCCTCATAAGGCATTGTTTCCAGGCCTTTACTCCAGAACTGGAGGAAAAGAGATAGAAGGAATTGGTAAGGAAGGTCTGGGGTACAGGAAACCCCCAGTGATTGGCTTAAAGAAGTTGGGGATGGATTCCATAATGCAGGGAACCTAAACTGAATTAGGGCTTCAAGAGTGTAGCAGGGAATACTTAACTGGGGAAATCAAGCACACTGACAGATGGGGTCAATGCTGATCAGAGTACCCAGGCTTGTGAGAGCAAAGGGGATCACCAGATGGTCTCTGAAAGTAAGGGGCACTGAGGTTCTGACAATCCTTGGGATTCATAGAGAGGGTAGGACATGACAGAGGCTTATTCCCAAGAAACTGGCTATTGGGTTGCGGCCTAATTGCAGTATTTTAAATTTAGAATTAATTCATATTTTGAATTCTAAAGCTTTCTGATTGTATTGAAAGGGACTACTTCAGACTTCCATTCTCCTTCTGGAGCTACACATTAGAGAATGATCAGCACCGCAATCATCTTTTTTTGGGTGTGTGTGAGACCATCATTATTAAACATAGAACATTCTGATATGGTAATACATTAAGGGTCTTTCTTGAGGAGGCTGAGCCAAGGTAATGTGAGCACTTGAACATTAACTTCCTTTGTATGCATCCTGTACATCTTACAAGGATCCTTGTGCACTATATTGCAGTATAAATTTCATTCCCGGTATAAAACACTGAAGATGGAGAGCTGGTGTTCGCCCCAACTTTCCCTGGCATTGTGAGGATTAAATTAAGCAAGCGCTGCAATGGCATTGCATTTATTGTCTGTTTACTCAGGAGGTTGCAGAGGGAGGGCAATGAAATAAAATAGCAAATGCAATGGAAGCTCATTGATATTCTAATGCTGCTGGTGGTATTGTAAATGCTAGGAAGGATATGAAAGGATTCCATTGACATCGTAATAGTGCCCATAGTTAAGAATAAAGGCCCATTTCAAGTTTCCATCTATCGACATGATAATGTGCTTTGTGGGGAAACACTTTATTGAGAGGGAACTGTAGGGCGCATGACAAATGGGAACCGCAGGCACGCAGAGCTCCTATCCAGTGTTCCAGCCAGCCAGTCATCCATGCCCTTCTTCATGACGCTCCATTCCATTCCTCTTACCCTGAATTTCTGACCTGATCCCCCATCACCATTACCAGGAGATACTTAGCATCAGTGCTTTTTTCGGGGGGGGGGAAGGTGGGGGAACTCAGCACAAAGTTTGTTTATTGAGGGCCCAGTCACAGGGCCACCCCACACCCCGGGCAGTGGCTAAATATAAATGTGATTAATAAACTCAAGCAGACAATCATCTGGATTAGAAATGGCCACAACCTTTTTGATTACAGATATAGATGGATTTTTAGCTCAGGCATTGTGTGCATATCTGCTCCAGCCCCCCTAGACATAAAAAAAATCATTATTATTTGATTTTTAGAAGTTCCCTCAAGTTCCTGCTAAAAAATATACCTGCTGTTTAGGCCTTCATCTGGGCCCTAGTTGGGTGTTTGGGTAGGCCATCCATCCACCTGGCATATGACAGGACTAGCTGGTCACAGATACAATGTTGCTGTCGTTTTCTTTTGATTTCTTCTCTTCTTAATTGGACTAAGGTAGGAATCCATTTTTACCTATTGTGCTCTGTCCTATACAGTGGAACCTCAGTTTTTGAACTTAATCTGTTCCGGAAGACCGTTCAGCTTCTGAAAAATTTGAAAACTGAGGATCAACGGGCTGGCTGCAAAGTCAATGAAAAAAATGACAGAAAAAAACGGCTCGGAAGCTGTCTGGCTTCTGAAAAATTGTTCGAAAACCAGAGCATTTACTTCTGGGTTTCCAGCGTTTGGGAGCCAAAACATTCCAAAACAAAGGCATTCAGGAACTGAGGTTTGACTGTAGATTGATGTATGAGGAATGCAAGAATAAAGTGTTTGCCACAAGCATTCTTAGGGAGAATAAGATGAAAGGAACACACAGGACATTGGAAACCTAACAACTGTGTTACACCGAGTCAGACCATCCAGCTCAGCATTGTCTACACCGACTGGTAGAGGCTTTCCAGTATTTCAGGCAGGGTACATTCCTCACCTGGGGATTAAAACTTGGACCTTCTGCATGGATTGGATTGATCTTTATTATGGCCATTGGCCCGTCACACGACAGTTTCCCATACCAACATAATATACTTGAACCTCCAAATTTAAAACCGTCAAAACTTACAAAAAACAGACAAGAACCAAAGCAGAACAAAAACAAAAGACCAACATCATACATTACAATAAATTTGTAACATAAACATCACCCTCTGCTCATAAATTAATAGAATACATCAATGGTGATTCACCTAGTTACATCCTAAAACATAGATCATGGTTTAAAGGGATTTTCCGAGCCGCACAGGAGTCCGTTTCTCTTCTTTAGGGATAGGACGCTGATCAAGAATCTGGCAACCGTGAGTGATCTTAAGGGGTCATCATCATTTAATAGATATCTCAGTTTGGCTTCATTTGTATCAAAACAGATACTCTTCCACTTAGCTATGACCCTTCCATAATATCAAGGGAACCAGAGGCTCCCCATAGCAAATGCTTTCAACACACCAACTCAAAGGGAGGAAGGCAGGAAGCCTACCCTGGGTCCATGAACTTTTGAAAATGGATATAGTCTACCACAGAGGGATGGAGAGCATGTTCAGATGTTCTTGGACTCCAGCTTCCATCAGCCTCAGCCAGATGGGTCAGCGATGATGGGAATTGAAGTCCAGCAACATCTGGAGGGCTACAGGTTCCTTCCCACGGCTGTAGATATTCTTCATCTGGGGACCAGACGGTGCTAAGGCTGCTTTATTAGAAATGAAATAGTCATGATGGAGGGGAAATGACTGTAACACGAGCTATTAGTTTGATGATGGCACGTGTGCCTGTCTGTGGACTGACTTAATTGTCTGTCTCCTTATTAGCCTCTACTCCTTGTTATGAATGTATGAGGAAATTGAATGCGGCAGAGTTCTACCAGTTGCTTTCTAGCTAATGAGAAAAGATGGCATCATTGCCCTTCTCTCTTCCCACCCCCCAGACATCAAGAATAGCTGCATATGAAAGAAAAGAAAAGATGGAATTCTTTGATGGTGAAAAGAGAATAAACTAGCATTATGCTGTTTGCCAACAGGAGAGGCTGGTAGATTTTCCCAGATGACATGACTCTTATTTGTTTGCTTCCTCTCAAAATAAGGAGTCGCTAAGACGCGTAGCAAAATTCAGACCGATGTGACCACAATCTGATCAGGGGTTATGGAGATGGAAGCGTGCTGTTTTGTTTTGTTTTCACTTTTGAAATGTTAATGTTGGTTCCACACACAAAGAAGAAGTCTCTTTCACGATCAAGGAAGTACAGGAATATCAGCCCAGGCTCGATCTGTGCGCCTGCGAACACCGTCAGGAGATTGAAACATGAGCACAGTCCATTCCTGTTATTAATTCCTGAAGCGGGGAAGCAATGTGTCAATTAAATGCAGGGAGGCTCAAAGATGATGCGGAGCGGTTAAAGCTTAGATGGTGTACAAACAAGCACCACTCTCTGGAACAATATTAACACTTCAGACAGCAGCCAGAGGGTTTGTGCCATCTCTTTTGTCCAAAGGTTCCAGCAGATTGAAAGGAAGACTGATGAAATTATTCATCTGTGGACAGAGGAGGGGGTAAAGAAGCAAAGCACGTGTATGTTTAGTAATTACAAATATATATTCTACAGAGAGTGGTGACAGTGTGGCGAGCTGTTCTGGTGTGAACAAGCTCACTTTTCCGGGGTGAGCTTGCCCCTCCTCTCCCACTGAGCTCCCCCCATTCAGAGGAGTAGGGAAGTCAAAGCAAGATGAAGCAGAAGGTAAGTCTAGACAAGCAAGGCCAAGCAAAGCAGAGGGACAGGCCAAAGGTGAGTTAGATTCTGAGAAGAGTCTAAGCTGGAAGACAAGGCAGGCTTGACACTTGGCCCAACAGCCAACAAACCCAGACTGAGCCTTTAGCAGGGTTGGGGTAGAAATTAAATTCAGTTCACATTTAAAAAGTGAACCTACCAAATCCACACTTTCTGAAACAATATGGAAATAGAAACACAGCGAGCCTCCACAACCAGCACTTCACTGAATTTTGCTGTGCAGTTTCCCAGCCAAGTAATGTGTATGAGAAATGCATCTATTAGGATAAAGTTTTTGTGTCCATTCTGTTTTTTTAAGCAGTTTAGTGACTTCCTTGAATCATTGTTGGCATCTGTCTGTCTAGGGAGACAATGGAGGAGTGTGCCTTCAGGGGTAAAGTTACAGTGCCTGCTGCGGCTGTAGAGATTGATACAGGAGAGACATGTTTTGTTGCAGATGGGACACATGAAGGCATCCAGTTTTACTGCTACAGGTGCACAGTCATTTCTTCCTCCCAGCAGGCATTCCTCCTCTGGTCACTGCTGTGGATACCAGATCTGACTATTTGCATGCACTGTGGTCACCTGCAAGGATTCCCACATGGCGAGGTTAATGTTGCCAGACTTCATGTCATGTTTGCAGACATTTTTGTAATGCACAGTTGGTCTGCCAACAGGCATAGTGCCTGACGTAAGCTCCCCGGAGAGCACGTCCTTGGGGATCCTGCTATCCTCCATTCTCTCTACATGAAGAAGAAGAAGAGGAGTTTGGATTTGATATCCCGCTTTATCACTACCCTAAGGAGTCTCAAAGCGGTTAACAATCTCATTTTCCCTTCCTCCCCCACAACAAACACTCTGTGAGGTGAGTGGGGCTGAGACACTTCAAAGAAGTGTGACTGGCCCAAGGTCACCCAGCAGCTGCATGTGGAGGAGTGGGGAAGCGAACCCGGTTCACCAGATTACGAGTCCACCGCTCTTAACCACTACACCACACTGGCTCTCATGACCAAGTCAGCATAGACATTGCTGAGAAAGAAGTGCAAATATGCTGGGCAGCACACATGGAAGGCATCGAGGCCCCTTTCCTGGCGGGTGTAAGTTGCCCATGATTCATTTCCATAAAGCAGCATGTAAGCCTGGTAGACCTTCACCTTGCTATTGGTCATGAGTATCATATTCTCCCATACACTTTTGAAGAGACAAGTCATTGCCTTAGCTGCCTTGCCAACACATTTGTCCAGCTCAGCATTGATGGTTATGGTGGAGCCCAAAATCATTGACCACCTCAAGTGAGTGGTCACCAGTGCTGATGTGTGGAGTGTTGATGGTGAGGCTGAGCTCCATACAGGCTTGGGCAAAATGGTTGATGAGTCTCTGTTGAGTTTCCTCAGAGTGCACTGCCAAGGCTGCATCATCTGCAAGCAACGTATCTTGGATAAGAACCCACCACACTTTTGTCTTGGTGTGAAGAGGTTGCCCAGACCCTCACCACATCTTGAATGGAAGCACACACTGTCTTCAGTCGAGCTGAAGGCAAAGGATCATAGCACTGTAGAGCTGGAAGGGACTATGAAAGTCTTCAACACCCTGCAATGCAGCAATCTCTTGTCCAATGTAGGGCTCAAACTCACGACCCTGAGATTAAGCATCTCATGCTCCACCGACTGAGCTATCAACGTCATTCAAGACCTGCCTGCTGCTGTCTTTGGAATTTCCACCTCCCCTTTCAGAATCTCCAAGCACCGTTTCAAAATAATTGTTATTGAAGAGGATCCGTGTCACAAAAGGGACTGAAATGGCAACCTGTACTTCAAAACCAGAGGAGCTGATGTTGATATATTCTCTTTGTGTTGTGGACAGCAAGATGTGTTCATTTGAATATTACTAGCGCTGTAAAGGGATTTGGGGGCTACCTTGAGCTACGATTGTCTCCTGGTTGTCAGCATCGAAAATGAATGACAGTGCTTATCTGGCTCCCTGTTAACTCCCCCCCCCCCTCCATGGTTTATGGAAGTAGAATTACACAGAGGTAGCTTAAGCTAATGCTAAGAAATCTTCAATGGGATTTATATCCGCTAATTGGATGTTGAAAGTTGCTTCCATAGCAACCAAATTAAGATCCACAGGAGAGTAAAAGGGAAGATAAGGGAGAAAACAAAGATTCGTGTGTAAAGGCCCCCTTATGAGCAGCAAAGCTTTTGTTGTAAGCAATTGTAGATTGCCACGATAGAACTTCCAAGTTGGTGGAAAGAATTAAGAATTATACTGATATCAAGTGGCCTCTTTTGTGAGAGCGTCCTTGCCTAAGTTTAAGAGCACATCTTGTCATGTCAAGCATTAAGTCATTCTGATTTTTTTTATATATAGAAAAAGGTATTTCAATATTGAATCTATTATAATGTACTGTTGAATAGTCACAGATATTGAAGTTCATAAATAGGAAGGCACTGAGGGGCTTTCACGTTGGTTGTTAATTAGTGGAATGCCAGTCAGTAAATTATTCTTCCCCACAAAGGATACAAAGCAATTATATTATTTTGAAAAAGAATCTATTAGCTTTGCGTTAAACTGACCACGTTGGAAAACCATTCAGAGTCAATTCTTACTAATATTTACAGTATGTGGAGACTGAGAGCAGCAACTCAGCATGGGTTATGGCAATGGTCCACATTATGAATGTGCAGCAGTTGCAAAATATGCTCCTATCCTTCGTAAATGACTTGAATCAAAGAATCATAGCATTGTAAGGGACCCCGAGGAGCTAGTCCATTCTATGCAGCTGTCCCTTACCGGGATTGAACCTGCAACTTTGGCGTTATCAGCATCATGCTCTAATCGACTGTGCTATCCAGCGGACTCAACCTGTTAGTTCCTGTCAGGAGCTCATCCTACTCTCGAGTAGGACCCTGGCAGAGACACATGTCCGACTGGGATGTTCCCTCCCTCCTGGTTGATTGTTCGGGAGCCTCAGAAGCTTTCTTCAGCCTGAACATCACAGCGGCCGATGCCAACAGACATTGGCAAACTTAGGGATCCACAGAGTCTTTGCAGCTTGTGTGACAGACCTCAGCAACTCAGCATTTTGGCTAATCTACTTTATTTACATATAAACGCACATGGAGCACTGCAACATGGCTCCCTCTCTCTCAATCATCAGACAGCAAAGAGAAAGAACAAAGGGCAATAGTCCCACTTCATGGAACACAGTAACGCGAACATCCTGTCTCCATCACTTCCCACTCTGTGGAGTTAAAACGTACACCGTCATGTGATAGACCAAAATCCCATGACTGCAATCATGGAACAGGAATTCTAACAGTTCCTTCTCAGTTTTATTCCCGAAGTGTACGTAAAGCAAGAGTGAGGAGCCTCAGGTCCGGGGGCTAAATGTGGCCCTCCAGGCCTCTCTGACTGGCCCTTGGGATCCTAACCAGGCCACATACCTCAGTGGCCTTGCTCTGCACCCTCCTCTAGTGCTTTTGTCTGGCAGAACTTCTCCTTGAACTGGGATAACACCTCTTCCTTGCTGGAATGGAGGGTGGTGGACATAGGAAGATCCCTGATGGGAATCTAATGTAGCATCATCTTCTCAGTGTTCTCAGGTCAGTGTTGGTGCTGACCTTTAAAGCCCTAAATGGCCTCGGCCCAGTATACCTGAAGGAACATCTCCAACCCCATCGTCCAGCCTGGACACTGAGGTCCAGCTCTGAGTCCAGCTCTGAGGGCTTTCTGGTGGTTCCCTCACTGTGAGAAGTGAGGTTACAGAGAACCAGGCGTCTCTGTAGTGGCGCCTGCCCTGTGGAACATCCTCCCATCAGATGTCAAGGAAATAAGCAGCTATCCTATTTTTAAAAGACATCTGAAGGCAGCCCTGTTTAGGGAACTTTTTAATGTTTGATGTTTTATCATGTTTTTAATATTCTGTTGGGAGCCGCCCAGAGTGACGGGGGTAACTCAGCCAGATGGGCGGGGTATGAATAATAAACTGTTGTTGTTGTTGTTTCCCTGAAGGCTTCTGACTGCACAGATGTTTTTGTGGCAGGACCTTAACCAGACCCTGCACTATCCTATAAAGAACTGAGGACACAATGGTAGCAACAAAGTAAGATGCATTTTGCTGCCTCACCTCCCTCTAAGATTTGTACTACCAGCACTCCAGTCATTGTCCAATATGCCTCCTCATCCCAAGTGCCACTGAAAAACAATGGACATTCCAGGTTCCACAGTACTGGAGAAGATGCGTGGGAGCAAATTGCTTGATGGACCTCTGCATCTTGCTGTTCCAAAGCAAGCCTTGACAGGACCTCCAGCTATGCCAACAAGAAAATCCCCCAGAGCATCAAATACCATTTACCAGTAACAAAAAAATCAGATTGAGATTTCTGACCTGCAACATGAGCTAAGCTCATGATGTACTGTGACAGCCCCAGGGTTAACATGGTGGCCATGAAATCCTCATTTAGACCAGACAAGGAATGTTAGTCTGCCAGGACAATCATCCTTGAGTTTTCCAACACAACCACTGAGGCAACCTTTGCCAGCTGAGGCAGAGGAGTTGGGCGGCGGGGTGAGTGGTACATCAATAAGATCCCTTTTCTGTCTCTTGTGATCTAGCACCAGGCATGGATCCTTGCATCTGGCTCCTGGCTGGATTGGTTTCCTGGGGAGATAAATAAAATGAAGATCTAATTCATCTAAATGCAAATCACTCTTTGCAGTATCGGTTCAAATTGCTCCGCCGTCCTTTCCCTGAGAAAATGCCCAATTAATATATATCCCTATCAAAGCATGAAGGAGGAACATCCAGAGTTTTGATTCCTTATCCCACTTAAAATTCTCCAGATAATATCCGCTTATTTAATTTTAAAAGAGCTGTCGATGCAGCTTCACAGATCTCTCCCCACCCTTCAGATCTGTAAGTATCTGTGAAAGAAGACTTACGTTAATCATGCTGTTAGTGAAAAAAAGGATTTAAATTTTAATCCTTTGCTATTACATAAGTCAAGGAACAGCCTTGAAACTTAAATCTGCTAAGTACCGTATTTTTCTCTCTATTACACGCAGATTTTTTCTTCTAAAAAGGAAGGGGAAATGTCTGTGCGTGTTATGGAGCGAATGTGGGGGGGGGGGGTCCCTGGAGCCGATTAGGGGAGCGCAGGAACAAAAATCAGCAAAAATCAATCGTGCGTTGTGTCCGAGAGGGAAACCTGAAAAGAGGAAGTTGCAGCGTTCCTGCATTCTGCCTCAGGGTCTTACTGCCCACCCTCCTCTGTTTCGTTGCTGTGTTTGCTCAAACGGAACAAAGAGCAGGCAAATCCCCTCCCCTCCAGGCAAGCAGAGGGGAAAGCAGAGGTCTTTCCTTCTAGTAATTCCTCTCTGTGCTCCTCGCAGGCAGCCAGAAAACATGCAGGAGGAGAGAGAAAGCTGGCTTCGGTTTGTGGAAACTTTTGCCTTTCTTTCCTCCCTCCCGTAAAATCCCTCTCCTGCTTTCTTAGCCAGCTGCTTCTCTGCACAACGCTCTCTTGTCCCTTCTGTGTTTTTCCTTCACTCCCCACTTAAAATGTAGTTACAAAGCATGGATCCACATGGATCCTCAGGATCTTTGCATTGGGCCACCCCAAATTCACCATCAGATCACATAGCAGCCTGCCCCCCAAAAATCACACACCCACTGTTGCCTGGGGCTGCAATGGTGCAAAAATGTGGTTAAAAAGCATGGATCCACATGGATCCTCAGGATCTTTGCATTGGGCCACCCCAAATTCACCATCAGATCACATAGCAGCCTGCCCCCCAAAAATCACACACCCACTGTTGCCTGGGGCTGCAATGGTGCAAAAATGTGGTTAAAAAGCATGGATCCACATGGATCCTCAGGATCTTTGCATTGGGCCACCCCAAATTCACCATCAGATCACATAGCAGCCTGCCCCCCAAAAATCACACACCCACTGTTGCCTGGGGCTGCAATGGTGCAAAAATGTGGTTAAAAAGCATGGATCCACATGGATCCTCAGGATCTTTGCATTGAGCTACCCCAAATTCACCATCAGATCACATGTCTGTGGCCACAGCATGAAGCACAAAAATGATACATCCACTGTTTCATTCAGAATTTTTTTCCTTGTTTTCCTCCTCTAAAAACGATGTGCGTGTTATGGTCAGGTGCGTGTTATAGAGCGAAAAATACGGTAGATTACAGAACAGACTAAGTACAGAATGTACACGGGGTGGAAACACCGTGTGTGTGTGTGTGTGTGTGTGAGAGAGAGAGAGAGAGAGAGAGAGAGAGAGAGAGAGAGAGATCCTGTTCTTTATTATTCATTCATTTTATTAATCTGAGTCTTCACTATTTTAGGAATGTATCTGGTGCTCAGTCACGCAAATATACCTCTGCTTCATTTTAATAACACTTTAAGAAGCCTGTATAAGGCTATAAGCTGCTGATTTCATGTTATGTTGTGCTGTGTCATGTTGTGGTGTTGTGCAAGAGTGTAGTAGCAAATTCAGAAGTATGGGGTCCTTTCATGATAGTCACACCTTTGACCTGAACCAGCTGAACTCTTCTTATGTTCTTAGGTCTTTCCCTAAAGCGTAACTTTGGAGACACCCACACCATACATTAAAAGCACATTCAATGCACATTTAAAGCAAATAGAATTGTAGAATCGTAGAGAAGGAAGAGACAATAAGGGTCATTTACTTCCCTCAAGGAATCCTGGGAACTGGGGTTCCCCACCTCACCCCACCTCAGAGCTTCAATTCCCAGTACCCCCAAGAGTCTTAGGGGGAGGTCACATGCTATAAATGCACACTGAATGTGCCTTTAATGTGTGGCGTGGACCTGCCTCCAATCATTTTATGGAATATTAACTATACAATCCTAGTAGACAGGATTTGGTTGCTAGGACTCTGAAACTTTTGTATTGTATTTCATTTTAATATTATTGTGCACCACTCAAAGGGGATTAGACAAACACATGGAAGATATCAGTGGCTATATAATAATAATGATAATAATTTATTATTTATACCTCACCCATCTGGCTGGGTTTCCCCAGCCACTCTGGACGGCTTCCAACCGAATATTAAAAATACTACAGCATCAGACATTAAAAACTTCCCTAAACAGGGCTGCCTTCAGTTGTCTTTTAAAAGTAAAATAGTTGTTTATTGCCACCACTGAGAAGGCCCTCTGTCTGGTTCCCTGTAACTTGGCTTCTCGCAGCAATGGAACTGCCAGAAGGCCCTCGGCGCTGGATCTCAGTTTCCGGGCTGAACGATGGGGGTGGAGACACTCCTTCAGATATACAGGACCGAGGTGTTTAGGGCTTTAAAGGTCAGCACCAACACTTTGAATTGTGCTTGGAAACATACTGGGAGCCAATGAAGATCTTTCAGGACCAGTGTTATATAGTCTCGGCGGCCACTCCCAGTCACCAGTCTAGCTGCCGCATTCTGGATTAATTGCAGTTTCTGAGTCACATTCAAAGGAAGCCCCACGTAGAGCGCATTGCAGTAGTCCAAGCGGGAGATAACCAGAGCATGCACCACTCTGGTGAGACAGTTTGCAGGCAGGTAGGGTCTCAGCCTGCGTACCAGATGGAACTGATAAACAGCTGCCCTGGACACAGAATTGACCTGCGCCTCCATGGACAGCTGTGAGTCCAAAATGACTCCTGGTTCTTCAGGGGCACAGTTACTCCATTCAGGATCAGTCATGATGGCCATAACATCCAGTATTATGCCTCTGAATGTCATTTGCCAGGGATCAGGGTGGGAAAGGACACATGTCTTGCTTGTCAGCTTCCTTTGGGCAACTGGCTTGCAACTTTGAGGACAGACTGCTGGACTAGATGGGCTTCTGGCCCCTTCTTATTTTTGGAGAATTCTTGAAAACTGCCATTGAGGGCAGTGCCTCTTGAAGCGTGAGTTACAATTTTTCAAAACAACAGAGAAACTCAAATGTGTTTAACTGAAAGGAAAGAATGAAGGGCTTCTGGTGCAGAATGTTATGGAAAAGTTCTGATGTTCTCCTTGACTTGTTTCTTTGACACACGGCGAACTCTGTGACTCCCATCACACAGCCCTGTCATGTAGTCTGAGCCGATGCTTTGGGGAAATGCTTGAAATGTTTGACAGGGTCTGTCTCCCATTAGCTCCTGCACCTCTGGCGATGGAAATATTTTTGCTATTTGCAAAATTCACTTGGAAACTTGGGCTGCATCGCTCTCCAAGCAGTTCCTTAGGAAGCCAGTGCCACAATCAGGATAGGGAAGACCAACACAGTCATGGAGCTTCTTTTCGGCAAAGCTAAGGATAGAAAATGCCACCTGAATCACCCTAGAAACAATAGATATCCTATGGGTTGTACCCAACAAAGTCACACAATAACTTCCACATATGCAACAGAACTTCCTCTTCCTCTACCCCGCCCCCCTGCCCCCTCCAAATCTGCTGCAAAGGGTCAGAGGAACCCACACAGTGGATTTGAGGCAGGGGCAGGCTGCAGGTGGCCCATGGGTGGAGAGGGGGTGGATATATATTCTGTTGTGTGAGCAGAACAGTTGATACCCAAAGTGAACATGATTTTTAAAGCTGCTTTGAGTGTCTTTTTGGGTGAAGAAGAAGAAGAAGAAGAAGAAGAAGAAGAAGAAGAAGAAGAAGAGTAGTAGTAGTAGTAGTAGTAGTAGTAGTTTGGATTTGATAGCCCGCTTTATCCCACACTGTGAGATGTGAGGTTGCAGGGAACCAGGCAGAGGGCCTTCTTGGTAGCAGCGCCTGCCCTGTGGAATGCCATCAGATGTCAAAGAAATAAACAACTATCTGACTTTTAGAAGACATCTGAAGGCAGACCTGTTTAGGGAAGTTTTTAATGTTTGATTCTGTTTTCAATATTCTGTTGGGAGCCGCCCAGAGTGGCTGGGGAGACCCAGCTAAATGGGCGGGGTATAATCAATCAATCAATTATTTAAAATAAATCAATAGAATAGAATAGAATAGAATAGAATAGATTCTTTATTGTCATTACACAAGTGCAACATTGTACAAAGTGCAACGAAATTGGATGCCATCCCTTAAAACATCAAAAGCAAAACAACAACAACAACCAAACAAACCACATTCCAGCCACACCCACACCACACCCATCAAACTCCCAGGTCACACTATCGAGTTACAGCATTCAAAAAGGCCACAGCTCTTGGATAGAAACTGTTTTTCAGTCTATTTGTCTTTGACTTGATGTTTCTATATCTCCTGCCAGAAGGCAGTAGTGCAAACAGACCGTGTCCCGGGTGAGATGAATCCTGCAGGATGTTATTTGCTTTCCTAAGACAACGGGAACCGTACAGTTCTTCCAAAGATGGGAGAGGATGACCAATAATCCTTTGGGCTGTGCTTATGACCTTCTGGAGCACCTTCCTCTCCCTAGCTGTACAACCGGAGAACCAAGCACAAATACAGTATGTAAGAATGCTCTCTATGGAGCCTCGGTAGAAGCACACCAGCAGTCTCTCACTCAGATTGTTCTTCTTTAAAAGTCTGAGGAAATAAATTCTCTGCTGGGCCTTCTTCACCAGAGCAGTGGTATGTGCGCTCCAAGTCATGCCCTGATCGATAGCTACTCCCAAAAACCTGAATTCCGCCACCCTCTCCACCCGTTCCCCGTTGATATACAAGGGCTGAATGTCCGCCTTTTTTCCCCTGTAATCCACCACCAATTCCTTGGTCTTAGCCGTATTAAGAGCCAGATTGTTCTCTCCACACCAAACACAGAGCCGCTCCACCTCGTCCCGATAGGCGGACTCATCCCCTCCTGAAATGAGCCCTACCACTGTAGTGTCATCAGCAAACTTGATGATTTTGTTGCTGGAATAGATGGCTGTACAGTCATACGTATAGAGAGTGTAGAGCAGGGGACTCAACACACAACCCTGTGGTGAGCCGGTGTTAAGGCTAAGGGCTGTGGACATGTGTGACCCTACTCTAACCCTCTGAGAACGTTCTGACAAAAAATCCAAAACCCAGAGACAGGTGGAGTTGGAGAGTCCAATCGCCTCTAGCTTGGACACCAGTCTATGGGGGAGGATAGTGTTAAAAGCAGAGCTAAAATCCACAAACAGCAGCCTCACATAACTCCCCGGCTGCTCCAGATGGGACAGAGCAGCATGGAGAGTGGTATTGATGGCGTCTTCTGTGGATCTATTTGCTCTGTATGCAAACTGGTAGTTGTCAAAAGTTGATGGAAGACAGGAAATAATGTGACGGCGCACCAGTTTCTCAAAACACTTCATGATGATTGGAGTCAGTGCAACTGGTCTATAGTCATTCAAACTACTGATTGTGGATTTTTTAGGCAGAGGGACAATAGTTGACGACTTCAGGCAGGGTGGGACA
This sequence comes from Podarcis bocagei, assembly GCF_964188305.1. Taxonomy (NCBI): domain Eukaryota; kingdom Metazoa; phylum Chordata; class Lepidosauria; order Squamata; family Lacertidae; genus Podarcis; species Podarcis bocagei. Next base: position 12,461,320 of record NC_138139.1, read on the forward strand.
ATAGACTGGTGTAAGGACTTATTGAAGATCTTAGTAAAGACCCTCGCCAGCTGATCCGCACAGCCCTTCAACACCTTTCCAGTGATGCCATCAGGTCCAGCCGCCTTCCTCGGATTCGCCATCCTCAAAACCTGTCTCACCTCATGTTCCTCTACCGTGAATGAGGGGCCCCTATGGGCTGGTGGCTGTAATACCGGCGTCTCAGGTGGCTCCTTCTCGAAGCGAGCAAAGAAGAGGTTAAGCTCCTCCGCCAGCAAGGGGTCACCGTCGACAGCACCAAGGTTAGGTTTGTAGTTGGTAATATGCTGAATCCCCTGCCACATCTGTCTTGTGTTGTTGCTCCTTAAATTATCCTCAATCCTCAGCCTATAATCCAATTTTGCCCGTCGAATACCCCTCCTCAAGTTTGCTCTTGCTACACTATAAAGCTGCACCTCGCCTGACCTGAAAGCCCTGTTCCTTTCCCGCAACAGGCACTGGACCTCTCTATTCATCCAGGGTTTCTGATTGGGGTAAAACCGGATGGATTTATTTACAGTGACAGTGTCTGTGCAGTGATTGATATAGCACAGAACTGCCGCCGTGTGCTCCTCCAGGTCTGAACTATCGAAAATATCCCAATTGGTTCTCTCAAAACAGTCCTGCAGCTGGTGAATAGCACCTTCAGGCCAGATTTTAACAGATTTTAATATTGTGGGAGCCCGTTTCCTGACTGGGATATATGCTGGTACCAGGAACAGAGACATATGGTCGGACTGGCCCAAGTGTGGCAGCTGTAAAGCCCTATAGCCGTGATTTACATTCGAATAAACTTTATCCAGTGTCTTGTCCCCTCTTGTGGGACATTTCACATGCTGATAGAGCGTTGGGAGCACTGTTTTAAGTTCAACATGGTTGAAGTCTCCCGCAATGATGTGCACAGCTTCAGGATACTTGTCTTGCTGGCTGCTGATAAGGTCCTGCAGGCATCCCAAAGCCAAGTTGGCATTGGCATCTGGTGGCACGTACACACCAGTTAACATAACAGCTGTGAACTCCCTAGGGAGATAGGCTGGTCTACATTTAACAGCCACATATTCCAAATCCGGTGAACAGTGACTGCCCACAGTCTTCGAATTATTGGACCAGCATTTGTTCACATATACACACAGCCCCCCTCCTTTGGTTTTTCCGAAGTCCATGCCTCGGTCATGACGATGTACCGCACAGCCTTCCAACTGAATAGCTGTGTCTGGTATGGACGGTTGAAGCCATGTCTCAATGACAAATAAAACGCAGCAATCTTTTACAAGGCTGTTCTTTGCTGCCTGCAGCCTCAATTCATCCATCTTGTTGGTAAGAGATCTCACATTAGCAAGAAATATGCTAGGGAGCGGTGGTTTAGATGGACTCCTCTGCAATCTTACCAGGACGCCAGCCCGACAACCTCGCTTTTGCCTCCTGTCTCTACGCCGCCTTCGCCTCCTCCCTGGAGGCATAGTAATCCATGGAGAGCCCGGTGGCCTGGCTACTCCCACAGGAACGTTATCTGGGCGAAAATAATCAGCTCTTACAGCTTGTTCACACTGTAACCCGACCTTCAGAAGTTCCTGCCTGCTGTAAATCTTTCTTGCCCGGCCAGACATACTCAGACCAAGTAAAAATAATAAAAACAAAACAAAACGCTGAGGGAGAGCACTAAGCCACAGCGTCTATGCGCGCTGCCATCTTGTATATCTTGTATCGGGTTACTGGCTATTAGATTCCCATTAAACCACTCCTTTCCTTATTCGCTTGTTCAAGGCTGAATTAATTTACGGTCCTCTTCACAATCAGGAAGGTGCAAATCCCGTGTAGACAAATGGCATCCCAAAGCCAGCGCCCTACAGCAGCTGAACTGCCAGTTGGACTTTACCTGGCTACTCCCACAGGAACGTTATCTGGGCGAAAATAATCAGCTCTTACAGCTTGTTCACACTGTAACCTGACCTTCAGAAGTTCCTGCCTGCTGTAAATCTTTCTTGCCTGGCCAGACATACTCAGACCAAGTAAAAATAATAAAAACAAAACAAACAAAACAAAACGCTAAGGGAGAGCACTAAGCCGCAGCGTCTATGCGCGCCGCCATCTTGTAGCTAAATGGGCGGGGTATAATCAATCAATCAATCAATTATTTAAAATAAATCAATAACAATATATAACCAATTCTTCACACAATTGCAGAGTGAGGAAGAACATTAAAATACAAAACAAACATTTCATTTAAATGCAAGTAAATGCATATCTATTTATATCTATATAATTCGATTCATAAAATTTATATACTGCTTGATTGTAAAAAGAAAAGCCTCAAGGTGGTTTACAAAAAGAATAAAGCAACAGCATCATTAGTAAAAAGCATTAAAGCATTCAGAAAATTGAAACCACTAAATTTTAGCAATGCAAATTTTGCTGTTTCCCTGAACAGAAAGAGAAGGGACACCCTCTGAAAGTTTTTTTCTCTGAATATCCTCCATCATTTTTGGGTGGGGACCACTATTCCCTTGCATCACTGCTCCTCAGTTTGGGGTGCACTGCAGAAATGCAAGACTGCAGCCAGGCTGCTAACACAGCTGCTGTCACTTTCAGCAGTAGACACCCCCCAAAAAATAAATAAAGGGGTGGGACAGAAACTGTTGAGACATTGAGTATGTGCAGCTTTTGGAATTAGTTTGCTGGCTACAAGCCAAGTTCACAACATCAAAAGCAACACGATGGCCAGAAACAATACAATTTGAAAAAACTTTATAGGAATAATTCAAAACATCAAAACTAACAAACTGAAGTCTCTGAAAGTCTCTGAAAGTCCTTAAATAAATCACAGTGCCAGACTTTACCCAGTGGAGAACAAGCTGTGAAGCATTGTATAATCAGCAAATGTCCAATTCTGATGTCCAACTCTGGACTCTGTTGAACAGTGTTTCCAGATAACAACTACTGTTTCACTGAATTCTTCAGCAGCCAATAAGTTCAACACTCGTAAGTAGAAAGATATGTAATTTCTTCATTAACTGAAAATAAAATATTCAAATGATGACCTGCACATGCGTAACAACTTCAAATAGCGTAGAAATTATAAACTGTAACATAAAAAGTTACATACCCAATCTTTTTTCGGATAGATATAATATACACGAGAATGAAAAATACTCTGGAACAGTGCTCACGCGATTATGTAGTCATTGTTACTAACAACATTTTTTGAAAAAAATATATATAGCCAACCCCAGGTGATACTAATAACAAGGAGACCGAGTTTAAAGACACAATACAAAGTAACAGAAAAGATACAGATAATCAAATAAAACAATTGAGGTCTAATTCAGAGTTAAGGACCCCTGGACGACTAGTTTTAAACATAAAAATAAAACGGGTTTCTTGCTGACGTAACTGTCACTCATAATCTTTTCTGATACCAATTGTCTTCTGATTCACCCATAAAACTGTACAGTAGTTGTTGCTTTTGATATTGCTGACTCATATTTTGCAACACAGGGTGTTGTTTTTTTTGTTTGTTTACTCATTAGAAACCAAGTTAAACAGAGTACGTGAGAAATTCTGCTTGGAGACAGGAAAGTCTAGCAACAGGTGGTGATTGGCTAAGTTCTCCCTTATAAGCAGTATGACCCGCCAGTTTGGTTGTTGGAGTGTTGCGTTTGGAATAGGAAATAATAATAATAGTAATAGCAGCAGCAGTAGTAGTAATAATAATAATAATAATAATAATAATAATAATAATAATAATAATAATAATATATTTATACCCCACGCACCTGGCTGGGCTTCCCCAGCCACCCCCAGTTTGAATCTTGTCTGTGTATATAGTAACTTGTACAAAGCTGTACTTTATTCTGCTGTATATAATAAAACTAAACAAAAATCAAGTTACTAGTCAGGAAATTCTGTTCCTGTTTGTCGTCCTGGAATTCACTGATTTGACAGCTGGTAGCAAGAGTTATGGGGACACGGGTGGCGCTGTGGGTTAAACCACAGAGCCTAGGACTTGCTGATCAGAAGGTCGGCAGTTCTAATCCCCGCGACGAGGTGAGCTCCCGTTGCTTGGTCCCTGCTCTTGCCAACCTAGCAGTTTGAAAGCACGTCAAAGTGCAAGTAGATAAAGAGGTACCGCTCCGGCGGGAAGGTAAACGGTGTTTCTGTGCACTGCTCTGGTTTCACCAGAAGCGACTTTGTCATGCTGGCCACATGACCCAGAAGCTATATGCCGGCTCCCTCGGCCAATAAAGCAAGATGAGCTCCGCAACCCCAGAGTCGGTCACGACTGGACCTAATGGTCAGGGGTCCCTTTACCTTTCCCTTTAAGCAAGAGTTATGGTTATGATCCATCAACAGAAACTAGCTTACTATCACAGCGAATGTTGAACCACATCCCTGAGAAAATGTTGGAGGATTTTGATGAAACAGTTCCCACAATTTCTCTGCCTGCAACTAGGGTGGAGAATTTCTAGAGGACCTTTTGCACACAGCTCCAATTCCCCCTGCCTTTTGATTACCGGAGCTTTCAAATGAATGAAAGCTCGGATCCAGAGTTGGCAGCTATAGTCTAAGTGTATGTGTGCATAAAATATGAATCATGTCTGTGAAAGGGTTGTTTGCAGATGCTTATGTCACCCAGATGCCATTTCCAAAATGTTTGTCCACAGGGGATGCATCTCCTTCTCCAGAAGGATAATTAATTCCCAGGCAGCCTGATGGAAGGTGCTCTGAATCAGGGGCTGATTCCTCTTTAAATGTATATTAGGATAGATTTACGAGATGGAATCGGGTGTGGTGAGAATGACCCACACTCTGACTAAATGGAAAGGCTGAAGCGTCTGTCTGCCATGGATATACTAAATCAACAGACTCATCATGAACTCGCATTAGTGGCCTTAATTGCATCTTCAACTTGCATTCCAGAAAACAAAATAGAGAAGACTCCCTGACATATATAAAAAGATATACGATGTGATGCATTCAAAAAAAGCACATTATCTTAATTCTCAGCTTTAGTGCATGAATCAAGTTGCCAGAATGAGTTCTGATTGAGCTACCGCACTGGGGCGAGATTGCATATCCATCCAGCTCCCTCTTCAAACAGGGGGTGTTTAGCTGTTGTCCTTGTTGACTGGCTACACAGAGAGGGACAAACTGGATCAGGACTGTAGGTTTTGCAGAGAATTGACTGAACCTGTTAGCCCTACCTGGGTCCTGACCAAGACTGGCTCTCTTGCCACTGATATTGCCCCTTGGTGCCTTTGGTTCTATAGGCAGATTTTCCTCCCAGCAGCTACACCTGGATTGAGCCTCTGGCATGGGCAAAGAGTTTGCATGCAAAAATCTGATTTTAAAGATCAGGTGTGGGTCCTCTTCACATTAGGGACAGGAACCTGTAGTGCTCCAGAGGTTGTAAGGCTACAACTCCTGTCCTCCCCAAATCATTGGGCAGGCTAGCTGGGAGTCCAGCGATATTTGGACCACACTGGTTCCCCAATCCTGCTTCAGATCTTCCACTGCGAAAAATCCAAGCAAACATTTCATGCTTCAGGCTTCTTTATTATCCTTATCTTCCTTCAGTAACGCTTCAGCATCTCATGGTCCAATGACCATCCCTGGTTGATTTCCCTCTGGCAACACATTTACATATTTTTTATTGTTAATAAAAAAAAACCCTCTGCCAAAATATTGCTTTTTTTTTTTGGTAGCAATATTCTGAAAGATTATTATTTTTTGCTTACTTGCTTGTCTTCTTGTTAACTTTAAATGTGTTTAGCCAGTGTTTGTGCTCCTTTTTATTTCGCTCATTTGAACAAAGCCTTCTTGCCTTTTAGCACTTCCTTGGCGCTGCTCATTAACCATGTTGGCGTCCTCCTGGAATGATTTGTATCTTTCCAAATCTGTGGTGTGCATTTTAAGTCCATTTGCTTTGTCAGGTTGTTTATGCCAGTCTCGGAGATATTTAAAAGCTGACAACCTAGTCTACCCATTAATCTTTTCTCAAAGCCAAGTGATATAGTCTGTAATTTTATGGATAAATGTACAATGAGTGGGAGGCAAACTTGGATGGACATTTCCCCCCTCTCTTTCCCGCTATATACAATCCTGGCCTATCTCTCCCTTCAGCTACCTGCACTGATTTTCTGCTTCTGGGCAAATGGTTGCCATTAGAAAATATTCTGGCCTGTGGAACTTGACAGAGGGGGCATGAAGATTTATCTCTAAATAAAATTACCCGGACCTTAATGCCAGCATCTTATTTATGGGATGGTTTTTTTGGCTCTTGAATGGCTTATTTGAAATGGGTTTTTCAGTCATTTGGTCACCAAAAAGTAATTGTGCATTACTGTAGACAGCAAGCTGTTTGCCTTAATGAGCAATCAAACCATATCGCTGAATGGGGAATAGCATGACTTTGACATCCATGCAATGCACACTGGCAGCGGGTGTAGTGCAAATGCACAGATTTCACTCTGCTGTGCATTCGTCGGCTGAACTCCCCGTCCATCTCGCCATCTGCGGAAATATCGGGCACCTGTTTGTAACGATAAAATCGGAAGCAGTAGCATGCGGATGGAACAAACAGGTCAGGCAAAGCCACCAGCCACCAAATCCAAACATAAGCTCTGTCATGCCCTTGTGCAGTTCCCTAAGATGGTGATTTACTGGGCAACTCGGCTCTATTCCCATAGTGCATAACTGTGTGACCAGACAGTAGGTTAGGGATGGCTCTCACTGCTATTTTACAGCATCAAAGCTGGTTTGGCAGGGAAACCTGTGGCCCTCCAGATGTTATGGGACTCGAATGCCCATCAGGACAATCAGGCAAGCGATGGTGGGAGTTGGAGTCCAACAGCCCTAGCATATATATATATATATATATATATGCTTTCGTAGATTTTCACGGGTACAGGAATGCAGGTTTTGGTGTCTTCGGGTGTCTTCCCGTGTAAGAGTTGGGGTGTCTAGGCGACGTTTCGACGAGGTCTCACTCGTCATCTTCAGGCTGGTGCTTTCGGCTTCTTGTTACTGGAACAGAGCAGGCTTCTTGTTACTGGAACAGAGCAACTGCCGAGACAACAACTTAATTCCCACATGCTTCCAACTTAAATTCCACTCTAAAACCCCAGCTACCGAAAGGATCCTGAAACGAACTGAACTATCCCTAATCAGAAACGAACTACATAAGAAAAGATACCTACTAAACCAAACCAACAAAGATCTGCTCACTCTTCACCTCAAACTTTGTAACAAAATCCACCCTGCACTCTGGGACAAATGCAAACAACTAGCCGTTTGGAGAGCTGAAACGGAGTCCGCACATAAGACAGACACACACACCAACAAACTCCACAAACTAGAGAAACGCCAGAAGCCCAGCCACCCTCCACAACAACCCATGAAACAAACAGTACATAACATATCAGACAGGATCCTCACCTCAACTGAAACCAAAGTACTCTCCAAAGGTTTCAACTTTGCAGTCGCCCCGAGACGCATCCCCACGGAAAACATCATATGCGGAGTCGAAGCTAGCCTAACCAAAATCAACCCAGATGAAGCCAATAAAATCAGACTTGAAGTCACCAACATCCTCTGCTCCAGCAAACCACCCAGAAGCAATTTACACAAAGAAGAACAGAAAGCACTCACCAACCTGAGGAAAGACAACAACATAATCATTCTCCCAGCAGACAAAGGTAATGCCACTGTTGTGATGAACACATCGGACTACCAAGCAAAACTATCAAATCTACTCCAAGACCCTACCTACCAACCTATAAAAACAGATCCCACCACCTATCTGGAAAAAACCACCAAATCCAAAATAAAAGCCTCTCCTATCAGTGAAGAAATCCAGCTAAGAATCATCCCCAGAGAAAAATCATCCAGATGCCCCAAACTCTACGGTCTCCCCAAGATACACAAAGAAGGAACACCACTCAGACCAATAGTCAGCTCCATAGGCTCACCTCTACAAAATCTCGCTAAATTTCTCGCTAAGCAACTTCAGCCCTATGCAGAATCTATCGCTTCACACGTTACAAACTCCTTCCAGTTCATAGAAACAATAAAGAAGCAAAACCTACATCCCGACGACCTACTTGTGAGCTTCGATGTTGTATCTCTCTTCACACAAGTGCCCATTAATGAAGCCTTGACAGCCATTCAAAACAAATACAATCCCCCCGAATACATCCTGGACCTGACCAACCACTGCCTAACCAACACGTACTTCATCCACAATGGACAAAGATACAAACAGATAGAAGGAGCACCTATGGGATCACCCCTCTCACTGGTCATCGCAAATCTGTACATGGAACACTTTGAAACCAATGCTTTAGACAAGTCAGAACACAAACCCAAACTTTGGCTCAGGTATGTTGATGACACCTTTGTAATTTGGCCACACGGGAAGAAAAAACTAGATAGCTTCCTCACACATCTCAACAGCCTACACCCCAAAATACAATTCACTATGGAAATAGAAGCCAACAACCAACTTCCCTTCCTTGACGTCCTAATCTACAAAAAACCTGATGGCTCCCTAGGACACACTATCTACCGGAAAAAAACACACACCAACCGCTACTTACATGCACAATCACACCACCACCCTGCACAAATAAACTCCGTAGCCAAGACTCTCATCTCCAGAACCAAACGCCTGGCTGACAAAGACCACTTGACAACTGAGTTACAGAATCTTTCAAATGTGTTAATCGCCAACGGATACCAGCAAAACAGGGTTACGAAGCTAATCCAAAAAGAAACACCCCCCAAAAACCAAGACACAGAAGAAAACAATGGCATGGCCCTCCTTCCTTATATCAAGGGCACTACAGATAAAATTAGCAAAATCCTCCATAAACACAATATCAAAACAGCCTTTTGCACCAACCAAAAAATAGCCAATATCCTCAGAAACCCCAAAGATAAAATCCAGTTAGAAAACCAAGGGGTCTATGAAATACCCTGCAAAGTCTGCCCAGCCACGTACATTGGACAAACAAACAGACGAATAAATGCACGTATCGCAGAACACAAGAATGCCGTCAAAAAAGAAGAAAAAACTTCCACTCTTTACCAACACATGAAAGAAACAGGACACGAAATTAATTTTGCAGATTCCAAATTGCTCTTTAACATGGAACATCACCACAAGAGAATAATCATGGAAGCCATCGAGATAGAGAAACACCCTCACAACATGAACAAGCGTGACGACACGTCCCGCCTGCCAGACATCTGGAAATTAGCCCTCCCCACAAAAACCGACACCAGAACCAGAGGCACACAGAACGCCATCTCCAATCAACCACACCAGACCCAAACCCAGACCCTCTCCACAGATAAATTACAGACACCATCCAGTAGCCAAACCATAGTGGCACCTCCGGATGCTGCACCCCCCTGCAATCCCTACACAGATCTGGCTGGCACAGGGCACAAAACCACAGCTCGCCCCTATACACGAAGCCAAGCCAGAGCACAACTAAGTGCAGTACAGCCATCTTCTCAGAAAAACTCTTTACAAGGTCAAGAGGTCAAGACACGAAAGCTTTAGTAACTAATCCACACCTAATGACCCTCCTAAGTGGTACTCAGAATATCACTCAAGTAATCACTCAAGATATCCCTCAAGTAATTAATGAACAAAAGAAGAAAAGGCACATTAACCTAGGAACTTCCTCTCTGCCCAGAACGTTGGAGGCTATACACCACACCCCCTCAACAGTATTTATAGGAACTCAAACACTGAGATCCTGCTCTGTTCTAGTAACAAGAAGCCGAAAGCACCAGCCTGAAGATGACGAGTGAGACCTCGTCGAAACGTCGCCTAGACACCCCAACTCTTACACGGGAAGACACCCGAAGACACCAAAACCTACATATATATATATATATATATATATATATATATATATATATATATAGCAATTTTGAATACTCATTTAAACATCTTTAAATTATCAATGACTTCCCTTCTTCTCTTTGTTGTTGTTTAGTCATGTCCGACTCTTCGTGACCCCATGGACCAGAGCACACCATGCACTCCTGTCTTCCACTGCCTCCCACAGTTTAGTCAAACTCATGCTGGTAGCTTCGAGAACACTGTCCAACCACCTCGTTCTCTGTCGTCCCCTTCTCCTTGTGCCCTCCATCTTTCCCAACATCAGGGTCTTTTCCAGGGAGTCTTCTCTTCTCATGAGGTGGCTGAAGTATTGGAGCCTCAGCTTCAGGCTCTGTCCTTCCAGTGAGCACTCAGGGCTGATTTCCTTCAGAATGGATCGGTTTGATCTTCTTGCAGTCCATGGGACTCTCAAGAGTCTCCTCCAGCACCATAATTCAAAAGCATCAATTCTTCGGCGATCAGCCTTCTTTATGGTCGAGCTCTCATTTCCATACATCACTACTGGTGATGTATGTATGTATGTATGTATGTATGTATGTATGTATGTATTTACATTGCTGAATTTATCTTAATGCTTCCAACATTTTCAAGTGCACACAATTCCCCCCCCCCAATATATTCAACAAACATTTTCCTGTCATCTTTAAACAAATGTTCTTCTTGTTCTCTTATTCTATATGTTAGGTCCACAAGCTGCACATATTCCATCAGTTGAAGTTGCCATTCTTCTTTGGTTGGGACCTTGCTCATTTTCCATTTTTGGGCTAACAAAACACGGCCTGCCATGTTGTCATACATAAATAACCCTTTTTGATACCATGGGGAATTTCAATCTGAATTATCCCCAACAAAAAAGGACTCTGGTTTTTTGTTTTTTGTTTTTTTAAAAAAGCACTTTTAAACATTTATTTTCCAATTCATTATGGTTTATTTCCCAATACTCTTTTACCCTTTTACAGGTCCTACCAACAGCCCTACTTTAATGGCACGGGAACTGGGGCAGAACATTGGAAGCTGCCTGAAACCAGGCCAGAGTGTGGGTTGCATCCAATGCAATGCTAAGTTATGTAGCAGTATATTTGTTCTACTGGTGAAGTGTGTTGCACCAGCGGAACAACACACTGTGCTTGAGAATGCACGAGGAGGTTGCTGGTGACTTTGTGGTGTGGTAGATTGCACAGTCTGTGTGGGAATGTTCAGGGAGGCAGGAGAGGACATATTGTTTATTAATATCTTTCCTAACTTGCACTAGCAAATTCTATAACTTAGCAGAGTTTTAACGTTCCCCTTTTTAAATGCACAGCAGATAGCTGGTTGCAGGCTTGTTTAAGCTTTTCAGATTCCTGGTAAGATACCTTTATTTTCCTCTTAAAAGAATAAACATGCCACAATCGTATTTAAGATATATAAAAGTAGTTTACTCACATCATCAGTTCACAGTTGGATCCCTGAAGGCAGACTTAGTTACAAATATGGAGACATGTGAGCCTACCCCATATGGAGATAGTCCCTTTGTCCTTTGTTGGCTGAAAGCTGAAAGCCAGCAGAGCATCTCTAGCTGAAAAGCTGCTCCAACAAAGAGAGGAAGTCAAAGAGAGAGATGGCTGCATGCCTTGTGCTTTTGTTACCTGCACAGGTAAGGTCACGCCCACCTCTAGTCACATGCCAGAGGAAGTATGTCCCAGCCCAGGAAGAAACAGGAAGTTTTCCACTAGCTGGTCCAAGCATCCCCTTGCATGTCTACTCTAGGAAAACAAGGATTGTTATACTTGACTGCTACTTATGTATCACATCCCACAGTTTGTTGGCTAAGGGGTTTCTGCTAGAGCAACTGTTGTATCAAATTCCTCTGCAGTGCAACCTTAAATCCCACCCATTCCCTAGCATTAACAGACAGAGTACAGTGGAACCTCGGGTTAAGTACTTAATTTGTCCTGGAGGTCCATTCTTAACCTGAAACTATTCTTAACCTGAAGCACCACTTTAGCTAATGGGGCCTCCTGCTGCCGCCGCGCCGCCAGAGCACGATTTCTATTCTCATCCTGAAGCAAAGTTCTTAACCTGAGGTACTATTTCTGGGTTAGCGGAGTCTGTAACCTGAAGTGCATGTAACCTGAAGCGTATGTAACCTGAGGTACCACTGTACATTAAATACAGCCCTACGTATGCATCTAGCTCAGGGCTGCTTACTGTGACTGGCAGTGATTCCTCAGCATTTCAGAGGCTGCATCTGCACTATACATTTAAAGCAGTATCATAGCATTTTAAGCAGTCCAGACTTCCCACTAAGAATCCTGGAAACTGCAGCTAAGGGTGTTGAGAACTGTCAGGAGGCCCCTATTCCCGCTACAATTTCCAGAGCTCTAACTATTCCAAGAAGTGTAGCTCTGTAAGGAGAATCAGGCTTGCCTAACAACTCTCAGCACCCTTAACAAACTACAGTTCCCAGAATTTGTTGGGCGGGGGGAAGAGGAAGCTTTGTCTGTTAAAGTGGTGTCATGGTGCTTTAAATACATAGCACAGATGGGGCCTTTGGCTTCCCTGTGCCTTGCGATTTCAGGCTTCGTATACGAGACGTTGCGTGCAGCCTCTGTCCTTGATGTAAATTCTCTAGTCAATTATTGCAAAAAAAAAGAAAGAAAAGGTGTCAGTTTAGTTTATGAAATTTTAAACCACTCTTTGATTTATGCACTCTCAGTGGTGATCATCCCTGCGGAATTTCAATAGTAAGTTTGTCGTCAAATTTCTGTCTTGATGCTCAAAGGGAAGGACTGAAAATGACAACTTGATTTTCACTTCTTGGGCTGGCCTGCTCCGTCGAGGGGACCAAATGAATTGCTTCCACTGCAGCTAAACAAAAGTGACAAGGAGAGGGGTGTGTGTCAATGGGATCATTCCTAGCTGTATTACTAGGCATCCCTTTTATGAAATTAGATGGGGGGGGGGATTGAAATCTCCAGAGGACAATGGCAATGTAACATCCATTTATGTTTGAGCAAGGCAGTGGTGCCGTAAGAGAAGGGAAGGTCTGTAGGCAAGTAGGGAGCAACTATCAGAATCAGAGAACTGTAGAGTTAGAAGGGAAGCCCACAACCTGCAATGCAGGAATCACAGATGATGATGATGATGATGATGATGATGATGATGATGATGATGATGATGATTTTATTATTTATATGCTGCCCATCTGATTGGCTTCCCCAGCCACTCTGGGCAGCTCCCAACAGAATATTAAAAACATAATAAAACACCAAACATTAAAACCTTTCCAATACAGGGCTGTCTTCAAAAAGTCAGATAGTTGTTCATTTCCATGACACCTGATAGGAGGGCATTCCACAAGCTGGGTGCCACTACTGAGAAGGCCCTTTGCCTGGGTCCCTGTAACTTTGCTTCTTGAAGTGAGGGAACTGTCAGAAGGCCCTTGGAGCTGGACCTCAGTATCTGGGCTGAACAATGGGGGCACTCCTTCAGGTATATAGGGCTGAGGTTGTTTACAGCTTTAATGGTCAACACCAACACTTTGAATTGTGCTTGGAAATGTACTCGGAGTCAGTGTAGATTCTTTAGAACCAGTGCTACTGTATATGGTTCCAGCAGCTGTTCCCAGTAACCGGTATAACTGCTGCATTCTGGATTAGGTGTAGTTTTCGAATCACCTTCAAAGGTCGCCCCATGTACAGCGCATTATGGTGGTCCAAGCAGAATTACTAAGAAGTACATTGGTACCTCGGGTTACATATGCTTCAGGTTACAGACTCCGCTAACCCAGAAATATTATCTCAGGTTAAGAACTTTGCTTCAGGATGAGAACAGAAATCGTGCAGCGGCGGGGCGGCGGCAGCGGGAGGCCCCAATAACTAAAGTGGTGCTTCAGGTTAAGAATAGATCTCCAGAACTAATTAAGTTCTTAACCCGAGGTACCACTGTACACATAGAAAATGAAGGCTCCTTAAGCAAGGGAGCTGTAGAAAGTTACCTTTTGCCAAAATCAAAACATTCACCCATCTATTTCAATATTGCCTACACTAGGTGTCTTCATCCTTTTCAGACCCAAGGCAGCTTCAAGGTTCCTACTCTCCCTACTTAGGATTTTTGAACTTTAGCAACTGTCCTTCAGGTGGGCAGCCCTTCAGGTAGAGCACAACTTCAAAGAGTGGGCTGTTCTCTGAAAAGTTCACTCACCCTCCTTGGTGGGCATTGTTGCAGGTGAGCTCTCCCTCTGTGTTTTTTTTTTTAAATGATATTTATTGAAAATTTTTTAGAATTACAAAAGAAAACAAGGTAGAAAAAGAGAAAGAAAAAACCAAGAAAAAACAAACCACATCAAACAATACAAATTGATAAAAATCAAAATCAAAAAATAACACAACACGGTCAAAAAACAAAAATATACCACAAACATTTAAAAACAAATCCAATATTCTCAAATCCTTAACTGTCATTACCTTCTTTCTTGGACCTCCTCCTCCTCCCTTTTTTTGTATCCTAGTTGTTAATTGTCGCAGCAAATCCTTTCCATATTTCATAATATTCTGTCATACATTACCTTAATCTATTTTAATCTTATCTTACTATAAAAAACCTTAAAGCTTAAAACTTAAGTCTTTTACCAATTTCTCATAACCATAATATTCTTACATAATTCTTTAAATATTTTTACTAAAGCCAAATAATTTCGTTCCAACATTTTTCTAACATTCATCAATTTTGTAAAACAATCCTAATAGAGAAAAAACAAAAAAACAATCCAATCTTCATCCAGCGTCTCTTCCTCCTGGTACCGGGTTTTGTCAGTCCTTTCTATCCCATTAATCTAGCGCATTAACCTGGTAATCTTATATCCGAAGCCCTTAAGTCCCTTCCATGTCCCTTCCGCGGCTCTTCTTCATATTTATAGCTATATTTTCCTTTGTCTCCTGCTCCTTTCACTCGTGGGAACTCCAGCTTAACAATGTTTTTGACCCTTCTCGATAAATCAGCCCCTTTTCCATAGTCCACACTGAACTCCATGTGGTATTTAAGAACCTGTTTCAAAGTCCCTCCAAAATTAAGAGCCCCCACAACCCCAAACATCTCACGGCCCATTACCAGACTTGAAAAGTCCAAACATCCCTGCATAGGGGGGTCTATCCAACCCCCCATTTCCAAGCCAAACCAAACTTTATCTTTCCAAATCTGGCTTTTTCCAAGCTCATTTGTCAAATCCGAAAACTCATGTTCCTGCTGGGCCGCAACTCCCTCCATCTCTGGCGCCCAAGATTCAGCAACATCCTCTTCCCTCATCTGTTCTGATTTGATTCCTGGGTGGGCTCCATATAATTTCCCACTGCCTGTTCAAAATTTCTGATCGCATCAGTCATCAAGTCCGTCTTCTCATGTAGCTGTTCCAATAGGGCACTTGTTTTACAGAGAGCACACAACAGAGCTTCTGAATACATTGTCCTGCAAGGTCAGAAGTCTATTCCCACGATCGTAATCTGTAACAGCTGCAAGCTCCCCGATTCAGAATTGGTTACAGTTTCACAGGCTCCCTCTAGGGGAAAAAATTCTATTTGTTCTTTTCTTTTAAAAGCAGATCTAACAACAAAGTTTCCTTTTTCAGTTATTTTGTCAATATTTGTTCCTTTAAAATGCGAAAGGGAACAATGGAATCACTATGTTTCTCTTCTTTTAGCTATCTGTCAAAAACGTTTGTCTCTGGTCAATGAGCTTCAAAAAACGTCAGTCCTGACACCCTGCTCCAGGATCAAGACGGTGGAAAATTACTTTGCTTTACACTCACTTCTGCAGGTTTAAACAGTCCAGAAAAAATCCCCCCACTTCTCCTGCTTCCGAAGGGGGTTCAACAATCTTAAATGGTGAAAGGTAATCCTTTGCAAGCGATTTTCTGAACTCTAGTTTGCCATGTCTTTGCTTTAATCTATCTACAAAGAAACAGAAGGCTGACTTCCTGTTTAGACCTTCCCGTTTCAGTACCAAATTGAAATAAACTTTTAAGTCCAATTTTCCTTTCTATTCGCAAGTCCTTATTTAGAGTCCAATTGTCTGAAATTTAAGTACTCACGGTGATTGTTTTAAAAGCCAAATCGTCCCAGGAAAAAGGCAGCGCTCTCCGGCAACGGCTGTGCGGCTTCGCTCCACGGAAGAAGCAGTTGACTCTCAGCACCGTGCCACTTCCCCCTCTTCACTCCGGAGCCCGTTAGTGGGTTCCTTTGCGGGTTTGGGGGGCGCTAAAGCTGCCCGCCGAGTCCCATGGTCACAGGCTTCACCCGCCTGTGATTTTTGACAGGGTCCCCGCTTCGCCGTAGCGGAGAAGACCCATTTCCCGTGGAGCTGGTCCCTCCGGATCAGAGGGAGTCCGCCATTACCGATGGTGCCATCCCGGAAGTCGTGAGCTCTCCCTCTGCCCTCCACAGTACATTGAGGGAAGACCCTTTGGCTGCTTCCAGGGCAGCAAAGGAGGTCCTTGGGCCAAGCTTGCTGCCTGGAAAGCACATCCTACAACTAATCCAGAAAGTGGCAGCTAGACTGGTGACTGGGCGTGGCTGCCGAGACCATATAACATCGGTCCTGAAAGACCTACATTGCCTCTCAGTACATTTCCGAGCACAGTTCAAAGTGTTGGTGCTGACCTTGAAAGCCCTAAACGGCCTCAGCCCAGTTTACCTGAAGAAGTGTCTCCACCCCCATCATTCACACTGAGATCCAGCTCCAAGGGCCTTCTGGTGGTTCCTTCACTGCGAGAAGTGATGTTACAGGGAACCAGGCAGAGGGCCTTCTCGGTGATGGCGCCCGCCCTGTGGAACGCCCTCCCATCAGATGTCAAGGAAATGAACAACTATCTGACTTTTAGAAGACATTTGAAGTCAGCCCTGTTTAGGGAAGCTTTTAATGTTTGATGTTTTATTGTGTTTTTAATATTCTGTTGGGAGCTGCCCACAGTGACTGGGAAAACTCATACAGATGGGTGGGGTATAAATAATAAATATTATTATTATTATTATTATTATTATTATTATTATTATTATCCTGCCCACTCACTCAATTGGCCAATCATGAGTGGGCAAGAGGACGGGCCATTCTTTTAAGGTCTTGGGCTGGTTACAACAATTTTAAAACACACACACACACACACACACACACACACACACACACACTATTACACAATATTAAAGACAGTTTAAAACAACATAAAACCATAAAGGTAAGATGGGTAATATACATCTCTTCTGCCTTTGACAGAAGTTTCATGCTTTCGATACTACCTGCTGCTCCAGAATGGAGGATCATGGGACAAAGCACCCTTAGCTTACCTCATGGGATAGTTAGGATGACTAGTGAGAACAGTTTACAGCAAAGCACTACAGAAAGGATTTGACAGTTCGGTGGTTTGTTTATTTGCTTTTTGCTGCGTGTGAGCCAATTCACTAGGCATAGCCTCCACCCCCCTGGAGATTTTGAAGAAGTAGGAGTTCTCGGGCAAGGGGATGCTTCTCAGTTTAAAGCCAAAAGGTAACCACTTAGTTCCCACTATTGATTTTTATTTAAAGGGAAGGCTGGCGGGTAATGCAAGGTTAAGTAGGTAAAGACATGGGCAGCTGGCCTTGTATATTTCCTACTGCCCAAGGTTAACTCAGGAGGCAGCAAGGAGGCTCAAAATAGGAACATGAAGAGAATCCCACACACACTGGTGTATTTATGGGGATGCCTATGTGTAGGCTGCCCTCTTTCCGGACCGACGTGGGATTTTTTTCACTTGCCCACCCAGTCCATTGGGGGAAGATCCACTGGGGGAGCAGGTGAGTTTCCGTATGGACCTTGCTATGGTTTACTCACTCACCGTAATTGGGGCCAGGGATGAATTTTCTCTAGCAAGCAAATTGGCTGGCTTGCAGGTTTTTGCCTACCTCATAGCAACTGTCACAACTTCAGCAGATAAGGCATTGGGTTGGATCCTGAGTCACAGCGGTATCCCATTAGAGGCATCTAGGAGGCGTGGCTCTGTCTACATGCAGACCGATGGGCCAATACACTTCTCCCAATGGCAGCCTGTGCAGCAAGGGGTCAGCCCCACTGGGTTTCTATCAAACAGCATGTGGGTTGCCTGATGCTGGATACTTTGTTGTTGTTGTTTACTCGTTTAGTCGTGTCTGACTCTTCGTGACCCCATGGACCAGAGAACGCCAGGCACTCCTGTCTTCCACTGCCTCCCACAGTTTGGTCAAACTCATGCTGGTAGCTTTGACAACACTGTCCAACCATCTCGTCCTCTGTCGTCCGCTTCTCCTTGTGCACTCCATCTTTCCCAACATCAGGGTCTTTTCCAGGGAGTCTTCTCTTCTCATGAGGTGGCCAAAGTATTGGAGCCTCAGCTTCACGACCTGTCCTTCCAGTGAGCACTCAGGGCTGATTTCCTTCAGAATGGAAAGGTTTGATCTTCTTGCAGTCCATGGGACTCTCAAGAGTCTCCTCCAGCACCATAATTCAAAAGCATCAATTCTTCGGCTATCAGCCTTCTTTATGGTCCAGCTCTCACTTCCATACATCACTACTGGGAAAACCATAGCTTTAACTATATGGACCTTTGTTGGCAAGGGGATGTCTCTGCTTTTTAGGATGCTGTCTAGGTTTGTCATTGCTTTTCTCCCAAGAAGTAGGCGTCTTTTAATTTCGTGGCTGCTGTCACCATCTGCAGTGATCATGGAGCCCAAGATGGTTAAGTCCAGTCAAAGGCAACTACAGGGTTGGGGCACACATCTCACTTTCAGTCTGAGCGAACTGGCGTTTGTCCACAGACAGCTTTCCGGGTCATGTGGCCAGCATGACTAAACCGCTTCTGGCGCAACAGAACACCGTGATGGAAACCAGAGTGCATGGAAACGTTGTTTATCTTCCCGCCGCAGTGGTACCTATTTATCTACTTGAACTGGCATGCTTTTGAATTGCTAGGTCGGCAGGAACTGGGACAGAGCAATGGGAGCTCACTCCTTCATGGGGATTCGAACTGCTGACCTTCTGATCTGCAAGCCCAAGAAACTCCTTGGTTTAGACCACAGAGCCACCCATGTCCCTTAAACTGTAGTACACACAGGTGTGTGTCTGTGTCGTGAGCAAGCTGTTCTGGTGACCACTGACCTGAGCTGCTGTGAGGAACTACTGTGGCTCAAACTTGGAGCCTTTAGGTTTGGACATGCCTGCCCCATGTGGTGAACCATGGAACTGCACATTGCAGCCTTTGTCTTCAGGCCCTAGAGACTGACCCTGCCCACCCCAGTTGACCATAGAGATCTTTTGGCCTTGCACAGGGATCCATAGTACCCAAGTCAACTACTGTGTCTGGAAGCTCTGGTAGCTACACCCATCTGGTTTGCCATGACCAGAGTGTCCAATCAGAAAGAGGGTTTCCTGTTGCACTTTAGCCTTGATTTGTGACAAGACCTTCCAGATCTCTGGAAGGGTGGGGTAGGACTACGATGTCACACACTGCATCTGCACATGAAATAATCCCACAGTTGCTGTGATGATTTACATGCATCAAGTTGACTACCCAATTTGCAATCTGTTCTCTACTGATGTAATTTGGGTCATTAAAAACACAAACACACACACACACCAAGCCGAATTCTAAGATGCTGAGGGGGCAGAGTCTTGTATAATGTAATAATTGTCATGCCGCTCCCGTAAAGAAACACCCGATATTTGGGGAGGATTGCTTAATAAAACCAATGCAATTATAAGTTATTGTCTACTGGAACTAAGACTGTTTTGCATTACATTAATTTATTGTATTTGCTAATGTATTTCTTTCTTTGCTGCCTCTGCAGGCATAGATCACATTCTGGTTATTTTATGCAAGGGGTTCATTATCCTCTGCTTAATAACTCAAGGAGCCTGGGCACATTAGTAGCAAATATTTGTAATTCTCCAGCATAGCAAATGAAAATGTTTTCTTCCTAATAAACACGTTGCATTGTAAAAGTCGAAATGGAGAACATTGACAGGCCCAGGAACTCACAGCCAGAATTTATTAGTGCCTTCTTCCTTAGTCCATTGGAAAATCACTGAGTAGCTTGCGGTTGATCTGATGACTGAAAAGGGTGGAAATTGGACCCTGCTCTTTGCCCTGTCTGGCACCGTGTCTGGTTTTTTTTCTTGGTGGGGTCTGGGGAGGGGAAGAAAAGTTTGCCTCGAGGGACAGATGAGACCCCTGGGCCAAGAGCAGTCGCTTCTGTTATAAAGAAGTCACTTGGGTTGATTCCCAATTGATTTTGGTGTTGACCTGATCATTACAAATTTGTACTGGGCAGTAGTGGCTGCTGTCCCTAGGGAATGATAGGTCGTAAGACTGGGAGAGCAATGCTCTATTCTCCTTAATGGACTAGCTGGCGGTGGTCTCGAGGCTTGAGTCATTTAAAGTAAGAGAATCACAGAATCAGAGAATGAGAGTTGGAAGGGGCCCTGAGTATCATCTAGTCCAACCCCTTCCACGCAGGAATATGGAGCTGTCCCATATGGGGCTTGAACCTGCGACCTTGGCATGATCAGCACCATGCCCTAACCAGCTGAGCTGAGAATGGGTGGGTGGATTTCTGACTGACATGGCTAGTGCTCCTGTTGAGATCCTGATCTCCCTTTGAAATGGGTAGATAAAAATGGCTGATAAGACAATCGCTTCTAAGTGCCCTTTCTGGCAGGGTGGGGCCTGCTTTCCAGGGGACTGTAGACCATGAAATAGACTGGATGATAGCCAAAGCGTGAGTGGCACGAGTCTCATGAGAAACACAAGGAACAGCACATTATTACATCTGCTTTGTAGCAGTGATAGTGGCACAGAAGACTCACTTTCCCACACGCAAGACAACCTTGAGTCACCATCTAATGTAGTTGTCCAGGATGGTGAATGGGCTTTTAAAATAGGATGTTGGGAGTGGGTTTAATGGAATGTCTGTTGTGACAAGTTTGCTAGGCACTTTGTGGGTCAATTGTATTTGTGCTAGGCTTGACGCTGCTATTGGCACAGGTATTGATGAGGTGCCCAGAGCACCATCTTGTCAGGTTGTGTGGGATAGTAATGGGTTGTTGGACTTGCCAACCTTGCCCTATAAGTAAACCCCAATCTGCAACTTCAAGTAGCCTTAAGGTATCTTGGACTCAAGTTGTTAAGGGCTTTGTAAATTAATACAAATACTTTGAACTTGACAGCCAGTGTAAGTTTTTAAGCTACCGTTCAGGCAATGGGGAAGATTAGATGTCTAGCGTGCCACAGGAAAAAAAAATCAGCAAATCATTTCTGGAAGGCATGTGTAAAGAAGTTTTCGCTGAAATCAGTGAGCTACTGGCAAACCGGCCATATGGTGCTACAGTGTACCAGAATATAAACTTAATTAATATTCATAATGTATGTTCCATTCTATCCACAGATCACCACCATAAGCTTTAAAACCATTCAAATGCAGTGCACTGCTCTTTGAAATCGGATGATGGGTGACAAATTAATATAGATATCAAAAGTCAAAGTATTTTACTTACTTTTGAAACTTGCCAGCCGCATTTTGATGGCTCCCCAAAATTTGTGGCTATAGGCACCAGAGCATGAGAGTCACGCACAAAACAAATTAAAATAAATATTGCAAAATGGACTTGGCTGTAATTTTTGCATGCACGTGCAGGGTATGTTATTAGCTGAATATTAAATGTTATTTGAAAACATTATTCAGATTGGCACCTTCCTTTCTTTCCTTTTCAGTGAAGGAAATGATGAAAACTATTCATGACACAATGAAGGAAGCTGCAGACCTCGCCAGGAACACGGCAACTGGCATCAGAGTCTAGTCACACACCCACGGCAAAAGATTTATGAATCCGGGGCTCGTCAACTGAGCGATGAAACAGGAAGCATTGTGGCGACATGACAGCTAGGGTCCTGTTGCATTCACAACGATGACTGGAACTTGTTTAAATGCAGCTAGCAAATGAGGTGTGAACGTGAGTGCTTCGGTCTGCTGTTTAGATGATGGAGATACCGGTAGGAGATGGTGTGTCTTTAAGGTTCCAGGGAGCGCCTCCGCCAGCCCTTTCTGATAATATTGTTTAGGAAGGTAGACATGCTTTGAATAGATGTAAGAACCAGTGTTGTACAGTGGTCCAAATGATGGACTAGGGATAGGGCAAGGGTGGAGAAACATTTCCAGCCCAAGTGCTGGGGGCCACATGCCCATTTGGGGGCCCCATCTAGGGGCCCCATGTCTGGCAGGGCCAGAGGGGCAAAAGTGGGTGGAGAAAAGAACGTGTTTGTTTCCTTATTAAATTCATATACTGCCCTATACCTTCAGGGCAGTTACAACATAAAATCACAGTATAAAAACATAGGGTTGCCATACATCTGGAATTTCCTGGACAAACCCAGGATTTGGCCATCGGGAACAGCATCCAGGTGGAAATCACCAAAATGTTTGGGAAAATCCAGCCATATGGCAATTCATGTCGACTTTGGTGAATTCCAGAGAAAATGGCACAAATGAGATTTTGAAACAACAACAGCAGCAGCAAGAACAACTTTTGTGTCCAGATTTTCGCTTTCTGAAATGGCATCCCTGAAAAAACATGAAATTAACAACAACAACAATACTAATAATTTATTTTTATATCCTGCCCTCCCCAGCCAAAGCCGGGCTCAGAGCGGCTAACAACAATAAAAGTAACACAGTTACACAAAATCACAAACAATTAATTAATAGATACAAAAACAAAAAACAACCAGTGATCTCCCCTCCCCAACACATTTTAAAAGGGCATGGGATGTCAATCAGCCACAGGCCTGGTTAAAGAGGGACATTTCTGCCTGGCACCTAAAGGTGTATAATGAAGGCGCCAGCTGGACCTCCTTGGGGAGAGCATTCCACAGACAGGGAGCCACTGCAGAGAAGGCCCCGTTCTCATGTTGCCACCCTCCGGACCTCTTGAGCCTCGAGGAGGCACACGAAGAAGGGCCTCAGAAGATGATCACAGGGTCTGGGTAGGTTCATATGGAAAGAGGCAGTCCTTGAGGCATGGCGGTCCTGCAGTTCTTACCTTTGTACACTAGGCGAGTTTTTTTGCACTCACGGATCCCTCTCTGTTGCCCACCCAGGCAAGCAAGAAACTTGAGCAGAGCTTAAGGACACATTCCGGCCAGTATAAAAAAGAGTCAAGAAAGGTACAAAGCAGGGCTGGTGAAGGTTGTGTCTCATGGCAGTGTGTAGACAAGTTCTGATAGAGATGCCTGAAGGGTACATTTGGTCCCTTGGCCTGAGGCTCCCCGTCCCTGGGAATTTTGTTTTTTTTTATAATAATGTTTATTAAAGTTTCACAAACAATAAAAAAAGAAATCCAGAATTTAAACTATTAAAATATAAAAATACAGAGACAAAACACATAAAAAATACACAATAAAAAACAGTTGACAAAAGAAAAAAAGAAAAAAGAAAGAATAAGAACAAAGAGAAAAACCAAAAGACAAAACATAAAATAGATTAGTATTTTCAAATCTTATATTTCATTCACTAATTTCTTGACCTCCTCACACCTCCCATTTTGTATTCCAGTTCAAATATTAAATTCAGCAAATCCTTACCCTATAACATTAATCCTTACTCAAGATATTAACCTATTATAAATATCAATTTCCAATTGTCAATCCCTATTTACATTTTCTTTAAAATCTTTTTACCAATACTACTTATTTTCCATCAGACATCATTTTAACATTCCTTAATTTTACAGTGCTTCTGCAGGTAGTCTTTTAATTTCTTCCAATCTTCCTCCACCGACTCTTCTCCCTGGTCACGAATTCTGCCAGTCATTTCTGCCAATTCCATGTAGTCCATCACTTTCATCTGCCATTCTTCCAGTGTGGGTAGCTCCTGTGTCTTCCAAGACTTCGCGATGAGTAGTCTTGCTGTTGTGGTTGCATACATAAAGAAAGTTCTACATCCCTGGGAATTTTGCTGCAACTGCAAAATTCAGAGAAGTGCGAATTCTACAAGATTCCTGAGTTCACGTATTGATTTGGAAACTGAGAATCAGGTAGATTCACCTTTAAATGCAAACTGAATCAAATTTCTCTTCTATATGTAATGACAACGACCCTTTCTGGGGACCTGTCAGTTAGAAAGTCAAATAAAATTCACTGGTGTAGTCTTGACAACAGGTTTTGACATTATTGGCTGGTCTTGTTTGCATTCCTACTACAGTGGTACCACAGGTTAAGAATTTAATTCATTCTGGAGGTCTGTTCTTAACCTGAAACTGTTCTCAACCTGAGGTACCACTTTAGCTAATGGGGCCTCCCACTGCTGCCGTGCTGCTGGAGCACGATTTCTGTTCTTATCCTGAAGCAAAGTTCTTAACCTGAGGTACTATTTCTGGGATAGCGGAGTCTGTAACCTGAAGCATCTGTAACCCGAGGTACCACTGTACCTGGTCAGTTTAATTTCCCCTAAACCTCAATGGTGTTTAGTGTGCTTATTTGATGTGTAGGTTTAAACAAAGATGCACCTGTGAATTGTAGGGGTTTTGGCATAAGAAACGACTGCTGTGTCCAGGAGTAGAAGACAACTGTCGGGGAAAGATGCCCACCCAGCCCTCATTTATTAGCTTTGATGGAGACTTACCTTGGGATAAAGTCGGAAGAGCAGATGATAACAGCAGGGAAGACAGTTAAGTCCATAACAGTAAAAGGTAGCAATTTCAAAGTTTCCCTTTGGCCGTGTAACAGAAACATTTATAACCCTGGCATTGTTTAAATGCGAAAACGGAATCATTAAGCTTTTGTTTATTGTTCACTCTCTTTTAATAGGGTGCACCTAAAGGGCAATGGATGCATTTAAAAGCATAATGTTGAGACCCACCAAGACAGCTTGTCTCCTCTTTTTGCATTCCCTGTGAATCATTCTTCCACGATGCCCATTCCTGTGTGTTGTTGCACTTAGGGGGCAAAAAACAGAGAGGTTAATGTAGGGGCTTTATCCACTTCAATATGTGGGACTGGTGCTGTTATAGGTACCGCATAATATGCATACCACTCTTGTAAGCAATTTGGTCGTTGGAACTCCCTGCCTATTGACAACTTCCACCCATTCCACGCAGCATGGCCAATGACCAGGAAGGAGGAAGGCCACTGGCTCCCCAGCCCTGCTCTAGAGGGAGCCTAGGCTGTCTCACCACGAGCGAATAAACACAGCTGGGTTTTTCATTGACTTTCTGGTGCCATTCTTGGTAAGAATTGGAACTCTGGCCTGGCTTGCTTGTGGTAAATTAATTAATTAATTAATTAATTAATTATTGTTTGTTATTATTAATTAATAATAATTTATTCATACCCCGCCCATACCCAGCCACTCTGGGCGGCTCCCAATATTAAAAACACGGTAAAAGATCAAACCTTAAAAACTCCCCTAAACAGGGCTGCCTTCAGATGTCTTCTAAAAGTCAGATAGTGGTTTATTTCCTTGACATCTGATGGGAGGGCGTTCCACGGGGTGGGCGCCACTATTGAGAAGGCCCTCTGCCTGGTTTTCCTGTAACCTAAGGTTACCAGATTTTTTTTTCAATGAATCCGGGGACATTTTTCAACTTCCTACTAAATAGATGGATTTTGTCAGGGGACTGATTTGTAAATCCGGGGACTGTCCCCCAGAAATGGGGACGCCTGGTAACCTTACTGTAACCTCACTTTTCGCAGGGAGGGAACCGCCAGAAGGCCCTTGGAGCTGGACCTCAGTGCCTAGGCTGAATAATGGGGGTGGAGATGCTCCAGTGTAGGTCTTTGTCAAACTGGGAACTGGGAACCAGTGTAGGTCTTTGTCAAACAAGTTCTTAGCTTTCTGGGTCAGCATTGGGTCATGGATCTTGGACAGGTGGGTTCTTGGCCAAACTCCAAATGCAATTGGGGTTACTTTAACCCCCACACCCCAGAACTCAGTGGGAGCAATCTTTTAAAAGAAGAAAGAAATCACTCCCCAAACTGCTGCCTTTGGGATAAAAATGATATTGCGGGGAGTGTGGTGTTTCCATGAGACATCTAATTGCTTAATTATATTACAACATTTCTGGAAAATATATACTTTCACAGACAGTAATTAACATGGACAGCCAAGTCACTGCAGTCATTGGCAAACTGTGAGCTTCCTATATTCATTTTATCTAATTTTAATGGATCTGCGCTATCTAAAACTCCATGGAGAGGGCTTAAGTATCTTCTGCTTAAATCTTTCCTTTGCAGTATCGCCCCGTGCAACACAATCCTGATTATTTTCTGAAATTCAGACACCACTTGAATCAATCAAATAATTCAGGTGTCAGTTCAGAAAATGAATGCTGTATAAACATCTGGTGCCTGAAGTCAGTGCGCTTATGGAATGAAACAGGTGCAGTCGTGCGGCAGATCACTAATACTGCCTCTGATGTAGATTTCAGTAGATGCTACAGAAAGTGTGTAGATGTGCTGCTAAAGGGTTAGGATACCAGCACGTGAAGACTGCAGTTCCATACATATGGACATCACCCCTATTATTGTTGTTGTTGTTTAGTCGTTTAGTCGTGTCCGACTCTTCGTGACCCCATGGACCAGAGCACGCCAGGCCCTCCTGTCTTCCACAGCTTGGTCAAACTTATGCTGGTAGCTTCGAGAACACTATCCAACCGTCTCATCCTCTGTCGTCCCCTTCTCCTTGTGCCCTCCATCTTTCCCAACATCAGGGTCTTTTCCAGAGAGTCTTCTCTTCTCATGAGGTGGCCAAAGTATTGGAGCCTCAGCTTCACGATCTGTCCTTCCAGTGAGCACTCAGGGCTGATTTCCTTAAGAATGGATAGGTTTGATCTTCTTGCAGTCCATGGGACTCTCTTAAGCTTGGTGCAAATTAGCTCTGAGTTACAAAGGAGGATTTGGTCCCCAGTTCACTCTGCATTGAGGAGCAAGCGTCCCTATTCTCCCTCTCCCTGCTAAGACCCATACCAAATGCAGCTGCCAGATGACTGGCTTGGGTTCCATTTAGAACCCCTATTTCTAGTACACAACCGCTATTTTGAAATATCTGCTTTGATTGCTGATTCATTTCTGGGCCCAATTCAAGGTGATAACAGTGATGGAAGCATGGCCCAGAGATGGAAAGAAGATGACGTTCCTACCAGAGGAGAATGGCAGATGAAGTTAATGGACTATGCTGAAATGGCAAAAATGACCGGAAGAGTAAAAAATCAGGAAGACGAATTTTTTATAAGCAATGGGGGAAATTTATAAGAGTTAAAATCGTTAGTAGGATTGGAATATCACTTGTAGTTTAAGGTTGATTCTGGACATAATGGAAGAGGTAAAGAGTATGAACTATCATAAAAGATGCGGGAGGAAATGATTAATAATAGGACCCACAAAGGGGAGGATGGAAGCCCAGGAGATTCCTTAGAATCTTTTTTTTATGATTTATGTAACATTTTAAGTTGAAAAAACAAATAAATATATTTTTTTTTGGGGGGGGGGAGTTGTTAAGGCCCTAAATGATTGTGGCGCTAAGTATCTTTCAGACCCCTTCCTTCCCTACAGGTCCGCTCAGGTGTTAAGATCAGTAGAAGGTAGTTCCTCTGTCTTCAAAAGCTCAGTGTATGTGTGTATGTGGTTCTAAAGAGAACCCAATTAAATCAATAGAAAGTAGATTCAAGAGAGGGGGAGAGGGAAGGAGAAGCATTTCTTAGGGACAGGAAATTCCTTATACCGAGTCAGACCATTGAGCCATCTTGCTCAGGATTGTCTACATTGACTGGCAGTGGTTTTCCAGGGTTTCAGACAAGGGTCTCATCCAGTCCTACCTGGAGATACTGGGGACTGAACATCAGACCACCTGCATTCAGAGCACATACTCTGCCACTACACTATGGTCCCTTCTTCAGTTGTTTTGTGGAATTCACTGCTGGATGCTGTGGTGATGGGCAGTAGCTTAGATGGCTTTAGGAGGGGATTAGATAAATTCACTGGGGGAAATCTATCAGTGCCTGTTACCAGTGGCTATATGAAACCACCAGATTCTGAGGAGCAATTCTCCAGTTTCTGGAGAACACCTGAGGAAGAGGTCTATTTCTTTCATACATTGCTTGTGAGTTTCCTGGCGCCATCTAGTTGACCACTACACAAAGCAAAATGCTGTGTTTATGGCTTTGTGGGATTTTAGTTGATTCTAAAAGAAAGGCATTGCCAAACTCTGTGTTTCGTTCTGTTGCGGTGGTGATCACAGGTGGTGTGAGCTTAAGAGGGGTTTTCAGCAGGTACTGAGGCTCAGGCAGGACCTTGGACAGCTCCAAGTGGAGATCTGGCTGGCGACTTGCAGACAATCAGGAAAGGCTCAAATGTTGCCAAACAGCACCCTGGAGCTCACCACTGATGCTTTAAATCTGGGGGGCTAGCTGTGCCTCTCAAATGAAGGTCTTCTGGATTGAATGAGGCCTTGATCAATTTAGTATGTATTGGTTCTGGGTGCTGGTGATGAGAAGGGGGAGAGAGAAACTGACTCTATTTCAGTTTTCATTCTGCATTCCTTTGGCTCCAAGGATGAGTGTAATACAGGCATAGGCAAACTCAGCCCTCCAGATATTTTGAGACTAAAATTCCCATCATCCCTGACCACTGGTCCTGTTAGCTAAGGATGGTGGGAGTTGTAGTCCCAAAACATCTGGAGGGCCTATGCCTATGCCTGGTGTAATAATACCACCTCAGAGGTGATAAGTCAGAATGGTTGCTTGTGGTTCTATATGGTCTAGAGGTGTCTGAGGAGTTGTCTGGGAATGTGCTGAAAGCTTCTCCGACTTTGTCTTCTCCTTAGAGATCATTTCCTGAAAGCATGGAATCCAACCTATGGTTCACCTCATAATTTTGGAAAGAGTTCATCATTACTTTCCAATGGAAAATTCTTTGACGCAGTTCAGAACTCGAAGAGTAGCTATGGCACGCTTCCCATAAATGTATTCGGCAATTTCTGAATTCTAGAAATTCTCCAGGGAAAGTGGACTGGGGATTGAATAATATGATTTCCTCCTCTGGCTGACTGCACAACACTTTCAAGGTTTGTGACACGCTGCTTACATGAGGATCACATTAGAAGTTTATCTACTTGCATAAAAGTTTAATTACTTAGCATTTGAATGAATTATCATTGGTGAGTGTCAAGCATGCCCAGCTTAAAGAAATGTAATCAATCACATCAGCATGTTATTTTCTCAGCCACATGTGCAACAATACTTTGTTCTTAATTACACCCAGAACTGTAGCATGGAAAATTAATGACTAAGGGATTAGAATGGCTATAAATACACAGAAAATCTGATTGACATACAGGGTTGATGATCTTCCTACTTGAACATAATTTAAGATTTATTATAGTGATGTTGTGATAATGTGTTTAACATTAATTCACAAAGTTGGTAATGCTAATTGTAAATACAGTGGTATTTCAGTGTACCTCGAGTTACAAACGCCTCAGGATACAAACTCCACTAACCTGGAAGCGTTACCTCAAGTTGAGAACTTTGCCCCAGGATGAGAATGGAAATCAAACCAACTCTCACCTTCTTTCCAGGGGAGGAGGGTGGGGTAAATTCACCCCCACCTTCGAGGGAGAGGGAACGGCATTCTGTGAAAATGAGACCGTGACTGTAGAAACACACAAACACACACACACACACACACACACACACACACACACACACACACACACTGGCCAATATATGGAGCACCTGTTCCCATGCCAAAAACATAACATGATTATCTTGGTCTTTGTGAGCAGATTGTGATTGATATGACAGCTGAACAACCTTGCAACTCGTACTCTGCTTATTTTAGAAATGCACAAAATAACAGAGTGGTTGGAAATTATTTTTTGCTGGCTTAAGGCAATCATTGGTAAGTGTGGTGGCAGGAGTGAGAAAGGTTACAAGTGGAGAAGATGAGATGAGAATATATGTGTAATTCTAGGTGGATTTCATTCCCAAACAAAACAGAGTGCTTAGCATTTACAGATCTTTGCTTGTACATTTTTTTCCTGAACATGTATTTTTTAGCAAAGGCTATGCATATTTCCTGTGTTGCTTGAAGCATGTTGCAATGATGAGAGTGTTGAAAAGAATAGGAATCAGGTGGTGGCATTATGGCTTAAGACTGTGACATAATTGCATTGAAACAGATCCTTACTTACAAAGGAACATAGGCAGAAGCCTTATATGGAGTCAGGCCATTGGTGCTTCCAACTCAGTATTACCTACACGGACTGGCAGAGGTTCTGTGGGGTTTCACGCAAGGAGCATTCCCAGATGTACTGGGAAATGTCAGAAATTGAAGCTGGGATCTTCTGCATGCAAGGCAGATGCTGTACCATGGAGCGATGGCCATTCCTCTAAGATCCACTAAGGTTCAGACACTGGTCCTGAGTCCATGCAGTCTAGCATTTGAGAATCTAGAAGAGATTCTGGAACATGTTTCTGGAGACTGGCAGAATCAGGACAGGTAGCCTGGCTCCAGACCCAGCGTCTCCACCTCTTGTCTCATTTGCATGCAGCATCCTACAAGGTCAACAGCTTCTGGCCACATTATAGAAGAGTTTGGATTTGATATCCCGCTTTATCACTATCCCAAGGAGTCTCAAAGTGGCTAACATTCTCCTTTCCCTTCCTCCCCCACAACAAACACTCTGTGAGGTGAGTGGGGCTGAGAGACTTCAGAGAAGTGAGACTGGCCCAAGGTCACCCAGCAGCTGCATGTGGAGGAGCGGAGACGCGAACCCGGTTCCCCAGATTACGAGTCTACCGCTCTTAACCACTACACCACACTGGCCTCTAGACCCTCCCAGTGTTTTTCACAGGGGCTGCCATAGATTCTTATTTCAACTGTGAGTAACCTGCTTCCATCCAAGCAAGGCTAAGCTTGTAACATCAAGCATGTTGTGCTTGAATTTGTTTGCTTTCCTCTCCCTCTACCCCGCCATCGCACTTTCCTTTTGTGTCATGACTTTTTAGATTTGTAAGCCTATAACCAGGGACTATTTTTTTTTTAAGCCATTCTGGGAGCCTCTCCAACTGGAAAGCAAAGCACAAATGCTTTGAATGAATGCATCAAGAAAACTACTAATATGCCAGCTATTACTTTTTAAATTTGCCTCAAATGGAGGCACCTGTTCCTCATGTAGGATAGAAAGTTGCATAAAACCCTGAGTTGCATAAAACCCTAGCATTCCTACTAGGAGGGGAACATATTTTCGCAGGTCTCCCTTGCTCTTCTATAAATGTCAAGCATTATTATTCTCACCCATAACTACTACACACGGCAGATCAATACGTGATCAGACCATGTCTCTGTGTGTTGTATCAAACTGCTCAGGACTTGCACATATGAAAAAAAAATATATTTTTCAAACTGAGCTTATTGGTGTCACCCATGGCTATGAAAAGAGTGAGACAGAAATTTCCATTACTGTTAGAAATTCATAAGGGAACATGGCCTGTGCTCAGTGTTTGCAATTTCATGTCTGTCTGTCTGTCTGTCTGTCTGCCTGCTTGTTTTTAGTTTGTTAAACTAGACCAGTTGAACTAGCTAAACTATGGCACTTGCTACCACAGTAGTGTGGTTCACCTTAATGTCTTTAAAAGGGGATTATACAAATTCATGCAGGAGAGGGCTATCAATGGCTACTCATATTCCCCTTAGAGAGCTACAACTAGCTGAGGGAATCCCTATGAAGAAGGACAGGTTGTTAAACCACTTTGGTATCAGATTTCTTCAAAAGTATGGTGTGAATGTGGCCTTAGACTGATCTAGCTGTGCATATTTAAGCTCCATACTTTATTATTGTATTACATGTATAGGTAAGGTAAAGGTAAAGGATCCCTGGACAGTTAAGCCCAGTCAAAGGTGACTATGGGGTTGTGGCACTCATCTCGCTTTCAGGCTGAAGGAGCTGGCGTTTGTCCACAGACAGCTTTCCAGGTCATGTGGCCAGCAGGACTAAACCACTTCTGGCGCAATGGAACACTGTGATGGAAGCCAGAGCGCATGGAAATGCCGTTTACCTCCCCGCCCCAGCAGTACTATTTATCTACTTGCACTGGTGTGCTTTTGAACTGCTAGGTTGGCAGGAGCTGGAACAGAGCAATGGGAGCTCACTCCATCGCAGGGATTCAAACCGCCGACCTTCTGATTGGCAAGCCCAAGAGGCCCAGTGGTTTAGACCACAACACCAACCAAGTCCCTTCCCTTTACCTTAGTACATGTATACCCTGTGTTCAACATACATGGGGGGCAGAGGTGGGCTGGCCCCTTTACCTTTTGTACTGGCCCTCTTAACAGTGCAATCCTATTACAGATAGCGCTAACCAGATTAAGACCTGCTTAGGTTTAGCAAGATGAGTTCACCATGTGCATCTCTTCCCTGACTAGCAACTTCTGGATTCCCTGACTATACCCTGAGTATATTGCATTTCTTATATATACCAGGATGGCTCACTACTGGAGTATTCCTGTATCTTTAAATGGTGGGGTGGTGAACCTCAGCCTTGGGGGCTGAATACGGCCACACAGGCCGTGGCGTGTGGTGAAATTATCCATAGGAGAACAATTATGGCCAGAGGAACCAGCGTCCAACAGGAATGGGGGATGAGGTCACATTTGTGAGCATTGCACCTCCTTCCCTAAGCCAGGCAGAAGCTCACTGGGTTTAATACTTTAATACTCTAATTTACCAGGAACATTTAGGAGATTAGTCTGGTCTCCCTAGTCCACTGCCCACACACCACTGCTCACAGAACTCTCCATTTGGCCCTCAAGACTCTAATCAGGCCGTACGGCCTCTCCAGCCGAACCCCTCACCAACCCTGCCTCATACCTTCCTTGTGTGTTTTTGCCTGGCTGGAATGGGTCCTTGAACTCTGCTTATGCTTAGGTTATCTTGGTTGCATTGATTTTCATGCCTGGATGGAGGCTGGAGAGGGGTGTGTGATGAAACTAGCCTAATATTCAAAGGGGTGTGTGGAATGCTGCATTAATTGCTCAAGCCATTTTTGCCTCAGGCTCCACTTGCCTGCAGCCCATGAAAGGTTTCCCTCAAAACTGCAAAAGTTTTCCCACTCTGGTTGAATGTTTTCGTAATTGATCCCTTCATTATGCACTACTTCTTATTACTAAGTAGGTTTCCTTCAGTTGCTCTGTGTTGGCCAACTGGGAACCTACAGAACACCAGCCCAACAGCAATTTTCCATTGTCTGAGCTCCAAGTCTGTAGAACTCTGCATGACATATTGGAAGACCGTGTGATTTTTCCATCCCTCAGGGAGGCTTGACCACGATGGATTATTATTTCCTTCTCTGCAGCACAGCGCAGTGATAGACCTTGCCTCGAATGATGAAACGCTGGGGGCTTGCCAAAATTTTTAAAGCAACATATGTGCATTTTCCACCAGGAAAGTTGATATTAGCTCATTAGCATCCTTCACAGCTGAAATAACACCGTGAGCCTCCATGAAGCGAACCATCCCAGGGGGCTAATTTTCTCCCACTGATTGGAGAGTGATGAAAATAAACAAGAAGAGGGTCAGCCCATTTTTAATTATAAATACAGCCCCATTGGTAGGAAGAAAGCTATCGTGGAGCAAATAACCATCATCCGAGTGCAATTCATAAGGCTTTGATGCATGATGATAAACAGTCATTGCCAGGGATGATCAGGCTATGCTAGTCCTTCCAGAGTCCTTGATGGAGCAATCTGCATGGATACCCATCCTAGGAATCAGTCATTTTTTGCCTTTCCAAACAATGATTCAGCTTGCCTTTGGGTAAAAGCTAATAATCATTGCTTATCCTCCCACCCACCCATTGTTGGAGAATATGTCTTAATTGAACGTTGTGCATGGTCCTGGTGGCCACATCTCAAGATGTTATATTATTACTTCGTAGCCAAGACTGTTTTACATCAAACAAGCTTGCATGTAAAGAGAAATGAAGATACAGTACTAGATTTTCCCTGTTTAGGGAAGTTTTTAATGTGTGACATTTTAATGTATTTTAGTCTTTGTTGGAAGCCGCCCAGAGTGGCTGGGGAAACCCAGCCAGATGGGCGGGGTACAAATAAATAAATTAATAATAATAATAATAATAATAATAATAATAATAATAATAATAAGTATATTATAGAAAAACGATCTGGGGGCTGGAGCAACTCCCTTATGAAGAAAGGAGTATTAAGGGGGGGAGCAACTAGTGGATAACATGGTAAAGGTAAAGGGACCCCTGACCATTAGGTCCAGTCGTGACCGACTCTGGGGTTGTGGCGCTCATCTCGCTTTATTGGCCGAGGGAGCCAGCATTCAGCTTCTGGGTCATGTGGCCAGCATGACTAAGCCGCTTCTGGTGAACCAGAGCAGTGCACGGAAATGCCGCTTACCTTCCTGCTGGAGCGGTACCTATTTATCTACTTGCACTTTGACATGCTTTCGAACTGCTAGGTGGACAGGAGCAGGGACCTAGCAACGAGAGCTCACTCTGTCGTGGGGATTCGAACCACTGACCTTCTGATCGGTAAGTCCTAGGCTCTGTGGTTTAACCCACAGTGCCACCCACGTCCCTTTTTGGATAACATGGCAGAGGTGTATAAAATAGGGGCATACAATGGATCTGAACAGATCCTAGACCCCCAACCAAAGTTGGGTTCACCTACCACTCAGATGGATTGGGTTGATACAGCCCCAGATTGCCCTGAATCAGACTGGGTCCACCTTGAATGGGGCTCTCACAATGGGTGGCAGGTGGTTTGGCAACAAGCAGAGGATGGAGGCAGGCAGATTGCATGCACCGCAGCCTGTTTTCTCCCATAACTGCATGTTTAATTAGGGTTTAAAACTCTGATTAAGCATACGGCCAGGAGAAGAAGGAGAGGCACATCTTCTTCTCCCCACTGCCAGACAGTGCAAGGTCCCCAAATAAGTTTAGAGCCTGGATCACGGTCTGGTCAGCCTCAAGTCATCCTACATCACTTTGGAGTCACTCTGAAGCACTCAGTCAGGCCCCAAATCGGACCGGGGGCCCATGCACAGCCCTGGTATAAAATGACTCTTGATGTAGAGCAGGCATGCAGAACCCTCTTCAGCCTGGGGCCACTTTACCTTCAAGATCCCTTTCTGAGGGCCACTTGCCAGTGGTGGGATCAGAGGCAAAAGTGAGCAGAGTGACAGATGTAAAATCTACCTTGGTACAGAGGGGGTCTTTGCCCCCCAATAAAAATATTTGAGGGGGCTGCTCTCCCAAAGTTGGTGGGCATTGCCATTCAAATGGTGTCTGTGCTCTGTGTCTTGTGATCGGTTATGGAGGGCAGATGTCAGGGACCGTGCTGAGGAGGGCTGCACTGAGGAAGATGTTGACATTTCCATTCCACCTTAAGGAGCAGACGTGTGGAACTGTTACGTGTCACATGTCTGTTTACATTCCAGCACAGCTTGCTGGGAACTTCCATTGTGTATTGCTTTTGCTTTTAGCTGTTTTCTCTGAGACGACATGAGAGATACGACATGTTTCTTTGTCCTGATTTATGATTAATAAATCTGTAGTTGTAGTATGCTTCCACAAGCCTCATGCCTATTTAGTGTGCACAGTTCAATCTGCTGATAGTGTGCCCTGGCTGAGTAAGCCCGGGTCTCTGATTTACATTGGAGCAGCGTTGATGGTCTTTGCCATGGGCTGATGGATGGAAACGGCCTAGCTGGGGCTTGCCAGCTGGCCTCCCAGCCCTCCGCATGTCGACAGAAGAATGGTGGGAGCCACCCCTCCCCCTCCCTCTGATCCGGATCCTGAATCTTCCCAGGAGCAGGAGGACAGCATAGATTTGGAACAGTGGTTTGCAGAGGGGCATAGTTCGGAAGGCAGAAGCTGGGAAATACTGGATGGAGAGCAGCTTGGAGAAGAAACACTGGGAGAGAGAGGATTAACAGATTCACAGTCTATGGATAGCATCCACCCCCCCTCTCCAAAGTCACGAAGAGCTCAGAAAGTGTCAGAACAGAAAGCACAGAGGGTATAAACTCAGATTACAAGAAGTAGGAGAGACGTAGAGTAATAGGGATGGTGGGGGGAGTGAGCCTTAATTGGGAGCACTGCCATTTCTAAGGAGAAGT
This sequence comes from Podarcis bocagei, assembly GCF_964188305.1. Taxonomy (NCBI): domain Eukaryota; kingdom Metazoa; phylum Chordata; class Lepidosauria; order Squamata; family Lacertidae; genus Podarcis; species Podarcis bocagei. Next base: position 12,497,425 of record NC_138139.1, read on the forward strand.
GTTCTTTCTCTCTTATTAAAGGAACTAAATGGTAAGACTTTCCTTTCATTTGATCTGCTTATTTACTGCCATGGGGGAAGCTGATTCACCGAAGCCTGTCAGCAGGGCTTACTTGCCCCCCCCCCATATTTTATTCAAGTTGTCACCCCTGCAGTCATATACTCCCCTCTTTCTTCCATCCAGACTTATTCCAGTCAGGCAAAAACATTGGAGGGGCAACACTCGGCTAGTGAGGGGGTATGGTCTGGAGACAGAGCCAAACAGTGAGGTCCAGAAAGCTGCATTTGACCCCCAGGCCTATAGATGAATTGGAGATAGAGTGGTTTCACTCTCTCACAATCCAAGAATCCATTCTCACCCTGATAGGAAGTTCAGGGCAGACGAAGGAAGCACTGCTTCACACGGCCCAGAGCTGAAGTATGGCATTTGCTACCAAACGATGCAGTGATGGCGACCAAGGAAGACTGCTTTAAAAGGGACAAATTCATGGAGAATAAGGCAAAATGGCTGCAACCAGGCCTGATGGTCTGCTTCTCAGAGTGTATTCTATGCCCCCTCCTTTAAAAAAAAACCAACATTTTAATTCCCAGTCTATAAGAAATGTATTTGCTGGGTGCTGTATCAATGAATACATTTGTTTTTTAGGAGGCACAAAATAAATAAGCTTGCGGTTGGAGTTGCGGAGGAAAGCTCACCTGAACTAAACAGGTGCATGGAAGAGTGTTGAGATGAAGATCACACAGGCTCTGAAATAGATTGCCATTATTGCTCCCTGCTGTCTTTTTCATCTGGGCTCTTTTTTTAATGATCTGCACCTGTGGCCTGTAGACAATGGGTTTGATGGCATTGTGGAGGAAATGGCTTTCCAAGATCAAAGCTGTTGCTGATAGGAGTGGTTTGCCTTTGTTCTCTCCTGTGAACCCACATTTCATGTTGCTGTTGTTGTTGTTTTTGCTTCAGAACATCACCTCTCTGTGTTTGTTGGGCTGGATTATTGGTGATCTTTCAACGTCCCTTTGATGCGCCTTTCCGAGTTGTGTTCAGCAAGGGAGAAAAACATATAAAAGCTCAGCTAGATAATGTTTGCTACTGCTAGACAGAAGATAAGGAGGAAAAGCCAGGTTTTGTGCTGGGGCTGTGATGGTGATGTTCACCAACATCTGGTCTCTTATGCAAAATTTTCCCTCTCTTCAAGGTATACCCCAAGATATATCCTGAAGGAAATGATGGTTAGACTGAGAGGTGGCAGAAACAGGGGAAATGTACCACAATGAAATGAGATACTTAATGTGTTTGTTTCCTCTCGCTAGGGATGATCTGTAATTTTTTTTAAATTTTTTATTATTATTTTAACATATAAATTATAAAATGTACCGCAAAACTTATCACTTATACAATATTTTTAGACTTCCATCAGCACCTCTGATGATCCACCATTTTAACCACTTCTTATGCGCTTCTTAACTTTATATTGCCTTTACATCTCTTAACAAATCATCCTTCCCCTTCTCCATTTTTGCAATACTTCCAATCATACTCCTCACAAAACTTCTTGCAAACCTACAAACGTCGTCTGATCTTCACAAATACTTTTCAAGTAGTCCGTAAATTTACTCCAGTCTTCTGTGAATTTCTGGTCCCGCCGGTTTCGAATCCTTCCTGTTAGTTTATCTAGTTCTGCATAGTCCATTAACTTCATCCTCCATTCTTGATCTGTAATTTTCAGTGCTTTCCATTTCTCATTTATTCTTTCAGTTCTCCACATTTTTGCAGCAATTTGTGGGCAGCAGGGGAGGCTGCAGAGCACTGGAAAAATGCTTAACGTAAAGAAAAATGTAGGGTTGCATCAAATGTAGCACTAAGTTAAAGTTGATATACTTGGTGTGCCGGCAGAACATCGTTGCACAAGGGTAAACGCAGACACGCTGCCAAAGATTGTTGTGCAACAGCTTGCCCAACAATAATCAGCTGTCATGCAAGAAATTCTGCTACTGCAATTAGTTTTTCTAATTTGCTTTTGCACACAAAGCAGCTACTGCACTCTGCTACCCACTATTGCAAGGACTAGTGTGCTAGTGGACAGAGAAAGGATAAGGGCTGCAAACCTTAAATGTAGTTGCATTGCAATGGTAAGGTAAACTCAAATTCCCAAACCCACAGGAATTCTAAATTGCCCTGAGATTGAGGTGTTTTTAAAAAATGCAATCAGTTTTTGCAGGGCAAGAAAAATGTCTGAGAACTTGGAGTACAGATTTTGGCACAGCACTACATCAGTTTCTAAGAAAATATATCTGTAAAAAACAACAACAACAACAACTGAGTGTGATTTCTGACTTCTTCGTAACTGTTTGCCATAAATATTGCAACAAACAACAAAAACCAGGTGAACACATCTATTTCCACATCCACATCTATTTCCATTCTGATGTGAAAACCTACCCCTAGCAGAGCAAGGCTTCAAAATGCCTGAAGCGCAAGGGATGGAGGGGAGAGTGAAGCTGCCTGTAATGGCAAGGAAGAACAACACAAGGGAAAAAACAGAAGAGGAAAAGGAGAGAGATGTTGGTAGAGCAACCGCTGTGCGTGCAGAAAGTGCCATGTTCCATCTCTGGTGTCTCCAGGCAGGACGGAAAGAGGTCTCTTCCTGAAAATTTAGAGAGTCACTGTTAGTCACTGTAGGCAATACTATAGGAACGCAGGTGGCGCTGTGGTCTGAACCACTGACCCTCTTGGACTTGCTGCTCAGAAGGTTGGCTGTTTGAATCCCTGTGATGGGCTGAGCTCCCATTGCTCAGTTCGAAAGTATGCCAGTGCAAGTAGATAAATAGGTACCACTGCGGTGGGAAGGTAAACGGTGTTTCCATGTGCTCTGGTTTCTGTTATGGTGTCCCATTGCACCAGAAGTGGTTTAGTCATACTGGCCACATGACCCGGAAAGCTGTCTATGGACAATCACCAGCTCCCTCAGCCTGAAGCGAGATGAGCACTGCACCCCATAGTCATCTTTGACTGGACTTCACCGTCCAGGGGGTCCTTTACTTTACCTTACCTAGACAATACCGAGTTCAGGTATTGTTTGTTTATTTGTTGGTGCCATTACAAAGCAAGATACATGAAAACAAAACAAAATGCATTGCATGGTTAAAATAATGATTAAAAACACATATTCTGTTAAATAGAAAATTGCTACAATGAAGAATTTAACTTATCACCCCCACTAACTGTTCTCATTAAAATTGCTGTCTTGAAGTTGACACAGGTCACCTTTTCAGAAATGTAAGGGGAACTGTCCCCTAATAAAGATAGATTTGAATCTTAGAACAAGACTCCATAAATTAGGCAAACAAGTAAGTAGTGGAGTAAATCTTCTGGCCCATAACTGCCACATGGATAGACTCTCTCTTCGTATGGAATCTGGTGATATTCAGTAGAGCACATAGACTAGAATCTCAGAGCTGTAAAACCTTTTCTCTATTTAACATTTGTACTGCTGGTTACATCGTGAGGGTGAAGAGCTTGACTGAGTAAGTTGACATACAAGAGAGCGCATTTGGACAGGTGAACACGAGTGCAATCAGCACAGAAATCACTTTTTAAGATGCACACCCTCCAACATTTCTCCAATGAAAATAGGGACGTCCTATTCCATTATTATTATTATTATTATTATTATTATTATTATTATTATTACTACAGTGGTACCTCTGGTTGTGAACAGGATCCCTTCCAGAGGCCTGTTCGCAACATGAAACGCCCGCAACCTGAAGTGCCATATTTGCACAGGTGCGCGGCACGATTTGGCGCTTGGGCGCATGTGTAAGTGGCGAAACCCAGAAGTAACCCTTTCTGGTACTTCCGGGTCATTGTGGGATGCAACCTGAAAAAACGTAACATGAAGCAAACGTAACATGAGGTATGACTGTATTATTATTATTATTATTATTATTATTATTATTATTACTACTACTACTACTACCTCGTTCATCTGACTAGATTGCCCCGGCCACTTTGGATGGTTTCCAACATATATAAAAACAGAATTAAACATTAAAAAAACTTTCCCATACAGGGCTGCCTTCAGATGTCTTCTAAAGGTTGTATAGTTACTTATCTCCTTGACTTGGGGGTTGCATAACTCCATACCCTCCAACATTTCTCCAAGGAAAATAAGGATTCCAAAGGAAAAGTGGGACATTCTGGGATCAAATCAGAAACCACAATGGCTTCTGTAAATCCCTGGAAAATAGGGACACATGGAGGGTCTGAAGATGTGAGATTCCACATAGCAAGATGTCATCCCAAAGTTTGATGAACTCAGAATGTCCAAAGAGAGTCCATACATAACAATAACCTGTAGTATTTCCTGATGGACCAATGTCCTGGCTGAGAATAAGGCCGCTTCCTATGTTCCAATAGTTATAGCTATATTTTCTGTTTCCCAATGGCGGGGGTATCTGCTGCCAAACATGATGGTTAGGCTGGGACCTGCTCTGGGACTGTGGTAAGTAGACTTGGAGAGATTAACCTCTGACTAAATCCACCCTCTCTCAAAATTCAAAATTGCTTCTATAGGACCAACTCGATATATCTTGTGGTGGAAAAGTCAAACAGTCCTTCTCTCAAATATATAGCATTTAATTAAATCACAGGCAACTGGGTGTTCTGCAATGGTACCTAACATATGGGTTTCTGATTCAGCCTGCCCAAGGCTAGGGCTGGCCTTGTGCTCCGGCTTGTTTTCCATCCAATCTGTCCCTATAAACTCTGGGCCAAGGGCATCTGCATGTTGGTTCCCCTTGCCAGCTCTGGCTGAAGGTATCTGTACAGAATCCAAAAAGAGGGACACTCGCCGAAGCTCTCCGATCTAAGCATCTGTCAGCTCTCACCATAAGGTGGGAGAAGATAAGATTTAAATGATTTCTCGTGGCTTTGAGGTGTCTCCTTGCTGAGTGTGGAGAAGAGCGAACAGGACTGAAGCTTTGTGCTCTGCATTCTGCAGCTGAGTCGGTTTTAATTTCTGGACAAATCATATGTGTGTTTGTTTTTAATTGGAAGCATTTGTCCGTCCTTAATTATGAATGATGCAATTTCCCAGGCTTTAATGGGCACATTCTCCAGCTGTGTGTGGGTTTGTTTTGTGGCACCGAGCGTTCCGTACAGCGCTAGCTCAGGCGAGAAATTCTGCCTGATGGGCCTGCTCCTCGCTGGTGCAGTGAGGAAATTGGGGTCTCTCTCAAATGGAACAATATGAGGTTTGCAGACCTTGCGCGACACCTTGGAAGGACTGCGTTAATTTCTGTGCACTTTTATTTGTGTCAGCTTTAGAGGTCAACCATACAGCTTGAAGCCATTTTGCATGAATGATGTCGCATTATTTTTCAGGGATGTTAGAAGACCCTGTTTCCCATTCTGCTTTCTATATTCATCACATACAACTGTCGTCCTTGGGCAGCCACTCTAGCAGAAGGAAAGCTGAGAAGCAGAGCTCACCCCATTGGCTCTACTGTAACAGGCCTGCCCCATCAGACCTCCTCTCCCCTCAACTGGCAAGGGGGCAGCCATTGCATCCGACTGGGTCAGTGGGAGAGATAGGAAGTAGGCAGGGCCAGATTTAGGTCTGATGAGGCCCTCAGCTACTGAAGGTCATGGGGCCCTTTACATGTCCAGCTGTCCTTTGTCAACAACAAATTGTAGCTGTTTTTTGTGTTGAATATATGCTATATGGTCATTTATGGACCTAATAGGTATCTAAAGCCATTTGCACCTGCAGAATGTAGGCACCCTATATATAGAAATGAGCAAACCAGTGATATTTTAGGGAGCAGGCAGGGCCCATTACTTACATCATAGGAGCCTACATGTCAGGTGGTGAGGTGGTTGCTCACGAGTAACCAGGCAGGACTCTGACCTGTCTTTTGCAGGTTTTTATTTGTGCAAACTATTTACAGTGCAGAACCACAGAGTTAATGTCCGTCTTAGTCACTTGCAGATTCCGGGAGTGGCCCCTTCCAGTTTCTTCCCCAACGTAAGAACTTAGACACCCCAAATCTCCACCTCCCCTCCTTACCTTTCATCCCTCTGCGCAAGCTGGGTGACAGAAACGACATGTCTGTCTCCTGGCCAGCCAGGCTAGGTGATGTGCTTGGGCTCTCAGTAGCATTTTCGAGCCCTCCCCTCCCCTGGCTACCCCCTCCCCCCTCCGCTCCACTGCAGGTGTGGCTTTCCCCACCGCTCGAGGAGGGGCTGCTCCTCAGAAGCGTCGGAGGCTCTCTGTACCCCCCTGCCTCCCCCCCCATTGCAATGGCAGTCCCCTGACACTACACAACACAAAACACTGTTGCTGTATGTAGCTTTTATTTTACAGTGGTGCCTCGCAAGACGAAAAGAACCCGTTCTGTGATTCTCTTCGTCTAGCGTTTTTTTTGTCTTGCGAAGCAAGCCCATTGACGGATTAGAGGATTAGCGCTATTAGCGCTATTAGCGGCTTTTAGCGGCTTTTAGCAGCTTTTGGCAGCTTATCAGCTTATCAGATCAGCTGATAAGCGGCTTAGCGGCTTAGAAAAAGGGGGGGAGGGAAAAAAAACAGCAGGAACTCGCAAGACCTTTTCGTCTTGTGAAGCAAGCGCATAGGAGATTCATTTTGCGAAGCACCTCCAAGACGGAAAACTCTTTCGTCTAGCGAGTTTTCCGTCTTGCGAGGCATTCGTCTTGCGGGGCACCACTGTATTTGTTTTTTATGTTACATTTTGGAAATGTACATCCAGGTTTTTTCCCCTTTAAATTTTTTGGGGCCCCCAAGAGAGTGGGGCCATAAGCTATCGCTTGTTTAGCTTATACGTTAATCCAGCACTAGAAGTAGGGCTCGTCACAACTGGAGAGAGACCTGTTGGAATGTGATGTAAAAGTGTTGTCTAAAATGTCTAAAATATTATTGGAATGGGAGACAAAGGCTGAACAAGTAAAATCCTCAGTGATACAGTGGGCAAGAGACACTGGTTGTAATATAGACATGGAAGCATGGGAACTATTGTGGAATATAAAATTTACAGCATGTTATGGTGTAAGAGAAAATTATATGAAAATGATATATCTTTGGTATCTAACACCGAGTAAACTGGCAAAAAATGTATAAATCTAAACCAAACAAGTGTTGGAAATGTAAAGAGAAAGAAGTTTCTTTTTATCATATGTGGTGGTCTTGTAGTAAGGTTAAAGCTTACTGGGAAATGATATCTAATGAATTGAAAAGGATGTTCAAAATAACCTTTGTAAACAAACCAGAAGCTTTTTTGGGGAGAATAATAGGGGCAGAACTACCTAAATTGTGTAGAAATTTATTTATGTATGCTACTACAGTGGCAAGAATGTTACTCACCCCAAAATGAAAAGAAGCAGAAGTCCCAGCCAAAGAAAAATGGATACAAAAAGTTATAGAATAAGCACTCCTGTCTGCCACTGCCTCCCGCAGTTTGTTCAAACTCATGCCGGTAGCTTTGACAACACTGTCCAACCATCTCGTCCTCTGTCGTCCCCTTCTCCTTGTGCCCTCCATCTTTCCCAACATCAGGGTCTTTTCCAGGGAGTCTTCTCTTCTCATGAGGTGGCCAAAGTATTGGAGCCTCAGCTTCAGGATCTGTCCTTCCAGTGAGCACTCAGGGCTGATTTCCTTTAGAATGGATACGTTTTATCTTCTTGCAGTCCATGGGACTCTCAAGAGTCTCCTCCAGCACCATAATTCAAAAGCATCAATTCTTCACTGATTAGCCTTCTTTATGGTCCAGCTCTCACTTCCATACATCACTACTGGGAAAACCATAGCTTTAACTATACAGACCTTTGTCGGCAAGGTGATGTCTCTGCTTTTTTGGTGACATTAGTGAGTGGGATAACCAGGGACAGCAGTCCCTATGTTGTTGTTTTTTAAAAAATCTTTTAATTTCAACATTATGTTGCTTTTCAAATGCTATTTTTGAAATGTTCTTCTTCTAACAGAAGGCTTGCATGCCTTTAGAATCTCATCTTTCAACAGGAAATTGATGTATTTTAAGTTACTCAAAATTACACATTACTTTGGAAAACTGAATTTCAGGCGTATCTTAAAAATAAATATTCCCTGACTAGAGAAAAGGGGTAAGCAAGGGATCTTAAAATGCTTTCTTTCCATATATTTTTTGTATGCTGGTGGTCCCAGGTTTGAGCCCCAATGGCATCTTCAGGTAGGGCTCAGAATGCCTCCTGGCTGAATCCTGGAGAGCTGCTGCCAGTGTGGTGTACTGGTTAAGAGCGGTAGTCTTGTAATCTGGTGAACCGGGTTCGCGTCTCCGCTCCTCCACATGCATCTGCTGGGTGACCTTGGGCCAGTCACGCTTCTCTGAAGTCTCTCAGCCCCACTCACCTCACAGAGTGTTTGTTGTGGGGGGAGAAAGGGAAAGGAGATTGTTAGCCACTTTGAGATTCCTTTGGGTAGTGATAAAGTCTGATATCAAATCCAAACTCTTCTGCTTCTGTGTAGGCAACATTGAGCTAGAGGCACCAATGGACTGACATAATATAAGGAGCTTCCTATACTCCTACGTAGTCTAGCTATGGACTCAGTTGAAAAGAAGCAGCCACCTAATGTCACATGCCAAGAAGGCTTTTAGGCTTTCTTTACATATTTTCATTTCGAATTCAGTACCTGAGGTTTGGATTCTTGAACACTTAAAGAGTGAGAGACAGTGGTTGGGGTAACAGAGAATAAACTTTGATGGCCCATCTTGAGGTTGATTTCTTTCCCTGGGGGTCTAACTAGCCTCTCTATCTGAGTCCGACTCTATAACATCATGACCTTGTTCTTCTTACTCTGAATCTGAATTCCACAGTGGCCAAACATGACCTGAGTCCTGGTTGGCTAACGTGCTTATTTCTAGGCTTGGCCAGTCCAATAAATCACCAGCTGATCTTGATAGTTGGAGCCCTGGGTGTATCATAGCCTTTGCTTCCTGCTTTGCCACTGCCTTCCCAGACCCAGATAACTGCCATTTTTATTTCCTGGCTCCTGTATTACCAACATTCAGACTGTACATTATTGATTTTTGCTGTGCTTAGGGTGGCCATATCCAGAAATTAAGAACCCTTTAGGGGCATATCCTGCCAACGCAATTACTGCTTGCTTCAGCTGGGATTAGGGATGCCGGCCAATTTTCTTATTTTATTGCATTTTAATTTTTTGCTGGTCCACTCTGCTCTGCATGCAAACACTTTATGGCCTCCAGTTTAAAAGCAGAATTTTTGGAATAAAAAGTTCTGCTTTTAGCATTGGAACATGTCCATTTTGTGGCACCTCTCTTGAAATCCTGCTCATTATAGCAGGTGATGGAGGTGACAAATCACAGCTGAGGAACCTGCAAGAGAAGTCACAGTGATGGTCTTTCCTTCTGCGGCACTGGGAAATTTAAATCTTTATGCAGGTTGTTCTTCAGACAGTGACCCCAGTGATCTTGTGATGGCTGATGGAGTGACTTGCCATTTCCCTCCTAATTCAGATTCGGTTTCATGGTAGAGGTAAGTGATGATTAGGTAATTGAAAAGACTACACAGGAGCCTATTAAGTTAGAACAATTTCATCTCAGATGGCTTTTTTTTAAAAAAAAACGCACTAGTGTCCCCTTTTCTCTGGCGATTCTGTTTTTTTGTTTTTTGTTTAGGCTGTAAATTAGTTTCTCTGCATTATTTTTAATACATACAGCTAGAAGGCAAAATTGTGTTTCTGTATACATTTTATTGCAAAGTGGAGAGCAAATGATTTCTGCTAAGGTGCCCAACTTCTTTTCTGGGGCGGTTACCCCAAAGCTGGAGTTCTGTGTCCACCAGTTGAGGTGCCACATTTTAAGGAGGACGTTGAAAAACCTGATAAGTGACCAGGATTGCGAGGGATCTGGAAACAGAGCTGTGTATATGTAGCCTGGATAAAAGAATAGTAAGGGGAAAACATGATAGAGAGCCAGTATGATGTTGTTGTTGTTGTTGTTGTTGTTGTCGTCGTCGTCGTCGTCGTCGTCGTCTTCTTCTTCTTCTTCTTCTTCTTCTTCTTCTTCAGCAGCAATCACTCGTAAAATTGTCTGCCCTAAACATGGTCTGCTTCCCAAGCATATGTTAACCATCCTGATCTCTGGAGCGACAGAGAATGAGTCCATTCCATATTCTGCAATATGAATATACAGTGCTACCTTGGGTTAAATACTTAATTCATTCCGGAGGTCCGTTCTTAACCTGAAACTGTTCTTAACCTGAAGCACCACTTTAGCTAATGGGGCCTCCTGCTGCTGACGCGCCGCCGGAGCATGATTTCTGTTCTTATCCTGAAGCAAAGTTCTTAACCTGAAGCACTATTTCTGGGTTAGCGGAGTGTGTAACCTGAAGCGTATGTAACCTGAAGCATATGTAACCTGAAGTATGTAACCCGAGGTACCACGGTATTTTAATAGAGCTAAGTATTTATTATATATTGCATTTATATCCCACCTTTGCTCCAAGGAGCTCAAGGTTCTCCACTCCTCCCCATTTTATCCTTACAACAACCCATAGAATCATAGAGTTGGAAGAGACCACAAGGGCCATCGAGTCCAACCCCCTGCCAAGCAGGAATCACCATCAGAGCACTCCTGACATATGGTTGTCAAGCCTCTGCTTAAAGACCTCCAAAGAAGGAGACTCCACCACACTCCTTGGCAGCAAATTCCACTGTCGAACAGCTCTTACTGTCAGGAAGTTCTTCCTAATGTTTAGGTGGAATCTTCTTTCTTGTAGTTTGGATCCATTGCTCCGTGTCCGCTTCTCTGGAGCAGCAGAAAACAACCTTTCTCCCTCCTCTATGTGACATCCTTTTATATATTTGAACATGGCTATCATATCACCTCTTAACCTCCTCTTCTCCAGGCTAAACATGCTCAGCTCCCTTAGCCGTTCCTCATAAGGCATCGTTTCCAGGCCTTTGACCATTTTGGTTGCCCTCCTCTGGACACGTTCCAGTTTGTCCGTGTCCTTCTTGAACTGTGGTGCCCAGAACTGGACACAGTACTCCAGGTGAGGTCTGACCAGAGCAGAATGAAGTAGCTTAAGCTGAGAGTGAGTGACTGGCCTAAGTGGCTGAGTGGGGATTTGAACTCTGGTCTCCCAAGTCCCAGCCCAGTGCTATAACCACTACTACTCTATTCCAAACTTAAAAATGGAAAGCGTAATGCTGGTGGTCAACAAAAGAAGTTCAAAGACTCTCTCAAGGGACGCGGGTGGCGCTGTGGGTTAAACCATAGAGCCTAGGACTTGCCGATCAGAAGGTCGGCAGTTCAAATCCCCATGACAGGGGTGAGCTCCCATTGTTCGGTCCCTGCTCCTGCCAACCTAGCAGTTTGAAAGCATGTCAAAGTGCAAGTAGATAAATAGGTACCACTCTGGTGGGAAGGTAAATGGCGTTTCTGTGTGCTGCTCTGGTTCGCCAGAAGCGGCTTAGTCATGCTGGCCACATGACCCGGAAACTGTACGCCCGCTCCCTCAGCCAATAAAGTGAGATGAGCGCCACAACCCCTGAGTCGGCTGCAACTGGACCTAAAAGGACCTTTACCTTTTACAAGGCAAAAAGAAGGGGGGGGGGGAGTACTATAAACACTGACAACTGGGAAACACTGTCCTGCGAGTGCTTCAATTGGAGAACAGCCTTTACCAAAGGTATCATGGGCTAAGAGACAGGTGAGTTTTAATGTTGCAGAACAGAGGAATCGAATGCAACAGTTGCCCTAGTGGAAACCTGTTGCACAACAGGTTGTGTAATAATTCAGGACCAATTCAGCCAGCTAGCCCTGGGGATTATCTAATGCTGATTTCCCCTAAATTGATTTTTGATTTTTAGTGTTATTTATGTTTTTATACTGTATCTTATGCTACTTTTATAATTAAGTGTTTTAAATTTGTTGTTAGCTGCCCTGAGCCTGGTTTTTGAACCGGGAAGGGCAGGGTATAAATAAATTATTATTATTATTATTATTATTATTATTATTATTATTATTATTATTATTATTACTACTACTACTACTACTACTACTACTACTACATATCCACTGGCCCCAAACACTTCACCAGCGGAACAAGTAAGCTGCAAAGTGGCTTTAACCTAGCTAGCTCTAGATTGGATACAACCCTTTGACAGTGGAGCAGAATGCATGGGGGGAGGAGCTTTCCTAGACTGGAGGTGTTTGAGCAGAGATGGGATGGCCGGCTATCAAGGTTGTTATTGTGCAAGAGAGCTGGTCTGGATTGACCTCTGAGGTCGCTTCCAATTTTATGCTATGATTCTCCAGCTCGAACGGCAATGTGCAACATGACCTCACCTTCTCTTGTGCTGTAAACAGCAGTCTGAGCTCCAGAAATGAAGGCGAAGCTGAAATGCTCCGTCCCATTTTGCCACACTATTTACATATGTTAAAAGTGAAGAGTCACTATTTTTATTTTGTATTGCTTTTCTTCTTAAAGATTATAAAGCACATGTACAAGAAAAGAAACCCTTCCCCCCATAAGAACTATGATTCAGCACATAATAGAGCCATATTTGTGGCTTAGGGCCCTCATATTTATGGGACTGCCTCTCCTGGTATGCCCTGCAGAGGACCTTAAGGTCCATGAATAATCACAGTGTAGAGGTCCCGGGCCCTAAGGAAGTTAGCCTGATCTTTTATTCCCCTTCCTTCCCTTCCCCTCCCCTTTTTATGAAGATTACCCGCTCTGGGATCCCACAGCTAATTCTCCCCTGGTCTCCTCACTGGCCCAAATAGGACTAATTTAGCCAGCTTGCCCTGGTGATCATCTAATGTTTATTGGGTGGAATTTCCCCCTAAATTGATTTTTGAATTCTGAATTTATTGTTATTCACATTTTATACTGTATTTTATGCTGTTTTTTGTTGCATCAATTAAGTGTTTTAAATTTGTTGCTAGCTGCCCTGAGCCCAGTTTTCTGAACTGGGAAGGGTGGGGTATAAATAAAAAAATATTTACTATTATTATTATTATTATTATTATTATTATTATTATTATTATTATTATTATTATTATATTATGTAATACATCGAAGAGAAGAGAGAATCCAGATCATCAGCGGTGGAGGAAGCCGCTTGGGCGCCTGGGGTGGCACTCCCATAGGGGCAGGGCGCACTGCGGGGCCTCCAAAGTCTGTCTGCCTCCTCCCACTCAGCCACCCTAGAGTTGGGGGGGGGGAGGCATCGGGCAGACCGTTTCGGCAGCACGGGGCCTGCACATGCACAAGCCACCGTGTCTCTGCCAGGAGAGACGCGTGGCCCTGGTGCGCTGCAGGCGCCGCGATGAGTGCTGCCTGGCATTTTGTCACCCCTCTCAGTGGTGACACCTGGGGCGACCCACACCCACCACACACCCCTTCCTCCGCCCCTGCAGATCATACACTACAATGCAATATAAATGGTCCAATATCAGAAATCGAACAAGTCAAAAGGTTCTACAGTGGTACCACCGGGTTACAGACGCTTCAGGTTACAGACCCTTCAGATTACAGACTCTGCTAACCCAGAAATAGTACCTCGGGTTAAGAACTTTGCTTCAGGGTGAGAACAGAAACCGTGCTCCGGCGGCATGGTAGCAGCAGGAGGCCCCAGCAGGAGCCAGTGTGGTGTAGTGGTTAAGAGTGGTAGACTCATAATCTGGTGAACTGGGTTCACTTCCCCACTCCTCCACATGCAGCTGCTGGGTGACCTTGGGCTAGTCACACTTCTCTGAAGTCTCTCAGCCCCACTCACCTCACAGAGTGTTTGTTGTGGGGGAGGAAGGGAAAGGAGAATGTTAGCCGCTTTGAGACTCCTTAGGGTAGTGATAAAGTGGGATATCAAATCCAAACTCTTCTTCAAACTCTTCTTCTTCCCCATTAGCTAAAGTGGTACATCAGGTTAAGAACAGTTTCAGGTTAAGAACGGACCTCCAGAACAATTTAAATTCTTAACCCGAGGTACCACTGTATATGCTGGAGGAAGACAAGAGTCACTCATTTTGGGCAGGGTGGGCAGGGAGAATCTTGAGTTGTCTGATTAGGAGAGATGAACAAACTTCCAACGAATCTTGGGGAAAAAAATGTGGTCCTTGAGATGTTTGCGAAATGGAATGGATCAAAATGCAACTTTGCCGTCAAAGGAGGCTGCCATGAGAGAGTAATGAACTGTATGCTTCTCTGCAGTCTTCAAAAAAAAAGTTTGCTCAATACTTTCCACAACATCGCTGACAGTTTCATCTGTCATTGGGCCTTCCTTCCTTCACTATATTGTTTGTAGAACCAATGTGGAAAGAGGTGACTGTCTGTCTTTGAAATTTACAGAGTAAAGGCAAGTACCTTGTAACAGTTCCCCCCAATTCCTCACCCTTATGTTCAAACGTTTTCCTTCCCCCCTCCCCCAGACTGTTCAATTCAATTTCAATGTCTTATTTCAGAATGCACAGATGGTTTAGGAATATTGCAGGCTCACCTGTTTACCTAATGCTAAACAAACACGTTTGAAAAATTCATTTGCCCAAACTAATAGAATATAATCCCAAGAATATAAATATTGTTCTAGTTACCAAGCTGGGCATGCTTTGTTTTTAAACTAGTTTAAAGGCACAGAATACAGCAACCTTTGCCACGAAGCCTGCTGTCTAAAAATTGGAACTGCCAAACCAAATGGAAATCTGCATATTTACGCACATTGTGTTTTACTTAATCATGTAAGTTTCAAATATGCATTGATGAGAGAGAGAGAGAGAGAGAGAGAGAGAGAGAGAGAGAGAGAGAGAGAGAGAAACTCAAGCCAGGAGTAATGTTTATTTTTCAATTTCTTCATTACTATCAGATTCTGATAGCATTAGACAATTATTTGCAGCGCTACTGGCATATTTTTTTTTTTGGGGGGGAGTCATTATACTTGCCAATTACAGAATAGATTGCATTGCAGATCGAAGTGGCTTCTTCTTTGCATCATTTAGAAGAAAGGGAGGGAGGGGGAGCTTTTAATCAATCCACACAACCATCTCTTGTAAAATAATGCGAAATTAACAGCCATTTTATTCATTAGTTACACTAACTTTAAGAAACGCCGCGTGAGCCACCAAGCCCATCTATTGTGACAACGAGCAGCTGCTAATTATAAACAAGGTTATTTGTTCTCATGAATCATAGCTAAGTAAAAAAGAAAGGTGTGCGGAATTTTCTAAGCATATGGAGAACACTTGCGGACTGAAAATTGCATCAATGTGTGTGAAGAAACCAGGGCAGCTCAGGGATCTATCCAGTAGCAGTTGATGGGGTGGAGCATGTTGGGGCAACACTGCTCAGCTGGCTTCCCAAGGTCAAGGTAGATGCTGGCAGCCAAGAAGCAGGAGGTGGCGGGAACGTCTGCAAGCTGAAGGCTGAGTGATGGAGCCAATCAGATTCTGCTGCTGCACCAGCAGCGCACTGACCTCCCCAGCACCTCTCCCTCTCGGGTACTGGCAAGAACCTTTATATTGGGCAGACAGTTGAGCAAGGCCATCCCACTCCATTCACTGCTCCTTGATCCATATATCTCACTCTTAACGGGTCAGGGGGAGCAATTGACAGCCTAGAGGAATGGGGAAGTCCATCCCATGACAGCCCAATCAATAATCAATAAAGGCAGCTATGCCAAAGCAAGGGCAGCTGCTTAAACACACCCCTCCCAAAGGAAAATGCATCATCAAGAAAGAGGACAAAAAGGGTGCAAATCTGCATAACACATGTGCATTCTAATTTATAAGTATGAATGTACACTTAGAAATAATAAGTCCCTTCTTAATGTTGTGGGGAAGATTACAGCAACAGCTAAGGCAACATTTTCCCATCTTCGCCGCATTAAGCAGTTGTTCCCTTACTTTTCCTGCCCTGATCTGGCCACAGTGATCCATGCGATGGTCACCTCCAGGCTTAACTACTGCAATTCGCTCTACGTGGGGCTGCCCTTGAAATTGTCCCACAAACTCCAGCGGGTGGAGAATGCTGCAGCAAGGCTCCTTACGGGGTCCCTGCCATGGGAGCCTATTCACCCAGTGCTTTACCAGTTGCACTGGCTCCCGGTGGAGTATAGGATCAGGTTCAAGGTGCTGGTTTTGACTTTTAAAGCCCTTTGTGGCTTAGGGCCCTCGTATTTACGGGACCGCCTTTCCTGGTATGCCCTGCAGATGACCTTAAGGTCCATGAATAACCATAGTTTAGAGGTCCTGGGCCGTAAGGAAGTCAGAGTATCCTCCACCAGGGCCAGGGTCTTTTCAGTGATGGCTCCGACCTGGTGGAATGCTCTGTCCCATGAGACTAGGGCCCTTCAGGATTTAACCTCCTTCTGCAGGGCCTGTAAGACAGAGCTATTCCGCCTGGTCTTTAATTTGAATTCAGCGTGATCTTTTATTTCCCTTCTCTTCCCTCCCCCTCCCCTTTTATGAAGATTACCCGCTCTGAGACCCCACACCTAATTCTCCCCTGGCCTCCTTGCTGGACCAAGTAGGACTAATTCAGCCAGCTAGCCCTGGTGACTACCTAATGCTTATGTTTTTATACTGTATTTTATGCTGCTTCTACAATTAAGTTTTTTAAATTTGTTGTTAGCTGCCCTGAGCCCAGTTTTCTGAACCAGGAAGGGCAGGGTATAAATAAAAAATGATGATGATAATGATGACCAGGTGATCTGTTCCGTCTGCTGCAAAGTAGGACAAAAGACAGTTCTCCATTTGAAAGGCTATCGGGGGAGAGGACTGTCCTTGAAAGAGTGTATTTGACTGTCTCGTCCAGGTGTTGTTGAAGAAGGAAGAACTATAAGAAGAAAAGAGGCCTTGCAATGCTGACCAGCAGTTAGCAAACCAGCCTGGACAGCAGACTCAGAAAGCACACATATCTTAGTAATGATTTATAAGTTTGCATTGATAAACCTAAGTTAGCTATTGGATAGCCAGCTTTCAGATTGGGAAAGGTTATGGAAAACTGACTTGAAATTTTTGGCGTGCCGTACTATATGAAAATGATGTGCCAATGGTATCTGACTCCTAGTAAATTAGCAAAAATGTATAAGACAGGCACAAATATCTGCTGGAAATGTAAAGAAAAAGAAGGGACCTTTTGTCATATGTGGTAGTCTTGTAGTGTAACAGAAGCATTCTGGGAAATTATATTCTTGTACTTGTAAAATCAAATTAAAAATTATTTCAAAAAAGAAAGATAAACATAAGTGAGCATATGCAAATATTATGCAGGTCTGTGGCCTCTTTCCTTCTCTCTCTCTCTCTCTCTCTCTCTCTCTCTCTCTCTCTCTCTCTCTCTCGAGTTTTCACCTTTTTGACCATGCATGTGGCCACTGAAAGCCTAAGCCTTGCTAAGGGCTGTCACTGTGTGAGTCAGTCTTTAAAACATCACTTTCATCTGGGGAAGGGCCATCGTTCCATGGCAGAGCATCTTCTTGGCATAAGGTCCTAGGTTCAACATCCAGCATCTCCAGGGCTGGGGGTGTCCCCTAACTGATACTCTGGAGAGCCTCTGCCAGTTGCTAGTTGGATCAGCCATCTGACTCAGAATAAGTTGGCTTCCTATGTACCCAAATGGATGGAAGTTGGAGCGTGGAAGTGCTTAACTGCCGGAGTGTCTACTTTAGGGAATTGTGGATCTCAGCCTCCCTTCCATATTGAAGGAAAACAGCCAACATGACAGGTGAATTGTGAAAAGCACCTCAGAATAATTGCTGTAGATGACATGAGCTACAAGTCTTTGAACCATGGATTCGCTAAAGGGCCCTTATGTGTTCAGGTGCACGCTACCAAGCATCAAGCCCAACCTGTAGTTTTTCAGCTTTATAGCCTTGGGAACAAGGATCCTATAATGTTTCTCTTAGTGCTGCATTAGAACAAAGTGTAATAACGTGGCGGCTCACTTGTGACGAGGATGGCAAGGCATCAGTGCCCGCAGCCTTAGTCATCTCACAAACTCATTCTGTCTCCCTTTATGATCTTATCGGTCTTAGAGCGGTGGGCACTCTATCAAGAGCCTGACAGTGCACTTTCCTTGACAGAATTGATCTGAAGCAATTGCTGAAGCAGAAAGTCCCACAAATTTGAGTGCAAGAGACAAAAAGGGCCCTGCGAGGGGTTGGGGGCAGGCTTCAGGCGGTGTAAATCTGGCTCCTGGGGGCTGTGGCCAAGAGTTCTGTGTTGTTTTGACATCTTTAGAAATGACTTGGGCAGAGGAATAGCAGGGAACCCCTAGAAAATATTTAGGGGACATGTGGGGGCGAATGAGTGGAGGAGAAGTCCCATTGCACAAGCAGAAATCCTTGCATTGATGGAACACCTTACTTAGGGCTACTTTGCATAGAATCTGTGGATATTTGGGCTTCCTCCTGTGACGCCAACAACCCAATTCAGAGCCAAGTTGGGTCTCCCCTCGATAGCAGCCAGAATCAATCTAGCCTATCTCAGATACTGGCACAGACTAAATGCCTTTGAGGACCATATTCTAATCAAGCTCTGCTGGTTAGAGGAACTAAGGACAGGTGGCTGGGTGCAAAAGTGTCACAATAAGCTTAGGGCTTAAAAGCTCCAAATGGATAACTATTTATTTCTTAGTTCACTCAAAGTCAGAAATTTGCTTCTCCGACCAGGACGCCATCAAGAAAGAGCATTCATTATCACTGCCTATTACAGTGGTACCTCGGGTTACAAACGGTTCAGGCTACATACGCTTTAGGTTACAGACTCCACTAACCCAGAAATAGTACCTTGGGTTAAGAACTTTGCTTCAGGATGAGAACAGAAATCGTCTTCCAGCGGTGCGGCGGCAGGGGGAGGCCCCATTAGCTAAAGTGGTGCTTCAGGTTAAGAACAGTTTCAGGTTAAGTACGGACCTCCGGAATGAATTAAGTATGTAACCAGAGGTGCCACTGTATTCTATTTTGTACCCTCAAATTAAGGTCAACCACTCAAGGCCCCATTACCTTGAGACACTGACTTTCCCGTAGGACCTTTGTTGAACTAAAGTTCCAACAGATGCCCTTGGCATACTTAAGACTGGAAACAACCAGGAATTCCCCATATGGAATGCAAATGCATTTATGGATGCAACGAGGTCGATGATATCATGCACTACCTGTTGATTTGCCCCTTATATACAATGCTCAGAGAAAATTTCCCTCCTCCATCTATTCTTAACTGGTTCTCGGGCTGATCCCCCCAGGAAGTGACAGTCAAACTTTTGTCTGATAATAAGCCACAAATTACACCCCTGGTAGCCAAATTTGCTCTGGCAGCTAAGAAACTCGGATCCAGCTATGTTAATACTTTCTAATGTTAAAACTTTATGCTGTAGATTTTTATGCTGTAATCTTTTATAGGTTATGTTGTGCGATTTCATAGGAAGCCTTGGTCTTGTCCTCTGCTGTTCATTGTAAGGTAAAAGGTAAAGGTAAAGGACCCCTGAACGGTTAAGTCCAGTCAAAGGCGACTATGGGGTTGCGGTGCTCATCTCGCTTTCAGGCCGAGGGAGCCAGTGTTTGTCCACAGACAGCTTTCCAGGTCATGTGGCCAGCATGACTAAACTGCTTCTGGTGCAATGGAACACCGTGACAGAAACCAGAGCTCACGGAAATGCTATTTACCTTCCCGCTGCAGTGGTGCCTTTATCTACTTCCACTGGTGTGCTTTCGAACTGCTAGGTTGGCAGGAGCTGGGACAGAGCAACAGGAGCTCACTCTGTCATGGGGATTCAAACCGCTGACCTTCTGACTGGCAAGCCCAAGAGGCTCAGTGGTTTAGACCACAGCACCACCCGTGTCCCTCTTGTTCATTGTAAAGGCCTTTGGCTATACACCATAAATTGATTGATTGATATAACCCTGTGCCTTTCCACCTTGCCCACTGGAGGCTGCTGAGTAAGGGTCATAGCTCAGGGGCAGAGAACCTGTTCAAATCTAAAAAGTTCCAGATTCAATCCCTGGTATCTCCTGGCAGGGTTGGGAGAGACTCCTGCCTGACATCCTGGAAAGTCTCTGACAGACAGTGTATACAACACCAAGATGGACCAATCATCTGATTCAGTTTAAGGCATTTCCATATATAGCTATGTATCTAACCTGCCTACATTTTATCTAACTTCTGCCCCAGTCCCACAAATGTCGAGGCTCGTGTGAGGTATAGCTGCCAGTGGTCGTAGAAATCTTCCATAAAATGATGAAAGTACATATCCCAAAGGATACGATTTCTAATTTTGTTCAGTGGACTTCCCTAAGGTGCAATTGCCTCTGTGTTGGCATCTTTGAAGTCCCAAGCTCTCCATCAATGGCCAGCTGATTTATTTTTGAGTGAAAGCCACCACATTAGAGGCAAAGACTAGCAGAGGTGTAGTAAACCACCTTCAAAGCACGCTTCATGTGCCTGGACTACAAAGTAAGTAAGGGAAGCAACGCTCAACACTAGAGAGAAACCATATTTCTCTGTAGACACTTCCCAATGGATTCTGCCTTACTTCTTCCAGGTCATTACTTTACAGCAATGTCTTATCTGCACACACTGCCCTAACGACAATATTTTCAGATCAGATCTCATATGTTTAACAAGATCTGAGAATTGCAATTGGAATAATTTAATTGTTGGACTCATGGAGAATGTTTCACACGTTTTCCCTTCCTTTGGGAAGGAATGTACAAAGTTTAGCACAGATTATAGGGCAATCTGAAACGTTATGAGGCCCCACAGTGCCATTGATTCAGAAGCCAACATTCCCACTGAGCCCAGAGGTCTGAAATCAATGGCACAATAGGAGAAACCCCTTGGGTGAAATTGACAAGTCAGAGGAATTTGGCCTGATGGATACTAGTGTGTTGGTGTGTGTCAATTTTGTAGGTTTCCACCTGCAAAAAGAATGCCAGGGTTGCTTTAAAATATTGTGTGAAATTTTCAGGAAAACGCTCACTTGAGGCAGTAGTGAGGAGCACAAATCATAGTATCATAGAACTGTAGAGTTGGGACTTGGGAGGTACCTAAAGTCCAACCTCCTGCAATGAAGCAGTGAGAGGCCACAAGCAAGGCAGCTTGGTGAAGTCACTGGAGAGAAGCAAAGGTTGCTCACTCTTGAAATGAAACAGAAGAAAATCTGATAGCTGGTGTCAGGGACAGGACTGGGGAGGAATGGTGGGGACTGCCCCACCTCCTGAACCTTCCCAAGAAGAGGAGGACAGTATAGATTTAGAACAGTGGTTTGCAGAGGGGAGAAGCTGGGAAATATTGGAAGAGGAGCAGCAGGAAGAAAAAGCACCAGGGGAGAAACAGCTGACAGACTCAGTGTCTCCAGAAAGTATTCCTGACCACCCCCACCCCCAGGACCCGGCGGGCATTGAGAGTAGGAGAACAGAAAGCTCAGAGGCAGAAAGCTCAGATCAGCCAATGCAGGGATGACGTAGAACAGGAGAGATGGAGGGGATGGGACTGTACTCGGAGCAACACCAGTATCTGAGAGTTGCCATCATCTGTCTCTCTGTGTGAATTATTGAATAAAACACCATGGTAAGAACTTCTTGTTTTCCCATTTCTGGCTGCCAGTCATAAGGTAAGCTGGACAGAATCTGGCTATGTTTTGGGGACAGAGGCTTGAGGGGATCCTGGTGGACACGGACCATCTCTGTGCAGCTCTTTGACTGGTCTGACACACACACAAAAGACATGTCAGGACCAGATGTAGAGATGGAGATGGATGATGCACCTTGGAAAGGCACAGAAAGTGGTCAGCAGCAATTGCAAATGTTGGCGTGCCTGGCACCAGTCCTAATGTGAAGGGAAGGGAGGGGAAGGAAGAAGCAGAGGAGAAGCAGAGTGACTACAAGGAAGACAACAGAGGAGAGGGAGGAGAGAGACATGGAGGGAGAAGACTGAGGAGGTATAAGGAAATGAGTGAGCGACAGATGGATGTGCAGAATGGACGGAAAGAGGAAGAGAGCAGAAGAATGTATGAGATTGTTAAACCTGGTGGTGAGCTAGGAAGACAAATATAAGACAAATAATAAATGTTGGAAATGTAAAGAAAAATAAGGAAGATTTTATCATATGTGATGGGAATGTAAGAAAGTAAAGAACTTCTAGGAAATGATTTATAATGAGATGAAAAAGATGTTGAAATATACATTAAAAAAAAACAACAGAAGAATTTCTACTTCGTATTATAGGTCAGGACATGAATAGGCAAGATGTTAAATTGTTTTTATATGCAACAACTGCGGCAAGAGTATTGTTAGCCCAGAAATGGAAACAAGAAGAAATTCCGATGAAAGAAGAATGGCAGACGAAAATAATGGACTATGCAGAATTGGACAAAATGACAGGAAGGATTTGAAACCTGCGGGACCAGAGATTTACAGAAGATTGGAAGAAGTATACGAATTATTTGAAAAGCATTTGTAACCAGCAAATTACTCTAGTAGGACTACAAGAAGTTTTGTAAGGAGGAATATGCTACAAAGTAGATAAAGAATTGAGATATTGGTTATGAGTTTTAAATGTAACAGGGAAAATAAGAAATTTATATTAAGAGATTAGATTGGAAAATTTTCAGACAGGACTGATGGAAGTCAAAAAAAATTGAATAAGATGTAAAAATATGTTTAATTACTGTTGAAAATGCTATGTTTTAAAAAAAACTAATAAAAATTTATTTTTTTTAAAAAAAAGGAAGAGGAGAAGAAGATTGGCAGAAGACTGTGACCAGGTGGCAGGTGTGCCTGCTGAACCTGCCATCCAGGTACAGTTGTACCTCGGGTTAAGTACTTAATTCATTCCGGAGGTCCGTTCTTAACCTGAAACTGTTCTTAACCTGAGGTACCACGCTAGCTAATGGGGCCTCCTGCTGCTGCTGCGCCGCAGGAGCACGATTTCTGTTCTCATTCTGAAGCAAAGTTCTTAACCCGAGGTACTATTTCTGGGTTAGCGGAGTCTGTAACCTGAAGCATATGTAACCTGAAGCGTATGTAATCCAAGGTACCACTGTACAGCTAACTGATGGCAGGCAACGTCAAGGCCTCTGCTATCCCTTCTTAGAGTTTAGGTAAAGGGACCCCTGACCATTAGGTCCAGTCGTGGCCGACTCTGGGATTGCGGCGCTCATCTCGCTTTATTGGCCAAGGGAGCCGGTGCACAGCTTCTGGGTCATGTGGCCAGCATGAGTAAGCCGCTTCTGGCAAACCAGAGCAGCGCACGGAAACACTGTTTACCTTCCTGCCGGAGTGGTACCTATTTATCTACTTGCACTTTGACGTGCTTTCGAACTGCTAGGTGGGCAGGAGCAGGGACCGAGCAACGGGAGCTCACGCTGTCGCAGGGATTCGAACTGCCAACCTTCTGATCGGCAAGTCCTAGGCTCTGTGGTTTAACCCACAGCGCCACCTGCGTCCCTCCATTATGGAAACTTCTCCTCAAAAGAAGAACTCCTTCAAAATGAGGGCTGTCCTCTGTAAAACACGATGCACAACCACTCTACTGACGCATCTGGCCCAAGGGTCTCTCCAAGCCCAAAGCCAGTGCTGCCAAGAGGCATTTTTACAATATACCTGCAAAGCTACCTACCTGCCCATTTTATACACCATGCAGCGTGTAAGCAAAACAGCTGAGCACTTGCCGTAGACAAGCCGGTTTCAACCCTGCGCATTAAATGTTGGCTCCAGTTGATCCCGCCTTCCCCTAAGTGAAGCAGCTAGCATTCGGCGTGTTTTGCAGATGACTCAGCAGCCGCCGCTACAGCTGTGCCAGTTTGGCATGCAG
Source organism: Podarcis bocagei (assembly GCF_964188305.1). Taxonomy (NCBI): domain Eukaryota; kingdom Metazoa; phylum Chordata; class Lepidosauria; order Squamata; family Lacertidae; genus Podarcis; species Podarcis bocagei. Next base: position 12,521,244 of record NC_138139.1, read on the forward strand.
GTTTTTAATTTCGTCCTTGGTCGTAGGCCAACAGAAACCAGATTTGTAGCTTTTCCCGGGGTCAGGTGGAAATGACCAACTGTTGTTGTACAGACTGTAAACAGGTAAAGAACAATCAATAACCTTTGTAAATTAAAGCCCTTTGGACAATAACTGCTGATCCAAACACATCCAGCACACACAGCCTTCTGAATCCCCTATCTCTGACTAATGTTCAGCTTCCTGAACAAAGTGGGAAAATATATTGAGACTTCCGGTCGGTGCCAGCGCTTAATGGCGGTCCTAGCTCCGAGCTCCGGAGAAGGTCTGCTTCGCAAGTTCGGGTCTTACCCGCTACGGCAAGCGGGGGACCCCTAAAATCCCAGGCGCTGAAGCCTGAGAACAAGGAGACTCGGTGGGCACCTTTGCGCCCCCCGGTACCGTGAAAGAGCCTTTTTAAAGGCTACGGATCGACATCGGGAGTGAGCGCGGTGCTGAGAGTCGCTACCCAGCCTGCGAAGTGAAGCCGCGTCGCCATAAGCGGAGAGCGCCGATTCCTTCCTGAAAAGAAATTCGGATTGATTCCCCGTGAGTAAGAACTGAAAAATAACTGGGACTCTTTTACTTTTAAAAATTGGGCTAAAAACGGGGGAGATTTAAACAAAGGAAGTCTGCCTCCCCCCGACTGCATGAAAGCGAAAGCAACGGAACTTTAAACCTGCATCCGTTTAAATCTGTCCTTTGATCAGCTAAACCGGACATTTAAACCTTTGATCTCCCCTCTAGCAAGCAGGGCAGAGGGGAGGCGAATCTGACCATTAACTGCATGACTTATTTGGAGGAAAAAAACATCTGCTGTCTCATCTGTTTGATTGTACGAAACGGTCTGCCTTCTTAGTACACTGAACTGACTTTTCCCTGTGAAGTGATACTTTGATACAAAGTTTTTACACTGCCTGACTATTGTATATCACAAGAAGAAACAGTATAAATTGGGCAACTGTGGCAATTTGATTTAGTAACATTGGCTTGGACTGTGTTAATTTCCCCTTTTTCTCATTTTTTGGACTGTCTCCTTTGTTTTGGTACTTGGAAATTTTGTTCTATGGCCATTTTGATTTGCTCCCTCTAGAGGATAAAGTAAAGTTCGGCACGGCTTAAGACAGTGGAATTTTCCAAGGGAGAACAAATCCCGTGGGAATTGACCTTGACATGAGTGGCCCACAAGAAGAGATAGTGACAAGAGCCAAGATCAAGCAACAACAGCAACAACAACAGCTGCAGCTGCAACAGGCAAAGAAAAGAGGTTCAATTTCAGGCGCAACAGCCGGATCAGCAGGAACAACAGGTCAAGACAAAGGAGCAGCCGTCTCTATGGAAGCTGTGACAGAGGCCTTGCTCAAGATAAACCAAACCCTGGAGTCTTTGACAAAACAGACTTCAGAGAACACACAAAAATTAACAGAAATATCAGCAAGACTGAATCAGAATACAGAATCTATAAATAGATTGGTAGAGGAGAACGCCACCACGCGCCAAATTGCCGAGGAGGCCAAAGCCACTGCCGGAGAGACACAGGAGAAGCTAGAGCCCCTTGCCAAGAAGGTCTATGAGCATGATGCAACATTGGCCTTGTGGGACTTACAGAGGAAAGAGAGAAATTTAAAATTAAGACTGATTCCGGAGAACGAAAGAGACAGCCTTGTGGAATACTTGACACGGGAGTTTGTGGATTGTTGGGACCTTGAGGAAGACGAATTTAAAATTACGACTGCCTTCAGATTGGGTAAAAAGCAAGATAGAAAGACACCGAGAGACTGTTTGATTACACTCAGATCCAAGGAGGAAAGAGACAAAATATTAGGATTACACTTCGAAAAGGCCCTGCAAATTGGAAACTCAGCTGTACAGATCTTTAAAGACATCCCAAAATACATTCTGGACTTAAGAAACTTTTACAAGGACCTGGTTCTCTTGCTAAAGAAGAACACTATTCGCTTTAGGTGGGAGTTCCCACAAGGACTGTCATTTGACTACAAGGCAAAGAAAGTGAAAATAAAGACAATTCAAGACAAAGACAAATTTTTGGCAAGATACCAGGAGGATTTACAGAAGGGGACTGTGGACGTACTTGCAGAACAGAGGAGAGCATTGGACATCTTGAATCTCTTGCCTGGACAAAAATCATTACCATCAGAAGAAGAGCAACAACTTGGAGCTGTTGGAGGAGTCTTAAGAAAATAACAAGATGGCTCTGCAATTCCTTAGTTGGAATTGTAATGGGCTCAATGGGCCTTTGAAGAGAAGACAAGTATTTCATATATTGAATAAAGAACAATTGGACTTGATATGCTTACAAGAAACTCACATAACCAGAGCCCATAGGAGATTACTTTCAAATAAAAGGCTAGGACAAGAATTTATTTCATCAGATAAAGTTAAGAAGAGAGGAGTTGTAATATATGTGAAGGAGAAATGGGCTCCAAAAATGATATTCAAAGATGAACAAGGGAGATATCTGGCTGTGGAGATACAAGTACATGGAGAAAAATTCTTAGTTGTTGGAATTTATGCACCAAATGAAGGCAAATCTGACTTCTTTAAGAGACTTCATGAAACCTTGACGGACTATTTGGATTACAATATGATAATCATGGGAGACATGAATGGCGTGGTCTCCACTAATATGGACAAGGCACAAAGATTAACAGTCACTAAAGAAGGGAGACTCCCTAAGACTTTTTTCGAAATGACAGAAAATATGGACTTGATAGACATTTGGAGAACAAGGAACCCTCTGGAGAGAGAGGGAACCTTTTTCTCCCAAGCAATGATGACCTGGACCAGAATTGACCAAATCTGGGTTACTAGTGGACTGGCTCCAAAGATTAAGAAAGTGGAAATCTGCCCAAAAACTTGCTCCGACCATAACGCCGTGAAGATGGAGATGAAACCCACAATAACTGGTCAATTTAGATGGAGAATGAATGACACCCTCTTTCGAGATAAGGAGATTCTCACGAAGGCCCAAAAGACCCTAAAAGACTATTTTGAAATAAATTTGAGGACCGACGTCGAGAAAAGAGTGATCTGGGATGCAAGTAAAGCGGTTATGAGAGGACTTTTGATTCAACAAAACTCAATAAAGAGGAAAAAACAAAATGAGAAAAAAGAGAAGATCTTGGAAATGATAAAAGAAGGAGAGAGGAAATTAAGAACAAAACCAAAGTCTCAGGACATTTTAAGAGAGATCAAGTTATATCAAACCCAATATATGGAATTGATGAACCAAGAGATTGAATGGAAGATAAAGCAAATGAAGCAAAAAACTTTTGAATCAGCAAATAAATGTGGTAAACTTTTGGCATGGCAATTGAAGAAAAGGCAGAAACTAAATACAGTTACAAGTCTAGAGGTGGATGGAAAGAACATATCTAAACCCAATGAAATTAGAAATTGCTTTTTAAGTTATTTCAAAAAACTCTATACTCAAGGCCCGCAAAATGAAGAAGATATAGACAAATTCCTTGGAAGATATGGATTACAAAACATCTCTCAGCAAAGTAAGATGGACTTGAACCAGAGAATCTCAGAACAAGAGATAGAGGCTGCCATTCAGAATATGCAACTGGGCAAATCTCCGGGACCAGATGGATTGACTTCTAGATACTACAAATTGCTGAAGGAATGGTTGATTCAACCATTAAGAGAAGTTTGTAATGAGATCCTTGAAGGAAAAAGGGCACCTGAATCGTGGAAAGAGGCATACATTTCACTCATACCAAAGTCAGAGACTGAAAAGACCCAACTCAAGAACTACCGCCCAATATCATTGCTCAATGTGGATTACAAAATTTTTGCAGACATTTTGGCAAAAAGACTTAAAAGAGTTTTGATGGAGATGATTCATAAGGACCAAGCAGGCTTTCTCCCTAAAAGACACCTGGCGGACAATGTAAGGAATGTTATAGACATTCTGGAAAAGCTAGAGGTGAATATAAACACTAAAGCAGTATTGATATTTGTAGACGCGGAGAAAGCCTTTGACAATATTTCTTGGAGTTTTATGAAGAAGAATCTGCATAGGATGGGGGTAGGTCTGGGTTTTGAGAATGGTATGGCTGCAATATACTCTGAACAAAAGGCCAAACTGATTGTAAATAATGTGGTGACTGAGGAGCTTAAGATAGAAAAAGGAACACGACAGGGGTGCCCGATCTCCCCATTACTCTTTATTACAGTTCTGGAGGTCTTGCTGAATATGATAAGAAATGACCAGCAGGTTAAAGGTGTGCAGGTCGGAGCTAAACATTACAAATTAAGAGCGTTCGCAGATGACTTAGTATTGACTTTGCAAGAGCCAAACACTAGTACGAAAAAGGTATTAGAAATAATACAACAGTTTGGCCAGGTAGCTGGATTTAAGTTGAACAAGCTAAAAACCAAAGTTTTAGGGAAAAACCTAACAGATATGGAAAAGGAGAAATTTCAAGAGGAAACAGGTTTGACTGTGGTCAAAAAGGTCAAATATCTAGGGGTTTATCTAACATCCAAGAATCAGAATTTGTATAAGGACAACTATGAGAAATGTTGGTCAGAAATCAAAAAAGACTTAGAAATATGGTCAAATTTGAAACTGTCAATGTTAGGCCGAATTGCAGTAATTAAAATGAATGTATTGCCTAGAATGCTATTTTTGTTTCAGACCTTGCAGATTATTGACAAGATGGAATGTTTTAAGAGGTGGCATAAAGATATTTCGAAATTTGTCTGGCAGGGCAAAAAGCCCCGAATTAAATTTAAAATACTGACAGATGCTAAAGAAAGAGGGGGTTTTGCCCTGCCGGACCTAAAATTGTACTATGAGGCAGCAGCTTTTTGCTGGCTCAAAGAATGGATGCTCCTCGAGAATACAGACATCTTGGATCTGGAAGGTTTCAACAATGCTTTTGGTTGGCATGCATATCTTTGGTATGATAAAGTTAACAGTGCCTTCAAAAATCACATTGTTAGAAAAGCATTGTTTAATGTTTGGATAAGATATAAAGATCTATTGGAAAATAAAACCCCTAGATGGGTGTCACCAGTGGAGGCTAATGCTGTGAAAAAACTCAATATGGAGGTCGGATGGCCGAAGTATTGGGAAATCTTAGAACAGGATGGAGATAAGTTCAAATTACAAAGCCAGGAAAAATTGAAACATAAAGTGGAAAATTGGTTTCAATACCGTCAAATAATGGAATTTTTTAAACAGGACAGGAAAGTCGGCTTCCAGGTGGAAAAATCAAAATTAGAAACCGAATTGCTAGAACCTACCACTAAGAATTTATCTAGAATGTATAACTTGTTGCTGAAGTGGAATACAGAGGAGGAAACAGTCAAATCAGCCATGATTAAGTGGGCACAGGATGTTGGTCATAACATTATGTCAGATGACTGGGAATGGTTATGGAACACCGGTATCAAATTTACGGCATGTAATGCCTTAAAGGAAAACATTATGAAAATGGTATACAGGTGGTACATGACCCCAGTCAAGCTGGCAAAAATTTATCATTTGCCCGATAACAAATGTTGGAAATGCAAAGAGACTGAAGGTACCTTCTACCACCTTTGGTGGACATGCCCGAAGATTAAGGCTTTCTGGGAAATGATTTATAATGAAATGAAAAAGGTACTTAAATGTACTTTTCCTAAAAAACCAGAGGCCTTTCTCTTGGGCATTGTCGGCCAATTGGTGTCAAAGAAGGACAGAGCTTTTTTCATGTACGCTACAACAGCAGCAAGAATACTCATCGCAAAGTATTGGAAGACACAAGATCTACCCACTCTGGAAGAATGGCAGATGAAAGTGATGGACTATATGACATTGGCAGAGATGACAGGCAGAATCCGTGATCAAGGAAAAGAGACAGCGGAAGAAGAATGGAGAAAATTCAAAAGATATCTTAAGGACTATTATAAACTTAATGAATGTTAGAGTGTTTTGGTTCTTAGGAACAAAGGGATACAGTGACATAAGGTTAGAATATAGAGATGACTAAGATGATTAAGGTTGGAAAGTAACAATTGGGAGTTGCTATAAAATTATGGACATTGGGATGCAGAAAGGGGGGGTATGGGGAAGTCTTAGAAAAGAGGTTTATGAAAATATGTTATGAAATTATACGTGTATGTTTGTTTTCTTAAGTGTTTGTTTGTTTTTTTAAAAAATTTCGTAAAACCAATAAAAATTTTATAAAAAAAAAACAAAGTGGGAAAATATAATATCTTATATTATGGGAGGAAAAAGGGAGCAGAAGGAATAGAACTATCACTCAACTTGATTCTTATTTTAAATGCAGCTGATCTTGGTCTTTTACCAGCTGGTTCTCTCTCTGTACAAAGGTGGAAAGTCAGTGTAGACCAGGGTTTCCCAAACTTGGGTCTCCAGCTGTTGTTGGACTACAACTCCCACCATCCCTAGCTAGAAGGACCAGTGGTCAGGGATGATGGGAACTGTAGTCTAAAAACAGTAGGATACCCACATTTGGAAAACACTGGTGTAGACAATATCAAGCAAGAGGGCCTCTCAGCCCGGACACTGAGATCCAGCACCGAGGGCCCTCTGGCAGTTCCCTCATTGGGAGAAGTGAGGTTACAGGGAACCAGACAGAGGGCCTTCTCGGTAGTGGCGCCTGCCCTGTGGAACGCCCTCCCTTCAGATGTGAAGGAAATAAGCAGCTATCTTCTCTTTAAAAGACATCTGAAGGCTGCCCTGTTTAGGGAAGTTTTTAATATTTAATGTGCTGTATTGTTTTTAACACTTGATTGGAAGCCTCCCAGAGTGGCTGGGGAAACTCAGCCAGATGGGCGGGGTATAAATAATAAATTATTATTATTATTATTATTATTATTATTATTATTATTATTATTACTACTACTACTACTACTACTACTACTACTACTATTACTATTATTATGTGGTGTAAGGCAGCTTCTCCTGTTCCTATGATTTCCCCAGTTCCATCCATTTATTGGTTCATGGGTTTCTTCCCCATTATGTCCTAGTGCTCCTGAATGCTTGGAGAATTTATAAGATTAATTTTGAAAATGGAATGTGTGCAGTTTGCTGTAGTATCACTTATTCTCTGTTCGTGGGCATCTCCCTCCACCAGGCTGAGGGCCAAAGGAGATGTTCTGTTGGAGATTAATGATGATTTCTTGATTTCTGCTTCTTTTCTTTAAAAAGCTGTGTGGGACCCTGATTTGGTTCAGAACCGCAGCACCAAAGGACAGGGGTCTAATCCTTACCTCCCACATCATGTTCTTGTTATGAATCATCCCTACCAGAGCAATTAGCTATGGAGAAGAAAAATCCAGGCACTTGTATTTTACCTGTATGTTTTCCTCCCAGTAGCTAATAGCAGCTGGGTGGGAGTGAATCACAGCTGTAGCCGGGAGGATAATGCTTATCTTCTTCCCCCAGCACCACAGCTCGGATCAAAATCAGAGGCCTAGAGTGATTTTTAGCAAAAATAAAAAGATGTTAATGGGCTAGAACCACAGCACATATTGGCCCTCAGACAGCTAAAGGTGCTTGATAAATTTCATCTGTTGCTGTTTCTGCAAATTCTGATATGAACTGATCTGATCTGCACCTTACATGTTATTCTGTAGCTCAGAATGTAGTTATCCTTGGTGTAGCTTTTAGTAGGGAGGAGCACTGGCTATATGATTCAGTTCCCAACCTGATTCCATACTTTGGAATACAGCCAGTCTTGGCCTAAGGCACACTAGGATGCCTACTTGGTGTCTAATTTGATATACCCAATTCAGTATTGGAATTTTTTTTTTTTTAAGCTTTAACTTCCTCAGCCCCTTTTGGCAGAAATGCAGAAAATTTGCAGGCATAGTAGCTCTTTCAGAGAAGAAGAAGAAGAATAGAATAGAATAGAATAGATTCTTTATTGTCATTACACAAGTGCAACATTGTACAAGTGCAATGAAATTGGATGCCATCCCTTAAAACATCAAAAGCAAAACAACAACAACAACCAAACAAACCACATTCCAGCCACACCCACACCACACCCATCAAACTCCCAGGTCACACTATCGAGTTACAGCATTCAAAAAGGCCACAGCTCTTGGATAGAAACTGTTTTTCAGTCTATTTGTCTTTGACTTGATGTTTCTATATCTCCTGCCAGAAGGCAGTAGTGCAAACAGACCGTGTCCCGGGTGAGATGAATCCTGCAGGATGTTATTTGCTTTCCTAAGACAACGGGAACCGTACAGTTCTTCCAAAGATGGGAGAGGATGACCAATAATCCTTTGGGCTGTGGTTATGACCTTCTGGAGCACCTTCCTCTCCCTAGCTGTACAACTGGAGAACCAAGCACAAATACAGTATGTAAGAATGCTCTCTATGGAGCCTCGGTAGAAGCACACCAGCAGTCTCTCACTCAGATTGTTCTTCTTTAAAAGTCTGAGGAAATAAATTCTCTGCTGGGCCTTCTTCACCAGAGCAGTGGTATGTGCGCTCCAAGTCATGCCCTGATCGATAGCTACTCCCAAAAACCTGAATTCCGCCACCCTCTCCACCCGTTCCCCGTTGATATACAAGGGCTGAATGTCCGCCTTTTTTTTCCTGTAATCCACCACCAATTCCTTGGTCTTAGCCGTATTAAGAGCCAGATTGTTCTCTCCACACCAAACACAGAGCCGCTCCACCTCGTCCCGATAGGCGGACTCATCCCCTCCTGAAATGAGCCCTACCACCGTAGTGTCATCAGCAAACTTGATGATTTTGTTGCTGGAATAGATGGCTGTACAGTCATACGTATAGAGAGTGTAGAGCAGGGGACTCAACACACAACCCTGTGGTGAGCCGGTGTTAAGGCTAAGGGCTGTGGACATGTGTGACCCTACTCTAACCCTCTGAGAACGTTCTGACAAAAAATCCAAAACCCAGAGACAGGTGGAGTTGGAGAGTCCAATCGCCTCTAGCTTGGACACCAGTCTATGGGGGAGGATAGTGTTAAAAGCAGAGCTAAAATCCACAAACAGCAGCCTCACATAACTCCCCGGCTGCTCCAGATGGGACAGAGCAGCATGGAGAGTGGTATTGATGGCGTCTTCTGTGGATCTATTTGCTCTGTATGCAAACTGGTAGTTGTCAAAAGTTGATGGAAGACAGGAAATAATGTGACGGCGCACCAGTTTCTCAAAACACTTCATGATGATTGGAGTCAGTGCAACTGGTCTATAGTCATTCAAACTACTGATTGTGGATTTTTTAGGCAGAGGGACAATAGTTGACGACTTCAGGCAGGGTGGGACAATAGACTGGTGTAAGGACTTATTGAAGATCTTAGTAAAGACCCTCGCCAGCTGATCCGCACAGCCCTTCAACACCTTTCCAGTGATGCCATCAGGTCCAGCCGCCTTCCTCGGATTCGCCATCCTCAAAACCTGTCTCACCTCATGTTCCTCTACCGTGAATGAGGGGCCCCTATGGGCTGGTGGCTGTAATACCGGCGTCTCAGGTGGCTCCTTCTCGAAGCGAGCAAAGAAGAGGTTAAGCTCCTCCGCCAGCAAGGGGTCACCGTCGACAGCACCAAGGTTAGGTTTGTAGTTGGTAATATGCTGAATCCCCTGCCACATCTGTCTTGTGTTGTTGCTCCTTAAATTATCCTCAATCCTCAGCCTATAATCCAATTTTGCCCGTCGAATACCCCTCCTCAAGTTTGCTCTTGCTACACTGTAAAGCTGCACCTCGCCTGACCTGAAAGCCCTGTTCCTTTCCCGCAACAGGCACTGGACCTCTCTATTCATCCAGGGTTTCTGATTGGGGTAAAACCGGATGGATTTGTTTACAGTGACAGTGTCTGTGCAGTGATTGATATAGCACAGAACTGCCGCCGTGTGCTCCTCCAGGTCTGAACTATCGAAAATATCCCAATTGGTTCTCTCAAAACAGTCCTGCAGCTGGTGAATAGCACCTTCAGGCCAGATTTTAACAGATTTTAATATTGTGGGAGCCCGTTTCCTGACTGGGATATATGCTGGTACCAGGAACAGAGACATATGGTCGGACTGGCCCAAGTGTGGCAGCTGTAAAGCCCTATAGCCGTGATTTACATTCGAAAGAAGAAGAAGAAGAAGAAGAAGAAGAAGAAGAAGAAGAAGAAGAAGAAGAAGAAGAGTAGTAGTAGTAGTAGTAGTAGTAGTAGTAGTAGTTTGGGTTTGATATCCTGCCTTTCACTCCCCTTAAGGAGTCTCAAAGTGGCTAACATTCTCCTTTCCCTTCCTGCCCCACAACAAACACTCTGTGAGGTGAGTGGGGCTGACAGACTTCAGAGAAGTGTGACTGGCCCAAGGTCACCCAGCAGCTGCATGTGGAGGAGCAGGGAAGCGAACCCGGTTCCCCAGATTATGAATCTACTGCTCCTAACCTCTACACCACACTGGCATAAATAATGTCAAATTGTAGGCAACCCCCCCGGGGGGCCTTTGGGCTGGGAACATTTAAAATTTGACTACCCCCCAAAAGAATATACCCCCCCAAATATACAGTGGTACCTTGGGTTACATACGCTTCAGGTTACATACGCTTCAGGTTACAGACTCTGCTAACCCAGAAATAGTACCTCGGGTTAAGAACTTTGCTTCAGGATGAGAACAGAAATTGTGCTCCGGTGGCGTGGCGGCAGTGGGAGGCCCCATTAGCTAAAGTGGCGCTTCAGGTTAAGAACAGTTTCAGGTTAAGAACGGACCTCTGGAACGAATTAAGTACTTAACCAGAGGTACCACTGTATGTCCATAACTTTTAATTTGGGGGGCAAAATGGAATGCCATTTTCAAGAAAGATCGCCCACTCTGAAGGTATGCATCCTTCCAATGGTCAAATGAATAAGACCATTGTTCAGTCTAGCTCAGTATTGTCAACAATGGTAGTGTTACTTCAGACAGGGATCTCTCCCAGCCCTATCAGAAGATGCCAAGGACTGAACCTCCTCCATGCATATCAGAAGTTCTATCACAGAGCTACAACCTTCCCCTATCAGCAGTGGTTTCCCCACAAGGCCAGCTGTTGAGGTATTAGTACAGTGGTACCTCTAGTTATTTTTTCTTCTTTACAGCATTGGACTTTCCTTTCGCTTCCATGACAAGCTGGTCATCACAAACACGTTTTTCCAACAACACAAGAGACGACTCTACACATGGACATCCCCAGATGGGCAACATCGAAATCAGATTGATTATATTCTCTGCAGCCAAAGATGGAGAAGCTCTATACAGTCAGCAAAAACAAGACCTGGAGCTGACTGTGGCTCAGATCATCAGCCTCTTATAGCAAAATTCAAGCTTAAACTGAAGAAAGTAGGAAAAACCACTGGACAGGTAAGATACAATCTAAACCAAATCCCTTATGAATACACAGTGGAAGTGAGGAACAGGTTTAAGGATTTGGATTTGGTGGACAGAGTGCCTGAAGAACTATGGGTGGAGGCTCGCAACATTATACAGGAGGCAGCAACTAAAACCATCCCAATGAAAAAGAAATGCAAGAAAGCAAAGTGGCTGTCCAACGAGGCCTTACAAATAACGGGGGAGAGAAGGCAAGCAAAATGCGAGGGAGATAGTGAAAGATACAGGAAATTGAATGCAGATTTCCAAAGAATAGCAAGAAGAGACAAGAAGGCCTTCTTAAACGAGCAATGCAAAGAAATAGAGGAAAGCAACAGAATGGGAAGAACCAGAGATCTGTTCAAGAAAATCGGAAATATGAAAGGAACATTTCGTACAAAGATTACCATAATAAAGGACAAAAGTGGTAAAGACCTAACTGAAGCAGAAGACATCAAGAAGAGGTGGCAAGAATACACAGAGGAATTATACCAGAAAGATATGGATGTCTCATACACCCCAGGTAGTGTGGTTGCTGACCTTGAGCCAGACATCCTGGAGAGTGAAGTCAAATGGGCCTTAGAAAGCACTGCAAATAACAAGGCCAGTGGAAGTGATGGTATTCCAGCTGAACTGTTTAAAATTTTAAAAGATGATGCTGTTAAGGTGCTACACTCAATATGCCAGCAAGTTTGGAAAACTCAGCAGTGGACAGAGGATTGGAGAAGATCAGTCTACATCCCAATCCCAAAGAAAGGCAGTGCCAAAGAATGCTCCAACTACCGCACAATTGCACTCATTTCACACGCTAGCAAGGTTATGCTTAAAATTCTACAAGGAAGGCTCAAGCAGTATGTGGACCGAGAACTCCCAGAAGTGCAAGCTGGATTTAGAAGAGGCAGAGGAACCAGAGACCAAATTGCAAACATGCGCTGGATAATGGAGAAAGCTAGAGAGTTCCAGAAAGACATCTACTTCTGCTTCATTGACTATGCAAAAGCCTTTGACTGTGTTGACCACAGCAAACTATGGCAAGTTCTTAAAGAAATGGGAGTGCCTGATCACCTCATCTGTCTCCTGAGAAATCTCTATGTGGGACAAGAAGCTACAGTTAGAACTGGATATGGAACAAATGATTGGTTCAAAATTGGGAAAGGAGTACGGCAAGGCTGTATATTGTCTCCCTGCTTATTTAACTTATATGCAGAATTCATCATGCGAAAGGCTGGGCTGGATGGATCCCAAGCCGGAATTAAGATTGCCGGAAGAAATATCAACAACCTCAGATATGCAGATGACACAACCTTGATGGCAGAAAGTGAAGAGGAATTAAAGAACCTTTTAATGAGGGTGAAAGAGGAGAGCGCAAAATATGGTCTGAAGCTCAACATCAAAAAAAACGAAGATCATGGCCACTGGGCCCATCACCTCCTGGCAAATTGAAGGGGAAGAAATGGAGGCAGTGAGAGATTTTAATTTCTTGGGCTCCATGATCAGTGCAGATGGTGACAGCAGTCACGAAATTAAAAGACGCCTGCTCCTTGGGAGAAAGGCGATGGCAAACCTAGACAACATCTTAAAAAGCAGAGACATCACCTTGCCAACAAAGGTCCGTATAGTAAAAGCCATGGTTTTCCCAGTAGTGATGTATGGAAGTGAGAGCTGGACCATAAAGAAGGCTGATCGCCGAAGAATTGATGCTTTTGAATTATGGTGCTGGAGGAGACTCTTGAGAGTCCCATGGACTGCAAGAAGATCAAACCTCTCCATTCTGAAGGAAATCAGCCCTGAGCGCTCACTGGAAGGACAGATCGTGAAGCTGAGGCTCCAATACTTTGGCCACCTCATGAGAAGAGAAGACTCCCTGGAAAAGACCCTGATGTTGGGAAAGATGGAGGGCACAAGGAGAAGGGGACGACAGAGAATGAGATGGTTGGATGGTGTTCTTGAAGCTACCAGCATGAGTTTGATCAAACTGCGGGAGGCAGTGGAGGACAGAAGTGCCTGGCGTGCTCTGGTCCATGAGGTCACGAAGAGTCGGACACGACTAAACGACTAAACAACAACAACAACAACAACAACACCTCTAGTTATGAACTTAATTCATTCCGGAGGTCCGTTCTTAACCTGAAACTTCTTAACTAGAGGCGTGCTTTCGCTAATGGGGCCTCTTGCTGCCGCTGCACCGCCGGCACACAATTTCCGTTCTCATCCTGGGGCAAAGTTCTCAACTTGAGGTAACTCTTCCAGGTTAGCAGAGTTTGTAACCTGAGGTGTTTGTGACCTGAGGCATTTGTAATTCGAAGTACCACCGTATGGGCAAAAAGAGAATCGCTTAATCTTTCCTAGTGTTTGCTGACATGAGAAATGTGCCCTTGAGAAATAAGCCTGCCGAACAGCAGACATATAGGTCTTGGGGGTTTGGCCAGGCACCTTTAAATTTAATTTTCTCGAAAGGGGGGGGATCCATTTGCTTTCTGAGTAAAATCTTCCCTCTCTGATTATAAGCTTGACCTGTCACTCACCGTAGAGTTCCCCATTTGCTCCATCCCCACTCTCACATTTGCTTTCCATTCCTCACCCTAACGTTACGATATTATGGTAAACTCAGACATTACTGTAGCTTTTGGCACATGCTTGTGGTTCGAGGACCCGATCCCCGCTTGGAGGAATAAAGAAACGTTAATGGGCAAGAAAAGGCCACAACTATTGATTACGGCAAGTGAGAAGGTATTGGCTTAGGCATTGGACCACGGAAGATTTGACTCCACCCACTCAAAGAGGGGTGAGTCTGAAGAGGGGTTAACCACCAGTTGGGGGAGCCTGTTGATGCTAATACAACTATAAGCTCTCCCCTGATGTCACCAAGGGTCGTACCATGGCCCCCCACCACACAGGCATCAGACAGGATTCACGACCACCGGATTCCTTTAATGGAATACCCAAATTTGAAGGGGTAGGCGATGGCCACACCTTGCCCTTCCACACACCAACAACACATTGCAATGCCTAACTGCCACCTGAGCCCAAGAGGCTCACCGCCAATACCCTCACAGCTGTAACCAATCCCTAAAACTGCTGTCAATGTTACCTAGCCAAATGTCGTTTCCCCGATCTGAAAGATGAACCCCATCATCTCAGAACAAGGCCTGATCGCCTATCCAGATACCATCATGAGAAATAACTAGGCCATTCATAAAACACACTTTGCGGGCAATCACACGATTCAAGAGTTCCCTGGATTTCTCAATGGCCATAACGTTATGCGCTCCGTGCCAAAACATTCTCTTTAGGAGCGAGGACCAGAAGAAGATTGTTCCGGGACAAAGAGCAGCAAGCTCCTCCAAGTCCTTTTAGCCTGCCAAACAGCAGACATATAGGTCTTGGGGGTTTGGCCAGGCACCTTTAAATTTAATTTTCTTGTGAGAAGGGGGGGGGAGCCATTTGCTTTCTGAGTAAAATCTTCCCTCTCTGATTATAAGCTTGACCTGTCACTCACCGTAGAGTTCCCCATTTGCTCCATCCCCACTCTTACATTTGCTTTCCATTCCTCACCCTAACATTACGATATTATGGTAAACTCAGAGACATTACTATAGATTTTGGCCCATGCTTCTCTTCAACGTTTTTAAAATGTCAGGATTGCTGAGGTGCTCCTTTGATCTGCCTTACTCATCTTTGATGGCAACATCTGGAAAATCCCTCCCAAACCCAACTTTGGATGGTGTGATGGCCTGGGACTCGGGCTCGGACTCAGAACCGTAGGAGTCTCAGTCTGCACTGGATCCTCTGCCTCAGGTGGCACCTGAACCAAGTCTGGGGCCTGATCCTGAAGAGGCCCAGTCTGCACAGGTTCCCCTGCAACAAGCACCAGCTGGGCCGAGTCAGGGGCCTAAGCCTGCCCTGGCTCCAGATGCGGGGATTACCTCGTCGCCTTCAGCTGGGCAATCACATACAGCTGCTCTGCTACCAGTTGGGTCAGGAGAGGCTGAGGTGGCCTCTGGGTCTAGTAACCCACCAACATCTCCCGAGCTGCAGAGACTCAGGTCTGAGAGAAGGAGAGATCTGAGTACTCGCAGGAGGAGTGCTCGCCTTCGGGCGAGACAGGGAGGTGAGTCACCGGGGGATCAGGACCGGCCGTTACCCCGAAGGAGATAAAAGGCTGCCGGACCCCGCCCCAGGTTGCGGGAGTAACGTTGCCGTTTGCCAGAACCTGCCTGAGACCCTGTGCCTGACCTTGCCTGGTTTCCTGCCTTGGCCCTGTCGGACTGACTCCTCGTGGAATCCTTGGATTTGGTACCAGACCTGGACCGCATTGCTCGGGTTAACCCCTGGACCCAGCACAAGTGGATTCTTAAAGGAAGTTTAAAGTTTTTAAAAGATTAGCAAAAGGGGGAGGGGAGGAGAGGACAGTGTTCTCATGCTTGAATCCTGCTTGCAAGTTTCCCACAGCCATCTGGTTGGCCACTGTGAGAACACAGGCCGGATCCAGCAGGCTTCTCTTATGACCTTCTTGCTCTGAATGCACTAACGAAGCCTATAGATGGGCTTTCTCTAGAGCCCGCTTTGAGACAATGCCCTCAGCAGTGCTGTACGGCAAATTCACACGGGTTCCAATGCATGCACGTCTCTGCCCTTGTATGTCTAATAAGGTAGAATCTGTCACACACTTTCTTCTATTTTGCGAATTTTATAGTGAAGAACGAGTTCAACTTATTTTACCGCTTCTATCAAAATTTATACCCCTTCAATATTATTTGGAATCCTCCCCTGAAATTCTTCGAAAATACCTCCTGGAAGATTCCTCAAGCTCAATATCATATGACGTGGGTAAATTTTGCACTTTAGTAATTAGGAAGCGTAAATCTCTTCTGTTGAATGGCACACTGCGAAGTTCCCTTGTGTAACCTTTTTTCTTTTCTGAGGTTGTTGCTGATTTCTTGTTGTCTGATCTTGTGGTGTTTAGTGTCACTGGCTTTGGCCGCAATAAACTTGACTAAGCTCTGAATGCAGTTTGATTGGAACCAAGTTCGGCAAACTTCACCAGGCAGGTCTGTATAACTTAACACTTCCTTGCGATCATTCGGAATGTGCACAATTTAGTTCAACCATTCCTAATTTAGATTAGAACCCCTGATTGCTTGTACTGCATGAAGATGTGCCCCGTTCCCTCCTATCCGAGTTAATCTTGAATGCTTCATTGATCTCCGAGGCATAATCATTATTGTGCCTTATAAAATAGTCCATTTCAATGTTCATTTGAATTTATGATTATAAGATGAAAGACTACGTGGTGGCAGAATTCCCAGAACAGGCCGTCCCGGGTAATGGGATTCCTCAGTATATGTGTGCGGCGTTGATGAATTTGCTGTGTCTGTATAAATATTCATAAGGATATTGTTTATTTACATGCACTGTACACACACTGTATATTGCCCCCCCCCCTTTTTTTTGCAGGACTTTCGAATGAATCAAGGTGGTGGGAAATGTTTGTGAAAAGCTTATTATTGGCCGGAGTGTGGCCAACATCCACATCCTTTGTTTCGGTGGAACTGCAGAAGGAAGAGATTTTGATCTATATTCCAGACGATTTACAGACTTCTGCTAAAGTGTATGCATTCATTTCATTAACTGACAAATTGCCAGACGGTGATTAAAAAAAAAATTAAGGGTGACAATCCACTTGACTAGCCCAACAGAATGACTTGTTCACACAGTTGCAGATGGACCTGTTGTGTTGCAATGCTTTCAAATGTATCAGCCTAAAGTGCAATCTGCAAGGAGATTGGCAGCTAAAAGTGCTTTCACAAGGCTCTGAATTTCTCCCCAGATTTCTGAGCTCCACCCTTTTAGGAACTCTGTCCTATTGTACACTGCTTATATTTTTGTATCCGTTTTTCAATTTATCATATCTGTTTTTATGGAGTTGTATGTTGCTTTGTAATTAATTAATTAATTAATTAATTAAGTAATTAATTAATTATACAGTACAAAACAATATAAACTAAAGTCGTACCTTGGTTTTTGAACAGCTTAGTTCTCAAAAGTTTTGGCTCCCAAACATCGCAAACCTGGAAGTGAGCGTTCCAGTTTGCAAACTATTTTTGGAAGCCGAACATCTGAAAGGGCTTCTGTGGCTTCCAATTTTAGCTGCAAGGGGCTTCCTACAGCCAATTAGAAGCTGCGCTTTGGTTTTTGAACATTTTGGAAGTCAAATGGACTTCCGAAATAGATTCCGTTCGACTTCCAAGGTACGACTGTGGTACAAAAATGAATCGTTATGTGATTCTATGTATAGTTATACCAGTTCTTTTAATGCAGTGTTTTAAAAAAGTGCAGAGCACGTGTCTGCCAGAATCCTGATGCAATCTTATGTAGGATCTCATCAAAAATGCTTTTTGCTTTGTTTTATCCATGCACACATGCCCATTGCTAAAGTGAAGGGTTGGAATGAACAAAAGGCTCTGAAAGCTCTGTGTGCTCTAATTCTGGAGTTAATTTGAGAGATCCTCCTAATTAACCAGAATTCAAGGGAGAGTGGAAATTTGCTCATCCTTACACAATGCAATATACCCAAGGAAATGTTTCAAGACATCTACGCAACAGACCTATCTGTAGCCTGAGAATTGTCCTAACTATATTAAAGACTCTCCCATCAGTTCATTACAGCATTAGCTAGAGAGGTGAGCATCTGTCGATCAACGCAGCTTGCCTTTTCAGTGTGAAAGATCCTCTGCATTTCTTCCACGTTACCCTGTTTCTTGTTTAGGTTATAGAATCTCTCACTGTGCTAGGTGTTCATTTGGAAGATGTAGAGATATTTGTTATATATTACACAGTTCAGAAATGGTCTAAACAATTAAATAACTAAATATTTGCCTATTGTGCTTTACAGGTCTGCAGAAAGAACTTAAGAATAGCCTGCTGGATCTAGTTCAGCAAAAAGGGTAAATGACAAAGGACCACTGGATGGTTAAGTCCAGTCAAAGGCGACTATGGGGTTGTGGCACTCATCTCGCTTTCAGGCCAAGGGAGCCAGTGTTTGTCCACAGATTTCTGGGTCATGTGGCCAGGATGACTAAACAGCTTCTGGCTCAACAGAACACAGTGACGGAAGCCAGAGCGCATGGGAATGCTGTTTACCTTCCTGCCACAGTGGTACCTATTTATCTACTTGCACTGGTGTGCTTTCGAACTGCTAGGTTGGCAGGAGCTGGGACAAAGCAACGGGAGCTCACCCCGTCATGGGGATTCGAACCGCCGACCTTCTGGCAAGCACAAGAGGTTCAGTGGTTTAAACCACAGTGCCATCCTGTTGTCACCAAGGCCACCCTTTTGCCGGTGGGGAAACCCGCAAAGTGGGCCTGAGCACAAGAGTCTTCTCCTCTCCTGTGGTTTCCAGCAACTGGTGCTCAGAAACATTGCTGCCCCAATTGTGAATCAGCATAATAATAATAATAATAATAATAATAATAATAATAATAATAATAATAATAATAATTTATTATTTATATCCCGCCCATCTGGCTGAGTTTCCCCAGCCACTCTGGGCGGCTCCCAATCAGTGTTAAAAACAGTACAGTGTTACATATTAAAAACTTCCCTGAACAGGGCTGCCTTAAGATGGCTTCTGAATGTCAGGTAATTATTTATCTCTTTGACATCTGAAGGGAGGGCGTTCCACAGGGCGGGCGCCATTACCGAGAAGGCCCTCTGTCTGGTTCCCTGTAGCCTCACTTCTCGCAATGAGGGAACCACCAGAAGGCCCTCGGCGCTGGATCTCAGTGTCCGGGCTGAACGATGGGGGTGGAGACGCTCCTTCAGGTATACAGGACCGAGGCCGTTTAGGGCTTTAAAGGTCAGCACCAACACTTTGAATCGTGCTCGGAAACGTACTGGGAGCCAATGCAGATCTCTCAGAACCGGTGTTATGTGGTCCCGGCGGCCACTCCCAGTCACCAGTCTAGCTGCCGCATTCTGGATTAATTGCAGTTTCCGGGTCACCTTCAAAGGTAGCATGCGCACATTGGCCACACATGACAAAGGTGCATGCGAACTGAATTAAATGAAAGCAGCCACAGCATGCTCTCCACGCTCCAGTTCCTGAAATAATTTAGGAATTCTTCCAGCTAATCAGGCACCAGGCATCGGAAACAAGGAATAATGGAGAACAAGGCAGATTTGAACCTGATGACTAATAAAGGAAGGAAGGGGAGCAGAATTCCCTCATACCTGATTCGAATTAAATCCAGCAAACTCTCTTAATGCAATCTGCAGCTTCATCCCCAAATTTCTGTCGCTATACCCCTTTAAGATACATAACTCTTCTCCCCCTGCTTGAAACACTTTATAAATCTTTAGACACTACGGCCCATCAGTCTGAAGAGGATAAACTACTACGTACACTCAACAATCACCCCAAAGTAGCATGCTCTAACAAAGAAAATAAAAGAATATCTATGGCTATCATTTCAGCCATTTCAAACCCTGCAAATTAGGAGCAATGGTGGGGGCTGTAAGGTATTATTTCCCTTTCACCTTCCTGGGTGCAGGTGCACAATGCAATTTCCTCTTACCTGGCATCTCTCCGCTGCAGAATTGCCTTCTGGGACAGTACTCAAGTCTTTCTTGCTCAGCACCCAAATAGCTTTGCTGAAAAGAGGCTCTCAAAGCATTGTCACCGCCAAAGGTGGCTGTTTGCTAATGGGCCCCATCATCTTTTCATTGGCACTAATTGGGTCGTTGACACTGAGGGACAGCGGAATAAGGACTGTGGGATGAATATTCCCCTATCATTTTCAGAGCTGACGTCATCTTTCACATCATGGCAGAAAGAAGTACTCTGTTGAAGTTACAGGGATCAGACAAAGCTCCAGGCCCACCTAGCATTGCCAGCTCTCAAGCTTTGATTCTGAGACCCAGGTTATTCTAACCTAAGTTAGTTCAGACCTTCCAAGTGTCCCTATTTGCTCGGGACCATCCTGGATTTACAGCAGCTGTCCCAGTTTCTGATTTGATTCTCGAATGTTCTGCTTTTCCTTAGGATGTCCCTATATTCGTCAGAGAAATATTGGAGGGTATGGAGTTATGCGGCCCCAAGCCCAAAAGGTAAGTAACTATACAACCTTTAGAAGACATCTGCAGGCAGCCCTGTATAGGGAAGTTTTTTTAAAAAATGTTTTATTATGTTTTTATATATGTTGGAAGCTGCTCAGAATGGCTGGAGCAATACAGTCGGATGGGCAGGGTATACGTTGTTGTTGTTGTTTAAAGGTAAAGGGACCCATGACCATTTGGTCCAGGCACGGACAACTCTGGGGTTGCGGCGCTCATCTTGCTTTACTGGCCGAGGGAGCAGGCGTCCAGCTTCTGGGTCATGTGGCCAGCATGACTAAGCCGCTTCTGGCGGACCAGAGCAGTGCACGGAAACGCCGTTTACCTTCCCGCCAGAGCGGTACCTATTTATCTACTTGCACTTTGATGTGCTTTCAAACTGCTAGGTTGGCAGGAGCAGGGATCGAACAATGGGAGCTCACCGCATCACGGGGATTCGAACCACGACCTTCTGATTGGCAAGCCCTAGGCTCTGTGGTTTAACCCACAGTGCCACCCGCGTCCCCTCATATATATATATATATATATATATATATATATATATATATATATATGAGCAATGCACATGAGCAAAAGAGTGCCTATCCTTATTGCTGATAATTTGTCGGATAGAGAAGCACTAGCAGCTAAGGGCAGTCTAGGAAAAGGTCTTTCGCTCAGAATTCACAAAACATTTTCCATTATCTCAAGTTCCCCTCAAAAAATGCCCTCCTATTCTTCCAAAATTTCACCATTCTTTTCCAGCTCTTCACAGAGTCGTAAAGGTAAAGGTACCCCTGCCCGAACGGGCCAGTCTTGCCAGACTCTAGGGTTGTGCGCTCATCTCACTCTATAGGCCAGGAGCCAGCGCTGTCCGCAGACACTTCCGGGTCACGTGGCCAGCGTGACAAGCTGCATCTGGCGAGCCAGTGCAGCACACGGAACGCCGTTTACCTTCCCGCTGGTAAACGGCCCCTATTTATCTACTTGCACCCGGGGGTGCTTTCGAACTGCTAGGTTGGCAGGCGCTGGGACCGAACGACGGGAGCGCACCCCGCCGCGGGGATTCGAGCCGCCGACCATACGATCGGCAAGTCCTAGGCGCTGAGGTTTTACCCACAGCGCCACCTATTTGCCACTGGGCTCCATCTCTTTTTTTTTCGACAGGGCCATATTCCCAGACCCTAGCCAATCTGATTTTTGACTCTCAAGGGCTGACCGCCATTTGCTGTCACTCACCAGCTACCCCCTCATTACATTACCAAGCCCTGCCTTGTGACATCACCAAGCCCTGTCACTTGAGTTGGAGTGCTGGAGACCTGGCAAAGCAATTTCACTTCACACCAGTGGCGTAGCGTGGGTTGTCAGCACCCGGGGCAAGGCAACTAATTTGCGCCCCCTAACCTGGGGCAAGGCAAGTAATTTGCGCTCCCAACCCGGGGCAAGGCAAGTAATTTGCGCCTCCTAACCCCTAACCTGCCGCCGCTGCCAGCTTCTTCTTTCTGCTGCCTGGTCTGGTCTGGTGTGGTTCTCTCCCACGCTCAGCGCTGCGCTGGGCGGCCGCTGCACTGTCCCTCCCCCAGATAGTCCCTTGCTCTCTCTCTCCGCACCGCACGCCTGGCACCCACCCCCTCCACAGTGGGCGGCGACCCAGCGGCTCGGATCGGATTCGCACAGCCAGCACTGCAGTGAGAGAGAGTGAGTGAGCCAGGTAGGGGCAGAGAGCTGTGAGTGCGAGCGCCCCCCCCCAGATGTTGCGCCCGGTGCGGCCGGCCCCCCATGCACCCCCCACGCTACGCCACTGCTTCACACAATGCATTATTGAATGTTGTTTGCACTAAGATAGTCATTTTTAAATGCTCCCTTTACCCTAGAATACACTAGAATACACATTACTTGGCTGCAGGACTGCAATGCAAAATGTGGAGAAGTGTAGATTTCGAAGGAGAGGTGTGTTGTGGTGTTTTGGAAAACTATGTAGGTTTGCCTTTAAATGTGAACTGAATCAAATTTCTTCTCCATCCCTTGTTCGGAAAAGGGCCCATCTCTTCTGGTTTGTAAGTAACTGTAACTTTAAAAATGTATGCTAAACCCCGACCAAAAACTGTTGCTGGAACATTTTATCTCAAAAATCAAGCCTTAAAGCTTTCCTTCCCAGTTAATGCTCTCACCTCTCTCGTGTTCAAATAAAAACATACAGATGCAGTTCTTGAAACATTCTCCCCTTCTTTTGACTTTGCCCCATGGAAGCATTTTTCATTTCTCCGCCCCCGCCCCTCAAAAAATGGGTATAAGTCAGTCCAGAGTCTGCAAAGTCATCTAGCTTCCTTCACATTGAAATTTATGCAGTCTTTCATTTCTGGAGAGAAGACACCACCATTTTGATAATCTCTCCACAGCTTTTCGTTGTTGTTGTTGAAGGAAGGTTTGCCTTGTATTGCCTGTATCCTGGAAGGAGATGTTCTCAAAAAGGATTTACCACATCCAGCAACTGCAAAGCCATTTTCTCAAAATGTAAAAGCTTCCATTTGAAGTTCCTCCTCCTTCTTTTTTCAAAGAGGGAGTGGGTAAGATGGCATGACCTGTGCCATTTTCTCAGCTGCAAATATTTTTGACTGAAGAAGTTTCAAGTCCCAGACAAAGATTCACCCATAGGATTTAAGTGATTTTATTTTTTATTTTTTTTATAAAATCCACCTCAGCTCAGATGAAAGTGATGAAAATGTTCAGATTATTATTCCACCATGAACAAGTGCTTTTCTCATTTTAGTTATGGCAATTAATACACCTGTCCACCCAGACAAGTTCTCTGCAAAGTTTTCATAAACAATAAAATAAAAACATACAGCTCAAAATAAAAAAAATAACCCTTTTTAAAAATCACAAAAATATCAACATAAACCCCTTTAAAATTATTTGCTCTTTGTTATTTTAACCTGTGTGTAATTGTATGCATTCTCCTCTGAAGACGGTTTGGAAACTTCAGTTAGTGCAGAATTCATCGGCCAGTTTGCTCACCGGGGAAAGATGGTTTGAGCATATTACATCGTTCCTGTTCCGGCTGCATTGGCCATCAATTACTTTCTGGGCCCAATTCAAAGTGCTGGTGTTGAATTCTAAAGCCTTAAACAGTTCAGGATCACAGTATAGTGGTACCTCAGGTTAAGTACTTAATTCGTTCCGGAGGTCCGTACTTAACCTGAAACTGTTCTTAACCTGAAGCACCACTTTAGCTAATGGGGCCTCCTGCTGCTGCTGCGCCGCCGGAGCACAATTTCTGTTCTCATCCTGAAGCAAAGTTCTTAACCTGAAGCACTATTTCTGGGTTAGCGGAGTCTGTAACCTGAAGCGTATGTAACCTGAAGCGTATGTAACCCAAGGTACCACTGTACTTCAAGGACTTCTTCTCTCCATGTGAACCGACTTGGACCTTGCAATCAACATCTTGTGTGCCTCACCTGTGAAAGGTCTGGAGGATGGCAACACAAGAATGGGCCTTTTCTGCAGTTTGTGGTTTGGCTGGCACCTCCATTATACATCTTTGGGTGCCAGGCAAAACCAATGCTCTTTAGCCAGGCCTTTGGCTGACTGACATCCAATGCCTTTTAAAATGTGTTGTGGATTGCCTTTGTTCTTATTTTAAGGTGCCATGTATATGTGTTTTAAGGTTTAAGGCACCATGTATATGTGTGTGTGGGATGTTATTAGGGTTTATAGTAAAGGTAAAGGTAAAAGGACCCCTGACCATTAGGTCCAGTTGTGGTCGCCTCTGGGGTTGCGGCACTCATCTCGCTTTATTGGCCGAGGAAGCCAGTGTACAGCTTCCGGGTCATGTGGCCAGCATGAGTAAGCCGCTGCTGGCGAACCAGAGCAGCACACAGAAATGCCGTTTACCTTCCCGTTTACCTTACCTATTTATCTACTTGCAGTTTGAGGTGCTTTCGAACTGCTAGGTTGGCAGGAGCAGGGACCGAGCAACGGGAGCTCACCCCGTCGCGGGGATTCGAACTGCCGATCTTCTGATCGACAAGTCCTAGGCTCTGTGGTTTAACCCACAGTGCCACCCTAGGGTTTATAAAGAAAAGTACAAAACTTCCTCTTTTTTTGTCCAAACTAAAACTTCTCTAAATGCAATAAAAATAAAGAGGAGGAGGAGAAAGGAGTAAAGAAAAATATTTAATTAAAAAAAAATTAAGAGGGGGAAAATAAAATTCAGAAGGGACTTCCGATTCTTCTGTCTGCTATATGTAAACAATACTCACTTCTTCCGCTCCAAAATAACACCCAACAAATAGCTTGTATGTTTGAGTTTCTAACACTGCCCCTGGATGTTTGACAATTCCACGTTCCATCATCCATGCTGACTGGGGCTGATGGGAGTCCAACCATGTCTGGGTGGCGAAATATTGTAATTTTATGTTGTGAATCACCCTGAGACCTACGGGTATAGGGAGGTATACACTTTTAATGCATCACCTTGCCAACAAAGGTCCATATAGTTAAAGCTATGGTTTTCCCAGTAGTGATGTATGGAAGTGAGAGCTGGACCATAAAGAAGGCTGATCGCCGAAGAATTTATGCTTTTGAATTATGGTGCTGGAGGAGACTCAAGAGTCCCATGGACTGCAAGAAGATCAAACCTCTCCATTCTGAAGGAAATCAGTGCTCTCTGGAAGGACAGATCCTGAAGCTGAGACTCCAATACTTTGGCCACCTCATGAGAAGAGAAGACTCCCTGGAAAAGACCCTGATGTTGGGAAAGATGGAGGGCACAAGGAGAAGGGGACGACAGAGGACCAGATGGTTGGACAGTGCTCTCGAAGCTACCAGCATGAGTTTGACTAAACTGTGGGAAGCAGTGGAAGACAAAAGTGCCTGGCGTGCTCTGGTCCAGGGGGTCACGAAAAGTCGGACACGACTAAACGACTAAACAATAACAACAACACTTTAAAAAATAAGAAAAAAAATTCCAGTGCTGCAAGGAACACCTGGGCTCCCTGTCTGCAGCCTTTACTGGCTAGACAGCAAGAGGGGAGATTCTCTCAGTCTTAATTTTGGGAGGCAGGATTGGAGCAGCCCTCCTATCTTAATTATTGAACCTGAATGACAGCAGCAGTTTTGGGGCATCTCTGCTTCAGAAAAAGCTGCCATGCCTTTGTGTGAGCCAAAGCTGACTCAGACATTGCTGAAGGTTGTAAACTCTTGCAAAATGAAGCAACATTGCACATGGTTTGTCTTTTTCTTCCTGACCTGGTCTTTATTAATTGGCTCCCCCCCTCCCTAGTCTCAGTAAATTACAGTCATAGGGCTCTTATCTGCTACAACCAGGTTCTACCAAGATGAGCTTTGCCATTTTGCTCCCCCTGCTTTTGAAACCTCAGAGGGACCCAGAAGACCCTCTCTCCTATAAATCCATTCACGAAAGGACAGACGGCAACTTGTTTCAGGTGCTATTAATGCCACTCTATGTTAAGCAGAAGCAATAAGTGTATTTTCAGCATGGATGTGAATCTTTCTCTGTATGAACCCAGTATCACAAACAAAAGAGTTGTTTATATGAAAGAGAGGGAGGGAGAGAGTAGACCCATTGAAATCAGTGGACCTAAATTAGTCATATCAATTAATTTCAAGGGGTCTGAAGTGTAGGTGGGCATGACCCAAGACCAAGATTCAGCTCAAAAAGGATTTAAAGGATTTAAGAGGAAATGCCAACAAAAGAAGAATGGCAAATGAAACTGATGGACTATGCCGAGCTGGCGAGACTAACAGGGAAAATTTGAAACCAGCAGGACCAGATTTTCCTAAAGGACTGGAAGAAATTTACGTTGCATTTGAAAGACAACTGTAATGACCTAACATCACTTGTAGGGTTACAAGAAGTTTTGTAAGGAGGACTTTATAAATTATTGTGAAAAGGACTAAGATTAGCTGATGTAAGACTGGATTTATAGCAATAAGCATAGTAATAAAGTGCAAAATTAGAACGAAATTTAGAAAACCATTAGAAGGGGTTGAGCAAGTCTCAGGCTGTGACAGCTAAATATTTTTATGTTGTTTTGGAGTTGTTATGTTGGAAAATTTGTGCAAAAAAATACCTTAAGCCGGCCCAGGCAAAATACACACATCGCCTGTGATAGGTCGCCTTAATGGTGCAATTAGCGAATCACAACAATGGCCCTATCTCAGCAGGGATTGGCTGCTTGCCAGCTACTAGCAATGCCATTGGAGGGTTTTAGAATTCTCTCTGTCTTTTGTGATGCAGATGAAGCTCCTGAGCTCCAGGAGGCCTGAAGACCTAGACCTGCATTGCATGCATTCAGCCTGGCTTTGGTCTACAATGCCTGCACACATCACAGGGTCTACTCCGAGTATGATCAGCTTTGCACACACATCTAGAGAGCCCGTTTGAAGCAGTGGTTACATTGTTAGGCATGACCCTCTGGGTGCCTAGCCTACCCCTCAGGTTCGTTGTGAGGAATTATTATTATTATTATCATTATTGTTGTTATTATTATTATTATTATTATTATTATTATTATTAAAACTTATTAGTCGCTTGTCACCCAAAGGTCTTCAAGTGACTTACAGCAAAGAAAAATATACAATGCATAATACAACTGGGGATGTCATATTAATACAGTGGTGCCTCGCAAGACGAAAATAATCCGTTCTGTGATTCTCTTCGTCTAGCGGTTTTTTCGTCTTGCGAAGCAAGCCCATTGACGGATTAGCGGATTAGCGCTATTAGTGCTATTAGCGGCTTTTAGCGGCTTATCGGATCAGCTGATAAGCGGCTTAGCGGCTTAGAAAAAGGGGGGGAGGGGGAAAAAACCGCAGGAACTCGCAAGACATTTTCGTCTTGCGAAGCAAGCCCATAGGAGATTCGTTTTGCGAAGCACCTCCAAAACGGAAAACTCTTTCGTCTAGCGAGTTTTCCGTCTTGCGAGGCGTTCGTCTTGCGGGGCACCACTGTATAACATAACACTAATATTTCTTATAACATAACATCCATGGGAAAGACCACAACAACATACCAGCCGTATAAATAGCACCGAACAACACTTTTAAAACATGGCTCTTTTTGGCGGGGTGTTATTGGGCTATTGTTCTTATTTTGATTTTATATATTGTGATCTTTTCTGTGAATCACCCTGAGACCTCTGGGTATAGGGCGGTATAGAAATTCAATCAATCAATCAATCAATCAATCAATGTTACCACTACTCAAATAATAAAGCAATACACTGACCCACTAACAGGGCCGTCTTAAGCATATCTGGCACCGTGGTGCAAAGATCCCTCCGGCGCCCCACTCCCTTTCCCAGAATTTAGAACTTGGGGCCCAACTCGCGGACCACCTTGTAGCCCCGGGAGCCACTGCCCATAGAAGACGCCGCCGATGTGGTGGGCGCTGGGCGGCTGGCCAGACTGCCCGAACCCCACGCTCACTTGTGAGGCTCTGGGGCGCTTCCTCCTGCTCCGCTGCATGATAACGATAGTCCGCTGCTGGTGCTCTCGCTGCTGCCCAGCAGCCCAAGGGCCCAAGGAGCAGGAGGCGGTTGCCATGCCGCCACCTGTGCCCCGGCGAGTGGTGGTGGTGGGGCGTTGGGCACCAGTGACACGCAGGAGGCCCCTTGGGAGCTGCTCCCACCACTGCTGCTCCCGCTGCTTCCTCAGACGTCGATGACAGTGGCTTGGCGGGCAGTGGCTGAGGGGATTCCCGCGGCCGAGGGAGAGGAGGCAGCAGTGGCAGAGGAGGCTATTTGCCCGATAACAAATGTTGGAAATGTAAAGAAACGGAAGGTACATTCTTTCACCTTTGGTGGACGTGCCCAAGGATTAAGGCTTTCTGGGAGATGATATATAATGAATTTAAAAAGGTATTTAAATATACCTTCTTGAAGAAACCAGAGGCCTATCTCCTGGGCATAGTCGGCCAATCGGTGTTAAAGAAGGACAGAATTTCTTTATGTATGCTACAACAGCAGCAAGAATACTTATTGCAAAGTATTGGAAGACATAAGACTTACCCACTCTGGAAGAATGGCAGATGAAAATGATGGACTATATGGAATTGGCGGAAATGACTGGCAGAATCCGAGACCAGGGAGAAGAGTCGGTGGAAGAAGATTGGAAGAAATTTAAAGACTATTTACACAAATATTGCAAAATTAATGAATGTTAGAATGATGTTTGATTGAAGTTAAGTGGTTTCTAGCTGCAATGGTATAAAAGAATATGGAAAAATTGGATTTTTAATAGGTAAAAATTTAATGCTACAAGGTATTAAGATTAAAGATCAGGATAATAAGGAGGGAAAGGAATTGCTGAACTAATAAATTGAACTGGAATACAAAAAAGGGAGGTAGGAGGAGGTTCGGGAAACAAGTAAATGAAAGATAAGTGACGAAAAGATGGAATTATTTTTAACTTTTTTATTTTTTATTTTTCATTATGTAATACTGTGAAAACTTTAATAAATATTTATATAAAAAAGCAGTGGCAGAGGAGGCAGCAGTCTGTCCTTGGCCACCACCTCAGAGTCGAGGAGCGGCTTCTTGTCTGCCACCGCCCGTGTGGCCGCTGCAGAGCGCTTGTGGGAGCAACACAAGCAGCAGCGCCAATGCGCCCGCCCGCAGAGGGGGGCAGGGCGGGCTGAGGAGGGTAGGAAGGAGATATGGTTGGCGGGGCACAGCTGGCGGCTTGCAGGGAAAGGGGAGGCTGCCAGCAAAGCCGCACAGCTCCCCCACTCACTGGGGCGCCCCTGAGAGGCCGGCGCCCTGGCACCGTGCACCACTAAGCCCTGGGGAAAGACGGTTCTGCCCACTAAAGAGCAAATAAAGAGAACCATAGCTGTCAACTTTCCCCCCCTTTTTAAGGGAAATTCCCTTATTCCGAATAGGATTCCTCGCAAGAAAAGGGAAACGTTGACCGCTATGAAGAGAACCTCAACCTCCCTCTAGTCCAAAGCTCATTCACAGTGAACCAACAATTCCCCCCATTTAACCTCCTCACCCCTTCTAGAAGTCTGGTGTCAAGGTGTTACAAATCAGCAGTACGTGGGTCTAATGTTTTCCAGGAATGGTCCAGCACAGGCATAGGCAACCTTTGGCCCTCCAGATGTTTTGGACTACAATTCCCATCATCCCTGACCACTAGTCCTGTTAGCTAGGGATCATGGGAGTTGTAGGCCAAAACATCTGGAGGGCCAAAGGTTGCCTATGCCTGGTCCAGTGCTTCTCCTCTCCCTTCAGGGGGAAGCAGTAGCACCGCAAAGCAGGAAGATTTTACCTGCTTTGCAGTTGATCCGGCTCCTTGGGGAGAACAATGTACAGTGGTACCTCGGGTTAAGTACTTAATTCATTCCGGAGGTCCGTTCTTAACCTGAAACTGTTCTTAACCAGAAGACCACTTTAATTAATGGGGCCTCCAGCTGCCGCCGCGCCGCCAGAGCACGATTTCTGTTCTCATCCTGAAGCAAAGTTCTTAACCCGAGGTAATATTTCTGGATTAGCGGCGTCTGTAACCTGAAGTGTATGTAACCCGAAGTACCCCTGTATACTATCTTGGGCAGGATTAAATGCAAGAACAATCATTATAATAAATAAGTCTTGCTTTTTTTAAAAAAAAAAAAAACCAGACCTCCTTCAATGTCCTTTTAGAGAAGAAAGATTTTTAAACCATAAATATGGATGAAGTCTCATTTATATGGGTTTTAACATCTTACAGCCTACTGGCTTCCTGCGTCTTGACCACGTCAGCCACCGTTTCCACATGAATTTGTTTGCAATCTGGTGACATCCCTTGTTTTCTTCGCAGGCTTATGTGTGCTTTGCTATTTTTCACGCACTATTGCTGGTTAATACCCCCAATACTGGGGGGGGGGCTATTAATGGGAAGCCAGTTTATAGCAAGCTGTTGCCTCATTTCTGATGAATCACACTGGATCTCTCCCAGCAGAACATTTCAACAAGCTTTCCTTCAGCTCCCCGTGTCTAACTGCCAGGGAATAAAGCAGCAAAAGGATAACACTAAACTACAAGCAGCAAGACTTTTAAACTACTGTTTTTTGAGTGAGGGGGGAGGAAGGACAGTGAAACATTAATTAACTTTGCAACCCAAATTCTTAAAATAGAAGCTTACGCAGTATTGTAATACACCCAAGAACTATTGAGAATGAGTGACATTTTCTCTCTCTTCTTTTTAAGCTAAAAGGTTCTCTGGGTGTGTGTGTGGGGGGGAATCCCTGGTTTTAGATATTCCTCAAAAATGGTAAGGCCTAATCCCTTTTGGAGGAGCTCCTTTGACTGCAACTTTCGTAAAGTGAAAGGGAGGGAAATTATAGCAATTTATAGATTCCCATTATAGTCAACAGGGGCTAAGAAGAATCGTAGTACAACTCCATCCCAATAGGCTTTAATCTGAAAAAATAATGGTTCAAGTGCTTGGGGAATTATCTTACGTTAGCGCTGTGTTGGTTGGTTGCCATTAGGACTGATAGGACAGAAGTCTAGGAGTTCAACAGCAGGTGGTGCCAGAGTCACTGAGAGGCAGAAGCAATGAATTCTACTTTTGTTTCCATGAGTTTTACAAAGGCAGCACTGAGACTGAAGAGGAAGAAGCTTGCAGGCAGTGGGTTGGATGGAAGAAAGCAGTCAGATGGGGGCTGGCTGAGGGCAGAATGAGATCAGTGCGGCAGTGCCCCCTTTTGCCCCAATACAGTGGACACTCGGGTTGCAAACATGATCCGTGCAGGATGCACGTTCGCAACCCGCAGCGTCCGCAACCCGCAGCGGAGCATCTGCGCATGCGTGGTTTGTGATTCAGCGGTTCTGTGCATGCGCAAAGCGCGATTTAGTGCTTCTGCGCATGCGCGACTGCCGAAACCCGGAAGTAACCCATTCCAGTACTTCTGAGTTTCAGCGGTCCGCAACCCAAAAAAACGCAACCTGAAGCGTCTGTAACCCAAAGTATGACTGTATACATCAAGTTCTACTGAGTTCATGTTGTTTCTGAGACCTTAAATATCTTTGTCTGGTGAATATGATAATGGTGATTGTCTCCTTCTGTTACTATTTCTATGTCAGCATTGGTAATTCATTTTCATTTTTTATTTTTCTAAATAAATTTATTTATTAATTATTAATTTTACAGAGATACTGTATATCAAACATAAATCATAAAAGCAAGATTCCAAGGAATCTCCATCCTCTCCTTTGTGGGTCCTATTATTAATCATTTCCTCCCACATCTTTTATGATAGTCCAAATTCTTTACTTCTTCCATTATGTCCAGAATTCACATTAAACTACAAGTGATATTCCAATCCTACTAACAATTTTAACTGTTTACAATGGTCTTTAAGATAAGTCATAAATCTCCCCCATTCCTTCTTAAAATTTTGGTCTTTCTGATTTCTAACTTCCAGTCATTTTAGCCATTTTGGAATAGTCCATCACCTGCACCTGCCATTGTTCTCTGGTAGGGACTTTATCTTCTTTCCATCTCTGGGCCAGTAACATCCAGGCAGCCGTGGTCACATGAATAAATAGTCTTTTCTGCTCCCTTGGGATTTCGGCACCTAGAATTCCTAAAAGGAAGGCTTCAGGCTTTTTTTTTAACAAAGCTTATTTTAAACATATTTCTTTTCAACTCATTATGTATCATTTTCCCAAATCCTTTTACTATCTTACAATTCCACTACATATGATAAAAGGTGCCTTCTTTTTCCTTACATTTCCCAGCATTGGTAATTCCTGCTGAGGTTTAAGGAGTAAAGACTCAGCTCATGCTTGAGGATCTTTCCATGAAAATTCATATGGGTTTTCTATTCCAATTGACGTTGCACCTAGAGAAGAACAGATGATGGACCTTGTAATCTAACATGACATTTCCTATGTGTGATTCCCCAGAGAAAGCATTCCAGAAGTACAGTGGTACCTTGGATTACATACGCTTCAGGTTACATACGCTTCAGGTTACAGACTCCGCTAACCCAGAAATAGTACCTCAGGTTAAGAGCTTTGCTTCAGGATGAGAACAGAAATTGTGCTCTGGCGGCACAGCGGCAGTGGGAGGCCCCATTAGCTAAAGTGGTGCTTCAGGTTAAGAACAGTTTCAGGTTAACAACAGACCTCCAGAATGAATTAAGTACTTAACCTGAGGTACCACTGTATTCCCATACTGGAGAATTTTGCTTAGGGAAAGAACCTTAGTTACTCATCTCTGTTCATTACCAGAATTCATTTGGTGGCTTCCCTTTAGTTTGAAGTCAGCATAATCCCACTGAATAAGAATTGTGTGTATATAGCAAGTGTGTATAGACTTTAGATGGTTGGTGTTCCCTGCAGGCCATCCAAGTAAATGCTGAAAAAATTGTGATGGTTTTCTTACCTGCTGCTTTTCTCATTTTAGAGGTGCAACTTTGTCTCTCTAGTAGCTGAATCCTAATTATTTCTTTCTAGGGTTTTGACTTTAGAAATAGAGGAAGTTGCTTTATGATGAGCCAAACCATCGAGCCATCTAGCTCAGTATTGTCTGCACTGACTGGCAGTGATTCTCCTGGATTTCAGAAAGGAGGCTCTCCCATCTCCCTAAAGATGTTGGAGATTGAACTCAGGACCCTCTGCGCATGAAGCAGGTGCCATACCCTTCAACTGTATTGGGAAAAAATGGGACATTGCCTTTTTTCTTGATGAGAGGACAGTGACCAAAATGGCCGCCATGACCTCGTACAATTTTGGGACTCGCTCTAACCTCGAAAAAGTGCTTTTTCAGGGGAAGCCATTTTACACACACATACCCCAAACAAGAATCATGCGGGAACGCGGTCCCAAAAGATGGTGTCCCATTTTGGGGTCGCTTTGTATTTGAGGGAATAATAATAATAATAATAATAATAATAATAATAATAATAATAATAATAATAATAATAATAATATGATATTTATACCCCGCCCATCTGGCTGAGTTTCCCCAGCCACTCTGAGCAGCTCCCAATCGAGTGTTAAAAACAATACAGCATTAAATATTAAAAACTTCCCTAAACAGGGCTGCCTTCAGATGTCTTCTAAAAATCAGATAGTTGTTTATTTCCTTGATATCAGATGGGAGGGCGTTCCACAGGGCAGGTGCCACTACCAAGAAGGCCCTCTGCCTGGTTCCCTGTAACCTCACTTCTTGCAATGAGGGAACTGCCAGAAGGCCCTCGGCGCTGCATCTCACTGTCCAGGCTGAACGATGGGGGTGGAGATGCTCTTTCAGGTATACAGGACCAAGGTCGTTTAGGGTATGAGATCTTCTACCTCTGTGATATGGCCCATCCTATTCACTGTGGTCTAAACTACTGAGCCTCTTGGGGCTGCCGATCAAAAGGTCAGCGGTTCGAATCCCCACCACGAAGTGAGCTCCTATTGGTCTGTCCCAGCTCCTGACAACCCAGCAGTTCAAAAGCATACCAGCGCAACTAGATAAATAGGTACTGCTGTGGCGGGAAGATAAACGACTTTTCCGTGCACTCTGGCTTCCATCACAGTGTCCCGTTGTGCCAGAAGCGGTTTAGTCATGCTGCCCACATGAGCTGGAAAGCTGTCTGTGGACAAATGCTGGCTCCCTCAGCCTGAAAGCGAGATGAGTGCCGCAACCCCATAGGCACCATTGACTGGACTTAACCGTCCGGGGTCCTTTACCTTTACCTTTTTACTTTATTCACTGAATAAAGGTCATTTTCCATAGAACCTCTTGCTGATTACATCATCCCTGTGACTGGTGTCCACAGTAAAGGTGAGAATTCTTCATTATGATCTCCAGATGTCTGCTGTTGTGTCCCAAATTTAGGATCTTGGCCCTTTTGAACAGGTTTAAAACACTTTTGTTGTTTCTTCTGATTTGTTTGTTTTATATACCTTCCACCTTTGGGGATCAAACAGGATCTCCAATGTGGCAATCAACAAGCCAGAACTAAAACCAAACGATGGAAATGTAATATAAGAACAAGTAAATCAATCAATAAAACAGCGGCAGAAGCTCAGCAAAAATGGCAAGGGCTGTACATATATCATTGTTACTATGCAGTTTAACAAAACAGTTAACATTTTAATCCAAAGCAGCCACAGAGGATTCTGATTTTGACTGGTATGTCAACAAAGCCCAATAGCCAGCAACACAACACAGGTATCTGGGGTGGGCATGTTTGTTTGTTTGTTTTTGCACCGTGGGGCTAATAGCAGTTTCAGGGGGTTGATTCAGATCAGGTAAGTGGAGCGGAAGGACAAGTTAAACGCTCGTTCCTGTCAGTATTGTTGATCTGATCAAAAACAGGGTCTTCTGCAGCTGCTTCAATGTTTAAAAATCAAAACAAAGCAGCACTGAAAGATCTAATAATTGATCTTTTCATCATGTGTGTCTTGGTCCTGAGGGATATTACAATATATACCCAGGAGAGCTGTGATGCTTAGTACTTCTGAAGACCTCACCAGGACTCCAAGATCATTAGCATTCTGTTTCTTTACAATAGAGAGCGGCTGGTCATAAATTATGCCGGTGGAGCTTTAATAGAACTTTATGAGCTGAATTCAATTGAGGTCTTGAAAAATCTCACGGCTAGACTTGTAAACAAGGGTATCAGAACTAATTAGGAAAGGTGTCACCAATGCACACTGCGAGTCTCTTATGAGATTGGTCCAATTGATGCAGCTAGATTTCCCCCTGAAGGCAACCCAAATTGCTTTTTTACTTCATTCTTCATACTTAGGGATGAGGAAGAAATTAGATTTGTTAGCATTTTAATGGAAGCCTACCTATTTTGCACTTCCGGAACCAGTACGTGAACTGAATTGCACTGTCCTTCAAGATGTGCACCTCTCTGGATTTTCTGATGCTATTCTCCAATCAAAAATGTGTACCAGTAAAAGCGAGCTTACATAAAAAAGTGCATATTAATGAAAACAAGAATTCATTACGTTAGGCAAAACTGTTCCCCCACCCCCAATGTATATAATATCAATGCTAAGATTCTGGATTATAACATTAATTATTGCGATTTAAAGTTGACTCATAATCTTATGCAAGCTGTATAATTGCTGCTTAGTTGTTTTCTTTTCAGTATTTGTTCTTTCAATGTACTGATGTGTGCATATCTATATAAACATAAATAAACAAAACTATCAGGTGGGTGACATTGCAGACCAGTACTTCCCCCACCCACTTCTTGCCTTTACGTACTAGTGAGAAGCCCCAAACAAACAAACATTTCAAGTCAAAATGGAAGCTGGCTAGTGTGTGCGAGTCTATCCCTTTTTTAAGATCTATGACTCCACCTAGCTCCTAGCTGCTCCTAGCCGCGATTCGTCAAGTTATGGGGTGGAGCCAAATAATATTTCCTTTTCTTCAATCCATTTCCCATCTCGCAGCGATGGGCTTTGAGGTTTCCAGCCAGGCCTGTACTGTAAGATTACCAGATTCTTTTTCAAGGAATCTGGGGACACTTTTATTTTGAAAAGAGAAAAAAAAGTTATTTTTTAAAAAGTAGTATCTTCTCTTCTGTGGTGTCCTCTGACACGTGGCCTTCCTCTGGGTCCCAGCCTGCTCTCTTGGAGTGCTAGCTACTGTGGAGTAGGCTTGGGTTGGGCTTGGGCTCGGCCACGTGTCCTTGCCCTCCTGGTATTCTCCTACCTCTCCTCCTCAGCAGCTGCGGTGGCAGTGGCGCGGCAAGGTCGGAGCTCCCCTCTTTTTTCTCCTTCATCTTTCTCTCTCTTCCTTCTCTCTTTTTTTAAAAATGATATTTATTAAGAGTTTTAGAATTACAGAAAAAAACAAAAAAGGAAAGGAAAGAAAGAAAACAAAATAAAAACAAACCACAATCAAACAATACAAATTGATAAAAATCAAAATCAAAAAATAACACAACACAATCAAAAGACAAAAATAAGCCACAAACATTTAAAAACAAATCCAATATTCTCAAATCCTTAGCTGTCATTACCTTTTTTCTTTGACCTCCTCACTCCTCCCTTTTTTTGTATCCTAGTTGTTAATTGTCACAGCAAATCCTTTCCATTTTTCATAATATTCTGTCATTACATTACCTTAGTCTATTTTAACCTTATCTTACTATAAAAGACCCTAAAACTTGAAATTTAGATCTTATTTATACCAATTTCTCATAACCATAATATTCTTACATAATTCTTTTAACATTTTTGCTAAAGCCAAATGATTTCGTTCCAACATTTTTCTAACATTCATCAATTTTATAAAGCAATCCTAATAAAAAAAAATTTCTTCCAATCTTCATCCAGCGTCTCTTCCTCCTGGTCCCGGGTTTTGTCAGTCCTTTCTATCCCATCAATCTAGCACATTAACCTGGCAATCTTATGTCCGAGGCCCTTAAGTCTCTTCCATGTCCCTTCCTCTTCTTCATATTTATACCTGTACTTTACTTTATCTCCTGCTCCTTTCATTCGTGGGAACTCCAACTTGACAGTGTTTTTGACCCTTCTCGACAAATCAGTCCCTTTTCCATATTCCACACTAAACTCCATGTGGTATTTAAAAACATGTTTCAGAGTCCCTCCAGAATTAAGAGCCCCCACAACCCCAAACAACTCACGGCCCATTGCCAGACTTGAAAAGTCCAAACATCCCTGCATAGGGGGGTCTATCCAACCCTCCATTTCCAAACCAAACCAAACTTTATCTTTCCAAATCTGGCTTTTTCCAAGTTCATTTGTCAGATCCAAAAACTCATGTTCCTGCTGGGCCACAGCTCCCTCCATCTCTGGCGCCCGAGGTTCAGCAACATCCTCTTCCCTCATCTGATCTGTCAGAGCACACTCCTGATTTGATTCCTGGGTGGGCTCTATATAGTTTCCCACTACCTGTCCAAAATTTCTAATCACAGCAGTCATCAAGTCCATCTTCTCATGTAGCTGTTCCAGTAGGGCACTTGTTTTGCAGAAAGCACTCACCAGAGCTTCTAGATACATTGTTCTGCAAGGTCAGAAGTCTATTCCCACGATCGTAATCTGTTGCAGCTGCAGAGCTCCCCGATTCAGATTTAGTAACAGCTTCACAGGCTCCCTCTAAGGGAAGAACTTCTTTTTGTTCTTTTCTTTTAAAGGCAGATCTAAAGTTTCCTTTTTCAGATATTTTGTCAATATTTGTTCCTTTAAAATGAGAAGGAGAACAATGGAATCACTATGTTTCTCTTCTTTTAACTATCTGTCAAAGACATTTGTCTCTGGTCAATGAGCTTCCCAAAGAACGTCAGTCCTGACACCCCGCTCCCAGGATCAAGACGGTGGAAAATTACTTTGCTTTACACTCTCTTCTGCAGGTTTAAACAGTCCGGAAAAAATCCCCCCTCTTCTCCTGCTTCCGAAGGGGGTTCAACAGTTTTAAATGATGAAAGTTAATCCTTTACAAGCGATTTTCTGAACTCTAGTTTGCCATGTCTTTGCTTTAATCTATCTACAAGAAACGGAAGGCTGACTTCCTGTTTAGACCTTCCCATTTCAGTGCCAAATTGAGATGAATTTCTTAGTCCAATTTTCCTTTCTGCTCGCAGGTCATTATTTAAAGTCCAATTGTCCGAAATTAAAGTACTCACAGGTAATTGTTTTAAAAGCCAAATTGTCCCAGGAAAAAGGCAGCGCTCTCCGGCAACGGCTGTGCGGCTTCGCTCCACGGAAGAAGCAGTTGACTCTCAGCACCGCGCCACTTCCCCCTCTTCGCTCCGGAGCCCGTAAATGGGTTCCTCTACGGGTTGGGGGGCACTAAAGGTGCCCCTGAGTCCCATGGTCACAGGCTTCATCCACCTGTGATTTTTGAAAGGGTCCCCGCTTCGCCGTAGCGGAAAAGACCCGTTTTCCGTGGAGCTGGTCCCTCCGGATCAGAGGGAATCCGCCATTACCGATGGCGCCACCCCGGAAGTCCTCTCTCTCTCTTCCTTCTTCTTCTCCTCTCCTCCTTCCCCCTGCATCGGCTCCGGGGTTTTGACTGGCCCCAGAGTGCCACTGGGCAGTCAGCTGGGTGCTCTTGCTCCCAGCTCGATTTGGGTCGTGGTTCCCCCAGTTGATGCACTGGGCATCCCCAGTTCCCCCTCGGCAGTGGCAGTGGCAGCGGCAGTCTCAGTAGCCCAGAGCCAGCCTGGTAGCGCAGTTGGCTCTGGCTGGCTTCAGGAGCTGCTCGCTGCCGTGGCGCCCGCCATTTTGCCTCGCCAGAAGTCCCCATATGATGTATCTTGTGCCATTGAACCAATCACACAACATTCATTCCCTACTAATAAATCTACAACACTTAAAATATAAATCCAGGGACATTAAATGAAATCCAGATTTGTAAATTCAGGGACTGTCCCCGGGAAACAGGGACATCTGTGACTTACTGTAACAACTTCATGGTGAGTTTTGGCACCAGGGACACAAAGAACCCAGAAACTGATACTGCAATGGGGGGAACTGAATTGAAGAAACGGGGGTGAAAACCTCAAGAGTTTGAGCTGGAGCATATCCCAGATTAATTCTTAATTTATTTTAAATCAAGACCCCTTACACATTTCAAATCAAACTGGATAGTTCAAGATATTTTAAGCAATCTATTCAAAAGCTCAAATTAGACAAAGAAACTGTTTGTTTTCAGCAAGATTCAATCACAATCTGGAGGATTTAGGACGCACAATTAAGGCTGGTTTGGAGCTCTGACTTTTCGTAAGAAGGAAAGTGAAAATGCAGTGGAAATTGTGGGATAAGACTTGCTTGATGCACCATCATCTAATCTCCTCACGAGCAAATCAGGCTGAATGTTCATTAAGCAAGTCAACTGGAAGCGGCATCTATCTTTTATATTAGCTTATAGCAGAAGGAATGTATGACTGCAATCTGCTTTCCGCCTAGCATTTCAAAAGTCCCTAAAGGGTTGACATTCTTCTTCCAATTTGTTTGTTATATATCTTCCTAGTTTTAACCCTGTAATCTTGTTCAGAACTGTTAAACCCTGTAATTTACCCTTACACAGGGCTGGCCCACCCATGAGACAAGGTGCGGTGGCCGCCTCAGGTGGCAGGATCCACAGGGGCAGCAGATCCTGATGTAGATATTTATGCCTCCCTTGTTCCTGATGAGTATCTTCACTCATCCCTTCTTCCCTCCAAGGGAGGAAGGCACCATTTTGTGGTTTGCCTCAGGTGCTGAAATGTCTTGGGCTGGCTCTGCCCTTGTGTCCGACTCTTCATGACGCCATGGACCAGAGCACACCAGGCACTCCTGTCTTCCACTGCCTCCTGCAGTTTGGTCAAACTCATACTGGTAGCTTTGAGAACACTGTCCAACCATCTCATCCTCTGTCGTCCCCTTCTCCTTGTGCCCTCAATCTTTCCCAACATCAGGGTCTTTTCCGGGGAGTCTTCTCTACTCATGAGGTGGTCAAAGTAGTGGAGCCTCAGCTTCAGGATCTCCTTCCAGTGAGCACTCCGGGCTGATTTCCTTCAGAATGGATATGTTTGATCTTCTTGCAGACCATGGGACTCTCAAGAGTCTCCTCCAGCACCATAATTCAAAAGCATCAATTCTTCGGCGATCAGCCTTCTTTACGGTCCAGCTCTCACTTCCATACATCACTACTGGGAAAACCATAGCTTTAACTATATGGACCTTTGTTGGCAAGGTGATGTCTCTGCTTTTTAAGATGCTGTTTAGGTTTATCATTGCTTTTCTCCCAAGAAGCAGGCGTCTTTTAATTTCGTGATTGCTGCCACCATCTGCAGTGATCATGGAACCCAAGAAAGTAAAATCTCTCACTGCCTCCTTACAGGAACACAAGTACATATACCAGCAGTCTTATACCAAATGAGGCCACTGGTCCACCCAGCTCAATATTGTCTACACCGACTGGCAGCTGCTCTCCAGGATTTCAGGCTCGAGTCTTTTCCCTGCCCAACCGGCAGATGCTGGAGAATTGAACCTGGGACATTCTGCATGCAATGCAGATGCACTATCGCTGAGCTATGACACTCCCCTCATTCCTCCCTTCATTTGGGAAATTCATTTACGTTTCCTTTATTAGTGAGTGGGATACTTGCATCTGTAATCATAGGAAAGAGTCTAATTTCTCTTTGCCCCAAGGCGCTGCTCCTAATTGAGATATTCTTTTGTCTGTGAAACCTCTTTCCCAATACAGATGCCAATGAAAGTCATATTCTTAGACCTGGATTACATACTCTGGTGGTTCATAATGCTTATCTCTAATTCAAGGTGAGTATCGTGATGCCAGGACGCAGGTGGCGCTGTGGGTTAAACCACAGAGTCTAGGACTTGCTGATCAGAAGGTCGGCGGTTCGAATCCCCACGAAAGGGTGAGCTCCCATTGCTCAGCCCCAGCTCCTGCCCACCTAGCAGTTTGAAAGCATGTCAAAGTGCAAGTAGATAAATAGGTACTGCTCCCGCGGGAAGGTAAACGGCATTTCCGTGCACTGCTCTGGTTCACCAGAAGCAGCTCAGTCATGCTGGCCACATGACCCGGAAGCTGGACGCCGGCTCCCTTGGCCAGTAAAGCGAGATGAGCACCACAACCCCAGATTCGGCCACGACTGGACCGAATGGTCAGGGGTCCCTTTACCTTTACCTTTACCGTGATGCCATCTCAGATTTTAATCAGCTTACTCAACTTCGTCCTCTTCCTTTTTCTCTTTCCAACCCACCAAAGCGTCATCCCCCTTACCTCTGCTGTTGCACCAGTAAGCTGTTTCAGAGTGCTGACAAATCTCTGCTGAGCAACATTGGAGATTTTCTGGAGCTGGCGAAGGATCTAATAGGGCAGCTTTGCCAGTCAAATGCAACTCGTTGAAATATGCACCATGCATGCAAATCGCTTTCATGCCTCTGCATCCCACAATACAGCTGGGTGTTGCTTGTTTCCTGGCAAACACCTGTTCCCATTCTAAAATGGCTCTTTGCTTTTAAATTAGACCGTGGAATTTGCTTCCACAAGATGTCGTGGTTGATCAGACAAATTCATGGAAGATAAAACTACCAGTGCCTACCAGACCCAATGGCCATGCTCTCCTTTATATTGCTGGAAGCAGCATTCTTCTGAATACTGTTTGTGGGGTCTCCAAGTTATCTAGTTGACATTTTGAGAAGACGATGCTAGATGACACAGGCACTTGGCCAAATTGTTGTTGTTCCTAAAGTTTTCAGCATATAATACAATAAAAACCAAACTGGTCTAAAGAGAAATAATGAACAAAGACAATTTCTCCTCCTCTTCCTCTTCCTCCTCTTCTTCCTCATCTTCTTCTTCCTCTTCCTCTTCTTCCTCTTCCTCTTCTTCCTCTTCTCCTCTTCCTCTTCTCCTCTTCTTTTCCTCTTCTTTTTTTCTTCTCTCCTCCTCCTCCTCTTCTCCTCCTCCTCCTCCCCCTC
Source organism: Podarcis bocagei (assembly GCF_964188305.1). NCBI lineage: Eukaryota > Metazoa > Chordata > Lepidosauria > Squamata > Lacertidae > Podarcis > Podarcis bocagei. Next base: position 12,563,126 of record NC_138139.1, read on the forward strand.
CCCCTCCTCCTCCTCCTCCTCTTCTTCTTCTCCTTCTTCTCCTTCTTCTTCTTCTTTCTCTTCGCCCAACTAGCTGAGTTGCCCCAGCTACTCTGGGCGGCTTCCAACACATATAAAAACTTGATCACACCTTTAAAACTTCCTGGTACAGGGCTGCCTTCAGATGTCTTCTAAACGTTGTGTCCTTGTTTAGTTCCTTGACATCTGACAGGAGGGCCTTCCACAGGGAGGGTGCCACTGCCGAGAAGGCCCTCTGCCTGGCTCCTTGTAACTTCACTTCTCGCAGTGAGGGAACTGCCAGAAGAAGGCACTTGTCCAAATTCAGAGGATTCTTCTTCCATTCTTACATCTCTTGAATGAGCAAATGAATGAAAAAGATGCACTCAGAGCATTTACGCAAAGTGACATGTTAGCGGTACGATTTCCTACAAAGTTAGTTTGCCGAGCAAACTTATCATTTAAATTGAGGAGTGTGGGATGTAGGCCAATGTGTGGATTTGGAAAGGGACCATAATGCCTGCCAGTTCAGTTAGAAGCCACCGGGATACAGGGAAGTGATCCCCCTCTTCCCCCGGATGATTAGTGTCTTTTTTTTATTGATGTTGCCTGGATTCCCACTCAGTATACTTTATTACAGGGCTAGAAAGTGCCTCGCAGCAGCTGAGTTGTAGAGTTGTAAAATCAAGCTTTTTGAAAGCTGGAGAAAATTGAAATGTCACTCTCTACAAGGAGTTTTAGGAGAGAAACTAAACATTTATACCCCCTCATATTCCCCCCTCCCCTCCAGCCCATGCAATCTAGGGTTCAACGTAGAAACTTTGAAAACTAATTTAAAAACCTTTCCTCCGTGACCTTCACATCCTTTCATCCTTTAACATATTTTAAAGATGGCATCGCCAGGACCATGCTGGAGTGGGTGAGGGTGGGGGGGATATCTATGTCAATACCTGTGGCACGAACTGTGGGTTTTTAGGGCACAGCAGGGTAAGTTAAGGAGTACTGCTGCTTTCTGTGATTCCAAACACCATAGGAGCCAACTCCTAAGGACCAAAGTCCATTCAGGTCCCCCAAAATAAAATATTTGAGGGGGCTGCCCCCCCCCAAAGCTGATAGTCATTGCCTTTCAAGTGTTGTGTGTGCCACATCTTGTGACTGGTTTTTTTGGAGCAGGGCTTTCCTATCCCCCGCAATAATTTATTTTCAAGTTGGCACCTTTGCCAAACACATTGTGTTGCTGGCGCTTAGCGTAGGGGTGCGGGGCAGGGAGCTAAGGATTGTGCAGGTGCATAATGAAGCAAAGATCATCAGTGTTGAAGCAATGATTCTTCAACATCAACTTCGTTGGACTGGTCATGTTGTGTGGATGCCTGATGATCGTCTTCCAAAGCAACTACTCTATTCCAAACTTAAAAATGGAAGGTGTAATTCTGGTGGTCAACAAAAGAGATTTAAAGACTGTCTCAAGGCAAAAAAAAAAAAAAAAAAAGGACTATAAACACCAACAACTGGGAAACACTGGCCTGCGTGCACTCCAGTTGGAGAACAGCCTTTACCAAAGGTGTCATGGACTTTGAAGACACTCGAACTCAGAACGCAAGGGAGAAACGTGCTAAGAGGAAGGCACACTTGGCAAATCCACACCGTGATCAATTCCCACCCGGGAACCAATGTCCCCACTGTGGAAGGATGTGTGGGTCCAGAATTGGCTCCACAATCACTTACGGACTCACTGTTAAAACCTTGTTTATGGAAGACAGTCTTACTCGGCTACGAGTGATCGCAAAAGAAGAATAATGGTGAGAGCAACGGGTTGGCTGCATTTCTCCCCCTCCCTAGTTATCTACACCTGAGCTAGGAAGCAGCTCAGGTCTAAGGTCTGGCTAGTTAACGGCCTCCTCGCGATTTGCAAACAATTTGGTGCAATCCTGTAACTGTACACACAGAAGTAGTCCTTGTTCAGTGGGGCTTAGCTCCATCTCTCATAAGTGTGTTTAGGACTGCAGCCTTAAATATCCTGTCTGGCCTTAAGTAGGAACCATTTTTAATATATTTGCTGAAGTATAATTAACTATGAGGAGCAGGGTTGTTGTTTTTAGTCTGCTTGTTTTCGTTTGGTTGGTTGTTTTACTTCCCTTTCATAAGTGGTTTAATAGTGAAGTAGTGAAGACCATAAGTAGGACTCCAGGTTCAGTGGTGTTTGTGTGTTTTTAGATTGTCATAATTTTGACACAAGGGTGCATGCCACATGCCAGGCAGAAACTAGGTTAGATTTGTGGGTGTGTGGGTGTGTGGGTCTCTCTCTCTCTCTCTCTCTCTCTCTCTCTCTCTCTCTCTCTCTGTGTGTGTGTGTGTGTGTTTGATTTCCTAAAGATCCATTAGACCTCTGTTGGATAGATGCTCCTTCTGTTGTGGTCTTGCCGGACCAAACTAGATTTATGTGGACTGGCCGCTCAGCCAGCAGCATGCGTTAATTAGCAACCACAATTATAGAACAGTACCAGCTCCAGGAAAGAGGAAGTGGTGGGCCTGCTTAGTGGATCTGTAGTGGAAATCAAGTTCAGAGAAATTGCATTATGCTGGTGGGGAGTCCGGTTTTCCCTCTGAACCCACTTCTCACAGGCCTGACGGCCTTTTACCCAGAAGATATTTCATTACTGTAATGTATTCTCCAGTTAACAAGTGCATAATTCCATTTCACATTTTTCCTTTCTCATGCACACACCCCCCCACCTCCAACATTGCAACAAGGCCGTTAGCCGCCATTACACTAAATTCATTTGTTTCACATTCCCCCCCACCCCACTCAACCGGCGTGGTCTATATAATTCACCTGAGATTACTCTGTCACTAAAGCGTGGGCATCTGGGCAATTTCAATGGCGGCGCTGCAGATTTTATTTGACTTTCTTCTATTGCAATACTACTAATGAGATACGCAGGAAGACAAATGTTCCTAAATACTTATAACCTTGTCATGCTCTGGGCATTGTTTGCCACCGCTACTGATTCTTTCCCCCAACCTTACTGGGGAAGAAACACCCTGCACCATCCATTAATTCGCCAACCTTATAATCTTCGTGTAATTCAGATAGGCTGGATGAAAACAATAAGCTATGGAGAGCTTAAAGCAATATTATTTTATTACGATGTTCGGGGAATGAATAAAGAGGGAATTTGGAAACATGCATATAGATTTGCCGTATAAAATGATACTCTTTTCCAAAAGGAAAGGAGAGAGAGAAAGAGTGTGTGTATGTATTGGTCCCTGCTGTACCTTAGCAAACACAGGGTCATTAAATTGAGTGTGATGGGCGAGTCTTGACATTTAAGCTGCATACTTAACTAGGCTTTGGCACCACTATGTTCCAACAGGGAAAAGAGAATAATTTGCTTTTCAAACCCAGGCCATCATTGTTTTAAATATTAAAGGTAATGTGATTTATTTTTTCCTCCAACATGTAACCACATTAGCCCCCAAATTTTCCCAAAGGGACAAATCCTTAAGCATTAAATATTTCACCTAGCTAAATTTTAATTAAGCACGACTGAGCATTAATCCTCCCTCTTTGCTACGGTCCATTTTCATTGTCTGAGAAATCTTATAGCAAAGACTCCATTTTATGCTCAACAATTAACAGTGTAATTAAAGATTCCAGCAAACCAGCCTGATCTGTCGAGGATCCGGCACGTGCAGACTGCACTGCGAGCAAAATATATCCTTCAGAAAAATACTCTGTTGAGAAAATTACATGTATATTTTAGCGTTTCCCCCACCTCTGATGTATTATGCTGCTGATCTGAAATTGGGCTCATTTTCTGTGCACTGGCTAATCACCATTTTCATTTTTAATCTGAAAGAAAAGAGCCATTTTAGAATGGGAACAGGTGTTTGCCAACGAACAGGCTACATCCACCTGTATCTTGCCATGCGGAGTCCTGAATGTGCTTGCATGTGTGGTGCATATTTTAATTTAACAAGATGCATTTGATTGGTGTACAGTGGTGCCTCGCAAGACGAAATTAATTCGTTCCGCGAGTCTTTTCGTCTTGCGATGTTTTTCGTCTTGCGAAGCACGGTCCGTCGCAACTGCGCCTCTTCAAGCGGCTTTAAGAAAAAAGTGAACAAACTCGCAAGATGTTTTCGTCTTGCGAAGCAAGCCCATAGGGAAATTCGTCTAGCGAAGCAACGCAAAAACCGAAAACCCCTTTCGTCTAGCGAGTTTTTCGTCTTGCGAGGCATTCGTCTTGCGGGGCACCACTGTACATAAGTACATATTCTTTCCCACTGTATAGGTTTTATCTCAGTGTGGGGGGGGCAGTGGGGCCTGGCTGTTGGGAGTATAGTGGAACAGAGGCGGGCAACTATTCATGTCCCAATTTTCCTCCCCCATGGATTGGGGAATATATAAGGGTTTTTTTTAAAAAAAAGGAAAGGTAAAGGACCCCTGGACGGTTAAGTTTAGTCAAAGGTGACTATGGGGTTGCAGCGCTCATCTCGCTTTCAGGCCGAGGCAGCTGGTGTTTGTCCACAGACAGCTTTTCAGGTCATGTGGCCAGCATGACTAAACCACTTCTGGTGCAACGGGACACCGTGATGGAAACCAGAGCGCACGAAAACGCCATTTACCTTCCCGCCGCAGCAGTGCCTATTTATCTACTTGGACTGGCGTGCTTTTGAACTGCTAGGCTGGCAGAAGCTGGGAATGAACAACGGGAGCTCACCCCGTTGTGTGGATTCGAACCACCAACCTTCTGATCGGCAAGCCCAAGAGGCCCAGTGCTTTAGACCACAGCGCCACCCACATCCCTTTTGAATATATAAGGAGAAATGCCTGAACCAGGCTTCTATCTATGCAACATCTCCATTTTGAGTGAAATTCTAGTCATGATATGTAACAGAGCCCTAAAGACAGATTATACAGTCACAATGATGAAAATTGATTGCCTAAGCAGTCTCTGAGTCATCTGCTTCTGGAAGTAACTACTTCAATCTATTAGTTGATATCCTGATGGGTCAAGCAGGACATGGAAGAGAATTTGCATTAAATTGATCTGAGTGTTTCCCTCCCTGAAATAAGATCACTCAATCACGGGGAATGTTCAGACAGAGCTAGGCAGAGGCCTGGATTTGTTGTGGAAGGGAAGCGCAGCAAAAGAAAAATGGAATAATTCAGCTTAAACATATATATTTATAAACAGGGTTTTGAGCACCATAAATCTAGGACGATGTGATCAAAACCTAGAGTTGTTTCTGCAATGTAGATTGGGTTGCACCTTCAAAGAATTCTTCAGTGCAAACACCAAATAAACTCAGAGCCAACTGACATATACTGCAAAATCACATGATGCAACTCAAACAGGACCATCTCAAATTGCAGGAGGGGGAGGGGGGCTTGTTTATTTTAGTGTGCCTAGTCCAGGAGGGGACATTTCTGCCAATTGGCCTATGAAGCACTTAACAAAACATAAGCCACAGTAAAAGAAAGAAAAGAAAAGCACTTTTTAAAAGTGTCATTGGTAAAAAATAATAATAGATAAAAGCAGCAAATTTAATCCAGCAGTTTCATTGATAAAGGAAACGGGGGAGAGTAAAATGAAGCCAACCAAAACAGTGTTATAAATTACATTAAATTAACCCACCGAAAAGGATTACCGAACTCCAGAATATGTAAGGAAGACTTTGATAGCACCTAAAGGATAGAAACGAAGGCTTTGAGGAGATGTTCATTAGAAGAATGTTTCATAACTGGAGTGCAACCACAGGGGGGGGGGGGAATAATATGTGCAGTAAAGGTAAAGGGACCCCTGACCATTAGGTCCAGTCGTGGCCGACTCTGGGGTTGCGGCGCTCATCTCGCTTTATTGGCTGAGGGAGCCGGCATACAGCTTCTGGGTCATGTGGCCAGCAGGACTAAGCCGCTTCTGGCGAACCAGAGCAGGGCACAGAAACTCCGTTTACCTTCCTGCCAGAGCGGTACCTATTTATCTACTTGCACTTGGACGTACTTTCGAACTGCTAGGTTGGCAGGAGCTGGGACCGAGCAATGGGAGCTCACCCCGTCGTGGGGATTCGAACTGCAAGTCCTAGGCTCTGTGGTTTAACCCACAGCACCACCCGCATCCCACACCACTATACATATTGTGGCTAATAAACACCGAGAAGCCTTATCCTTCATGATTTTGTCTAATTGATTTTTAAAGCCACCCAAACTGGTGGCTGTCACAACATCTTTGGGAAGTGAACTTCATTGTTTAGCTATACATTGTAAGGAGAAGTGCTTCTGAATTCTCCTACATTTGGCTTCGTTGGATGTCCATGAATTCTAGTACAGTGGTACCTCGGGCAGCGGCGTAGCGTGAGTTGTCAGCACCCGGGGCAACGCAAGTAATTTGCGCCCCCTAACCCGGGGCAAGGCAAGTAATTTGCGCCCCCCCTAACCCCTAACCTGCGAGTTGCCGCTGGCGCTGCCGCCCAAACGACGCCGCTTGCCCGGAGGAGGAGGGGGGCAGAGAGGCGAGGAAAATGCAACGGCCCAGCAGCTGCAGCAGCACCGGCGGAGGCGGGGCTGTGAGGAGGGGCTGCCTGGCGCGTCCTCCGCGGCGAGCGCTGAGAGCCGCTGCCTGCCAGGCGTCTTCAGCCCGGACGTGCGCACAGCTCGTCGGTTCCGCGAGACATGCGGCTCCGCTACAGCCTGCGCCCGAGGCTCTTCGGCGACTCCGGAGGCAGCGAGCGCGCCCCCCCCAGATGTTGCGCCCGGTGCGGCCGGCACCCCTGGCACCCCCCACGCTACGCCACTGACCTCGGGTTACATACGCTTCAGGTTACAGACTCCACTAACCCAGAAATAGTACCTTGGGTTAAGAACTTTGCTTCAGGATGAGAACAGAAATCGTACTCTGGCAGCGTGGTGGCAGCAGGAGCCCCCATTAGCTAAAGTGGTGCTTCAGGTTAAGAACAGTTTCAGGTTAAGAATGGACCTCCGGAACGAATTAAGTACTTAACCCGAGGTACCACTGTATTATGAGGGGTATGCTTCCCCAACCATTTCTCTGCATAAATTTATATTTATATGTCTCTCTCATGTCTCCTGCTTTGCAGTCACACAACCAGAGTCCCAAGCTGATGTGGGAGGCTTTGGATGAATTTTGGGGCTCATCAGAGATGAAGAGATTTGACTAATTTGGAACCTCTCTCTTCTCATTGGAAGACATTTTTAAAATTTCCTTTCCAGGATGAAATTGTGAGCAAATGTTTTACCGTACTTCGAGAATTCACGCCTGCCCTTGAATTTCAGCAAGGGAAATCAGATCAGACGGAAACGTTATTCTCAGGCTGAACTTGAGATGGATCAGAGACATTGATCAGTTCCTACAATAATATGTCTAAGAATCTTGAAATGTCTTGGACTTCAAATGTTATCCCTATAAAGCTTCTTAATCCGAGAGGTAATATGAGCTGGGAATGAATTTTTAGGACAGAGGGTAAAGGACTGAATGCCAAGAAGGTTTCCAAACTGAGGGGAGAGGAGACTGCATGGCTACCTCTTTACATGGATGTAAAGCACTGTGGGTTAAACCACAGAGCCTAGGACTTGCCTATCAGAAGGTCGGCGGTTTGAATCCCCGTGATGGGGTAAGCTCCCGTTGCTCGGTCCCTCTCCCGCCAACCTAGCAGTTTGAAAGCATGTCAAAGTGCAAGTAGATAAATAGGTACCACTCCGGCAGGAAGGTAAACGGCATTTCCATGTGCTGCTCTGGTTTGCCAGAAGTGGCTTAGTCCTGCTGGCCACATGAACTGAAAGCTGTACGCCGGTTCCCTTGGCCAGTAAAACAAGATGAATGTCACAACCTCAGAGTCGGTCATGTCTGGACCTAATGATCAGGGGTCCCTTTACCTTTTAAAGGCTATGTGAGGTACATGGAACTTGTATGCAGTTGTGCAGCCTGCCCTGCAGGCTTTTCAAAAAAGCATATTGATATTTAGGGATCAATTTACACCAGTATGAGAAGCTTTAAGTTGAGCTTTAAGGATAGGCTTCGGGTCCTCAGGTCTTGGTTGCAGATTTCCCATAGGTTTCTGCTTGTCCATTGTGAGAACAGGTTCCTGGGCTAGAAGACCTCTGGCCTGATCCTGCAGGTCTTTGAATGTGAAATCCAGCATACCCCAGGGGAGATATATACTGTTCAATATCTTTTATTCATAGGAGGCTATCCAAGCTGCCAAATAGCCAGGTGCTTATATCATTATTCATTATAAGGGTGCATCAACCTGTTGATGGTGGGGTGTATATACAACAGATATGGAAAAATGAGTTATGAAAGCTAAGGAGGTAGACATTCTGGAAACATTGCAGAAAGTATGCACAGTATGACTGAAAGAGGTTATAGGCGTGCAAGTTTTGGCTGATTTTGTTGAAGAAAGTTCTCATTGCTGATATTGTAGTGAAGTTTGCCATCCGTCGCAATGACACGACAACCTGTTCAGCCCTACAAACTTGGGATGAAAGGCAATGCTGCGAAAAAGAGCCATTTGCATTTCCATGGGTCAAGATCACTCAATTACAGGGATCAGCTTGAGAAATAAGAAAAGAGACCAACTTATTTTCAAGAGTGCTGGCCTTAAGGCATTCCAGTCATAATATTCTGCTGAATGAAGGGGTTGTGGGCAGAACTCCGGCAGACTTAGGTTTGATTCAGAGGAACGTGCTTGTGGTTTCATAATGAAAAATTGCAAAGTGGCATGTCATATACCCAGCATTGGATGTGAGTTTGCACAAGGATGTCTTGTTGGAGATGATAAATCTCTAGGATGTCTTTTAAGACTAGAGATTTGTGGCCATGCACAGTCCATGTGAATACGAAGACTGCCACAAAGTACAGTGGTACCTCGGGTTAAGTACTTAATTCGTTCCGGAGGTCCGTTCTTAACGTGAAACTGTTCTTAACCTGAAGCACCACTTTAGCTAATGGGGCCTCCTGCTGCTGCCGCGCTGCCGGAGCACGATTTCTGTTCGCATCCTGAAGCAAAGTTCTTAACCCGAGGTAATATTTCTGGGTTAGCGGAGTCTGTAACCTGAAGCATATGTAACCTGAAGCGTATGTAACCCCAGGTACCACTGTACTCTTATTTGGGTGAGTTCTCGAAGCATGGTTAACATAGATTGTTGTGTGCATGCATCTGTGATTTGGTGTATATCTGTCTATCTGAATGGACTGTTTTACAAGTGCCACATATTGTTCATTCCACACTTGAGAGAAATTGATATTTTATTGTGACAGCACCTATGTCCTATGTCCTGGAACCCCCTACATACAGATATTAGGGAGGGACCTTCATTGAACTGTTTTTGGATCCTTCTAAAATATTTTCACTTTGCCAAACCTACCCAGACATGTAATTTTATTACAGTATGCATATCTATTTTTAAAAGTGCTTGTTTGTACCTCTATATATTGGTAATTATGTTTACCATTTTCAAGTTTGTTGATTGTGATTTTTAATGAACATTTTATACCACTTTATGTAAACCACTTAGATATACTTTTCTGATGAAGTGGCATAGAAATTTTGTTAGACAACATAAAATAAAACATATTTTTTTTAAAAAAATAAATGCATTAAAATACACTAAGCCTGGTGAGGGAATTCCACAAATGGGGCACCACCCCAGAGTAGGGATGAATGGATCTGTCCATTTCAGTTCTTTCAGTTTCCTATTTTTCCAGTCCTAAATTCAGTTCTCTACAATTTCTGTTGTTCTTTTCTAAATCCCAATGAAAGTTCTTCAGTGTTTGAGTGCAAATTCTCCCCAATGACACATTTTTATTTGCAATGATGCCAACTTAAATATGTTTTTGTGAAGCAAATTTCCTTAATAGATCTCCCTTAATAAATGCACTTTCATGCACACTTTACACTGGCATGTGCATCCTTGTACACATTCCTCAACTAGAGAAATGCATTGTGAAATCAGGGGCCCAATGAGTTTTGAAGGATGACTGTGCTTTGGTTTGCAAATTTGGCAGGTTGGCATTGAAATGTGAACTTAATCCAATTTCTTTATATTTCCCTTACCTCAGATGATGGTGGGACCTGGAAGAGCTGTACGGAATATGTCATCAGTAGACTTAGATGAGGATGGAGGCTCAATGATTGATAAATGGGCTCTGGGGCTTGGGCAGAGGCAGAGGCAGAGGCAGAGGCCATTCTTGATTTGTTGAGGGGTATTTAGGTCTTCGTGAATACAGCAGAGCAAGACTGAAAGACTTGCATGCATCCATCTTTGTCTCAAACAAGTTGTCCTAAAAACACATTAATTTATCGAGGATCTGGAGCCTAGCGGGTTGTCATTTGTCTGTGCACTCAGCATTTTGAGCCTGAGCCAAAGTATTTAATCAAGGATGACATATAATAAATAATTGAAACCAACCTCTCCACTTGGTACATGGCTGAGAAGAGCATGCTACCTCAACCAAGAAACCCAGCTGAGGATAAAACAGACCTCAATCTGCCACTCGGCAGTTAGTCCAAAATCACTCGGCCACGACAATGGAAGACTAGAGGGAGAGAGAATTAAAAAGCCAGGGCAAGTGGAACTCGAGATGCCCAGGACTAAATAATACATCTAAATAATCCAAGCAATTGGAAACAGAAGCCCAGCATCCAAGACGCAAAACAACGATGGAAGAAATGAAACAAGAGTTCACCAGAGCGGAAAGCACTGAGGCAAAACTGATGGTATTAAAAATATCCCAAAGGAAAAACGTCTGTTCCAGAATAAAGGCAACCATAAGTCAAACAAACTAACAAAATTACAGGAGGGGGAAAAATCCTTTCTATTATAAATACAGGAATGGGAAGATAGCCTTTCAGCTCCTCGAAGCCTTCCTAAATTTTGGGTTCATTTGTTCATTGTTATTTATTTAAACCATTTCTTTACTGCTCAATATATAAAAATATCTCTAGGTAGCTTACCGAAAACTAAAGCAACAAAAATACACAGTAAAACCATTGATGCAAAAAACTAATAAATGTCTGCTCACATCAGTTCCTTCTCTTTTTACGCACCGCCCCAGTCAGCATCTCTCAGATGTCTGGCTCTCACCAATCCATCCCAACTCTCACGCAGAGCCCAAACAAACTCACGGATCACACATACACCCCAATCTCACAACAAAGAGGGTAGCAGTCCAGAATGGCTTTTGCTCTCAGAACCTGTTGACCCCACCCAAGTCCCTTACTCCAGGCTGGTTTTTATGGCCAGGCACCAAGACGGATGGGGCTTATCTGATGTGACTGCAACATTGTTTTAATATAAAGAAATATATATGGCCATTCTGGTCAAGCCATGTCTACCTGCCCTACACCTGGTTTAATAGATGATGAAATCTGAACTAAAATATTCATGAATTGCCATAAGGTTGTGAAAAACACACACACATGGAAATGTGGATAACTGAACTTGGAGAGAAACCAAAAATGATAGATTCACCCATCCCTAGATGTGGGCTAAGTGAAGATTTATCTGACCCCAAAAGCGGTTTGTGGTACTTGCCAAAGCTCTGTGCATATCTACCTGTGTGGCTTTTTGTAAACACCAATAATCACCTGATCATTTGGTGCTTGCTGAGAACTGTGCAAGGTGCTTTGAAGGTCCGGTGATCCGCTGATGGTCAGGTATTTGAAACTCTGTATGCCACACAGGACAAAAACAGGTCACCTGCCTGCAGTTGGGTTGCCTTGCCTAACTGTCAGACAGACTTGTCCCATGGGGTGGGGGCAAGGAAATAAGGATCCATTCTGCATTCCTATTCTAAATGAGGAGACATGGCTGCGCAGTGCGAGTAAATGCAATTTGTTTCAGCAGAACTTGCAAACAAAACAAAACAAAACAAAACCATCTATTACTCCTGCTGTAGCCACTAATATAATGTAAGGTTTGGGCCTGTGAAGCTGAAACCACAGGAATATGTTCAGGCATAACCATCATGTTAAAGTATAATATATTGCCTACAAAGCACAAAAATAGCCTCACTTGTCTACATCTTCCGTGTCAAGAGCAGCTCAGAGATCTTTATCTAAAGTCCAGCCTTTGCCAAGACTAGACATCATTGCTCAAAGTCAGTTTTACAGACAATTAAATTACTTCCACTTTGGTTCACTCTAATTGGCAGAGCTACATGCTCATGGCATTTTTATCAAATACAAGTCAGTTCCATTCAGGTCCTGGGATCCAAATGATGATGCTTCCTCACACAGCCTCCAAATCTTCCCAAGTTTGAGAACCAAGTCAAGCCTCGGGGGGGGGGGGGAGCCCTAAGGTATAGTTACCAGACATCCCTGTTTCCTGGGGACAGTCCCTGTATTTACAAATCTGTCCCCGGACAAAATCCGTCCCCGGAATGTCCCCGGATTTCATTTAATGTCCCCGGATTTATATTTTAAGTGTTGTAGATTGATTAGTAGGGAATGAATGTTGCATGATTCAATGGCACAAGACATATCATATGGGCACTTCCGGTGAGATATTACTTCTTTTTAAAAACTTTTTTTAAAAAATAAATTTTATTTTCTCTCTTTCTCTCTCTCTTTTTAAGTGTCCCCGGATTCTTTGAAAAAAATCTGGTAACTTTACCCTAAGGACCGTGTCCTATCCCCATATAAGAGAAAATTATGCATCAAAATTACTCATAAAATGCAGGGCTAAGGTGAAACAAGTGTGTGCTTGTGTAAAAATTAACCCTGTGAAATGTACCCCCTCCATTTCAGTGTTAGTTCTGTGAAATGGGATCTGTCTTTCCCAGTGAGTGAGTGAGGGAAGGAAGCATTGCCCTCAGTCTGACATGGCTGCGTCGTGGATATGGAGCAGTTTGCATGCTTCTTCCAGCATGGTGACATTAGGAGAGCTCCTCTGGTTTCTTGTTTGTTTGCTTTGGTACAAGAGGCTGGGCCAGGAGGGGAATGGCCTCTTCCACAACATTCAGAGTCTAATCTCTGAATACCACATGATGGGAATCACAATTGGGGAAAGCGCGGGTGCCTTGTTTCTCCTATTTGGAGACTGGTCAACTTTCAAAAATTTAATTGAAAATTCAGGAAGAAATCTGGAATTTCTTGCGGGCCCCTTCAAGGGACTACATGGTCCTGTGCGCTTTCTATTTTAACTTGGAACAAGAAAGTGTGACTCTGTTTCCAGAAGGTTAAGGCTGAAGCACTCTTTACCTATAAGATTGCTGACTAATTGAAAATATCAGTGCTGAAATTAAGAGCTACCTGCCAGCAGTCTACAAAGGGATTTTCCTTTTTACCCAGAGAGATAAAAACAGAAGGTTCCCTGAAATGGCATCTCTCTGTCTTGCTAGGACAAGAGCATGCTAATAGCTTTATTCATCTCGCCACCACTCACAAGCCCTCCGGCTATTCTTGGGAATATCCACAATGGACCCAAGCTGTGAAATTCTATGTGTCTCCAATCATCTTAATAGGTGTGGACTTAACTATTAACCAGCCTAGCCTGAATGATGAGAGTGAATTTGACAATCTCATAAGTTAGATGAGAGAAAGCTCCGCCAAGGACACAGTACCTAGGGGGTGCGTGCTCTGTCCGCAAGATTTGGTTTAGAACGGCATCTGCAGCTTCCAAGTCAATCTGTGAGCCATCCAATTTGACTTAGGGTTAAAAAGGAAGCTCTGTTTCCCATCACTCACTATTACAGAGAATCCAACAATGGCTGTAATTGTTTTCTCCTTTTGGATGAGATCCGTCGACATAGGAGCCCCTCCAGTGGATTGACCATTCCAAATTACACAGAGATATGTTTTCAGCGTATGTGTGGATGTGGGGCACTTAAAATTTTGTTTTCTTTGAAAGGAAAAGTATGTGTGTGCGCTGCAAACAGTGAGTGTATATGTAGACTGATACTTGAGAGCCAGTGTGGCATAGTGGTTAGAGTGTTGAGTAGCACCCAGGAGATCAGGCCATGAAGTTCACTGGGTTGGGCTGGTTATTGCCTCTCAGCCTAAACAGGTTTCTTGTGGGGATTAAATGAGGATGAGGAAGCACATACACTACCTAGAGTTTCTTGGAGAAAAAGATTGGATAAAAATGTAATCAATCAATCAATCAATCAATCAATCAATCAATCAATGAAATAGGTTTCTGAGCACAATTCAAAGTGTTGGTGCTGACCTTGAAAGCCCTAAACAGCCTTGGCCCAGCATACCTGAAGGAGTGTCTCCACCCTCATCATCCAGCCCGGACACTGATGCCCAGCTCCGAGGGCCTTCTGGCAGTTCCCTCATTGTGAGAACCAGGCAAAGGGCCCTGTGGAACACCCTCCCACTAGATGTCAAGGAAATAAAATACTACCTGATTTATAGAAGACATCTGAAGGCAGCCCCTGTATTGGGAAATTTTTAATGTTTGATGTTTTACATTTACAGTGGTACCTCAGGTTACAGACGCTTCAGGTTACATACGTTTCAGGTTACAGACTCCGCTAACTCAGAAATAGTACCTCGGGTTAAGAACTTTGCTTCAGGATGAGAACAGAAATCGTGTGGTGGTGGCGCAGTTGAAGCTGGAGGGCCCATTAGCTAAAGTGGTACCTCAGGTTAAGAACAGTTTCAGGTTAAGAACAGACCTCCAGTTTCAGGTTAAGAACAGACCTCCAGAACGAATTAAGTTCTTAACCTGAGGTACCACTGTATATGTATATATGCTGTAAGCCACCCAGAGTGGCTGGAGAAGCCCATCCAGATGGATGGGGTATAAATAATAAAATTATTGGTATTATTGGTATTATTACTTTTCACTTTGGCAGACAAGAATAAAGTCACACGCCCAACTGAGGGCTAGCTTGAGTGTCTGTAAAGCAGGATTAGAAACTGTGATCGATATATTTTAGATTAATAATAAATAAATAAATAAAATACAAATGGGCTAGAAGGCTCAAATTAGGCAATTCACTTTCCAAAACAAAACATTGCAAAAATGAAGGAAGCCAAAACTCCTGTGAAAAAAATGATGTAGTTGTCCTAAAATATATAAAGCAGCTAGGTGCAACAAAAGAGATGATGAAGGTTGGAAATCCCTCCTGTGCAAACTTACTTTTACAGTGCCCCCTTTGGCTCATCACAGGAACAAATGCACAATGTACTTAAAAGCAAATTGAGAGAGATATGCTCTTACATTGTGATGCAGATGAGTCTTCGTATTTTTTAGGTAGGGAACAGCCAAGCAATTTGACATTTTGTTCCCTGCGTTCTTCATGGCAAACAGAGCCACTCTATCCATATTTTAAAAGATGTTACCTTTAGACTTATTTCCTCCTTTCTTCCCCGTATTCCTTCTGTGTTTCAATTTGGTACTCTGCAGTGAGTCACATCGGACTTTGTTCCAGCTTGATTCATATATGGAAGGAGAACTTTATTCACAACACTCTGATAAGCCCATTTATCTTTTGCACTCTCGTCCCTCTGAAGAAGGAGCATCTCTGCACAGTGCATGTTCCAGTACAGCTGACGCTTGGGTTGCAAACATGATCCATGCGGGAGGCACGTTCGCAACACACAGCGTTCGCAATCCATGACCTGCGCATATGCGCATGCGTGGGCCACAATTCGGTGCTTCTGCGCATGCACAAAGCATAATTTAGCGCTTCTGTGCATGTGCAAGCTCCAAAACCCAGAAGTAACCCATTCTGGTACTTCCGGGTTTGGCAATGTGTGCAACCCAAAATTGCACAACCTGAAGCATCCGTAACCCTAGGTATGACTATTTCAGTTCCCACATGGGTGCATATAACTGCCCCACTAGTTCTTCCCATGCCATCCTTCTTCACAGAGCACATTGTTGGATCGTGAAATTCACTACAACAAGAGGCCATTATAGCCACCAATTTGTATGGCTTTAAAAGTGGATTAGACAGATTTATGGAAGGGAAGGCTTTCAATTAGGAATCCTGGTCTACCTGTATCGTCTGCTTCTGAATACCAGTTGTTGGGAATTGCAGGAGAGCAGAGTACAGTTGCCCTCAGCTCCTGTTTTTCTGCTTCCCATAAGCATCCGGTTGGCCACTATGAGGAAAAGATGCTGGATTAAATGGGTCACTGGCTTGGTCCAGCATGGCTCATATTAAAGGTAAAGGGACCCCTGACCTTAGGTCCAGTCGTGACTGCTCTGGGATTGCAGCGCTCATCTCGCTTTACTGGCCTAGGGAGCCAGCGTACAGCTTCTGGGTCATGTGGCCAGCATGACTAAGCTGCTTCTGGCGAACCAGAGCAGTGCACGGAAACGCCGTTTGCCTTCCCACCAGAGTGGTACCTATTTATCTACTTGCACTTTGACATGCTTTTGAATTGCTAGGTTGGCAGGAGCAGGGACCGAGCAATGGGAGCTCACTCTGTCACAGGGATTCGAACCGCCGACCTTCTGATTGGCAAGTCCTAGGCTCTGTGGTTTAACCCACAGTGCCACCCACGTCCCATGGCTCGTATTAAGTTTCTATAATTCCCACTATATTTATGCTCTCCTTGAAGACCATTGTGGGTTTTCAGCTTTGCAACTCTAATTTGTTTCCCCCCTAATTTGAATAGACACCCCTTTCTTTTCTTTTCTTTTGAAAAACTGTTTTCAGGTTTTATGCAATGTTTTCTGAAAAACAACTGTGTAATCAAAATAAAATTGTTTTTCAATTTCCAACAAATTAAATCTAGAGCGAGAACAACACTTTTTCTTCAGGAAAATGCAAAGGCCACTTAGCCTAGTCACTATGCTGATTTCCTCCAAATAAGCAAACCAATATTTCTTCTTCTTTATTATGGGGCTAACAGGTGTTTACAACAGAAGTACATTCATAACAAATTTTCTCTCTCTTAATTTTCAGCGAGAGACAAGAGAAAGCAACCCACAAGCAGGATTCAACCACAAGCATCCTTGTTGTTGTTGTTTAGTCGTTTAGTCGTGTCCGACTCTTTGTGACCCCATGGACCAGAGCACGCCAGGCACTCCTGTCTTCCACTGCCTCCCATAGTTTACTCAAATTCATGCTGGTAGCTTCAAGAACACTATCCAACCATCTCGTCCTCTGTCATCCCCTTCTCCTTGTGCCCTCCATCTTTCCAACATCAGGGTCTTTTCCAGGGAGTCTTCTCTTCTCATGAGATGGCCAAAGTATTAGAGCCTCAGCTTCAGGATCTGTCCTTCCAGTGAGCACTCAGGGCTGATTTCCTTTAGAATGGATAGGTTTGATCTTCTTGCAGTCCATGGGACTCTCCAGAGTCTCCTCCAGCACCATAATTCAAAAGCATCAATTCTTCGGCGATCAGCCTCCTTTATGGTCCAGCTCTCACTTCCAGACATCACTACTGGGAAAACCATAGCTTTAACTATATGGACCTTTGTTGGCAAGGTACAAGGAGCAGGGCACACATATCCTTAGGTTCATTAATTTCAGTGGGTCTAGTCTGAGTAGGACTTTATTGAATACATTCCTTAGTTTGTGAGCTCTCTAGGGCTTGCACTCTGTAAAACAGGGCTGGAGAACCTTTGAACATCCGGATGTTGTTGGACTATAAGTGCTACCATCCCTGATCATTTGCCGTGTTGGGGCTGATGGGAGCTTAGCACCACCTTTTCAGTTTTATTTAAAACCTATTGTCTCCTTGTGGTGTCACTGAAATGTGGGCTCCAAGCTGTGCCCAGGACTCTTCCTGCAAGGGCACTATAGAGATGACTTCAGAATTAAACCGGCATTCTTAGTAAGCATCTTTTCAAGAAAACTATTTTAAGAATGAGTTACTGGGTGATAATTAGATACTGAAATGCACCTAGTTTCACATATCAGTGCTCCTTTCCAATTAGAATGGCATTAGAGCGAAAGTGTAGCTATATAATTGTATGAAGAATAGATCTAATTTTCTCAATGTCACTGCAATATCACCTTTTGGCAGTGACAGCACTGAATGATTACGCATATCATTTAGCAACTGTGTTTTCGTCGTTTCACACGGAACTCTTCTTTTTAGAAAAAGGAAAAGGAAAATCAAAGAAAGAAATGCGGGCATGTGATTAGATTATAAATGAGCACATCAGAGAGAGAAAGAGAGAGGCCGAAATATATCAATATGTCATTGTTAATGCTGTCGTGCCTTAAATCTGCTGTGAATAACAGGTGGCGTTGTATTTGTTAACATCGGATAATTATCGTAGTCTTGAGGAAGGGCTATAGCTCAGTTGCAGAGCTTGCAGAAGTGGGATCAC
The DNA here is from genome assembly GCF_964188305.1 of Podarcis bocagei. Classification (NCBI taxonomy): domain Eukaryota; kingdom Metazoa; phylum Chordata; class Lepidosauria; order Squamata; family Lacertidae; genus Podarcis; species Podarcis bocagei. The sequence continues at coordinate 12,581,388 of NC_138139.1, forward strand.
CTTTTGAATGGTCCTGGTTGCAGGCAGGCCCTCAGCCTGGTTCCTCCCCCCTCCCTGGCATGGGTGGAGTAACGTTTCATGCCAGGGTGGCATCACGATTACCCCAGGCCTATTGGCCAATCATTTTGAGCGGGGGGATCGTGGGGGTTTAAAAGGGGCAGCACGACGTGGGCTGTCACCTGCTTCACGCTGCTGAACACCAGCCCACCCTCTCTGTAACTTATGTGTTCTTTGGCCTTGCTTTGGACATTGGTTGGTTGCCTGTCTTGGGATAGGGGCCAGGTAGGAATTTTTCCATTTGGCAAATTGGCATGGGCCACTTGGGACGCAGGTGGCGCTGTGGGTTAAACCACAGAGCCTAGGACTTGCCGATCAGAAGGTTGGCGGTTTGAATCCCTGCGACGGGGTGAGTCAGTCAAGACTGGACCTAATGGTCAGGGGTCCCTTTACCTTTACCTTTACTTAGTTTTCGCCTACCTCTTAGCAATTGTCACAACGTTGTAAGGTTTGGTGGTTAGGCACTGGCTCATTGATTTGTGGGGAAGGGGAGGTCAGCCATCGTCTGCCCCTCCACTGATCAAGGGTATTCCACTAAAGGAATCCTGGTTCCTGTCCGAAGTCCGCTTGAGGGGCTAGGGCTATGCCAGGCCTCTGGGAATACCAAGGAAAGCTACAGGTGTGTTCCCCCAATGTGGCTTCCTCTTTGGATGATTTACCCTTATTGACTACCTGCAAAGCGGGCAGGAGTCCGATATAGTCTATGCCAATGCCTAAGCCAATACCGCTCACATTTCTGTAATTCAATAAAGTTGTGGCCTAAAATTTTGCCAATAACCTTAAACTAAATATTCTGTGTCTGTGTGAATTTATTTTAACAAGGGGCTGGTCTGGGAGCCTTGCCACGCAAGTGCCCTAGGTTAAAACACAAGGTAGGCTCCTGTCTGAAACTGTGCAGTTGCACTGCTAGGCAGTGTAGGATACACTAAGTTAGACATACAAATGGTTTAACTTGGAATGGTTCCTACGTCCCTCTGTTCTTAACTCTTCCTTTGTGAGACTTTATGGGGCAAAAATGAGGCATCAGAAACCTTCTGATCCCGTCATTTAAGGGGAACACCTGAAACAGGTGTCTCATGATTTGTCTCATGCATTTAGTAGGGGATGGGGGAAGATATTTGATTCTCATAGAGTCATAGAATTGTAGAGTTGGAAGGGATTTAAATGGCCACTTAGTCCAACCCCCTGCAGTGTTTGCCTTTTCATGAGAAACTACTTAATTTGCACAAAAACAAGGTGTACAGAATTGTGTATATTAGAAGAGAGTGTGCATTAAAAATACATTATAGCAGTGAAAATAAAATACACAAGATACATAATACACAAAATACATAATGACATAGCCAAAACTATGTACAAAAGTGTGTGTTGGGAGAATCTCACACTGAAATGATGGAAGTATTTTTTTAAAAAAAATTGCAAACTGATATGCAAATGTGGAGAACTGAATTTATGATTGGAAACTGATGTGAAACTGAAATACAGTGGTACCTCGGGTTACATACGCTTCAGGTTACATACGCTTCAGGTTACAGACTCTGCTAACCCAGAAATAGTGCTTTAGGTTAAGAACTTTGCTTCAGGATGAGAACAGAAATCGCACGCCAGTGGCGCAGTGGCAGCAGGAGGCCCCATTAGCTAAAGTGGTGCTTCAGGTTAAGAACAGTTTCAGGTTAAGTACGGACTCCGGAACGAATTAAGTACTTAACCCGAGGTACCACTTTAAACTGAAATAGACAGATGGCCCATCTGTAGTGTTTCAAAACCAAGATCAAGTTTAAACACATCCATTAGTCTCCCAGATTCGTCAGCAAGGTATATTTGCTGAGTCAAAATCTTTCAAGATACCATCACCTCTAGGTTGCAGGAGACTAAAGGAAGATATAAAACAGATAAGCATCATGAAAAAGGCATCGCTATGAAATTCCAATATGCCATAATCCAAGTTTACATAAAATAGGTCTTAAGGGTTTAATGTGGGGATTTATAGAGTGATTTATTCTCAAATGGCAGCTGAGAGGAGCAATATGCAATGAAACAGATTAACTGTTGTAAAAGAAAAGGTAAACAATGACATGATGGAGGTCTCCAAATAGATGCTGAACTTTTCAGAATGCAAGTGCTTAAAATTTCTGTAAAAAGAGTAGAAAGTCATAACCTGCAACTGTATGACTGGAACCCTGGACAGGAGCACTTCTTATAAGCTACACTGCAAGTGAAAATCATGTCCAATGTAAGATTATGGGTATCGAAACCATTTGGGCTGTATCCTAGGACTTCATTCCATGTTTTCTAAGCATGGGTCTGAGAGGTTTTGCTTTTGTCCTGCTGCTTTCCCTGGGAAAATCCACTGTTCATCGCTTAATAATAATAATAATAATAATAATAATAATAATAATAATAATAATTTATTTATACCCCGCCCATCTGGCTGGGCTTCCCCAGCCACTCTGGGCGGCTACCAAAAAATATTAAAATACTGTGATACATCAAACATTAAAAGCTTCCCTAAACAGGGCTGCCTTCAGATGTCTTCTAAAAATCTGGTAGTTGTTGTTCTCTTTGACATCTGGTGGGAGGGCGTTCCACAGTGGGGGCACCACCACCGAGAAGGCCCTCTGCCTGGTTTCCTGTAACTTGGCTTCTTCCAGTGAGGGAACCGCCAGAAGGTCCTCGGTGCTGGACCTCAGTGTCCGGGTAGAACGATGGGGGTGGAGACACTCCTTCAGATATACTGAATCAGAATGAATAACAATCAAGTTTGCTGCAGATTGACTTTTTTCCCCAATTCAGCAGTAAACAGCGGGTTCTCTCAGGGACAAAAGAAAACATCTCTCGAAAACGTGCCTAGAAATCATGGATCAAGCAGAAGTGGGGATGAGCCCTCAGTTAAAGTCACTTGGTTGTTTACTTGTCCCGCTGGTAGAATGCTTCTCCCTGGCAAAACCTTGTGGTGCAAGGGGATGCATGATCAGGTTCCTGGCAACTTAGTTGCACAATCTGTTGTGCAATGAATCTCCACTAGTGCAACTGCTACACTGGATTCCTCCATTGTGCAAAATTAAAACTCGCTCAGCTGCTAGTGCAAGAGCCTATCAGCTGCAGCCTTTGATTTTCTGAAATGAAATAGTATTACACAGTAACATCCAATTTTGAGCATTTTCTTTTATACATTGGGAACAAAACAAAATATCAGTGTACCTGCCTGATCCAGATGGCATCTGCTGGTATTTTAGGTAAATAATATGTCTGGATATCTATAGCTATACCTATAGTACCTGTTTATTGAAAAATCTAAATACTTGCAGTGGGAAATTACTCATAGCCTTAGGGCAATAAGCGCATGGAGATTAGGAAAGCAAGAAAAGAAGCAGAACATTTAGTTGATGAGAGCAACTGCATATGTTGCTTACAAAGTTAGATCACTGAAACAAACCCTTTTGCTTCACTCCTCCAAAGTCAATCTGCGCGAAGAAACAGTTGTCTGTACAGGGATTTGCTTTAGCGGGTGCCGAAAAGCCTGGTGTGAACATGAATAGGACAGTTTACACGCAGTATATTAGCTTAGTAGCCCAGGCCATGTATTGTCTAGATAATAATGGGATTGCATCCTAGAGGGTGAGGAGGACTCCTAGGAACTGTGCCCAACGTTAGCCCCACTCAGAGCAGTTCTGTTGAAATGAATGGGCACAACTAGCTTAGGTCCAGTCAGTTCAGTGTTTGCAATGGCCTACGTCTTGTCAGGTTTCAGGGAATCCTATCCCACCCCCAGTGGCAGCCAAGAAGCAGATAAACAAGAAGAGGTCTTACCAATTCTTTTATTCAATATTCACAGAGAGAGCGCGCGTAGAAATACCATCTCTCTTAGATAATGGCGTTACTCCAAGTAAAGTCCCACCACCTCCATCTTTCCTGTTCTACATCATCCCTGCGTCGGCTGATCTATGCTTTCTGCCTCTGAGCTTTCTGTTCTCCTACTTTCTATGCACGCCTGGTCCTGGGAAAGGGGGGTCAGGAATGCTTTCCAAAGGCACTGAGTCTGTCAGGTGTCTCTCCCCTGGTATTTCTTCTTCCAGCTGCTCTCCCCTCTGCAGCCTCTGAACTATGACCTTCTGCAAACCACCGTTCTAAATCTCTACTGTCCTCCTCTTCTCGGGAAGGTTCAGGAAGAGAGGGGGCAGTCCCCACTATTCCTCCTCAGTCCAGTCCCTGAGAGGGCTACAAGCAATAAAAGTTTGCACAGCACATCTTGTTTCTCAATTGGGACTGAGAGATTATTTCCGTCTGCTTTGTCAACGCCGTCACCACCTCTCTTTCCATTTCTCTCCCCCTCCCCACCGGCTCCCTCTTTGCCGCCGCCCTGCTCCGATGGATCCCAGCCAAGGCGCTTTACCTTAATGCATTCCGAACATCTGCACGCCGGTAATTTATTCATAGGCTGAAATCTCAGATCCCGGTTTGGGGTGGAGAAATGTTTACTCGGTCACTTACACCCTGTTAATGCGGGGTGGCGACAGGCGGGCAGGTCGCCACGGAGCTGCCCGTGGCTTCTGCGGCGTCCGGAACAATGGGCCCTTATTTATTTATTTTAAGGAAGGGCAACCGGGAGGAGGGGATCAGAGAGCCAGGAGCCTGTGTTGGATGTATCAAGAACCAACTAATGGACAGAAAGTGCCTGCTCGCTGACACATTAATTCCCTTCCCTGTCAGCTTGCATCACGGAAGAGTGTGCACGATGGGAAGCTGCGTCCCATCACGCAATGGCACCTGCTGCTTTTCCATCTGCCAAACGAAATCGCTTCTTTGATTGCCCATTTTTCAGCCTAATGACTTTATTCTTACCCCTCCTCCTCTTTGCAATTTTTTTAAAAAAATTCACAGTGTTTTAATAGAGGCCTCCCCTCCCCACCATCTCCCTTCCCCAAGGAGTGTTCCATATAGATATATATAAATACATAAAGGAAGGAGGCAAACCTGTGACCAAATTCAAATTGCCCCCCATAGCCCTGGTGCACAATTGTGCCTGATAAAGTTGTCATGGTGATAGCAATCTCCGAAGCGCAGAAGTGGCATTTGCCTGGTTGATTACTGGAAATAGCTCCGCCGATTCACAAACTGTTGAGCCCACGGGCAGGAATATTTGCCATATTTCATCTTCGGGTTGGTTTCCTTTAGTCTGTGTGATTTTTGCATATTGGGTCACTTTCATTATCAAAAGCACATGAGTTCCTCTTTACAGGCTGAGACCCATCCCACATCCTGGGGGAATGGGCAGAGGAGCCAACAAACCGCCAGAAATGGCCTTTGAATCTGGTCCAAGGCTGTTGATTTGGCTGGGATTCATCAAAGCAGCGAACCGTTATTGCCTATCGGACATCTGTCAATAATAGAACTTGCAATTAACAGGCAGATATCATCAGTAATTTGCTGCTTCACACTTTCTATGTGGGAGGAAGAATCTTTGCAAATTCAGGCAAACGCTGACTCCGCTCGTCACAAATTTAAAGATAAAAGCTGCAGGGCCTTCAGTTGCGTTCCATTTCTTTCCTCCTTCTCTTTAATTCTTTTTTTTTTTCTTACAGCAAAAATGGAACAAAAACGCCTCCCCTATTTTAGGCACAGATCGAGTTACAATCAGAGTGTGAATTGGCACAGAATCCTGAAGGAGGAAATAAGTCTTTGCGAGAATGTATTAGGGTTGCAAACTGCAAAGCTCAGACATGTGAAAATGGCAATGGAACTGTTTAACTATGCATATGGAGTTATTTACATCTCAGCCTGCGCACAGATATTCAACTGGACTCTTTATTACAGCCCAAGCAATAGCATCAAATTCTGTCACCTCAGTAAAAACCATTACGCCACCTTGAGGGAGGGCCAGTGTGACAGTCACATCTCTACTTTTCTGTGCTGCTGCTGGAATGGTATTAAGATTGGTCACAAACTCTCGGCATAGGGTCCCTCACAGGAAATCTGGTGAGAATAAAATGTATTTATTTTTATTGCCTTCCCTCCAAAGAGCTCAAGGTAGTGTCCATGGTTCTCACCTTCCCCATTGTGTCCTCACAACAACCCTGTGAGCTGAGAGAGATGGATTGGTCCAGTGAGCTTCATGGCAGAGTGAGGACTAGACCCCCGGCCTTCCAGGGTCAACACCCAAATCACCACACCACCTTGACATAACCCTGCATGTGTCACAGGTACGATTAATCCTAAATCAACGATAATAACTTTGATCACCTCCAGAATGTCAGTATGTGAGTAGATTTCAGGTGGCAGAGGATGCAACCCCCATGGCAGGTGTGGCAATCACACAGGGTCTCGGACGTTTCATCATCTATTGATCCCTGTGTCACCACTTTATTTCTCACTGCCACCACCCAGGCCCTACCTGGTACAATACTGAGTCCAGTCAGGGTTAAATTGGAACATAAACTTCTGTTTATTTATTGCAGTTTAACAAGCGTGTGGTTTCATAAACGGTATCGGTCAATTACAAACATGGGGTGCCTATCCAGACCTATAACTTCCGTTACCTGCTCTCACTCACTAAACCACCTCTCAGATGTTTACCTGTCTTCCTAGCTCCTAACTGTTCCTGACTCAGCTTATTTCGCTACACTAATTCAACCTACCCACAGACTCTATCCCAATTCACTCCCACTCCAACCAACCACCCAACTCCCAACAAACTCCTCCCTTCGCCCCTCCCAGAGCTGGTTTTATAGTCCCTCTGACTCCACCCCCCTGGGTTCTGATTGGGTAACCTGTTTAACTATTTCACCTCCAGCACTCTCATATGTTAACGTCACAGCAGGTTGCCAGGAATGAATACGACAAGGAAAAGTTCTTACCAACTGCTTTTTATTCAATATTCACAGAGAGAGGCTTAGAAATGCAGCCTCTTGGAATAATGGCGTTGTCCTGAGTAAATCTCCACCCCCCTTTTCTCCCACTTCCTCTTTCTTCACCAGTACTACCACCCCTTATGGTTGCTGCTTAAGGTCCTCTGTCTCTAAGCACTTTGCTCTCCTACTTTTAAGTCCAGTATACCTGAAGGAGTGCCTCCACCTCCATTGTTCTGCCCGGACACTGAGGTCCAGCGCCAAGGGCCTTCTGGTGGTTTCCCTTGCTGCGAGAAGCCACGTTACAGGGAACCAGGCTGAACCTTCTCAGTAGTGGCACCTGCCCTGTGGAACGCCCTGCCACCAGATGTCAAAGAGAAAAATAACTACCAAACTTTAGCAGACATCTGAAGGCAGCCCTGTTTAGGGAAGCTTTTAATGTTTAATAGGTTATTGTATTCTAGTGTTGTGTTGGAAGCTGCCCAGAGTGGCTGGGGAAACCCAGCCAGATGGGCGGGGTATAAATAATAAATTATTATTATTATTATTATTATTATTATTATTATTATTATTATTATTATTATGGCTTGCCAAGTTCTGGGAGGTGGTGGTTATGGGATGCTTTCTAGTGATAACGTGTCAGCCAGCTGCTCCGGCTCTGCCTCCTCCTCCTTTCCCATTATTTTCCAACTTTCCCCCTCATCTTCCTCTGAGCTGTGACCTCCCTCAAACCCTTGTTGTAATTCAGAACTGTCTTCTCTGGAAGGGTCAAGCTGAGGAGGCGGTCTCTACCATTCCTCCTCTGCCCAGTCCCTGACAGTTACCCATCAAGATAGATTGCTTCCTTGTCCCTATGGCCCCTGGCTTGACTTGGCCGTGTACTTACCTGTGCTAAGATTCCTAATGTTTGTCCTTGGCACAAAAAAAAGAGAGAAGGGATGAAACTGATCTCTAGCACCACGTTGGGTGGTGGTAATGCAAGATGTCAAATCGTTATTAAAAATAACCGTGCAACTTATTCTAGAGGGTAGAGCCTTCAGTCCTTTTAGCGCATCTCCATTTCTTACAGCAACAAGCAGTATATTTAGTTTCCTGCCAAGGTTATATGTTGCACCTAGGGGGAAGGGGCGGGGGTGCTGGTGGAGGGGGGCGGCGAGAAGGAGAGTTGCGGGTGAGATACAGAGAGCTGGAAAAGAAGCGCAGCAGACAAAGCCTGGACTTATCTCTAATGGGTGAAAGACAGCTGTGACCCTTTGCTCAGTAAAGTGATCGAGGACCTCTGCTTTGACAGCTCTCTTTCTGTTCTTTCAGATACAATGAGACAGATGGAAGGAGAATGTCTTGATTTCACTCTGAGCTCTTTAAGAAACATTGCTGCAGAGAGCCTTTCAGATTTACCTCATGTTGGAAAAAAGCTATATTATTATTATTCCTTTAATATTTACAAATATAATGAAGATGATAATAATAATAATAATAATAATAATAATAATAATAATAATAATAATAATGCTCTCTTCACTTCTGATCCTGAGCAACTTGAATTATAATAATATATTTGTACCCTGCCCATCTAACTGGGTTGCCCCAGCCACTCTGGGTGGCTTCCAGCATATATAAAAAACACAGTAAAACGTTAAACCTTAGAAAGCTTCCCTATACAGGGCTGCCTTCAGATGTTTCCTAGATGTTGTATAATTACTCATCTGATGGGAGGGCATTCCATAAGGTGAGCGTCACTACTGAGAAGCCCCTCTGCCTGGTTCCCTGTAGCAGTGGCGTAGCGTGGGTTGTCAGCACCCGGGGCAAGGCAAGTAATTTGCACCCCCTAACCCGTGGATTTGCGCCCCCTAACCCGTGGATTTGCGCCTCCTAACCCTAACCCCCAGATGTTGCACCCGGTGCGGCCGGCCCCCCCTGCACCCCCCACACTACGCCACTGCCCTGTAGGGTTGGCATATTTCAAAAGGTGAAAATCTGGACACAAAAGTTGTTGAACATTTTGAAGGTTGGTTTTTTTTTGGGGGGTGGCTTTTTTGTGTGTGGGACCCACCAGAAAGCTCCCAGTGCTGGATCTCGAAGGAGTTGGAGACTTCAGGTATTGAATATGTATAGGATGATAAACTCCAACCACCTTCAATGCATGAATCACACCTAATCATATTATATTTTTCCATTTGAACACATGTCAGCTTAACAAAAAGGGAGCTAAAAAGAACCCCCACCATAAGCACTGCAATAAATGCCTTCACCTACCTCTTGCTTCTGGGTAACAGTCCAAAGCAGGCTCCATATGCTGAACTTCAACTCCCATCATCCCTGGCCATTGGCCATGCTAGCCAGGATGGATGGCAGTTGTAGTCCAAAGACATTTGGAGGGCCACAGGTTCCCCATCTCTGATGCCACTACAAGTCCTTTCAGAAAGAGCCTTATGGAAATTGTTACAGAAGGTTGAAAATAGAACCATAAGGGGGGGGGGCAATAGGGGTGCCTTTGAAGTGAGAGCTCTGTGCAAAATTTATGGGAAGGAAGGAAGGAAGGAAGGAAGGAAGGAAGGAAGGAAGGAAGGAAGGAAGGACATAGAGGGTAAGCCCCAAACATTTGCTTCTGCAGGACAACCAGCAGGAATGTCTAGACAGATATTTTATTTGCTGGGAATCACAGGTAGAAGAAGAAGAAGAAGAAGAAGAGTTTGGATTTGATATCCCGCCTTTCACTCCCTTTTAAGGAGTCTCAAAGCGGCTAACATTCTCCTTTCCCTTCCTCCCCCACAACAAACACTCTGTGAGGTGAGTGGGGCTGAGAGACTTCAAAGAAGCGTGACTAGCCCAAGGTCACCCAGCAGCTGCATGTGGAGGAGCGGAGACGCGAACCCGGTTCCCCAGATTATGAGACTACCGCTCTTAACCACTACACCACACTGGCTCTCTCAGGTGAGGAGAGTGCTGTTGAACTCAGGTCCTGCTTGCAAGCTTCCTGGGATCACCTGGCTGGTCACTATGAGAAAGGATACTGGATGAGATGGGCCATTGGTCGGATCCAGCAGGCTCATCTTATGTTCTTATTGAGAATCATCAGCAGACCCCTGCCAGACTTGAATAAAATATTGTGGGGGCCCAGGTAAGCCCCACCCCACCCCACCCCATCAATCACATGACATGGTGCACAGATACCATTTGAATGGCAGTGCCCATCAACTTTGGGGAAAATAGCCATAATAATAATAATAATAATAATAATAATAATAATAATAATAATAATTTTTTATTTATACCCCGCCTTTCCTAGTTCAAAAACCGGGCTCAGGGTGGCTAACAACAAATTAAAAACACTTTAAAACACTTAATTATAAAAGCAGCATAAAATACAGCATAAAAACATGAATAACAAAAAAATAAATAAAATAAAAAATCAATTAGATAATCCCCGGGGCTAGCTGGCTGAATTGGTCCTACTTGGGCCAGTGAGGAGGCCAGGGGAGAATTAGCTGTGGGGTCTCAGAGTGGGTGATCTTAATAAAAGGGGAGAGGGGAAAGAGAAGGGAAATAAAATATCAGGCTGAATTCAAATTAAAGACCAGACAGAATAGCTCTGTCTTACAGGCCCGACTGAAGGAGGTTAAATCCTGAAGGGCCCTAGTCTCATGGGACAGAGCATTCCACCAGGTTGGAGCCAAAGCCCCTAAGAGTCGGCTCCTATGATCATCAGTGATCTGCCAGCAATCTACTGTCCAGCCCTGCCCTTTGGGGTGCAGTCCTTGGCCATGATGCAACAGCTCCACTGATCTTTGTGCCTCCCCCACATTATGGACCAGAACTCTACCCCCTGTCTGTAATGCTGTCTCCAGATTTATTGCTGTGAAACCCACACATTAAATAGAATGAATTATGCTGATCGCTTCAGGGCTGAACCAAAACATCGTTGAAGAGAGCTTTGGTGCCTGAGTTCTTAACATTAAGCATCCTTCACGTTAATTTGGAATAGTGTAATGAGATGGTTTGATTTTTAATCTATTACTTTAATCTGCAACTCATTTTTAAAAATAGCATGGTGCATGTTCCTTCATGCAATGTACTGGTAAGGCAATCTGCTGAACATAGCGCAATGATCTCTTCCCTGAAATGTGATGCTAATATTGATCAGTATTACTCAGAACATGTCTGTTGGCTTTCTTGCCGTCATGTACTTGTACCAACATGACATGAATCATATTGGTGCTATTACTTTCAGCAGTGAGGTTAGAGAGTCAGACAAGGATTTGGCAGACATGGGCTCAAATCCTCCCACTCAGCCATAGAACTCGCGGAGTGACCTCCGACCAGCCACCGCCTCTCCGCTCAGCCTACCTCACAAGGGTTGCTGTGAGGATAAAATAGAGCAGTGTTTCCCAACCTTGGGCCTCCAGCTGTTTTTGAACTACAATTCCCATCATCCCTGACCACTGGTCTTGCTAGCTAGGGATGATGGGAGTTGTAGTCCAAAAACAGCTGGAGGCCCAAGGTTGGGAAACACTGAAATAGAGGACAGCTATGCATGTCACCTTGAGCTCCTTGGAGAAGAGGTGGGATGGCTCAGTCACTATGGCATGAGACTCTTAATCTCAAGCCTGTGGTTTTGGGCAAAAGATTCCTGCATACATAACCTTCATGGTACCTTCCAACTCTGCAATTTTATCCTTCTATGAATCAGGCCCGAGCCTGGTGTTTCTTAAGGGTCCTTGTGACTCAACCCCCCCCCTTATGTTCTTTCAAAAGAGAGCACTCTAAAATGCGTAAAACTTGAGCTGTTGAGCAAAAAGCATAACAAGGACACAGCTGCGTAAACAAGCTCTCTCCTTTATCAGTCATGGCAAGGGATGACCCTGGCTCTCTAGGGGAACAGAGAAAACACGTCAGTACCTTATCTTATGTGCTGACCACAAAATACGTGCAGACCGATGTCCGGGGGAAACGCCAGAAGCGTGTTCCCGGAGATGATGACCTCTTTCTTCCCAGATAAGAGTAGGAAGGAAGATTCTTTTATGGTCAGAAGTACAGGAAGGAAGATCCTTTTATGGTTGAGAATACCAGAGCAGGAACATATGTGATGTCAACCTATGCACATAGGCCGACGTGGTTGGGTTCCTAGGGGAGGAGGGAGAGGGTGCCTGGAGGATATATATACTGCATGAAACTTCTCATTTCTTTGGACTTGCTGTGGACTTGATCACGCAAGTGCCTTCTGCTATCCGGAGAGCAGAATAAACTCTTTCTTTGAATCAACCTCGGTGTCATTTGACTTCCTTCCTCCTGTCCCGGAGCAACGCAGACCCAATCGGTGAACTCCAATAAGGCTACACCAAGAGAAGGCCAACCTTAGATACAATTATTTGATTTGGGCTGATACAGCAAAGCTCTTCTTATGCGCTAATGTTCAAGATGTCATTGGAGGGAAGAGTTATAACGAACATGGGCCTGGGGTTCAACTTACAGTCTTTCCCAATTTCTTCTCTTGCTGTAAGGAGTTTCATAGACCTCCCGCCAAGTACCTTTTTGTCCTAGGTTGTCAGCCAACAGAAGCCAGCGAAAAGGTCCAGCTCCTTTTAACTCCCATAATCCAAGAATTGCCTGGGAGGGTCAATCACATTTGAAAGCACCTCCTTCCTGACCCAGACATGGCCCCTTAAACCCAGTCCTTCAGTGTCAGAACTTGCATTGAGCATCTGTCAGAAAGAATCTGTGCACGTGCAGAGATCGAGAGATGTGTTTGCATCCTTCACAAGAAAGCCGTTCCACTTCCCTCTGAGAAGATTAAACTTCGATATTTCGGTTTCCTGTTCCCACCTCCCCCCACGCTCTTACAATTTCACATCTCAGCACATAGAAAGCTTAGCCTCAGGGCATGACACACACGCCAATCAGGTGCTGGGTTTCGAAACAGCTCGGCATATAGAATGGGGTTCGTCTTGAGTGATTCTTTCCATGTCAATAACTCCCTTTGCTCTATTTGCCTCTTGCCCTGGGATTCTTAGAAATAGACTCATCGGGGTTGTCAGTGGCTTTTTCTCCAGCTTTGTCCAATCCTCCCTCCTTTCCCCGCTTAATTAGCATAACAATGTGCTTCTCATCCCCATCCATGGAGATGCACTGAAGTGTGTGATCGTGAGCAAACATCTTAAGGTTTTGTGGCAAAGCAACAACAACATGAGACCATGAAGTTACTCTGCTTTTGATTAACGCAATCAGCTGAACCTTTCACCATCTTTGACGCTTGCTTCATTGAACACTATTCACGTTGTTCAGCATGCTCACGATGGCATTTTTGCTCTCTTGCTGAATGAACTAAGCTTAAAATTAAGACAAAATGCTTGGGCAGCAAATCGATTTATGTCTCTTGTTCAGGGGCACTGTTCCCCCATGCTCAAATTAGTGTATGTGAGGGGGAGAGGCAGGAATCTTTATTGAAACTCACAAGACCCACCCCTTCATCCCTAGCAACTTTCACCAAATCGTGCCTCTTCTAAAAACAGGAGGGCTGTTGCAAAAGGTAGGGTCTTCGCCCACCTTGCAAACTACACCTTCCATAATCTCTCTGGGTTTTGTGCACCGCTTATCATGGTTCATCAGGCTGGTGAAGAAAGAAAATGAGGAAAGTGGGGGGAATCTCCCTCCTCTCGTTTCCCTTTATGGAATGGTTTTGTCAACTGGGGATTCTTTTAGTTTAGAGCAGTGTTCCCCAACCTTGGGCCTCCAGCTGTTTTTGGACTACAACTCCCATCATCCCTCGCTAGCAAGACCAGTGGTCAAGGATGATGTCGGTAGCATCTGTCTGTCTCAAGAGACAAGGAAGTGCATCTCTGGAAGTGAAATCAAATCGTCAGGTTAGCAGCACCGAAGTCATCTCCCTGGGACGCAAGCCTGGGGAGTGTGCATGGAGGGCCTGAACTGCCCACATGACAAGAGTCCCCTATCAGCCTCACTGACAGGGCCGGATTTAGGTTGGATGAGGCCCTAAGCTACTGAAGGTAACGGGGCCCTTTATATGTCCAGCAGTCCTTTGTCAACAACAAATGTCAAATAGCTCAACCAAAGGCCTGGTTAAAAAGGAACGTTTTTGCCTGGCGCCTAAAGTGTGTAATGAAAGCGCCAGCTGAACTTCCCTGAGGAGAGCATTCCACAGACAGGGAGCCACTGCAGAGAAGGCCCCGTTCTCATGTTGCCACCCTCCAAACCTCCCAAGGAGGCACACAAAGAAGGGCCTCAGAAGGTGATCTCAGGGTCTGGGTAGGTTCATACGGAAAGAGGCGGTCCTTGAGGTATTGTGGTCCTGAGCCATTTAAGACTTCATAGGTCAAAACCAGCACTTTGAATTGGGGCCAGAAGTTAATTGGTAGCTAGTGCAGTTGGACCAGGACCGGTGTACAGTGGTACCATGGGTTAAGTACTTAATTCGTTCCGGAGGTCCGTACTTAACCTGAAACTGTTCTTAACCTGAAGCACTACTTTAGCTAATGGGGCTTTCCTGCTGCCGCTGCGCCGCCGGAGCACAATTTCTGTTCTCATCCTGAAGCAAAGTTCTTAACCTGAAGCATTATTTCTGGGTTAGCGGAGTCTGTAACCTGAAGCGTATGTAACCTGAGGTACCACTGTAATATGCTCAAACCGTCTTGCTCCCGTGAGCAACCTAGCCACTGAATTCGGCACAGGACAGATGGAAGAAAGTGGTTCTTCACACAGTGCAAACTTAAACCATGGAATTCCTTCCTGCAAGAGACAGCGATGGCCACCAATCTGGAGGATTTAGAAGAGGGTTGGACAATGCATGGAGGAAAAGGCTGTCAATGGCTACTTGTCATGGTGGCTATGCTCTGTCTTATGGTTGGAGACAATATGCTTCTGAATACCAGTTGGTGGAAACCTCAGGAGGAGGAGGTGCTGTTGTGGTCAGGTCCTGGTTGCAGGTTTCTCACCAGCAATGGGTTCCTTCTTAGGGAATGTTTTTCTTTTCCTGGATGTTGGACTAGATGAGTCCCTGGCTTGATCCTGTCGGGCTGTTCTTATGTGCTTAAGTGCATCTTCCACGTGCAAAGTAGGTGAAAGGAAATGGGGAAGTGTATTTTGGAGATAGGGAATTATCCGGAACTGCTTAGGAGAAAATTAGAGGCTTCTGTAGATGGGAGGGAGGTATTTTCCATACCCTCAGATTCTCCCTCCCTATCTCTTTGTAATAATATTTTGTTATCTTTGTCCATACAGAAAGTTACTTTTGTTACTCAACAATTATATTTGAATGCAACAAAGCTAGTTACTTCCCGCTCACCCAATATCGATGTTTATGAATCAAATTACATACAATTGCGTTTTAAGGTCCTGTCTTATCTAATTTCATTGCCTATAACATGTTTCTTAATATATTCTGCTGTTTTCTTACTCTTCAAACCCAGCTGCGGTCTTCACATATGGGAAATAACTTTTTAAATATAGACTAGAAGTGGTTTTCGGTCTTCTTTAGAAGATTCTAAATTTTGTATCTTTTATCAGTGCCGTCAATTTTGCCATCTCTGCACATTCCAAGATTGTCATCAACCAATCTTCCTTTGACAGTGTTTTCATCACCTCCTTCCATTTCCAAACATAGAGAAACCTTACCTCTGTAGTCACATACATAAATGCCATTGAGACTTTGGGTTTTTGCTGTCTTGTATCCCCAGCAGGAAGGATATATTCTCTCTCTCTCTCTCTCTCTCTCTCTCTCTCTCTCTCTCTCTCTTTCTCTCTCTCTCGTTGTTGTTGCTTAGTCATTTGGTCATGTCTGACTCTTCGTGACCCCATGGACCAGAGCATGCCAGGCACTCCTGTCTTCCACTGCCTCCCGCAGCTTGGTCAAACTCATGCTGGTAGCTTCGAGAACACTGTCCAACCATCTTGTCCTCTGTCATCCCCTTCTCCTTGTGCCCTCCATCTTTCCCAACATCAGGGTCTTTTCCAGGGAGTCTTCTCTTCTCATGAGGTGGCCAAAGTATTGGAGCCTCAGCTTCAGGATCTGTCCTTCCAGTGAGCACTCAGGGCTGATTTCCTTCAGAATGGATAGGTTTGATCTTCTTGCAGTCCATGGGATTCAAAAGCAGAAATTCTTCTGCGATCAGCCTTCTTTATGGTCCAGCTCTCACTTCCATACATCACTACTGGGAAAACCAGAGCTTTAACTATACGGACCTTTGTCGGTAAAGTGGTGTCTCTGCTTTTTAAGATGCTGTCTAGGTTTGTCATTGCTTTTCTCCCAAGAAGCAGGCGTCTTTTAATTTTGTGACTGCTGTCACCATCTGCAGTCATCATGGAGCCCAAGAAAGTAAAATCTCTCACTGCCTCCATTTCTTCCCCTTCTATTTACCAGGAGGTGATGGGACCAGTGGCCATGATCTTAGTTTTTTTGGTGTTGAGCTTCAGACCATATTTGGCACTCTCATCTTTCACCTTCATTACAAGGTTCTTTAATTCCTCCTCACTTTCTGCCATCAAAGTTGTCATCTGCATATCTGAGGTTGTTGATATTTCTTCTGGCAATCTTAATTCCAGTTTGGGATTCATCCAGTCCAGCCTTTCGCATGATGAATTCTCCATATAAGTTAAATAAGCAAGGAGACAATATTCAGCCTTGTCGTACTCCTTTCCCAATTTTGAACCAATCAGTAGTTCCATATCCAGTTCTAACTGTAGCTTCTTGTCCCACACAGAGATTGCTCAGGAGACAGTTTACATAAAATTATACACAGTAACTAACTGTTCCAAAACATAAAGATTAAAAAGGTTCTTTGAAACCTTCAGACCTCCCTCCCTCCCTCCCTCCCTCCCTCCCTGGGTTCCAAAGATTTTATCTTTTTTCTTTTTCATGCTTCTTTTACTGTTATCCATCTATTATATAATCATAGTAATTTCACTTTTCATTTCACTTTACAAGTGTCATTCTATCCCTGCTAATGATTTTAACTGTCTACAGTGGTCTTTAAAGTGTATTAAGAAGTTATTCCAGTCCTTTAAAAATACTTGGTCTTCCTGGTTTCTGATCTTTCCCATCAGTCTTGCCAATTCTGCAAATTCCAACAGCTTGGTCTGCCACTCTTCTCTGGTCAGTACTTCTCCTTCTTTCCATCTCTGGGCTAGAAGCATTTTCACTGCCGTCGTTACATACATAAACAGTCTTCTACAGTGGTACCTCTGGTTAAGAACTTAATTCATTCTGGAGGTCCGTTCTTAACCTGAAACTGTTCTTAACCTGAGACATCACTTTAGCTAATGGGGCCTCGTGCTGCCGCTGCGCCGTCGTTGTGTGATTTCTGTTCTCATCCTTAAGCAAAGTTCTTAACCCGAGGTACTATTTCTGGGTTAGCAGAGTCTGTAACTTGAAGCATCTGTAACCCAAGGTACCACTGTATTTTATTTTGGTAGCTCTTCACCTATTATACCTAACCAAAAAGCCTCTGTTTTTTTAAACAAAAGTTTTCTTAAACATTTTCTTTAACTCATTGTATATCATTTCCCAGAAAGCTTTTACCACTCCACAGGACCACCAAATATGATAAAAGGTACCCTCTTTCCTTTTACATTTCCAACACAAGTTTGAGCTGGTTCTATACATTTTCGCAATTTTACTCATTGTTAGATACCAACGGTACATCATTTTCATATAACTTTTTTTTTCAACGAACGGCAACCAGCAGGAAGGATTCTGGTCACTAGGGAAAAGTCACTTTGATTTTTTTCTTAATATACCCTCAGATTCTCTAAGAAAATTATCTGAGTTTCACCCGCTCCCCTTCTCTCTGTTTTTGTGTGTGTAGGGTTTTTTTTAATTGGATTTCTAAATTAATCCATGAAGAGCTTTGGAAAACATACTCTCCTCCACAATCAAATACTAACTGCTACTGCATGTCACCAGTCAAATCATGTTAAATTTTTTACTGATGCATGGGACATCTTGGCAAATTCTGACATTTGCTACCAGCTAGCTGTCAAACCTGGATTACCTCTGCAGAGTCTTGGGCTGCTGAACACCGTTGCTGTTAATCAAAGATTCATCACAATTCAGCATTTGAGGGGTTTGCTTCAATGTTTTGACACTGCGGTGAAGCAGAGAAACATTATCGAGTTGATGTTCCTGCAGGATCTTCTTAGAAAGGATCCAGAATTTACAACTAGCTCCTCATTGACATCCCCAGAACTTGATTTGCAGAACGGGAGGGAAAGATGGAATTAACTGTCCTAAAAGATTAATTTGCATTTGCCATCCACAATAGATTGAATAAATGGAAAGCAATTATGAATGAGATAAAAGTGAAATAATATATAATCTCAGCAAAGTGTTATGGTGATATACCTTAATGCAAATCTAATTAATGCAAGAAGCCAAATTATTATTCATTTATGACTAAGTAAAATGAATCACACAATGGAAAAATAGGACATGGGAAAGAAAACTCCTCTTTCAGAGTGCTGTCAGCCTTATGATATAGGAGGGAAACTTTAGAAGGAGTTTAAATAATAACCAATGTTTGGGCTGTACTTTCTTCATTCAAAGCATTTCACATGCATGAATATTAGGAAAGGCACTATTTGCAGAGTGGCAGAGAGTCCCAAAGGATCTGCTTAAGCATAGGGTGGGCACTTTTGCATCACCAAAATGAGGACAAAAAGAACACAGGTTTCCATGCAACTGGTAAGGCTTGCATCTCTGTATGTAGCTAGAGATATAGATGAGATTTGATTGATATTGATTGATTGATTGCATGATTTGTATTCTGCTCTTCAGCCCCCAAAGACTCCCAGATTGACTCACAATCAGAACAAGACTGTCCCTACCAGCAGGTTTATAATCTAATAAACATCAAAGAGGAACGGAAGAAATTTAAAGATTATTTAGTTAAATATGTTAAGATAACCTAAATAGAAATACTTGTGAGTAACAGATTGGCCTAGGATCTAAATATGTGAAAGTGTATAATATCAAGGCTAGAAGTCAATATGAAAAGAATGAAAGATGTTAATTGACTAAGTAAATTTTATGTGAAAATAGTTTTGGGAAACTGCTACAATGATTGATATGGAAACTCAGTCGGGGGGATTCAAGGAAGTCGTTTTAAAATGTCAACAAAAGTGGAATTATTAAGATAAATGTTTGTTTGTTTGTATTTGATGTTTTTGTTTTATTTGTTTGTTATACATTTGGAAAACCATTTTTTTTTTTGAATATATATATATATAATCTAATAAACATGACACACAAGGGGAAAGGGACAGGGAGGAAAGAGGAAAAGTGAAATCGAAACCCGGGCACCAATTTCTAAACAACTGTTGGCAGGGGCAGTCTTAAGCATATCCGGTGCCGTGGTGCAAAGTTCCCTCCGGCGTCCCCCCAGCAACTCCAAAACAAGGGAGGGGGCAGTAGAAAATGTCCTCTGCCTCCCCCACTGCCCCGATCCTCGGCGTGGTGGTGGCGATCAAGCAGGAAAACGTGCTGGCAGACATGCTCTCTGGGGTTGGAGTGCCCAAGAAGGCACCCAGGAAGGCTGTGCGCCACCTTTCGCCAGGAAACAGGAGGAGGACAATGACTGGGAGCAGGGATGTCTTTAGCAGATGCAGAGGCTCAGGAGGTAAGCTGCTCTATCCTCCCGCGGGAGGCTTGGAAAGGAAGCTGCACGCCTGCCAGCCATATAGTTGGCGGGGCGCAGCTGGTGGGCGTGCAGGGAAAAGGGAGGCTGTGGGCAAAGCCACACAGCTCTCCCACTCGCTAGGGCGCCCCTGAGAGGCCAGCACCCTGGCGCAATGAACCACTAACACCAGTGGGAGAGTCGGCTCTGACTGTTGTGTGTGTGTGAAATGAGTTACAAAAAGATTCAGACAAATCCCCAATCAAGAACCAAAGTGTAGTCATTCTGGACAATTTGGGGAGTTTATACAAGCCTAAGAGATTTCTACATGGCCCAGAAGCAAAATGGAGACTTCCATAAGCCAGTGTGGAGCCAGTGTGGTGTAGTGTTAAGAGCGGTAGTCTCGTAATCTGGTGAACCGGGTTTGCATCTCTGCTGCTCCACATACAGCTGCTGGGTCACCTTGGGCCAGTCACATTTCTTTGAAGTCTCTCAGCCTCACTCACCTCACAGAGTGTTTGTTGTTTGGGAGGAAGGGAAAGGAGAATGTTAGCCGCTTTGAGACTCCTTCGGGTAGTGATAAAGCGGGATATCAAATCCAAACTCTTCTTCTTCTTCTTCTTCAAAATGCCTCAGAGATTTGGATGCTTAAAACGATGCTGCAGGGTGTGTGTCTGCACTGTGGAGACGTTGTTCCTCAACCTTTGCAGGTAAGGAATATGCCAGGTGAGAGATTAGAAAGCCATAAGGTTTTCTAGTGTCTGATTTGTTGCTATTTTGCACCAACTGTAAAATAAAGCTGTATGAAGTCTTTCCTTGGCTTGTATCCCACGGACCTTTGGCTGTTTCAAAATCAACCCCTGCAGGAGTTCAGAGCAGGATCTGGCATGAATGATATATTGCAATAAGGCACCAAGTCCTAATATTCCCTTGTTAGTGGTTTCTTTCTAAAGTACTAATCCCGTATTCAAATCCAACATCTGAGCAGAATCTAATGCTCTCCCCACTATTCCAGAAGTTTGTTGGTGTTTAAAGTTAATTTTAGCGCAGAAGTGTATTTGATTTGAGGGATGTTTAATGCATTAACATCTACCTTCATCTCTCTGCTTTGAACTGGAATTTTGAAGAGGTTCCTCAATCTCGTGTTTAAAAATGGCTACCATCTAGAGATTCCCCCCCCCCACTTTGTTCTCTCAAGTAGGCAGCTTATTTTCTTTTAATCACTGTAAAAGCTCTCCCTAATTAGGAAAAGGCTATCTTGTTTGATCTATGATCACACATTTAGCTGCAAATGCTCACAAGTTGCGTTATGTAAAAGAAGTCAAATGGTGTGCAGAATTCATACCTTTCTGGTTCGAGGAAATGCAACATTTGACAGAGCATTCAAATGAAGCATTTTTTTTAAAAAAAGTTTTTTATGAACCACCCTAGTAGGGCAGTAATTGTTCCTTGATAATTTGTCACCCCCTCCATGATGGCACCGGGGCGGACACCCCCCGTCCCCCCCTTTCCTATGCCCCTGCCTCAGGTTAAGAACTTAATTCGTTCTGGATGTCTGTTCTTAACCTGAAACTGTTCTTAACCTGAGACATCACTTTAGCTAATGGGGCCTCCCACTGCTGCTGTGCTGCCGCCGCACAATTTCTGTTCTCATCCTGAAGCAAAGTTCTTAACCCCAGGTACTATATCTGGGTTAGCGGAGTCTGTAACCTGAAGCGTCTGTAACCTGAAGCATCTGTAACCCGAGGTACCACTGTATAGGGGAGCTTTTAATGTTCAATGTTTTATTATGTTTTATATATGTTGGAAATCTCCCAGAGTGGATGGCGCAACCCATCCAGATGGGCAGGTAATAATAATAATAATAATAATAATAATAATAATAATAATAATAATAATAATAATAATAATAATAATAATAGACATCCCTATTTTCACTGGAGACATGTTGAGGGCATGGGTTTCCAGCAACTGGTTTCAGAAGGTTGGAGACTGAACATCCTCACTCATTGCCATTGATAGTCTTCTCCTCCATGAATTTGTTCAATCCTCTTGGAAAGCATCACAGCCCCCCATGAGAATGAACTCCATAGTTTAACTTTTATCTTTCCTGAGCCATCCAGCATTCATCTTCATTGGATGCCTGTGAGTTCTGGCATTATGAACACATCTCTATCCATGTTCTCCATGCCAGGCGTAATTTTATTAGCGTCAATCATGTCTGCTTACAAGTGAATACTATTTCCACCTGCTGGAAAAAAAATATCACTGGACAGAGAAGGCATTTATTGGCAGTCAGAAAAAGACCACCCCAAACCTGTGAGTGGCTTAGCCATCTTTGTTACCACAAGACAAGGAGAGAGAGAGAGGTGGGGCAGGGGATCAGCTGTACATTTCCACATAAGCGAATTGTGATCATTTTTCTTCCTCCTTTCCATGTCGTATCAGCTTTCATTTCCTTCTCACCTCTCCTCTCCTTCTTAAAATATCCTCATTAATCCCAGTAGCTGCAAGACTTGTTGTGGCTGCTAATTTAATTTCTCACCATGTACCCGAGCCTCGCATTGCCTCCACAGTCCTTGTGCCCTCTGACTCCTTGCCATATGCCTTATCCATCCCTATCTCCCTATGCCTGCATCTCCATGATCATATGTACACCTGTTTGGCACAGGCCTTCAAAAACAACCTGTGTGACTGTCCAGGCTGCAATAGCATCTCCCAGCACCTTTGAGTCTACCGCTCTTTCTTCCTACAGTTCGTCTTATCAACCTCCAGCCTCTCCAGCACTTATTTCTTTTCTCTTTTTTCCCCTCCCCTGCTTTACGAGATTTTGTTGTTGCCAGCGTTGCTTGTCAGCATATAATTCATTAGTAGCAACCCATGCTGGGAGTAGTTACTGCCTTGTCTGGTATCATCTTACAATCTGTCACATTTTTTTATGGTTTTGTTTCCCCCTCCTAGTGAAAAAGCAGTCAGACTCCTCCATCTTCCTTCTTAGAGGTGATTAAACGTCCCTGCTTCTTACATAGCTGTGCAGTGTTGAGGAAAAGAAGACAAGCACACCCTTCTTCCCCACCCTCCCCTTCCTCTAGACTTCTTGTAGCTCTTTCCTCTCCCCACCTCCTGCCTCTGTGGTCTTCTGCCCTAGCGTGCAAGGACCTTGGGATCAGGTCAGATCCAAGGGACCGTGAATGAAATGAGAATAAGAGTTCATGTAGTGCTACAATAACAGGTTGATTTGATAGCTTGGGGCTGCAGCTCAGTGACAGAGTGTCTGTTTTCACAGAATCAGAGAAGTGCAGAGTTGGAAAAGAACCTAAAACTCATCTAGTCTAACCCCCTACAATAGAGGAATCTTTGCTAGGTCATATGTGGCAGATCTTAAAAAGCAGAGACATCACTTTGCAGACAAAGGTCTGTATAGTTAAAGCTATGGTTTTCCCAGTAGTGATGTATGGAAGTGAGAGCTGGACCATAAAGAAGGCTGATCGCCGAAGAATTGATGCTTTTGAATTATGGTGCTAGAGGAGACTCTTGAGAGTCCCATGGACTGCAAGAAGATCAAACGTATCCATTCTGAAGGAAATCAGCCCTGAGTGCTCACTGGAAGGACAGATCGTGAAGCAGAGGCTCCAATACTTTGGCCATCTCACGAGAAGAGAAGACTCCCTGGAAAAGACCCAGATGTTGGGAAAGATGGAGGGCACAAGGAGAAGGGGATGACAGAGGACGAGATGGTTGGACAGTGTTCTCAAAGCTACCAGTATGAGTTTGACCAAGCTGCGGGAGGCAGTGGAAGACAGGAGTGCCTGGCGTGCTCTGGTCCATGGGGTCACGAAGAGTCGGACACGACTAAACGACTAAACAACAACAACAAATGTGGCAGATGGTATCTCCGGGTAGAGCTGGGAGAGAACCCTTGTGTGAAACCTTCAAGATAGCCTACTAGCCAGGGCAGGTGATACCAAGCTAGATGGAACAATGGGTCTGATTCTGTATAGGGCAGCTTCCTCTTTGGAATGGAATATTAGAATGATAAGAGCATCTGCTTTGCACGCAGGAAGTCCCAGGTTCCCTCTCTGGCATCTCTAGGTAGGGCCGGGAGAGAATCCAGCCTAATGCCATGGAAAGCTGCTTTCCCTCAGTGTAGAAAACTGGAGCTAGCTGGTCCCTCTCCATTTAAGGCAATTTCCCATGTTCCATTTGCAAAAGTGGAAGAACATACATTGAAATTAGTTCCAGAAGACACTGTTTGGTTGTTGTAGTAAGGTTTAAATAGGCCTCCCATGGGCACAACAACAAAGCAGCTGCCAAAATTGGCAGTGAAATAATATTATTAATAATAATTTATTATTTATACCTCACCCATCTGGCTGGGTTTCCCCAGCCATGCTGGGTGGCTCCCGACAGAACACTAAAAACATGACAAAACATCAAACATTAAAAACTTCCCTAAACAGGGCTGCCTTCAGATGTCTTCAAAAAGATAGTTGTTTATCTCCTTGACATCTGATGGGAGGGCGTTCCACAGGGCGGGTGCCACTACCAAGAAGGCCCTCTGCCTGGTTCCCTGTAGCTTCACTTCTTGTAGTGAGGGAACCACCAGAAGGCCCTCAGCACTGGACCTCAGTGTCTGGGCTGAACGATGGGGGTGGAGATGCTCCTTCAGGTATACTGAGCCAAGGCCGTTTAGGGCTTTAAAAGTCAGCACCAGCACTTTGTATTGTGCTCGGAAACGTACTGGGAGCCAATGTAGGTCTTTCAGGACCGGTTTCAGTTTCTGTTAATTGGTTCTCGTGGGAAACTTGCAGATTCTAGCTTCACCAATTAACTCAAGCTGGTGTCAATTTACTCTTGGCAGAAAGCCCAGGTCTGCTTGACCTAGAAACTACTCACTCTGATTGGTTAACGAGCAGCACTCAACTCTGTTATCTAGGGATTGCTAGCACAGTTTGGTGTGAGGTGTGTTAGGAGTTAGAAGTGCTGTGTATGGTTTTGAGAGAGAGAAAGAAAGAGGATTTATTTTGCTTTTATTTGTATGCAGAAACTCTGCTGGTTTTATTTTTCCTTTTAATAAATCCTGTAAATAGTTATTCTGAGTCTAGCTGCCTAGTCATCATCGCCGCAACTAGCTTCCTCGCTGTGCAGGAAAACTCTGCTACGTTTGGGCTAAAGCCAATAGGGCTATGCCTGACACTCCAAAGTTCCATGAGGTTATGGGCATTGTGCTGCCAGCCTGAGTTGTGGTGGTGTCAGCATCAACGGCGTTGGTTCCAGTAGTTCCAGAAGTTGTTGTTCTCTGGCTGGTTCCTGACTGTGGTGAGCTGGTGACGCAGCGGACACAAGGACAACAGCTGCAGTGTGTGAGTGCTGGGTGCTGTGGTTCCTGTTTTCTCTCTCGGTGGTCGTGAGTAGCTGGTTCCGGGTTCCAGGGACATCGCTCTCAAGATGGCCTCACAACCAGTTCAGATGGCTTTTGAGCGTCTGAATGACTCCAATTACTTGCGGTGGTCGGAACGCATGCAGGCAGTGCTGCAGAGGGATCGTCTCTGGCAAGTGGTGAGTAAGTTTCCTACGAAGCCTGATGATGAAGACCTTGATAAAGACCAAAGAGCAAGGGCCACAATTGTCTTGGGGCTGGAAGATTCCCAGTTGCCGTATGTGAGGGGAATCAAGACAGCTAGAGGTGTGTGGCAAGCACTTAAAGAACTCCATGTGCGTGAGACAGCGGTTTCCAAGCTGTTCATTCGCAAGGCATTGTACAAGGCAATGTTACAGCCTGGGGTTACAATGCAGGAACACCTACACAGTTTACAGTTAAAGTTTGCTGCGCTACAGGAAAGAGACTGTGCATTAGACCAGCAGGAGAAGGTGGCTATTATTTTGAGTTCTCTCCCGGAAAGCTGGGACAATTTAGTTTTGTCTCTAGAAGGCATGCAGGAGCGTGATTTATCAGTCAGTTACGTTACTGGGCGTTTGATTGAAGAATGGCAGAAGAGGCAAGAAAGGTCGTTGGCTGCAGAGGCTTCTACTGGCGGGCGGTTTGGAAGGAGTTCTCATGCCGTGCCAGAGGTGAAGCAAGAGCAGCGTACCGGTGAGGAGTCAGCGTTTGCTGTTAGGCGTTGTTTCCGATGTGGGTCTTCAGCGCATCTAAAACGACAATGTCCGGAGTTGGTCAAGTCTCAGTTGTCGGTGCAGGAGCAGAGACGAGATCAGCAGCAGCAGCAGCAGCAGCAGCAGCAGCAGCAGCGTAAAAAGAAATTCTTCAAACAAAAACAGTCGGCTCAGCTGGTGACCGGCGAGGTCAAGATTGCTGATGAGAAACAAGCGGTCTGGGTGGTCGATTCGGGAGCGTCTCGCCACATCGTGAATTCAGATGAATTGTTTGTTTCCAAGAACTCAGCACAGCGCAGCCAGGTGGCTTTAGCAGACGGAAGTACTTCCGAAGTGATTTCGGGGGGTTCAGTTTTTGTTCCTTGTCTTCGTGAATGCCTGCAAAATGTACTTTGTGTGCCGTCATTAAGGAGCAATCTGATGTCTGTAGATTGTTTGCTGAAAGCTGGGTTTAAAGTGCATTTTGAAGGAGACAGTTGCATTATTAAGAAGGCTGGTGAGATTTTAGGCACTGCTAAGTCAGAGGGAGGCTTGTTTTGGCTTAAAGCAGGATCTCAAGTTGCAGCAGTAGTCAGTAAATCTCAGCCTGCAGTGAATAACAAAGCTATACATGACAACTGTGTGCACTTATTGCATAGGAAAATGGGGCATGCTTGCTGGAAAAGTGTACTAAAAATGTCTGAATTGGCTGATGGGGGTAATTTAAAGAGTTGTAACAAGTACCTTGATTGTAATGTGTGTAAAAAGGTTAAAACCCACAGAGTCTCTTACCCCAGAAGTGACAGAGTTAGTGAGTCACCGCTACAGCTGGTTCACATGGACGTAATTGGTCCATTTGCTGTAAGCAGGGGTGGATCGCGTTTTTCACTAACAATTGTGGATGACGCCACGCGTTATTCTTGGGTTTTCCCCATGAAGAATAAGGGTGACGTGTTCACTAAGTTTAAAGGCTGGGTGGCATCTGTGGAAAGATTTCTGTCCATTAAACTCAAAAGGATTCAGACGGACAGAGGTGGCGAATTTATGTCAAATGCCTTTAAAGATTGGTTACAAAAGCGTGGCATTGGGCATAGGAAAACGAACGTTTTTCCCCCAGAGGAGAATGGTGTTGCAGAGCGAAAAAACAGATCTTTACAGGATATGATGTTTGCCATGCTTGATGATGCTGATTTGCCCATGTCTTATTGGGGGGAGAGCATGCTCACCGCGTGTTATCTCCAAAATAGGCTCTTTCATCAAACAATAGGTACAACCCCATATTTTAAATTGTTTCAGAAAAAACCTAAAATTGACCATTTGCATGTGTTTGGATCAAAAGCCTGGGTATTGATTCCGAAGCAAATGAGAAAGAAGGGAGATCCTAAGACCAAACAGCTAGTGTTTGTGGGATACCAGGAGCTGGGAAAAGGTTTCCGCTTTGCTGAAGGGACAAATGGCATTGTGATCTCCAGGAATGCCAGTTTTTGTGAACATAGTGGCTGGGAGAGACTACATGCCAATACTGAGGTTTGGTTTGAACCTTCCCAGGAGCTTCATGACTCTGAAGGTAAACATAGAGAATCAGAGTCTGAGGGGGAGGAAAGTTCAGATAAGAGTTCTCAAGAAAGTGGAGTTAGCCAGAGACCAGTTGCTAAGCAACAAAAGAGAGGTCGTAGTTCTGAGGAGGAAAGTGGGTCAGAAGAAAAATTTTCTCCCAGAAGATCTAAAAGACAAAACAAAGGAGTGCCTCCGGTGCGTTTTTCTCCTGATACTGCAAATGTGTTTAGTGTAATTGCAGAACCCAAGAGTTTTCAGGAGGTGTTAAAGTTACCAAAGGAGGAGGCAGAGCGCTGGAAACAGGCAATGGAGGAAGAGATGTCCTCTCTGAATGAGCACAAGGTTTTTACACCAGTAGCAGCGCCTGAGGGGGCAAAGATTGTAGGCTGCAGGTGGGTGTACAAACTTAAACCTCTGGTGACAGGAGAGTACAAATACAAAGCTCGTTTAGTGGCTCAAGGATATTCTCAGAGGCCTGGAAAAGATTATGACGAGACTTTTTCCCCTACTGCTAAGGGGGACAGTGTAAGGCTGATTTTAACGCTTGGAGCAAAGAGAAAACTCCTGTTAAACCATTTTGACATTCAGACTGCATATTTACATGCATCAATATCAGAAGACCTGTATCTAGCCGAACCGCCTGGTTATGAGACAGGTTCCAATAGAGTGTTGAAATTAAACAAAGCTCTATATGGTCTCAAACAGGCTGCAAGATCTTGGAACAAATGCTTCCATGAGGCCTTAGTGTCATTTGGCTTCAAGCAGAGTACAGCTGACAATTGTGTTTATGTACGTGGTACAGGCAGTGATCAAGAGTTTTGTCTGATTTATGTAGATGATGTATTGTATGCCTGTAAAACAGATAAACAAACTAAAAGGTTTGCCAAGCAATTGTCCAGTAAGTTCAAAGTGAAAGACTTAGGCCCGGTTAGGACATATCTAGGGTTGGAAGTGTGCTGGGCCCAAGATGGCAGCTGCCTAATTAGTCAGCAGAACAAAGTTAAACAACTACTGACTACATACAGGATGCAGGATTGCAAAGGGGCAGCGGTGCCTATGGATCCAGGTTTCATAAAAACACTTCATATAGATGAGAGTCCTGAATTTGAACACCCTGATGTATATCACTCTGTAATTGGAAGTTTATTGTATCTAGCACAGTGGTCCAGACCTGATATTAGCTATGCAGTAGGCATATTAAGTAGATTGGTCTCAAAACCCACACTAAATGCCTGGAAAGGGGTAAAACAAGTTCTGAGATACCTCAAACAGACAATTGGCTATATGTTACAATTAAATTCTTCCGAGGATGAAATGTTGAGTTGCTACTGTGATAGTGACTGGGGAAATTTGCCAGATAGAAAATCTGTCACAGGACTAGTCATAATGGTCGGTGGAGCTTTAATCAGCTGGCGGTCACGCAAGCAAGACGTTGTAAGTGTGTCATCAACGGAATCAGAGTATGCCGCATTGAGTGAATTGTGCAATGAGGTGATTTATTTCAAGCATTTGTTGGCAGATTTAAATGTAAATTGTGGAGAACCAGTACAAGTTTACATTGATAATCAAGCTTGTATAACATTAAGTAAAACAGAGGGTTTCAAATCGCGTTCCAAACATATCTCTGTAAAATACCAAAATGTACGTTGCTGTGTACAAGACAATGTAATCACCTGTACTTATGTATCAAGTGAAGAAAATGTAGCAGATGTGTTAACTAAACCATTGGCAAAGGCAAAGAACAAGCGAATGTGCAAGGGTTTAGGTTTGCTGGAAAAATGATCTCCTACATAGGTGTATTTGGTGTTAATTGTTCAGCAGAATCTGTGAGGGGGTGTTCAGTTTCTGTTAATTGGTTCTCGTGGGAAACTTGCAGATTCTAGCTTCACCAATTAACTCAAGCTGGTGTCAATTTACTCTTGGCAGAAAGCCCAGGTCTGCTTGACCTAGAAACTACTCACTCTGATTGGTTAACGAGCAGCACTCAACTCTGTTATCTAGGGATTGCTAGCACAGTTTGGTGTGAGGTGTGTTAGGAGTTAGAAGTGCTGTGTATGGTTTTGAGAGAGAGAAAGAAAGAGGATTTATTTTGCTTTTATTTGTATGCAGAAACTCTGCTGGTTTTATTTTTCCTTTTAATAAATCCTGTAAATAGTTATTCTGAGTCTAGCTGCCTAGTCATCATCGCCGCAACTAGCTTCCTCGCTGTGCAGGAAAACTCTGCTACGTTTGGGCTAAAGCCAATAGGGCTATGCCTGACACTCCAAAGTTCCATGAGTTATATGGTCTCGGTGGCCACTTCCAGTCACCAGTCTAGTTGCTGCATTCTTGATTAATTGTAGTTTCTGGGTCACCTTCAAAAGCAGCCCCACGTAGAGTAGTCCAAGTGGGAGATAACCAGAGCATGCACCACCCTGGTGAGACAGTCTGTGGGCAAGTAGGGTCTCAGCCTGCGTACCAGATGGAGCTGGTAGACAGCCGCAGAATGAAATGGTAGTGAAACAGTGCAAAAACACATTTTCAGGAAGTTGACTTGACTTTTAGAGACCATTTTGTTCACTCCCAAGCTCTGAACTTCATGCATTGAAAATGTTCATCCCTGAAAATTCAGAACCAAAAGGTGGACATGCTTTAGCAATTGGGCCTGTTTTCTCGCTAGTCTCCAACCTGCTGTGGCAGTGTGGCAGTTGCCCTGACTGTCAAGTGCAGAAGGCAGCAGAGGGCTTTTTGAACCCTGGGAGGAAGCAGCTGAGCAAACAGTGTTAATTTTGTTATCTCTCCTGGGCCAAAGTATGCTTAAAATTAGATGCGACCAAAAAACAAACAAACCTTGCTGTAATCTTAGATGTTGCTAACTAGTTTTTATACCCCCACGTGACGTGGGCTACAGTCCTATGTACTTGCTTAAGTTCCACTGAGGTCAATGGGATTTAAAGAGCTTGACTGGAAACAGGATTGTAGACATTGGCTTTGGGGTGGACAGCTCACCACCTTCAGAATCTAATCTGCCCCTGTTCTCTCCACCGTAATATTCCAGTCCTTGCACCAGCTCCACCAGATGAAACGGATTACTGGACGTGATGTGCATGAGATATATCATCTGCATCTGTTTTGTTTGTGTGATATTTTTAATAACTTATTTACCAGGAGAAGGAAGTGTGCCTTAAAAATAGCCAGCCACGGGGCCTTTAGCATTAAGTGCACCTGTTTGTGCCTTAAACTCAATTATTTTTCATGTTTGCTCTCTAATCCTTCATTATATGAAGATGACAAGAAAAGAATGCACTGGGATCGGAAAGGAAAAACAAATGAACTGTTAGCCCATATATTTATATATGACAACCATCTTCTCAAACTATATATATAGAATATTTTTGACATTACACTAGATGTGAGGGGAGAAGGATCTTTATTAACTGTGGATTTTCTTTTCTTTTCTTCAGCTGAAATGGGAGGTGATATTTCAGTATCCATCTTGAACATTTTCAACATATTTTGAAGTTTCTCTTTATAGCAGGTGTGGGGAGGCTTTGATTGAACTACAACTCCCATCAGCCCTAGTGAGTATGGCCAATGGGCAGGGAAGATGGGAATTGTAGTTCAGCAACATCTGGAAGTCAAAGGTGCCCCAACACCATGCCTTACAGAGACGACATTATCAGCTTCACCTTCTTGGATCATGCTGTTCCCCACACCCAGTCAGATATACAGGCATCCAATCTGGTGGCATACATGGTGTGTGGGCATTCTGGAAAGCTACTTGAATGGGCAGATTTCATACTCTTTGGACATGGTTGTTATTGACATACTGCAGGCAGGTTTTTGGTATGGTGGAAGTTGCCCACATCAGTGATGGACGATCAAGCAGTGGAAACCAAGGGGAGAAGCATTCAAGTTGCACCCTAGATAGTCCACACTACAGGCTCTGGTGTGTTGGTTGCCTGGACCTCTGACTAGCTATGTAGACCTATCTCATTTATCTGAGGAGGTGTATAGCATAGGAGCTGGCCTTACACTAGGTCAGGTTCTTTGACCATCTAGTTCAGCAGTTCTCAATCTGTGGGTCCCCAGATGTTGTTCTCCCATCATCCCTGAGCTCTGGCCTTGCTAGCTAGGGGTGATGGGAGTTGTAGTTCAACAACATCTGGAGACCCACAAATTGAGAAAGGCTGATCTAGTTCACCATTACCCAACCCAATGCATTGTTTTGAGCTCAACTCCCAACAGCCCCAGTTAGCCTGTCCAGTGGTGAGGGATAGTGGGGTTTGTAGCCAAAAACATCTGGAAGGAACCGAGTTGGGAAAGGCTGATCTAGCCCATCAGGACTGGCTGAAATAACGCCCCTGCCATTGCCAAGCTGCATATAGTACCCAAAGGCAGTCAGGTTTGGGGACACCTGAAGCAGAAAATCCCAAAAGGCTCTTGCTCCCTGGTAGTAAGCATACAACAACAATTAAGTAACTAACTATCCATTTACTGCCAACCAAAACCAGCAGCTTGAGATAGCTGCTTCACTCTGCCTAACGGATGCTATCTGATCCTTCTAACCTGAAATGACATGCATAGGGACCAGGCTGCTCAGCATCCATAGAATATAGAATCATAGAATTGTACAGTTCGAAGGGATCCAAAGGGTGAACTAGTCCAACCCCATGCAATGTAGGAATCACAGCTAAAGAATCCCTGAAAGAAACCAAGCAAAGTACTCTACCTAGGGATGTAGAGGGAGAGAGACATTCAGCTGGCATTAAAAGCTACCTAATTCACACTTTCTGAAACCATATGCAGACTGAAACACAGCCATCCCTTGAAATTCGGAAGATATGGTATTAGTAACAACTCTGCCTGTTTGGTATGTTAGACTGAGCAACTAACTGTTCCAAGGTTATCCAGTAAGCATCATGGCTGTGTTAGGATTTGAGTTCAAAACCTCTGCAGCCCTCGTCTTATACTTTATCCCCTACATCATACTGCTTCTTCTGCTGGCCTTCCTGTCTGTGGCCTTTGCTTCAAACTGCGGCTTGAATTTTACCTGAAGCACAAGTGAAATTGGGTGGCGACTCCATGATGGTCAAAAAGGAACAGGGGAAGGAAGGAAGGAAGAAAAAGTCATCAGGGAGTTCTTACCATATTTCATTCTTTCCATCCCGCTCTCTCTTTTTCTCCCTCTTGGCCAAGCATTAATGTTGAGATAAATCTATTGAAATATGGGCTGACAGTCTGAATCTATTACAAGGTGGGAAGCTACTGGGCCCTTTCGAATTAATATTTGAAGCCAGGATTTATCTCTGTCACCTTAATGGTCCAAAGTCCTTTTGTCTGCATTGGGCTGCCATTTGGCTGCTCTTGCTCCTCAGAGCACGGACTTTCAGCATTTGATGTATTATTAACTGAGGGAAGGTATGACTCTGAGCTCCACTGAGTCAGAATTTTCATGACATGTTTTGGCAACAGCCAAGAAGCAATCTGCGGACATTTGTACAGATGACTCTTGACACCCAGTACACACATTTGCCCCTTCAAAGGGCATAAATATAAAGGCCATTTCCATTCCTCTCACTTTAGATTTGCTGTTTATAATATATGTTAAATAGATGACATGGATCCTCCTGGATTAATAACATTTTATGACTATGTATATTAAGGAAACACTCGAGGGCTTTAGGGGTGCAATCACAGGGAACTTATTTATCACACAAAGTTGTACTATGATTGTGGCATGTCATTTCGGGAGGCTAGTAGCACAATCATTTTACTAGAACCCAGGGCCATGCAATGAAGCTGAAAGTTGGAAGAATCGGGAAGAGAAAAGGAAGCACTTCTTCATACAGCACTTAGGTAAAGGTAAAGGGACCCCTGAATATTAGGTCCAGCCGTGACCGACTCTGGGGTTGCGGCACTCATCTTGCTTTATTGGCCGAGGGAGCCGGCGTACAGCTTCCGGGTCATGTGGCCAGCACGACTAAGCCACTTCTGGCGAACCAGAGCAGCGCATGGAAATGCCATTTACCTGCCCGCCGGAGCAGTACCTATTTATCTACTTGCACTTTGAGGTGCTTTCGAACTGCTAGGTTGGCAGGAGCAGGGACCGAGCAACGGGAGCTCACCCCATCACGGGGATTCCAACCGCCGACCTTCTGATCGGCAATTCCTAGGCTCTGTGATTTAACCCACAGCGCCACCCGCGTAGCACTTAGCTAAGCTATAAATTTGGCTCCCACAACATGCAGTGATGGTCTTTAAAAGGTGACACTGTGGTCTAAACCATTGTGCCTCTTGGGTTTGCAAATCAGAAGGTCGGTGGTTCGAATCCACATGATGGGGTGAGCTCCCGTTGCTTAGTCCCAGCTTCTGCCAACCTAGCAGTTCAATAACATTACCAGTGCAAATAGATAAATAGATAATGCTGTAGTATTTCCATGCTCTCTGGCACTTGTCACAGTTTTTTGTGCCCCAGTAGCTGTTAAGTCCTGCTGGCCACATAACCCAGAAAGCTGTCTGTGGACAAATGCTGGCTCCCTCGGCCTGAAAGTGAGATGAGCTGTGCACCCCATAGTGCCTTTGACTGAACTTAACCGTCCAGGGGTCCTTTACCTTTTTACCTTACCTTTAAAAGAGGAGCATGATTGGTGCCAACCATGAGCCCCAATTTGTTTGCTTGCAGGTGCCATTGGGATCCAGACTGTACCTGCAAGCAGACATATTTCTTCTGCAGAATGACAAAGCTGTCCGCAAAGTCAACCCACAAAGGAAAATGTCTACCTGCCATTATGGCTTGAATCCAACCCACACCTGTGTACAGACAACTTCAGAGGGGCTTGCTGTCAGCATTGTTCAGCTGATTGGCACTGCCAGCAAACCCTGCTTGCCAAGGAACAATCGGCAACACGCTATAAGCTCCTGATGGTTTGTTTGCAGTTGTGTCTTTTTACTTGATGTTATGTATGGGCATGACTTGGCAAAAATGTACTCATGGATCCCTGCCAGGCCTAAGTGGACCTGTGAGGTAGAGTTTCCACTGCAGCAAATATTACTGACAGACACAGGGCCAAGTGTAGGTTTGGTGAGGCCCTCAGCTACTGAAGGTAATGGGGCCCTTTATATGTCCAGCTGTCCTTTGTCAACAACAAATTGTCATTTTTTTTGTGTGTCGAATATATGCTATATGGTCATTTATGGACCTAATAGGTATCTAAAGCCATTTGAACATGCAGAATGTTGTTATGGTTGTTTAGTCGTTTAGTCGTGTCCGACTCTTCATGACCCCATGGACCAGAGCACGCCAGGCACTCCTGTCTTCTACTGCCTCCCGCAGTTTGGTCAGACTCATGTTTGTAGCTTCGAGAACACTGTCCAACCATCTCATCCTGTGTCGTCCCCTTCTCCTTGTGCCCCCCATCTTTCCCAACATCAGGGTCTTTTCCAGGGAGTCTTCTCTTCTCGTGAGGTGGCCAAAGTATTGAAGCCTCAGCTTCACGATCTGTCCTTCCAGTGAGCACTCAGGGCTGATTTCCTTAAGAATGGATGTGTTTGATCTTCTTGCAGAATGTAGGCGCCCTATATATAGAAATGAGCAAACCAGTGATATTTTAGGGAGCAGGCTAGCAGGCGGGGGCCATTACTTACATCATAGGAGCCTACACAATACAAAACACTGTTGCTGTATGTAGGTTTTATTTTATTTGTTTTTTATCTTATATTTTGGAAATGTATATCCAGTTGTTGTTTTTTCCTTTAATGTTTTTGGGGGTCCCCAAAAGAGTGGGGCCCTAAGCTATAGCTTGTTTAGCTTATACGTAAATCTGGCACTGGACAGACAGCAATGGGTTCTCCGATGACAGCCCAACTGAAATGAACCAGAACCACCAGAAAGCACACAGAGAACTTGCTACTGAATTGTGCTGCCAGGTTACGTGCTGATTAACTGTGTTTGGACAGAGGTGTTTGCTTGTGCTTTCCAGGGTGTTTGGACAGGGATGTTACTTGTACTATTAAAGGGTATGTGTCTAAAGATAGCCAGACAGGAGTAAAATCTTTGCTTGTGGGGAAGAGTAATGCTTACACAGCCTTCAGTGTGTAATGGCAACATTCCCCTGCATGTAGCATGGCTACAAATGACACATAAAGGCTTTCCTACAGCTTTGCACAGAGAACACCGTTTTTAAAAGTCCACAGTCCTGGGCTGATTGTACCACGTGCTTTTTCTGAGGCCTAAACAATGTGTTGGGTTTAAATGAATTGGTGGCTGCTGCCCGCTGGGATTGCTAGGGGATTGCTAGGGGTGGCTGCTGCCCGCTGGGATTGCTAGGGGGGAGCCATATTAGCCAGGCAAAGCACCCCAAGTTTGAGAGAAGATTGCGGTAAACGAAGCACAGTGCTCCGTTCACCCCATTGGACCAGACTCTACTGCTAGAAGTCTTGAATGGGTCCCCCAAATCAATATGGTGTCACCCACCATATTGTGTGGGTGACAAAGGAGCAAAGTCCTAAGGGTTGAGGTCCCTTCACCCCCCAATAAAATATCCCCCCCCCCCAAGTTAATGAGCACTGCTAGTTATACGGTGCACATGCACCATGTCTTGTGATCGATTATGTGGGGCAGGGCTTATCTGCCCCCCCCCATTTTTTATTCAAGTTGGCACCCTTGATGGGTGAGCCTAGGGAATTTAAACTTCCCACTTCCACTGCCATGATTCATAGAATCATAGAATCATAGAATCATAGAATTGGAAGAGACCACAAGGGCCATCTGTTGAAACTCTACACATACAGAGCTCTTTGCTTTCATGCTGCCAGTGGAAGCCTTGCTCCCAATGCTAATAGTAGCTTGTGGGGAGGAAACTCGCAGGATCTCAGCAGGGAAATCTCAGCCATGTTGTCAGTCAGGCTTCCCCATGATTGCTATCTTTGCTTTTCAAACCCAGTCACTTTAAGCACGTTTTAACACCACGTGTAGTTGTGCAGAGCAGACTTTCGAACGGTGCTGTCATTTTTTCTGCCCAGCCTCCCATAAGTCACCCCACAACTTGTGGCCCATGTTGACGCCAGTTTGCCGCTAGTCCGGCATCCTCCCAAGTTAAATTCCGTTGCTTGGCAATCCTGGCACGACTCCTCTCCCACTCTTTTCACCCTCTCCCCTTTATGAGTTATTTGTGTATAATAGATACAGATGATAATAATAAACCATAAAATTGCAATCCATCTCTCTGATGCCATAAAAATCATAATCCGCACAGCCTGGCGTCCCAGTGATGGATTATTACTTGTCTAATGCTGCAGTTATGAAGAGTTCAGAAGGTTGTTTTTTAAAGGATTAATGGAGATTAAAATATTTTCACAGCAAAAGGGCAGGACAGCTTGAGGCACAAGGAGGCAAAGGCATACACATCATGGAATGTTCCACATCATGTGAGTAACTGAAAGAATCCACACACTGTCGCCAGTTTGGATCACACTGGGTGAATTGGCATCACGGGCATGTGGCAGTGTGGGATTTTGACTGGGCTCCTTTTGAATTTATTTATTTTTAATTGGCTTTTAAATGGGCAAAGGGATTCGTGAATGCCATGATCTAATCCACCTATGATCTAATAAACTGGCTGGTATTTGAAAACAAGCTGCTGGGCAGGTGTGACTGCGTGGGGAGTTTGAGGAGTTTATGCCAGCACTGACAGGGTTGGTACTATCATCATGCAGAAAAGTCACCTCCAATGGTGTAGTGGTAAGTTTCGAAATTCAGGAGCTCATCATCCTCTCCCCAAGGAAAGTCAGTGGGACATACCCCCAGAGAGAGTCCAAAAATTCAGGCAAAAGTTTGGAGAGAGACCAGAAACTGCAGCTATTGCAGGATTCAGTAGCCTGCATTTTCACCTGTGAACTGCAACATAAGAGCATAATGAGAGCCTGCTGGTTCCCATCTAGTCCGGCATGCTGTTCTCACAGTGGCTAACCAGATGCCTTCAGGAGGCCCTCAAGCAGGATTTGTGCACAAGAGCAGAGTCCCTTCCTGTGGTTTCCAGCAACTGGCATTCAGAGGCAGGGCAAAATAAAAAAAATCCTTCCAGTAGCACCTTAGAGACCAACTAAGTTTGTTATTGGTATGAGCTTTCGTGTGCATGCACACTTCTTCAGATACACTGAAACAGAAGTCACTAGACCCTTATATATAGTGAGAGGGTGGGGAGGGGTATGACTCAGAAGGGTGGTGGGAATGGGTGATTGGCTGATAGGTGTGGTAAACCTGTTGACGACTATTAACGACTGCAATTGGTCTTACAGGAAAAAGCGATGGGTGAGATGGCTAAAAATAGCTTTAGCATGTACAGTGGTGCCTCGGGTTACATACGCTTCAGGTTATATATGCTTCAGGTTACAGACTCCGCTAACCCAGAAATATTACCTCGGGTTAATAACTTTGCTTCAGGATGAGAACAGAAATCGTGCTCTGGTGGCGCGGCAGCAGCAGGAGGCCCCATTAGCTAAAGTGGTGCTTCAGGTTAAGAACAGTTTCAGGTTAAGAACAGACCTCCAGAACGAATTATGTTCTTAACCTGAGGTACCACTGAATAATAAGATAAGAATCCAATGGGTTCAGTGGATTCTTAACCCCTTTGGCCCTCCAGATGTTTGCTGGACTGGAACCCCACACCCCCATGCCTGACTATTGGCTATGCTGGCTAGGACTTCTAGGAGCTGAGAGTCCGAAAATATTTGGAAGGCCCTTGTTTCCCCTCCCACTGTCCTAAGTAAATTAAGCACAGAACTGGAGATGGGATGTATCACAAAGTATCTGCGCAAGTGACGATTTGTGCACTGTATACTATCCATCTACCTGGCACTTACAATATACTGCACACAATGCTCTAGGATTCTAGCAATTTATTAAAAAAAACAAAAACCTTTTTTTTTAAAGAAAAGGTGGCACCATTAATTTTCATGTTCGCCTTTAGTATGACATACAGACTTTGTCTTCATTATACTGAAATACAGTCTGGAGAAAAATAACCCTTGAATCCATTTATGTTTCCAATTTGCTTTGAGCTGTTTTTCAACAACTTAGGTCAGGACCTAATTTCTGAAGCAATCTTCGTGGTATTTTATTGTTCACCAGTGACTTGTGCATGATCAAAGAATCTATCAGGAAAATTCTGTTCTCCCCGCCCTGCATTCTTCTTCTTTTTTCCTGTAACATCACTTACCCCTAATATCCCATTGTGGTTATCAATGTTGTAAGTTGAATACAATTTTAGGACCAAGAGCTTGTACTGTACTTTAGAAAAGTGTGGTTTAAATTCACCCATCACCCTGGTTTATGATAGCTGGTGCCTCAAAATCACCCAAATGAACTAAGGCAGTCAAACAACTGCAATCAAGTCTTTAGCAGAAGTTTGGCAGGCTCTGTTATTTGCTTTTAAGGGGGAAAGTATTGGGCAAAATGGCTGCTTTTGCTGTGCATCTTTTCTACCCGCCTCTTGGACTGAAGGATCACAAGTTGAATTATTTTGTTAAAAGTCAGAACATGCAGTAAAATGTTAGTGGGTAGAGGGCTTTGGAGCCACTAGTCTGGAGTTGAGCCAGACATCAGAGGATGCAAAGGAAAAAACCAGAGTCAGA
Organism: Podarcis bocagei; assembly: GCF_964188305.1. Classification (NCBI taxonomy): domain Eukaryota; kingdom Metazoa; phylum Chordata; class Lepidosauria; order Squamata; family Lacertidae; genus Podarcis; species Podarcis bocagei. The sequence goes on from NC_138139.1 coordinate 12,620,176, forward strand.
GAAGACCTTGTTGATCAGGCAAACTCGGCTTTTATAACTCTTCCTGTCTATTTCTTAATTTATTTCATATCCTGCTTCTCTCCCAGTACAGGGTTCAAAGTGTCTCACTGTCAGGCTTTGGGGAATTGGCTTCCTCCCCCATGGCCGTAAATAAGAAGATAAAATGAAAGGAACGTCTTACCAGTTAGATTGTTTAATAATCACAGTGAGAGAGAGAGAGAGAGAACACGTCTCCCTAGAAATGGCAGTGCTCCCAATTAAGGCTCACTCCCCCCACCATCCCTATTAATCTACGTCACTCCTACGTCTTGTAATCTGAGCTTGTACCCTCTGCACTTTCTGTTCTAACACTTTCTGAGCTCTCCATGTCTTTGGGGAAGGGGGGGGGGTGAATGCTGTCCAGAGACTGTGAATCTGTTAACCTTCTCTCTCCCAGTGTTTCTTCTCCTAGCTGTTCCCCGTTCAGTCTTTCCCAGCTTCTGCCTTCTGAACTATGCCCCTCTGCAAACCGCTATTCCAAATCTATACTGTTCTCCTGCTTCTGGGAAGATTCAGGATCAGGGGAAGGGGGTGGCTCCTACCATTATTCCTCAGTACAGACCTCCACAGCATGGTCCGTGACACTCACACCATGAATTAAAACAAACACAACTACAAACAGTACGCACACGCACACGCACACACACACACACCCTAATAAAAACAACACTGAAAAATTTAAAAAGCATACACACAAAAGAGAATGTGCCATACCCTCCCCCAGCAGACCTTGCCATAAAAGCCAATTAGCAGCCAAAGGCCTGCTAGAACAAAAAAGTGTCTTTGTCTGTCAGTGAAGACAGCAGAGAGGGGACTAGTTTAGCCTCCCATGGAAGGGCATTCTACAATCTGGGAGTAACCAACGAGAAGGCCCTCTCTTGTGTCCTCACCAACTATACTTATGAAGGTAATGGGAAAGAAAGACCTTCCCTGAAGATGGCAAGGCCTGGACAGGCTCATGTAGGAAGATGCAGTTCTTCAGATAGCCTGGATCCAAATCATTTAGGGTTTTGTGGGTCGCAATCAGCACTTTGAAGTACGTTAAGAAACAGACCCACAGTCCGTGGAGAGGTTTTGACAAGGAGTTTCTGTTCTCCTTGTAATCAGCTTCCGTTAGCCATCTGACCACAGCAACTTGGACCAGCTGAAGTTTCTGAACACTTTCCAAAGACAGCCCCATGGAGAGCATGTGGCAGTAATTCCAACAGAAGACAACTAACTTCATTGTGGCCACATCAGACATCTTCAGGAACAGGTGCAGCTAGTGTAGTAGTTTTAAATGTGCAAATGCCCTCCCAGCCACTGCCAAAACCTGGGCACCCAGGTTCAGGGATGAATCCAGGAGTATACCCAAGCTATTAGAGTGCAAAGATTAGCTTGGGTGGGCGGGGTCAATCCAGAGCATCACGGCCTGGAAGATCTACGGTCTGCAGTCCTGAGAACTCACCATAGGGGGAGCCACAGACAGGCTACATGTCCCCAATCCTGGTCTCAGCTGGGCCTGATGCTGTGAATCAGATCCCTAAGCTCAGAAGTAAGTGCCACACTTTTAACATCTGGGGAGAAAGGTGCCAGTACTGTGTATCCTTGCGTACCCCAGAAAAAAGCACTGGCAGTAGTAATAGTAGTGTGAGGAGGGAAATCTAGAAGAAACTTTGTAAAGCTTTGGGAAGGTTGGAGTCTTCTAGATTTATTTTTTTGTCATGGGCATAATTTTCTCCATTCTTTGCTACTGATTTTATGAATAAAGGCTTAGCACACATAGCTATTATATGATAATATTTGACCTATCCATTAACCATGAATGTGTGTGTCTTCTTTCCCATATGACGCAATAATCCTCCGAAATCATCATCCCCACAGCCTTTCTTTGCCAAGGGTAATCTTTAAAGCCTTCCCTTGGTTTACATACAAGGGTTTACTGAGGATGTTTACCAAGATGATGAGTAATTACATTCCTTGTGGCACTGGAAAAGTAGAAAAGGAAAAGTCACACGGCTCTTTGCTTATCAACTGCCCTTCCTCTCTCCCGCTCTCTGTCTCCGACTCACCCCTCTCCACAGCATCTCACCTTGAAATGTCTCTGAGCACAGTCAATGTGACCTCAATTACTCCTTCCTCTTTTCCTCTGCCTGGGCTCCTCCCTCCTTGCTCAGCTGAAACCTTTTCTACCCATTTACATTATGACTGAAAAGAATTGACCTGCCTGAGCTTCGAGCTGACTCGATACACGCAAATCCCAAAACTGTGAAGTCTCTCTCTCTCTCTCTCTTTTGACACAGTCGAACTGAGCATGATGACTGCAAATATTTAGATAAGCAGCAGCTTTAGGGCTTAATGGGGAGAGGGGAAAGGTAGAGGTGGCCTTTTAAAAAAGATGCACTTCCCAAAGCACTAGGGATTTGGTAAATTCTGCCATTGCTGAAAGCTTATCGCCCAGTTTAATTAATGCCATTAAAGGACCCCAATAAAACAGGGGTCAAGTCCCATTCAGGTGGTTGGACCGCTGATGTCCTCTCATGGCATCAGGCTGGTCTCGTCCACCTCCCACCGAGCATGGCCTGCACCCGAATCCTGCTCCCTGTGCAGTGAAATGTGAAATTGTATTCGTCGGCCAGGAGAGCACAGCAGCACAAACTAATACGTGTAGCAGTCCATGTAATGGGGAGGACTATGAGAGGGACGCTTGATTCAAATCACCCCTGTGCATGAGGCATGGGATAAGGTCATTGCCAACGGCTGCCTACACCAGAGTTCCCATTTCAGGTAGATTATGGGAAACATTAAAATCATCTCATGGGTGAAACTGGTGCCTGTCCATTCTTACAAAATCTTTGGGAAGATATAGGGGAGGGCGGTGAAATGGGAAGGTATAAGTGGGGGCAGCAGGGAATGAGTTTCAACCTGCACTGGTGGAGGAGGCTGATGGAGATAGATTAATCTGTAAATTAAAATTTCAACCTCCTATCCCACACGTGTGGGAAGAATATGAGAGTAAAGAGGCTATGAAGGCCTTTTAGAAGAGTGAAAACACTTATGTGCTTTTGCAGGTGACTGGAAGCTAGGAATTAGGCAATTACAGATGTTATCCTGGGGTTTTTTTGTGTTCTATTAACCATTCTCTTCTCTGTCCCCATTGAACCACACATTTTAGTAAAAAAAGAAAGGTTTACTTACATTTCAGTGCAGGCAGCAAATAAATAAAAGTGGTATGCAGGTAAAGATACTTCTTCATTACAAAATGCAAAATTAGTTTCCAAAATGGAATCTAGGCTCTGAGCACAGCCAAGGCATGTACATCTGCTCACATTGCTGGCTTGAAAGGGAGAGACAGAGGCAAGAAGGAAGGAGTAAAAAAGTAAGATCCTTTGTCCTATTTCTGCCACAGGAAGTAAGGGATATGATATCACAGAGACCTATCTTCTCTAGGCATACAGGAACTCTGTGAGTAGTAACCCCTTCATATGCTTATTTAGCAAACATAAGTGTCATTTTGACTACAGATTTTCCCACAGAGGCAACATTGTCACCACACCCACAAGATTTATGGAAGAAAGGTTATACTTATTGAAATATAATGTTTTGAGAATCTGCAAAATCAGTAAACCAAATTAACCATATAAAACCTTATTTCCTTGCTCTGAGCACCTTAGATATAACAAGGGCATTGTCATAACCCTACAGTATTGAGTAGGCCAATAAAGAGAGTACCCCAAATTATGGGCTGACCGAAAAAAATCCCTGCCCATAGTGTACAGGGAGGGAGGGTGCTACAAGGAGCATGAGGAAACATTTGGGGTCCCAACGAGCTACCTGACCACTCCCAAATCCTCCCATGGGCTGAGTTTCTTTTGAAGGGGAATTGGGGTGCAGCAAATTCACCCCCACACTAACAGGTAGGAATGGCTTGCGTCTTGCAAACAGGATGAAGATGTGTGATTAGACAGCTGTTTATCAAAACACATGGCTGCCTTGCAGATCATTTGCTCTTCTCCCCTCCCTTCAACCCAGAAAATGTGTGTCCTCAGTCACACACAGTCCATAAGTGCAGAAACGGATCCAGTCACACATGATGAGTGTTGTCTTCGGCTGGCCTCCACATCCTGGTTCCTGAGCCATGGGCTGAATGCTTGAGACAGAGGCATCAGCATAATGAAGCCAAGAGACACCACATGCAGACATACCTCTCTTTCATGCCTCATCCCATTTGACAAACAGCTCCCAGCATATGTGTCAGGGAACTGACATCAGAGCGAGAGGCGAAGGGGAGGCTCCCAGATTCTGCAGGCGAAGGACCCAGCACCGGGGGAGAAGCAGCTCAGTAGAGGAGGAAGGAAATCAGCGCAACACCAGGGAGAAAGAGGGGCAAATGGGGGAAGCGGAGGGAGAGCTCCGGGATTCTTCTCTGGACATCAGTGAGGAGAGCACAGGTCCTCCACTACCCACGCCCTCCCTGCGCAGAAGACTCCCGCGCAGTGAGAGGAGGAGGCGACTGGGAGTCAGACAGCTTCTATGCTGGAAAAGGTTTAAGAAACGCCCACAGACAGATTCTGCTAGCGACTGAGGCAGCCACGCGGAGATGGGCTGTGCAGTCAGAACGGTTTAACCAAGGCAATTAAGCCTAGAAAGGCGGCAGTTTACGCACGAGTAACTCATACACATTACAATATGTTATGACACAGAAGTGCCACAAGGAACCTTGGCTTTTTCCTTCATTGCTTCCCCTGTATGGGCTCTTTCCATGGTTCAAAGAAGTGACACTAGAGGAACCACATGCCATAAACAAGAGAGGAGAAATGCAGAACATCTAGGGCAGGGGTCAGCGAACCTTTTTCAGCAGGGGGCCGGTCCACTGTCCCTCAGACCTTGTGGGGGGCCAGACTATATTTTTTGGGGGGAAATGAATGAATTCCTGTGCCCCACAAATAACCCAGAGATGCATTTTAAATAAAAGGGCACATTCTACTCATGTAAAAACACGCTGATTCCCGGACCGTCCACAGGCCGGATTGAGAAGGTGATTGGGCCAGATCCAGTCCCCGGGCCTTAGTTTGCCTACCCATGATCTAGGGCTTAAATCCCTCATTAATGATACTTTCTGAGTGGAGAAAGGGTGATGCATGCAGGCAGCCTGGGTCTCTCTCTCTCTCTCTCTCTCTCTCTCTCTCTCTCTCTCTCTCTCTCTCTCTCTCTCTCACTGCACTGAATTGGTTCAGAGCCCAGATCCAGGTCAACCCCAGATCATTCCGGGGCAAATTGGGGCCACTCCAAATTGGGCCCCAAATCAGATCTGGAGGTGGCAGCAGCCTACGTACTGGAGAGCTGCTGCCAATCATGCAGCCAATACTGAGTTGGACCAAGGCTCTGTATCAGGGGCGCCAACTTGCCCCCCACATTGAGGCGTGCATTGGGCTGGGACAAGCAAGCGTGGAGATCGCCCTCCGTGCTTGTCCCAACTGTTGCCTAGCTCCTGGGCTGCTGGGTGGAGGTTGGGGCCGGAGCGCACAAAGGGCCGCTGCAGGGGATGGTGACCCCCTCAATATTAGAGGGGGAGCATTGCCCCCTGCCAAACAATATTGGAGGAACTGAAGCCCCCTTTGCCCCATATACCTGGTGCTGCTGCTCTGTTGAAAACCTCTTGCAATATTCCCTGTGTAGTTGCCTCTTCTTCTGCCTCTGGGCCCAATCCACACTGCTGCCCAGAGGGAAGAGGCAGGCAACAAGTGAACCAGCAGGCTTTCTGAATGAGGAAAGTCTTCAACAGGCACTAAATAAGACAGTGGAGGTGGAACCTGTCCGATATATAACAGGAGGCAGTACCAAGGGGTGGGTGTCAGCACACTAAAGGCCTGATCCTGCTATGGTTTGGAAGGGGGCTCATGATAAGATGGCATTTGCAAGATGCACTCTCAGGTAGAACACAGTGATAGCAGGTATATAATGGATGAGAAGATATTTTAGGTATCCTGGTTTAGGGCTTTATACACTAGTACCCGCACCTTAAATGTCACCCAGTCTCTAAGAGGTAGTCAGTGTAATTCTTTCTACACTATGATGGTGATATTCTGCCCCAGTGAACAGCTGGTGTAAGTTATTGCCCAACATCATAGACCCTCCAAATGTCCCTATTTTCCAGGGACAGTCCCGCATTTAAAGAAGCCATCCCGGTTTCTGATTTGATCCCATTTTTCCTTAGGATGTCCCTATTTTCATGGGAGAAATGTTGGATGGTATGGAGTTATGCGACCCCTGAGCCAAGGAGATAAGTAATCACACAACCTTTAGAAGACATCTGAAGGCAGCCCTGTATAGGGAAGGTTTTAAAATGTTTTATTATGTTTATATGTATATTGGAAGGGACGTGGGTGGCGCTGTGGGTTAAACCACAGAGCCTAGGGCTTGCCGGTCAGTGGTTCAAATCCCTGCAACAGGGTGAGCTCCCTTTGCTTGGGTCCCTGCTCCTGCCAACCTAGCAGTTCGAAAGCACATCAAAGTGCAAGTAGATAAATAGGTACCGCTCCAGCGGGAAGGTAAACGGCATTTCCGTGTGATGCTCTGGTTTGCCAGAAGCAGTTTAGTCATGCTGGCCACATGACCCAGAAGCTGTACGCCGACCCCCTCTGCCAATAAAACGAGATGAGTGCCGCAACCCCAGAGTCATCGGTGACTGGATCTAATGGTCAGGGGTCCCTTTACCTTTACCTATGTATATTGGAAGCTACCCAGAGTGGCTGGGGCAACCCAGTCAGATGGGCAGGATAGAAATAATAAAATTTGTTGTTGTTGTTGAATAGGACCTCCCTATTTTCGTTGGAGAAATGTTGGAGGGTATGACATCTGGAGAACCATAGGTCTCCCATCCCTGAATTTGAAACCCATGATTCTTTTATTTCCTTTTGCAGCTTCCATTACTCCATTTGTATTATTTCCTCTTGCAATGGTAAGCACGTATTTAGACTCAGTGCATAGACGCGACATGAAAAAGTAAATCCTGCTTGTTGTTTCCATGTATGCTGATATAACTATATACACAAAAGCCATGCTCAGGTGCACACCAGCACAATGCTCTCGGCTCTGCCTTTTGAAAATGGGATTTTGTTGTAATATCTTGCCTCAGGCTAGGAGTTTGGTATTCATATTCCTCACAGAGGTCTCTTATTCTAGAGGAAATACAACGTGACCAGGCAGGCTGGGGTAGAGAAAATAATTCCCTCCTCAAACAAGCAACTCTCCTTGAGAAGCAAATTCTGTCCCAAATTGTAAGTCTTTTAAGCTGGATATTATTTTGCCCTCATAGTGGCAGCGCACAAAAAATAATTATGATTTGGATTTCAAGTTATAACTGTGAAACACCATGGAATGTAGACACACTCTTCTGAGATATGGTAATTCCTTCTGTCATCTTCATTTCTTATTGTTTTGATTCCCACCCCCCCCACCCCACTTCACATTTCCACTCAAGTTATGTCCATAAGTGTAAGTGAGAGTGTGTGTGTGACATCGCAAGATGGGCAAGAAAACAACATTTTATTACAAAATAAAATACTGAAGTGTGAACAGGGAAGCATAATGACAGACAGAGAGCAAAGGCTTGTTTATTTATTATTTATTTTTAAAATGGATGGGAAAGGTAGAGATTCGCATTGAAGGTTGGAAAAAATGAGAAGCTAAGAGACACTGGGCACCACAATTTAAGAAGGATATTGACAAGCTGGGATGTGTGCAGAGGGGGCAGCCAAGATGATCCAAGGTGTGGAAACCAAGTGTGACATTTGCCCTCCAAGGTGTGTGACATCATACTGCATTCATAAGGAAAGGGTTAACTAATTGTAAAATGACTAACCAATGGGAACCCAAGGGGCAGAATTAACTGTGTATAAGGTTTAAGCACAGAGGGGGATTTTCTGAGAAAGTTAGAGTTAGGGTGGTTGAGAAGACAGTCTGGAGTTAGAAGAGACAGAGAGGATAAGTCTGTGGGTTGGGCTAGTCTGGTGTGAGAGAGTGAGAGAATTTGTTAAGAGGAGTCAGTCAAACAGTTGAGATAATCAGTCGGAAGGTACAGTGGTACCTCAGGTTACATACGCTTCAGGTTACAGACTCCACTAACCCAGAATATTACCTTGGGTTAAGTACTTTGCTTCAGGATGAGAACAGAAATCATGCTCCGGCGGCGTGGCAGCAGCAGGAGGCCCCATTAGCTAAAGTGGTGCTTAAGGTTAAGAACAGTTTCAGGTTAAGTACGGACCTCCAGAATGAATTAAGTACTTAACCTGAGGTACCACTGTATTAGGAAGGTATAGGCTGGTAAAGAAACTGAAGTTAAGATACTGCCCGGAATGTTATCTGAGAAATCATAAACTTGTTAATGTTTGTAAAATAAACTTGATTTTTTGGTTCACTTTTAACAACTGTCTGGACTCTAGTCCAGCCCCCTGTGTTTTACCAGAGAGTAACGAGTTGGTGGCAGCGGGGAAGTGAGCACAGTGGTGGCACAGGGATCATTAGACCGTTAAACGTCTGGGGACCCTGTGTGATCGCCACACCAAGCCTTATGAGAAACAGTTGAGGGACTTGCCTGGGAAAGAAGAGACTGAGAGGATACTGTATATGATAAGTAAAGGTAAAGGGACCCCTGACCATTAGGTCCAGTCGCGACCGACTGATCTCGCTTTATTAGCCGTGGGAGCCGGCGTACAGCTTCCGGGTCATGTGGCCAGCATGACTAAGCTGCTTCTGGCTAACCAGAGCAGCGCACGGAAACGCCGTTTACCTTCCCGCCGTTTACCTTCCCGCACTTTGACGTGCTTTCGAACTGCTAGGTGGGCAGGAGCCGGGACCGAGCAACGGGAGCTCACCCCGTTGTGGGGATTTGAACCGCCAACCTTCTGATCGGCAAGTCCTAGGCTCTGTGGTTTAACCCACAGCGCCACCTGCGTCCCTTGTATATGATAGCCATCTTCAAATATCTAAAGGGCTATCAAATGGAATGTGGAGCAAGCTTGTTTTCTCCTGCTCTGGAGCATAGAAGCCAAACCAATGGATCCAAGTTACAAGAAAGGAGATTCCCATTAAACATCAGGAAGAACTTTCTGACTTCACAGTGGAATGGACTCCCTCAGAAGGTGGTGGACTCGGCTTCCTTGGAAGTTCTTAAGCAGAGGTTGGATGGTCATCTGTTATGGATGTTTTAGTTGAGATTCCTGCATGGGCAGGGGGCTGGACTAGATGGCCCTTGAGGTCCCTTCCAACTCTGCAGTTCTATGATTCTATAAGCAGCAAGAGCCACTAACTTTAACCTAAAGTGGATGTCATAAAGGCCACCCAAGAAATGCAAATACATTTAAAGGTGAGGTCCTTCCAGGTCCCAGTAAAGCATTGCATGGGGTTGCTATACTGAGGATCCTATGCTATCCTATGGGGAAAGGAGAGAGAATTTTGATTTTCTCTTTCTCAAGAAGAAAACTCGGTTCCCCCAATGCAATGACATGGCACTGGCATTACAGTGGACTCTCCAGATATAAACTTAATTCGTTCCAGGGGTCTGTTCGCACCCCAGAAATAATGTAAATAGAGGTGCGCTTCTGCACATGCGCACGGCGTGATGGAGTGCTTCTGTGCATGTGTGCAGCGTGATGGAGTGCTTTTGCGTATGTGCAAGGCGCACAGAGTGCTTCTGCACATGTGCGCATGGTGAAACCCAGAAGTATACACTTTCGGGTTTGCCGTGGTCATAACCCAAAGATTCCGTGTCCAGAGGGATACATAAGTAGAGGTATGACTGTATAGGCATCAGCTGCAAGGAAACCCCAAACAGAAAGGACTTCTGCCATGTGACAAGTCATACCTGAGAGTTTCCAGAGTGTGTTCAGTTCAATTTTAGTTTAAATTGGGTTTTGCTCTATTGTGACAAAAGTTTTGTATAATTACATTGTATTTAAATTCTGTAATCATTGTATTTGTTTTTACTTTACAGTTTATATGTTGGGAACTTTGTGGGGCACATTTCAAAGTTGTTGAGGCCAATGGCTAGTGCAATAATTTTGCTGATGATGGGTGATAGAAATTGGCCATCTTTGGCGGTGGAGGGGGGATTTTTTGGAGAAGGGGTAAAAGAAAAGTTCTCCAGACATAAAATAATTGTTCTAAGCTAGGATGGTAAACACGTGGTCCTTCAAATGGGACTCCACCTCCCACCAATCCCAGCTATCACCCAATATTTTCAAGTGGTAAAGGTAAATGGTAAATGACCCCTGGACAGTTAACTCCAGTCAAAGGCGACAATGGGGTTGTGGCACTCACCTTGCTTTCAGGCCGAAGGAGCTGATGTTTACCACCGACAGCTTTCCAGGTCATGTGGCCAGCAGGACTAAACCGCTTCTGGTGCAACGGGACACTGTGATGAGTGCCAGAGCACATGGAAATGCCGTTTACCTTCCTGACACAGTGGTACCTATTTATCTACTTGTGCTGGTGTGCTTTTGAACTCCTACGTTGGCAGAAACTGGGACAGAGCAGCAGGAGTTCACCCCGTTGTGCAAATTTGAACCTCTGACCTTCTGATCAGCAAGCCCAAGAGACTCAGTGGTTTAGACCGCAGCGCCACCCACGCCCCTTTTAAGTAGACTTAAGCCTGGGTAATCATAGATAAGATTGTTGCTTTGTAGCACTAGCCTAACCTAGTGAAATATTCTGCACTAAATTCCATTGACCTCAATGGGTCTTATTCTCTAACATATATTTATGTTTGCACTCCACAAATCTCTACGTTCTTTTCTCTTTCTAGTGAGCTCAAAAGTTGGCTTTAGTTAGAACATCATATTGGTTTGTTTTTTTAAAAAACCCACACAAAGCAAAACAAAAAACAGCAGCAACACAGTCTTGATAACTAGGTAGATCCAGTATTCCAAGTCATGGCTCATATTTCACCGCAGTTTACTTAGAATTCAATCTTAATTGAAAGGATCATTTGTCATCATGGGGTGTTATTGACCATTCCGTCAAAGAAATGTGTGTGCTACAGAACTTCAATTGTGCAATTGCTCACCAGCCCAGTCTTGGTGGTCATATCCTCAGCCAGAAAGGTGAGCTTGACACATTAATCAGGTCCTCCGAGAGTGACGATAACAATAATAATTCTTTTCTAACACACCAATATAACTCTCAATTGTTTCATATTAAGGCTTGAGAAAAGCGAGGAGTTAGGAGAGACTCCACATTTTAATAGAAGCAATAATTCTGCTTGAAGGGCTGTCGGAGCACTTTGGATGGAAAATGAAGCCAATAGATCCAATTTTACGGAACAAACAGCCGAGGGAAGAGGAGGTCAGTCTGCCCAATCCTAATTCTCTTAAATGTCTCTTAAAGGCTGGCAGTAATGTGTTTGCAGTAACCAGATTTAAGCAGCTGTATATTCAGCAATTGCCACATTACTGAAAATGACTGTGATATTTTTATTGCCAAGATCAGACTCCCAAAGTAGAGTAGAGAAGCAGATTCAGGGGTTGTGCATTCATTTGCTTTGATTGGGACCTCCCACTCTGCTCTCCCCCCCAAAAAAAGGGGGGGAATGGGTAACTCTGTGAAAAGGCATCCGAAAAGATGGATCTCTGTTTTGGTGATTCCGTTTCTGGCTGTGAAGCTAAGGAGATCTAATAGGAAGACGCATCCATTGAGAATAATGGAACCTCCGTCCAAAGAAATGTGATAAGAAAATTGGATGGATGTGGAAATGTGAAAAAGGAAGGGAAGATGGATTAACAGAATGGTAAACTATGTCTAGGGATGGACAAATTTCTCAGGGCCACACAATGGCTGCATGTTTTTAACCATAATTCCACACTGTCGTGTTCCTTCCATGACAATGGAAACCCTCAACATGCATTTTCAAACATATATTTATTTAAATGCTTATTTTATCTCTAATACGCATGTTTTGATACACCAAGAACTGTAGAGCCTTTGTTGAGACATGGTTGAACTGTTGAGGACCAGTGTGGTGTGGAGTGCTGGACTAGAACGTAGGAGACCAGGATCCATATCACTACTTGGCCTTGAATCTCACCAGGTGACCTTGGGTCAGCTACAGTCCTTCAGCTGAACCTACCTCACAGGGTTGTTGTAAGGATAAAATTGGGAGGAAGTTCCCTAGAGGAAAGTTGGGATATATTTGTAATAGAGAAATAAGTAAAAACATCTGGGGAAATTCAAAATCTGGTGGGGGTGGGGCATGTTCTGGATATGCTCATTAGTTTCTGAAGTCAGGGTCAGGTCATTTCATCATACGTTGAATTCATCATACGTGAAAGTCTTCATCCCTATATACATCCATGCCAAACCCCATAAATCACTGGTCTCCTCTCCTGGGTCGCTCTCACAGTCCCCAGCCTCCAGTGTTCTGCCAGTCCCTGACATCCATCCACAAAACCAGGAAAGCACCACTGGCAGGAAAGGGAATGGAATACATGAAGAAACTCCAGGAGCTTGAAAGAAGGTTTGTTTGTTTGGGGGGGGGGGGGCGTTTTAGCCACAACACATCTCAGTCCTCTTTTGGAGGCACATTTTGAACAGCTGTTCACATTGAGTGCTCCACTATAATAACTCCTATTGAGTCTGGTATCCAGCCCAATCCTTAATTTTGCTCCAGGGGAGCTTTCCATGGTCCTGAACGTGAGCTGGCTGGCTTGCCCTTTGTCAAACTTTGCCCAGATGTCCTGATGAGCTTGCGCCTGGAACAAGAGACCTTCTCAACATTCATTAGTTTACATAGATGTTGTTCTGCAGAAGCCCCACTGAACTGAACAGGAGATGTTAAAGATCACAAGAAACAAATGAGTAGGCCATTAATGCAAAATGAGTAGGCCATTAATGCACAATGGCATCAATGAGTGTGTTACCAAAATAAAAAAAAAATCCTTCCTTCCTGTAGCACCTTAAAGACCAACTAAGTTAGTTCTTGGTATAAGCTTTCGTGTGCATGCACACTTCTTCAGATACACACTTTTCGTGTGCATGCACACGAAAGCTTATACCAAGAACTAACTTAGTTGGTCTTTAAGGTGCTACAGGAAGGAAGGAATTTTTTTTATTTTGACTATGGCAGACCAACACGGCTACCTATCTGTAACTGTGTTACCAAAGAGCTTCCCAGATTCCTGGTCCCATGCTTTTGCATGCAACAAGACATTCAGGAGTCAAGTCCTTGGAGTGACATGAGCTGGGTCATCACCGTGCTTTGTCCCTCCTGTGTGGCCTGTGGGACTTCTAGACAATCCATAATTCCTTGTGTCTGCTTTGCAAACATTAAGACATTAAGTGAGTGGTACTTTGTGTTTCCTTATGCTGAGCCTGTGTACTGCTCCATCCATTTCAGTACAACTTATTCTAATAGGCAGCAGCTCTTGAGGGTCTCAAGCAAAGGTATTTCCCAACCCTGCTGTCTGACAACTTTCAACTGGAGACATCTGGGATTGAACCTGAGGCCTTATATATAAGAAGCACTGGCTCCACCACTGATTGCTCCAAGCTGTGTCAAATCCCCTGGGTAAGCATGATTTGGTATTCACAACTGTCGGGGAAATTGAATTAAGGTCCCTGTTGACTCAGACCAAATGGTTATATATGTATATGTCACCGCAAAGCACGTAAAATGCCATTTCTGTCCACCTGCAAAAGATTCTAATCTCTATTAACTATTTAACACGAGTCAATTTGAACCATAGATGGATGACATCAGGATGGATTTGGGATGTGTCCAGTTGGCAGTGTCGTTAGCAATAATGGGGAATCATAGGCTCACGCTGTACAGCTTTGTTCATTCCCATCTCTTGTAGTGACATGGTATACAGGCTAATCTGAGCCTGGCCTCAGGCGATGACGCCAAGCAAGACAAATTGACCGACCTGGTACTGCAATAGCAGGTTCCTCCAGGGAATTCCTTTCCTGTGCTCACTCTGAAGTCCTGCCACTGACTGACGACATGTTTTCATCCCTCTGCGCTGCCTCGCCTGATACGTTTTAGCGTGCCCACAATTTCAATCTTGCTTTCTCACTCTATAAAGCAGCACCGTCCTTATTGACTTCACATGCATTTTGTGAAGATTATCAGGGGGTTAATGTGTATGAAGGTAATAGCCTTGCCAAGGAGCATATGAGAGGGTCGGGGGTGCAAAAGGGGCACTGCCAACCTGCAGAACAGGTGGGCCTAATAATTGCAGGAGAAGGCAGGATCTAGAACTTGCCGATGGTGAAGAACTGGGTTTGTATTCAAGCATATCCTTCACACACATAGCACCACACCACACAATCACACACAGGGAGAATGGGTAACTCATTGATACCACACCTGCTTCACAGGCAGAAGGTCCCAGGGTCAATCCTTGGCTTCTCCAGGTAGGTCGGGGAATGCTCTCCCCGATTGTATTAATCATTAATTAATGATTAATACAATACAGAACAAATATACTGTGGAGTTCATCAAAAGGGGAAATATGAATGTAAGTCCATTCTGAAGGAAATCAGCCCTGAGTGCTCACTGGAAGGACGGATCCTGAAGCTGAGGCTTCAATACTTTGGCCACGTCATGAGAAGAGAAGACTACCCGGAAAAGACCCTGATGTTGGGAAAGATGGAGGGCACAAGGAGAAGGGGACAAGAGGGTGAGATGGTTGGACATGGTTGGGAGGGTATTTGTGAGGAAATTCATGGGGGAATTCTTAGACTTATCTTATCTTATTGAAGTTAGGCTCAAAGGAGTTCAACAGTTTCCTCGGCTTCTTTGGCTGTATTTCAAGCCGATCCGTCGTCCGGGAGCCCCAAGGTTATATGACAAGAGGATGAGATGGTTGGACAGTGTTCTTGAAGCTATGAACATGAGTTTGACCAAACTGCGGGAGGCAGTGGAAGACAGGAGTGCCTGGCGTGCTCTGGTCCATGGGGTCACGAAGAGTTGGACACGACTAAACGACTAAACAACAACAACAACATGAATGTAAGGGGTAGGGGTAGGGTCTGGATAACTGTGGACTATACCACCCACCCATTTTTTGTCCCTCTTACAGGTACGTGGTGACCAAGTGATTGAGTCATTTCCCTGGCTCTTAACATATCTTCAAAGTAAGCTAGTGACAGTGTCAGAGAGAAGAAGGTAAAAGGCATAAAAAATATACACACGTGCAACAGAAGAACGAATCCATCAGCCACTCAAATCCACCAATGTGGTCCAAATGTCTGTGGAAATTAAATATGTATTTACCTGGTATGGAAATGATGGCAATTTCTGTACCAGGAGGGAACCCCTGCAGATATCATTCTGTAGTTAGGGAGCTACCACAGAAGAGGCCTAATCTCTTGTTGCCACCAGCCAGATATCTCTGCAGCTGCTGACATCTGAAGGGCATTGGCTACCCAGGTGCTACCTGGAGCAATAGATGCCAAGAAAGTCAGAGTTATACCTCAAAAGAAAATTATATGAAAGTGATGCATCGTTGGCATTTAACCGCTAGTAAATTAGCTAAAATGTGTAAGTCAAGATCAAATGCATGGTGGAAATGTAAAGAAAAAGAAGGCACCTTTTATCACATGTGGTGGATGTGTAAAATGGTAAAAGCATTCTGGGAGATGATATATAATGAGTTGAAAAAAATGTTATAGATAGCTTTTACTAAGAAACCTGAAGCTTTTATTTTAGGAAATTTAGGTGCAGGGATCTCAAACAACCAGAAGAGATTATTCATGTATGCGACTATAGCTGCCCGGACTTTGTTAGCTCACAGATGGAAAGAAAATACAGTCCCTACCAAGGAAGAATGGCAGATTAAACTGATGGACTATGCTGAAATAGCAAAACTTACTGGAAGAATTAGAAACCAAATTTTAATGAGGAATGGGTAAAGTATATAATGTATTTGAAAAATTGTTGTAAACAATTAAAGTCATTAGTAGGACTGACACAAAACTTGTAGATAAAAGTCAAATTATAAAGTGTTAAAAGTTTTGTTAAAATTGGAGTAAAAGGGGAAATGCAGGGGGGGAAATGTTGGTATAAGGATCCACAAAAGAAGAGAAGAACAATTTGGATTTAATATCCTGCTTTATCACTACCCTAAGGAGTCTCAAAGCGGCTAACATTCTCCTTTCCCTTCCTCCCCCACAACAAACACTATGTGAGGTGAGTGGGGCTGAGAGACTTCAAAGAAGTGTGACTGGCCCAGTGGCGTAGCGTGGGGGGTGCCAGGGGTGCCAGCCGCACCGGGCGCAACTTCTGGGGGGGGGGCGCGCTCGCTGCCTCCGGAGTCGCCGAAGAGCCTCGGGCGCAGGCTGTAGCTGGCAGCGGCTCTCAGCGCTCGCCGCGGTCCCCGCGCGTCAGGGCCACGGAGGGCGCGCCAGGCAGCCCCTCCTCACCGACGGGCAGCGTTCGCCTGCGGGGCTCGGCCAGCGCGCTGGGCTGGCCACGTGGAGTCGCCGAGGAGCTGCCGCCGCCTGCCATGCCGCCCTGGCTGCTTCAACCGTGTCCAACAGCCGGCTCGAGGCTCCTTCCGGCCGGGTCTCCCAACGGGGCGCTGCGGGCGGAGGCTCCGGCACCAAGCGCCACGCCGCCCAGGCTCGGGTCGCTGTCTGGACGCGCGCAGCCCGCCAAACCCGCCATCGGCGGCGCTCTAGTGCCTGCGCGCCAAGACCGCCCACCCGCCCCGACGGGGCCCCCCCACCCGCGCCGGAGGCCTGCCGACGCACTGGCCCCAGAGCCGCCCCCTCCCCACGCCAGAAAGAAGCCCCCTCCCCGCGCCAGAAAGAAGCCCCCTCCCCGCACCAGAAAGAAGCCGTGTCGGGACTAGCCGGGCCGGGGAGGGAGACCAAGAAGGCTGCGCCGCGACGCCCAAAGACGCACGTCTTGTCGTATTAATGACCATGGTTAGGTGTTAGGGGGCGCAAATTACTTGCCTTGCAAGTGGGTTAGGGGGCGCAAATTACTTGCCTTGCCCCGGGTGCTGACAACCCACGCTACGCCGCTGGACTGGCCCAAGGTCACCCAGCAGCTGCATGTGGAGGAGCGGAGACGCGAACCCGGTTCACCAGATTACGAGTCCACCGCTCTTAACCAATACACCACACTGGCTCTGTGTGGTGAGGGAAGTCAAAGGGGATATATTGATTATATTTTAACTGTGGGGGTTTTTTCTGTCATCATTTGTAAGCCCGAAAATTCAAAAATAAACTTATTTTTAAAACTTATTTTTTACACAATGAAAATAAAATAAAAAAGAAAATCAGAGTTATAGGCTGAATACAAAAAAATTAAAAAATTAAAAAATATAGCTTTCCTAGAATGGATGTGCTAACTGCAGGATCCTTATATGGATTATGAACAATGACTGAGTCACCAGCACCTATTCCTTACACAAATGGGACACCACGTTTATACATTCTCATTCTGAACAGAGTGCATTTTCATGCAAGAGTAAACAGAAGCCCAAATTTCTCCCAGCCAGTTTAGTGAGCATTTAATAAGAATAAGTTGCAGGAGGCACATGCCAAAACCAATTAAAATTTATTAGACTGGTAATAGAGAAAAGTAAAGTAAGCAATGTGATCTTCGTATTGCTTACAGGTGCTCAGCAGGGAGTCAGTTCAATATCTGTCAGCCCAGTCCTTCACAGTTCCTTGGTGCCAGTCATGTGAAGGGAGGCTGAAGACCAGACGCTTGATGAGAGAGAAGGGAAACCCCAAATCGATTGCAACAAAAGGCATGTGCAAACACAGGGAGGAAAATAACACTTACATTTATGTCCCAGGGTGGGAAATCCTATGTTTTTTTCTAGATCAGCTTACAGCGTTTCCCCTAAAATCAGAAGTCTTCGGTATACGGGGGACAGGATAGTGTCTATGACCATTTGTCCATCAGCCTCACTATTGCCACTGGCAGTGGCTTCTCACAGGGTTCAGACAGAAGTCTTTTCCAGCTCCACCTGGAAGATTGAACTCTGAACCTTTCTGCAAAATAAAATAAAAAAGTTAAATACTGTGGTACCTTGGGTTAAGTACTTAATTCGTTCCAGAGGTCCCTACTTAACCTGAAACTGTTCTTAACCTGAAGCACCACTTTAGCTAATGGGGCCTCCTGTTGCTGCCGTGCTGCCGGAGCACGATTTCTGTTCTCATCCTGAAGCAAAGTTCTTAACCTGAAGCACTATTTCTGGGTTAGGGGAGTCTGTAACCTGAAGCGTATGTAACCCGAAGCGTATGTAACCCAAGGTACCACTGTAACAGGTTCCCTTCCCCTTCTTCAGTTGGGCTGAAAGGTAGCAAGGAGATGACCACATCATCAGTGTCAGGACAGTTAAAAGAAAGTTCTTCTTCATGCAGTGCATAGTTAGACTATGGAATTTGATGCCACAGGAATTTGGCCCCCAATATTGATGACTTTGAAAGATGTTAAATGGAACTGTTTGTGTGGCTTCTAGAAAAACTATGAAATCCTCTCATCCTCTAGAACCATTGTGATCCACTCCAGTCTTCTTCTCCATTTAATTTTCATTTGGAGACCACCGAACCCTCTCAGCCTGGTATTGAAAAAGAAATCTCTTCCCTTTAGACCAGAATTTCCCAAACTCAGGTCTCCAGCTGCTGGACTACAACCCCCACCATCCCTGACCACAGGCCCTGCTAGCTAGTGATGATGGGAGTTGTTGTCCAGCAATAGCCGGACACTCAAGTTTGGGAAGCCCTGCTTTAGAAAGACACTGAGGGGTGCCTTTCTGCAAAGAAGTCCCAATTAAGCTGAAAGTAAACAACAACCATGGTTCAGAGGCAAGGGAAATGGCTTTCCACAAAGGTCCATGTGGGACATGTGTGTCATTACATAATAAAAGAGACAGGCAATGAGTTTTCCTATACCTGCCTGAGTAGCACCAACGAAGGGTCATGACCCAGGGCTAAAGCAAAGTCACAAGGCTATTTTCCTACCCCATCATATACTGTATTATTCGAATCAGGCAATCTCAGCCCTTCTGAAAGAGGCTAAACTTGGACTTCTTGGGAAATACAAAGAGCAAAGGCACTTGTTTTATTCTGGGTAGGATATGCTTGCAAGAGATGATTAATGGCTGAATTATAGGCATTGCTTGCATTAGATATGGGTTTGGGGGAGCGATCTGGCACATTCAACCTCCTGCTCATAGCTGGCATTTCCTCTGATCAGCGCTGGTGGGCACTCTAGGGGCCTTCCCCAGTCAGCTGCAATGACACACTCATTACTCAGAGTAAAGCCGAATCAGTCTTGTGCATATACAAGGTTCCTGCTGAACCAAGCTGTTCAGTAACAACTGGATAATGGTTTTTTT
This sequence comes from Podarcis bocagei, assembly GCF_964188305.1. NCBI lineage: Eukaryota > Metazoa > Chordata > Lepidosauria > Squamata > Lacertidae > Podarcis > Podarcis bocagei. Next base: position 12,639,549 of record NC_138139.1, read on the forward strand.
TCTTCTTCTTTAATTGATCACAGAAGAGTGGAGGAAGACTTGCAAGATGTTGAGGAGGGATGGAATGCAGCAGAAGTAAAGTATAAGCTGTAGTATGGGCTCATGTGGAGGGAATCATAGAATCATAGAATCCTAGAGTTGTAAGAGACCACAAGGGCCATCGAGTCCAACCCCCTGCCAAGCAGGAAACACCATCAGAGCACTCCTGACATATGGTTGTCAAGCCTCTGCTTAAAGACCTCCAAAGAAGGAGACTCCACCACACTCCTTGGCAGCAAATTCCACTGTCGAACAGCTCTTACTGTCAGGAAGTTCTTCCTAATGTTTAGGTGGAATCTTCTTTCTTGTAGTTTGGATCCATTGCTCCGTGTCCGCTTCTCTGGAGCAGCAGAAAACAACCTTTCTCCCTCCTCTATGTGACATCCTTTTATATATTTGAACATGGCTATCATATCACCCCTTAACCTCCTCTTCTCCAGGCTAAACATGCCCAGCTCCCTTAGCCGTTCCTCATAAGGCAGGAACTCACTGGAACAGAGTTCTGGCACCTCTCAGGTGGGAGCCATTGCCATTATTAAGAGAACAAGGGAGTTGTTCATGGTGAGTTGTGGCACCTCTTTTCCTAGAATAATAGCATTGGGCTCATGCAATAGCAATGGCATGTGTGTGCATAAGCAGTACTTTAAATTCTATTATGAATACTAAGCAAATTGACAACTAGTTGCTTAGATCTCTTTTTTTCTTTTCCACAATAATATTTATTGTTTTCAATACATAAACATAACAAAAAAGAAAGAATTGATAATAATAAAGGGGGGGAAATGAAGCAGAAAAAAAGAAAGAGAAAAAAGAATATAAAACATATAATACAACAAATCATCACTTGACTATCACTTAATTAATTAATTAAGATCCATCTTCATAAACATATTATTTGGCTTCCTCAAATCTCTTCCATCTGAATTTCTTAGTAATTATATATAGCAGTTTCCAATATCATTATTTCATAAACCATATCACAGTCATAATCATATTTCCTAACTTTTCTTTTCGTACATTTTCTTATTTATATATTTAATCCCAATTTAATCCTAGGCCTAACTGATTCTTTCAAGTGATTACATATCTTTAATATTGCAATATTTATTCAAATAGTCTTTGAATTTCTTCCAATCTTCTTGGTGTTCCTCTTCTTTCTGGTCGCAGATTCTCCCGGTGAGATCAGCCAGCTCCAAAAATTTGGTTGCTTAGATCTCTAGCACTGACAGAGAATACACTCTCCAGCCAACTCTGAGTTTTTGGTTTTTTGGGAAAAACCAACCCAGAAACTTTTCAATCTCCCATTCATTCAAGTAAGAATTGAGAATGTGGTTAGGCACCAGAATATGGATGTTCTGAAGCTAAGTGGGACTTTCAGTGGAACAATGCACAGCGTCATTATCTGAGTGCACCATCTGTTGAAATGAAAGAAAAATAATACTGTGTATGTATTCTCCCCCTCCCCAGCTCCAAAACGCTACTTTCTTTCCCACCCACAAACCTCCGGCTGTCCTATATCAGCTGTGTTTGCAGTTTATAAGATTTACAGCCCCATCTGGGTTTCATTCTCCCTGCCCCCTCCCAACATGTTTTGGAAATGCTTTCAGTGTTTGGAAATAGTGTATGACTCAGACATGACCAATTAGCAGTCTCTGGATAATTTGCAGGGTATCCAGTGTTGATACTGACACTCGGAAGCCGATCCGAGCTCCCATCTTTTTTGCGGCTATTGCCGCTCTCTCTGTGGGTTGACTGACAAACACAGAGGCAGGATGATGGATGAACATTAACTGCACAACACAGCAAACACTAAACGCTGACAACTCTTGAAGAGAGTCGCCAATTCCCTGCCTAACTCCTACACTTCTGCCTGACAAAGTCCCTATTTGCATACAGAGGAAAAAACAAGTTCAGAATTCCTGCAGACTTCAGAGCCTCTGGAATCGTATTGTTTTGTTTGGAAACGGGAAGCGTGCCACACAGCGCAAGGTAGTAGAAAGCAAAGAGAGGTTTCTGGAGCAAAAGCTTCTTGTAATACTGACCCAGATATTGGCCACTGAGACAGTAGCCTCAGAATTGTAATGACTCAGAACTGTACTGCGATCTTTCTGAGGATCAGTGGCGTAGCGTGGGGAGTGCAGGGGGGGCCGGCCGCACCGGGCGCAACATCTGGGGGTTAGGGTTAGGGGGCGCAAATCCACGGGTTAGGGGGCGCAAATTACTTGCCTTGCCCCGGGTGCTGACAACCCACGCTACGCCACTGCTGAGGATTGCAGTATTTTACAGAGATTCCAGTATTTTCCAAATTTAAAAGAGGATTAGAGAAATTCATAGAATGACTACCAGCCATGATGGCCATGCACTGCCTTCTGTCAGGTAGCAGAGGAACCAACCCCCACAGCAGGTTGACAGGAAAGGATATGACAAGGAAAAGTCCTTTTTATTCAATATTCACAGAGAGAAGCTTTGAAATGCAGCATCTTGGAATACAGTGGTACCTCTGGTTGTGAACGGGATCCGTTCCGGAGACCCATTCACAACATGAGCAGAACACAACCCACATCTGCGCAGGTCGCGATTCGCTGCTTCTACACATGCACATGACGTCATTTTGCACGTCTGCACGGCGAAACCTGGAAGCAACTCTTTCCAGTACTTCCGGGTCGCCACAGGACACAACCTGAAAATGCTCAACCTGAAGCAAACATAACATGACGTATGACTGTACAGTGCTACCTCGGGTTAAGTACTTAATTCGTTCCAGAGGTCCGTTCTTAACCTGAAACTGTTCTTAACCTGAAGCACCACTTTAACTAATGGGGCCTCCTGCTGCTGCCACGCCACCGGAGCATGATTTCTGTTCTCATCCTGAAGCAAAGTCCTTAACCTGAGGTACTATTTCTGGGTTAGCGGAGTTTGTAACCTGAAGTGTATGTAACCTGAGGCACCACTGTAATCACATTGCCCCAAGTGAGTCTCCCTCTCTCCCTTCATGTGTCATCACTACAGGTGCTGAGAAGTGCCCTCTGCCTCTGAGCTCTTTGCTCTCCTACTTTTAAGGTTTGCTGGGTTCTGGGAGTTGGTAGGTCTGGAATGCTTTCTAGTGATAATGTGTCAGCCAGCTGCTTTGCCTCTGACTCCTCCTTCTCTCCCAATATTTCCCAACTTTTCCCCACATCTTCGTCTGAGCTGTGACCTCCCTCAAACCCCTGTTGTAATTCTGAACTGTCTTCTTCTTCTCTGGAAGGGTCAAGCTGGGGAGGCGGTCTCCACCATTCCTCCTCTGCCCAGTCCCTGACACCTTCCCAGTTGGAGGCAATATGCTTCTGAATACCAGTTGCTGGAATGCAGGAGATGAAAGTGCTGTTGCACCCATGCCCTGCTTGTAGGATTCCCATGAGCATCTGACTGACCATTGTGGGTGCTGGACTCAGGCCACTGACCTGATCCTGCAGGGCTATTATGCTCTCCTAAGTGCTGTGGGTTAAACCACAGAGCCTAGGACTTCCGATCAGAAGGTTGGCGGTTCGAATCCCCACAACGGGGTGAGCTCCCATTGCTCGGTCCCTGCTCCTGCCAACCTAGCAGTTCGAAAGCACCTCAAAGTGCAAGTAGATAAATAGGTACCACTCCGGCAGGAAGATAAACGGCATTTCTGTGTGCTGCTCTGGTTCGCCAGAAACGGCTTAGTCATGCTGGCCACATGACCCGGAAGCTCTGTGCTGGCTGCCTCGGCCAGTAAAGCGAGATGAGCGCCGCAACCCCAGAGTCAGCCACGACTGGACCTAATGGTCAGGGGTCCATTTACGTTTAAGCATCAGCACTGAAAGCCTGTTTATTCTGTGCTCTGAACAATCTGAACTCACTTGACAAAAATAACAAGGCGTCCCTATATATGAACATTTGATAAATACAAATTTAAGGGCCTTGAACATGAGAAATGTGTCCTATATAAAATTCATCAGCTCCAAAATTCCTCAGCCCAATTTCCACAGTAGAGTGTCATAAAGCTAAATTATGAAATAATGAGTTATACTTCTTCTCGTGGCAGCACAACTTGTGGTTCAATGCTATGAGTGAAATAATTGGGCATTGTGTATTAAAATGCTATTTATTTATTTATTACTCATGTATTTTTAAGCTTCATATCCTGATTTGTGTGTGTGTGTGTGGACACCACCTCCAAAGTGCCTCACAGCATTTATAAAATACAAGTCCTTTTTTAAAAAAAACAACCCAAAACAACCCTACAATTTAAAGTTTGAAACCATAAATGAATATGTTTGTTTGTGCAGAGGGCCTCCTCAGTAGTGGCGCCCACCCTGTGGAACACCCTCCCACCAGATGTCAAGGAAATAAACAACTACCTGACTTTTAGAAGACATCTGAAGGCAGCCCTGTTTAGGGAAGTTTTTAATGTTTGATGTTTTATCGTGTTTTCAGTATTCTGTTGGGAGCTGCCCAGAGTGGCTGGGGAAACCCAGCCAGATGGGAGGGTTATAAATAAATTATTAGTATTAATTGTCCATTGTGAGCTATAAAACAGTGTTTTTCCCCCAGAGCATTTTCAGAGTGGTGTTATATATATATATAGGTGTGTAGACGCAGCCTGGGTTGAGAATGATAATAATAATTATTTATAATAATTTATTATTTATACCCCGCCCATCTGGCTGGGCTTCCCCAGCCACTCTGGGCGGCTTCCCAAAAAAATATTAAAATACTGTAATACATCAAACATTAAAAGCTTCCCTAAACAGGTCTGACTTCAGATGTCTTCTAAAAGTCTGGTAGTTGTTGTTCTCTTTGACATCTGGTGGGAGGGCGTTCCACAGGGAGGGCGCCACTACCGAGAAGGCCCTCTGCCTGGTTCCCTGTAACTTGGCTTCTCACAGTGAGGGAACCGCCAGAAGGCCCTTGGTGCTGGACCTCAGTGTCCAGGTAGAACGATGGGGGTGGAGACGCTCCTTCAGATATACTGGACCGAGGCCGTTTATGACTCCCTTCCCTCCTCCAGCAGACACCAGACAGATCCTTTTCACCAAATGGGTTCAGTCTGGCTGGTCAAGAAGCAGTCATTCAATGACCTCTCTTCCTGCCCATTAACAGCGGCTGATATTTAATGCACTCCGCATAGCATCCATTTGCTTATACAAGAGAGCTTCCCCTTGAGTTGTGCCAATGGCTATGACAAGAGCTGCCGTTTAACTCTTTTTGGTGGATAGAGGATGGTTTTTCCGTGTTCTCACTGAGGGCAAAGCATTCAGCACTGCTTGTGCTAAAAGCTTTCCTGAGGATCCAACTAGCGTTCAGCTTCAAAATCAGATTTTAGCCTCTTGAAGAGCTAATCTCCACTGCTGGAGTCCTGCCTTCAAATTGCAAGAAACTGCTGCCGCTGCTGTCTTAATGCTGTCATCCGTTTGGACCTGGGAACTAATTGGAAATCAGAAAGAAGCTTTTCTCCGTGTCAGAAAGAGAGGATGTCACTTAGCAACCAAGCCCCCCAAGATCTTGGTTTGAGATGCCTGCACTTGTGTCTCGTTCTCACTCTGGGGGTGAACCTGTGCCTGAGCTGTGCTTAGGGAGGGAGGAGAAATTGGTTCAGCTCACAGCTTAATGTGGATCTACCTCATTCACACTATCTAAGCCAATATGTGAACTGAAATGCAGTTCTCAGTGCCCAGCCATGCTGCCATCCAGATGTTTTGGACTAAAATCCAATTTGCATATTGTCGCATGGCATGCCACCGCAGTTTCCGGGTGGTTGGTGCAAGACTCCAGGGGTTCCAGGTGTTCATGCTGGCTTGGAATGAGGGACAGCAGAGACTGTGTTGTCCTTGTCATGTGACAAAGGTATTTGAGAGCAGAAGCAGTAAAGGGAAGCGGTAAAGCAGTCAAGAAAGGTTGAGAAATGCTGTAAAGCTGCACAATCACTCTGTATGTTGAATCACCGTGACTCATCCTGAGGATGACTCATTCTTTGTATAAATGTATCTGTTTGCAGACAGAGCCAGTCAGACAGTTTGGAGCCAGTTTTCATCTTTGCCAAGCTAAGCAGTTGGCTCCTTACCTCTCTCGCCCTGACCTAGCCACTGTGATCCATGCGACGGTCACCTCCAGACTTGATTATTGTAACTCACTCTATGTGGGGCTGCCCTTGAGACTGACCCAGAAACTCCAGCGGGTGCAGAATGCCGTGGCGAGGCTCCTTACAGGGTCCTTGCTGCAGGATCACATTCACCCGGTACTCTACCCGGTGGAGTACAGGATCAGGTTTAAGGTGCTGGTTTTAACCTTTAATGCCCTATACGGCCTCGGACCCTCGTACCTATGGGACAGCCTCTCCTGGTATGTCCCATGGAGGACCTTACGGTCTTCAAATAAAAACATCTTGGAGGTCACGGGCCACAGAGAGGTTAGGCTGGCCTCAGCCAGAGCCAGGGCTTTTTTGGCCGTGGCCCCAATCTGGTGGAACGCTTTGTCACAAGAGACTAGGGCCCTGCGGGACTTGACATCTTTCCGCAGGGCCTGCAAGACAGAGCTGTTCCACCAGGCCTTTGGCCAAGGCACAGTCTGACCCCCTCCTTCTGTAATCCTCATAGAACTCTAGCCCAATGGTTACCATTAATTTGATTGATTTTAGAATGAACTGATTTTAAAATGTATTTCAATTAATTGATTGTAATTTTATGTAAACTGTGCTACTTTTACTGTTGTTAGCTGCTCTGAGCCTGGCTTCGGCTGGGGAGGGCAGGATATAAATAAATGTATGATTATTATTATTATTACTATTATTATGAGTTAGGGTGGAGTCAGTGTGTGTGTATGGAGCCTAACTCAGAAGTGAAGCCTGTACTCTGTGCATGCTCTGAAGCTAGTTTAAACCATGTGTTCACTATGCTGTTTATTTGCAAACAAGTTTTAACTCAATAAAGCTTTTATTCTTTTACTGAAGAAGACTGCATTATAAATTTATTGCTGTGCGTCAGTCCTAATGTAAAGAAAAATAAGGCACCTTTTACCATATGTGGTGGCTGTGTAAGGTAATAACAGCATTCTGGGAAATGATATATAATGAACTGGAAAAAAATGTTTAAAATAACTTTTATTTAAAAAACCAGAAACTTTTTTATTAGGAATTGTAGGTAGGAGCGGAGGAGCGGAGACGCGAACCCGGTTCACCAGATTACGAGTCTATCGCTCTTAACCACTACACCACAATGGCTCTCTGAAAACATTAGCAGGATTGCAATAACACTTGTAATGCAGAAAATACTATGGATAACATGGAGAGAGATAAAATTTCGATGATGGAATAACATGCAGTTGAAAAGGTTCATAATAGTTGCCGTCATTGCATATAAAAATAACTTACAATCCTGTCTATTAATATCATGACGGTAGCAAGAATATTATTGGCACAAAAATGGAAGCAAGAAGAATTACCGATGAAAGAAGAATGGCAGATGAAATTGATGGACTATGCAGAACTGTACAAATTAACAAGAAGTATTCAAACCCTGCAGGACCAGAGATTCTTAGAACACTGGAGTAAATATATGGACTATTTGAAAAGTAATTGTAATGAACAGATTACACTAGTAGGGTTGCAATAAGTTTTGTAAGGATGACTATTTGAAATATTGCAAGAAAGACTATTAGGAGAACTATTAGTTAATGATAATTAAGAGTAATAGAGAAATTAAGAAACACAGAATAAGTGATAAAGAATGGAAAATCATCAGAGGTGTTGACGGAAGTCTAAAATATTGCATAAGATAAGAAGTTATGTTATATGATTGTTGGAAATGATATGTTAAAAAGAACCCTAATAAAAAGGTATATATAAAAAAGAAGAAGAAAAGGTTCAGAGATTCAGAGAAATCTCTAAATATGGATATGTATTTTGTATTGTTAAAACTCCACACTTGTAAAATCAAAGAAAAATAAAAAAATAAAAATAGAGACTGTGTTGTCCTTAGGATATATGGTTTATTTACACAATAAGCCTACAATGGAGAGTCAGAAGGAGAGGTGGAACGGACTTCAAGGGTCAACTAGTCCAACCACCTGCAATGGAGGAATCACAGGGTGAGACGTTTGAGAAAACATCCTTCCTGATCACAGGGTCCATCTCTTTAAGGCACATCGGCCTTAACTTCAAATTTCCCTGAGATAGCCTTAGCGATGATCTTCAACTGTCTAGCTTTTTTTTTCAATTATAGACCACACATACACACACACAACCTTAATTGGATTTGTACAATTCCAACAACAACAACAAACAAACACTGTCGTGAAATGTTGTTCTACGGATCTATTGTATACCGAAATGTGTTCTATTGGCTATTTCGGTAAAAGTTGACATCCCTTCCTTGGCTAGGTTGTGGCATTTATTTCAAGATTTATAAGGAAAGGTTTATACACACGGGGAAATTTGTTAGGTTTTAAATGGGCCTTAAGGAAGGATTGAAATCTACTGGGAGAAGGGAATCCAAAACTATTTTTTTCTATTTCTACAGATGACTTTTATATATATATACCTAGTGAATCCCAAGAGGGTTTTCCCCCCTCCCAGAGTAGTATATTTTCAGCATTAGTATTATGCTCTGTAGTCATGAGGAATAGCAAAAAAATACCCTATTATCTTCAGTAGATAATGTATTGAAACTCAAACTAGAATTGCAGCAGTGGCACAGATAAGCAAACTGAAAGCAGAATATATATTTTCTTTAAGAAAACAACAACCACACAATTTGTTCAATGCCAGACACACATTCTAAAACTTCCAGGGTCAGTTTCAATCACTTGCAATTAGCACCCTAGTGCCTGATTATATCATCTGCCACAGTGATAGATAGAATAGATAGATAATCCTTTCTTACTTAAATAGGCCATTACTGCAGCATAAGATTAAAATCTATCACTGAAAGTCCCCAGGTAGTTATCTCAGAAAGTTATGTGTAGGAGGCAGCAGCAAGTGAAGGCAACTTTGCATTCCCAGAATGCCCCAGGGAACTACGGTTTCATTTCTCAGAAATCAGAGGGAGTAAAAGTAAGATGGGACTGAGATAAGATGGGACTGAGATACACAACATCACCTTGCCAACAAAGGTCCATATAGTTAAAGCCATGGTTTTCCCAGTAGTGATGTATGGAAGTGAGAGCTGGACCATAAAGAAGGCTGATCGCCGAAGAATTGATGCTTTTGAATTCTGGTGCTGGAGGAGACTCTTGAGAGTCCCATGGACTGCAAGAAGATCAAACCTATCCATTCTGAAGGAAATCAGCCCTGAGTGCTCACTGGAAGGACAGATCGTGAAGCTGAGGCTCCAATACTTTGGCCACCTCATGAGAAGAGAAGACTCCCTGGAAAAGACCCTGATGTTGGGAAAGATGGAGGGCACGAGGAGAAGGGGATGACAGAGGACGAGGTGGTTGGACAGTGTTCTCGAAGCTACAAACATGAGTCTGACCAAACTGCGGGAGGCAGTGGAAGACAGGAGCGCCTGGCGTGCTCTGGTCCAGGGGGTCCACGAAGAGTCGGACACGACTCTTGCAGTCCATGGGACTAAACAACAACAACAACAACAACGAGATACACAACTGCAAATAAAATGATTTAAATGTGAGGTAAAGTGCAATATAACAAATGTGACACTAGATGATGACAGTAAGCTATGCCAAATTCAATGTCTTTTTCAAAACATTTTTAAAAGAAAAGCATTTTCACAGCGTTTTTTGTGTGTGTAGATTTCAGCATGGAGACCCTGTTCTGTGAAGAGGCAGAGAAAAGGCAGGCAAGGGACTCAGGTAGAGCTGCTGCCTAAAGCTAGACTAAAGGCAGCTTCCTGATTGTCAAAAGTGATCACAGTGGATGACAATAAACTCAAGTAGTATACTCACCTTATGGTTATTGGTGGCATAGTGCCCATGTCAGGGATAGCCAAGATACCTACAGGTGTTGGTAAACTACAGAGGAGGTGGGAAACTTCTAGGCGTAAGGCTAAATTTGGACCACGAGGCTGTTTTCCCTAAACCATGCCCATCTCTCCCACCTGTGACATTGTATGGGACAGGTGCAGACATGGTTGCAAAGGAGCAACTGGGAGACTTAAGTTCCTGACTGTTCCTTTGCTGGAGTAAGATACTGCCATTGCCCACCCCACCCCAACAAGGACTATTTGTGCCTCCGGCCCTGCATGTTTAAAATACTCCCATGCCACAGTCATGGCTTTCCCCAAGGAATCCTGGGAAATGTAATTTGTTGTAGGTGCTGAGAGTTGTCAGAAGACCCCTGTTCCCCTCACAAAGATACCATTCCCAGAGTGCCTTGGGAAAAGGGATTGGTGGCTTAACCACTCTGGAAATTGTAGCTCTCTGAGGAGAATTGGGGTCTCCTAACAACTCCCAAAAAGAAGGCTGATTGCCGAAGAATTGATGCTTTTGAATTCTGGTGCTGGAGGAGACTCTTGAGAGTCCCATGGACTGCAAGAAGATCAAACCTATCCATTCTGAAGGAAATCAGCCCTGAGTGCTCACTGGAAGGACAGATCCTGAAACTGAGGCTCCAATACTTTGGCCACCTTATGAGAAGAGAAGACTCCCTGGAAAAGACCTTGATGTTGGGAAAGATGGAGGGCACGAGGAGAAGGGGACGACGAGATGGTTGGACAGAGTTCTCAAAGCTACCAGCATGAGTTTGACCAAACTGCGGGAGGCAGTGGAAGACAGGAGTGCCTGGAGACTTCCGGTCGGCGCCAGTGTTTAATGGCGGTCCTTGCCTCAAGCTCCGAGGAAGGACTGCTCTGCAAGTTCGGGTCTGACCCGCTACGGCGAGCGGGGGACCCCTAAAATTGCAGGCGCTGAAGCCTGCAAACAAGGAGACTCGGCGGGCACCTTTTGCGCCCCCCGGTACTGTGAAAGAGCCTTTTTAAAGGCTACGGAGCGGCACCGGGTGTGAGCGCGGTGCTGAGAGTCGTCACCCAGCCTGCGGAGTGAAGCCGCGTCGCCATTGAACAGAGAGCGCCGATTCCTTCCTGAAAATTTGAAACTGGACTACAAACCCGTGAGTAAGATTGACAAAAGGAACGGGACATTTAAAAGTGGAATTTACAATTTGGCTGAAAACGGGAAAGGCACAAAGTAAGGAAGTCTGCCTCCCCGGACTGCATGTAAATAAAGCAACGAAACGATAAAGCTGCATTTAAATGAAGGCTAACTTTTAAGTTGTTTAAAACCGGACATTGGATTTAAATCTCCCCCCCCCCCAGTAAGCAGGAGAAGGGGGGGAGGAAAATTGGGAACTTATAAACCTGCTTGAAAGAACGGAGGAAAGAAAGCTTCCACTGTCAAAACCCTGAGTCGGGCTGCTGGAGTAAACACCAGGCAGCTGAACTGTCAATTTAAATTGGATACAAAGTTAAGATCTTGACTGGGACAAAGTTACAAGACTTTAATGGAGTTATTTTGTGAGCATTTAAGTTGAAACTGTAAAAAGTGCTTTGACTGTGGACTTTTGGACTTTGCTGTTTGGATTCTTTGTTCTACTTTATGAGCTTCTGACTTTCTAAACTGGATACAATTAAATGCTCCCCCTAGAGGACTTTAAAAAATTTGTTACTGTGAGAGGGAAAGAGTGGAACTTTCCACTTCCAAGCCTTTCCTGTGAGAATTGACCTTGAGGACATGAGTAGCCAACCAGATGAGATAACAACTAGATCTAAAGCAAAACAAACTCAGCAAACTCAAAAGAAAAGGGGTTCGATACAAGGCACAACACCAGCTGGACAGGAAAAAGTACCAACTGCATCTATGGAGTCAATGACACAGGCATTGCTCAAAATAAACCAGTCTTTGGAAGCATTGACAAAGCAGTCGGCGGAGAATACAAAAAAACTGAATGACCTGACAACAAGATTAGACTTGAACACGGCAAGTGTAGCCTCTAACACAGATTCTATAAACAAACTTATTCAAGAAAATTCTGAAACAAGAAAGATTGCTCAAAGTGCAAAAGATACAGCAGAAGAAACTAAGAGGGAGCTTGCACCAATTACAAAAAAGGTGAATGAACATGATGCAACCTTATCTTTGTGGGAACTCCAGCGAAAGGAGAAGAATCTTAAATTAAGATCAGTTCCAGAGGAGGAGAAAGACAATCTTATAGAATTCCTCACAGAAAATATTTTTGAATTTTGGCAGGACGAATTCCAGGAGGAAGAATTTGAAATAACAACGGCCTTCCGGTTGGGCAGAAGGCAAGGCAAGAAGCCTAGGGATTGCTTGATTACACTGAGATCTAAAGAAGAGAGAGACAAAATACTAAATCTACACTATCAAAGGTCTCTTGTAATCCAGAATTCCCAAGTCCAGATCTTCAAAGACATCCCTAAATATATATTGGAGGTGAGGGCCTTTTACAAAGATCTCGTCTACCTTCTGAAGAAGAACAGTATACCTTTCAGGTGGGAGTTCCCACAAGGGCTGTCCTTTAACTACACAGGAAGGAAAATCAAAATAAAAACAGTTCAAGATAAAGAATTGTTTTTGGAAAGAAACTCGGAGGACCTACAGAAAGGAACAGTAGATACAACAGAAGAGAAAGAACCGACTGATATAGCAAATCTTTCATTTGGACTTTTACCACCATCGGAGGAGGAACAAAAACTTGGAGCAGTTGGAGGAGTAGGTACTTAGTATCAAAATGTCTCTGCAACTTCTTAGCTGGAATTGTAATGGACTGAACCTCCCCAGGAAGAGACGCCAAGTCTTTCATATTTTGAAAAGAGAGCAATTGGATTTAATTTGTTTGCAAGAAACGCATGTGACCAGGACACATAGGAAACTACTTATAAACAAGAGGCTTGGACAAGAATTTATTTCATCAGACAAAGTTAAAAAAAGAGGCGTTGTGATATATGCAAAGGAAAGATTGGCTCCTAAAATGATCTTCAAAGATGAACAAGGAAGATACCTGGCAATAGAAATACAAGTTCAAGGAGAAAAAATTATGATACTGGGAATATATGCACCAAATGAGGGGAAGGCGGAATTCTTCAGGAAGTTGCATGAGACTTTAATGGACTATTTGGACTGTAAAATTATAATGATGGGAGACATGAATGGTGTTGTTTCCACTAACATGGATAAGGCACAGAGACAGATAATCTCCAACGATGGAAGACTTCCAAAGACTTTTTTTGAAATGACTGAAATACTGGACTTGATCGACATTTGGAGAATAAAGAACCCCCTGGAGAGGGAGGGAACCTTTTTCTCTGAAGCTAAAATGACCTGGACAAGGATTGACCAAATTTGGGTAACTAGTTGTATGGCACCGAAGATAAAAAAAGCAGAAATCTGCCCAAAGACTTGCTCCGACCACAATGCAGTGAAGATAGAGATGAAACTAACAACAACTGGAACTTTCAGATGGAGGATGAATGACGCCCTATTTAGAGATGAAGAGATTTATAAGAAGGCCCAAAAAGCATTGAAAGATTACTTTGAGATAAACTTGAGAACTGATGTGGAAAAAAGAATAATTTGGGACGCTAGCAAGGCCGTGATGCGAGGTTTCCTAATACAACAAAACTCCATAAAGAAGAAAAAACAGAATGAGAGAAAAGAAAAACTTTTGGAAAAGATAAAAGAAGCCGAAAAGAAATTGAGGTCTAAACCAAAGTCTCATGAGATTTTGAGAGAAATAAAATATTATCAGACACAATATATGGAACTGATGAATCAAGAGATAGAATGGAAGATAAAGCAAATGAGACAAAGAACATTTGAATCAGCAGACAAATGTGGGAAACTTCTGTCATGGCAACTGAAAAAGAGACAGAAATTGAATACTGTGACAAGTTTGGAAATGGAAGGAAAAATTATCCACAAACCAAATGAGATAAACAACTGTTTTCAAAGCTTTTTCAGGAAACTATATGCACAAGGGCCGGTTAACGAGCAGGAAATAGAAGAATTTATTAAAAAGTATGGATTACCAAAGATTTCAGATCAAAGTAAAAGGATTTTGAATGAGAAAATAACAGGACAAGAAATAGAGGATGCCATTCAGAACATGAAATTGGGAAAATCTCCAGGCCCGGATGGTTTGACTGCTAGATATTACAAGGCACTGAAGGAATGGATAGTACAACCATTGAAGGAAGTTTGTAACGAAATTCTGGAAGGGAAAAAGGCACCCGAATCGTGGAAAGAAGCCTTTATTTCACTTATACCGAAAACAGAGACTGAAAAGAATCAGGTTAAGAACTACAGCCCTATATCATTACTCAATGTGGATTACAAAATTTTTGCAGACATTTTAGCAAAAAGACTGAAGAGAGTTTTGGTGCAGGAGATTCACAAGGACCAAACAGGCTTTCTCCCAGGGAGACATATGTCAGATAATGTAAGGAACATTATAGACATTTTAGAGTTGCTGGAAGTAAAGATTAATAGAAAAGCAGTCATAATTTTTGTGGACGCGGAGAAAGCCTTTGACAATATTTGTTGGACCTTTATGAAGAAGAATCTTCAAGGGATGGGGGTAGGCCAAGGATTTGAAAACGGTATAGGTGCTATATATTCTAAGCAAAAAGCAAAGTTGATTGTTAACAATGTGGTAACGGAAGAGATTCCTATAGAAAAAGGTACACGACAGGGATGCCCAATATCACCCTTACTTTTCATAACGGTCCTGGAGGTTTTGTTGAACATGATTAGAGGGGACCAATTGGTTAAAGGTGTTGAGCTCGGAACAAAAGATTATAAATTAAGGGCATTTGCAGATGATTTGGTATTGACTTTGCAACAGCCAGAGACTAGTACTAAAAGAGTTTTAGAACTAATTGAGAAATTTGGTCAAGTAGCAGGATTTAAATTGAATATGCAAAAAACCAAAGTGTTGGAGAAAAATTTAACAACGGCAGAGAAAGAGAAGTTTCAGAGTGAAACAGGTTTAACAATAACAAAAAAGGTGAAATACCTGGGTGTGAACTTGACTTCTAAAAATATAAATTTATTTAAAGACAATTATGAAAAATGTTGGACAGAGGTGAAAAAAGATCTAGAAATATGGTCAAGGTTGAGACTTTCCTTGTTAGGCCGAATTGCTGTTATCAAGATGAATGTATTGCCTAGAATGCTGTTTTTATTCCAGACACTCCAGATCTTGGATAAGATGGATTGCTTCAAGAGGTGGCAAAAAGACATATCAAAATTTGTCTGGCAGGGCAAAAAGCCCAGAATAAAGTTTAAGATTTTAACTGATGCAAAAGATAGAGGGGGTTTTGCCCTGCCGGACTTGAGACTCTACTATGAATCGGCAGCTTTTTGCTGGCTGAAACAATGGCTACTTCTTGAGAATACAGATATTTTGGATCTGGAAGGGTATGACAATAGATTTGGTTGGCATGCATATATATGGTACGACAAGGTAAAATTGCATAAAGGCTTTAAAAACCATATTGTGAGGAAAGCACTGTATAATGTTTGGATAAGATATAAGGATTTGCTGGAAAGTAAAACCCCTAGGTGGTTATCACCAATGGAGGCTAAAGAGATAAAAAAACTAAATATGGAATCCAAATGGCCAAAGTATTGTGAAATTTTAGAACAAGATGGTGAAAGAGTTAAATTGCAGAGTTTTGATAAATTAAAGTCTAAGGTACGAGACTGGTTGCACTACCATCAGATAAACGAGGTATTTAAACAAGACAGGAAAATAGGTTTCCAGATGGAGAGGTCGAAATTGGAAACAGAATTGTTAGAACCCAATACTAAGAATTTGTCGAGAATGTACAACTTGCTGCTGAAGTGGAATACACAAGATGAAATAGTAAAATCAGCCATGATTAAATGGGCACAAGACATAGGTCATGACATAATGTTTGATGACTGGGAACAGTTGTGGAATACAGGTATTAAGTTTACAGCTTGTAATGCATTAAGAGAGAATATAATGAAAATGATTTATAGGTGGTACATGACCCCAGTCAAACTTGCAAAAATTTATCATCTGCCCAGTAACAAATGTTGGAAATGTAATGAGACTGAAGGTACCTTCTATCACCTTTGGTGGACCTGCCCGAGGGTAAAGGCCTACTGGGAAATGATCTATAATGAAATTAAAAAGGTCCTTAAATGGACATTTTTGAAAAAGCCAGAGGCGTTTCTCCTGGGCATGGTGGGCCAATTGGTGTCAAGGATGGATAAAACATTTTTTATGTATGCTACCACAGCGGCAAGAATTCTTCTGGCAAAGTATTGGAAGACGCAGCAGCTACCCACTCTGGAAGAATGGCAAGCGAAGGTGATCGAGTACATGGGAATGGCAGAGATGACCAGCAGAATCCGTGACCAGGGGAGAGAGACGGTGGAAGAAGACTGGAAGAAATTCAAAAAATACCTTAAAGACTGTTGTAAAATTGATGATGGCTGAGATGTCATGGTTATAAGAAATAGAGATTTGCAGCGGTAAATCATAACTTTAAAGAATGCATAACGAAAATGACCGAATTAATTGAACGAAGGGTTGCTGAGAAAGGGTTAACATAAGGATGCAGAAAAAGGGAGGTATGGGGAAGTCCGGGAAAGAAGGTTTAGGAAAATAAGTTTAAGAAATTATATATGTTTATTTGTTTGTATGTCTTGTATGCTTTTGTTTTGTTTTTGTTCTATTATATGTTTGGAAAATTAATAAAAATCATTTAAAAAAAAAAAAAGGAAGACAGGAGTGCCTGGCGTGCTCTGGTCCATGGGGTCACGAAGAGTCGGACACGACTAGACGACTAAACAACAACAACAACTCCCAGCGCTCTTCACAAACTATTCAATTATTCAATAAAACTATTATATTCACAGAGAGAGGCTCAGAAATGCAGCCTCATGGAAAAATGGTGTTGCTCCCAGTGAAGCTCCACCCCCTCTGTCTCTCACTTCCTCGTGAGTCATTGCTATGGGTGCAAAGTGCCCTCTGCCTTTGAGCCCTTTGCTCTCCTACTTTCAAGGCCTGCCTTGTTCTGGAATGCTTTCTAAAGACACTGAGTCTGTCAGCTGTCGCTCCCCTGGTGCTTCCTCCTCTTCTCCCATTATTTCCCAGCTTTTCCCCTCATCTTCCTCTGAGCTGTGGCCTCCCTCAAACCCCTGTTGTAATTCTGAAGTGTCTCCTTCTTCTCTGGAAGAGTCAGGCTGGGGATGCAGTCTCCACCATTCCTCCTCTGCCCAGTCCCTGGCAACCTTTGGCGTTCTGCACCTGTAACCTGACCTGTACCGCTGCTACTCTTGAATAAAGTTTTCTTCCTACTCACAAATAAGAGTCTCGGTTAGGGAGAGTTATGATGCTGCTTTAAATGCACAGTGCAGATGGCACCTTAATCTGTGTAGAGATTAATGTGTGCAGGGAAAAGAATGGGTAGCAAAACGTATTTAAGCAAACTGACCTAATTCACACCTCGCTAACACGTGGAATGGAAGATAATTACCTTTGAATTTGCACTTCTCCAAATATTGTGATACAGCTAGCTTATAAATACCAAAATGTGTAAATATTTCTGCATATTTGTGATACACTGTGTTTAGAAATGCATGGCGTATTAATTTAAATCTATATTGTGTGGGGAAAGTATTTAAATTGTATTTTCACCAGGGGGAGGGAACCTCAGGCCTGTGAACCCTCCCCAGACCACAACCTTGTTCCAGAAAATGTCTCTTAGTGGCCTGGATGGAGAATGCAGGTGGGTGGGTAGAAACTAGTCCACAGTGCAAAATTAAAAATTGCACTCCTGGTTCCAGTCACTTTTGCCTCTGGCCCCACCAGAGGAGACCGCTTGGACCCATGGCTAGAAGGAATGGGACAAGTGGGAAACCAGTCTGAGCCACGCTTTTTAAGCAGGGGTCAAGCATGAAAAGAAGAAAAGGCTAAGGAGTAAACCCCACACAAATCCAGAGTCCCTAAGACAAATTGATAGTTTCTTGTATTATAATAATAATAATAATAATAATAATAATAATAATAATAATGACAAAATGTTATTTATACCACGCCCTCCCCAGGCAAGACCGGGCTCAGGGCAGCTAACACCAGGTATAAAAACAATTGATTAAAATACAACTTAAAAACAAGATGAAAATACAACATTAAAATGCAGCCTCATTTCAGTAAAAACTCAAATCAAAAACTTTTGGGGGATGAAAATGTCAAATCTTCACCAAAGCCAACTATCCAGACTGGTCCTACGTGGGCCAGAAAAAGCCAGGGAAGTCCCCAAATAGGAGTTCCATCACAGAAGGAGAAAGTTCCATTACAGAAGGAGAAAGGGAAAAGGAAAGAGGGGGAGGGGATCAAGTTGATTCCAAGCCAAAGGCCAAGTGGAACAACTCTGTCTTACAGGCCCCGCAGAAAGAAATCAGATCCTTTTGTCTCCTTTTGCCCTAGGTATGTCTCCTTTCAGCCTAGGTAAAGGTAAAGGGACCCCTGACAATTAGGTCCCATTGCGAACGACTCTGGGGTTGCAGCACTCATCTTGCTTTACAGGCCGAGGGAGCCGGCGTTTGTCTGCTCCGCAGACAGTTTTTCTGGGTCATGTGGCCAGCATTGAGGCATCTGATCAAGACCTGTATTTTAAAAAGAGCTTAAAAAATATATATTTGTAAATGTTTGTATCTCTCATTCTCTCATGCCAGGCATAAAGCAGCTGGCTGGGTGCTTTGGCAGATGTTTATCTTCCTAAACAGGGCCCCTCTGATCTATAAGCAGTGCCTCAGGGTTGTAAAAGGAAATTACAGGCTGGGAGCAAAAGGTCACACTGACCATACAAATTACAGAATACAATCAAGCTGCAAAAACACTAATTAAGAGTTGGTAAATAGTAAAAAGTTATTGTAATACCATGTGCCTCCCATTAGATTTGAGCCACATCTTCCTAAGGTTAAAGGGCAAGAGCTAATAGAAACAGCAGCTGGCTAGGAAAAGGAGTTGTAAACTAAAGAGGCTGCTTTCGAAACTGTTTTTATTAAAGTTCCTTTTTACTTTGAAAAGACCTTTCCTTCTAAAAATCTATCTATGTTATGTATGAAATATATTGGCTTAAATGTAAGTATGCAAAGGATTTAGAAAGTAAGAAATGTTAGATTCTTATGTTAGATTCTTATTTCATTGATGGTGTGTGAGAAGGTGAACCCAAGATCTCTGTTTAAGATAAAAATTAAAACCATTAGCCATCTGTTTTGGAGTGAATAGGGCAATAGGGCAATAGGGCAAAGATAATCTGATAATTAAGGTGCCTGGTCGAGGCAAATGTAAGATATATGGCTACTTGTCTGCCATTTATGGATAGAAGGAAATATAGCTCTTTGTCTCCCATAAAAGGTAATAGGAAATGGGTGTATCTTTTATGATTGGTTCTAGCAAACAACCAATAGGAATTTCAACTAGGCTGATTGGACAGAGGCAGCCAAAGGAGGAGCAAGGGGGCTGGGCTGAGGGAATATAAGTGCTGGCCATCAGGGCTGGAGTGGGCAGAGCTTTGGTATCCATATACCACTGTGTCTCTCATTTATTTGTCTGACAAATAAATTATTATTTTAATTTCTCTATTGCTGCGTTGAATATTTCATTCCAGCTAAGCGTTAACCACAAGCAGGGTGCTACAGCATGACTAGGCTGCTTCTGGCGCAACGGAACACCAAAACCAGAGCAGTGCACAGAAACGCAGTTTACCTTCCCACCACAGCAGTACCTATTTATCTACTTGCATTGCGCACTTTCAAACTGCTAGGTTGGCAGGAGCAGGGACAGAACAACAGAAGCTCACCCCACCACAGGGATTCGAACTGCTGACCTTTCGATTGGCAAGCCCAAGCAGCACAGTGGTTTAACCCACAGCACCAAATGTATTGCTCTGCTTTCCTTTGGCCCACAACGAGGCTGAGAAGAAGGTCTTGCCCTCTGGGCAGCCAACAACCTCCATATATACTGCACAGGCTTGCACCTCAGGGAGGTCACTTTGGTGCAACTAACACAGTGGTTTAACTTCACCCCTGGAGGCACACTCCATTGTCTCTCAAGACTGACAGATGTCAACAATACACATACACACACATTTCACAAACATAAACATTTTAATGCACATTTTCTCCTAACATCTGCATTTGTGCTCACATTTTTGGGTTGTGGGGCTGTATTTAAAAATTCAGAAAATGCTCCCTTAATTCTAGCTGGATGAAGAAGCTCCCTGAAATGATAAGGAATTACTTGACCATATTTCAGCTGCTTCATTTACTCACACACAAACAAGCGCTCAAACTTTCCATTATTTTTGCCCAGGACAGCCTTACCATATTGTGGTATTGGCAGGTAAGGCATAATTTATTTTTATTTTTGCCATGTCTAAGCTGTGACTACAATTGGAACAGAAAGTTGTTAATTAAGAGGGTTGTTTCGAAAGCTACTGCTCAAGCAACCTTAAATCAATTAGCAAATGTTTGCAAAGCACTTTGAAGATGGGAAGTACTGTGCTATATAGCTGTTAAGTATTGTTGTTTTTAGTTTAGGGTCTCTTTAATTAACTTTTGCAAAAAGCTGACATAATCATAGATGCCAGGAAGGATGGGAGCATCTTATTAGCACATTTTCTGTGCTTGATAACTCTCTGCAACAATAGCAATTGTTGGAGTGTCAGTCCTAGAAGAAACACATTTTGCCTAAATAATTTAATACTGTGTTTAGCAGGGTGGTATGGTTGTTTGGGGCTGGAGAGGGGAGCAGAATTTCAGCTTTCATTTCTGATTATGAAAAGCAAGTTCCTGGTCCTTTTCCACACCCCCACCCTACCCCAGCACCGAGGAAGAGGGAAATAATACATTTTATTCTTCACCGAATGATTGGCGAAAATTAAATAATCGCATTTCCAAAACTCCCTTCCTCCCAGTTCAGTGATGGTGGGAAATTCTGCCTGAAGAAAAGACAGAGGGAATTTCCTCTTGAATCTCATTGCTGAGTGCTGCAGCACTGAGATCTCAAGATAAAACTTTCTGTCTGCACTGATTTCTCCCACAGATTGGATTAAGATTAAGCTACAGGGGCTAGAAGACTATTTGCCCCAGCATGCTGGTGGCGCTGTGGTCTAAACCACTGAGCCTCTTCAGCTTGCCGATTGGAAGGTCAGCAGTTCGAATCCCCACAACGGAGTGAGTTCCCATTGCTCTGTCCCAGCTCCTGCCAACCTAGCAGTTCAAAAGCACACCAGCACAAGCAGATAAATAGGTACCACTGCGGCGGGAAGGTAAATGGCGTCTCCATGCGCTGCTCTGGTTTCCATCACAGTGTCCCGTTGCGCCAGAAGCGGTTTAGTCATGCTGGCCACATGACCCGGAAAGCTGTCTGTGGACCAAGACCACATTTAGTTGTTTGCACCTGTTTTAGTTCTGCACACTGTCCCTAATCCAACAAGGGAATCCTTCCAAGGATCTACTTTGCTGGAATATAGCAAAATGATGTGTTATACCTTCAAGCATGATTGTTACCCCCAGCCCCCCCCCCCACACACATCAAAATGACTTTCATCACAGTTTCAGTTTTCATCTGAAGACTGGACAAAAAGAATGAGCTGTTTTTTTTAGAGCAGGAATTGAGTTGTCATTTTCATGTTCATGCCTGGTGCTCAATGAAGAGTTTCTCTGAAGCATCTCCAAGGCTTTGTGTTCCTAATAAGGTTGTTCCTGACTTTTGATTTAAAAACAAAACAAAGAAAAACCAAAACATGTTTCTTTCTGGATATATTTCCCCCCACCTCCAGGTTTACACCAAAAAAAATTAAAAAATCCATAATTGGAAATAATTAAGGAAGAAAACCTCTCTCAACAATTTCTCCCCCTCCTTTTTTTCAGCCTCCGTAATTTGTTCATTGGTGGTAGCTTACTGTGTATAATCAGCAGCTCTGTTTCTCCATATAATCAACTCATTTCCTCCTCTGAAACAAGCTACCCAGCCACACGACGAACAGCATAATGAACAAAAACTGGGCCAGGAAGTGCAGCACTCTTGCAAGGCACTGTGAGATAACACACTTTGCCATGCTGAAGTCATCTTTAGGAGAGTCTGAAGAATGGGCTGCCTTCAGAGAAATGTGTCCAATTCTATGTGTGTGCGTGTGGGTGTACTAGGGATGAATGCACCTGTCAGTTTCACTTTCTCATTTTTTCCATTCTTAAATTCAGCTCCCCACATCTCTGAATCAATCTGCAATTATTCTCCCCCCCTTTTTAAGTCCTCATGAAAATTGTCAGCATTTTAAAATAAATTTTACCCAATACATGTTACATTCTTTCAGGATACGTCCCGCGGCGACCCGGAAGTACCAGAAAGGGTTACTTCCGGGTTTCGCCGCTTGCACATGCGCAGACGTGCAAAATGACGTCACGCACATGCACAGACTCGGGTTGCGTTCTGCTCATGTTTCGAACGGGGCTCCATAATGGATCCCGTTCGCAACCAGAGGTACCACTGTACTTCCGGAAGCATTTACTTCCGGAAAACTCCATATGGAAGCCGCGTGGCACGTTCGACTTCTGAAAAGCGTTCAAAAACCGAAGCGGTTACTTCCGGGTTTTCGGCATTCAAAAACCAAAACGTTCGACTTCTGAAACGTTCGAAAACCGAGGTACCACTATATGTCTTAAGGGAAGAGGCTTCCGCCCCTTGTTTTTGGTGCATATAGAATACTTTTTATTTCCCTATTGATTTTCCCTCCTTTGTTCTCCCGTATACTTTTTTTGTGTGTGCACTCCCCTAGCTGGAACTGCAGGATTTGTTTGTCCTTTACCTAGCCATGCAACATCAGCCAGAGTTGCAGCCAGGATGTGGGAAGGGGTGATGAAAAAGCCAGAGCAAAATGACTTCATCTCTTTGGGGATTTTATCCCCTCCACCCCTCAAGGTTAAGAGCATGCATAGGGTTTCTGTTAAGTTGTGGGTGAACATATCAGACGACACAGCGATTCTTCAAACAGCTCTTGTTTATTCACAGGCCAGGACAGAACTGAACTGAAGGGTTCAGTCAGCCTGTTTATATAGAGCTCCAGTACAACATTACTGTAACAACTTTCTAAAACTATCCAATCACTGAACGTCACTTTCGATCCCTTATTTGCATAACTATCTACAGTATCCCCCTGCTGGCCCAGGGTGAGAACTTCAGTACATAACAGTTTCCATTGCTGCAGTCCTACAGCCCCAACCAGGGTGGCTCAGCAAGTAAAGCTCCTTGGGTTCTGCCATGGTTGTGCTTACTTCCAAGTAAATGCACCTTGATAGGATCACCGCAACTTTACAGCCTGTTCCTTTCTGTTGTTTTTTCTAGGGGTGTAAGTCTTCCTGGGTTCACCTGCTTACACACCTCTCCCCATCCTTGCTCCCAGCAAGCAAGAGACATCACTACAGTTAAAGGATACATTCTGTTCCAAGAAAAGCACTCTTGGAGGGCCAGTTGAGGGGTGTATCCTGTGGTATATTCAGATGAGGGGTGATAATAATAATAATAATAATAATAATAATAATAATAATAATAATTGTATCCCAGCCCCCCCAGCCAAAGCCGGGCTCAGAGTAGCTAACGAGTAAAAATAGCACAGTGTATATAAAACCACACAATTAATTAAACTGCATTCTAAAATCAGTTCAGAATCACATTAATAGCAACCATTGGGTTAGAGTTCTATGAGGATGAAGGGGAGAGGGGGTCAGACTGTGCTTTGGCCAAAGGCCTGGCGGAACAGCTGCATCTTGCAGGCCCTGCGGAAAGATGTCAAGTCCTGCAGGGCCCTAGTCTCTTGTGACAGAGCGTTCCACCAGATTGGGGCCACAGCCGAAAAAGCCCTGGCTCTGGTCAAGGCCAGCCTAACCTCTCTGTGGCCCAGGATCTCCAAGATGTTTTTATTTGAAGACCATAAGGTCCTCTGTGGGACATACCAGGAGAGGCAGTCCTGTAGGTACGAGGGTCCTAGGCCGTATAGGGCGTTAAAGGTTAAAACCAGCACCTTAAACCTGATCCTGTACTCCACCGGGAGCCAGTGCAGCTGGTATAGCACTGGGTGAATGTGATCCCATGGCAAGGACCCCGCAAGCAGTCTCGCCATGGCATTCTGCACCTGCTTATTGTGTTAGTGCTTCTGCCCCTAGAAAATGTAGTGACAGAGGCATTTTGCACAGCTAAATAGTTTATTTTTCCATTGATGTATATATTAAAGACATGAATCTCCCCTTGACCTTTCACTCCATCAATAGATTCCAACCATTTGCATTATTTGTTGAGCTGTTTACTAACCTTGTTTTCTCATGGCTCACCATTGCAAAAATGCCCATGTCCCACAGACGGATGAAAGCTTCATTTGGATGCTGTTTATAATAACCTTCCCAAAGTGCATCATTTTATTTTCCGCTTCATATGAAATGCTGATGCTCTTGCTTTGCCTTTTGCAGAAACACAGTTCTGATTTTTTTGCCCCCCCATCTCCTCCTCCTCCCCATCTTGCTGGAAATAGAACTGTTGGGAAATCAGCTTTTTAAAATGGTTGTCTAATAGTCTCTGCCTTTTGAATTTATTTTGTTTCTGGTGATCAAGTTTACGTTTTAGTGTTGCCTGAAGTGTTTCATTCATAAAGAGTGATTGAGAAAATAATTATAACAGGCTGCCTCTTTGACAGTGTTGGAAAACACGGTGACTGTGCTTAGAATGATCAGAATTACAGTGACGGTGTAGAAATTGTTGTTTGATACTCGGGGCAGAAAGGAGGGGAGTGCACATGGATTGAGGAGGCAGTCAGGAACTGAATTTATCTCCCCAAGAGCTGGTAATGTGAGGGGGGCTGGGACCCTGTGGCAGAACGGGGCGGGTGCCTGGGGCTCAGAGGGAGCAACTGTGCAAATACCAGCAAAGGTGGTATTTACTCTGATATTGCAGCTTTATTGTGTATTGTGGGTGAGGTTCTGCCCTATCCTCCTGGCCTGGATGTTGTCGGCAGCTCTCCTCCTGATCAGTGTGTGTATATTTGCACATGTGTGGAACAAATGCTATCAGGAAGGGATTTCCATTTATTTATTTATTTATTTATTTATTTATTTACTTATTATAATTCTTATTAATGTTAACATATAAATTATAATACATACCACAAAACTTCACCACTTATACAATCTTTTTTTGGGGGGGGGACTTCCATCAGCACCTCTGATGATCCACCGTTTTTATCACTTCTTATGCATTTCTTAAATTCATATTGCCTTCAATTATCCTAACTAACCATCCTCCCCTTTATCCATTTTTGCAAAAGTTCCAATAATTCCCCTCACAAAACTTCTTGCAAACCTACAAACGTAATCTGATCATCACAATTACTTTTCAAGTAGTCCATAAATTTACACCAGTCTTCTGTGAATTTATGGCCCCGCAGATTTCGAATCCTTCCTGTTAGTTTGTCTAGTTCTGCATAGTCCATTAATTTCATCCTCCATTCTTCTTTCGTCGGTAATTCTTCTTGCTTCCATTTTTGTGCCAATAATATTCATCAGGAAGGGATTTCCATTGGACAACACAGCCAGAACGGCTGGTTGAGGTGCCAGTTCTAGCTTTTGCTTAAGCTCGCTTCCCTCTCCTCCCTCCCCATCAATTTTCATCGTGTGCTGTGCCATTTTTAGACTGTGAACCTGAGGCCAGGGACTTACCTCAGGACTGATTTTTATAAGCTGCCCTGACAGCCTTTTTGGCTAAACTGGCACTGCAAAACGTGACAACAGAACCAGGGCTTTCCTGATTCTTGCCCATCCTAGATGTAAGATAGGCATAATTCAGGGGAGGAGAACCTTTTCGGCCTGCAGTCCACATTCCCTTCTGGGCAAACTGCTCAGGGCCACATGTTAGCAGTGAGGGGGGGTCAGAGGCAAAAGTTAGCAACACTATTAATGCCAAACACCCCTCTCTCCTCCACCCAGGCAAGCAAAATAAATTATCACAATCAAAGGCCACATCCACTCAGGCAAAAACACTCCGGTGTGAAGTCAGAGTAGCATAACCACAGCTAAGGTGCTCAAATCATATATATGACCGACACACTTCTTTGGAAATTAAACCAATGTCCAGACTTCAGGCTTCAAAAACTTTACTTGCAGAAACTTATAGATCAATTAAAACATATTTACAGTCACATGCTCATCCAAGTATGGGTTTACAGTCTCTTCTTCTAACTTCCATGCGACGGTCACCTCCAGGCTTGACTACTGTAATTCGCTCTACGTGGGGCTGCCCTTGAAGCTGTCCCAGAAACTCCAGTGGGTGCAGAATGCTGCAGCGAGGCTCCTCACGGGGTCTCTGCAATCGGAGCATATTCAACCAGTGCTTTTCCAGCTGCACTGGCTCCCAGTGGGGTACAGGGTCAGATTTAAGGTGCTGGTTTTGACCTTTAAAGCCCTTCACCGCCTAGGACCCTCGTATCTATGGGACCGCCTCTCCCGGTATGCCCCACGGAGAGCCTCAAGGTCCATATATAGCAACACCCTAGAGGTCCCGGGCCCTAAGGAAGTTAGATTAGCTTCAACCAAAGCCAGGGCCTTTTCAACACTGGCTCCGGCCTGGTGGAGCGCTCTGTCTCATGAGACCAGGGCCCTGTGGGATCTGACGTCTTTCCACAGGGCCTGTAAGACAGAGTTGCTCCAGCTGGCCTTTGGCTTAGAATCAGTTTTAGTCCCTCCCCCTCTTTATTTTTTCCTTTCTCCTCTTGTGAAGAGGCTGCATCCTAATGTTTTAATGTTGTATTTTAATCTTTTTTTAAAATTGTATTTTAATCAACTTGTTTTTATTATTGGTTGTTAGCCGCCCTGAGCCTGGTCTTGGCTGGGGAGGGTGGGGTATAAATAAAAAAATATTATTATTATTATTATTATTATTATTATTATTATTATTATTATTATTATTATTACAAACAACGGTATTTTCCCCTCTTTCTAGAGCTCAGCCCTCAGTTTCTATATCTCAGTTAGGCCATGACTTGCAGGTGCTATGAGAGACTTCCATTTTTACCTTCTCCTGCAACCTTGCTCTCTTTATTTCAAGCAGAGATGAAGCACTCCAACACTCTATTCAACTTAGCAGTGTTCACAGTGGATTATAAAACACAGTCATCTTGCTTCACATAAAACAGGGTCTCAATAAATACCTCCCATGTGACCAATGTTAGCCAATCACATGAGAACTACTAGAGAACTCTCTAGAACTCAGTTACCAACCCGTTCAATTAAAACACATAGTAAAGCATACAAGCATTTACAATTTCAGTGAATTAAATTACTATACTTAACAGTGCCAATGTGGGGTGGTGCCTGGGGAGGCTTCCAAGGGCCAGGTAGTGAGGTCTTGAGAGCCACATTCAACTACCAAGGCTGCGGTTCCCCATCCCTGATATCAATAATTTAGAAGAGAAATCCTTATTAGCATAAATTCCTTGTTTGCATGAGACAATGAATAGCCTTTGTTTCCTCTGCCTGAGTGCAGTACGAGTGTTAGGAAGCATGTATCCTTTTTTTGTAACAGTTTTCCAATTCATGTAGTTTGGAGAATGTTAAGCAGTCGAGTCTGATGCTGCTCAGACGGAATCTGCTTCCATGATTTCCTTAGGACCTTTGCCAATGTGTTGATTAATATGTCAAACAAAATATTCTGAATGAAATGGTGCCTCTCGGAGTGTGAAATACATCAGTGCAAATGGCAAAGAGCAGCAGAAGTCGCAGCGGGAATGCCCATATTACTTATTTGTTGCAACGGATAGCTCCATGCAAGCGCTGCGATTCTGAGCCAGTGTTCAGCAATCTATGGAGCAGGAAGCTGCTGAACTGATCAGGCTATGAGACAGGCCAGGCACTGCTTGTATAGCAGGTCCCTCCCTATCTTTGATTCTGTACATTTGATGCCTCACTGTCGGAGGCAGGAGCAGATTCCACTGGCAAAGGGTTGTGTCCAGGGTGACATCAGGTGACTTTATTCATTACATTGATATGCGGTTTTCCAGCTAAAGTGACATGGAGTGGTTCTTTCTTCTCTTGCAGCAAAAAGAAGAGAGAAAGAGTCTTGTGGCTTCTTAACGTTGTGATTTTTAAATGGATTGTGCAACTTGCGCTATCTTGCACTACAAATCCACTTCCGAGCTAGGGAGGAGGTGGGGTTGTGGGCTTCACGCCCCTCCCCACACTCGCAGGGGGCTGGCTCCAGCCCCACGCGATAGCAGGGAATCCTCGGCCATATCATACCCCATGCCATCCAATCGGGGGGCGCGGGGGGCGTGGCCTCGCCTATTTAGGTCTGGCACGGCCGAGGACCACCCTCTTTCCTGCGCCACAGCTGACACAGTTTTCCCTACCCACCCACCCTTTAGGATAGGTTCTCTGACTTTGCTATGAACCTCGGTTGGTCGCCGTCAAGGGGCCTGGTAGGAATTTTTCCAACTGGCAGATTGGCTTCAGCCATTTGGTTTTCACCTACCTCGTAGCAAACTGCCACAACTCCACGGTATGGGCGGTAGGCATTGGTGGGGGTACAGTCTATTGTTATGCAGATGAAAGGGGATAGGGAGCGCCATCACCTTCTCCCAAATAAAGGGTAGTCCGGTAAAGGATTCCGGGGGGCGTGGCCTTGTCCTAAGCCTATGGAGGTGTGGGCCCATGGCACACCCCCATGCTGTGACCCCGGGAGAGGTCCTAGTTGACGTGCCTCAGCAGGACTCCTCCCACTGGTGGTTAACCCTCACCGGCCAGGCCGGTTAGTAGTAGGACCAATGTCTAAGCTAATACCGCTCAATTCCTGCAATCAATAAAGTTGATTGACCCATTAACTCGAATTCTTGTGTCCTGTGTCTTTATTCTATGGGGGGAGGCGGGAACTCGCCATGCAACAAAAGCAGACCCCCCAAAAAAAGAATCCTCCCAGAGCATTTATGGTCAGGAAAGTTGCAGGATAATAGCAGGAAGCTATGGGATATGGACTGGCAGGAAACTAAGCGCGATGTCTGCCCTCAAAGCTCTGCAGGCTCAAGCAGTATTGAACGCAGAATCGCGTACGACCGACTCAACACCACCAGGAGCACAAATCATCTTGAATGCACAATAAAAATGCACCTGGAGGGGCTCGTAATGTAACCTGCCCTGGGACTGCATGGTGAAGGGCTGGCTATAAATGCGTGTAGAACAAATAAATCCATCAACACAGAAGTCTGAGGTTTCTATTCCATGTTCCTGCACCTCGGCCACACACACACACCTCCATGAAGGCAACCCAGAGACTTGATCACAGTTCAGTGACATATTCCAGCCCAGGCAAAAACACTTGGGAAGGGCACAGAGCAGGCTGGTAAGGGGTGTGGCTTGTGGGTAGACCAAGGGCCAGATAGTGAAGCATTGAGAGCCACATTGCTGAAGAGTCCAGAGATCATCTTGGCTGTGAGTTCTGGAAGACCTTGCAGGCTTTTTTCCACTTAGCCGGGGAGGGCAGGACCCTACTTACAAAAGCTGAGGCTGCTAAACAGACTCTAGAGCTGAGGTATGGTTTAGTGGGGTTTTCAGGGGGGCAATGTTGCTGTCATTGATATTAATTTTCCGTATTTTTATTTTAGATCTTCTTGTGATCTATGTGGAAATAGTTTGATTTGGTTGTGTACCTTTTGTTGCTGTTGTTGTTTTGAATACTTCTGTTATGTTACAGTTATGTACCGTATTTTCCACTCTATAAGACGCACATTTCCCCCTCCAAAAATTAAGGGGAAATGTGTGTGCATTTTATGGAGCGAATGCAGGCTCCTTGGCTTCAGCGATAGCAACGCAAAGCCTCTGAAGCGCAGTGGGAGCGCTCCCGCCACGCTCCGGAGGCTTCGGGTTGCCTTCACTGAAGCCTGGAGGTGCGCACCGACCCCTCTCGCTCTCCAGGCTTCAAAGATAGCCGTCTGAAGCCTCTGGAGGCTTTGGGTTCCTTTCGCTGAAGGGTAGTTGCCCCTTCAGCTAAGGCGCAGCTCCCCTTCAGCTAAGCAGAAGGAGAAATGGAAGGGGCTCCGTTTCTCCTGCCGCTTCGCTGAAGGGGCGCTGTGCAGAGAGGGGGAGATTTTTTTTTTCTTGTTCTCCCCCTCTAAAACAAGGTGCTTCCTATGGTCGGGTACGTCCTATAGAGTGAAAAATACGGTATTTTTTTCATGCTGTAAGCCACCTTGAGCATGGTTTGAACAATGGAAAGGTGGCTTACAAATAAAATGATGTATGTATGCATGGAAATGCCAACTCAGGTCACTAAAACCAGCCTGTATCCAGCTGTCTTACTCAGTCTTTCTTGTATCTTGAGGAACAATCTGATCCTCTCCCAAGTAAACGTGCCCAGCACTGCGGCAGAGCTGTGCAGCATTAGCTGGCATGCCCCATTCTCATTATTTAAATCCGAAAGGCAGCTTGGATTTGATCATGATTGCAGCTCTCACATTTGAGCGTCCCATTGCTCAAGCTTAGCTTGTGCAAACGTAATTGAAAAACTAACCTTGCATCCAAAAACATACACACTTGCCAGCAGCCGATCTCGAATTCTATACGTGATTTGAAATAACAACCAACATTTGGATTCTGCACTGTAAGGAATGAATGTGTGCAGTCAAGAAGGAATTAATTTCAGATATTGCTGAGGAATACAAAGGGGAGTGGGGTGGACTCAGTGCATTTTGCCAAAGCAAGAACACACAGCACTTGACCACCACTTAATTATTATAAGACAAGTAAGGGAGAAATCACCACCCCACTCCTTGCCCTTCATAAGGGGTTGTGTAGGAAAGTGAATCCCCTTTACTTCCCCCTAGAACTATTTGTCTGCAATTTGGCAGACTTGATCCATCCTGGAGCGGCTCCTTTGTCTGCTAATTTCATCCACTTTGGCCAAAAAGGAAAAATCTTATAGCCATGTTTACACACACACACACACACACACAGACACACACACACACACACACACCATTATAGTGAATGGGAAAAACAGTTTCATTTCAGAATACAAATACACAGATCAAAGGGAAGAGAGCACAGAGCAACTCGGAAACAGACCAGGTTTTTTGTTTTTTTTTAAACCCACTTATACAGACCAAAGGTTAAACTGGGGTCCTATGCATACCCTTAGCATGTTCCTTTTTTATCTCAGAATATAAGAAGCGTCCTGCTGGAGCAGGTCCAATGGCCAACCAAATGTCAGCTCGAAGCCAAAATGCAGGACCTGAGTGACATACTGTTCAGTGACATATTCCAGCATATTCCAGCATACTTAGTTTCTCTGTCTTTTAGACAGAAGAAAGAGCATTTGGGTGTGGCGTATATTTTATTCAGGTGAGCAGCAGCAGTGTGTGGTTACAAGT
Organism: Podarcis bocagei; assembly: GCF_964188305.1. Classification (NCBI taxonomy): domain Eukaryota; kingdom Metazoa; phylum Chordata; class Lepidosauria; order Squamata; family Lacertidae; genus Podarcis; species Podarcis bocagei. The sequence continues at coordinate 12,671,006 of NC_138139.1, forward strand.
GGCAACTAGCATCTGACTAAGTGAAATGGACAGCAGTGCCGTTTGCAGGCAGGTACTCTGGGTATTATATAGCTTTTTCTGATATGGAATTCCGCAATCTGGCCTGATAACAGAAGACGCAGAGAATGTCAGCATCCCGTCTATAACAGGGCAACAGGGCTTGGCAAGCGTAGTTTTAGACACGAATGGGCAGGCTGAAGGAAGCCCATTAGATACTTAATTATTTGTTGTAGTAGTAGTACTTGTGATTCCCAGCATCTGGTGCTCAGGGCCAGAGGTAGAACATACCCCTTCCTCTCAGAATTAGACCAAGGGATTTTGTTTGATGCAGAACAACATCAGTGCATGGGAGATGAAAGCCTAGAATGGTTAGATGTTGTTAGCTTCTCCCTGTTTTTGCAGGGAGACAGTTTTGCACAGAAATGTAATGTTCCCTGTTCGCCGTTGCATCCAGCTGCCAGGCCACTAGCATCTGGTGTGTGAAAGAGTTGCTAAGAAAATGTACTAATGCCAGTTACGTTGCTTTCCAGCAGCCTTTCCAGCACTGAGATCACTGCTAAGGACTTGCTCTCGCCATTCCCTTCTGAAATATTACTGTGCATAGATATATAACAATTTCTGCAAAGAAACAGTAACCCAAGTCTTGGGTGCCAGGCAATTATCTTTGCAGCTTAGTACAGCTTGCTACTGTCCAGAAACATGTCACAGGCTGGGCTATTCCCTCCCTAATAGAAAAGCCGTTAAAAATGTCCTTTGGACAGCTGAAAGAGAAAAAACAGCTGGGAAATACAGACAACTGGTCTCTTGGTTTCTGAAATTGAATTTAAACCGATGCCTTCAGATGCATACAGCTATAGTAATGTGGCTATGTAAAGCTCAACAAGAATGTGCATTTTAGTGCATGTTTTCTGAGCCACTAGCTGTTCCCATGCTCCAAAAATGTTGGCGCATAAACAGTCAAAGGGCTGTGATGTGCAACCTGGTTGTTTCATCCATCCATCTGTACTGAAGATCCGTTCATGAAATAAGCTCCAAACATGCATTGTATTAGAGAAATGAGCTGCTAAACTACACACAGAAATGTGTTTATTGGGGAAAAATCATGCTAAAATGCTGGTGGATCTTTATGACTTCTTTAAATCCACAAATTCCTGCAAAATGTGGAGAACTGAATTGAAGACTGGGGAAAAGAGAAATTCAGAGAATTGAAATGGACAGTTCCTTCTATCCCTAGATGCTACAAGGATGTGATTTTCAGAGCAAAAGGCCTATCCCACCCCCTTAATAATAATAATAATAATAATAATAATAATAATAATAATAATAATAGCAGACAGGAAACACTGCCAAGAGACCTCTGAAAAGACAAATAGTCAATAAACCAAGTTCTCTGAGAGTGAGTGGATCATCTATATATTACAACTACTTTATTAATGACTTGATTTTAATAGTGCTAAGTCATAAATCACAGAGGGAACCTCTTTAGTGAGCATATGTAACGATTCTTGAGGAGTCCGAAAACTACAATTCTGGGTATATTAGAAACAGAAACAAAAAATGTAGACATACAATTATGGCCAGTTTACTAACAGGAGGTGTCATCCAAAGCTGGAAAGAAAAAATAATTCTCTCTTTAAAAGAATGGCTGCAGAAGATAAGGGAAATTGCCGTAATGACTAAGTTAGCATACCAGAGATGAACATTAAGCAGCCAGCATGAAGATATATTTACAGAAATATGGGCTTTCTTTATTAACTTCTGGAGTAATAAAATTAGGGGCAATATAACCCCACTTAATTCCTGCCTACCCATATAGCTTTGGGTTCCATCTATTCATCATCTTCAAAACTTATTTTTCTCTTCCATTGATAAAGGCATGTTCTGCGATGTATTTATCTTTGATAGAATCTCAGTTTATAATGAAAATAGTAGTGTTAGCCCTTTATTACTTTTTTTTTTATAGAGGAGGGGTAAAAATAATGTCTGTGGTGAAGCAATGCAATATCTGAATCTGCACATGTGGAAAACCAGAAGCTATTTCTGAGCCTAAGAAGAAAGAAAATGAAACTTCTTCGTTCTGATACGACCACAGTTAGGATGGGTAAATCTGCATATTTCAGTTTCTCTCATTTTCTAATTTTTCCATCCTTCAGTTCAGTTCTCTAAATTTTCATATTGGTTTTCATTTTTTTAAAAAAAAATCCTTAAGACAATTCAACAGTCTTTTAATTTGTATTTCCCTAATCTGTATACACATTTTTAAATGCAATTTTTACTAATGTGCAAATTTTTACAAAACACTTTTCCCTAATGTAATGCATTTTGTATTTTATTTTCACTAATATATGCATTTGTAGGCACGCTTTACCCTTGTACCTTAGGGATGCAGGTGGTGCTGTGGGTTAAATCACAGAGCCTAGGACTTGCCAATCAGAAGGTTGGCAGTTTGAATCCCTGCGACGGGGTGAGCTCCCGTTGCTCGGTCCCTGCTCCTGCCAACCTAGCAGTTCGAAAGCACGTCAAAGTACAAGTAGATAAATAGGTACTACTCCAGCAGGAAGGTAAACGGCATTTCCGTGCACTGCTCTGGTTCACCAGAAGCAGTTTAGTCATGCTGGCCACATGACCTGGAAGCTGTACGCTGACTCCCTCGGCCAATAAAGCAAGATGAGTGCTGCAACCCCAGAGTTGGTCATGACTGGACCTAATGGTCAGGGGTCCCTTTACCTTTTTACCCTTGTATATTATTTTTTGTAAATATATTACCTGGCTGGAGAACTATATTGCAAAATAAAGGGTCCATTTCGAAGGTTGGCTATATTTCAGTTCACCTGCTGTTTTGGAAAGTCTGGATAAGGTAAATTTGCCTTGCAATGTGAATTGAATCGAATTTAAGAGAACTGAATTTAAGATTGGGAAAAATGCAAACCCAAGAGAAACCTAAATTGACCAATTCTGTGCACATAGCCCAGTGCTGTCTGCCCTGATTGGCAGTGTCTTCGAACCCTGACCCCCAAGATTGTTTTGGTTGGAGATGTTTGAGATTGAACCTCTCCAAAAGTTCATGCCAACTGTGTGCACTATTCCACCTCCCGTTTGGGAAATTAAAAGAGAAATTAATCTCAACCGTTGAGATATTTGTCACTCATCACCATCACTGTTGAGTCAGTAACATCAATGTAACTGTTTACAAGGCTTTCCATCTCAACAGCTTCTGCCTTCTGGAATGTTTGCTTGCATGTCGTCCCTGAGCAACCTTCATGCAAATCAACACACGGAGAGTTTGCTTCCCCTTCGTGGTGTGCAGTGATAATTCACTTATGCAAAGCAAGTTGGAAGGAACCAAAGCATTTTTACGGGAGCAGATATTGTGCTGCTAGAAGGTAGAATCTCCTTTTCAAACTTGCCTGGCTCCTTTGCTTGAGTTTGATTATTGGTACCTGGCGAAGATGTTTCGCTGCCTGCAGCACTCTGCAGTACTGAGCCAAGTCATTCCATCACAGTAGGTAGAAAATCCCATTGGCATATCTCCCCTTCCCTAACAGAAAAGAAATAAATACAGTATTTTGCAGCCCTTCCAAGCCACCCAGAATTGGCTGTTTGAAATGATGCCCTCACTCAACCTTAATAGTAGAGCCACCTTATCTTGGCTTGGCCCAGATCCTTCTAAAATTGAAAGGCATTTCAAGTCCTCCTCCCCAGAACACTTTATGTCATGGAAATTTTGCTCCATATTGATCCAGAGCAGATAATAATAATAATAATAATAATAATAATAATAATAATAATAATAATTTATTTGTACCCCGACCATCTGGCTGGGTTTCCGCAGCCACTCTGGGCAGCTTCCAACAAAGATTAAAAATACATTAAAATTAAAATGTATAGTTAGCAGAGTTAAAACTTATACACGTTGCAGGATTCCCCCCAAAATAGACCAGAGGCAATTGTATTTCATCCAGCAGAGTGTTACTGCTACTGAAGGCAGATGAGCATCATGGTCACATTCAGGATTGGCACTGTCCATAAGAAATCCAGTTGCAGCAGACTTAACTTAAACTTACAGTAACTTATAACCAGACTAAACCTTAACATTAAGCATACTATGTACAGAATCACCGCACCAGAAGGAAGAGAGATAGAAAGAGAAAGTGAAACCCAGACTCCTTCTGGCCTTATTATTCTAGTCAGCATGACCTTGACAAAAGAGATAACAGAACCAGTTTAAGCCAGCTTTACTCAGCTTCTCTGAAGGTATAACCCAAACATCATGAACCTTCTGCTTGCTTCTTGCACACGGAGAAGCTTCCAGAACCCTCTTGAATGAATTAGAAAAGGAAAAATCTCTACAAATCAGATCAATACTTTCTGCACCAAGAAATGCAAACTGACACTTGATGCCCCTTCCATAAAGATCCCTTGAGAGCCCCACGGCAGCATAAGAACAGAAAGTCTGTTGCCCCAGGTGGGTGCCATTCAGCTTTCTGGGAACCACATGCCAGTGGAACTAAAGTGAGGGAAACAAAAAATGTTAATTTTACTTGTATACAGTGAGCTATTTTCCACACATAAACTGTTTTATCCTCCATCCAGGCAAGCATAGGGCGTTGCCACAGTTCTAAGACATATTCCATCCTGTAGAAAAACATGCAAGGAGGGTGCAAAACTACAAGAATGTGGGAAGAGCCCCAAGACCATTGGAGAGTCACATTTGGACTCAGACCCCACCCCTGCATTGAGGGCAAACCAAGCTGTGCTGTGCTCCTCCACAGTGTCCTTCCAATTTAGTCACCCTTGTTGAGAAGACCTTCCAAGTACATCACGTCCCACATAAATTGATGGACTCTGACTTTTGGATAGCCTGACTTTGACACACTGAAGGCTAGCCTTACTTGCCCTAGGCCTCATCCACTTAAGGCAGTATCATACCACTTTAAACAGTCATGGATTCCCCCAGTGAATCCTGGGAAGTGTAGTTTGTTAAGCGTGCTGAGAGATGTCAGGTGACCCCTGTTGCCCTCTTAGAGCTTCAGTTCTCAGAGTAGCTTATCAATCCAACTTTCTTCCCAGGGAACTCTGGGAATTAGAGCTCAGTGAGCGGTACGATACTGCTTCAAATGTATACTGCCTTACTTTTGATTATGGAAGTTTGTTTAACATGCCCTCATGCTGACTAGTGTTGCCAAGCAACACTGAGAGTAACATATGTGCTGGCTAGAGTCTCCTTTGCTAGTTTACAGGGGCTGCTTTTCGCTCCCTAAATTTTGCCAGCTAGATGAAAGGTTCCTACAGGATATTGATGTGTCGTCAAGGTGTGCATTGCAAATGGCACTCAGATCAGAGGCTCAACTGAACGAGCCCTGGGACTACAATGCATGCTAAATAATAAGTTGGGACTTTAATGCTACTCCTAATCTGAGGCTGTGGAACTGTTTGGTTCTACATCCATTTCCTCCCTGTCACAACTCCAGGGGTGTTTACTTCAGTGCCAGCCAGACTGAAAACCTATTTAAAGACATCAAAGAAGGAAAAGTAGCATCTTGGATAAAAAAAAAGTCCTCTGTGTTACGAATGGCATGTCACCTAAATAGGCTACAAAACATCTACACACACACACACACACACACACACACACACACACTTCACTCTTGTTAGTGCTGGTGCACAACTCAGTGACCAGCAACAACGAAAAACTAAGGGTTGGGTAGTAGGCCATATCTGAGTTTCTGTCCAAAGCCCTGAACATCTCAGGGCCAGGTTACCTGAAAGTCTGTCTACCCTAGAAGCCAACTCCTAGGGGCTGAGGTCCCTTCCCCCCCCCAATAAATGGGCAGTGCCATTCAAATGGTGTGTGTTTGACATGTCTTGTGATCGATTATGTGGTGCGGGGCTTAACTGGGTCCCACCAAGATTTTATTCAAGTTGGCACCCATGCTGCCTGCCCCAGTATAGACACCTATAGTTACTTAGATCATCTCATGGTATTGCACCCTACAGAATATCATAGGGTGGTGACTGTGGCAATCACACAGGGTCCCCGGACGTTTCACTGTCTATTGATCCCTGTGCCACCACTTTATTTCTCGCTGCCACCACCCAGGCCCTACCTGGTACAATACTGAGTCCAGTCAGGGTTAAATTGGAACATAAACTTCTGTTTATTTATTGCAGTTTAACAAGTGTGTGGTTTCATTATCGGTCAATTACAATCATGGGTTGCCTATCCAGACCTATAACTTCCGCTACCTGCTCTCACCCACCAAATCACCTCTCAGATATTTACTTGTCTTCCTAGCCCCTAACTGTTCCTGACTCAGCTTATTTCTCTACACTAACTCAATCTCCCCACAGACTCTATCCCAGTTCACTCCCACTCCAACCAACCACCCAACTCCCAACGAACTCCTCCCTTTGCCACTCCCATAGCTGGTTTTATAGTCCCTCTGACTCCACCCCCTGGGTTCTGATTGGGTAACTTGTTTCACCTCCAGCACTCTCATATGTTAACGTCACAGTGACCTCCAAAAAGGGCATTTTCTGCAACTGCCTCTGTACTGTGGAATGCCATTTTCTCTGCCATACATGAAACAGCAACGATCAGTTATGCCAAACACCTTGTAAAGATACATCTTTTTGCAAGGCTTTCCCTGACCAATAAGACTGAACGCGGTTTTTGTATCTTTGCATCCCCTGAAATCCTATTTTTATATACTATTTTACCATTATTTTACTGGTTTTATTTTTTTAATCTTACAATTTATTTTTGTTTAATGGTATTGTTTCCTGTTTTTATGTTGTACAACCCTTCAGAGTTTTTTACAAGACTAGATGCTTTGAAATACTAAAGTAGGGCTGTAGGGTTTTCATCAGATTAAACTCATTAAAATGAATGGATATGACTAAGGTGCATTAATTTCAGAGGGTCTACTCTGAGTACAACATAATTGGATGTGATCCGTGGTCTTACATCCCTGATTATTTCAAATCAGGATGCAGTGAGGCCTGGAGGGATTCAGCAAGGACAGGTCCAAAAGTGAAAAATGAGTCTGAAGGACCAAAACTCTTCCAAGATGGACAAGTAGCAAAGAGACCAGAGGCAGATAATGTGGTCTGATACAGGCAGAAGGATGGCTTCCTAGAGATGGTATCTATATGGCTATACAAAGTGGGGCAGCACAACCCTAGGACACTTCTTATATAGGACCAGCTATTGGCTCCTCAGATCACCTGAGTGATTTGGACTGGCCAACTTTAGTCTTTCCTTCTGCTACTTTCCGGGTGCTGCTGTGGACCACCAAAGGTCCGACCAGACAGGACAAGTGGCACAGGGAAGATGGAGACCAAGTGCAGTTAGACCTGCAGCAGCAGCAGCTGAAGCTTCCAGGAAGAGGTTCTCGCCCATTATTGCCTTCTCCAGCATTTCCCCTTTTGCAGCTGTTAGTCTCTCCTGGAGTAGAGAAGAGAAGCTGGTTGTAAGCTATCTATCCTGGTGAGAAGACCCTCTTTCCCCACAAAGTGTGTTTTTAAGCCAGACTTCCAAGCCTCTTTGGAGTGCAATATGAGCTGAACCAGCAGATGGGACTTTATAGTCTGTTAACTCTCTTTATGATTTGTACTTATGTATTTAAGTCAAGATGCTTTCCTTTTCGTAATGTCAAATTTGCTCTATTTTGTATTGGCTAAACCATTGATCTTTTCGGTCTTGATTTTATACTGGGCACAATCTTGACAGGCTTTGGGCTCCTAATAACCATACAAAAGGCTTCTTTTCCTTTGTTTTGTTAAGCAGAGAGCCTGTTGGTTGGCATCAGTAGCAGCTGGTGGGATGGCATGGCTGGAGGACCATGGCTCTTATGGCTTCCCCCCACAGCCATCCGCTGGCACTTAATGGAGGAAGAGGAGAGGGGTGACAAAGTGGAAAGCCATCCCTCTGTTGCCAGGCAGGGTTGAATATGCTGACCTGGGGCAATGACTGGATGGCTTGGTTGCTGGGGCAAATTGCATGTTGCAATGTGGTGGGTGGGATCGAAGGTTTTAAATACTGGGGCACTCAGCTTATTGCTTTCTCTTTCGCTGAGTGCATCAGATCACCCGCCCGCCCGCCCTGAGTTCAGGGTGTTTTGGTTGACCTTGCTATGCCTGTCATGGGGACGTCTGCCGTTGGAGCAGGGGCCTGGTAGGAATTTTGTCCATATGGCTGATTGGCTGAGCCATTTGGTTTTTGCCTACTGCGTAGCAAATCATCACAACTTGTAAGGTTGCAGTTAGGCATTGGTTATAAATTGGTTGGAGGAGGGGTAAGGATGGGCTGGGCCTGCCCCTCCAATGCTGGTGCGGAAGGGAATTCTGTTAAAGGAATTCAGGGGCTTGCCACAATTTCATTCGAATCCCTGAAATGGGGCTAGGGCTGGCAAGCCCTGGGGAGCATGTGGGTGAGCAGTGAGGGCCTGTGACTCAGCTCCATTGCTCCCCAATATTGTTTTCCCTTCACTGGCTTCCGAGGGAGTTCGGAAGTCAGTACTGTCCCAGGCGGGGGGACAGATAGTCTTAACCAATGCCTATGCAACCACTCACAGGTATGTATTTTAATAAAGTTGTGGACAAAATTATGCCAAAAACCTTAAACAAAAATTATGTGTGAGTTGTGAGTTATTTTGAGGGGTGGCTTGGGGACCTCAACACGCAAGAGAGCCAGTCCAACACACCCACCGCAATATGCTGCATCAAGCCAAATTCCCCATGTCACAAGCCACCTCTCTCCCTCTCAGCAAGCACCATGTTGGGAAACTGGGAGAGCAACAGTGGCCCACCCTCTGCCACCCCACCGACTGCTACTGGTTGCAACAAGGGGAGTTGGGTGGCGTTGTGGTCTAAACCACTCAGCCACTTCTGCTTGCTGATCAGAAGGTCACAAAGTACAGAATTAAAAACCCCCATAAAGGTAAAGGGTAAAGGGACCCCTGACCATTAGGTCCAGTTGTGACCGACTCTGGGGTTGCGGCGCTCATCTCACTTTATTGGCCAACAGAGCCGGCGTACAGCTTATGGGTCATGTGGCCAGCATGACTAAGCCGCTTCTAGCGAACCAGAGCAGCGCACGGAAACGCTGTTTACCTTCCTGCCAGAGCAGTACCTATTTATCTATTTGCACTTTGACGTGCTTTCGAACTGCTAGGTGGGCAGGAGCAGGGACCGAGCGACAGGAACTCACCCCGTCGTGGGGATTCGAACCACTGACCTTTTGATTGGCAAGTCCTAGGCTCTGTGGTTTAACCCACAGCGCCACCCACGTCCCTAAAAACCCACATACATTAGTGGAAATGGCATGAACAAATGGGATTAGGGACAATTCTTTTGCAAGCATGTGTACATTAGCCAAATTGCATAGAAAACTATATTAGGAAAAAAATTGCTTTAAAATGCTGGTGACTTTTGAGGAAAACTTTAAAAAGAAATCACGATGTGAAAGTGTTGAGAACTGAACTTAAGAAACCGAGAGAAACAGAAAGTGTCATATTTGCCAATTCCTGCAGGTAACATCCCTTGGCTTTTGAAGTATTTTAATTTACTTGTTTCAGCATTGAGAGTGATTTGTGAGGCAATTGCAATCCTGGTGGATGGATCATTTGGAGGGGGGGACCCTAAAATTTCCTCACAGTTCCCACAGATGTTTGACCCCAGCAAGACCGTATAAATTTACTTTAGCTGAAATTCAGTGGCAACTCGACAGATGTGTAAAAACCCCTGGGAAATGTCCCTGCCTTTACAGCTTGGCTTACCTGAGTATAAATCCTCCAGATTCTCAAATTTTGCTTTAGAAGATGAGTGCAGTAGAAGGGCACTAAGGTCTCGCTTGTCTCCAATTCATTTGCAAGGGGGTTTACACTGTTGACATTTACGGTGGGTCATGTACCAACGACACATACAGGATTTATAGAGGTAATAATTAGGTTAACTAATTTGCAGCTGCACTGCTGAAGATTCATTATAACTGTTTTGTTCAATTTGTCAAGTTCTAAAAATAATAAGGAGTGAAAGCTTATCTCATGGGAAGTTTCAAGGTTAAATTTACAGGCACAGACCTTACAGTGCATGCAAATGATGCTTAAGGATTCAGGGGGCGGGAATACACTTCCATTTCACTGCCCATATGCACATGGAAAAAGAAAACAAAGACATGCTCTGTCCATGAAACCACATCTAGCCATCAGGTGGAAGACCTCTTGCAAGGACTTCTGCCCAGGCCTGATCTTTATTGTGTGGTTGCAGGCACGAACCTAGACTTCTTCTGACCCTAGAGATGCTGCTTTGCTGTGAGCTTTGCTGTGCACATATTCCCAGTGGAGAAAGCATCCAACCGGTGAGAGGTCTTGAGTTTGGGTCTGCAAGCAATGCCAGTGTAGGCACCAATGCAGCCTGATCCAACCTCTGCTTGCTATATTTGCATGCTTGGAACCATCTCAGTGATACAGATGGTGGTCGACTCATTTTATCCTCAAATCAACCTGATGAGGACATCTGACTCCAGAAGACAAAGCTCTTCTGGAAAGGCCAGAATTGTTTCTCTGCAGGGTTCTGGTATTTGCATCTCCCTGTGACAATTCAGCAGACTAGGACAACATTCTCCAAACTTTGGGTACCCAGGTATTGTCAACATCGATTCCCATCTGCCCCAGTGTGCATGTAAAACCCTTCCCAACATTCACTTTCTCCTAGCATAGCACATAGCACTGTAGAGTTGGAAGGGACCCTGAGGATCATCTAGTCCAACCCCAGCAATGCAGGAATATGCAGCTGGTCCATACAGGGATCGAACCTGCAACCTTGGCGTTATCAGCACCATGGTCTAACCAGCTGAGCTATCCAGGCTGTGTGTATAATTTTTTAAATCAACTTTGTAATGCTTGTTAGAATTCCTGCTCCGTGATTGCAGTCATAGGATTGTTGTCTATCACATGACGGTGTATGTTTTGACTCCACAGAGTGGGAAGTGACGGAGACAGGATGTTCGTGTTACTGTGTTCCGTGAAGTGGGACTATTGCCCTTTGTTCTTTTTCTCTGCTGTCTGATGCTAGAGAGAGAGGGAGCCATGACTTCCGGGGAGGTGCCTCCGGTAATGGCTGAATTTCTCTGACCGGGAGGAATTTGCCCCGTGGGAATTTGGGTCTGTACCGCCGTGGCGAAGGCGGAGACCCGTAAAAATCACAGGCGGGAGAAGCCTGTGAACGTGGGATTCGGCGGGCACCTTTTGCGCCTCCCCTACTTGTGGGGGAACCCGATTTCGGGGACCCGGAGTGACGTGGGGTGAGTGGTGCGGTGCTTCGAATCGTCTGCTTCTTCCACGGAGCGAAGCCGCATAGCTGTTGCCGGAGAGCACTGACTTTTTCCTGTGGACAATTTGACTCCAAAGTAATTACCCGTGAGTAGAGCTGAGACGGGAGAATCGGATTTTAAAAGTTTAATTTGGCATCGAAACGGGGAGGTTCAAAACAGGAAGTCCGCCTTCCCTATTTGTAAATAGACTGAGGCAAGGAGTCTGTAAGCTGAAGTCTTGGAAAGCCTTTTGTAAAAGATTAAATTTCCATCGGTAAAGAGTATAAAATCCCCCTTGGAGGCAGGAGAAGAGGGGGGGAAGTTGTGGACTGAGTATGCCTGCAGGAGAGAGTAAAGAGAGTTAAAATACCGCCGCTCTGACCCTGGAAATGGGCTGCTAGTAGGACTGACGTTTTGGAATGTCCATTGACAGCACTTAGAACGTTCCTTGACAGCTAGCAGAATAAGAGAGATATATTGTCTCTACTGTCTCCGGCTGCTTCTAAAAAGGAGTAATAAAGTAACTGAAAACTGAAACTAACTTTGGATTGTACAAGTTGTGCTTAAAGGTGACATTCTTGCTATTATAAATAGAAACTGTTCTCCCTAGTGGAAGTTTCTGAAAATGGTTACTTTATAAGAGCTGGGCTAGGGAAGTCTCCAGCTGCAAGATAAAAACTGTGTGACTCTGGGATTGACCTTGAATCTCTTAAGTGTTATGGCAAATGGAAAGGAAACAACAGATGAAATGTCAACAGAAGAGGCCTTAGTGGTCATATTATTGAAAATAAATGACTCGCTGGAACAGCTTCACAAGAAAACAGAAGTGATGAATGTGGCAGCGGATGCTGCAAATAATAAAATTGATTTAATTGTAGAAAGTTTAAATAATCTGGGACAAAAGGTGAACACCAACACAGAAACCACCCAGAAATTGACACAGGAATCTACTTTAATACCGCAAACTGCGGATGAAGTCAGGGAGAAAACCTTTGCTGCTGAATGTAAAACAACACAATTGGCGTGTGAGAGAGCCCCATACATTCAAAAGCAACTTGACGAATATAAGCTGACATTTGCTATGATGGAGCTTAAAGAAAAACAGATGAATTTGAGGATCAGAACCCCACCAGAACTGGGAAAGGAAAGTTTGACAGAGCTTCAGGAGGATATAGGATCAACATCGGCTGAGAAAGAGAGATTTTGGGGGGTCAGTAGGACCACCAAAAATGTGAATTTACTTAAGGGTAACTGTGAAGGACGTTGGATTGAAGAGAAGGGGGATTGGGAAATATGGACAAATCTGAAGTTGTTATGGTTGGGCCGAGCTGTTGTGGTGGGGATGAGGGTTGCTGTGTTGCCGGGGATGTTGCTTTTGTGCCAAAAAGTGCAAGTTTTGGATGGGAGGGATTGTTTCAGGAGGTGGCAGAGGGATGTTCCTGGATTGGTTTGGCAGGGCAGGAAGCCTCAAGTAAAACTTAAGATATTGACGGATGCTAAAAAAGGAGGTGGACCTGCCCTGCCAGACACCTAAACTTTGTTGTGAATCATCTGCTTTTTGCTGGCTGAGAGAATGGCTGTTTTTTAAAAGCACTGAAGTGTTGGATAATGGCAGATGAAGTTGATGGACTTGACGGAATTGGTGGAAAAGACTGGCAAGATCCGAGACCAGGGAGAAGAGTCGGTGGAAGAAGACTGGGAAAAGTTTAAAGACTATTTATAGAAATATTGTAAAATTAATGAATGTTAGAAGAATGTTGGAATGAAATTATATGGCTTCAGTAGAAATGTTATAAGGAATTAAGTATAAATAGATTAATAGAGTATTAAAGGAAAATAAGGTTAAAAGGTGTTAAGATAATTATAGGATAGAAAATAGGGGAAGATAGTGTGCCGATGTCTGTTGGCATCAGTCGCTGTGATGTTCGGGTGGAAGAAAGCTTTTGAAGCTCCCGAACGATTGATCAGGAGGGAGGGAACATGCCAGTTGGGCATGTGTCTCTGCCAGGGTTCTACTCGAGAGTAGGGTGAGCTCCTGACAACGCCTCCCTCCCCCCAACTGTCTTAAAAAACAACACCTACAACTTTCCAAATACCGTAGCCTCAAAGGTAGGTGTTTCAACTCCTTGAACACGTTGGCTGTCTTTTTGTTTAATATGCTGCTTCTGCTGCTTACGGCACAGTACATAAAGCACAATTACTGCTTCCTCCCAACTTTTTTTATGTAAATAAATTAGAACCGCACTTGTTAGCTGCACTAAAATAAAGGATCTGTCAGTGTTTCAAATTACAAACCTCTTTTCTGGGACTTATATCCAGTTGTTAAAAGTCTCTTCAGAATACAAGGCACAAATTAAGTTGGCAAACATGATCTTTTCACATTTATTTACATGTCGTATTTTTGTTGTTTTTAAATGATCTTGGGAAGCACAATTAATTAATGCTTGCAAATTAATCTCCCCATGAGATCGTTCTTTGACAGATGTGGCAGAGCTACTAAACGTGTTCATTATTTTTGTACCGTTAAGACAAATTTACACTAGATGGACACAGCTTGTGACCATGACCACTGACTTTTTCAGAAGTCAGTGGAGGTTGTGGCAACTGTGGTGTAGTGGTTAGAGTTTTGAACTAGAACTAGCGAGTCCTGGGTTCAAATCACTCAGCCATGCTCTGTAGAAAGCAGCAAAATGGAGGCCGTTGATTGATTTAATTTGGGCTAAGATGTTGTCTTGCAAGTTTCATGGCTTGCTTTTCTCACAGTAATTAATGGGTTTTGTAGTATTGAAGCCATATGAACACTTCATCATTTCAAAATATTTTGTCCAGGTTGCACAGCAGGTAACACGAGCTTACGAATTTTCTCTGTCTCCTGTATTCTCCCACTTTGGATCTAACTAATCTACTTTCACGAGACAGGAGAACTCTGAAGAGGAGAAAGAGGGATTTACCTCTTCACCACTTACACCAAGCTGTGGGTCTGGTGGGCCACTACCCTTGACTTGCTGAGCCAGCACTGGTTCATGGTTAGCCATGCCTGTTTCAAACGATGTATGTGCATGCCTCCACTCCAATCACAACTTCAGATCAGCCCAGACCCAACTCAAACTGATCTGGGCTAACCTGACCTAGTCCGGTGGTCCAGATCAATTCAGGGGCCACTCCTAAATAGAGTCAGGAAGGAAGGAAGAGTTGTTACATCTCCTTCCTCCTATCTCAACTACATCACAGCAGGATTGAACTTCCCACTCTCCAGCTGTGGGGAATGTTTTTTGGCCAACAACCCCATGCTGTTCTTTGTATTGGCTGCCTGCCTGTCCTGTATTGGCTGCTCAGCCCACAGCCTTGCCTTTCGCAGCCCCAGATTATTCTGGGTGGGCTGACCCAGGGCTATCCCAGCCTGATTCTGCTGAAGCCCATATCCCCTCAAATCAGCCTGTTTCAGTTTGGAATTTGGCCCAATCAGGTGCACAGCCCTAGTTCAAACCTATTTCCAACGTGGAGTTTTCAAACTGTAAAAAGTGGGTGAAAATTGTATTCCTGGAGGTTGCTTTAAATTTTGCTTTGCATTAGTCACATTGGGCTTTGAACAATCTCACCAGCCGAACTGAAGGCAAAATTAGTCTCGCTTTAGCTAAGATTGTTTCATTATCTCGGAGATCCGGTATAATTTGATGTAGCTGCATGAACCCCTCATTAACAGAACAAGAAACACTTCAAATAGCTTAATCGTGCCACTGTCTTCTCATTTCTGACTTTTGCTCCTGCCTGATAAAACACAGATAATTTTAACTCTCTCTTGCATTTTTTTGTGCACCTCAATTTTACAAAAAGTGGGGCAGAAACACTGTGAAGCACTGAAGGTTTTCTGCTCCAGTCTCAATTGCCACAGACTGCAGACCATATCACACACACACTGCTGTCCTCTGTATGCAGAAATAACCCCAAAAGTCCTCAGAATTTCACTGCAATGAACTGGGAAACTCAGGCTAGGACCCTCATATCACAATTCTATGCTTCTTTATTCCAAAGCAGGTCCTATTAAATTCACTAGAATTTATTTTCAGGTAGCTGAGTCCTATATGGCTAAGCCATTTTTAAAACATTTCTTAAATGTCTTTTTTTTTTCAATGAAGGCATATTACAGTAGATTAAAAACTGAAAAAATTAAAAAAGACAATAATACAAAACAGTAAAAACCACCCCATACCATCAGATTCATGAAAGTAGAGGAATGTCTTCAGTTGGTGCTGAAAGGATGTCATAATTGGTACCAGTCGGGCCTCACTGAGGAGAGCATTCATTCCATGGAAGATACAGCTGTTTACATCACTTTTTAGCTACCTCTGTTTTCTTAGCGCTTTTATATATTTGTTCACTATTGATTGATTTGCCTTTTGCTTTTTTAAGATATTGCCCTGATATTGTCAGTGATGAAGGGCAGCCAATAATTATTTCAAATAAATAATCAGTAAAATATAAAAGGGTTTGTGATATTACTATCCAGGACCTTGGAGAGCTCATAGCAGAGAGCATGAGACCTAGAATGGCCAGGATAATTTCTCCCAGGCCATGCTAGGCTTCAACTTACGGTACCTGCCCTATGGACAGTGACACAGGGGTGATATCATTGTTGTGGGAATGTTCAGGGATGCAGGAGAGGATATATTGTCTGATTATATCCTTATCCAACTTGTGTTAAAAAGTTCCACAATTTCAGCAGAGTAACATTCCCCTTATTTTATTTTATTTTTAATATAATTTTTTTATTGGTTTTACAAAATTTTTAAAACAATACAAACATATAAAAAGACATACAAACACGTATAGTTTCATGACCTTTTTTTCCCATAAACCTTGTTTCTCGGACTCCCCCATACCTCCCCTTTCTGCATCCCAATGTCCAAAATTTTTCAGCAACTTCTAAATAGTTCTGTCAAACATATGTCTTCCTAATCTTTCCTTCAGTCTAATCTTATGTCGCTGTAACCCTTTCTTTCTCAAAACCTCGACATTCTAACATTCATCAAGTTTATAATAGTCCTTAAGATAGGTTTTAAATTTCTTCCATTCTTCTTCCGCCGTCTCCTTCCCCTGGTCGTGGATTCTGCCAGTCATCTCAGCCAGTGTCATATAGTCCATCACTTTCATCTGCCATTCTTCCAGAGTGGGTAGATCTTGTGTCTTCCAATACTTTGCGATGAGAATTCTTGCTGCTGTTGTAGCGTACATAAAAAAGTTTCTGTCTCTCTTTAACACCAATTGGCCGACGATGCCCAAGAGGAAGGCCTCTGGTTTCTTAGGGAAAGTACATTTAAGTACCTTTTTCATTTCATTATATATCATTTCCCAGAAGGCCTTAATCTTTGGGCACGTCCACCAAAGGTGGTAAAAAGTACCTTCAGATTCTTTACATTTCCAACACTTATTGTCAGGCAAATGGTAAATCTTTGCTAGCTTGACTGGGGTCATGTACCACCTATAGATCATTTTCATAATATTTTCCTTTATGGCATTACATGCCATAAATTTTATCCCGGTGTTCCACAACCATTCCCAGTCAGCAAACATAATGTTATGACCAATGTCCTGTGCCCACTTAATCATAGCTGATTTAACTGTTTCATCTTGTGTATTCCATTTCAGCAGCAAGTTATACATTCTTGATAAATTCTTAGTATTGGGTTCTAACAGTTCAGTTTCTAATTTTGATTTCTCCGCCTGGAAGCCAATTTTCTTATCTTGTTTATACACCTCCATTATTTGATAATAATGTAACCAATCTCGTACCTTGGGTTTCAATTTCTCATGACTCTGTAGCTTCAATTTATCTCCTTCTTGTTCCAAAATTTCCCAATACTTTGGCCATCCGGCCTCCATATTGAGTTTCTTCACTGCCTTAGCCTCCAAAGGTGACAGCCATCTAGGGGGTTTATTTTCCAACAAGTCTTTATATCTTATCCATACATTAAATAACGCTTGTGATTCTTAAAGGCCCTATGCACTTTGATTTTATCATACCATAGATATGCATGCCAACCAAATGTATTATTGAAACCTTCTAAATCCAAGATATCTGTATTCTCAAGGAGCATCCACTCTTTCAGCCAGCAAAACGCTGCTGCTTCATAGTACAATTTTAAGTCCGGCAGGGCAAATCTCCCTCTTTCTTTTGCATCTGTAAGTACTTTAAATTTTATTCTGGGCTTTTTGCCCTGCCAGACAAATTTCGCAATATCTTTCTGCCACAACATTCCCCTTATTTTAAACTTTGCAATGGATGTGTTTGCTCAGGCTCGCTAAAACCTCTATAATAACTGTTCTGGTATTTTCCCCTTATTCCCTCATAAAATATAAGAGACAACACAGTCTTTTACAAAAGTATAAAAAGAGTTTGCTCACATTCTGTTCACAATCAGATCCCAGAAGGCAGACTTAGCTTAATGAAGTAACATACACTTGGAATCTATCTCATAAGAAGACAGTCCCTTTGCCCTCTCTTGGCTGGAATCTTTGGCTTAGTAGATGTTGTGTCTTCGATGCATGTGGTAAAAGAGAGAGAGATGGCCGCCCTGCCCTGTGCTTTTGTCATTACCTGCACAGGTGAGGCCACACCCACCTCCAGTCACATGCAGAGGAAGTCTGTCCCAGCCCAGAGGGAAACAGGAGGTTTCCTGCTGGCTGGACAAAACATTCCTCCCCATGTGCAAACATGTTTACTCTAGGAATGTTGTACTTGACTGCTCTTGTGTTTCACATCCTACAATTGTACCTAAAGAAACCCAAAGAGGCTAGCTCTGAGACCAGCTAATTCAGAAGTCTAACTAGTCTGTGAAGTAATGCTTCAGGAACTGGAAAGCACCAGGAAGTGAAGCAGAAACAGTTAGAAACCATGTGCTATAGACTGCGGCACTTATTGCAAAAAAAAAAAAAAAGTCAAAGACACAGGCCTTCCATTCTCAGCTCAGGCTTTCAGTCTCACCCCGAGCCACTTTATTGGAAGGGAGGGGAAAAAAACAGCAAAAAGAACAGAAGCACATGTTCTGGAGAGGATGAAAGCAGCAAAAGCCCCTTCTCCCTGAATTAATCTGTAGCCAAAAACCACTTTACACATTTAAAGCACTTTAAGATGTTATAAAGTCAAATAAACCACCAGATGAGGAAGAGAGAGGGAGAGAGGGAGAAAGAAGATCATTTATCTTCCTGCAAATGTTTGGCTTTTTAGGTAAGTATAATCTGTTCTGTGTCATTGATCAATGCGAAAACACTATGTCCCACTTGCCCTAATTTAAAACAGGACAGAATAATAACTTATGGTTAAACCTGCTGGTTGCAGCACAACTCTTATTGAAGGTGACCTTTACAGATATCCAAGCAAACTGGGTTATACGGAGCCGGCATTTCACCACTCCCTCAACCTCTGCAAAATCCAAGCTAGAAATCCAAGCTCCTTCTGAAAAGGATTTGGCAAGCTCTCACCTCCATTTCTCAATGTTCTTTAATTTCTTTTGGGGAGGGGGGACAAATGCTTAGGAATGCTGCAACTGATCTGATCTTACATTGTGACTACACAGGTGCTTCTTCCTAGTTCTATCCCCTGTGCGCTACTGCACATCTGTCAGTGCTTACATTGGCATGCAGATAAGCCACAAAGAGTTCCCAAAGGCCAACCTATGCTTTATTCAGCAATGGAACCAGCC
Source organism: Podarcis bocagei (assembly GCF_964188305.1). NCBI lineage: Eukaryota > Metazoa > Chordata > Lepidosauria > Squamata > Lacertidae > Podarcis > Podarcis bocagei. The sequence continues at coordinate 12,690,020 of NC_138139.1, forward strand.
CTTTCATTAGGCAAACTGAAGCAACTGCCACAGGCCTGGAGGAGTGACAAATTGGGGCCGCAGATCAGAATGCAGTTAATCCGACTGCATTTCTCTGAATTTTGTGGTGTAGTTTTTGTTGAAAAACGCATACAAAAATAGGGGCAGAATGCATATTTCAGGGAAATGTATGCAAAATGCATAATTTGGAGATAAAAGACATTAAAAATGTGTACAAAAAGCGTTTTAGGGGTAGCATGCCTACAATTTAGATGCTAAAATTTTGTGTGTGTTTAAAAACAAATCCACAGAAAAGAGGTTGGATTAAACATATGCTCTAATGACCCATTCATTCCTAGATTCAGGTAGGTAGCCGTGTTGGTCTGATGCAGTTGAAATAGATAGATAGACAGACAGACAGACAGACAGACAGACAGACAGATAGATAGATAGATGATAGATAGATAGATAGATGATAGATAGATAGATAGATAGATAGATAGATAGATAGATAGATAGATATAGATAGATGATAGATGATAGATAGATAGATAGATAGATAGATAGATAGATAGATAGATAGATAGACAGATATAGATAGATGATAGATGATAGATAGAGATAGATAGATGATAGATAGATAGATAGATAGATAGATAGATAGATAGATAGATAGATAGATGATAGATGATAGATAGATAGATAGATGATAGATAGATAGATAGATAGATAGATAGATAGATAGATTAGATAGATAGATAGATAGGCAGATATAGATAGATGATAGATGATAGATAGAGATGATAGATAGATAGATAGATAGATAGATAGATAGATAGATAGATAGATGATAGATGATAGATGATAGATAGATAGATGATAGATAGATAGATGATAGATAGATAGATAGATAGATAGATAGATGATAGATAGATAGATATAGATAGATAGAGATAGATAGATGATAGATAGATAGATAGATAGATAGATGATAGATAGATAGATGATAGATAGATAGATAGATAGATAGATAGATAGATAGATAGATAGATGATAGATAGATGATAGATAGATGATAGATAGATAGATAGATAGATAGATAGATAGAGATAGGTAGATGTAGATAGATGATGATAGATAGATAGATATAGATAGATAGATAGATAGATAGATAGATGATAGATAGATAGATAGATAGATAGATATAGATAGATAGATAGATAGATAGATAGATAGATAGATAGATAGATAGATATAGATAGATATAGTCCAGTAGCACCTTAGAGACCAACTAAGTTTGTTCTGGGTATAAGCTTGAAGAAGTGTGCATACACATGAAAGTTTATACCCAGAACAAACTTAGCTGGTCTCTAAGGTGCTATTGGACAACTTTTTATCATATTTCCATTCATTCCTAGTTAGGTCTGACATTCAGCCTGTTCTTTCACTGGGATTGATCGGTGGTAGAACACTATGCATATTGGGCTATATTTGTTGCATAAAGGGGTTGGGGGAGATTGTTGCCATCTTTCCATTAATGTAGCTTGAGAATAGCTGATGCCTTGCTGAAGCAATATAGGTTTCTGCAGTCTTTTAAAAACCCTAAATTGATTTTTCCCATTTCCACAACATCTAATATTTCTAGTGCCACAAATGAACTTGATACATCTGTTTGCAAATTACATTGCAAATTACTTAATACGAAAGTACAAAAGTGTGTATAGAATTCCTGTTATGAACACTATCATAGTAGGGTTGAATTCATCTACATGTGTAGCTGGGATCTTTGGAACCAGCAAGCATATGCATCGGCTAATTGGATAATGTATTTTGCATGACTTTCTTGTTGACACGTGCAGACTTAGGAGATTCTAGCGAATCAAAGAGGAACTTCCATATGGTTAAATCTCCCTGTTGCCAATGACTTAATCCACATTTCCCTTCCAGTGGACAAACAAATGGCCATTTATCAAATAATCAAACGCATTTGTTATTAGAGATATTCCTTGGATTCAAACATCTTGTGAATAAGGGGTGATGAACCTTCTTGCAGTCCGAAGGCCACAGCCTCTTGTGCTCTATTAATTTTGAGGGATCTGCTCTGGGTAAAACTTAGTTGAATACCAATAAAACTTTCCTTAATGGCGTGGCTCCACAAATGATCTTGAAAAATAATATTATTTAGACATGTAATCTTATAACGTGTGTGTGTGTGTGTTTAAAAAGTTGATTTTAACAGTATTTTGATGATATTATTTTGTTGTTAAGAAATATTTTATACAATTTTTGGTAAACCGGGATTTTAGTTTCTTTTATTATTAAGTGAGAGTCCATGGACTGCAAGAATTCAAACCTATCCATTTTTCAGGAATGCTCACTGGAAGGACAGATCCTGAAGCTGAGACTCCAATATTTTGGCCACCTCATGAGAAGAGAAGACTCCCTGGAAAAGACCCTGATGCTGGGAAAGATGGAGGGCACAAGGAGAAGGGGACGAAAGAGGATGAGATGGTTGGACAGTGTTCTTGAAGCTACTAACATGAGTTTGACCAAACTGCGAGAGGCAGTGGAAGACAGGAGTGCCTGGTGTGCTCTGGTCCATGGGGTCACGAAGAGTCGGACACGACTAAACGACTAAACAACAACAACAACAACATTAAGTGTTATATATGGTAAATCTTGCTAAAATAATTAACTAAATGGCTACTTCTGTAGGGATGTGTTCACCCTCCTGTTTTCTGTGCACTCGCTGAATTTCCAGCACTGGGATTTAAAATCTGTGCTTACACAACATTATCTAAAATGCATATGTATCCTGTAATTTGTTATAAGTGACTACTGTTTGATTCATTGTTTCTCATAACAGTTTCACACCAATTGGAGGAGCCCTTAAGCCATTCTTAATTTGTCTCTAGCCGAAGTATGAACACCTTTGCATTTGTGTCATGGGCTGGCTGGATGCAGAGCAATGGTGGGAGGCACCCGCTGGGGAATCCCCTGGGGAAGAAGGATCAGAGAGGAGGGAGGCCAAGAGGCAGAGATGAGTCAGGCTGGTGAAGAAGCCAGCCCTTTCTGTTGCAACAAGCTCCCTCCAGCCTGGCCTCCCAGGACCAGGAGAGGTATGAAGAGGGAGGAGCAAAGGCAGGTGTTCCAGTGTGGTCTCAGATTTCTTGGGAAGGACCCAGGAGAAGAGGAGCATTAGGCAGCTGGGGGAAGGCAGGGACCATCGGTCTCCTAGGGGCACGACCTACCAAGAAGAGTTGCTGTGCTCATTAGGCATGGCACTCATGAGCAGACCTCTTCTAAAGGTAAAGGCATCCCTGACCATTAGGTCCAGTTGTGGCCAACTCTGGGGTTGCGGCGCTCATCTCACTTAATTGGCCAAGGAAGCCGGTGTACAGCTTCTGGGTCATGTGGCCAGCATGACTAAGCCGCTTCTGGCAAACCAGAGCAGCACATGGAAATGCCGTTTACCTTCCCGCCAGAGTGGTACCTATTTATCTACTTGCATTTTGATGTGCTTTCGAACTGCTAGGTTGGCAGGAGCAGTGACCAAGGAACGGGAGCTCACCCTGTCGCTGGGATTCAAACCTCTTCTAATAAAGAGCTAACTTCACTTACTCTGTGTGATTTATTGCTGGCCCGTTCTTGACAATAGGGCAGACAGAGACATTCCCATGCCATTAACGACACCTGGTGTGTACACAGGCAGAAACAAATCTGACACCAATGAAGCCATGCTGATTTGGACAGCTGAGGAGAAAGAGCTGTGAGACACACCAGAAAGGAAGGATAACTTCACTGTGTTCTAAGGCAGTCATGTGAACACACCCTAAGTTTAGATTCTCTGTTGGTGTGCTCCTGTATTGCTCTCCCCTGTGTACCTACTCACTGAGTGCTTTGGTTCCTATTATCATTACACCCTAAAACTGTGTTCACTCTACAAGTCTAACTACTAGGGTTGCCAGAGCTCCAGGTCTGACCTGAAATTTCCAAGTTTGCCTGGTCCCCTCCAAGGGGCAGATGGAGGGCTTGAAACTCCTGGTGTGTGAGAGTGCCGATAATAATTAAGAAGACTGTGAATGCAGCTTGCAAGCTGGCTTCAATTTATAGCATAAACACTCGGGGGTTGTGTGTGTCTGCCCACCTCTGCACCATTCTCACAATTAACCTCCATCTCCAGGGTCCAACCCTGTGAAATCACCAATGGCCACTCCTAGATCTCAGGTTTGGACCCTGATATTTCAATATCTGGGATGTTTCTGACTTGGCAACCCTATAAGTGGCATCTAAGGGAAGTGCTTTTCTGCTCCTTACTGTCCATCAGACTTTTCTGTCTGCCACGCTTGCTGACTCCAGCACTGAATCGTCTAGGTCTGAGAGTAGTTTCTTGTAATATATTATTTTATTTCACTGTTAATTCCACTTGTCTCATCTTTCCCTTAACTGCTTAACTTCTGTGTTAGGAGAGCACTGGTGCTAAGAAAAAGAGGTTAGGAAGGTTTTTACGTCTACATGAAGGCCAACCGTCTGCTTTGTAATTTTGCATACATTTCTCTTTGCCTTCTGCATATTAATTGTCCTGCGGCATTGCTCTCCTGAGTGGTCCCTGCAAACCATCACATTTTTATTTGCCAGTGATGACTTTAAAGCTGACTCAAAGGTTAATTGTAGTTCAGACATTAGGCTTGTTATTTTAAAAAGGGTTTTTTAAAAAAATAAAATAAAATAAAATTCCACTAATTCCACTAGCCTAGCCTTTCCCTTAACTGCTTAACATCTATGTCAGGGTAACACCATAATTACAGCTTTGCAAAAGTTTCCTAATTTCTGTCACAAATTCCTATCTTCTCTCTCCAGACTTTCTTAATCATGCATTACATTGACATCATTTTTACAGGGTACTTGGTGAAAAGTTACGAGTCTTTCTTCTGCAGATTTACTGATGCTCAGTTCTGATGACCCTCCAAACCCTGGTTTGAAGGTGTGTGAATGAGCAAGCCATTGTTTCCCATGTTAAAAGAGCTCTGCTGGGTCAGACCAAAGGCCAGTCGTGGTTGGCAGGCAGCAGAAGTGGAGCGAAGTTGTTCACCTGCTTTCCAAATGCTAAGCATTGCTGCCACTTACCAAGAAGGAGAGGTGGCAGAGAAGTCAGTGTGGTGTAAGCATGTTGGAAGCCAGGACCGGTCCTACCATAAGGCAGAGTGAGGAAGCTGCCTCAGGTAGCAGGTGCTGGGGAGTGCAATGTCTTGGAGCGCAGGGCTGTGTGTATCTCATGCAGCCTGCCCTGCATGCCCCGGGTGCAATGCCATCCTCATCCTCATCTTATCTGTATGCCACCTTTCCATAGTTAAAGCCATACTCAAGGTGGCTTACAACGTGAAACAAATTACATACCGTATTTTTCGCTCTGTAAGACGCACCAGACCACAAGACGCACCTAGTTTTTGGAGGAGGAAAACAAGAAAAAATATATTCTGAATTTCAGAAGCCAGAGCAGCAAGAGGGATCGCTGCCCAGTGAAAGCAGCAATCCCTCTTGCTGTTCTGGCTTCTGGGATAGCTGTGCAGCCTGCATTCGCTCCATAAGACGCACACACATTTTCCCTTACTTTTTAGGAGGGAAAAAGTGAGTCTTACAGAGCAAACAATATGGTACAGTGGTGCCCCGCAAGACGAACGCCTCGCAAGACGGAAAACCCGCTAGACGAAAGGGTTTTCCGTTTTGGAGGCGTTTCGCAATTGAATTTCCCTATGGGCTTCCTTCGCAAGACGAAAGCCCATAGGGAAATCTCCAGGACAGCGGGGAAGCACAGCGCTTCTTCCCCACTGTCCTCGGACATCCTCCGAAGGCTGGCGGTGGGGCGGAAAGCCCTTCTCCCCGCGCCAGCCTTCGGAAGGCTGCTCCGAAGGCTGGCGGTGGGGAGAAAAGCCCTTCTCCCCGCGCCAGCCTTCGGAAGGCTCCTCCGAAGGCTGGCGGTGGGGCGGAAAGCCCTTCTCCCCGCGCCAGCCTTCGGATGGCTGTCCTGAAGACTTGCGGTGGGAGGAGGGTTTTCCTTCCCACCACCAACATTCAGAATGCTGTTCTGAATGTTGGCGGTGGGGAGGAAAAACCCTCCTCCCACCGCAAGCCCCGGGAACAGAGGAGAAGCGCTGCGCCCCTTCCCCTCTGTTCCCGTACCTGTCCTGAAGGCTTGCGGTGGGGAGAAAAGCCCTTCTCCGCACCGCCAGCCTGGCAAGCGGTTTCCATAGGAACGCATTAATTGATTTTCAATGCATTCCTATGGGAAACCGTGCTTTGCAAGAGGAAAAACTCGCAAGAAGAAAAAACTTGCGGAACGAATTAATTTTGTCTTGCGAGGCACCACTGTAATTAGAAACGTCAAAAAAGTAGACATAATCAGTGTTTTTTTCTAAAAAGAAATTAATGTTTAGGGGTACTCTTGTTTTGACTCAACGATGCCAATAAAGGTTTGGTGATGGTTTTGACTCAAGAAAATCACCATTTTATAGTTCAGATCGGGAAGAATAAATACAGTAAATGGAGAAAAGTACAAAGATTCACAAAATGTTTAGGGGTATGCGTCCCCCTGCGTCCCCGCAGAAAAAAGCACTGGTCATAATAAATAAAACACACCAAAAAGTACACAACCAAATTGACCTTATAAATCATGAGATATAGAAACAAAGATACAATCAATAACAGCAACAAAAACCCCTTAACCATACCTCAGCCCAAAAATCTGTTCAGCAGCCTCAGATTTTGTAGCTGGAGTCTGTCAGGTCCCTGCCCTCCCAGGCAAGGTGGGAAAAGGTCTGCAAGGCAAGGAGCAGGTTGCCCAGGACTCAAGGCTAAGATGGTCTCTGTTCTGCTACAAGTAAGTTTCAGCTGCCAGTCTATTTGGGTTCTGTATATGGAAGGAGGGGAAACCTTCTTGTCCTTTGCTCCAGGCAGCGAAATGTCTTGAGTTGGTCCTGGTGGGATCATCAGATTGGCTTCATTGTTGTTCTCGCATGGTGCTGAGCTCTCTGCTGCCTCATAACTCCTTCCCTCAGTAACACTTGGGAAGCCAGGCCAGTCGCCAGTACCAATGGCTCATCTCATTTAACATTCTAATGCCCAGTTAAATGCCTTTGCAAAGCCCACGAGAATATGGCATATTTATGGCATATTTACTCTCTTGTGGCTTCCCACTCCACAACACACAAGTGCCCTCAGAGCTAAGGTTGTACAGGTGGCATACAAGCGTAATAAACAACCATCTAAAGAAATATTTCTTTCATAAATCAGGGTCTTCTTAGTGTCTGCACCCAGATTGTGAAACACCTCACCTAATGAAGTCCACCTGGCCTCTGACTCACAGTTTTTCATCAGTTTCTAGTGATTGGTTGTTGTTTTTCTTTCTGGCTGAGTTGCCCTGTATCTGATGGGTTATTTTTGTAATATTTTTTTTTAAAGCTGATCCTGTTTCCTTGGTGGACGGGATTTCCATAAATTAAATTGTAATTTTAAATGTCATAAGTGGTGCACCAAAAGGGCAGGGTATAAATGTTTTAATAAAATAAATATGAATAAATGGGAGAAAAGTTTGCCTTGGGCTATAGTGAGTTGCCCAAGAGAATTGCCAAGCCTGATCAATATGTTCATATAACGAAATAACAGATGAAGTAATTTATGAAAGCTGCACTAAATGTTTTATATCGTAATGACATTAGAGAGGGACTGAAATGTTTCCTCAGAACCCTCTTTTGACCCAACCCCCTTAAAAAACTTACCTTTCTCACACTATTACTTCTGATCAGCTATTTCAACACTATTATTATTATTATTATTATTATTATTATTATTATTATTATTATTATTATTATTATTATTATTATTCCACCCTTCATCACAAGATCTTGTTGGAACCGGAGGGTGAAAAGCCAGCTGGCTCAGCCCCAGATGAAGCGTCTCTCCTCTCAGCCTTGCCGCTGTGGAGATCCATCAGTCATCCTCCCCGATGTGTGTTTGTGACTTAAGCTGCAGTGCAGTCTTGAACACACATTACTCAGCAGTGTAAACTGCACAACAGATGATGCTTGAGGCATGGACACAATACTAAACTACACATTTATTATACATAAATCAGGACAAAGAAAACATGACTTCTCTCCTTGCCGTCTTCTCGGAGAGAGACCAAAAAACAAAAGCAATACAGAGTGGAAGTTCTGCTCACGCCAGCAATCTGTGCTGGAATGTAAACAGACATGTGACATGTAACAATCCACATATCTGCAGCCAAGGGTGGAATGGAATTTCCAACGCATCTCAGGGTGGTTCACGGGATAAAATACAAGAGAAATGCCCAAATAAATGGTTAAAACTACAGTGGTACCTCGGGTTAAGTACTTAATTCATTCCAGAGGTCTGTACTTAACCTGAAACTGTTCTTAACCTGAAGCACCACTTTAGCTAATGGGGCCTCCTGCTGCCGCCATGCCGCCAGAGTACAATTTCTGTTCTCAACCTGAAGCAAAGTTCTTAACCTGAAGCACTATTTGTGGGTTAGCAATGTACCAATGTAAAACATTAAAACAATAACCGCCTCTTCCGGCAAACACATTTAAAAGGCTATAGAATATTAATCAGTCAAAGGCCTGGGTGAAGTACAGAGTACATTTTTTTAAAGTGGAAGGTTACAAAGTTTCATGGGCCAAGTGATTCAGCCAATCAGGGATGATGTAGCTATGGTGATGATGTCATCATAATCAGAGTTAGCTACGCAATTATGCAACTAAGTCAGTTGAAGACAGGAAGCAGTGTCATCAGTCTTTATCACCTTCCTGGAGATTCAAATGCCTTCACTCTTTATAAGCTTCCTTGTGAATGCAGCAGATTTAGCTCTGTGATGACATCATGAAAGCCTACTCAGAGTGAGGGCGGTGGTATCCTGCCCTTATCTGTTTAGTTGCTCTCCAGTTACCAAAATGGGTGTGTGCATTATTTGTGTGATGTTGGAGGTTTTGACCAACCCTTATTTCTCACAGTGCTAGCATTCAACCCTAAATATAGCCAGCAGTATTAGAATACCAATACTTATATCTATGAAAGAGATTAAAAATACATTTAAAAAATCCTTGTGCCTGTGTTTTCAGGTGCTCCTCAATTTCATATCTTGGGGCTGTGAGAAAAAAAAGGTATTGATTCCAAGTGTTCCATAGCATATCCTGGGCATGAAAGAAATAAAAAGTTATTCCATTTTTATTTTATTTTCATGCTGTTCTGAAGCCCATTGCTGAAGATGAATTTTCTGGCTCTTAAAGCATGCAACACTTTAAAGCAATAGGCATTGGATCAATAAGAGACATTATTCTGTATCACATATATAGCTACAAATAATGTAATACAATACGGTTACAAACATCATGGTCATTATATGAAATCCAAGCCCCTAAATAATGTCATATTTTGCAGCTTTCTGCAGGTCTTGTGTTCTTTCCTTTTTTTAAAGCTGAAATAAAAAGCTACTTGTCACCTCTTATTTTATGGAGGTGCCTCTGTTAACAGCAGGCAGAAAGTTCTTACATTTTTGAAAGCTTCCAAACATCTGCTAGCTAAAAGAACAACTAAAATCTGTGCATCCTAAAAGTTGTAACTAAGACCTCATCTGCACAAGACATTTAAAGCAGTATCACACCACTTTAAACAGCCATGGCCTCCCACAAAGAAGCCTGGGAAGTGTAGTTTGTTAAGACTTGTTCGGACATCCGCTATTCCCCTCACAGAGTTCCCTGGGAAGAGGAAAGGATTGTTAGAGCACTCTGGAAATTGTAGCTCTGTGAGATTTCTTGCCTAGATTGGGGCTAAGCTACACATTACATATGGTGTTCCCTAACTGGCAATGTCAACATTTCTTCTTCCTCCTCTAAAAGGAGCTTCTCCACCTCCATCATTCAGTCTGGACACTGAGGTCCAGCACTGAGGGCCTTCTGGCGGTTCCCTCATTGTGAGGTTACAGGGAACCAGGCAGAGGGCCTTCTCGGTAGTGGCGCCCGCCCTGTGGAACACCCTCCCATCAGATGTCAAGGAAATAAACAGCTATCTGACTTTTAGAAGACATCTGAAGGCAGCCCTGTTTAGGGAAGTTTTTAATATTTAATGCTGTACAGTTTTTAACATTTGATTTGGAGCTGCCCAGAGTGGCTGGGGAAACTCAGCCAGATGGGCAGGGTATAAATAATAAATTATTATTATTATTATTATTATTATTATTATTATTATTATTATTATTATTATTATTAGGAAGTTTTTAATGTTTGAAGTTTTAGTCTGTTTTTAATCCCCCAGAGTGGCTGGGGGAAACCTAGCCAGATGGGTGAGGTATTAATAATAATAATAATAATAATAATAATAATAATAATAATAATAATAATAATAATAATAATAGTTGTTGTTGTTGTTGTTGTTGTTGTTGTTGTTGTTGTTATTATTATTATTATTATTATTATTATTATTATTATTATTATTATGTTAGAACAGTAAATCATACAGATTCAGCAGGCAACTGCTCCTGAAGCTGTGGGCTCACTTGGGACTTTAATCTGCAAGATAATTTATTTTTCATAGCATACTAGCAGGTATCCCCAGTTTGGGTGTCTAAGGGATGCTGGCAGAAGTTAGTATCCTTCCTCTTGGTTACTAAACATCCATCCATGAACCAACCAGGAGATAAAATGTTTGTGCTTTAATATGCATGATGTTTGGTCAAAACAATCTTCTCCCCCACAAAAATATAAAGGGCAGGGATATGGACGGCTGGAAACACCCACTCACACAATCTAATTATCTTCAAGAGTGAAGGTCAGAAGGAGATTTCCAACCCATATTAATTACTTTGCAAAGATTGAACATGATGGAGATATTGAAAGGGAAATTGGGCAAGTAGGTTGTTTTTGTTCCCCAAGAATAAAACAGAAAGCAAAGCAATGGAGAGGCAACAAGGTTGTCATCACCCAGTAATTTCCATCTCTCTGGGCACAGAGTTACAGACCTCAGAGTTACTGTTCTTCAGAAGGTCAGATCATGTGGACTCACAGAATGCGGGATAGCTGAATAGGAATTTATACCAAAGTTTGTCAGTATTAACTTGGGGCTTAATAGAGATTATGGTTTTTTTGCACATTATAAAATCCTGTGCTATTACCATCCTAATAATGTCTTTGCTTGCTTCCAACTTAGCATCTGAAGATGGATCTGAAGAAGGATTGGGTACCGGTACCCAACCTTCATTCCATTCTGAAGAGAGAAGGAATGTGAAAAGCTGTCTGTGAGTGAGCTGATAAAGCTGTCTCCTCTTTCAGCACCCTATGGGGCAGATGTCGGGGGCATGTCTGCATTCCCCCCCCCCCCCGATCCTATTGCCTTTTGAATGTGGCAGCCGTTTCTGTTATGCCAGAGGGTTTCAACAGCTGAATCCTTCCCGTTTCCTTTTTTAGCTTTGGGGTTAATTTTTCAGAATATTTGACCTTGCTGGCATTCTCCCTCTCAAGAAAATGTGTGTAAAATATACAGAACCATTCCTATTTGCCTGTAATTGCCAGTATAATAATATTAGTGTTTCCCCGGATATCTAAAAAGCAAGTCATCTTTACTTTTTAGACGAAAAAGCCCTCTAGGCTCCTATAACATCTTTAGCTATGGCGCGCGCGCACGTGTCTTTATTTTATACTTTGCAACCTTTCAGCTTGACATCTCTTTGTCAGGGAGAGTCCACAGTATGCTAGCAAGCTTAATAACTTTCAAATACCCCCCTCACAACTCATCATACTGCTGGAGCTGTGGGAACAATTCTCTCGAAGGCTTAATGCCAAGTCTTTCAGTTCTGTTATCCGCCTATGAAATTCTGGGTAGTTCAGCACTAGGCTCCACTAAAAGCCTCATCCTAAGTACTTAAGAATCTTTTTTAAAAAAATAATATCAAAGGATGTAGAGGTAGAAGAAGAACTGGAGCAAATGCATTTTGAAAAGCAGCCCTCTCTGATTGGATAAGCATGCAGAGAGATCTGAAAGCTTACCTAGTCTTGACAGACTAGGTAGCACACAAATTACATGAAAACGCAGGACTTGAGCATCTCCCCTCAACAGACACACACGTAAGTCCAACAGCAGCAGAAATATTCTTCTGCACATACAGTGGTACCTCAGGTTAAGTACTTAATTCGTTCGGGAGGTCCATTCTTAACCTGAAACTGTACTTAACCTGAGGTACCACTTTAGCTAATGGGGCCTTCTGCTGTTGCCACGCCGCCAGAGCACGATTTCTGTTCTCATCCTGAAGCAAAGTTCTTAACCTGAGGTAATATTTCTGGGTTAGCGGAGGCTGTAACTGGAAGCATATGTAACCTGAAGTGTATGTAACCCGAGGTACCACTGTATTTAGTTTCGAACAGGAGCTTTGCCCAGGATGGGCAATTTGTGAATGGAAAGGCTACCCAAACTTCACATACAATCCAGCCAAAGATACTTAAATCACAACCAAACCATAAATTACAGCTCATTGAAGGCACATGTTTTCCTCCAAATAATCCTGGGAACTATAGTTTGTTAAAGATGCTGGGAATTGTAGCTCGGTAGGGAGTAAACGACAATTCCCAGGATTCTTGGGGTGGGAACCATGTGTTTTAAATGTACAGTGGTGCCCCGCAAGACGAATGCCTCGCAAGACGGAAAACCCGCTAGACGAAAGGGTTTTCCGTTTTGGAGGTGCTTCGCAAAACGAATTTCCTATGGGCTTGCTTCGCAAGACAAAAATGTCTTGCGAGTTCCTGCGGGGTTTTTTTCCTCCCCCCCCTTTTTCTCAAGCCGCTAAGCTGCTTATCAGCTGATCCTAAGCCGCTAAGCCACTTAACAGCTGATCCGCTAAGCCGCTTATCAGCTGATCCGCTAAGCCGCTAATCAGCTGATCCGCTAAGCCGCCAAACCGCTTATCAGCTGATCCGCTAAGCCCGCTAAGCTGCTAATAGCGCTAATCCGCTAAGCCGCTAATGGGCTTGCTTCGCAAGACGAAAAAACCGCAAGACGAAGAGACTCGCGGAACGGATTCTTTTCGTCTTGCGAGGCACCACTGTATGGTATGGATGTGAAATTATTTGTTTTTAAATGTTTGTACCCAAACTTTCCATGAAATGATCCTCAGAGCTGCATGCAGCAGGAAGGTACCTTCAAACCACATGTTAACCTAGTGAATCCCAATAAACATTTATGAGCGCAGAATAACAAGAAACATTTCTGTGCTTTCTCCTAGACCAAAGTGGCTCAGGAGAGGAAGCAGTCATTCAGGGAATGGAGGGAGGGCACTGTCATCTGCAGCAGGGCATTTCCTGTACCCTGCCCTGGTAACTGCATTGATGAAGGGTGGGTTGCAAATATTTTCAATAAAGAAATATCTACTCAGAAATAAGTCTTGATGAGTTCAAGGGGACTCGCTCCCAGGAAACTATGTATAAGATCACAGCCTAAAGCCAGGAAGTAAAAGCAAGAGCACTGGATATATTAAAGATGGCTGAATCTATCACTTTAATATGCTCTCTCTTTCTCCATCTTAATTTCATCTTAATCTCTACATTTATGCAGCAGTTTTTTTAAAAAGGGATACCTCATGAAAATTCACCAGCATTTTCCTGCCAATCTCTCTTAATATAAACATTTTTGTACACAGTTTTGTCTAATTATATACACATATATCTGTGCCACTGATGGAAGCTGGAGTCCAGACTGATGGGCGTTATAGTCCAACAACATCTAGAAGGGAATCTCACTCAAACAATCCAATAATATTAAGCAAACCATCCCACACTTTCAGCTAACCATTGCAGCCCTAGTTTCGCCCTGTCTTGACTCCAGGCTTGGTTCCGAATATAGCTGTGGCCCAACTGAAACTTGCCAATTGACTATGACTTTTCACTCCCCTTCAAACTCATTAAATCATCTGCAATGGTGACCTTTGGCCTCCTGACTCCAAGAGCATATCGTGGGTGACATTTCAAATAGCTGGGGAAATGTTCAAAGTTCTTAAATATGAATCATCAGTTCTTAGCAGCTCTGGCACAAACAATTATGTTCTATCTATCCTCACACAACCCCCGCTGCTGCCCTCACATCTAGGTCTGAGATAGTCTCCAAGGTCCTGAGAACTCTCAAGTATAACTTTCTGCTGAAAACGCTGGCCATTAGAATAACATGGGGCAAATGATGCGCCAATATTTTTGGCAGTGTCCCCTTGTGCTGTAATGATATAATTTGTAATTTACTGACACTCCCTTAGGACTTGGAAATTTGAGGACTTGCCCTAAATCACACGATCTGGGAAGTTCAATAGGCCTGAAACTTCAGTTATAGCAGAGGATCTTAGAGGCTCCTCTGAGTAATGCTCATCTTATAAAACTGCTCCCCATTTTTGTTATTGGGCCCAGAAACATTACAAACACCAATCATTCACATGGATGAGTGATGAAAATAAATTGCACATGGAAAACAAGTCAGGTATGAGAATGTGGATGAAATAGTTGACCTGGAGGTAAAAAAGAGTATCATAAACTCTCATGCGTGTGCATGCTTTAAAAAAGAAGTTCTAGAATACAACATGAAGCATTAGCAACAGCGTCAACAACTTGTATCCAGTGGGTCTTTTCTGAGTAGAACTAATTTGGGATACAACCCAATCAATTTTATTGTATAGCCCCAAGTTCTGGTACTACGAGTAGGGATGAAGGAGGAATAGAGTGCATCCAACATCCTCTGTCCAAGAACTCAAGGGCTCATGCGCCAGTGGATGGGTGAGATTTAATGCTACAGAGGAATCCAACACAACAGGTGTGCTAGAAGAAACTCATTGTGTTACAGACAACACAATCTATTGTCAGGGTTTGGACTCAAGAGGGTGAAATGGAGGAGGAATGGTGGAGATCACACACACCCTTCTCCTGATGCTGCAGGAAGAAGAAGAGGAGGAGGAGGAGTTTGGATTTGATATCCTGCTTTATCACTACCCTAAGGAGTCTCAAAGAGGCTAACAATCTCCTTTCCCTTCCTCCCCCACAACAAACACTCTGTGAGGTGAGTGAGGTTTCCAGAAACTGGTTTCCAGAAGCATCGCTGGTTCTGACCTAGGAAACAGAGCGCAGCTGTCACACGGCATGATTCAAAGCAGGCCCCTTTCTGCCCCACAAGAAGAAGAAGAAGAAGAAGAAGAAGAAGAAGAAGAAGAAGAAGAAGAGGAGGAGGAGTTTGGATTTGATATCCCGCTTTATCACTACCCTAAGGAGTCTCAAAGAGGCTAACAATCTCCTTTCCCTTCCTCCCCCACAACAAACACTCTGTGAGGTGAGTGAGGCTGAGAAACTTCAGAGAAGTGTGACTAGCCCAAGGTCACCCAGCAGCTGCATGTGGAGGAGCAGGGAAGCGAACCCGGTTCACCAGATTACGAGTCTGCTGCTCTTAACCACTACACCACACTGGTGTAGTGGGATAGACCATTGATTTACAGCAGGGGTTTGAGGAAAGTCACAGCTCAGAGATAGACAAACAGAAGAGTTGGGAATTGTTAGAAGAAGGGGGGGGGGACTACGGCAGTGCAGCCAGCTGACACGTTGTCACAGAGACATTTGACCACAAGTGGCCGCCATAAAGGGAGATGCTGTTGCTAGGAAGGAGGGAGGAGGAGCCCAGTTTGGAGCAATGCCATTGTTAGGGCTTGCTGCATTCTTTTGTCGCTCACTATTATGATTGAGTAAACTCATTAAAAAGGACTCTACCTTGTTTTCTCTGCTCTTGCTGCAACCGGGGGAGGAATAACTTTCCCAGAGCATTGACATCCATTGTGCAACCAAGTTACCACCAACCTGCCTATGCATCCATTTGCACAACAACATTCCACTAGTGCAAAAGGGAGCTGGTGTGTCGCAGTGGTGAGAGTGCTGAGCTAGGATCTGGGGAATCAGGGTTCAAATCCCCACTTGGCCATGTAGCTTACTAGGTGACTTTGGGCCAGGTCTCAGACTGTCTCTCAGCCCAGACTACCTCACAGGTTTGTTGTAGGGAATAAATGAGGAGGAGGGCAGCAAACGCCATCTTGAGCTCATTGGAGAAAAAGTGGGATATAAATGAAATAAATAAATGGAATTTCACCAGCAGAATAAATCCACCACTAAGTGAACTTAACTCACCGCTACATTGGATACATCATCATCATCGTATTGGAGAGAAAACATCATTTGACCACTTCATTTTTTAAAAAAAGGTGAGAGCAAGAAGTGAGATTTCCCTACACACCACCTGTGAATATTTCATCAAAGTGCCAGAAAAATAAAACCTGTTTTCACAGGGAGAACTGGATAGTTTGAGGAAAGGGATGAGCACTATGTGGGACACTCAGAACAGGTCCCTTGTGGCAGCTGTGCCGGTACAGTAGCTGTTTTGGAGTGAGAATTTCCTTTTTAATATTCTGTGCGTAGCCAAGACTGGTAGGCGTTCTACCATAATCCTGTAAAGCAGAAAGGTCTTTTGATATTTCTGTCACTGCAGAATGCAATTGGTTCAAGGGAGAACATATTTCATGCCCCTGGGGTGATCTGCGCTACCTGTACAAGGCTTGGTGAAGAATACCCTGCATTCAAGGGTTTGAGGTTGACCCATCCTTAATCAGTAGGTGCTTACGCAGGCTTTAAAAATAGACCGGCTGAAGAGAATATGGATAAGACAGAGTGCCTGTCAACTTCAGGGAATAATCCAGCAGCAGTAGCAGCAGCCAGACAGAGTCAATCTGCTCGTGATTGGTTACATAGATCTAGCCGCAAGCTTAAAGCCATTCAATTTACAGGAAAAAATGTGGAGTTTGGGAAAAACAGAGGCATTGGTACGGTCTGCCACACAGAATTTAATCTGAAACTACCTTTTTGTGCATTAGGTGTAGAGGTAAGGGGGGGGGGGAATCGATTTAGTTCACATTTAAATGTGAATCTACCAAATGTACATTTTATGAAACATTATGCCAACCGAAACACAGCCAGCCTTCAAAATTCGCACTTCTTTGAATTTTGCAAGGCAGTTTTGCAGCCAAGCGGTGTGCACAGAAAAATGCATATACTAGGGGAAAGTGTGCATAAAAATGCACATATATGGGGAAATAGCATACAAATTTGAATCATATTAGGGGGGGACTGCCTGCAAAAATACGTGCATACAAAAATAGGTGCATTAGGAGAAATTTGCACAGAAATGCTGGCGAATGTTCATGAGGATTTTTTTTTTTTAAGAAAAGAAGTGGAAATGTGTAGAACTGAATTTAAGACGGTAAAAAAGAGAAACTCTGAGAAGTGAAATTGACAGATGTGTCCACTCTTATTTTGGGGTATGGGAGAAATGTGTTTGCTTTGCTTTAGCTGTGCGGGGAACTATCCTATCCTAGTTCCTAGGATTCTTTGGGTGAGGTAATGTACTTTAAAATGCATGGTGTATTTGCAGCCCAAGTTTCAGCATAAGTTCTTCAGCTGAGGACATTGAGATCCATCTCCCTTCATTCTCATCATTATTACCATTATAGCAAAGACAAGTGGAATATGTTTGACACATTAACTTTCACAACAAATGTTGGAAGACTGCCTTTGTTCCTTTGGTTCACTCAGCTGCTAGTATAAGCAGAAACTGGATCTTGGTTCCATGGTGCAGAATTTTGTAATTACCATAAGAAAAAGAACAAGGCAGACACGCAAAGGCCTCATCAATTTAAATTACTAAAGATGCTGTTGCAGTCCAAACAAAAATGCCGAAAGCCACAAGCTTCCCCCCCCTTCTCTCCTTTCTAAAATTCAATACATTCATTAAGTACCAATCCTGATTACAAATTCCATCTATTGCTTTACTCAATCACACCCTTTCAGAGAATCGGAAAATAATCATAAAGCATGTATCAAGATGATGTTAAATCACTTTCTTTTACTTTTTTTTGGTCTCTGTTGGATGAAGTGTTTGTGTTCAATTTAGAAATGCTAAAGGAGGTGACTGAATGATGAAACTTGAGAACGCATTTATTCATTAAGATATTTCAAGACCAGCTTTCAGGACACATTCCGTTCACAAGGCGGCATACAGAAAACTCATTAAAAGACTTAATAGCATATTACTTAAAATCGTTAAATCAAAACCCACACTACAACCCCTTAAAATGAGCAGAAATGAAAAAAATGGTGTATTGAGATAAAAACATATTATGAGTTCATGTAAAAGGAAGTAATGGTAGTGGACTTAAAAAGGTAAGAAACATCCTTCTTCGTTAGAGTGGAGAATATCTAATAATAATAATAATAATAATAATAATAATAATAATAATAATAATAATAATAATAATAATAATAATAATAATTTACTTATACCCCGCCCATCTGGCTGAGCCTCCTCAGCCACTCTGGGCAGCTTTCAACAGGATATTAAAAACATGATAAATACATCAAACATTAAAAACCTCCCCAAACTGGGCTGCCTTCAGATGTCTTCTAAAAGTCAGATAGTTGTTTTTCTCCTTGACATCTGATGGGAGGGTGTTCCACAGGGCGGGCACCACCGCCGAGAAGACCCTCTGCCTGGTTCCCTGTAACCTCACAATGAGCGAAGCACCAGAAGGCCCTTGGAGCTGGACCTCAGTGTCTGGGCTGAATGCTGGGGGTGGAGATGCTCCTTCAGGTATACTGGGCTGAGGCCGTTGAGGGCTTTCAAGGTCAGCACCAGCGCTTTGAATTGTGCTTGGAAACGTACTGGGACCCAATATAGGTCTTTCAGGACTGGTGTTATATGGTCTCAGCAGCCACTCCCAGTCTCTAGTCTAGCTGCTGCGTTCTGGATTATTTGTAGTTTCCAGGTCACTCAGAGTCTCAGAGAAAGCCAAATTTTTAGAAGAAGGTAAAATCTTAACTCCACCTGAAATGGAAACAAATGCTTCCTCCAGTTCAGACTGCCCAGTCTCCATTCCTACCCTACGCCCCAGGCCAGGCATGCACAAGAACTCATAAACTCCTCCTCCTCTTGAGCCCAGCCTGGTTATTCTTCTTCCTCTGCACCTAAGCCTGCAGGAGGAGAGGGAAAACTCCCTGGAGAGTCTGCGCAATCATTTGCAGAAACTGAGGCTAATTGGAAGAGGGGAAGAGGGCAGACCACCCGCCGAGAGTCTGTGCAATAATTTGCAGCTGGCTCCTGACAAGCTGAAGGCTGCAAGATGCACGCAGTGCACAGACTTCCGAATAATCATGATTAAATGCTTTAAAGGTTCCTTTTGCCTGCCTGGAGATTCAAGCCAACGAAATACCTGTGGGAAGCTCGCAAGCAGCACCTGAGTGCAACAGCACTCTTCTCTCCTGGTTTCTAGCAACTGGTACTTAGAAGCATTTTGCCTCTGATCATGGAAACATAGCACTGTCATCATGGTTAGTAGCTAACAACAACACAGTGTCTGGAGGCAGTTGGAGGATGGATGGCAGCTAACAGATTGAGGTTGAATCCTGACAAGACAGAAGTACTGTTTTGGGGGGGACAAGAGGTGGGCGGGTGTGGAGGACTCCCTGGTCCTGAATGGGGTAACTGTGCCCCTGAAGGGCCAGGTGCACAGCCTGAGAGTCATTTTGGACTCACAGCTGTCCATGGAGGTGCGGGTCAATTCTGTGTCCAGGGCAGCTGTTTATCAGCTCCATCTGGTACGCAGGCTGAGACCCTTCCTGCCTGCAGTCTGTCTCGCTAGAGTGGTGCATGCTCTAGTTACCTCCCGCTTGGACTACTGCAATGTGCTCTACGTGGGGCTACCTTTGAAGGTGACCTGGAAACTACAACTAATCCAGAATGCAGCAGCTAGACTGGTGACTGGGAGCGGCCGCCAAGACCATATAACACCAGTCTTGAAAAACCTACACTGGCTCCCAGTACATTTCTGAGCACAATTCAAAGTGTTGGTGCTGACTTTTAAAGCCCTAAACGGCCTCAGTCCAGTATACTTGAAGAAGCGTCTCCACCTCCATCATTCTGCTGGGACACTGAGGTCCAGTGCCGAGGGCCTTCTGGCATTCCCCTCATTGTGAGAAGCGAAGTTACAGGGAACCAGGCAGAGGGCCTTCTCAGTAGTGGCACCTGCCCTGTGGAATGCCCTCCCACCAGATGTCAAAGAGAACAACAACTACCAGACTTTTAGAAGACATCTGAAGGCAGCCCTGTTTAGGGAAGCTTTTAATGTTTAATAGGTTATTGTATTTTCGTGTTCTGTTAGAAGCCGCCCAGAGTGGCTGGGGAAACCCAGCCAGATGTGCGGGTTATAAATTATTATTATTATTATTATTATTATTATTATTATTATTATTATTATTATTATTATTATTATTTAACAACAACTTCTTTATATGCTACTGATCTGACTGGGTTCCCCTAACCACTCAGGGTCACTCCCGACAAAAAATAGTAAAAACAGAATACAACAACACTGAAAACTTCCCTAAACAGGACTGCCTTCAGATGTCTTTTAAAAATCTCATAACCGTTTATCGGCTTGACATCTGCTGGGAGGGCGTTCCATAGGGAAGGCACGAAAAGGCCCTCTGCCTGGTTTCCTGTAACCTTATCTCTCTCAATGAGGGAGCCACCAGAAGGCTCTCCGGGCTGAACAATAGGGGTGGAGACGCTCCTTCAGGTATACAGAGTCGAAGTCATTTAGGGCTTTAAAGG
Organism: Podarcis bocagei; assembly: GCF_964188305.1. Classification (NCBI taxonomy): domain Eukaryota; kingdom Metazoa; phylum Chordata; class Lepidosauria; order Squamata; family Lacertidae; genus Podarcis; species Podarcis bocagei. The sequence goes on from NC_138139.1 coordinate 12,710,735, forward strand.
TCAGACTTCTCATTCTTGAATTGGCCTTACAGTGGTACCTCGGGTTACAGACGCTTCAGGTTACAGACGCTTCAGGTTACAGACTCTGTTAACCCAGAAATAGTACCTCGGGTTAAGAACTTTGCTTCAGGATGAGAACAGAAATTGTGCGGCGGCAATGTGACAGCAGCAGGAATTCCCATTAGCTAAAGTGGTACCTCAGGTTAAGAACAGTTTCAGGTTAAGAACGGACCTCCAGGACAAATTAAGTTCTTAACCCAAGGTACCACTGTATTCTCTTTTAAAGCCATCCAAGTTGATGGCCATTACTGCCATCAGTTGCGTAGTTTAACTGTGCTGTGTGAATAAGTATCTTCCTTTATCTGCCCTGCTTCACCAACTCACACAGGGATGTGCAAGTTTTCCCAACATTGGAGGCAGGGGCGTATGAAGGGTGGGCGGGGGCCCCGGGGGGGCCACCTTGGGGGGGTGACAAGATGACTCACTGCCTCCCACCCCCAGCTGTAGAGCGGCCAAGGGTACACATTGGGTGTCCACATGGGTACGGGTGCCACGCGGGTGCACCCTACCCCAGGTGCCAGAGAGGCTTCCTCCGCCCCTGATTGGAGGAACAGACCTAGCAGGTGGTTCCTTTCAAGAAGTGGAAGTGTTAAATGTTTTTCTTGGCAATTTATCTCTGGTTCTGATTCATTGTGACTTAAAGTTGTTACTATTGGCAGGCTGCTGAGTGGCCTAAATGAAATGAGGCTGGTGGTCCCCGTCACTTTCCCTGTAGACAATTTCCCCCATCACGGCTGACATATCTTACAAGCCCACTCAGCAAAAAAGCAAAAAGCAAAGAGTTTAGCAGACCATAGAAAATTAACACTCTAGGTGAGGGTGCATTGGCATAAATGCCGAGCATTGCTTTGTGTGGTGCTTGCATTGCGGTGCCCATACAAATAAAATTTTCACCTAGTGTCATTTACGAATACCAGCACGTTCTTAAAAAAACACACATGAAAAACACACACACACAGAGTAAGCCTTGAAGTCCTGATAATTTGCAAAGACCAAACCACACAGACCTAAGCTGACTTAAGCTTTCTCAAAGTGCACAGGAATATCTATTTTTTTCGGCAAGAAAACACCAAAGAAACATTCATCAAACAATAAATTGTAAAGAATTCTCAGTACCAGGGCTTTTTTTCCCCCAGCCAGAACTTGCTACATAAACAATGGTCCCCACTGCCTGAACACAGTCAAGGTTTCTGGTGCCTACCTTGACTGGAAGAATAGGAGGCAAGTGGTGATGGAGGCAGAACCGATTATAGGCAGAGCCACAGCCAATAGGAGGCAGAGTCAAGGACTTGTAGTTTTGCCCTATTCTTCCGCTGAATTCTACAAAAGTAGCACAAAGGCCACATTCATGCTATACATTTAAAGCACTATTATGTATACCCCTTTGGGACAGGGGTGGCGCTGTGGGTTAAACCACTAAGCCTAGGACTTGCTGATTAGAAGATCGGCGGTTCGAATCCCCGCAACGGGGTGAGCTCCCATTGCTTGGTCCCTGCTCCTGCCCACCTAGCAGTTCGAAAGCACGTCAAAGTGCAAGTAGATAAATAGGTACCACTCCGGCGGGAAGGTAAACGGCGTTTGCATGTGCTGCTCTGGTTCGCTAGAAGCGGCCCAGTCATGCTGGCCACATGACCCGGAAGCTGTACGCTGGCTCCCTCGGCCAATAAAGCGAGATGAGTGCTGCAACCCCAGAGTCAGTCACGACTGGACCTAATGGTCAGGGGTCCCTTTACCTTTACCTTTATGTATACCCCTTTAGACAGTCATGGCTTCCCCCAAAGAAGTGTGGGCGCTGTTGTTTGCTAAGGGTGCTGTGAGGAGCCCCTCTTCCCCTCAGAGAGCTACAATTCCCAGAGCTCCCAGTGAAGAGGAGATTGACTGCTAGCGCACACTGAGAACTGTAGTTCTGTGAGGGGAAGAGGGACCTCCTAATTACTCTCGGCATCCTCTGTCTGTGCGGGGTAGGTGTGTAGGTATGTTAATATGTACAGTATAGGTAGGTATTACATAGAGTAATGTAGGTATGTTTTATCTTATGAAAATAAGGTAGCGTGTTGTGTACGTGTATTGTGTAAATGGTTAAACCACAGAGCCTAGGACTTGCCGATCAGAAGGTCGGCGGTTCGAATCCCCGCGACGGGGTGAGCTCCCGTTGCTCGGTCCCTGCTCCTGCCCACCTAGTACTTTGAAAGCACATCAAAGTGCAAGTAGATCAATAAGTACCACTCCGGTGGGAAGGTAAATGGTGTTTCCGTTCGCTGCTCTGGTTCTCCAGAAGCGGCTTAGTCATGCTGGCCACATGACCCGGAAGCTGTACGCCGGCTCCCTCGGCCAATAAAGCGAGATGAGCGCCGCAACCCCAGAGTCGGTCACAACTGGACCTAATGGTCAGGGGTCCCTTTACCTTTATATGTGTTTTATATGTTAATAAAATTTAAATTAAAAAACAAAAACAAATGACTCTCAGAACCCTCAGCAAACTGCAGCTCCCAGAATTCTTCGGTGGAAACCATGACAGTTTAAAGTGATATCACAGTGCTTTAAATGCATGCTGTGAATGTGGTCTGAGACTAAGAAGGAATTACCTGACAGCCAGTGGGACCCTCTGGGTGGAGCCATGGCTGAGAGAAGACTAAGGTTGGCCCCATTCACCTTAATGGACCAGTCTCTACTGCCTGAATGTCAGAAGCAGCAGGCATGATGATGATATAATATTGCTGCATAGCTCTCTCTGTTACTCTCACATTTTATATCAAATTCCAGCAGGAGAAAGTAATTAGTCTTTTCTAAAAGATCCACCTCCCACTCCCAGGGCCCTTGTTTAATGGAACATGAGTGATTTACTGCAGTAATTTTCACTTCTTTGAATTTCCAAACGTCCTAGTATTCAGAATAAAGTCTATTATAATATGCATAAATTATGCACTATAATGTCTGCATTCCGTGCTGCTGAATTTTATATTTTATCCCATGTATTATCGAGGACAAGTTGAAACCTGCAAAAAAAGAAGAAGAGTATGGACAGATTAATATTGTGAGTGCCAATACCTGAGAGAATCTTTTCTACACCCTCTTGTCTCCAGAGGAAGTCTGCTATGGAACTCTGGAACAGAGAGGATTCTGGGACACATCAAGTTCAAGCAGTTTGTGGCTAAGACTTTTGGGCTACGCTGTTGCCCAGTGTAGTGGAGATGACCATGTAAACATGGCTAGTTCTGTTTAGAGTGTTGGGCTCTGGTAAAGATACTGGGCTCAGGACCCCGGTACCTTGAGGACCACCTCTCCCCACATGAACTGAGCCCCTGTAATACTGAGGCAGTTGGATCAGTGCTCTGTCTGCCTGAGTAAAGGCAACTTCCTAACTTCTGATTAAGATTCTTGCAAGGCTAGAAACAAAATGTGTATGGCTATTGTAGCAAAGAAGGTAAGGGAATGGTGAGCTTAAGCTTAATCATCCCTTTCTTGCTAAGGAAAATGTGAAATCATTGTCTGAGTACAGCCATCCTGTAAAATCAAGTCCTTTGCTGCAATTTGCTACAATAATACGTTGCAGAAGGCGGCTATAAGAAGACATAAAGGAGGACGCTGAGAAATAGTTTCTGTTCACAGGAGGATGCAATTAACTTTATGACTTTGGTCTCTTGAAAAAGAACAGAAAAGAGCGAAAGCAACAGACCCCCAGGAGTTATGGATAGTTAGAAGATGATCCTTTTAAAAACAAGATATATTTTTCTATCTCCTTGCCTCCACCCCATCCAACTGTTTCACTATCGTTCCCATAATAAAACAATTGCATATATCCTGAGGACACAGCAAACTATGGTTTTTTTTTTGTTTTTTTTTTTTTTGTTTTTTTTTTTTGCTAATAGGAAACACATTTTGGACACATACACCAGCAATGTACAACAGTGTTCCTTTGACCTGCAGAAATGCTACAAGCACCTGGGAAGGAAATAGAATTTCGTTTTGGAGCATTATAGCTAAAGATTTCTGGGGGATGGCACAACACCCTTATTGGGGTACACCATAGGTCTTCCAATGGGCATTGTAGCCCTTCTATAACTATAGATGGTGCAAGAGACTCAGAAGAAATAGAGAGCAGAACTGTATGGGTTATGTGTGAACAGGCTCAGAGGGAGGGATCAAAGCAGGTGGTGCCCATCATCATTGCTGCAAAGTAGTTACTTGCTGAGCAAAAAAGGTGCTGCACATTCTTTTGATTGAGCACCTCAATTACACCGCAGAGATCAGCTCCACCTCTTTCTCAGAAGTAACAGGTCTATTTATGGCAAAAGGAGCACTGCATTAGTATATCTGAATACCCAGCCAGTGAAGATCTGTGACTTCTGTAATCAACGGCTGAGTGTTCACTTCTTTCCTGGTTGGGAACCGAGTTTGTGCGCAAGCCATCATTGGCCGACCCCCAAGTATGAACTCAGCCTGTGCCAAAGGGACCAACTCCTAGGAGCCTTGGGGGCTTCAGCCCCAACAATAAAATATTTGAGGGGTCCGGGCCCCTACAAAGTTTATGGGCATTCCCATTCAAATGGTGTATGGGCACTGCATCATGTAATCAATTATGTGGGGCGGGGCTTACCTGGGCCCCCACAATATTTTATTCAAGTTGGCACCCCTCGCCTGTGCCAATAGGTCTTTCCACCATTATGCCAGGGACATTGGCTTCATCAAGTTGAATTAAACACCTATTTATGGAGACGACTTCAGACAGGAAAGTTTTGGCCCAATGAGCTTCTCTTCCCATACATGCTTAGGAATGGATGAATCTATCGATTTTGGTTTCTTTCCATCTCCCATTTTCCCAATCTTAAGCTCAGTTCTTCAAATTTCCACATAGGTTTGTGAATTGCATTCTCTTAAACAAACAAACAAAATTCTTCGTGAAAATCAACCAGCCATTTAGCGAACTTTTCTCCTACCTTTTGTATGCAATTTTGCCTAATGTAAAGCAATTTCTCCTCTTATAATGCCATGGGGAGATGCTATGTCAGGGGCACTGTGGTGACATATACTACCTCCATCAAAGATGTGCTTTTTGAGAACCTGGAATCAGTTTTCCTGCCAAACCGCATTTCTATGACTAATGTTCTAAGGGAATATTTGGGAAATGGAGAGAGGCATCACAGCTGGAAAAATAAGCCAGATGAATTTAGCATGCTCATTGTTTCTCCCTTAGCAATTCTCACATCTTTGCTACGGCACACGGAGACTCTTAACAATAACCATCACTGCAGGCTTCCGTGTGGAAGAGATTCATTCTAGCAGCTATGTACACATCTGTGAGAAGCATCTGCACTGAAGGGGCTGTGCACAACTTGAGGCCTTACGTAAAGTGTGCTACAAATCTACTCTACGGGATTAAAGAAAAGCGATCTGCAGACTAATAGAGCAGAACGCAACAATCCTTATGGCAAAGGAGGGAGAGAGAGAGGGAGGAGAGAGAGAATAATCTTAAGAACCTCCATTCTTTTCCAGTCTACTGCAAATGAGCAATTAAGGACAAATTTTGGAGCATGCTTTGGCGTGTTTGTTGGACTACAGGAGGTTTAGGTATATAATGTATAAAGGCAAACACATCATGGAGCCACACATGCATGGTATTTTTCAAAATGCAAAAGGATCTTAACACATGGAGTATACAATCTAAAATTTGACACAGAGAGAAGGGAGGGAAATGGAGGCTAAAGATGGTGAAGAAATAAGATTCCGTTCACGTTTAAAGGTGAACCTATCTAATTCTCACTTTCCCAAACAACCAGAGAGCTGAAACACAGCCAGCTTACGAAGTTTCCCAGTCTTCTGAATGTTGCAGTGTAGTTCTGTAGCCAAGTAATGTGCACAAAAAATTGCTTTACCAGGGGGACGTGTAGATAAACACACATTCCTGAAAATAACTTACAAAAATGAATCATGGGGAATTGCTTTGCACAGATAGGGTGAATTAGGAGAATTTTGTGCTAAAATTCTGACAGATTTTCATGAGGATTTTCGTTTGTTTGTTTTTAATGCGAACTGACGTGGGGATGTAGAGGATAGAAACTGACGTGGGGATGTAGAGGATAGAATTGGTGACTGGAAAAATGAGAAACTGAAAGAAACCGAAATGGATAGATTCTCCTATCTCAAATGGAGGCAGGGGTAAATGGGAAGAATAAGGAAATTGGCAAATGTTGTTCCCATATTCAAAAAGGGGATGAAAAAGAAGACCCAGGTAACTACCGACCAGTCAGCTTGCCGTTGAGACTAGGACAGGTGTTACAACAGATAATTAAACAGTCAGTCTGTGAGCACTTAGAAAAGGATGCTGTGATTACTGAGACCCAGCATGGGTTTCTCAAAAACAAGTCATGCCAGATAAATCTCAATTCTTTTTTTAAATAGAGGCACATGGTTGGTGGATCAGTGGAATGCTGTGGGTGTCCTGCATCTTCAGCAAGGCTTTTGACAAAGTCCCCCATGATTAAATGGTTAAATGGGGGGCTGGATGGGGTAACTGTTAGATGGATTTGTAGCTGGTTGACTAACTGAGTCCAATGGTGCTCACTAATGGTTCGTCATCATCTTGGAGAAAAAGTGACAAGCGGGGTGCCACAGTGATTTGTCTTGGGCCCATTGTTGTTCAGCATCTTTATAAATGACTTGGACAAATGAATTGAGGGGATGCTCATCCCACCTGCAGATTCTAAGCATCATTTTCAGCTGTGCATAAGCCTCCTGGGTCAGTCCGTCCGGTGTAAGGATGGTTGCAGAGGTGAGATGAATGTCCCCACTAGCTTCCACCACGACCATGGGTTATATCCACTGCAGCACTAAGTTAAAGTCACTTAGTGGCCATGCTGTTTTTTCTAGTAAAAGAGGTGCCGGAACTCACCATGAACACCACCCTTGTTTTCTTATAATGGCAATGGTGCCTACCTGAGAGGTGCCAGGACTGAGTTCTGGTGAGTTCCTTTAAAAAAAAAATATTATTCTTTATTGATTAAAAATTTACATATCTATACAAACATTATGTGCTATCTCTTTACTTATGAAGAAAAAGAAAATTAGGTAGTAAATAGAAAATTTATAAAGTAATAAAAAGAAAAGGAAATAATAATAACGAAATAACAAAGATACGAAATTTAAAAAATCAAAAGAAGAAAAGAAAAGACAACATTATTTACACAATAAAAGTGTTCATCGACACAATCCTTCCCATCCTTCTCATTATACTGTAATATAAACATTCTTTTTTAACACAAACTTGTTCTGCTAATATGGAATTATTTGTACAATAAAGTTTTACATAGTTCTTGAATATTATGCATTCTCTAGTTGTTTTTTGCTCCGATGTTCCTCTAACTGATCCCGTCAGTTTTGGTGAGTTCCAGCTGGGGAAAAAGTCCTGCTTAGTGCAATACTAAGAATTCTCACTGGCAGAGGAAGGGGTGTGTGGTGGGTGCAGTCCACCCCAGGTGTAATCCCTAAGAGGGGTGACATCACCATGCTCCCCCCAGGACGCTCGCCGCAGGTGGCACCCCCCTGGGATGCTCAACCCCCCCCCACGGGCAGGTAGCCCTGCCCCCGGGTGCACAGCATGTGAGCTGCTCTGGGTGTCGGAGCAGCTAGCTCCGCCTCTGCTTGTTCTGCTGGTGAAATATTTTGCTCCAACAGAACATTGCTACACAAAAGGTTGCTGGTAACTCTGTCATGCAATGGGTTGTGCAATCTGATGAGTTTCCACTGGTACGACTTGTGTTGGATTCCTATTTTGCGTGGCAATGCTCCCCCCCCCCCCCCGTTGTGAAATGAAGACACGGGACACAATATTTTAGGTTAATGGGCATAAAAAGGCCACAACTTTATTGATTACAGAATTGAAAGGTATTGGCTTTAAGCATTGGCTCCTATCGACTACCCGGCATGGTGACCGGGAGGGTTGTCCACAAACCGTGGGGGGTCCTGTTGAAGTACGCCAACTAGGATCCCACGGGTGTCACCGCTCGGGGGCGTGCCGGCGGCCCTTACCTCCGTAGGTTTCGGACAAGGCAACGCCCCCCAGAGTCCTCTACCGGACTACCCCTTTATTTGGGGGAAGGTGATGGCGCTTCCTTCCCCCCCTCTCATTTGCGTAACAATTCCCCCTGCCAATGCCTAACCGCCAACACCGGAGAAGTTGTGACGTTTGCTACGAGGTAGGCGAAAAAACCAAAAGGCACGAAGTGCGCCAACTTGGAAAAATTCCTACCAGGCCCCTTGCGGCGACCAACCGAAGTCCATAGCAAGGCCAATACTAGCTAAAACCTACGGGTGGGTGGGATGGGAAAAAACCTCTCTGGCGTCCAGGTGGAAAGAGGGCGATCCCCGGGCGTGCCTGGCCTTAAATAGGCCAGGTCCCGCCTCCCCGGCCAGCCAATAGGCTGGCCGGTTCAGTGACACGCCCGGGGATTCCCTGTTCTCGCGCGGGGGGGGGGAAGCCAGCCCCCGCGCGGGAGTGGGTGGAGCAAGCCCGCAACCCCATCTCCTTTGAGTCGGAAATGGCTTTGCACAACAATAAAACTCACCCCTCCCACTAACACAAGAGCCCTTGTATGAGCAGACAGAGGATGCTGGATGGAGCCCCGTTTGGATAGAGCCTCCCGTTGCACCCAGATCCTGCTTGCAGGCTTCCCATAGGTATTGGGCAACTGTGAGAATGGGATGCTGGAGTAGAAGTGTCTTTGGTTTCTGTGGGGCAGGGAGGAAAGAGACTGATTGCACTGAACAAAATGTGAAGGTTCACAGCGGAGTAATTTAATTAAAGAAAAGTAAGGGAAACATCAATGGAATATAGAACCTTCACACACAAATAATCTTTCAGTGGGCAAGAGAAAGAAAGAAAAACCCCAGCTAATGGAACAGAAGACGGGGTCATAAAGTGCATGGAAAGATACACTCTGAAATCTTCCCGCAAAGGTTCAGAGTATTTTCATCTAAACTGTCTTCAGGCTGGTTGGCTCTCTCCCTGTAAACAGCCTCTAATGCCACAAGGCAGAAGGCTGGAGCCATCAGTGGCCTGACAGTTTAGTTTTCTTACATCGATCCTGAAAATATATACTGGGTCATTTGCACCATCTGCCGCACTCAGGTGTCATTCTCGGGAATTGCGATGGAAACCTGGGAATGGCAGTTATGAAAGGCTGTTGGAGGATCTCCAGTAGCCGCAGAAAAAGAGAAGGCAAAAGCAGAGTTCATCAGAGAACCCAAAAGAGCAGCAGCAGCAGCTACCAAACAGTGCTGTGGAAAGAACAGAGGAGTGGGCAGTGCAGAGTAATGATTTGCTGCCTTTGGGGAATAAGAACAAAGTACTTTCCCAGTATCTTACCTAGAAAGAGGGATTGGAGAATCTGACCATTTTGGTTTATCCCATTTTCTCATTTGTCCAATCTGAAATTCACTTCTCCACATTTTGAAATCAGTTTTTGCAATTAAAATATTGTTATTTTTAAAATGTTATTGTGAAAATTCATCCATATTTGGGTGCAATGTACTATTTGGGAGGCTTTTTATTGCTGTGTTTTAATATAAATAATGGCCATTGATTTTCCATTATTAGTAGGACACCAAATCTAAGAATCTCTTGAATACATTTCTCTTTTGGGACTGTAATAGAAATTATTAACTAACTTGGCCTATGAAGAGTTGTTCTTGCTATCTGATCTCTTATTGATATATATCCCAAATAAATATGTTGGACTTCTTGCATTTGTTTCTAATCAGCCCCTGACAGTACAAAATGTTTCCTGTAAAACACTGACCACTCCAATATCTCTCTGAGATTCAGCGTCCCACTCAGCGTCCCAACTCCCCTTGGTGTAGCCAGAGCACCAGGCAGCCTAGCTGTTTCATGCTTTGAGGCTGTCGGCATTGTGAGATGTGTGACAGACAACTACTTTGATTAGCATAAGGCAAAGGCACTCCAGGGTAACCACTGCAAAGGAGAAACTGCAATGGAATGCATTGTGTTCAAATGGATTGTGAGGTGGTCCCCACAGGACTCTGCTGCCCTTTCCAATGCCTTTGCAACATGAGGTTTTATCAGGTGATAGACAGCTCACCTCTGCACTTTGCCAATCATGTGAATTTCCCCAGACACATCCTGCACATGAGAATGAAACATTGATAGTACACCGTCCACGTGGATGTCTTATCACTGAAGTGCTACAAAGATCTTGATTATTTGTCTTTGCCTTACTCTCTTCTGCCTATTGCACTGCTCCTGTCAAAGGATGCTCCAGGAATTTGTTAATATAAATTTTCAGAGACACTAATATGGTGTCTCTGAAAAATTTGACACATCACTAGGGAAACTGACAAACTAATGCCAGTGTACTGGAAGAAGCAAAGTTCATCAGTGTCGAAGCAATGATTCTTCAACATCAACTTCGTTGGAATGGTCATGTTGTGTGGATGCCTGATGATCGTCTTCCAAAGCAACTACTCTATTCCAAACTTAAAAATGGAAAGTGTAATGCTGGTGGCCTCCACAGTCACTTACAGACTCACTGTTAAGACCATGTTCATGGAGATAATCTTACTCGGCTACGAGTGATCGCCAAAGAAGGAAGAAGAAATTTCCCAGTCTAATATAGAAATCAGAAAGCAGTGATATTTTAATTTCAACACATCTTCAGATTTTGCAAAATATTTTTAGTTCAAAAAACAAACCATATATATATTTATATATGCATGTGCACCAACCACAAGATTGGGTTCAGACCCTGATTCTTTGTGAAACAGCCTGCCTTGGTTGGGGGCAATTCAGGTGTTTTCTGATTTTGCATGTGGTCTGAGTCCACTTAGGACAAAGGTGTCTACATCTCTCCCCATCTGCTGCTGGGAAATATAAATTAGTGCCCCCGGTTTGGTAGAAATTGATTAAATTTAAAGGCACAGCAGCCCCTCCAGAATGGATTAAGGGATCAACCACACTTTTGCTTGAACCTGATTTTGATCATATTGTGTACCAATTATTTCCCCTGGGTCTGGGAGCTTTTCTCATTGTTCCGCTGCTGTGCCTCATAAAAATCTGCACCCACTGAATCAGATCTTGTCAGATGTGCAGAAAATCTTGGTGGACTTGCTTTACTGAGCTTCAATTCAGTAGGAAAGATCAGAATTTCACAAGGCACAGCCACTGAACATGAAAAGCTCTTGGGCCCAAGGGAATAAATTGGTACACAATGCTATCAAAATAAGGGTCAAATAGATCCAGCCACTGTTCCTGTGCTTGCACCTGTCTTCTGCTGCCTGTAGATTCGATGTTTTCCTTCCAAATCTTTCAGCATTTGCAGACATTCTGCTAGACCTCCAGGTCACCGGGCAAAATGGCATACAAAATTGTGTATATCGGGAGAAATTTGCACCAAAATGCTGGCATATTTTGCATTACAATCTGGCGCAAAAGTGTTGCAAACTGAACAATTAAAAACCAAGAAAAAGTGACATTGAAAGATTCATCCATCCCTAGTAGGGAGAAATATTCCTGCAGGTAATAGTCCCCAACATTTCAGGGATTCATATGTCAGAACCAGATCCTCAAGAGCAGATTGGTAGCCAGTGCAATTATTTAAGAGCTGTTGTTACATGGCCGCATGATTTTAAACCCAGGAAGAACCTAGCATCTAGATATTACTTCTGTTTAGCCTGTGGAAAATTAAAGGAAGGCTTCCCATCAATCTTTGCTGAATTCTTTGTATTTGGTTGTGTTTACATCACTCCACACATAACAAGAAGGTGCAATTAAACTGTCTGGGCTTTGGATAGCTTGAAAGTTCACACATAGGCTGATATGATCAGTTGTTTCTTTTTCTATTCGGCAGATTTTGAATGTCTTTTCTTTCCCAGACAGCTGTGCCTGCTTTGACTCCTGCAGAGTTTGGGCAATCCAGTGCTAAGAGAGTTTTCCAGGAAACATATTGCAGTGACAACTGAAAGCATCAGAAATGAGAGAACGGTTCCTTTGTGCAGAGAGTTACCAAGGGGGCCACCATGTTAACTGACTCAGCATGCAATGAAGAGTATCGTAGGAAGTGACCTCTGCGCCTTTGCTCTTCTAAATGATGGAGCGTAGTTCTCAGAAAGCTTGTTAGCAAAAGCCGCTTATAACCCTGAGCAAGTCCGGAATGAACGTTTACCCTTGTCACTTCCCCTGTCAAGATCTATAGCTATCAGCTCTCTGCCATTCCTTACGCGGTGGGGCAGGAGGAGAGAGCGGGAGAAGCAATTTCAAATAAAGGTTCAGTCAAAGCCCCTGAAACTGTGACTGCTGTGGCAGTATGGCAAGCAAGGTCGCCGTTGGGTCAGCAGGCATCAGGCACCTGCTGAGCTACTCATAGAAGGTCAGCTCAAAGAACCCTGACCCTGATCCTCTTCCTTGCTGTTACTTCACCGACTATATATTTCAAGCACCATGATACTGCTTCAACAGTCTCTGCTTCCTCTAAAGGATTCTGTCCCGGAGATACAGAAATCAGTATTCCCTGGGAAGAAGGACTGACTGTGTCAGCACTCTGTTAATTGAAGTTAACTGGAGTGGCCGCCGGGACCACATAAGATTGGCTCCCAGTACGTTTGTGAGCACAATTCAAAGTGTTGGTGCTGACCTTTAAAGCCCTAAACAGCCTTGGTCCTGGATACCTGAAGGAGCGTCTCCAGCCCCATCGTTCAGCCTGAGGTCCTTCTGGCGGTTCCCTCACTGCAAGAAGTGAGGTTACAGGGAACCAGGCAGAGGGCCTTCTCGGTAGTGGCACGCCCTCCCATCCGATGTCAAGGAGATGAGTAACTATATGACCTTTAGAAGACATCTGAAGGCAGCCCTGTATAAGGAAGCTTTTTAATGTGTCATGTTTTATTATGCTTTTATATATGTTGAAAGCTACCCAGAGTGGCCTGGGCAACCCAGTCAGGTGGATGGGGTACAATAATACTGTCAGTTTGCATTTCTTAGTGCAGAAAGTATTCATCTGATGTGTAGAGATCTTTCCTATTCTAATTAATTCAAGAGGGTTCTGGAAGCTTCTCTGTGTGCAAGAAACAAGCAGAAGGTTCATGATGTTTGGATTCTACCTTCAGAGAAGCTGAGTACAGCTGGCTTAAACTGGTTCTGTTATCTCTTTCTATCAAGGTCATGCTGACTATAATAAGAGGCCAGAAGGAGCCTGGGTTTCACTTTCTCTTTCTGTCTCTTTTCCTTCTGGTGTGGGGTTCTGTATACAGTGTTAAGGTTTAGATTTATTATAAGTCATTGTAAGTTTAAGTTAAGTCTGCTGCAACTGGATTTCTTATGGACAGTGCCAATCCTGAATGTATTGGATTTGCGACCATGATGCTCATCTGCCTTCAGTAGCAGTAAAGCTCTGCTGGATGATATACAATTGCCTCTGGTCCATTTTTTGGGAATCCTGGAACATGTTTAAGTTTTTACTCCTGCTAACTATACGCCAGAATCTGCTCCGGATCAATATTGAGTAGAATTCCATGACAAATACAACTATTATTATTATTATTATTATTATTATTATTATTATTATTATTATTATTATTATTAGATTAGGGGTATCTTAGCCCCCTTAGCAAACTACATTTACCAAGATTCTTTGGGGACAGCCATGACTATTAAAGTGGTATTACAAGGTTTCAATGAATATTAATTCAACTCAAGGTAGGCCCATTGGAATTAATGGACATAAATAACCGAGATCCATTTGTTTCAGTGAGCCTGCTCTGAGTAAAACCTAGATGGAGATATCCCATTGTGTGGACGTGGCTTTCCTGTGGACTTGCCCTTCTCTAAGGTGTGATTCCTGGCATTGCAATTACAATTCTATGATTCTAAGCATGCAAGCAAGCATTGACAAGTCAAGGAGGACAGCAGCAACTTTCACCTCCACTGATTTTCCAGGGTCAGCCCCAAACATTTTGCAGTCTGATAAAGCTTGGAATTCCTCCCTCCATTCCATGAGTTTGGCATTAGCAGGAACACCCTCTCTGCAAATATAACCCTGCCCAGTGGCAGAGCTTCATGGTCTGGTAGCGGGGTGGGGGGAGGAGGGCAGAGAGCATCAGCATAATAATAATTTATTATTTATACCCCGCCCATCTGGCTGGGTTTCCCCAGCCACTCTGGGTGGCTTTCAACAGAATATTAAAATACAATAGTCTATTAAACATTAAAAGCTTCCCTAAACAGGGCTGCCTTCTGATGTCTTCTAAAAGTCTTGTTGTTTTCTTTGACATCTGGTGGGAGGGCATTCCACAGGGCGGGTGCCACTACCGAGAAGGCCCTCTGCCTGGTTCCCTGTAACTTGGCTTCTCACAGGGAGGGAACCACCAGAAGGCCCTCGGCGCTGGACCTCAGTGTCTGGGCTGAATGATGGGGGTGGAGACGCTCCTTCAGGTATTCTGGGTTGAGGCCATTTAGGGCTTTAAAGGTCAGCACCAACACTTTGAATTGTGCTTGAAAACGTATTGGGAGCCAAAGTAGGTCTTTTATATGGTCTCGGCGGCCGCTCCCAGTCACCAGTCTAGCTGCCGCATTCTGGATTAGTTGTAGTTACCGGGTCACCTTCAAAGGTAGCCCCATGAAGAGCGCATTGCAGTACTTTAAGCAGGACATAACCAGAGCATGCACCACTCTGGTGAGAGCAGGCAGGGGCATGGCTGGCATGTGTCCTGCAGGGGCGTGGCGCCCACGCAGGGGGCCCAGCTGCGATGGCACCCCACCAGGATCATGGTGCCAGGGGCGGTGCGCTCCCCCTGACCCCCTCTTCCTCCACCAGTGACCCTGCCCCCCGCACAATGAGAATGTTAGAGGAGGAGGTATGTTACATTCCCTTTCTAACAAACTCCCAAAGCGTGGCAGGTGGCCACCAGGTCAGCATGTGAAGTGTGTGGCCAATCAGAGCTTTCCCACTATGCCATCCTGCACTGATGGGCACACAAGGATGTTCCTTTGAACACTCCCATGGTGTGCAAGGAGTCTGTCCTGAACTGAATGCCAGAAGACTAAACCCAGCTCTGTCCACTCGAGATCTAGGTCTATGAACCTGCATCGTCACACACCACCCACACCTTAGTCATTGTTTTCTGTGACAAAGTCACGGAAACATTCCCTCCACATGTCTTAAGAAACATACAAAAGAAGAAAGTCTTTGCGGTGTTTGAAACAGGAGGGAGGAAGAGACATACTGGGGATGGACAATTAGAATACAAGCACAGAGAGAGGATAAAGTGTACTATCATTAAGTGGGCTGATCAGACATTGAATGCATTTTGCTTCTTACCTTTTCAAGGTTGTCTTGATAAATATATATATATTCTCTCCCTGCGAAGATATTCATTTTTTGCTCACATGACTTGTTAACTACTTGCTGTGCATAATTCCAGTTGCTTAAAAGCTTTCCTTTCCCCTTCTCCAATTTTTGGATGCTCATCTGTGCGGTTTTGTAATTTTTGTGTATTGTTTTTCTCTGATTATTTTCATTACTTTGCTCCCTGCTCTGGGATTCAAAACGTTCAATGAACAGCAGGCTTCATATACTAATACAGTGGACACTTGGGTTGCAAACGTGATCCGTGTGGGATGCACGTTTGCAACCTGCAGCGTTCACAACCCACAGCTGCACGTCTGTGCATGTGCGGGTTGCGATCCAGCACTTCTGCGCATGCGCAACTGCCAAAACCCGGAAGTAACCCGTTCCGGTACTTCCGGGTTTCAGCGGTCCGTAACCCCCAAAAAAACGCAACCTGAAGCATCTGTAACCCGAGGTATGTCTGTGCTAATACTGATGATGATGATGATGATGATGATGATGATAATCACGCCTAGCCCGAAACATTTTGGCACCTGAGTTGAACCACAAAATCTCACTCCCACTCCTGCCATGGAAGAAGCAGTGAGTGAATATCTACACCAGGAACAAGGCAGGAATAAAGCTCTACATCGGGAGCAAGGATGGGATATCAAATCAACCTTACCTGATGGTTGGAGTGGAAATCAAAGGCTGAGAGCCAGTGTGGTGTAGTGGTTAAGAGCAGTGGACTCGTAATCTGGTGAACCGGGTTCGCTTCCCCACTCCTCCACATGCAACTGCTGGGTGACCTTGGGCTAGTCACACTTCTCTGAAGTCTCTCAGCCCCACTCACCTCACAGAGTGTTTGTTGTGGGGGAGGAAGGGAAAGGAGAATGTTAGCCACTTTGAGACTCCTTCGGGTAGTGATAAAGCGGGATATCAAATCCAAACTCCTCCTCCTCCTCCTCCTCTTCTTCTTCTTCTTCTTCTTCTTCTTCTTCTTCTTCTTCGGCAGAAAGGGGCCTGCTTTGAATCATGCCGTGTGACAGCTGCGCTCTGTTTCCTAGGTCAGAACCAGCGATGCTTCTGGAAACCAGTTTCTGGAAACCACAGGAGAGGAAAGTGCTCAGTTCCTGCTCAAATCTTGCTTGCCATCTGCTTGGCTACGGTGAGAACCAGATGCTGGTCTAGATGGGCCTTTGACCTGATCCAGCCGGCTCTTCTTGTCTTCATATGTTCTCATGAAGTTGTTGAATGGATGGCTGAATGAAGTCAGTTAACTGTTGCTAGTTGAATAGCAGTTCCTGCCACAGAGTCCACTTTTCTTTGATCTCTCTCATCATTCTGCTTCAATCCTTTCTAGGAAATATAGAAATATTGCTATATCCCTAAAGTCATTTAGATTGGCGGCCATCATTACTTTCTCTGTGTGTGAGAAAGTAAATACCTTCTTTTATCTGTTCTGAAACTTTCATTGTTCAGTTTATGGGATGTCAATGAGTTTAAGATTTTACATGCTGTCTTTTTGCCCCTTTCCCCTCAAGTTATGACTCCCTGCCCCCCCCCAACAACCTCCCCCATAAATTTTCTACTCAATGTTATTCTCGTTAGTGCCAAATTAGGTCAAGGACCTTGATGCTGTGAATATAAGGTATAGACCAGTATTGCTAATGAACTCAAGTCTTGCAATGGTGAGGGTTTGGAAGAAGGTTACTGAATAGAGATGAGGCAGGTATTCCACAGGGGCAAGCTATTAGACTCTGGGCAATCGGTAAGTAGCCAGCATTATGGATTGACAAGCTTCTGCAATTAGCACTGACAAGGTGTTTTTTTCCAGGACTGAATACCCATGCGTGCTCAGAGCTGCGGTGTGAAAAGGAAGGCCAGCTTCCTAAGGCTGAACTTTCCTGTCTATCATCAAATCTTTCCCCAAGGAAGCTCAAATGGTAAAAAATCATATTACATACCCTCCAACATTTCTCAGATGAAAATAAAAAAAGGTAAAGGACCCCAGACAGTTAGGTCCAGTCGCAAACGACTCTGGGGTTGCGGTGTTCATCTCGCTTTCCTGGCCAAGGGAGCCGGTGTTTGTCGGCAGACAGTTTTTCTGGGTCATGTGGCAAACTAGAGCAACACGTGGAAACACCATTTACCTTCCCGCCAGAGCGGTACCTATTTATCTACTTGCATTTTGACATGCTGTTGAACTGCTGGCTGGCAGGAGCTGGGACCAAGCAATAGGAGCTCACCCCGTCACAGGGATTCGAACCGGCGACCTTCCGATCGGCAAGCCCAGAGGCTCAGTGGTTTAGACCACAGCACCACCCATGTCCCCAGATGAAAATAGGGACATCCTATAAATTAATAATAATGATAATAATACCTCACCCATCTGACTGGATTGCCTCAGCCACTTTGGGCAGCTTCCAAGATATATAAAAACATAATAAAACATTAAACATTAAAAAACTTCGCCATACAGGGATGCCTTCAGATGTCTTCTAAAAGTTGTATAGTTACTTAATTTTCTTGGCTCAGGGGTCACATAACTCCATACCCTCCCATTCCTCTGATGAAAAAAGGGACATCCTACCATACCCTCCAACATTTATATGATGAAAATAGGGATGTTCTAGCATGGTGTGGTGGTTAAGAGCGGTGGACTCGTAATCTGGTGAACTGGGTTCACTTCCCCACTCCTCCACATGCAGCTGCTGGGTGACCTTGGGCTAGTCACACTTCTTTGAAGTCTCTCAGCCTCACTCACCTCACAGAGTGTTTGTTGTGGGGGAGGAAGGGAAAGGAGAATGTTAGCCGCTTTGAGACTCCTTAAGGGGAGTGAAAGACCAAATTCAAGTCCAAATTCCTCCTCCTCCTCCTCTTCTTCTTCTTCTGAAAAGTGAGACATTCTGGGATCAAATCAGAAAGTGGGACGGCTTCTGTAAATTCAGGACTGTCCCTGGAAAACTAGGGACACTTGGAGGGTCTGATATTATATTATACTTATATATTTCCTGCATTTTTCTCTCAAGTGCATCAGTGCAACTGACACAATAAAAAGAAAATAACAAAGCTTGCATTCAGACAGGACTTTATTTCGTGTTCTCGATGTTTTTTCACCTGACATTTTATGTGGTCTTTCACATGATGTAAAAGACAGTTCTGGAAATCGAGCAGGAGATACTGAAGTTTAATGCTCATTTCCATATTAATTGCTTCCAGGGGGGGGGGATCTATTCACAAGCCTGTCATCCCAGAAAAATTCAGGATTTTTGCACTGTAATTTAGCTGTGGTTTTCATGGTGCACATCACTGTTGCTCACAGAATGAAATTTGCGGTTGCATTCTGATGTAGTTCTTTCCAGCTATCTTCACGGATGAATCATGGGGGCACAGAAGCACCTATGTGCATAAAAGGTGGCAATATGTCCACTTACATTCACTGCTGTGTCACATCACGCCATTGCTGTGAAGAAAATTTAGCGTGACATGGCAGTATATTGATCAGAAAGCCACAGTGCAATGGGCAATGCAGTGTGAAAGGTGTGTTAGAAATTGGGTCAGAAACCATAACTAGGCACACGAATGCAATAAAATCCATGTCTGAACACACCCAAAGACAATAACTCAAATATTCACCCAACAAAACAATAACTTAAAGCTAACTACTTCACCTCTTTTGTTCTGCAACTTTCAGACTGCCCATAAAACATCAGGAAAGATTCCATTTTTATCCACCCCAAAACTTCTTGAAAACCATTGCAGCCACCCTTCTGAAATGTAAAAGGATTCATGTCCTCAGTAAGGGAGTCGTTGTCTGAAAAGTCCATCAAGAGCATCTCTCATCTCTCTCTCTCTCTCTCTCTCTCTCTCTCTCTCTCTCTCTCTCTCTCTCTCTCTCATTAAAGGGTACCCAATCACAAAGCCCCTTTACCCATTTGCCTGTATTCCGGAGAGAGTAGTAGGCCTGCAAATTTCATCCACTTCTGTTAAAAGAGGGGAGTTAGTCTTTCTTTGCTATCCCAGTAGTTAATGGGAGTAGAATGACATAGACTCAGACAGACCCCCGGCAGAATTAGGAAGCCTATGAAGCAGTTCAGACCCAGATGGGCTGTATTCTGAAGCACCATATTGGGGTCTAAACCAAATCTGCTGGTCAGTGTGTACCCCTAAGTTCCTGGTCAGCTGCCTCACGCCAAAGGAGAAAGAGCTGGATTTTCTTCACATAGGCTGTATGAGATCTCAATTTTAATCCTGCACTGTCTTTGTAACAACAATTTACCACTCATTTTCCAGGCTCATTTGGTTTAAAAACCATACATAGCTGTTTAAGCAATATTTGCTTAGGATAAAGGCCTCTGTTTCCAGACTTTAATTGTTAAGCTGCCAAGTTTAATTAGCTTTCAAGACTTGCCTTCCAGATTTTAGAGACTATACTTGTGGCGAGATTATGAAATGTTTGTTTCCTTAAAAAAAAGCCAAAAAACTTCAAGGGATTCTTAATGAGCTCAGCATGCTTCTTTTAGGTTAGAAATTTCATAGCTAACTGCCTCCTTTCCCATCCTAACAATGCCTTGAGCATAGTCAACATATGTTAGGAAGTTTATATTTTCCATCTCTAATCATACAGCAATTTGCAATGCAGGTGTGTAGAACGTGATTCTAAATTACAACTGAGCTGCTTTTCCATCCGTGAAGAAGATTCATAGAATCGTAGAGTTGGAAGGGACCCCGAGGGTCATCTAGTCTAACCCCCAGCAATGAAGGAATCCTGCCCACATTTGTCCCTGGTTGGGTTCAAACCACCCATTGCTCCACACTGTGGATTCCTTGTGAAAGCCATTGTCAAAAGCCACAATCTGACTGAAACCAGTGGCCTTGTTGGGAGAAGGGAATGATTTAAGCTGTGTACACATCATGTGGGACGCGGGTGGCGCTGTGGTCTAAGCCACAGAGCCTAGGGCTTGCAGATCAGAAGGTCAGCAGTTCGAATCCCCATGACGGGGTGAGCTCCCGTTGCTTGGTCCCCGCTCCTGCCCACCTAGCAGTTTGAAAGCACATCAAAGTGCAAGTAGATAAGTAGGTACCGCTCTGGCGGGAAGGTAAATGGCGTTTCCGTGCGCTGCTCTGGTTCGCCAGAAGCGGCTTACTCATGCTGGCCACATGACCCGGAAGCTGTATGCCGGCTCCTTCGGCCAATAAAGCGAGACGAGCGCCGCAACCCCAGAGTCGTCCGCGACT
Organism: Podarcis bocagei; assembly: GCF_964188305.1. Taxonomy (NCBI): domain Eukaryota; kingdom Metazoa; phylum Chordata; class Lepidosauria; order Squamata; family Lacertidae; genus Podarcis; species Podarcis bocagei. The sequence goes on from NC_138139.1 coordinate 12,731,365, forward strand.
GGATCTAACGGTCAGGTGTCCCTTTACCTTTACCCTTTACCTTTACATTTACGCATCATGTATTTACACATCATGTATTTAAAGCACATTCCCTTCCCCAGAATCCCAAGAAGTGTAGTTTACCCCTCACAGAACTACAATTCCCAACACACAAACTTCAATTCCCTTGACACTTAGGGGGAGGGAGTTTTGAATGCATGTATACAATGTTAATCTGTAGACCACAACAAGTAAGGAAGGAAACTTTAAAAAACCGGGCCAGATCTGCACGTTAAGATATCTTCCGCAATAGGTCACTGGTAAGCATACTTGAGGGATTTGTTGTTTGTGAATTGATGTTTTTTTCACACTGATTTGATCCACATCGCTCGACTGAGTGTGCAGGTCAAAGGCTGGGCTACTATCCTCACCCAAATTATCTTGGAGTAATTGTGGCAAACTCCCTCACTAAGATGAGAGTGAGGTGAGGTGACCAGGTCTGGGTGATTCAAAATCAGGGACTCCCTGTCAGCAACAACTATGAAGTTAGAGATCCTGAGGTGGCAGTGTCTCTTGTTGTCATGTGGACCCTGTGACAGTTTATTTCTTCAATTTTGTGCCTCAGAAGCTACCTGCATCTCAGGTAACAGTGCTGGATCAATTTGTCCCTCCAGACTGGGCACCAGATTAGAATTTTACAATCACATATCCAACATACAGGAACGCGGGTGGCGCTGTGGGTTAAACCACAGAGCCTAGGACTTGCCAGTCAGAAGGTCGGTGGTTTGAATCCCTGCAATGGGGTGAGCTCCCGTTGCTCAGTCCCAGCTCCTGCCAACCTAGCAGTTTGAAAGCATGTCAAAGTGCAAGTAGATAAATAGGTACTGCTCTGTGTGCGGCTTTGCTTGGCCAGAAGTGGCTTAGTCATGCTGGCCACATGACCCGGAAGCTGTATGCCGGCTCCCTCAGCCAATAAAGCGAGATGAGCGCCACAACCCCAGAGTTGGTCACGACTGGACCTAATGGTCAGGGGTCCCTTTACCTTTATCCAACATACAACATAAAAACAAGATTCCAAGGAATCTCCTGGACTCCCCTCCTCCCCTTTGTGGCTTCTGTTGTTAATCAGTGCTGGATTTACATGTAAGCTAAACAAGCTATAGCTTAGGGCACCACTCTCTTGCCCCCCCCCCCAGAAAAAGGAAAAACAAACAAACACCAGGATGTACATTTCCAAAATATAAGATAAAAAAACAAATAAAATAAAACCTACATACAGCAACAATGTTTTTGTGTTGTGTAGGCTCCTATGATGTAAATAATGGGTCCCGCCTGCTAGCCTACTCCCTAAAATATCACATATAAAGGGCCCTATTACCTTCAGTAGCTTAGGGCCTCATCAAATCTAAATCCGGCCCTGAGTTTAATGGTGAATTTTGGACATAATGGAGAGGTAAAAGATTTGGATTATCATAAAAGATGCTGGAGGAAATGATTAAACTACAAGAGTTATTTCAATCCTACTAATGATTTTAACTGTTTACAATGGTTTTTAAGATAAATTATAAATTTCCCCCATTCCTTATTAAAATTTCGGTCTTCTTGATTTCTGATTTTTCCAGTCATTTCAACTTGATCTGCCATTCTTCTTTGGTAGGAACTTTATCTTCTTTCCATCTCTGGGCCAATAACATCCGTACAGCCATGATCACATACATAGTCTTTTCTGTGCCCTTGGGATTTCAGCACCTAGAATTCCTAAAGGAAAAGTTATTTTAAACATTCCCCCCCCAACTCATTATATATCATTTCCCAGTCTTTTACTGCTTCAAGGCTGGAACTAGTCCAGCGTCCAGACAGCCTGACATGACTCTCGTGACAATGACAATGACGGTGACAGCAGCAGCAACAACAACAATAATAACAACAAAATAATATTTGTTTGCTTGTTTGTCACCCATCTGACTGGGTTACCCAATCCACTCTATGTGGCTTCCGACAAATTAAAATACAATATGACATCAAACCATCAAAACTTTCCTGAACATGTCTTCTAAATGTCAGATAGGTCCACTCACATTTTCTGGTGGGCGGCATTGCGGCCAGGCAGCTGGGACCTAACAGTGATCTGTCCTGGGGGGGGGGTGCAGAGAGTTGACACCCCCCCTTTTGTGTCACTTGGCCGCATCACCGGAAAATCACCCTTGGTGGACCCACTGACCAATCAGCGCCAGGAGGGGGCGTGGTCCAGGGAGATTTAACCGCAGTGTTGCTTATTTCCTTGACATCTAATGGGATGGTGTTTCACCAGACAGGCATGACTACTGAGAAGGCCCTCTGCCTGGTTCCCTGTAGCCTCAATTCTTTCAGTGAGGGAACCACCAGAAGGCCCTTGGAGCTGGATCTCAGTGTCCGGGCTGGACAATGGGGGTGGAGACGTTTCTTCAGGTATACTGGGCCAAGGCCATTTCGGGCATTAAAAGTCAGCACCAATACTTTAAATTGTGCTCAGAAACGTACTGGGAGCCAATGTAGGTCTTTCAGGACCAGTGTTCTATGGTCTCGGTGGCCACTCCCAGTCACTAGTCTGGCAGCCACATTCTTGATTAGTTGCAGTTTCTGAGTCCCCTTCAAATGTAGCCCCACATGGAAAATAATAACGTGTTAAATTGTCAGGAGTGGCCAATGAGGTAGAGTGGCCCATGGGGCAGTGTTGCTCACCTGTCATCTTCTCAGCAGATGTTGCTGCCAATAACTGAGGACAGGGGGAAGGTGGTGGTGAGGTCAGCATGGTGCAGTTGGATCAAATGGTTTCTCCACCACCTCTTCACCATGCTGTAAGTTTGCTATAGTCAGGGAAGCCCATGGCTATATCTGTTGGACAGCTCCACAGAGTCTTTTAAAGGCAAAGGCATGGCGTGAAACTTTTCAGAGAAGATGGCTTAGCCAACAAGCATGCAAATGAAGATGGAAAAAAGAAGCAGCAGGCCTTCTAGAATCTGTCTCTGAAATTTAATTTGCACTCCATTCCTGAGAAGGAAATGTCTGTAAAGCCTAATCTGAAATGCTATTTTTGCTCTGACAAAGAGTTCTGTAAAGTTACAAGGTGAAAGAGATTTCGTGTTTTGAATGGCATATGCTGTTAATTTTCTCCTTTGCATGCCAATATGAAGCAACGGAGAAAAGAGGCTGCCTTATCAAGTGGACTTCTTTCCTCTCTTTTTCTGAGCGTGACTGGGCTACGGCAAGGCTTGAGGGAACCAATTCAGATATGATATAATAATCCTTTGCCTACAAATGCCAGCTTTCACTCAAAATTTTCTACTTCTTCACTGGCGAATGCAATTTTTTAAAAAACAAAAAACCCCACGTACTTCCCAGACTCTCCTTACCTATAAAAATCAGGATTTTTAGGCTGCTGAGAGATAACATTGAAAATGGCGGAACCAAAGACCTGAAGTTATAGGCCGTACCACTTCAGGCTGCAGGTATGGGGGGGAGGGGTCATATATTTGAATGCTGCTCCGCATATATTTGATTTTATTTTTTTAGAAAAATGATCTAGCACATCAGGAAACAAGGCTTTAGCCAGTACATCTCTTGAAGTGCTATATATTTAACTTGGCAGAAGGTGTGTGTGTGTTTTCACAAGAGGAGGGATTCAAAAGGGAACCTCTGTGCATACACAGTCTGAAAAGGTACAGTCAATAATTGTTCCCCCACCCCATACATATGAAAAGCCAGGACTTCTGGAAGAGTCTTATGTGGAGGACTGAACAATTGCAACCACCACCACTGCAAGCATGTGGGTCAAAGATTAAGGGCTTCTAAGTCAAAGATACAAATTCCAGCCCGCTATGAAGCCTAGTCAATTGAGAATTTTTTCAGGGCTTTTTGCACATGTTCCTAACCAGTTAAAATTATGTTTCCTAATCCTCCTTTGGAGCCTATTCACACTTAACGCTTGCCCCACACTTTGTGGGCACAGGTAGGCCTGGGCTATGCATCGATACATCACCCAGGACCGCTGTGAGGGCCAGAGCATGATGGTACCTTCACCTGGCAGTATATCCCGAGTGAAACCACTGCCACTCTTGACCTCTGATATAGAAAAAATAGGGGTGGTTGGCTTTTGCTGCCCAACTCCCCAAGGGACTGAGTCCCCTAAGTCCAGGATTGGTCAGAGATGAATGGACGGAGGCACGGTGCAGTGAAAGCAAGGCAGATCTTTATTTTTCTGTTGCAACAGAGTTCCCTCCTCTAAACAAATGGTAATTCAGGTTTTTTTGTGGATTGTCTTTTGCTCGAATTTAGCGGTTAAAAATGGGTGTTCACGGGGAAAGCGCTGGAGAGGATGAAGTGCTTAGATGCAAAGCTTTAAAGAGCAGAGTTGTCCCTAGAAATGTGGGACAAAAGGAGAACTGGATGAGCCCTTAGGTCAGCTTGAGTAGTTTTGGGCCGGGGTTGGTCATTGCTCAATAACAGTTCGGAGCTCTGTCCAATTTCTCATCAAATGCATATTTCTTGCATTTGTTCCGCCAGTCATATGCAAAGCCAGCCAAACATGAAATGGCAGTGAGAGAGAGAGAGAGAGAACCCTCAATAATTAGCCATGCGCTTCGTCAAAGGCTTTGCATATACGCCAAAGGCTTTCATGCCTTGAGTAGGTCAGGCTGCTTGTTTTGGAAGTCCCAAGTCGCTTGGTGGCTAAGACGCCTTTATATTTCAAAACTGTCATGATGTCAGGTTTGCAGTGCTGGTGCCTGATGTGACCTCAGCAAAGAGCACTGTAAGTGTGGCATTTCTTTCCTTGAGATGATGCCTTCTCATTCAAACACATTCTCTTGGCCTGTCTCTTTCTCCCTGCTTCTTCCTTCTCCTTTCCAAACAACAACCGGTCACAGTTGCAGTAAACTTTATCTCATTTTCCTCCCTTAAATGCATTAACTCGGTTCTTGCCACTCCAGGTGGAAGGCAGCTCCAAAGCCACTTTTTAACCTGGTCCAAATTTTATTCAAACATTTGCTCATAATCTGGGCTTGTTTCAAGGGTAGGGGATGTTTCTAAGTCATAACAAAAAGAGAACATGCCACACTTCGATCTCAACATTGTAAATTTAGACTTGGTTGTGTGCCTCCTCCATGTTTGGTTCGGAGGGTGGCGACACAAGAATGGGGCCTTCTCTGTAGTGGCTCCCCATTTATGGAATGCGCTCCCCAGGGAGGTTCACCTGGTGCCTTCATCATATATTTTTAGGCACCAGGCAAAAATGTTCCTCTTCCACCAGGCCTTGGGCTGATGAATATTCTACAGCCTTTTAAATGTGTCTATGGGAAGAGGGGGGTATTGTTTTGCTGCTTTGTTTTTAATTATTTGTTGTTGTTGTTGTTTAGTCGTTTAGTCGTGTCCGACTCTTCGTGACCCCGTGGACCAGAGCACGCCAGGCACTCCTGTCTTCCACTGCCTCCTGCAGTTTGGTCAAACTCATGCTGGTCGCTTCAAGAACACTATCCAACCATCTCTGTCGTCCCCTTCTCCTTGTGCCTTCAATCTTTCCCAGGGAGTCTTCTCTTCTCATGAGGTGGCCAAAGTACTGGAGCCTCAGCTTCAGGATCTGTCCTTCCAGTGAGCACTCAGGGCTGATTTCCTTCAGAATGGATAGGTTTGATCTTCTTGCAGTCCATGGGACTCTCAAGAGTCTCCTCCAGCACCATAATTCAAAATTATTTAATTATTTACTTGTGTTTTATTCAGTGGGTGGTATATAAATCTAATAATTAAATTAAATTAAATTAAATTAAATTAAATTAAATTAAACAGCACACCAGTTACCCAACCCTACTCCTGCACAACTGCTTCAGCTTGTTAAGGCTCCCTATGTGACTTCTGGACCTGATGATCCACTTCAGCATATGGGGCACTGCCCCCCAGAAAAAAAAAACACCTTGATCTGCCCTCAACCAGCACCCACATCCATTCCTTCTTACTTATACAGTGGTACCTCTGGTTGCGAACGGGATCCGTTCCGGTGGCCCGTTTGCAACATAAGCAGAATGCAACTCGCGTCTGCGTGTGCACGGGTCACAATTCACTGCTTCTGTGCATGCGTGTGATGTCAGGTAACCTTTTCCGGTACTACCTGTGCAGGTAACCCTTTCCGGTACTCCCGGGTTGCCGCGGGACGCAACCTGAAAACGCTCAACCTGAAGCAAACGTAACATGAGGTATGACTGTATCCCATTCAGAGGCTAACCCTGGCTGTCAGCTTCCAGCTCAGTGTGCTTTACATTTATTTATTGCATTTACACAACACCTTTTTCTCCAAGGAGCTCCAGGTGGCATACCTGGTTGTTGTCCTCCTCCTCAGTTATTCCCCACAACAGCTCTGTGAGGTGGTTTAGGCTGAGAGGCAATGACAGGCCCAAGGTCACCAACTGAGCTTCATTCATGGTCAAGTGGGGATTATATAATGAAGCAAGAGAAAGATTTTTAGCACCTATAATGACAAGGTCCCCTGCCCAGAACCCCTCTGACATGATTTTATATCTCCTCACAGACACAGATAAGTATGTGACCTGGCGTGTAGCACTCTTTGCAACTGCCGCTAGGAAAATTAGAGCAAACTATATAGCCAAGGTAGCCACCAACTGTAAAGGAGATGAATTTATTTGACCCTATCTACATCAACTTATATTCTATCTTTATCACCAAACTTTGTACTAATTAATTGCACATTGTACTAATTAACATTATTTTTTAATATATTAGTGGCCATGTGATAATTTTAGCTTATAAATTTTATTGTTTAATGACTTAACTTGTATATTAAGGTACTTTTATAGCTCTGTTTAGAGTAGGTAATGTCTTGATAATATAAATGTTTTAAGTTTTTTCTATCAATCCAGTATATTTTCTTTTAATTGTTGAATGATTCTGTGTACATTGCGGCAGCCTTTGGCTATGTGCAATAAAACTGAATGACTGACAAGTGGGGATTTGAACCCTGGTCTTCCAGGTCTCCCAGGTCCTAGTCCAGGACTCTAACCACTCCAGTACATTGGTTCATTAGTGTAGGACTCAGCAGGGAGGAGGATGAGGACGAACTAGAATTAGTTCTGCTGTTGGCTCTGGTTCTTGCTACTGTTGGCTTCTCTATCTCCCCAACACCTCCACCACCAATGCTTCTTGCCCTCCTATATCGGTTGCTTTTAGGGATGGTAAGAAGACATCATTTATCCTTCCACCCTGTCTTGGTCAAGTGCTCTCCTGTTTCCATTCCACTGCTGTTCATCTTCTGCCCAAAACTACGCTATTCATCTCGCTGTCGGCTGTGAATCTGCCCCATTCATTTCAATGCAAATGGTCTGGAGGGACAGAATCATTTATGGTTAACCACTGTGGGAAATATGTTCTTAGCCAGTGCAAATGGCACTGCCAACATAAGAGATGTCCCTAGCACATCCCCACAGTGAACACGCAGTTTTTTGCATCAGCAAGTGGGAGCCACCACTGCTTACAGTATCCCCAAGGTGATTCCTTATTTATAACCCTAGCCCAGGGGTCAGCAACGTGTGGCCCATGAGCCGGATGTGGCCCATGAAGACCATTTTACCAGCCCACAAACAGCCCCCGAAACAAGCCGCCCACTCGGCGAGTCCCCCACACACTGTGCATGCACAGATACCGGAAATTGCATCTGCGCATGTCCAGACGCTGAAAACGCTTCTGCGCAGGAACAATTTTTGGCATCTGGGCATGTGTGGAAGCGATTGCTGGTGCCGTGGACATGCGCAGACGCGATTTCCGGCATTGCGCTGCACCATTCCAGCCCACGGACAATCTCTGTGGGAGTGATCTGGCCCCTGCCCTAGCCCATTCAAAATTTATATCCATTATTGTATAAGGGATTATTATTATGACTGGAATGTAATGGAAATTAATAAGATTTTGCAAGGCAGAAATAAAGCAAATAATCAAGTCATCAATTATAGCACATGGGGGGGAGCTTCTTATCTAAATTATATAATTTGGTATTTGAACTATTGGTATTAATAATTGTATTATAAATTGGTCATTGTTATAATGAGGTTACTATTGGATTGTATTTGAAAACTAATAAAAAATTATCATCATACACACACACACAAAATTATATCTGTTATTTATCACAACCATTTGCCAGCTGATGTTTCTCTTTATGGTTGGGATACATAAAACATTGCAAAGCAATATTGAGAAGCTTTGTTTGATGTAATATATCTAATTTTCAGATATGCAACAATATGTGAACTTTTGACAAGCGGAACGTAAACCTTCGAAACTTCCTGCCTATTGACATCAAGGAGTCCACTTTACCACATTTTTCCCAGCACCTGCTTAAAATATTTTAGGCAAGCTTGTCCAAACATGTTGACGTTGATGTGTTTTAATCTCTTTCACTTTTATTGTTTTTAATTTGTAATCTTAATATTTGTTGTAAACTGCTTAGAGATTTGACTACTATCAAGTGGTATATACATTTTGTCAAATACAATATAATAGATTTTAACAAAAAATGCTTGGCTATTTCCAGACAGAAACAATGATGTGTATCTTTTAACGACTAAGGGAAATCTTAGACATTACTGAAATGGAAGAGAAGTTGTCTGAAATTACACACAGGCAAAACGAATTAATTAAGCAGTTAGATAAAAGTACTTATATCTCACATTTCCATTTCAGTGCAAATCTCAAAGCCCAGCTTACAAAAAAAAGCTCATCCCATAATAAAATATAAGATGGCATCCAATAAAACAATTGAACACGATAATAACATAGTAAACACCCGCTACAAGATTTCAGTGGGAATGTGTAATCCATCACACAATGACTGCAACACATTTGATAGAGGAATACCAATAGAACGATTATTTATTATTTCTTAAATCCATTCTATACATGCCTTTTTTTGGCAGCTTTCAAAATAATAAAACTATACATGGCTTTGTGAATAATTCACTATATCTACTTAGCAAACCATTTCTATCCTGTTTATTTAGGAGTATAGAAAGAAGTTTTAATATATTTCCTTTCAGACTATTCCACTTCTTCTGGCAGAAATGGGCAATCCGACGGGGGGAGGGGTGTTCCAAAACTCTTGGCTCAGTTTGACAGGCTTTCTTGACGCATCATAGGTAGTGTGGCAGAAGTTCTGTGATTGGGTTTTGGGGGATTTCCCCCAACGTTTGCTGTGTGCATGAAAAGCCTTGTGAGTGGGAACTGGTACCTGATATATTTTCACACTTTTGGAGTAAAACTGAACCAAAATAGGGGACACCTTTTTGCAAACTCTTTTGCCACCTGTGCAAAGGCTCAGTTTTGGTGATCTTTTGCAAACCACCTGCTTTCCTGGGTAATGATCCCAGAGCAGGGCAGAGAGGCTGCCAGCGACTGGGAGGGGGTTGCCTGTGGGTCTCCAGTGGACCTGGGCCCTTGATTTCCTGTTGCTCACCAAGTGTGTTTCCTCTCTTCTGTCCCCTACCTTCTTTCCTTCTTTTTCTCCTTCCCCCCAGTTTGGCTTGGGTGCAAGTGATGAGGTCCAGCAGTCCGTCACCAAATTCTGCCTGCAACAGTCCAGGGCCGTGGAGTTCCTTCGAACGAAGCAGCAGAGGGATGCTCAGTTCCGGCACATCATCCAGGCATGCTGCGTGTCAAGAGGAGTCTGAGCTCACGGAAGGGGCCTTCTCAGCTGCTGGCTGGGCACTGTCCCTGGGGAGCTCCCCCCCCCCCATTCTGGGGGGCAAGAGGCCTGTCCCCTTCTCCCTGCTGCTCACTCCCTGGGCAAATGCAAGAGTGCAGGAGAACCAGCCAGATGGTGTAGGTTAGGTGGTAACATCTAGTTGCACACCAAGGATCCCTTTGCCTTCTGCCTCTGGGCTGCTGCTGCTCATCTGGCTTTCAGACTGTTTGCTTTTAGATGCAGCCTTGTTCCTAGTTTGTGCTGGGAGTTGCTTTGGGATTCAAAGTAATAAAATGAAACCAACTTTGGAGGCAGCCTATCAGAAGAACTCCCTCGTCACCCCCTCTTTCTGCACCTTCCTCGCTCAGATTCAACTTGGGAGCACCAGTATCTCTGCCTGGCATGCGATGAGTGCAAGGAGATCCTTGAGGACATCCAGGAGGAGTTGAGGCAGGCAGAGAATCATGGGCGGCTGGATGCCACCCCAAACCGGCTGGACGCCAGATCTCTGCGCAAGAGCAGCCACCCACTGGCCAGGCAGTTCCAGGTAGGGCCTCCCCTTCACCCTCCCTCCAATCCCTGGCCTTATCCTGCTCTTCCCCTCTGTGAAATACTGCCTTTTTCTGCCCCTGCAGAACCTTGATCTCACGGAGCACCAACTCATCCAGGAGGGGCCTTTGCAGCTGCACAATCAACAAGAAGATGACACTGGGTATGTGGAAGAAACAACCTCTCCTGCCAAAACACACCCATGCGGCAGGTCCTCCAACCAGGTGTCAAGGAAATAAACAACTATCTGATTTTTAGAAGACATCTGAAGGCAGCCCTGTTTAGGGAAGTTTTTAATGACTGATGTTTTATCATGTGTTTAATATTCTGTTGGGAGCCACCCAGAGTGGCTGGGGAAACCCAGCCAGAAGGGCGGAGTATAAATATATTATTATTATTATTATTATTATTATTATTATTATTATTATTATTATTATTACCCCCCACAAAAGCACACCTTTCACCACAAAAATATCCAAGAGCAACAATTTGGTGCAGCCCAATGCTTAAAAAATACCCTGTTTCATCGGGTTCTAATTTAAACAGTACCAGGTGGCAGATAAATCATTATGTTAAAATGCATCATTGTCCTCCAAATAATTTAAGGGAATGAGCAAAACAAGGTATCTTTCCCTTCCTGGCTTTCCCCACCACGCGGAAAAAACGCTGAATTCGTTATAATTAGTTTTGTTCTCCACAGATACCTTCATTTAGCAATACCACTATTAAACAAGCAAAAATACAAATTGCATGCGACATTTATGTGATCATAATCATTCCTCCTTTGCCTGCCAGAATTTTTTTTCTCCTCAGAGATGAACCTATATTTTTTACAGATGGCACAGGAAGAAGGAGAGAGAGGGGGAGAGAAAGAAGAGTGAGGTCTGCGGAACATGCCATTATTCCTGCGAGGGCCCGAGTTCATTAGTTGAAGCTGACGAGTCTCGTCGAGGTGCAACTGATCGGCAAATGGGAAATGAGCCGGGGTGTAAATTCCCAGCAAACAAAATCATTAACATTTGCCGCCTGCATCCGGAAAACCTGGTAAATCAAAAGCGGTGTGACGTATCGAGGCAAAATATCATTGCTAATTGGGATTAATTTGCTCCAGAGGGATTGCTGACCTTTGCAGGAGGAAAAGAAAGATGCTTGTTAACTTTTGTTTCTTAATTGCTCTGGGAATGAAGATGGGGCTGGGAAGGAATGGAGCATTTGAAAGGAGGCGACACGTTGGTGGTAAACCAACCTTTCTCGAGCAATGGATGGCTCCAACATGCTTCCTTCTGAATCAAAATAGGAGGAACATTACCTTCTTGCAAAAAAAAAGGGGGGGCGTTTCAGGCACTGGGCTTCAACATCTGTCTGTCTCAGGAGACAATGGAAGACTTTACCCTTTGGAGGGAAAAGTCAAATCATTGAAGAGTTACAGTGCATGTTGTGGCTTTAGAAACCAAATACATGTATAGGTACCAACTTTGTGGGCCCCAGTCCCTTCACCCACCATAAAATATTTAGCAGGGCCATTCGGCCCCCAATATTTTTTGCAAGTTGGCACCTCCCTCCCTCCCTCCCTTGGCCTGCCACCTCCCCACCAGAAGGGCACCATGTTTTTTTCACGACCTGCCTCCCAGCACCATTTCTGAGTGCATCTGAGCAGGGCCGTCTTTAGCATAAGGGACGCGGGTGGCACTGTGGGTTAAACCACAGAGCCTAGGGCTTGCTGATCAGAAGGTCGGCAGTTTGATTCCCCCCGATGGCGTGAGCTCCCGTTGCTCGGTCCCTGCTCCTGCCAACCTAGCAGTTCGAAAGCACCTCAAAGTGCAAGTAGACAAATAGGTACTGCTCTGGCGGGAAGGTAAACGGCGTTTCTGTGCACTGCTCTGGTTCACCAGAAGCAGCTTAGTCATGCTGGCCACATGACCCGGAAGCTGTACGCCGGCTCCCTCGGCCAGTAAAGCAAGATGAGCGCTGCAACCCCAGAGTCGGCCACGACTGGACCTAATGGTCAGGGGTCCCTTTACCTTTACCTTACTTTATTTACGTGGAAACACACACGGAGCACTGCAACATGGCTCCCTCTCTCTACAGCATCAGACAGCAAAGAGAAAAGGAACAAAAGACAGTAGTCCCACATCACGGAACACAGTAACACAAACATCCTGTCTCCGTCACTTCCCACTCTGTGGAGTCAAAACATACACCGTCATGTGATAGACCAAAATCCCATGACTGCAATCATAGATCAGGAATGCTAACATTCCTTCCTCAAGGAACTCAAAGTGGGTTACATGATTGTGCCCTGCCTCATATAACCCCACAACTACCTCGTGAGGTAGGTTAGGCTGGGAGGCAGTAGCTGGCGCACAGTCACTGAGTGAGTTTCATGGCTAAGTGGGACTTAGAATCCTGGTCTCCCAGGACCTGGTCTGACAATCTAACTAACACCAGAGGGCTGGGAGAGTTTTGTGCCCTGCTGTCTCTGCTCAGACCCCTCGGTCTGACCGTGCGATCTTGCATTAGCTGGGATCTATTTGCAAACGGGGAATCATACTTTGCATTGGCAGAAGCAGAGGGACCTCCTATCGATTCGAGTTTACCTTGGCTGGCCTCGGGGTTATATTGGGCTGTGTGACAAAAGCTCCTGGTGTCAGGCAAGCATCTTGGCAACCCAGCAATTGACCTTGAACTATCAGTTTGTGCTTCGGTGTTCCTGAAACTGTAATGGAAGCTTATCTCTCGGTGCTAAAAATAAGTGAATAAGTGACTTTTTCTTAATTATTTATAGGCCATTGTGCAGCTTCCTTTTTCCCCCCAGCAAGAAGCTAGTGCCAGTATAACTATTCAAATTATATAGTATCATCACTGTTTCCAGACCAAGAGCTGCCAAGAAGCTACTATTTGCATGTCGAGTTGGGGGAGGGATGAGAAACTAGTATAATGTGAGGCAGGGAAGGGAATGCACGGGGAGCAGCCAATTCAACACATTGTTACTGCAATATATGGCTTTTTTCTTCTGCTGAAACAATAAGCAGGCATAAGGTTGCAACGCTGCATAGTGTGGTGTTTGAAGGGTCAGACAAGGACCTCAGAGACCAGGGTTCAAAATCCCACTTGGCCGTGAAGCTCACTGAGTGGGGATTCACAGCCTCTCAGGCTAACCAACCACACAGAATGGCTGGGGACACCAAGCCAGATGGGCAGGGTATTAAGAACAACTTCTTCTTTCTTTAAAGATGTTCTTGGGCTACATCATCTCCGTTATCAGATCATCAAGTCCTTTTCCCTTTTTTAAAAAAATATTTTTTATTAAGTTTTCCATTTGAACATTCCAATCAGATCACATTAAATATTCCAGATTATACAAATACATATCATATAGGCCAAATATTTTGCCATTTTTGTTGGGGCTTCCCATGCTTCAATTTCAGTGGGGTCCAATCATCTTATGTTTCTACTGCTTTGAGTTCCCAACAGTTCCTTCTTGAAATCTTCCTGTTGTTATCCTTCCTTCTTTCATGGCCTCTGAGTTGATACTCTGGTTTCACCTCAGATCGTATAAATCTTTTGCCTTTTATATAAAGTCCTTTTTCCAATCATTTACAGTCGATATGAGACTTTGACCACTGAGCCTCTTGGGCTTGCCAATCGGAAGGTCAGCGGTTCGAATCCCAAAGCCACGCCAGGGGTGAAGGCATCCTCTGTTATTTGTCCCTGTGTCAGTTTCAGCCTTTTGGTTATCTTCACTAGTAAGGCTGTTTCCAATACAGTTTGGTACCTGTAGTCCATGCTCACTCCTAACAGGTCCTTCCAGTGTTTAGCTATGATGCTCCTAACTGCTGAGAGTAAGTGGGTTAGAAGCTCTTTGTAGTGTGAGTGTGTGTTGGAAAATATTCAGTAGGGCTAGTAGGGCTTCTAATACCTGTTTTGTTATTTTGCATATTTCTTGTAGGACTGATATTTCTAATCAACTTCGACAAATTTATTGGTGCCTAACTGTTCACTGTTTCTGTGCCATTTCTCCACTAACAAGAAACTCAGTGCTCAGTAGACATTGATAATAATTCAACAACAATAATAATATCAATAATAATAATAATAATAATAATAATAATAATAATAATAATAATAATAATTTTATACCCAGCCCATCTGGCTGGGTTTCCCCAGCCACTCTCGGCAGCTCCCAACAGAATATTAAAAACACAATAAAACATCAAACATTAAAAACTTCCCTAAGCAGGGCTGCCTTCAGATGTCTTCTAAAAGTCAGATAGTTGTTTATTTCCTTAACATCTGATGGGAGGGCGTTCCACAGGGCGTGTGCCACCACCAAGAAGGCCCTCTGCCTGGTTCCCTGTAACCTCACTTCTCACAGGGAGGCAACCTCCAGAAGACCCTCGGAGCTGGACCTCAGTGTCCGGGCTGAACGATGGGGGCAGAGACACTCCTTCAGGTATACTGGGCCGAGGCCATTGAGGGCTTTCAAGGTCAGCACCAACACTTTGAATTGTGCTCAGAAATGTACTGGGAGCCAATGTAGGTCTTTCAGGACCCGCAGTCACCCCACAAACTTTTGCCAAAGTCACAAAGCCAGTGAAAGCCAAATGAATTGCACGCATCGCCCAGCATCCTCTGAGTGCTCGAAGAGAAAACAGTGTTAACGATACTATGATTAACTTTTAATGATGATGCCACCGCTTAGACAGGGTTCGTGCCGCTGGAGTTCGTGCGCTGTCAGGAATTCATTCTGATGCCTTACCATCTTCTGCAGTTGCAAAGATACTTTTTCACAACAAAGGAATTGCCAAGATGACTGTGAAGAGGTGATAATGGAGCCAATTATTATGCCACAAAACAACAACAGATGTTGCGTGCTTTTCGTGATATGTCACCCATCTTTCATGAAATTTCCAGTGGACATATTGCAAAAGGGGGAGGATAAATAGTTACCTGATATGTTGATGGAATGCTGGAGTAGCCAAACACTTCATAAAACTTTTCTTAGAACGCTAAGAGATAACAGTAATCACTACTGAGTGATGTGTATTTGGAAGACATCTTATCAAGCTTAGCCTCCCCATCTCTCCAAGAAATTGTTTTGTTTTGTTTTTATCTGTGAGGTTCAGCCCTTGAGTAAGAGAATTAATAACAAAAAAAGTATTACTGAGCATGTCCAGAGTCTTGTTCTTCCCAAAACATGAGCAATCACTGAGTTGGCAAAAGGGCTATCGCTCAGTGATAGTGCTAACCTACTTGGTGTGCAGAAAGTCCCAGGGCACAGAGCATCTTCCTTGCATGAAGAAAGTCATGCATTCAATTCTCAGCGTCTCCAGAGACTCGCGTGAGAAACCCTGGGGAGCCATTGCCTGTCAGCGTAGACAGTTCTGGGCTAGATGGGCCAGTGGGGGTAGGGCTTCAACATTGTGGTTTTCAATATCATGATATATCATCAGTAATACCAATATACAGTGGTGCCTCACAAGACGAAAAGAATCCGTTCTGTGATTCTCTTCGTCTAGCGGTTTTTTCGTCTTGCGAAGCAAGCCCATTGAAGGATTAGCGGATTAGCGGCTTTTAGCGGCTTATCTGCTGATCGGATCAGCTGATAAGCGGCTTAGCGGCTTAGAAAAAGGGGGGGAGGGGAAAAAACCAGCAGGAACTCACAAGACATTGTCGTCTTGCGAAGCAAGCCCATAGGAAATTTGTTTTGCGAAGCACCTCCAAAACGGAAAACTCTTTCGTCTAGCGAGTTTTCCGTCTTGCGAGGCATTCGTCTTGTGGGGCACCACTGTATTACAATGCCTGAAATAAGGTTGCAACTATGTAGAGGAGAACGGGTTAATGTCCTGGCAACTGCTACTACTTAGGGCAGCCTTTCTCAACCTGTGGGTACCCAGATGTTGTTGAACTACAACTCCCATCACCCCTAGCTAGCAAGGCCAGAGCTCAGGGATGATGGGAGTTGTAGTCCAACAACATCTGGGGACTCACAGGCTGAGAACTGCTGACTTAGGGGGTCTAAAACTGACACCTTATACTTACCTTTAACATATTGTTGCAACTGTTATTTTATAGTACAGAGCAACGGAGGCAACAAGAGTCATAAGAAAAGTGATGACCAACTTCATGGTTCCCCCCCATATCACTTTTTTTTTTAACATAGCACACACATTATGATTTGTGATATATTGCCATGTCAAATATTATGAAACTGTTATCACAATGAAGACTTCAAATTGATTTTGGTTGATGTAGCAATACACTGCCCAGCCCTAGCTGCGGGGCAGGGCGGTGGTTAGCCTATATGATGCCTGAGTCCCTTCTCGTTTCTGGACCCAGCAAAGCTTAATATCTAACAGAGGATCCCATTGTTGAATAAGCCAGGCAAGGGCCATAATGGCCCCTAAGTATAAGAAAGGAAGCTGCTTTGTGCCAGAGGGCAAATGGGTGGGGTCCTCTCTCTCATCTGGCTATTAGTGAGAAGGACAATAGCCAGAAGTGTATTTGCGAGCTGGGATAGAAGCAGACAGCCATGCTTGATATCTACTGGAATCCAAGGCTGTGACTATGGGAGAAGCAAGACCTTCTGGGGCATTAATGCTCGTAGAGCCTTTCCACGCAGGCTCAGGTCGTATATATGAGTAAATAAACCATATATCCTAAAGGCACCACAGTCTCTGCTGCCCATAATTCCAAGGAAACTGAACCCGGGGTAAGCACCTTAAACCCCTGGGATCTTGCACTGATCAGAGATTGGGGTGGTGTTCAAGACTATGTTCCTACATTCCCAGTCCTTGGACTGTTAGGAAAGATCCTGGTTTGAAACCCTGGAAAGCCAGTTGTTGAAGGCCAAATATTGTTGGACCAATTTCCATCACCCCCAGTCATTGGCCATGTTGCCTGGGGTCCTAGGGGCTGGAGTCCAAGAACAGTGGGAGGCTAGAGAGCAGCATGTTGGCTGCTGTAACCAATATTGAACCAGATGGATCTATGGTCTGACTCTGTATAAGACAGCTTCCTATGTTCTAGAACACAGCTAGGCCATACACTTTAAGGACTAATAATTCAAGGGAAGGATTTTTTGATAAAACTGCTAGGTGGCATTGAGCCACCATTGTCTTGGTTTGCACAGTTAAGCTCAGCTACCATAAATGCCCCCCGCCATGTTTACTTTCAATATGGGTCAGCCAGAGTCCTTTCAGATCAATAAAACAGATCCACAGATCACCACTATGATACATTTATATGCCTCTCAGCCCTTCCTGCCTACTAATAGCCCCATTGTGCCCCAATAAGGGGTCAGTCCATGGTTAATTTCCAGAGGCAGTTCTGCATATGACAAACTTGTATCAGCTGTATGCCTCACTTTAAATGTTATGGCTTCCCCCAAAGGATCCTGGAAACTGTGGTTTGTTGAGAGTGCTGGGAATTCTGTTAGTGAAACGTAGCAACACAGAACGCCTCTTCCAAGGAACCACTGGAAAGGCTAAATCATTGTTCAGCTACTCTTGGCACTATAGTGTCAAAACACCCCTAAAATGAAAGCAGATATTGGGGCTATAATGACTTGCTGAAGGGAGAAAGCAATTCATTCACACATTGCAGAATATGTGGACTATCTGTCCATCTAGTTAAGTTTTGTATACTCTGACTGCCAGGAGCTCACAATGCCCTCAGGCAAAGGATCTGCATGGATCCGCTATCCAAGGTATTTGCAATTACCTTTCAACTGATCCTCTGAACTGAAGAGTCCAGGGACCAAACCTGGAACCTTCTGCATTCAAAGCATGGACTCTAGACAACAGGTTGTCCCACGCAAAGTCATGGCCTCTGTTGTATAACGTCGTCACATTTTCATTTCCCCATCTGGTCACCTCCTTGACAATTTCATAACTCAGCATAGCGTATCTATCAACCGATACATGTTTTTTTAATTTGTGCTTCTGTAATTCCTGCATGCAGTCAACACGATTGTGAAATAATTCCAAGCTTGGCACTCGAAATTTACACCTCTTTGAAAATATTTAAGGAACATAAAGACCACTGCCTCCTCCAAACAGACATTTGAAAACCCAAACGTTCAAGGAAGGAGATTAACGAAAGTCCCCCCTTTTTTATTGCAAATAAAAGGAACTTTTCTGCCTCTTCAAAAAAGACACCTACGTGTGTTTTTTTAAATCTAGCTTATTAATGCTGGCTTTTGATAATAGCTTACAATTCACTGGAGCACCCTGGTTTTCCTTTTTCTTTTTAGGGGGAAAATGCAGCCGTCATTTTGCTGTTTAAATCTGCTTCTCCAAGAAGCACAAGAAAGGGACAGTGTGGGAGTTAACGAGTATGGAAATTGTACCAATCAAATCATTCTTTTAAAATATATTCACAAAACACTTTGATTTTTTTTTTTAAGGACTTGGGGTTCCAAACAAAAATAAATCATTGAAACACACAAATACCTGACAGTTAATAAATGTTTCCTTGTTTCTACACTTGGTATGTGTGTTTTTCCCCTTTCAGAAGCAGTGCTGTACCCAAACTGGAGAAGCATTCCTTATAAACATTGTGAAATGTAAATCTGGCATCCATTAGAATTTTATATCGGCTATTCCCCTCACTCTCTTCTATTCAAGATTTCTACAAAAGGCAGCGTCTGATTATGTTGTATCACATTCAGTGGAAGCTGGTCCACTGGGGCACTGTCCAACAACCATAGCTTGCCTCCAGTCCTCCCTCTGCTCCCAGCTGCTTGTTCTCCTATATACAGTCAGTCTGGGCGTGGCAATGCCTGCCAACTTCCTTCTTCTTAGTCTCAGTGTTGCCCTTGTAGAGATTCAACAGGGAGGGTATAGGAGGATGGGCCCCAAAGCTATAGCCAGTTTTGTCTCTGCCAGTCATTGGCTCTGGCGCCACCTACTGTTGGCCTCCCTTCTTCCTGCCCCACCAATCTCGTTGGGCACCAGCTACCAGTGAGTGTTGTTGTTTAGTTGTTTAGTCGTGACCGACTCTTCGTGACCCCACGGACCAGAGCACGCCTGGCACTCCTGTCTTCTACTGCCTCCCGAAGTTTCATCAAATTCATGCTGGTAGCTTCAAGAACACTGTCCAACCATCTCGTCCTCTGCACTCTTAACAAACTGCAGGTCCCAGGATTCTTCATGGAAAGGAATGGCAGTTCAAAGCGCTATGATGCTGCTTCAAATATATAGTGCAGATGCGGCCCAGGTTATTTACCTTTAGAAGCTCTGAATTTTCTGTTGGGCAGATGTGCACCCAATGAGGGGATATAGGCACGAACCTCAGCATTTAATTGGGGTTAAAGCATTTAAAGAACAGGCCAGACTGGACAGCTGGCCTGGAGAGAATTCCAAGGGCAAAGAGAGAGGTCTAGGGCCCCTCATTTGGCTCTGGGGTCTGATGTCCCCCACGATTGATATAGGGGAAGATCTCCAAGCTTTTCAGCTTAAAGATTCTGAATCACATTTTTAAAAAAATAAAAATAAAATAGAGATTTTTTTCTTACAAAATAGTTTGTATGGTTTCCATTTATTTACAAATACTGACTTTTTATCTGATGCATGTGCAATTTTGTTTCCAGTTTTGCTATTTCTTCCTCGTGTACCCTGATCCTTCTTCCTCTTTACGAAGGCCTCACTTCACTATCTGCTTCTTTGTTTTTTGGTTTGTTTGATTGTTTTGCCAGAACTTTAAAAATCATATGTATTCCTGATTTCTCATCTGCATTAATTTGCTATTCATTTTGTAATCCATGGAGCCGGGGGCACATGAGCCAATCAACATGTTCATTTGGATTCTTGTGGGGGGGCATGAATATGGGCTCCCCTCATTGTTATCATTATTAAGATGCAACAGGTCATCTTCATAAATGCACTTACTGCTTTCAGACCTGAAAGTCCATCATTTCACTTCTTCCCACGCTCTCTGTGTATTCATTTCTCCTCAAGCCTCTACACACCAAACAGTAATATGTGTCAATGAGTTCTTTGATTTCCCCAGAGACTCACAGCTTCTCTCTCTCTCTCTCTCTCTCTCACACACACAGAAAATTACTTTTCACCTACTAATTCAGGAGCAATTTTAATGTGCGTGTATGGAGGGGGGAGTGGAATTATAATGTCTGCTGGTTACGTTTTTTTTAAAAAGCAAGAAAGACTAGATGGGTAAGAAAAGGAAATCTGAGAATCTTCCATATTAGATAAACTGATTATGCAGAAAAAGCAAATTACCCATAATCCAACTGAGCCAAGCACAAATGGGTACTGTGATGGACAATGTCACCCATACAGTGCTATGCACAACATCAGCACATCATTCCGCACATGGCTGTATAACATATTGCAGAGAGACTGCATGCACATCCTCCACAGC
Source organism: Podarcis bocagei (assembly GCF_964188305.1). Taxonomy (NCBI): domain Eukaryota; kingdom Metazoa; phylum Chordata; class Lepidosauria; order Squamata; family Lacertidae; genus Podarcis; species Podarcis bocagei. The sequence continues at coordinate 12,751,994 of NC_138139.1, forward strand.
TACCCTCGTAGGTTCATTTGTTCCAAAGGTGAGCCGTAAATGAGAAATGTGGCAACCTGGAACCAGAGTCTAGTGGTGAGGAACCTCAAGTCAGGTGGGGAAATCGGGTCCACTTCCTGGTGGGGCCGGGTTGCGGTCCAGCCCCCTAGCCACTCCCCTCACGCTGTCCCGCCTCATGCTGGGGGAGACCCTGGCCATGTCAGGATGCCAGGTGGCCAATCACCTTGCTTGGGGGTGTGGCCGGGGATGATTTAAGCCTCAGCGTGACTCTGAGGCTTCCTCTTTCAGCCTCGCGCCGCAGATCTCCCGCCCTCCCACCTTTTCTTTCTCTTCCAGTTGCGTCATTGGCCTTGCTATGGACTTTGGGTGATTGCCGTTGAGGGTCCTGGTAGGACTTTTTCCACTTGGCAAATTGGCACCAGCCACTTGGTTTTCACCTACCTCGTAGCAATCGTGACAACTTTTTAAGGTTTGGCAGTTAGGCATTGGAATAGCGATGTGGGGAGGGGGAGGTGCGCCCATCACCTGCCCCTCCATGCATAAGGATATTCCGTTAAAGGAATTCAGGGGTGTGGATCTTGTCCGAAGCCCGGGGAGGGGCTAGGGCCATGCCACAACCCCATTGGGAACCCAGGGATTGCTCAATCCACATCAGTGGGGCTCCCCCTACTGGAGGTTTACCCTTACCCTTACCTTACTCCCTGCAAGGTGGGCAGGAGTCAGATATAGTCTGTTGGTGCCAATGCCTAAGCCAATTCCGCTCACATTCTGTAACCAGTAAAGTTGTGGCCTAAATTTTGCCCATTAACATTTAACCTAAAATTCTCTGTCCTTGTGCCTTTATTCTCCTGGGGGTGGCTTGGGGGCCTTGGCACGCAACCTCAAGTCAGGTTGTGTGCGTCAAACATGGCCAAGGCTCTCTCTCTCTCTGACCCTCTGGAATCCCCGCAAAAAAAATAAAAAGGTAAAGGACACCTGGCAGTTAAGTCCAGTCGCAAATGACTCTGGGGTTGCAGCGCTCATCTCGCTTTACTGGCCAAGGGAGCTGACGTTTGTCCGCAGACAGTTTTTCCGGGTCATGTGACTAGCATGACTAAGCTGCTTCTGGTGAAACCAGAGCAGCACACGGAAATGGAGTTCACCTTCCCGCCGGAGCGGTACCTATTTATCTACTTGCACTTTGACGTGCTTTTGAACTGCTAGGTGGGCAGGAGCTGGGACCGAGCAGCGGGAGCTCACCCCGTCATGGGGATTTGAACCATTGACCTTCCAATCAGTGGTTTACACCACAGCGCTACCCACGTCCCAGGATTCTCTGTAGGTGGACTTATCTTTGTGGGAGATGGCAACCCTTCAGCTATCCTACAGATCATAGAATTGTCAAGCTGGAAGAGACCACAAGGGTCATCAAATCCAATCCCTGGAAATGCAGGAATCTTTTGCCCAATGTGAGACTCAAACTCACAAGCCTGAGCTTAAGAGTCTTAGGTTCTACCAATTGAGCTATTTGTTGTTGTTTAGTCATTTAGTTGTGTCCAACTCTTCGTGACCTCATGGACCAACCAACTCAGTTATGACAGTTAATATTTCACAAGCGACTGGGTCACAGCTCTGGAAAAAGCTTCTTACACCAAAACATTCAGTAGTCATCTTAACATCATGACACTGGGTACCTGTCTAATTTCAGCTGGTAACTGATTCCAGAGGGTTGGATCTGCAACACTAAAAGCCCAGTTTCTACTAGAAATTTAGCACACCTCTGGGGCATGCAGTACTCTCAGCAATCCCCATTCTGAGGAGTGCAGTTGCTGGCCAAGGATATATGGCACAAGAAAGTTCCTTATGTAGCCTGTAAGAGCTTTGATAGGAGATAGCACTAGTCACAAACACCGTTTCAATATTTTTAAATAGCCAATCAGTTCAAGTGTTTGAATAGTGGGGTTGTTTTTTCTCCTATAAACATGGTTATTCCTTAGTCTCGACAGGCTTTCCATCACAGTTTCATCTCTTTCAGTTCCTATTATTCGGATAACAGATGAAGTAAAAGTTCAAATTACAGTCATGGCCCCCAAATGGGGCATAATGTGATATATCATGGCAAACATTACACGACAATTTTCTCTGCATTTTGAGAGATAGCTGATATTTTCACCTAGTGTAGATCATTTAAGGTACAAATTGCTTTTACAAATAGACTTTTAACATTGCACAATATAAGTAAAATTATGCCTGTAATATTCATTTATGAGCCATAGATAGAGGATTTCATCAACTCATTAAATATACATGCTCACATTTGGTAAAGGGCGGAATCGAAGATAGAAACAGTGCAATTTTTTTGTCACAGTATCTTAGTTGCCGGGTAGAAAAACCAAAACTCTCCCTTAGATTTATGTTAGTCCATGGAAAGCTTGAAAGTAAATGGTGCCTAATATCTTGAATTCTGGATTGGCTTACCTTTCTCTGTGTTGAGTATAAACTCAAGTACAGACCAATGTCAACCTGTCAAGCATTGGTCATGTTGGTCCAATCTCTGTTAATAGGCATCACCAATGTACTAATTAGCTACATACCTGCCAGGTGGAGATTATAGAAGGGCAGGAAGGATGATACCACTGAGCCATATTTCTCAAGCGTGGTGTAACAATTGCTCCTTCTTGCCAGGGAACTCTAGGAACAGCAGCTCCGTGAGGGGATTTGGGGCCTCCTAACAACTCTCAGGCGGGACGCAGGTGGCGCTGTGGTCTAAATTACTGAGCCTCTTGGGCTTGCCGATCGGAAGGTTGGTGGTTCGAATCCCCGCGACGGGGTGAGCTCCCGTTGCTCTGTCCCAGCTGCTGCCAACCTAAAAGTCCAAAAACACGTCTAAGTGCAAGTAGATAAATAGGTAGGTACCGCTCTGGCAGGAAGGTAAACAGTGTTTCTGTGCACTGATCTGGTTTTGAAAGAAGGGGCTCAGTCATGCTGGCCACATGACCCAAAAAACTGTCTGTGGACAAATGTAGGCTCCCTCGGCCAGTAAAACGAGATGAGCGCCGCAATCCCAGAGTCATTCGCAACTGGACTTAACTGTCAGGGGTCCTTTACCTTTAAACAAAAAACAAAAAAAAACCTCTCAGTGCTCATAACAAACACAACACCCAGAATTCTTTGGGGGGAAGCCCTGACTGTTCAAAGTCCTAGCATAGTACTTTAAATATATAGCATGAATTCCCCTCACAGAGCTACAATTCTCAGAGTTCCCTGGGAAGAGCAGACCCTCCAATGGTCCTTATTTTCAGGCACAGTCCCAGATTTACAGACACCGCCTTGGTTTTTGATCCTAGAATGTCACACTTTTCCTTTGGACGTCCCAATTTTCATTGGATAAATGTTGGAGGGTTTGGAGTTATGCGACCCTATAAGAGATAAGTAACTTTACAACCTTTCGAAGACATCTGGAAACAGCCCCTGCATAGGGAAGTTTTTGAATGTTTAATGTTTTATTTTGCTTTTATATATGTTGGAAGCTGTCCAGAATGGCTGGGGCAACCCAGTCAGTTGGGCGAGGTATAAGAACAGCAGCAGCAGCAGCAGCAGCAGCAGCAGCAGCAGGGGACATCCATATTTTCATCGGAGAAACATTGGAGGGTATGGAGAGGGATTGGATGTGAAACCACTCCGAGCATTGTAGTTCTGTGAGGGGTCTCCTAACAACTTTCAGTACCCTTAACAAACTACAGTTCCCAGGATTCTTTGGGAGAATCCACAGTTGTTTAAAGTACTTTAAATGTATAGTGCAGGTAGGGCCTTAGCTAGCATGCAATGATTTGCGTGTGGAGGTCCCCAAGCCACCCCTCAAAATAATTCACAAATCACACATAATGTTTGTTTAAGGTTTTTGGCATAATTTTGGCCACAACTTTATTAGAATACATAATCTGTGAGTGGTTGCTTAGGCATTGGTTATGACTATCTGTCCCCCCGCCTGGGACAGAACTGACTTTCCAAACTTCCTTGGAAGCCAGTGAAGGGAAAACAATATTGGGGATCAGTTGAGCTGAGTGACAGTCCCTCACCACTCACCCAACCTGCTCCCCAAGGCTTGCCGGCCCTGGTCCCATTTCAGGGATTGGACGAAATCGTGGCAAGCCCCAGGATTCCTTTAATGGAATTCCCTTCCAGCACCATTGGAGGGCCTTCACCACCAATTTTTATAACCAATGCCTAACTGCAACCTTACAAGTTGTGACGAATTGCTAAGTAGTAGGCAAAAACCAAATGGCACCAGCCAATCAGCCAAATGGACAAAATTGCTACTAGGCCCCTGCCCCAATGGCAGACGACCCCATGACAGGCATAGCAAGGTCAACCGGAACTCAGGGCGAGCGGGCGGGCGGGTGATCCGATGCACTCAGCGAAAGAGAAAGCAAAAGCAGTGTGCCCCCATATTTAAAGCCTTTGGTCCCACCCACCCAAATTGCAACATGCAATTTGCCCCAGCAACCTGGCCATCCAATCGTTGCCCCAGGCCATCACCATTTTACCTGCCTGGCAACAGAGGGTTGGCCTGGCAGACCCCACCGCAACACATGCTCTCATTTCAGGGAGAACACGCTTTGCTAGTACAGTGGAACCTCGGTTTTCGAACGTAATCCATTCCGGAACACCGTACGACTTCTGAAACTTTCAAAAACCGAGGATCAATGGGTGGTTGGCAAAATCCATTAAAAAAATGGAGAAACACACCTCAGAAGCTGTTTGATTTCCGAGGTGCGTTCGGGTTCCAAATCATTCAGCTTCTGGGACACTCAAAAACCGAGGTTCCACTGTACTGCATTGGCTGAATTAAAAGGCTCCAGGAAGCCTAAGAGATGGAGCAGGGAATTGAGGAGGAACTAGGCAGGATGCAGCACTGAGACCCACTTGGAAGAGGCCCAAGACCCACAGGTGGGTCCAAACCCACTGTTTGAAAAACATTGCCCTAGAGCACATGGACTCCTTCACAGTTTGCATGCTTCCCTGCCCTTGTTGTACCAGCACATAAGATATGTGCCATGCTCTGATGGCTGCCTTCCCCAACCTAGTGCCAGGGCCAGATTAAGTCCTTAAGAGGCCCTAAGCACTTAAAAGATTTGTTGCCCCCATATATATATAATTCAAAATATAAACTATGATAAGCTGTAAAATAAAATTTTATTTTTCGAAATGAAACGAAACTGACAGTAAGATGGAAAAATAATGTTTCTTTTTGTATAGTTCCACTTTACTTATATTGGGGGGGGGGGAAAATCTCCTACTTTTTCTAATTACAAAGTCTTTGATCTGATCCTCAAAACCAATATCATGTAACACATCTGCTTCTATACTTAGTAGAGTTCAGGCATCCAGCTCGCCTTGTTGCATAGTTGTTCTGTTGGGATTTTTATTACACTTCAAATGAGAAAACGAATGCTCAGCTGAGCAATCTGTGATCATTAATGTTAAAAATATACGAAAGTAAATATCCACATTTGGAAAGGCACACTCAATACTGTTTTCTACAATTATTTTACAAAGTTCAGCATGACTGAATCTTGCTTTATTACTTTTTGTGGAACCTGGTTCAGCTGTATCACATGATCCATGGTAAATCTCGAAAAATTCTATGGTGCCTCCCTTCCCTTGATGCCCTAAGAATGTGCTCATTTTGCTTAATGGTGAATCCAGTCCCACCTGTTGGGCTACAACTCCCAACATCCTTGGCTATTGGCCATACTGGTTTATTAGAGGTAGAGACAATCACCTTCTAAAAGGTTGTGGAAGGATGCTTTGGTTTATCTGAACTCAAGAATGGTGGTTTGGTATGATGATTTGCTTTTGTGAGCAAAGCCACATTGTTATTTCCCCCAAGAAGCAAAACATTGCCTTAAAAGAACAAAACGAGCAAAGCCACAACAGCAATCCCTCAAATTTGGCTTAATCAAACCCCGGGGTGCTTTCAGATCATGTTACCCCAGCCTGGCTTGAAATGATCAGGCCCCCAGTCGAGTGAAGCCCCTGTGCGTGCAAAAGCATAGATTCTCCCTTGTTATGGTATGGAGATAAGCTGCATTTGCTCGCGGAGTTCTAAAACTGCTGGCGCTAAATTTATTAAGACTTCACAAAACCATTCATCATCTGCCTCTGCCTTCCGTTTACATCTTGTTTTCCAAAACGCCTTCAGGTTTCGGAAAGATTATACAGTTAGAATGGCAAGGGTAAATAGCAGAATTATGGGCACTCAAACCTTCCACAGATGACTGTAAGAAAACATCGCAGATTACCTGTAATCCTACCATTTTACTAAGCACTGCTTTATTCAAAGCCATTGCGGCAAATTGTTAATAGGTCTTTTCGTAGGATAAGAAGAAAGCAGGGTGGGGGGAGCGCACAACTTGGTTGTTATCACCCTTTGGTTGGGATATAATGCATTAATTCATCAAGAACAACATTGCCATTTCTCTTTAGAAAACTGGTGACTTCTATGGGACACAACAGAGCCGTCCTGGCTGCCAGGAACCCCTCCTTGTGACAGCTGCCCCAGCCTTGGGGGCACCTCACAAGGCCGCTTGGTCCTGGAGCTGTCAGGCTCAGGCGAGAAGGTTTGTGCAGTGGCACAAGCAGGGTGTGGGGAGGCCGCACTGCACTTCTCACTCAGCCTGCTCCCCAACTTGGCAGCAAGGCCTGGGCTAGTATGGCAGGCTCCATGCACACACTACGCACCGGGCATGCCCCGCCTCTCCCAATGCACTCACGTGTGCCTGTCCCAAGCACCAGCAACCCACGGTACGCTACTGCCCCTCTCTCATTATTTCCCTTTCCCACTCCCCCACTTTAATGATTTCTCTCTCATCCCTCGCCCCTTTGCAGCCTTTAGCAATGTTGGAGCTCCAAGCAATGACATGAGCAAGGCTAGAGGTTCCACCATTGTGTCCGTGGTGACAAGGTGGAGTCTTCATCTTCAAGCGTCAGTTTCTCTCTGCCTTAAGGGGAAGAGATGTGTTAAATACTAAGGCCTTGGGACACCCTCCCAAGGACTGGAGGATCACAGGCTTAACCTTTCCCCCACTGCTTGATTTATTTCCATCCCTGTTTCTCCATCAAAACATTCAGCACAATGCACCCCAAACCATTTCCTTTTAAAACATGCCAGTAGCTCTCAGACCCTCCAAGTGTCCCTATCTTCCAGGGACATCCCTGATTTAGAGAAACCATTGTGGTTTCTGATTTGATCCCAGGATGTCCCACTTTTCCTTAGGATGTCCCTGTTTTCATTGGAGAAACATTGGAGGGTGTGGAGTTATCTGACCCCTGAGCCGTTTGAAGGCAATCCTGTATAGGGAAGTTTTTTTAACGTTTAATGTTTTATTATGTTTTTATATACATTGGAAGCGGCCCAGAATGGCTGGAGCAACCCAGTAAGATGGATGGAGTATGAATAATAAAGTTATTGTTATTATGATGATGGAATAAAGGTAAAGGTAAAGGACCCCTGACAATTAAGTCCAGTCGCAGACAACTCTGGAGTTGAGGCGCTCATCTCGCTCTACAGGCCGAGGGAGCCAGCGTTTGTCCACAGACAGTTTTTCCGGGTCATGTGGTCGGCATGACTAAGCCACTTCTGGCGAAACCAGAGCATGGAAATGCTGTTTACCTTCCCGCCAGAGTGGTACCTATTGATCTACTTGCACTTTGACGTGCTTTCGAACTGGTAGGTTGGCAGGAGCTGGGTCAGAGCAATGGGAGCTCACCCCGTCAAGGGGATTCGAACCACCAACCTTCCGATTGGCAAGCCCTAGGCTCATTGGTTTAGACCACAGCGTCACCCGCATCCCATTGATGATGGAATAGGATGTCCCTATTTTCAACAGAGAAATATTGGAGGGTATGGACACCCCCCCCACACACATTTGTGTGTACACACACACACACACACAGAGAGAGAGAGAGAGAGAGAGAGAGAGAGAGAGAGAGAGAGAGAGAGGCTGGGACCCTCTGGAGTCAGATGGGTGGGGTACAAATTAATTATTATTACTACTATCATTATGGAATGGGATGTCCTTATTTTTATTGGAGAAATGTTGGAGGGTATGAGCTCTTTGGAACTTTTCTGATCTGAAAAGATTCCAAGTATCTATGTGTATGTATATATTTGTGTGTGAGATTATATCTGCACATAACAACTCACAGATATGTATACTTTAAGATTTGTTCTGAACATTCTTTTAAAAAAATCTTATTTCCTGTGATTTCTTTTGATGTTTTAATTTCTTCATTAGCACAGTGTCTCCAACTTGCCTGAACCAAAGGTGTTGTCTCTTTCCGTTTCCTCTTCTAATGAAACTCATGCTGTTACTAAAATTGTGCTATTAAAGATTTAAGTTCTCCAAAGGCCACATCAGTAATTGCAAGACTTGTAAAATCATCACTAACAGGTTTGCGGCGAGAGTGACTATAGCATCCAGCTGTTAAAAACAGAGATATTGCTAGACATGTTCAACCTGCTATTTATGTTTTGAAGAAAGCAAACTGTCCTAGCCACCTACTCTAAAATGCTTGTTGTTTTGCAATAAAATACAATTTTTGTGGTTTAACTCAAAGAACCTTGAAAACAAGCACATTGCTGAAACTTCTGATTAAACTGACTTTTCTTACTGTTGGAGGTTTTGTGGTTCCAATGTCAGCTGTGCAAATGTGTTATTGTTCCATTATTGGATAGGGTTAAGGTTAGGCAGGTCAGGGTGTTGTGAAGAACTGTGCTAAAAAAAATTTATTTTTTTATTTTTTGAAAGTACAAAATTAGTACTCTCAGGGGCAGAAATGTTTCACGGGGTAAAATCTAGAATGGGAAATGAACTTTTTCTATTCTATTTACTGGCACTATTTCCTTAATCTGCTGCTGCTTCAGGTCCACTGTTTTCCTCCTTAGAAATATTGTGTCTTATCATTCCTAAGAATAGCCACCTGGGCAATCCCAGTCATCAGGGTTCATAATCATAACAATATTTTAATGCAACCAAGAGCAAATGAAGTCACTTTGGAGTGAAACAGTGCTTCTCAAATAGGTGAAGATATCTTGAGGCAATGATCAAAACAAGAACCACCCAAAGGAATGAAAATCGCAACAAGTGCTCACTAGAACCTAGAAAGTTGCCTTATGCTGAATCAAAACATTAGTCTATCTAGCTCCATATTGTCTACCCTGGTGAAGAACAGCGAGCAATTTCATCTCAGTCCTTATACATACCCCCCCCCCCACAATATTGAGTCCCCAAACTGGGATGCGCAGCTTACCAGAACCCAAAAGACGTGGGTTTTTTCCAGAATTTCGAGATTGTGGTGCAAAATTGCGCAAGATCGCAGTGCCCCAAATGGCCACCGTGCTCTCATGCAAACAAATAAACAAACCCCAGGATGTCCAGATTTTACTGGGACACTTGCCTCTATAAAAAATTCATATTTATTTCTTATTTACAGTTTCTACTACAGTGGTACCTCGGGTTAAGAACTTAATTCGTTCTGGAGATCCGTTCTTAACCTGAAAATGCTCTTAACCTAAAGCACCACTTTTGCTAATGGGGCTTTCTGCTGCCACTGCGCCGCCGCTGCACAATTTCTGTTCTTATCCTGAAGCAAAGTTCTTAACCTGAGGTACTATTTCTGGGTTAGCGGAGTCTGTAACCTGAAGCGTCTGTAACCCGAGGTACCACTGCATATATTTTGGAAAGTTGTTTCTCTCTTTGTTCTGTGTGCCTTTGGGACACCTCTTAAGATACCACAGCCATCTTTTCTGTGATGTTTCATGAGATCAAGGTGTTGGTGTATGTTTGGCTGCAATGGGATGCCATTTTGAATCAAGATGGCAGGCAGAAGTCTTCAAAACTGCACTGTTTTTAACTGCTGAGTTGAAAACAGCGCTGATTTTAATTCCTTTATTTATTTTGGTTTCTTAGTGTTCCCAAGGGTAGCTGGACACTTCCCACTTAGCAATCTATATTCCATTACACTTGTGGTAATAAATCCTCTGGCACCAATTGACTGAGCTCATAGAACAGCACAAAGCGTTCATGGACATACCAGCTCCTCAGGAATGAAACTTGAGCAACTGCGACAGGAAGACTTCACAATGCTTAAGATCATAAGGAGGTTGTCTGTAATGGTGGGAGATGGGAAGTAAGAGGCGTGCTCAGGAAGGGAGGGTGGGGTGGGTGGTCTGCCCTGGGTGCACTCACTGAGGGGGGTGACTTTTGGCACGCCGCCCACCCACGACTCCAAAGCCTACCCCGAGCTGTCAGGGTAAGGGGAGGAGCTGTGCTGCTTTGCCAGCGCCGTTCCCCCCTTCCCCCTTCATTTTGACAACTTGGGGGAGGCTTGGGAGTCACGGGCCTGCGGTGGGCTGAATGTCCACCATGGGCGGCTTGCTCCACCACCGGCTGCAGGGCACGCACACTGCTCCAGGCAGCCGAGCAGCTATCCTGCACCTGGGAGGGCACTCTCCACACCACACAGCCCTCGGGAACACTCCGTCCTGGGCAATGCGGGCATATGCTTTGCCACTGAGCGTGCTAAAGTGACTAGTCTGAATATGGGATAGGAAGTGGTCTGATAAACAGAAAATGGATGATGGAGATGTGGAGCTGGGACAGCCAGCCAAGGAGAAAGCAGGACATGGATGAGAACTAGGAACAGAAGAGATTCCTCAATGAAGGGAGGGAGGGAGGTTTAGAGCAGTAGCATTCAATGTTTTGAGATCTAGGACCCACCTTTAACCCAAACATGCACCGAGGGACCCATTTCTTAATTATTATTTATTACCATGTATTTTTGCAAGATGGTAGCACTGCGGCTGTGACCTACCTTAGATCAGATCATGACCTGGGTAAGTGGGTCCTGACTCACCAGTTGGAGACCAATGATTTAGAGGGCTGGGGATTCCTGCTAAGACACCAAGGGGCATAGCTTTGCATGCCTTACAGACTTGCAGAGAAGTAGAATTCTGCCACTGCTCTCACTAGAATGTCGTGACCTGGTGGCCTGAGGGTGAGAACAGTGCCAAGAAGTGTGTGGGAGAGTCTGAGGGGGAGCTGCACTTCACATATTGATTTAAACTAGCCAGCCAATCCTTTTCCTGATGGCTCCCAGTCTTAAGGACTGCTTAGACCGTGACAGCACAAACCATCATCATCAATATTTATTGTGGCTATAGAATTTATCTGAAGTGGGCCATAACCCACAACAATGAAATAATAGCAAAAGATAAATTATGTGACAGTACGAAGGCCCCAGGTTACACAAAACAGCAAAGCATGGAAGACAGAATGTCTAAATGTATAGAATATGCCCAATGGGGAAGAAAGGAAAAATTGCATTGGCTCCAAGGTGCAATATTTATTGCCCTAGTCCTAAGCAATAGCAACAAGCACTGATAGAAACAGATACACAGGCAGATCAAAATTTGTGATCCAAAACAATTCTTTAGCTCTTCCACTGGGCAGCAGCATGGGAGCACCCCATGTAGGATTTCAGTTCTCTTTGGGCAGCCATGTGCACACTGTGTGTGTGTGTGTGTGTGTGTGTGTGTGTGTGTGTGTGAGAGAGAGAGAGAGAGAGAGAGAGAGAGAGAGAGAGAGAGAGAGAGAGACTTTTTCAAATTATGATTTATTGCATTGCATGTATATACTGCCTTTCTGCCAGGGCACTCAGACAGTTTACAATTTTAAAATACAAAAGCAAATAAAGGCTATAAAACATAGAGTGACAGAGTCCTACTGATGCGGGTGGCACAAGCTCCCTGGGCCAGTCTCTCTTGCTTCTGACTTCCTTCAGGCCACATGGGTCTCCCTTCAGCAGCCTGAGGGAAGGTGGGGAAGGAGGCTTTGCCCTCAGGCTGTTGGTTGTTCTATTCAGAAGCCAATGGTCTGTGCTCCTTGACTCGGGCTCCCTTGCTTCTGCCCTCTCTCAGAGCAGCCTGGTCTTAAAATATCCCTTCTTGTTAGGCAGAATGGGGCTGAGCCTGATATCTGAGAAAGTTCCTCATCAGTATCTTGTTCTTACTCTTGTTCTACTTCATGGTTGGGGAGCCCACGCCACCCCCCCCCCAACCCATCAGCCCCAGTCATAAAGGACCAATGTTCAGAGGATCCTGGGAACAGTAGATTTCTTTAAAGGGGGCTGAGAGTCAGGGCTGGACCACCCATTGTCAGGAGGCTGTCGGCGGCTCCTTCCTGGTTGCCCAGGAAAAGTTTCTTACTGCCCAAAGTCAATAGCCCATAGTTTTATGGTTCATCTCAGGTGCCAAATTGACTTTGGCCACAGAGACGTAGCATGGGTGGGGCTGGGGTGCAGTTTTTTTGGGGGGGGGCATTCCCCACGATGCCCTGCCACCTGTTGTGTCCTCATGCTGCCCTCCAGCTGGAGGGTGGGTGAGAAGGATGCAACAGGGCAGGGTGCCCTGCCAGCCGCACACAGCTTTTGCGAGCCTCGCTGTGAGTGCCCCCTTCACAGCAGTCTGATCAGACTGACCTGAAGGGTGCATTCACATCACAGCCACTGGCTGCCAGCTCCATGCCAATTTGCAAGGCTGCAGGGTGGCATTGGCCACATTGGTTGACCAGGCAGGCAGCACAGTGCAGCCCCACTTGGCTCCAATGGCACATGCACCAGCAAGAAAAGCTCTGCCACTGTTGGGCCAGCCTTGCTGAGAGTTGTTGTTTAGTCATTTAGTCATGTCCAACTCTTTGTGACCCCATGGACCAGAGCACGCCAGGCACTCCTGTCTTCCACTGCCTCCCGCAGTTTGGTCAAACTCATGTTTGTACCTTTGAGAACACTGTCCAACCATCTCGTCCTCTGTCATCCCCTTCTCCTTATGCCCTCCATCTTTCCCAACATCAGGGTATTTTCCAGGGAGTCTTCTCTTCTCATGAGGTGGCCAAAATATTGGAGCCTCAGCTTCAGGATCTGTCCTTCCAGTGATCACTCAGGGCTGATTTCCTTCAGAATGGATAGGTTTGATCTTCTTGCAGTCCATGGGATTCTCAAGAGTCTCCTCCAGCACCATAATTCATGGAGTTGTTATAAGAGACCTCTATTTCCCCCACAAAACCACTGTTCCAAGAGTTCCCTGGAAAGAGGCATTGGTTCTGAGAATTGTAGCTCTGCTCAGAGGGGAGTAAAGGTCTCCTAAGCACTCTTGGCACCCTTAAAAAGCTACAGTTCCCAGGACTTTGACAGTTTAGAGTGGTATGGTATAAATGCATTGTGCATATGGGGCCTGGCAGTTTACAGTATATGTTATTGCTATATGTCCTGAATCATAGCGCAACTTATTTCTCCCAGGCTTCACAATGAGCTCCTATTTGCCAGGCTAGGGCAAACAACTGGTCAAAATATGTGTAGTAGACACAACAGACGAGATCTTCTCTAAATGTTTATCAGGAAGACAGTTAGTGATTCTTGCAACCCAGAGTTAACATTTGTAGCCGCATGAATGACAAAGGGGGAAATTGCAGCTCTAGCTGCAAAGATTTGTTCTTCAATCCCCCAATCTCAAGTTTTCTAATGAAGTCACAATTAATAGAAGTTTAATTCCTAAACGCAAAACACAGTTCATAACTGTTTACATTCACTTTATGGTCTGTTGATTGGCTAAGGCTGAATTAATTGAAGTCATTATGAATAGACAATTTGCAAACTGTGAAAAAGAAAATCAGAGTTAAAGAAGAACCTCCATGGTGCAATTTAGCAGGTTGCATGATTGAAGCCATAAAACTACGTTATAAATATAATTCCTGTGAAAATTGTGCTCTGCTCTCTGCTGATGTTTGGGGTGGGGGAGGAGACAGGTGTAAGCATTTGCACCCTACAGGATGCTTTCTGCCACTTAGATATTCCAGGGTCAAATGACTGCTTATTAAATTAAGTTTAACTAAAGATGTGTCCCCTACTCCCCCCCACTCCACTGCCCAAATCACTGAGAACAGGTGGGGCCGAACCTGTGGGGTACAACACAAGCATCACTGCACAGAATCAAACCAAACTGGGAAATGAGAATATTCACTCCTGTGCAGCACTTCTTCAGAGGTCAGAAGAAGGAGACATCAAGGCACAGAGGCATCCCCCCCACTCCAAACATGGCCAACGTGGCCCTTGGCAGGCAAATCCCCCCCCCCATGTGGGGCAGGCAACCATATAGCAAGGGGGTTGGGGATGCAGCAGCAAGGCAAAGCCAGGCTCTGGGGCCTAGATATCCCCAGCGGCAGGCAGAGCAGGATGGGGATCCCTGGATGGGGGCACCTGGATTGTACCCCCTAAAAATCGTGCATACAGGGCTACAGCTCCCCTTCCCCCCTGCTACATCCCTAGTATAAACCCCGCAGACCAGCACTGATGCTGATACAATATATCTTTTTATCTGTGGACAACAGTTCCAGCAATGGAGGTTAATATTTATTATTTTGTGTTAAGATTGTGATGGTTTTAGGATATACACTTTGACAAAGTGCTGTGGAGTATTCAGAGATGATTCTCTGATTGTATGTAGTTATCTATCTATCTATCTATCTATCTATCTATCTATCTATCTAAAGGTAAAGGGACCCCTGACCATTAGGTCCAGTCGTGGCCAACTTTGGGGCTGCGGCGCTCATCTCACTTTATTGGCCAAGGGAGCTGGCGTACAGCTTCCGGGTCATGTGGCCAGCATGACTAAGCCGCTTCTGGCGAAACCAGAGCAGCGCACGGAAACGCTGTTCACCTTCCCGCCAGAGCGGTACCTATTTATCTACTTGCACTTTGACGTGCTTTTGAACTGCTAGGTGGGCAGGAATCTATCTATATCTATCTATCTAGCTATCTAGCTAGCTAGCTATCTATCATCTATCTATTCCTCCCTCTATCTATCTATCTATCTATCTATCATGGCCATTTATCCCAGTGGGTCTACTCTGAGTAAATACTGGCTGAATCCAACCCGGTGCTTCCAGCAACCTCAGGCTGGGACAAATATCCAGTGAATATTCAACTTCAGCATTCACAGATAGTAATCTGAGAATGTTGGGAAGGCATTTAGTTTCAGTTCCAGCGTGATGGCTGTTCTGAGAGATTTAAGCCCCCCGGGAACTATTTATCATCATCTTCATCATCTTCATCTTTTTTGCCATTTACCTTTCATTGTTTCTCCACCACTTCCAAACTGAAAAATGATTGCAGATTTGAGCGATTTGTACTCCCCATTTTTAACATCCCTCAAACAGCCGCTATTATACATGGACTCTCACCTTCATTGCATCCATCTATGAATGATGCTGATCGCTCCAAAATGTCTGTTTAATTTCTGTTCTTGCGCTTCCTGAGCAACATTCAGACAAATGGTCTACCTGGTACTATTTATTACACTCCCAAGTAATATATCTTCACAGATCAAACTAATTCAGGTGCAATTTATTAGACCAACAAGTAATCTCTCTTCACCGATCAAACTAATTCAAGTCATGCGGATTCAAGATAAGTATTCCAGTCCTCTGGTAGTCCCAAAGGAACATTTATTTTTCCATATTCGTCATTAACAACAATATTTGGTGACAACATCTGAGAACTGATGCATAATAAGATAAAGTTAAGGTGCAAAGCAAGACTCTGCCCTGGAAGGCAGTTGTCTTGGTAACTTGGGGCCCTTGAGATATTTTTGAACTCCCAAATCCCATCAGGCCCAACAAACATGGTCAGTGAACAAGAACGATGGGAGCTGTGGTCCGTGTTAACCATTCACCACGAATTTTGTCAGCCACAGAAAGCACATAAATTTTTGAGAAGCCAGTTTTGCTGAGCCCTAGTGCAGTGGTACCTCAGTTTACGAACTTAATCCATTCCGGAAGTCCGTTCTTAAACCGAAACCATTCTTAAACCGAGGCGCGCTTTCCCTAATGAGGCCTCCCACTGCCGGTCGGATTCTGTTCTTAGACCCAGGTAAAGTTCGCAAACTGGGACACTACTTCTGGTTTCGTGGAGTTCGTGAACCAAATACAGTGGTACCTCGGGTTACATACCCTCCAGGTTACATACGCTTCAGGTTACAGACTCTGCTAACCCAGAAATAGTACCTCGGGTTAAGAACTTTGCTTCAGGATGAGAACAGAAATCGTGCTCTGGCGGTGCGGCGGCAGCAGGAGGCCCCATTAGCTAAAGTGGTGCTTCAGGTTAAGAACAGTTTCAGGTTAAGAATGGACCTCCAGAATGAATTTTGGATACGAGAAAGAAGAGATATGCTGCCAGTGCAGCTATATTATTATTATTATTATTATTATTATTATTATTATTATTATTATTATTCCACAAAGGGGCATGGCTGGGTATCACCCTGAAAAGGAGCTCTCCACAGTGCAACATTTTCTGGCAAGTCCCTCACGTAAGCTGGTTTTTAGAATTGTTTTTCCATAAAAGCAAGAGCAGTCCTCACGTCTCTGAAGCTGCACGCAAAGGTGTTTGACCGCTGGGAGGGACGACAACAAAGAAGAAACAACTAACAATTCCCTGATTTACAGGTTGCCTGACAAATGCAGCCATTTTAAAAGGTCAGAGCTTCTGCTTCGCTTGATTGAAGACTGCCACACTCTGCCTGCCTACTGCTCAATAGGGAGGTGATAGCACGACTCTTCAAATGGCTTCCTAGCATAGAGACCTTCTGTTGTCAGGTTTCCAGAGAGGGTCATTGCTGGCCAATCTCAGTGGTATTCCAAAGGATGTTTCATGCCTACAGGGGTCTCTTGCCTTCTTATCTCCTTCCAGCATCCCACAGTGCCATTTTGAATAACACTGCACATCTTTTGAGAGGTGTTTTTTTTAAAGTCATTTAGGAGACACAACAGCATTTGCTTACATGCAACAAAAGGAGTCTCTGGGACAATGCTTCTTGATTTAGAAACCCCACTCCCCTTGCTCACTACCCACATAGTTATTCTTGGAACATTTCTCCAATTTAAAGAATTATTTATATGCCTGTATTACTTATAGTGGGTGGGACGCAGGTGGTGCTGTGGGTTAAACCACAGAGCCTAGGACTTGCCAATCAGAAGGTCAGCGGTTCGAATCCCCGCCACGGGGTGAGCTCCCATTGCTCGGTCCCTGCTCCTGCCAACCTAGCAGTTTGAAAGCACGTCAAAGTGCAAGTAGATAAATAGGTACCGCTCCGGCGGGAAGGTAAACGGCGTTTCCATGCACTGCTCTGGTTCGCCAGAAGCGGCTTAGTCATGCTGGCCACATGACCCGGAAACTGTACGCTGGCTCCCTCGGCCAATAAAGCGAGATGAGCGCCGCAACCCCAAAGTCAGTCATGACTGGACCTAATGGTCAGGGGTCCCTTTACCTTTACCTTATTACTTATAGTGCAACAAAGGCAAATGGGACAGCTCCCCACCATTGGCTTTTACATTCTGTATCAATGATCAACAACTGGGTTTGTGAAACACTCAGAGTTGGTTTCAGTGATCAGTAGCCAAGGTCCATACCCCTCCAATCCCTGTTGCTGCCTAATCTAAGGATGTTGAGAAATATCACATGGTCTTAATTTTGACTGGGTGATATATGGTTTTCAACATCACGATATATAGCCAGCTAAACATGGCGATATGCTGACATAACGCATTGTCCGAAATGAGGATGGAGCTATGTAGAGGCATTGCTTGGCTTCACGGTTTTTCCCACATTGTGACTTTTGCATAGCTCACACATACATCATGATTTGTGATATATTGCCAGGTCAAAAATTATGAAACCGATTACACAATATGGACTTCAAATCGGTTTTAAAGACAAAATATTGCCCAGCCCTAACACACATCATGATTCACAATATGTTGCTAGGTCAAAAATTGTGAAAGTGATATCACAATATGGACTTCAAACTGGTTTTGGGTGCTATATTGATATATCGCCCAGCCCTACAGGGCACACCCATTCCTCTGGCATCGTGTTATTTTCGTGCCTGCAGATTTCTGTCTTTAGCAAGCTCAGTCTGGAAGACATTTCACACAGAATGTTTTTAAATGAACACTTCAGATGTGCTAAGCATACATTTTTGAAGTGTGAGTGTCCCAAGCAAGCATTTGATAACACCTTTGGTATTCAGGTGGTACTTGAGTCAGAGCTGGCATGGGCTACAGCTCCCTGTGAAGTGATGGCAAACCTAGACATGCTGGTACCTAATTTTAGAACAGGGGTCAGCATGTTAGGATTTTTATCTATCCGAGCTGCTTCAGCTGTACCAGTGAGTGGTACTATGATTTGTATACATCATGTGAGTATCTGAAAGAGAGTGAGAAAGGAAATCTGTATTATCTCTTCCTGCTGAGTACTATTGGAAGTTTAGTTTCACTTCTGTGTGTGTCGCAGTTCTGTACTGGTGTTCAGAGGGCACAGATGTACTGATGGAGTCTCTGTATATAGAACTGTAAATAAAGTAGTTTTAGAACTACAATTGAGTCTTTCTTCTGCTATGATATGCCAGAAGACTGGCGTGCTCTTTTCAGGAGAGAAGGGTCGCCTATGACCAGTCTCTCTGGACTGAGGGAGATTTACAGCCGGGGAGGACCACAGGAGAGACGCTCCGAAGACCTGGGAAGTTGGCAGCCATTCCAGGGGGCGTTTTTCCAACACAGCAACCTTTTTCAGCTGTGGGCTGGTCCACTGTCCCTCAGACCATGCGGGGGGCCAGACTATATTTTTGGGGGAGAGATGAAAGAATTCCTGTGTCCCACAAATAACCCAGAGATGCATTTTAAATAAAAGCACACATTCTACTCATGTAAAAACACCAGGCAGGCCCCACAAATAACCCAGAGATGCATTTTAAATAAAAGGATACATTCTACTCATGTAAAAACACGCTGATTCCCGAACCGTCCGTGGGTCGGATTGAGAAGGTGATTGAGCCGGATTCTGCCCCCGGGCCTTAGGTTGCCTACCCCTGTTTTAGATGATGTTGGTGTCTTGCTTTCACAAACCTGTTCTTCCTTGTACCTTCCTCAATGCATAACCCCTTCTTCTAGTCTTGCTGTTTTGATTGCTCCTTTACCTGCCTTGCTACTGGGGGTGGCAATATGCAACATATCCCTATTATCACAGGAGGTCAGAGATGCTGGGAGGAATATTTAGTCTTTTCTCCACTGTTTTCCTCACAGAGCTACAGTTTTTCAGAAGAAGAGTTTGGATTTGATATCCTGTCTTTCACTCCCTTTAAGGAGTCTCAAAGCGGCTAACATTCTCCTTTCCCTTCCTCCCCCACAACAAACACTCTGTGAGGTGAGTGGGGCTGAGAGACTTCAGAGAAGTGTGACTGGCCTAAGGTCACCCAGCAGCTGCATGTGGAGGAGCGGAGACGCGAACCCGGTTCCCCAGATTACGAGACTACCGCTCTTAACCACTACACCACAGTGGCTCTCAGAGTGGTTTAACACCCAATCCCTCTTCCCATGGACCTCTGAGAACTGTAGCCCTGTGAGGGGAATAGGGATTTCCTAACAACTCTCAGAACCTCTAACAAACTACAGTTCCCAGGATTTCTTGCGGGGAACCGTGACTATTTAAAGTGGGTTAAAGATGTTTAGTGCAGACTGGGCCTGAGAATGCTTCCCTTCCAGAAAGATAATCCAAGCTGCAGTCATGATAGCTCGCCTCACGGGGCAGCCACACACAGAACAGACACTTCTTAGGTCTAGCAACATCAGCTCCTGAAACAGAGTGTCACTCAGTGGCCTCTAATTAAAGTGATAGCAGGCCTGAAACCTGATAGAAAATAACTGTCTTTTTTGTATATTTAATTGACCAGAAGCCTCCATTAAACTCTGCCGATAGACCCTTGACCCTTTGTTATTAAGACATTCCAAATTTTCAGCACGTCAGTGCCTGCATTTATAAGAAACAGCTGTTATCATCCTTTTGTCCTGTGTGATGGGCAATTTAGCTATCTGTAATACACGGTGTGGTAAAACAGCTTTCTTGGCAATAATGCACTTGACCCTCTTAACTCAGCATTTCCCTCTAGTTCATAATTCGAGCCTTAACGTTAAAAGAACCCTCCGTTCAATTTTTAACAACACCCGTAACATATTAAGATGAAGGATGCTTCCAACCCTCCTAATTGCAGTTTCATCAAATTAGCATTTCAATTAGTACACTTTTGTTATTAATGTCTTCCTGAAACTTAAACGAACTTCTAATGCAGTGTGTAGATGAATGTGACAGAGGAGAGAAGCATTTTCTGAGAGGGGGTGGTCCCCGCCTGCTTGAAGGAGCAGTGGCAGAGGAGGGGGGCAGAGGTGGTTAGCCCCAGGTGCCATCTCTGAGGGGGGTGACAAGAAGGCACCCCGCGGAGGGCTCGCCCCACCGCAGCCACATGAGGAGGATCCCTCCACTGTCGCTGCAGCCGCAAGCAGAGAATCCCTCCGCTGTCCATACAGCGCATGCACAGTGCTGCTGTACGTAGCAGCACTGTGCATGTGCCTCCGGGTGGTTTGCCGCACCCCTGTGGGCGGTTCACCCCACTCCTCGACACCCCGCACCGGGTGCCAGAGAACTTTCTTTTGCCCCTGTGAAAGAGTCGGTGGTAAAACCACTCTCCAAGAAGCTCTTCCTGGATTCAGACAATCTAAATAACTTCCATTCAGTTGTTAATCTCCCCTTCTTGGGCAAGGTTCTTGAGCAGGTGTCCGTGGACCAGATCGAGGTGCTCTTGGAAGAAACTGATTTTCTAGATCCATTTCAATCGGGGTTTAGAAACTGCTTTGGTTGCCCTGCATGATGACCACTGTCAGGAGAGAGACAGGGGAAATATGTTCCTATTAATTCTCCTAGATTCCTCTGTGACTTTTGAAATGTTTGACCATGGTATCCTTCCGGAGTGCCTGTCCAGCTTAGGGGTGGGTGGCACAGCAGGGTGCTAGGAGTTGTTAGGAGACCCGCAAACCCTTCACAGTCCACAACTCCCAGATTGGTTTAACAATCAGTCCCTCTTCCCAGGGAACTCTGGGAATTGTAGCTCTGTGAAGGGACATGGGATTCCCATGATTCTTTGGGGGAAGGCATGACCCTAGCTCAGTTGTTTACTCTGACTGGCAACAGCTCTACAGGGTTTCAGACTGAGAATATTTCGCACCCTACCTGGAGTTGAACTTGGGATCTTCTGCGTGTACGGCTGATGTTCTACCACTAACCTACACAAACACACACACACACACAGAGAGAGAGAGAGAGCACTCAACTTATACGCTTAATGTACATAAAATGCTGTGTTTGAATGCATTGCATTTAAAATGCTGTAATGGGATCTTTACCATATGCAAAATGGTTCCACTCTGGTGAAAGCATCAGAGAAGGCTGGTATTTTTCCATTAGAGTGAGATAAGCTACCTGAGGACTCATCTCCGGAAACATGAGGGGCGGAGCTCTCAAATCAGGAAGATGAAACTTGAGTAGTCTGTGCATGTGCTTGTTGGAGATGGACAGAAGCAGCAGTGGCATTTTATTTTATTTTTGCAATGATGAACAATATTAGGAGCTCTCTCTGGGACCAGAGAGAGGAATGTTTACTGAACTGCATAAAGGACTGAACTTCATTGCTTGTTTGCAATGCATTACTTTATTTTGTAACACTCATCTTATTGTAGCTAGTATTGAAGACTGTTCTGCAGTAAAGCTTTGAAGTACAGTCGTACTTCGAAGCTCCTGCAGCCAATCAGAAGTCCCAGAAGCCACATCAGACATTTGGGTTCCAAAGAACATTCGCAAACCGAAACACTCAATTCTGGGTTTGCGGCGTTCGGGAGCCAAAACGTTCGAGTCGCAAGGCATTCGTCAACCAAGGTATGACTATACATTCTTGTGGTGGAGAGAATTCATTGCTACATGAGATCCAGATCAGGGATTTCACTGAACAACACAAACACAAGCACACAAAGTGCACCAGTTTGAAAAGAGAAGGGAGATCCAGTCACATATCTCCATAATCTCATCAGGATGAGCCTTCAGATGTGCAGCAATAAAATGGATTTGTAAATATTTCACTTTAAAATTCTGCCCTGAAGGTGACAGACACAGAAAGTTCATGGTGATGGTGGGGATTGGTGGGATGGTATTCTAGAAAACCATTTTGTCTGGAAAATGATTTGAATTCTTATTTTGTTTCCCCTCCCCCTTTGACAGAAATGGGGTCACTTTCACATTACAAACCTATGGGTCAGGTCATAAATCTGTAATGCCTCCTTATAAATCATTCACCAACTATGCGCCGTGATTCATGCCTCTCCTTGCAGAGCACATTATGAGAGAATATGAAATAAATGCATTTTAAAGGCACCTAATAGCAGGAGCACTTTCTCCCTGCCACAAAGGAGAAGCGCCACAATAAACCTCAGCTTCCCGTCTGCTAATTAAAGTGGTCTGCCTCCTTCCTCCTCTCAACATCCCTTCCACTGGCTAGACTGATAATTGGCCGCTGTGAAGTTAATAATGAAGGTGAACGCCAGCGTGGGCAAGAGATGAAGAGCAAGGTATACGTAACTTGCAGCTCTATGCTGGTCATATAGGTATGCATCTCTGTGCCTTTGTTTACTTTAAAGATTTCCACCCCGCCTTTCAATCAAATCACCACCACAGCAGCAGACAACAGGCTAATACACAGCAGTTAAGACAAGTGATGGGAGATGCTGAACAATATCAAGAATGAGCAGCACAATTATATACAGTGGTACCTTGGGTTACAGATGCTTCAGGTTACAGACTCCGCTATCCCAGAAATTGTACCTTGGGTTAAGAAATTTGCTTCAGGATGAGTGTGCTGGTCCCGTGGGTTTCCGTGAGGCATGGTCTGAGTCCAGTCCAAGGTCAAGGGCGCTGTATTGAAGCTGTCCATCAAAGCTGTAGCTGGGTCCAAGGCAGGGAGTCAGGTGAGTTCAGGAAATCCGGCAGGACAGGGTGCAGGAAGGAACTGGCTACCAGCAACATTGCTCCCGCAACTTGGGACTGGGGCTGACTGGCTTTTATCTGCCCCGAGGCATAGGGCGGCCCCAGTCCACAGGTGACTCGCCTCTCCTGGCCTGGAGGCAAGCACTCCTCCTGCGGGAACTTAGTTCCCTCTGCCTCTCTGCCCTGAGCCTCAGGAGAGGCTGGAGGGTTACCGGACCCAGAGGCAACCTCAGCCTCCCCTGACGGGGCTGAGAGTGGAGCACCTGCAGGCAATGGGTCCTCCATCTCCTCAGGAGCCAGAGCAGACTCAGCTGGAGCCTGCACCTGAGGATCCAGCACAGGTGAGGACCCTTCAGGCTCAGGCCCCAGCCCCAGCTCAGCTGGTTCTGGAGGCAGGGACTCCTGTGCAGGCTGGGATCCCTCAGGTTCAGCCTCCGAGTCTGAATCCCAGGCCATCACAATGAGAACAGAAAACGTGCTCCGGCGGCGCGGAGGCAACAGGGGGCCCCATTAGCTAAAGTGGTGCTTCAGGTTAAGAACAGTTTCAGGTTAAAAATGGACCTCCAGAACAAATTAAGTTCTTAACCCGAGGTACCACTGCATCCTATTCAAATATTGCTCAAAAGCACATAATGTTCTTTTCCCCACTGTAAGGAACTGATTTTTTTGTCTAACAGCTGCTACACTCAGGAGCTCCCACTGGCATTCGATGGGTGCCTTCCCTATATTCTTGGTCCCAGGGGCACCAAGTAGGGGAGGCCAGGGGGCAGCTCCCCTGAATATTTTAAATGAAGGGGCTGGGTGCTTTCAAAATTCTGTGGCGGCCATATGCACACACTGTGGGATGTGCTTGAGTCATGCGCACAGCTGCGTGGCACCCACATGACACATCCGCATGCCTCGCGGCATGTGCATGACATCATTCGTGCATGCCACACATTCGGGTGTGCTGATGTCACACACATGTGTCACAGAGCATGCTGATATGTGGGGCACGCATGTACTGTGTGCTGATGTTCCACAGCCCCACTCAATTGTGGGGGCAAGGTGGCGCACATGTCTGCCGTCATCAGTGTTTGCTGCTCCCTCCCTCCAGGAAAAGTCAAGGGGCTTCTTTCTCAGAGAAAATCTGTTTGCGCTATGATTGTTATTTGTGGTAGCGGCTAAAAATGATGCCTAAAATCAGGTTGAGGGTGGAGAATTTAAAGTTACAGCAACTTCAAACTCCCCTCCCCTAATTTAAGTCATAATTTCAAGATGCTGTAGCAAACAAAAATAATAGCACAGGCAGACTCATGGCTTAGCTCAGGCTTCCTCAACCTCGGCCCTCCAGATGTTTTGAGACTACAATTCCCATCATCCCTGACTACTGGTCCTGCTAGCTAGGGATCATGGGAGTTGTAGGCCAAAAAAAATCTGGAGGGCCAAGGTTGAGGAAGCCTGGCTTAGCTCTTGCATGGGATGGAGGGCCTCACTTGGCATCCAGGTAGCAACTGAAGGGGTCAGGTCTGTGGAGGAAAGCAGCAGGCCTAGGGGGAACCAATTTACTACCCATCCATGGCTGAGGCAATTTGCTAAGTTTGTCTAATGTTGGGGCCGGCCCTGGTTTCTGGATACCATTGACTCTGAGGGTGTGGAGCTCAGCATTCAGCTGCTGTTGACCCCAACTCCCACCCCGCCCCAGAAGACTTTTTGTTCAGTGGCATGCTCATGTTTCTTTAAGTGGTTGCATTGCTTAAACAGCGGACTTGTTAAATCTGGCTGTGTTGTTGCTATTTTGCTGCAGACTTTTATTGTGAGTGAGCTTTTACTGCTGTTTTGTAAGCCACTTTGGGTGCACTGGGCACAAACATAATTAGCAGAAAAATCCTCCACATGCTTACTTTGCGAGGAAGTCCCACTGAGTTCAACAGGATTTACTTCCAGAGAAGCATGTGTAGGATTGCAGCCTAAATAAATAATAGGCTAGTCTCATATGTCCAACAGAAATGAATCAAATCTGGGTCGCAGCAGCTCCTAGAGGGCAGCAGTCAACATCAGCAATAATGTGGTATAACAAAAATAAAAACCAATAATTGTCTCCATATTTGGAATTCTTCCTGGTTTTTCTTTAGGACTGTGCCAAAAGATGGAATGCATCAGTGTTTCCCAAACTTCGGTCTCCAGTTGTTTTTGAACAACTATTCCCCCACCAGGTATGTCCAAAGTCTGTTTTGGGGGCCTAATCCAGCCTGCCCGTCAATTTACCAATCTGGTCCCCGTTGTAGTATATGTCCTGGGGTAAAATCTTTAGCAACTTCAATCCTTTAAAAAGCACAACAACTTTGGGTTAAAATAAAAAAAGCAACTTTGGTCGGCCCTCACGCATGTTCACTTCATCAAATCTGGCCCTCTTTGAAAAAAGTTTGGGCACCCCTACATCCTGACTACTGGTCCTGCTAGCTCAGGATGGTGGGAGTTGTAGTCCCAAAACAGCTGGAGACCCAAGTTTGGGAAACACTGGAATACATCTTTGTGAACATTTTTCCAGTGTCATAAAGCAGCCGCCACCTCTTTAAATTCCCCCCACCCAACTTTAATGGAGTAGCAGACAAAAATGTTTGAATACATAGAATTGGCAAAATTGACTTATAAGATTCGGAACCAAAAACAAGCAAAGTTCTAAAAGGATTGTAGTAAATTGGTTGAATATATACAGAGTAATTGTAAGAATTTAAAAACTGTAGCAGGATTAATGTAAATCTTGTGATGTGGATGGAGTGTGAATAAGAAACTGTAAGAAAAGATTTGAGATATGAAAACCGTTGAAGGGATGGAAGGAAGTCCGGGCACGATAAGGCATACGTCCACATGATAAGAAGACATACAATTTTTTGAAGGTAAGAGTATTTGCTTTATTTGTTACAAAAAAGAAATTAAAAAGTATAGGGGGGAGAAATTCCCCCCACCCTGGCATTTGCTTTTGTTGTTGTTGTTGTTGTTGTTTAGTCATTTAGTCGTGCCCGACTCTTCGTGACCCCATGGACCAGAGCAGGCCAGGCACTTCTGTCTTCCACTGCCTCCCGCAGTTTGGTCAAACTCATGCTGATAGCTTCGAGAACACTGTCCAACCATCTCATCCTCTGTCGTCCCCTTCTCCTTGTGCCCTCCATCTTTCCCAACATCAGGGTCTTGTCTTTTCCAGGGAGTCTTCTCTTCTCATGAGGTGGCCAAAGTATTGGAGCCTCAGCTTCGGGATCTGTCCTTCCAGTGAGCACTCAGGGCTGATTTCCTTTAGAATGGAGAGGTTTGATCTTCTTGCAGTCCATGGGACTCTCAAGAGTCTCCTCCAGCACCAGAATTCAAAAGCATCAATTCTTCGGCGATCAGCCTTCTTTATGGTCCAGTTCTCACTTCCATACATCACTACTGGGAAAACCATAGCTTTAACTATATGGACCTTTGTTGGCAAAGTGATGTAGGAGACAAAAATATTTGCCTGATCTGAGTGAGGGAAATACTCACTCAGTTGGCTTCCTCTGCCCTCAGAGCTGTTGACATGCTGCCAAAAATGACTGGTTGCAAAAAACAAAACCCAAACAACTCCACCATGTTATCCCTGGGATAACCTCTGTGACCAGTTGAGGAACCATTGTCCTCGCTCTCAGCTTCATTTGCCACAGAGTCAACTCCAGCTGGCTATACAGTGAACTGATGTCATCCAACTCACCAGAGCTGGAAAGAAGACATGCTAATTAAAAGAAAACAATGATGCCCAAAAAGAAAGGATGGCCGTGAACATGGTCACCAGAAACAAGAACTGAAAATGGGAGGATATTCAGCACAGATGCATTTTTCTTCTCTTTTGAGCTTTCTTTAGCAAGAAGAAACAAGCGTTCATTGGCAGAATCCTGCCTTTTATTAGCATATTTTCATTATTCCCAAATGGAGCCTGTGTCATCTAATCAAACTGCTGACCTTAATTTCACACTAATTTATATTTGCATCCTGGCTTCTTTTTAGCATGTTGATTGTTGCACTGTTAAGGCAAAGAGCCTTTGACCCCCTCAGTCTTCAGAATCACTGGATCTGCCTGAGCATAATATAACTTGCATGTTACTTGCTGTGTGATTTAATTAGATTGAAATGTCTAAAAATAAATGCCACTTTAGAGGTGGTGAATCTTCAAAATGAGAACTTCCATTAAGTCCTGTGGAGCTGTAATGTTCTGTAGCTGGCCTGTACAGCTTCTGGGCCACCAACCTAAATGCAAGTGACAGCTATATGTGATGGTCCACTCCTGGCTCCATAAACCTCCAGTCTTGACTATTCATTTATTTCCATCTATGGATAATAATAATAATTTATTATTTATACCTCGCCCACTTGGCTGGGTTTCCCCAGCCACTCTGGGCGGCTTCCAACAAAAGATTAAAAACACCATAGAACATCAAACATTAAAAACTTCCCCAAACAGGGCTGCCTTCAGGTGTCTTCTAAAAGTTGTATAGTTCTTTATCTCCTTGACATCGGGTGGGAGGGCGTTCCACAGGGCAGGCACCACTACCAAGAAAGCCCTCTGCCTGGTTCCCTGTAACTTCTCTTCTCGTAGTGAAGGAACTGCCAGAAGGCCCTTGGAGCTGGACCTCAGTGTCCTGCTGAACTATGGGGGTGGAGATGCTCCTTCAGGTATACTGGGCCGAGGTCGTTTAGGGCTTTCAAGGTCAGCACCAACACTTTGAATTGTGCTCGGAAACATACTGTGAGCCAATGTAGGTCTTCCAAGACTGGTGTTATGTGGTTTCAGTGGCCACTCCCAATCACCAGTCTAGCTGCCTCATTCTGGACTGTTTACTATCTGCAGATCCCGAAGTGGACATCTTCAAGAACTATAGAAACACTTTCCCCAACCATCGCCTACATCGCTGAGAGACAGAGTTTAGTATGTTGAGTCATAACATCTACAGACCTGCTCCAAATAAAAGACAGTCCACTGGAGCAGGAGGTGCCCTTTTAAATGAAGGCTGGTCTGTAATGAAAGGTTATGTTTGCGGAGCTTAGGAGGAAGAGCTGAGGGGCACCACCACCTCCTAGCAAATGCCACTTGAGGCAGTGACCTTACTTTGCCTAATGGTAGGACTGGCCCTGGGATTAGCTAGTCACCTGTTTGAGAATGAGCAGAAATTTGGGGGATGCAGAGTTGCTGCGAATGCACCTTTTCTCACCTACTCCATATTGCTCATCCACTGGGAATGAGGAACCGTTTTATTCTAGATCAGGCACGTCCAACAGGTAGATTGTGATCTACCGGTAGATCACTGGACGTCTGCGGTAGATCACTGGTAGATCATTGGCTCCCCCCAAAGAAGCTGAACAACTATGGCTCCGCTAAAAAAAGCTCAAGATTTTACCTCCTCCCTGAAAAAACTCAACAACTTTGACCCGAACCCCCTCTGTTAAGCACTCAAGAACACCACCATGAAGAGGTGCCAGTTTCTCCAGAGGATTGGCGGGATCTCCTTGTGTGTTCCACTGGAACAAGGTTCCATCCTCTCCTCCATGCTTTTTAATATCTGTTTGAAGCTGCTGGGAGAGATCATCAGGGGGTCTGGGCTGGGTTTTCATCAGTATGGAGTCGACACCCAGCTCTACGTCTCTTTTAAATCAGAACCAGTAAAGGCGGTGAAGGTCCTATGTGAGTGCCTGGAGGCGGTTAGAGGATGGATGGCAGCTAACAGATTGAGGTTGAATCCTGACAAGACAGAAGTACTGTTTTTGGGGGACAGGGGGCAGGTGGGTGTGGGGGAGTCCCTGGTCCTGAATGGGGTAACTGTGCCCCTGAAGGACCAGGTGCGTAGCCTGGGAATCATTTTGGACTCACGGCTATCTATGGAGGTGCAGGTTAATTCTGTCCAGGGCGACTGTCTACCAGCTCCACCTGGTATGCAGGCTGAGACTCTACCTGCCTGTGGACTGTCTTGCCAAAGTAGTGCATGCTCTAGTTATCTCCCGTTTGGACTACTGCAATGCGCTCTACGTGGGGCTACCTTTGAAGGTGACCTGGAAACTGCAATTAATCCAGAATGTGGCAGCTAGACTGGTGACTGGGAGTGGCCACCGGGACCACATAACACCAGTCCTGAGAGATCTGCATTGGCTCCCAGTACATTTCTGAGCACAATTCAAAGTGTTGGTGCTGACCTTTAAAGCCCTAAACGGCCTCTGCTCAGTAGACCTGAAGGAGTGTCTCCACCCCCATCGTTCAGCCCGGAAACTGAGATCCAGCGCTGAGGGCCTTCTGGCAGTTCCCTCATTGCGAGAAGTGAGGTTACAGGGAACCAGGCAGAGGGCCTTCTCGGTAGTGGCGCCAGCCCTGTGGAACGCCCTCCCTTCAGATGTGAAGGAAATAAGCAGCTATCTTATCTTATCAGAGACATCTGAAGGCAGTCCTGTTTAGGGATGTTTTTGATATTTAATGCTGTATTGTTTTTAACACTTGATTGGAAGCCGCCCAGAGTGGCTGAGGAAACTCAGCCAGATGGGCGGGGTATAAATAAATAAATAAATAAATAAATAAATAAATAAATAAATTATTATTATTATTATTATCATTATTATTATCATTATTATTATTATCATTATTATTATTATTATTAGCAGATGGAGATTTAACCTTCTGAATGCTGGACAGCGGGGGCAGGTGATGCCCCATCATCTTGGATGTCCCATCACTTCTCATTTAAGGTGAGCATGCCAGGAAGGGCACAGATCTTCCAATTTAGTGCCTGGAGCTGGAGCGGTATCACCCAGGTGAAGGTGTGTGAGACATCTTTCTAGCACTGCCACTAAGTAGGGGTGTGCGTTTGTTGCGTTAATTCGTTGCAGATCCTCAAAGTTTTTGGTAGCTTTAAACTTCATTTGCATTGCATTCCAGGCTGTGGGGGGTGAAAGAGAGATCTATGCCCACCACTCTGAGCTCCCTGGAGGAACAGAAGAATGAAAATGTAATGAACAAATAAATAACAGAGGGCGAAAGATCATAATCTAGAGGATAAGCCCATAGAAACCTAAGCAATCTCCCATTTTTTAAATGGCGGAATAAAGTGTGTTTTGCTAGGGATTGTTTGCAATTCATAATTATGCCACCGCTCTGGGAACTATATTGGGTACTAAAATTAAATGACTTTTGGACATTCAGTGTCCTTTTGGTCCTCTCTGTGTTTTTTAACAGAATGTCAGATCGTCTTGGGTTTTTTGTTCTTCACATTCCCATGTTTTAATATTCCAGATGATCACAAAGTAGGGAGAAAAGGGGTCACCAGCCCTCCTGTCCCCAGCTTAAGCACATTGCAGCCTGGGATTTTTATTTTATCCTTTGCATCAAATAAAAAAAAGCAAAGACCATGACACTAGGACCAACAGTGTCTCAACCCAGCGTGGCCCGGTGCAATTAATAACCAAGATCAAATGGGCTATAAAATACCTAGCCAAAAAAAAAGAAAAAGAAAAAAAGATGATTAGCATGCAATAGAAAGACTGCCGCAAGAATAATTGCTTTTTGTTTAATGTGGCCATGCACACGCAAAAAAAGACTGTGGTTCAATATCTCTTGTGTTGTATGTTTTCTGTTTTTAAAATTAATGTGACATAAGGCATTCTTTATGCTAATGTTATAGCTCCTTGGTCGGGTTTAACGCCATTATCTTCTTTAATGAATAATTCATTCCCCATTGAAAACTTAACTATATCATTTTTACAGTGTGTAAATGAAACTTTGAAGTGCAATTTAACTTTAAAGAACTTCAGATTGTAGAGAATTCTCATAAAGCACCCCAAAAGTGCCTTGTTGGCACTCTTGCCTCCCACTAAAATTTAATCACCTTATAGGAACTGTGTTAGAGATTCTTTTTTTTAAAAAAAAACACCTGTTTCTCATGGGGGGGGGGATAAAGTGCTGGCAAGACTTTATCCTCACAGCTGCCCTTTCCTTATTATTATTTTTTTAATCGATTGTTTTCCATTTCTTTGTTGAATCAAGGACTTATAAAACAGGGTTAAGGAACCAGAGGCCCAGGGAGAAAAGGGAACATTATTGTCCCTCTGGCCCTCAGAACTCTCCGCAGGCCACACCCCTTGACTAGAATCATAGAATCATAGAGTTGGAATAGACCACAAGGGCCATCGAGTCCAACCCCCTGCCAAGCAGGAAACACCATCAGAGCACTCCTGACATATGGTTGTCAAGCCTCTGCTTAAAGACTCCTTGGCAGCAAATTCCACTGTCAAACAGCTCTCAGTGTCAGGAAGTTCTTCCTAATGTTTAGGTGGAATCTTCTTTCTTGTAGTTTGGATCCATTGCTCAGTGTCCGCTTCTCTGGAGCAGCAGAAAACAACCTTTCTCCCTCCTCTATATGACATCCTTTTATATATTTGAACATGGCTATCATATCACCCCTTAACCTCCTCTTCTCCAGGCTAAACATGCCCAGCTCCCTTAGCCATTCCTCATAAGGCATCGTTTCCAGGCCTTTGACCATTTTGGTTGCCCTCTTCTGGACACGTTCCAGTTTGTCAGTGTCCTTCTTGAACTGTGGTGCCCAGAACTGGACACAGTACTCCAGGTGAGGTCTGACCAGAGCAGAATACAGTGGCACTATTACTTCCCTTGATCTAGATGCTATACTCCTATTGATGCAGCCCACTAGACGTGGTCTTTGGTCTTATCCAAAGATCAAAGGAAAAGACCATAGCTCATGCCCAGAATGGAAAAGAACCAAGGATCAATCTTTACGGTGGCGGTGGTAATTATTTGGGGAGTTACTGTACTGTTACCAGCCACCCCAACCCCTGCTGAGCCATGCACAAGATTCCATGGGTCTTGGCCCTCAACCAAGGTCTCTGTTCCTTTGGAGAATTGAAGACTCGGTGGAGGCTGTTGTAGCTTTAAGAAATATGATTTATTCACATATTTAAACCCGAATTTAGATGGAGGGAGTCCAGATCTTACAGCATGGTCATCTTAAGAGGGTCTTGCTCTGCACAGCAGCACAGATCTGGAGTCCAGGCAGGCAGCCAAGACCATTCTGCCCTTTTCTCAGCTATCTGCCTGATTCCCTGTAACCTCGTAGTGACGGAACTGCCAGAAGGCCCTCGGAGCTGGACCTCAGTGTCCATGCAGAATGATGGAGGGTGGAGATGCTCCTTCAGGAATACTGGGCTGAGGCTGTTTAGGGTTTCCAAGGTCAGCACCAACACTTTGAATTGTGCTCAGAAACATACTAGGAGCCAATGTAGGTATTTCAGGACCGAGGTTATATGGTCTGGTGGCCACTCCCAGTCACCAGTCTAGCTGCCACATTCTGGATTAATTGTAGTTTCCAGGTCACCTTCAAAGGTAGCCCCACGTAGAGCACATTGCAGTAGTCCAGGCGGGAGATAACTAGAGCGTGCACCACTCTGGCGAGACAGTCTGCGGGCAGGTATGGTCTCAGCCTGCGTACCAGATGGAGCTGATAAACAGCTACCCTGGACACAGAATTGATATGCGTAATGTCAGTATTCAACCTCAATCTGTTAGCCACCATCCATCCTCCAGACACTCACACAGGACATTCACCACCTTCACTGGTTTGAGTCAAGCAGTCTGGATGACAAACCTCACAGAGATGCTATAGTAGCAGATTTCTTGCATTGTCATAAGGTGTAACTTCTGTTTAGCCAATGAAACAATGATGCACGCAAGAATTCTGTCTGCCCAATAATTGGCAATTCAGCAACTTCCCCTGATTAATGGATGTGTTTCTTTCAAATCTGGTAGGAATCAGTGGCTCAAAATGTCCCAGCTGCATGGCAGCATCTTCCTATACAAAAGGAATGGTTGTTCTTGGGGTTTTTTAATATATATAAAAAACTTTTTCTATCACAACATAAAAGCTTCAGGAATCAAATACTGATAATAGGAGCCGTCTCCATGTTTGTTTCTAATGAGCCAGCCTTATGCGGTAATCAGGGCTAATCATTTCCCTCAGTACAAAAAAAAATGCTATTCAGTTGCCTCCTTTGTCTGTATTTCTCTTTGTTTTTACAACCGCAAATCTTTTGAAATCAAACACACTACCCTCCAAAAAAGAAAGGGGAGAATAGAAAAGAAGAAGTAAAAACCCATTTTTACTTTAATGCGGTCGGTGATCATCATCCACTATTGTTACAGGAGATTAGTTTTGTCATTATGGAGACATAATCCCCACATTTCTCTTGTTGATCAGGTAGTCTGCACAATGAGTAGAACTCATGCGATGCATTGCGAAGCCTTGACAATTGTGAAATCCAATTAAACACAGAAATGCATTGTTTGGGAAGAGGTGGGTGGAAACTGCAACACAATTTCTATAGGTGGCCCTTTCAAAATATTTACCCTATTTTTACGCATATGTTGTCCTCCATCTAATCGTCAAAGAGTTCTCTTCATTTATCTGTTTTGATCTGATATATCTGGTGCATCCCAAAGGCTGATTAATTCCCCTGACATATTGCCACTGGATTGCATTGACAGGTGTGAGTTACCAGCAGTGAGTAGACATCGGGCCAATGCCATGACAGGGTCTGTCACTGATGGGATCTCCTTAAAAAGAAAAAATCTCCAGATGGCTGGTCCCTCTAGTTCCTTACTAACCACAGCGACATTCAGATGCTCTCAAGGTTTTAAGACAGAAGTCTTTCCCACCACTTAAAGTGGTATGATACTGCCTTAAATACATAGCATGAATGTGGTCCTAGTGTGCCATCCTGATTTTCTAAACAGATACCTCCAAGGAGCCCACAAACAGAATTTTTTCCCCAAGCAGGGCTAGGTATCTGTATAATGCCCACATGAAAGTGAGGGAGATTTCTGGCTGCTTTCAGGTCTGCTCACCTTTTGCGGTGGGCGATGTTGCGTCTGGGCATCCGGGTCTTTGCAACAATCCGGCTTGGGGTGGGAAGCTGATGCCCCCCTCGTGCTGACCTTTGGCTGGAGAGAGAGAGAGAGAGAGAGAGAGAGAGAGAGAGAGAGAGAGAGAGAGAGAGAATTTATTAAGTTTTCATTTTGCAACATTTAAACATTTCTTCATTTTTCACATTATTTTTGCTCTTACGAGCTAGTCAACTTCCCCCCTTCCCGTCTCACAGTTACTTTAATTT
The DNA here is from genome assembly GCF_964188305.1 of Podarcis bocagei. Classification (NCBI taxonomy): domain Eukaryota; kingdom Metazoa; phylum Chordata; class Lepidosauria; order Squamata; family Lacertidae; genus Podarcis; species Podarcis bocagei. The sequence goes on from NC_138139.1 coordinate 12,786,107, forward strand.
TTTGTTTTATCACCGCACTCGTACTTCTTCCTGATTACGTTTCATCCTTTCCAATTACAAATTTTTAAAGAATATGTAAAAAGGTAGAATTTTCATCATTACAAGTCTCATTGAATCAGCCCTACCGGCATTGTTAATTGCTTACAATCGTCCTTGAAATATTGTATAAATTAACCCCAGTCATTTTGGAAAGCTTGATCACGCTGGTTACGGATTTTCCCAGTCAGCTTTGCCAGCTCTGCATATTCCATCACCTTCCTCTGGCTGCATACTTGTGTCCATGTGTTTATCAATCACTAGGGAACTGTGGGGCCTGGAGCCTTGGCATGCAAGTTATAGTTTCCAAAATGTTCCTGGGGAAGAGTGCCGTCTAAACAAATTCATGTCTAGACAAATTCTAACTTGTTGATTAGACAAATTAATGGAAGATAAGACTACCAAAGGACCTTCCAAGTGTTTTTATTTTCCAGGGACAGTCCTGCATTTACAGAAGCCCCCCCAATTTTTGATTTGATCCTGGAATGTCTCAGATTTCCTTAGGGCATCCCTATTTTCGCCAGAGAAATGTTGGCGGGTATGGTAGGATGTCCCTATTTTCACTGGCGAAAGGTTGGACAATATGGAGTTATGCGACCCATGAGCCAAGGAGATAAGTAACTATACAGCCGTTAGAAGAAATATGAAGGTAGCCCTGTATAGGGAAGCTTCTAATGTTTAATGTTTAAATATGTATGTTGTAAGCCACCTAGAATGGCTGAGGCAAGCTAGTCAGATGGATGGGGTATAATAATGTTGTTGTGGTGGTCGTCTCTATTTTCATCTGAGAAATATTGGAGGGTATGGAACGGGATGTTGGACCAGATGGATCCTTGGCCTCATCCATCATGATTTATTTATTTTTTAAAAAAATCTTAGGTTCTTAGGGTTAGGAAGCTGCAGAGACTCTCACAGGTGCAATAACCAGATGTGACCAAAAAATAATTTAAAGAAAACGGGAAGTCTAGTAAAGTTAACTAAGGAGAAAATACCAGAAAGTTAACCCACCCCACAGCCTTCTGGGACATTTACTTTTCATTCCCTTTGAACTGCTGAGTAAAGTTGGTCTGAAAAATCTCGGGCCCAGCTCAATTATATACAGCATGTTGATTGGACCCGAACAGCAGGCGAAGGTAGCAGCTATCAGTTTTGTCCTAAATGAGTCCTGCGGCCGTCAGGAGGAGTTCCAAGGGAGTTTGTGCCAGCCAAAAGGCAAAAGCAGAACTAAATCATCATAGAAAATCACAGCAAACCTAATTAAGCCGGGGCTGGTGAAGGAGGAGGTTGCTTTAATCAGATTGGAACACCGATTATCTTCTGTTGCTAAATATGTTCACGGCCCAGAATCCGAACTAGCAAATGATGCAACTCCTAAGCTGCGAAGTCTATAAGGGCCTTTCAGTCACAGTCCTCCATATGGTCTGAGGCATTTAATATTGTCCTTGAGGCAGTGAGAGTTGACGACGTTTGAAAAATGCACACATATGCTCCTGGTGGGGACCAATATGGCTGCAAACGATTTGTGCGTGGGGTGGATGACACGGCAAGCTGCTCTTGCAAGCGGCAGTTGTTCCACAACGTGGAAGAAAGTGAAGAAGTGTTTCCTGAGGAAAATGCTAAATATTATTCCTAATAAGGCAGGGTCTACAGCCAGACGAAAAGGCACATATAATGATCATTAACCTTATTCTTTATAAGAAAGGAAAGCGAAGCAATGCCCAACAGCACCTGATTCATAATCGCTTTACCGAACTAGCTGACACTGGTGTGGGAGATGGGATTAATCCAAGGAGAGGTTGAGGTAGCAGCAATTAATGCAAGGAGTTTTATTGCCGGAGCTTTAGATTGCCTAATCAGTTTTCTAACAGATTTATCTAAGGAATTTGTATTTTGCAGTAAGCGGGGGGCAAGTATCCTGCATAACACAGTACAATGCAGTAAGAAATCCACATTTATACTGAATTCGTACCACTTTAACCATCATGTAGTTTGTTAACAGTGACGCGGGTGGCACTGCGGGTTAAACCACAGAGCCTAGGACTTGCCGATCAGAACGTCAGCAGTTCGAATCCCTGTGACAGGGTGAGTTCCCATTGCTCGGTCCCAGCTCCTGCCAACCTAGTAGTTCGAAAGCATGTCTAAGTGCAAGTAGATAAATAGGTACCGCTTCGGTGCGCTGCTCTGGTTCACCAGAAGCGGCTTAGTCATGCTCAGCGGCGTAGCGTGGGTTATCAGCACCCGGGGCAAGGCAAGTAATTTGCGCCCCCAAACCCGGGGAAGGCAAGTAATTTGCACCCCCTAACCCCTAACCATGGTCATTAATACTGACGGCTCTACTCTGGGGCAAACGTCGTGGTGACTACTGCCCTCCGTGGTGTTGTTTTTGCAATTAAAGGATCCCTGCCTCAAATAAAGCATCTTGGGGATTGGGGACTGGGATTTGCCAAGGGAGCTGGAAATTGCAGTTCAGTGGCGGGTCAGGGGGAGAGGGTCCCTTCCGCGTCTGGGTGCCGTGGGCCCCTTTGCGCCAAGACGCGCATCTTTGGGCGTCGCGGTGCAGCCTTCTCAGTCTCCCTACCCGGCCCGGCTAGTCCCGACGCGGCTTCTTTCTGGCGCGGGGAGGGGGCGGCTCTGGGGCCAGTGCGTCGGCCGGCCTCCGGCGCGGGTGAGGGGGGGCCCCATCGGGGCGGGTGGGCGGTCTTGGCGCGCAGGCACTAGAGCGCCGCCGATGGTGCGTTTGGCGGGCTGCGCGCGTCCAGACAGCAACCCGAGCCTGGGCGGCGTGGCGCTTGGTGCCGGAGCCTCCGCCCGCAGCGCCCCGTCGGGAGACCCGGCCGGAAGGAGCCTCGAGCCGGCTGTCGGACGCGGTTGAAGCAGCCAGGGCGGCATGGCAGGCGGCGTGCACCCCCTGCACCCCCCACGCTACGCCACTGCTCTCTGCCCCACCGCCAGGCTTCGGAGCAGCCTTCCGAAGGCTGGCGGCGGGAGGAGGTCTCTCCACCTGGACAGTGGGGTTCCTGCCTCCTCAAGGAGGGCCGGCCAAACGCGCCCCCCCAAATGTTGCACCCGGTGCGGCTGGCACCCCTGGCACCCCCCACGCTACGCCACTGGTCATGCTGGCCGCATAACCCGGAAGCTGTACGCCGGCTCCCTCGGCCAATAAAGCGAGATGAGCGCCACAACCCCAGAGTCGGTCACGACTGGACCTAATGGTCAGGGGTCCCTTTACCTTTACTAGTTTGTCAAAAGTCATAGGTTTTCCCCCCAAAGGAATCCTGGCAACTGTAGTTTCTTAATGCTGCTGGGAGACTCCCATCTCACTTCCATAATTGCAATTCCCAGAATTCCCTGTAAAGAGGAATTGAGGGTTAAACCAGTTTAAGTCTGTGGCATGGATGTGCCTAAATGCTCAATGTAGCACTCTGTGCATTGCTATGGTTTTCTGGACGATAATTTCTTTGTTAGAATCAGACCCAGCACCATATATTTTGTTGCTTGAGGAACAAGACAAGATGGCCTCCCCACTCATTCCATGTAAACATGGACCATGGATCAGTTTGACAGGCAATGGGATAATGTCCTCCATCGCAGCTGTTGGCCACAGGGTAGCTTCAGCAGGATGTGTTTTAGGGAGAGATAGGGGAGAAATTTTATTCAGTTTGCATTTAAAGGCAAACCTACCTAATTTACACGTTCCAAAACAATACATGAACCAAAAACAGCAATCCTCCTAATTTACACGTTCCAAAACAATACATGAACCAAAAACAGCAATCTTCCAAATTTTTCATTGCAATTCTCCAGTCAAATAATGTGTGCAAAAATGCCTATTCTGGGGTAAAGTGTGCACAAAACTTTAGTGAAAGTAGCAACACCAACACATTAATTACATTTCTCTGCATTATATTTGCAAAAAACGTGTTAGATTTCTTTGCAAAACTGTGTACATTAGGCAAAATGGCATACATTTTTTCTCATGTTTCCTGTCTTAAATTCCATTCTTTACATTTCCATATTAGTTTCTGATTTAATTTGATTTTTTAAAAGAAAGTCCTCAGCAAAATTCATGCATGTTTTAGTGTCAATTGCTCCTAATATACCATTTCCCCCATGCAATTTTGCCTAATATACACAGTTTCACAAAGCAATTTCCCCTAATATAATGTGTTTTCACTAATATAGGCATACTTTAGTATATGCATTCTTGTAAACATGATTTGGCTGCAAAATTCGGGGAAGTGAGTGCAAATTCTGAAAGATGTCTGCGTTCGGTTTTCACATTGCTTCAGAAAGTACAGGATCGGAAACCTAACCTTTCAATATGAACCAAATCAAATTTCTCCCCAGTCTCTACTCCCTAGCAATCGGCACTGAAAGGCAAACTGGCTTTGAAACTTGGCGGAAGCAGATTACCATTAAGGCTTGATCATTAATATCTCTACAGCAGACTATGCATGACACTTTCCATGTACAAACCATACATATTAAGCAGACAGGATAAAGTCTGTGGGCTTTTATTAATATTTAAAAATGGGGTTGTCATCTGACTTTTTTAAAAAAAGTTCAGTTGCTTATCTACCCTTTCATGATTGATTAAATGTAAATAAATTTGCATATTTTGTAGCCTCAGTTCAGGGCCCTTTTGAAATATTGAAGGCAGCCTAAGATAACTTACAATTTAATAAACAAAAGCCACTATACCAAAGACAGGTCATCTTTAATATTTTCTTTCTCATTCCGCAATACAGGAATGAAATCAACACCACCAAGAAAAAGAAATGAGTGTGCTCTTAATTCTCCACTCCACCTATTATTTGGCGAGGGCCAGATTCAGACAACAACCCCCTCTCCTTCAATTACTTTCCAATTAACCAGCTAAACATTTGCAGCCCCATAAAATAAAGCAGAGGTGAAAAATGCATTTGCTTTCAAATATCACTCTCATTTACAGAGTAATCCATTATGTCTACATAAAAGCAATTCTGAGTTAGGTGAGACTATGTCCCAGGTAAGTGTGGATAGGATTCCAGCTTTATTCTCTAGCTGCTTACTCAGAACTAAGCCCTACTGAGTGCAATGGGACTTGATCCTGGGTAAATGTACAGTGGTACCTCGGGTTACATACGCCTCAGGTTACAGACACTTCAGGTTACGGACTCCGCTGACCCAGAAATAGTGCTTCAGGTTAAGAACTTTGCTTCAGGATGAGAACAGAAATTGCGGCGCCGCGGCGCAGCAGCAACAGGAGGCCCCATTAGCTAAAGTGGTGCTTCAGGTTAAGAACAGTTGCAGGTTAAGAATGGACCTCCGGAACGAATTAAGTACTTAACCCGAGGTACCACTGTATACATTTGGAATGTGCTCGCTCCCTAACATTATGGATGATGCCCCTTAGATGACTTTTGTGGGGCAGGGTGACCAAGCTTTGAAAATGATCAAATGTTGTAAGCCAAAAACTTAAATTGTGGACAATATTCACCCTCTATATTTGACACTTACAATTTTAAAGGATGTTTAAAAGCATCATATATATATATATATATATATATGCTTTCGTAGATTTTCACGGGTACAGGAATGCAGGTTTTGGTGTCTTCGGGTATCTTCCCGTGTAAGAGTTGGGGTGTCTAGGCGACGTTTCGACGAGGTCTCACTCGTCATCTTCAGGCTGGTGCTTTCGGCTTCTTGTTACTAGAACAGAGCCTGTTCTAGTAACAAGAAGCCGAAAGCACCAGCCTGAAGATGACGAGTGAGACCTCGTCGAAACGTCGCCTAGACACCCCAACTCTTACACGGGAAGATACCCGAAGACACCAAAACCTGCATATATATATATATATATATATATATATATATATATATATATATATATATATATATATTCCAAAATTCTTACTCCCCCCCCCCCACGGAATTTGCTTTTCTATTAAAGAAAGAAATCATGCATGTGAATTATCTGGGAGCGCTTGCCTATTTATGATAGTTTAACACCCACACCCCAGACTGAGCTGGGCAGACATTGTTCAATCTATCGTATTTTTTGCTCTATAAGATGCACCAGACCATAAGACGCACCTAGTTTTTGGAGGAGGAAAACAAGAAAAAAAAATATTCTGAATCTCAGAAGCCAGAACAACAAGAGGGATCGTTGCACAGCGATCCCTCTTGCTGTTCTGGCTTCTGGGATAGCTGCGCAGCCTGCATTCGCTCCATAAGACTCACACACATTTCCCCTTACTTTTTAGGAGGGAAATGGTGAGTCTTATAGAGCAAAAAAATACGGTAATCTCTCTCAGATTTCTTCCTTGTCTTTTGATTTGATTCCCCCCACTGGTGGTATATTTCTAGAAAAAGAGGTGCCGGAACTCACCATGAACACTATCTTGACCTTCCTCCATGAAAATAGCTGTTTACTTGGCTGTTTTCCTATGTTGTGAAGACTGAAATTTCATTTCCGTGGATCAGGGTCAAGCTATCAACTGATATGCGTGAAATTTCAGATATAGCTATATAATCCCCAGTGTAGCAAGATTAGACCTTTGGAGCAGGCATTTTTTTAAAAAAGTTTTTTTATGAACCGCCCTAATGAACACCTTCCTTGTCATCTCATAATGGCAATGGCGCCCAGCTGAGAGGAGCCTGAACTGAGTTCCAGTGAGTTCCAGCTGAAAAAAAGCCCAGTCCCGACTGTTTCAAGACAGTGGACTTTTTCTCATAGTGTCACATTCAAATCTGGTCAAACTTCCAGGGGTCACATGACAATGTTGGGCACGGTCAAAGGCAAAAGTCAGCAGAGCAATAAATGTAAATTTTACCTTTCTTCCGAAGAATTGATGCTTTTGAATTATGGTGCTGGAGGAAACTCCTGAGAGTCCCGTGGACTGCAAGAAGATCAAACCTCTCCATTCTGAAGGAAATCAGCCCTGAGTGCTCACTGGAAGGACAGATCGTGAAGCTGAGGCTCCAATACTTTGGCCACCTCATGAGAAGAGAAGACTCCCTGGAAAAGACCCTGATGTTGGGAAAGATGGAGGGCACAAGGAGAAGGGGACGACAGAGGATGAGATGGTTGGATAGTGTTCTCGAAGCTACCAGCATGAGTTTGACCAAACTATGGGAGGCAGTGGAAGACAGGAGTGCCTGGCGTGCTCTGGTCCATGGAGTCACGAAGAGTCGGACACGACTAAACGACTAAACAACAACAAACCTTTCTTCAACAAACTAGTTTCTACGTAATGCTCTCAAACACCTTTTCCTATCCCCTTCCAGGCAAGCCATTGGCACTACTGGGGTCAGATCAGCCAAAACCAGGAGGGTGCAATGCAGGCCCAGTGAGCCACATGGCCCAGGGACAGTGCCAGTGGCTAGACAGAGAGGGCCAGAGTGCCACATCTTGCCCCCAGAGCAGAAGTTCCTGTTTTAAGATGATTCATGTGAGCAGGGCTGGCCCAGGACATTTTTGCCACTTGAGGTAAGACAGAAAATGGCACACACACCTGCCACCTCCATTGCCTAACATTTAATTCTGCTTTTCTCTGTGCATTTTTGTTTGTTGTTATGGTATTAGTATTTTGTACCTTTGTTGTTAGACATTATTATGAATTTTATTGTATACTAATTGATATGCTTTCATTTATTCCTTATGACTACAGCGGACCCTCTGGATATGAATTTAATTAGTTCCAGGGGTCTGTGCGCACTCTGAAAAATCTGTATCCAGAGGCGCTGCTTCTGCGCATGTGCGCGGCGCAATAGAGCGCTTCTGCGTATGCACGAGCAGTGAAACCTGGAAAAATACTTTCGGGTTTGCCACTTTCGCAACCCGAAGTTTATGTTACTTGAGAGTAATGTAGCCCGAGGGTCTACTGTGCTTAACTTTTGGTATATATTTTTGTAATTCTGTTGTAAGTTGCTTTGGGCTTGGTTGAACTATGAAAAGCTTGGCATGCAAGTGGATGGATGACAGAGATCGGCAGCTTCAAGGCCCCTCCTGCTCTCCATTCTTACGTTTTCTTTATCTTTAAATCAGATTTGGGCCAGGCAACCCTTCAAACGGAGGAGGACTATCCTCTGTGAATTAAGATGCACGTCCATCTTAACTGATGAGTTGACTCAGAACAGATCAGCTTCATAATTTCAACTACTCTGATGTCTCTCTCGGCTCTGAACGTCTAGTGTAGCATTTTCTTCTGCTAAAAAGAAAAAAGGATTCAACATGGAGGAGAGCAGAGGCTGCTTCTCAGCCTTATTTAATCTCACTTGTTCCACAAATGTTTGAGCATTTGTAATATTGTTCAATCCCAAGGTGCGGAACGTGAACTCCTGAGGTTGAGCAGAAACAGGCACTTGTCTCGGCACGAATTCGAAGCGGCGATGAAGCATAAATCCATCCCTCCCTTTCCCTCTGCAATATAGTAGCCATGAATCACAATGTCACGCTGAGTCGATCATAATCTAACACTTCATGCCTCAACCAACAACTTGATTTGTCAAGAGAACGGGTCTGTGAACCGCCAATAGCGTTGATTCCCATCAGGGAAGAAAAGGATAATTAAGCCCTCAGTGAGCTAATTTCATATATCTTTTAAAAAAAGAAAAAGAAAGAAACAACTTTTTGAATAACATTTGCTTTCATCTTCCAAGTAAACACAAATGAAGAAATATTGCATATGCAAAAGATCATGAAAGGACCTGCTTTCCATAATACTTATGATTTTTCATCGCGACACCACCTGACACCAACGTAAACCAGGAACATTCTGGGCTTTTTGCTGCAAACTCTTCTGCAGTATTACATCTCAATTAGGCACACGGGAGCTGAAGATGTGCTGCAGTCCATGTGTTATTAAACTAGAGAAGAGAAACTTTCCTTCCAGTGGCAGAGTGCGTGCTTTGCATTGAAAGGGTCTCCCATCCAATCCTCAGCAGGTAGGGCTGGAAAAAGACCCTTGCCTGAAACTCTGGACAGCCACTGCCAATCAGATTGGACAATACTGAGCATGGTGGACCAATGGACTTACCCTATTTAAGGCAGCTTCCTATACTCCTGCTTCTTCTTCTTTTTATAATAATTTTTATTGGGGGGTTTTTCAAATATTTTCCATTGTAATATCCATTTTGTATACAGTGGTACCTCAAGTTAAGAACTTATTTCATTCTGGAGGTCCGTTCTTAACCTGAAACTGTTCTTAACCTGCCGCCACCACACGATTTCTGTTCTCATCCTGAAGCAAAGTTCTTAACCTGAGGTAATATTTCTGGGTTAGCGGAGTCTGTAACCTGAAGCGTCTGTAACCCGAGGTACCACTGTACAATAATTCACTGTGCTAGAGAAGAATTGTAAATTCTTAGTTTCTTCTCCCATTAGATTCACAAAATGTTTAGGGGTATGCAAACCCCTGTGCCCCCCCCCGAAAAAAGCACTGGCTTTAAGAGAGGATTAGACAAATTCACAGAGGAGAAGGCTATCAATTGCTCCTAGCCACAATCTTATGCTTTGCCTCCACTGTCAGACACAGTATGCCTCTGAATACTGGTACATTAGTTGTGAATCACAACTGGAGAGAGTGCTGTTGCGCTGAGATACTGCTTATAGGCTTCCCGTGGGCATTTGCTTGGATACTTTGGGAACAGGTCACTGGAAGAGATGGGACTTTGGCCTGACCCATCTTCCTGTTTTCCAAAATGTATTTGCTTAGCTCCTGGTGGCTTCCAATGCATGCTTCTAAGGAGGGGCTGGGCACGGATGTAGGAGAAGACCTACACTTGACAGATTCACTTAGCAGCAGACAATGGCAGACACATGAGATGACTGGGACAGGAAGACTCATTCCAGATCACCATGTGCTATACTGATTTCAGCTGCTCTCTTCGTAAACTTAGCCAGTAAACAACTCTAGCATATCTCTTAAGGGCATTCCCCATAAAATAAATGTCATGCTGTTCTAATAAATGTCAAACTATTGACATCCCAAATGGAAGATGATAGAGAGCGAGTGGCCTAATTTTCCATACAAACCTTCCCACCTCTAAATCTCTGTCATTCCTGGAGATGCTGGTATTTCCCTTTGTCTTCTAAATACTCCATCTTTTCTTACCTTCTTGACAAGTCCCCATACACCTGCCTTTTCAACACTTCCCTCTTTATCTACAGCATCCAATAGCCACTGCTTTCTTTCATATATATATATATATATATATATATATATATATATATATATATGCTGTCACTCAACACAGCGGCGGACTCACAATGAGCAGCCCAGCAGCATACAGGAAGGGTCATAGCTCAGTGGTAGAACATCTGCTTTGCATGCAGAAGGTCTCAGGTTCAATGGCTGGCATCTCTAAGTAAGGCTGAGAATGTCCCCTGTCTGAAATTCTGGCAAGCTGCTGCCCGTCGACATAGACAATACAGAACTAAAAGGATCAGTGGTCTGACTCAGTATAAAATCTTCCTATATTCCCATTCCAATGTCCCATCACCATGTGGCATTATTCCCATTGGGACATTGTAGTTAAGGGAAGGAACAGCGGTGGCTGCCCAAGATTGCGTGGGCAGGGCAAATTGCTCTTGTTTTCTCCCCTCCTTCTCTCTGGAAGAGAAACAGGGGACACTTAATGTCAGGCTTTGGCGAATCGGCTTCCTCCCCCCGTGGCAACAGATAAGAAGATCAAATGAAAGGAACGTCTTACCAGTTAGAATCTTTAATAACCACAGTGAGAGAACAAAGAACACATCTCCTAGAAATGGTGGTGCTCTGGACACAGGAGGACCACAGATTCTTTTGGGAATCTCAGGTGAGATATGCATGCATTGGAAGTTGCTCCCAGTACCAGTCACCACATGGAAGCAGAGAAAGGTTCAGATAGTTTACTATTGCAGAAGATAAGGCTAAGTAAAACAGTTCTGGATGAAGAAGAAGAAGAGTTTGGATTTGATATCCCGCCTTTCACTCCCCTTCAGGAGTCTCAAAGCGGCTAACAATCTCCTTTCCCTTCCTCCCCCACAACAAACACTCTGTGAGGTGAGTGGGGCTGAGAGACTTCAGAGAAGCGTGACTGGCCCAAGGTCACCCAGCAGCTGCATGTGGAGGAGTGGAGACGCGAACCTGGTTACCCAGATTACGTGACTACCGCTCTTAACCACTACACCACACTGGCTCTCACACTGGATGTAGATACATATAGCTTGTTTGCTTTTGCAGATACAGATATATACAGATACATACAAGTACAAAGTATCTCAGTACAAGATGTAACATTGGATAGGTAACACCAAATGGCTAACCGACTAATAGATTGATAGACTAACTGCAAACCCACGGACTAAGCTGACATGCATTAATCACTAAAATAGGCAGGGCCATGGGCATACCCAGGATTTTTGTTAGGGGAGCAGAACCTAAGATTTGTATTGATTTGTACTGATTTAGGTGGGACAACTGCCCCCTGCCCACCCTGGCTATGCCAAGGGGTGGGGCACTGGGCTATTACCATAGCAAGTTTCTTGGCTGACCTTGCACTCACAATTATCTCATCCATGGGGTAAATTATGCTCCCGAAGGAAATTAACCCCTTCTTAAGTCCAGTTACTCCAACACATTCCCCATCTCTAATATTTATTTTGTGATTGTTGAGATGCTATCTAATGCAGCCCTATGGAAAGCAGTTTGAAGTGTTATGTCAACTTATTTCAACTTCCATTTACTGTAATTCCAAGCATTTGCATGCAGCATGTTTTCAAAATATTTTGAATCTTCACCAATGTCCACTTCCCACTGTACACTCCAAAGTGGCTTTTAAGAGAAATGTATATCTATATGTCTATTAGCATTCAGAAACTTTCAACTTGTAGGCTAATGCTGTTCAAAATTGCACTGCACTCCAGTCCTGCTTATCAAGGAAAATGTCTTTTGGTGGAAATTTATTTTGACATCTGTTTAAATTTTCTCCTATTTTGCCTGCAGTTAGATGTGTTTTAAAATTCCACCTGTCAAAGAAATGTTTCAGTATTTAAACTGCCAATAAGAAAAATGCAAGAATTCTAATGTGACTGGAGAACTATTACCAAAGTGTGTCGATTATGGTTTTGCAAGCTAGGAGGTAGGAAAAAACCATACTGTGTCAAATCCACCTGAAATGTCTCCTGTGTAAAGGTATTCTTACACAAACAATTCATTCAAGTACGCAGGGTTGTTTGTTGCAAAGTTTCAGAAGGACCACATTTTATTGCAAAGTTTTAGAAGGACTGCAGCTTGCATCTCAGGGATGGGGTGCACATTTTTATTTTTATTAAAGGGTAAAGGTAAAGGGGACCCCTAACCATTAGGTCCAGTCGTGGCCAACTCTGGGGTTGCGGCGCTCATCTCGCTTTATTGGCCGAGGGAAATGGCGTACAGCTTCCAGGTCATGTGAACAGCATGACTAAGCCGCTTCTGGCGAACCAGAGCAGTGCACGGAAACGCCGCTTACCTTCCCGCTGGAGCGGTACCTATTTATCTACTTGCACTTTGACGTGCTCCCGAACTGCTAGGTTGGCAGGAGCAGGGACCGAGCAACGGGAGCTCACCTCATTGCGGGGATTCGAACCGCCGACCTTCTGATCACCAAGTCCTAGGCTCTGTGGTTTAACCCACAGCACCACCCACGTCCCTTATTTTTATTATTATTTATTTATTCCTATTATTATTACTTTGTCAACCCCCCCCCCCCAAAAAAAGAAAACAGCAGTAAGTTGCATTATACCCACTAGCAGTACATGGCTACAATTTTAACATCTGCAAAGATCTGCATGGGAGGCGTTGCTTGCATTTTTATGTGTGCGTTATCCCCAGAAGCGAGACAAAATTACTCACCTTTCCAGCAATGACACTTACCTAACTTTGTGCTTCCTGTTTCTTCAATGCTTCTAGCAATAAATAAATAAATAAATTTGCAGATTCATTGATGTTACCATCAGTTATCCTCATTTGCCAATGCCTTCACTTGCTTTCAGTGGCCGATGTGCATAATCAAATCTGGTTGCTTTCACAGCATTGTAGCAAAACCCCATTCAGTGTTTTATTCTTGAGTGAGTGGAATTGCCCATGAATAAGAAAGCAGCAGCAGCTAGAGGGGAAAGAGTCGGACACGACTAAACGACTAAACAAAACAAAAAGTGTTTTGGGGGGGAGTGGTGAGTTTCCAGCAATTTTACTAACAAAAAAAAGAAAAAGAAATTCAAAGCTGGGGGTGTCTGCTGCTGCTCTAGTTATCACTGGGAGACCATGCTTACGCATTTCATCACAAAAAAAGTTTCTCTTCTGGGTTACACACAAAATTCTATTTCTTGGTTTTTCATCTTCAATCAAAATCTTCCATGGCACACTCATCATGTCAATAAACCAATTGCTCATAAAGGAACACGCCTAATTCCTCCTCCCCGCCTTATATTTTCAGTATTAATCTTTTCTGTGCAAACAAAGGCAATAGAAATCCAATTTTGTTAATGTCTTGGCAGATCTGGATATTGACATAAAATCCTGGAGCAAACATCATTTTGACTCAGGTGATGATTTATTATTGCATGCTATTTTTACAACAATCATTTACAAATGATAGGCTAAACAATTGTATTCTCAACGCACTGCCAGTTGGAATAAATTCCCAACCGAAAAACAATAGCGGCTGCCTTTCTTTTATGCACCAAAAATCAAGAAACCTGTGACAGTACACATTCTAGCGAAGCTACGGAACGTTTCTGAAAGATGTCATGTTTGTGAAAGGAATTTCTTCAGAGGGAGGTTAATCAATAGCTTTCCCTATCTGTATCTGGGTACACAAGGCATTCCTCACCCAGAGAGTTTTGCATCACTCTGATTTAGTTTTGGAAAGAATCAGATGCTTCCAGGAGACTAACCCAAACATTTTTTTTCTAGGACATGCTGCTAGTATGCCAAGCTATGGAAGAGGGCTCCTTCCTTCCTTCCCTTTCCCTAAGGCTGTAGCTCTCCTTGCCTCCACCACACCCCATGTTCTCCAAGACATGTTTGTGGTTCTGTTTTGAGGACTAGTCAGAGCCCTCTGCAGATCTCTCTCTCTCTCTCTCTCTCTCTCTCTCTCTCTCTCTCTCTCTCTCTCTCCCTCCCCTTTTCGCAACCTTGAGTCCCCAGAAGTGGTAGGACCACAACTCCCATCATCCCTAGATAGCAGGACCAGCGGTCAGGGGTGATAGTGTAGCCTTATGAGGCTTTGCCCTCGGGTGGGAAAAATATTGCGCCTGGGAAAGGGAAGTGGGAGTCAACAGACACTCAAGGAATAGTTCCGGAGAAAAAGGTTTTATTTCTACCATCCATGAACTGGTAGAAGGAGCAAGTGTGATAAGTCACAAAAAGCATGCACGAGTTCACAGTGATGTGCACAAACATATATACCCCTTTCCAGTTCCCTCCTCCTTTCTCCTCCCTCAGGAGTCCTGCCCCATGTTGAGGTTCCTGAGCATGTACAGAAAGCTGTCTTGGGACTATTGTGGACTCTTGGAAGGAAAGGGGGTGAGGGGGTTTCAGTGTGTTCCAGTTGTTTCATTCTTGAGCTTTGGCATGGTTCCCGGAGAGAAAGCAAGTTGCAATGTGGTTCTGAGAAAGACCTGAGAAGACAATGGGCTCTGTTCTCTACCTTGTTGCAATCTTTTTAGTTACAGCAAGCGGAATGTTTCTGATGCTTAGCTGCTGAGAAAATGATTTTGAAAAGCTTTGAGAAGCTCTGAGCCTGCTTTGGTGGGGGGTGACTTCGGGCCTAGGTGAGGTCACCTGTCCTCACCTTCCTTCAATAGGAGTTGTAGTCCAACAACAGTCCTCCACCTTTAGCCCCTCCCCTCCATCTCTGTAGTACCGTATTGGCTCGAATATAAGCCACACCTTTAAAATTGGAGGGGGGGAAGGGAAAAAAGGGAAAATACCCAAATATAAGCCACTCCATTCCTCACTGCTCCTGGCAGCATTCCCGGGGGGGGGGAGCCGTGGTGCGTTGCCGGCAGCCTTTTCCCTTCCTCACTCTCTTCCTTCCCAGCCTTGGGGGAAGAGGACGGGGAACTACGCACGGGGCGGGCGCCACTTTGGCGCCGTTTGCCCCACGATCCTGGCTGCATACTGTAAGGTCTCGAATATAAGCAGCACTTTAACGTTTCACGGTTGGATTTGGGTGGGAAGTGAGGCTTATATTCAGGCCAATGCAGTAATAATAAAGTAAATGATCCAGACAAGGTGTGGGTGGACTAACTTCTCTATGGATTATTAACCCTGTACTTTTCACTCCACAAAGCTGCTTTTGTTTCCCCTTAAATAATTCTTTATTGTTTTGTTTCTCTTAAATCATAACATTTTATAAATCATCTTAGACCGGTAATAATGGATGCTCTTAGGTGTTAACCCCAAGCACCTGGACAAACATAAATGTTTTAAGGTGCCTGTTGTCCATGTCTCCAGAGGAAGAAAATCCCAAAGTCAGGGAGCTGCAATGGAGAAGCCCCTCTCCTATGTCAATCGCTCTGTGAACCAAAGCTGTTTGGGGGTGGGTGCGAGCCTATTGGGTAGTATGTAGAATAAGTGAAGTGGCTGAACTAAGCCTAAGTCTGGGGAGATCCAGGTTCAAATCTCCACTCAACCATAAAGGCCCTTGGCTGCTTTCATGGCAGTTGTTTGCCCTCTCTGTCTTACCTCAGACCCTCCAAGTGCCGTTATTTTCCAGGGACAGTCCTGGATTTACAGAAGCCACCCCACTTTCTGATTTGATCCGAGAATGTCCTGCTTTTCCTTAAAGGTAAAAGGACTCCTGACCATTAGGTCCAGTCGTGGCTGACTCTGGGGTTGTGGTGCTCATCTCGCTTTATTGGCCGAGGGAGCCAGTGTACAGCTTCCGGGTCATGAGGCCAGCATGACGAAGCTGCTTCTGGCGAATCAGAGCAGCGAACGGAAACACCGTTTACCTTCCCGCCAGAGGAAGTACTTGCACTTTGACGTACTTTTGAACTGCTAGGTTGGCAGGAGCAGGGACCAAGCAATGGGAGCTCACCCCATTGCGGGGATTCGAATCACCGACCTTCTGATCGGTAAGTCCTAGGCTCTGTGGTTTAACCCACAGCGCCACCCGCATCCCTGCTTTTCCTTAGGACATGCCTATTTTCATCAGAGAAATGTTGGAAGCTACCCAAAGTGGCTGGTGCAAGCCACTCAGATGGGTGGGATATGAATAATAAATTTATTATTATTATTAAATATTTATTATTATTATTATTATTATTATTATTATTATTATTATTATTATTATTATTATTATTACTACTACTACTACTACTACTACAGTAGTACCTCGGGTTAAGAACTTAATTCATTCTGAAGGTCTGTTCTTAACCTGAAACTGTTCTTAACCTGAAGCACCACTTTAGCTAATGGGGCCTCCCGCTGCTGCCACACCGCTGGAGCACGATTTCTGTTCTCATCCTGAAGCAAAGTTCTTCACCCGAGGTACTATTTCTGGGTTAGTGGAGTCTGCAACCTGAAGCGTATGTAACCCGAGGTACCAGTGTATTATTATTATTATAAGATGTTCCTATTTTCATCGGAGAAATGTGAGTGGGTATGTAAATTACCTCTCAGGGTTATTGTGAAGGTAAGATGGAGGGGGGTGGGAAAGAAAGTGATATGCCACCCTGAAGCTCCTTGGAAGAATAGTAGGATAGACATTTAATAAAGAAATACATTGCTGTATTGTTTCAAAATCTGTACCATCTGCATGACTGGCAGAATCCGAGACCAGGGATAAGAGTTGGTGGAAGAAGATTGGAGGAAATTTAAAACTTATTTGCAGAAGTACTGTAAAATTTTTGAATGCTGATGACATTGAAATGAATTGCAGGGGCTCTAGCAACAAGGTAAAATGTAAGATTGGATTAACAATAGATAAACTAATAGGACACGAATTTGCTGAATTAATTATTAAAAGGGATACAAGAACGGAAGACGTGAGGAAGTCAGGAAAATAAGTTAACTAAAGATGAAATTAAGAAAGAGGGAATTTTGGGGTTTTTTTTCTTTTCCTATATGTGTTTTTCTCTTTTTTTTCTTTTTTGTGTTTGAAGTGTGTATTTTTGTATTTTGTAACTTTGCATTTTCTCTGTCTTTGTATTTTTCTGAACTTTTTTATTGTTAAAACTTAATAAAATATTGATTTAAAAAAATTAAAAAAATAAAAATAAAATAAGGTTCAAAATAAAAAAAAAATCTGTACCATCTGCATGCATCCTGGCCTAGGGCAAGGCCTCGTGGGCGCTATAAAGGACTGCTGCCGCTGCTGCTGCTGGGCAGAGAGGGCTCCATTTTGTTTTGTTTTTGTTTAAATTGCTGTTATTTTTTACCTATGTCATTTCAGACTGTGATATTAATGCTGTATTCTTAGTTTTAGATTTTGATTTATGTGGAAATTGTTTCCTATTTGGTTGTGCATTTTTTTTGATGTGGTTTATTTATTGTTTATGATTTTTGTTATTATGTAAACCTTGTTATGCTGTAAGCCGCCTTGAGCATTTTTTTTTAACTGTGGAAAGGCGGCATACAAATAAAAAATGATGGGGATGATGATCCTGGCAGTTGTTCCTTTTCTGAGAAAAATTGCCCACATTTTAACACAAAAACCTATCAGCAATTAATGTGTGAAGAAATGCTTGTAGGACAAACAGAAGTGCATCCCATCCATATAAATTCTAGCTCCCTGCCCTTTAATCAACCCTGGAGTTTAGCTGGAGGAAGCTTTCTCAGCAGAAAACAGGCATATGATACCCCACACCTCCAAGAAGTTAGTCAGCATTTTGTCACTTAGACCTAGAACATCATGGGCTTCTGTAAGACAAAGAAGTAACACATAACACCCAAAATGGCACACAATATCAACTCCCTTGACGTATATTTGTGGTATTACACATTTCTACCCATATCTCCAAACAACTCCCATTTTTAGCTCATGTAAAACCCTCAACTGAAATTGAAATACTTTATTGTCACTTGTGCAACTTGTATACAGTGAGATTACGTGAGAACCCTCCACTCAGCTCTCTTAGTTTTAATTCCCCTCGTTTACTGACGCACACCCACCAAACCCAAAAGTCAGTTGCCGTGTTGTTATCTTTTCATTCAGCAGCCTAACAGCCCATGGATAGAAGCTGTTCTTTACCCTGTTGGTGCGACTAATCATGCTTCTATATCTTCTGCCCAAGGGCAGGAGATCAAGAAAGTGCCGGCCAGGGTGTGAATCGTCCCTGAGAATTTTCCTCAATCTCATGAGGCAACGTTCTTCCACGATGTTATCCAGAGGATTCATGGGACAGCCCATAATATCTTGTGCTGTATTCACCACCCTCTGTAGGCACTTCCTATCAGGTGATGTCAAACCAGCGTACCACACTGTGATGCAGTATGAAAGGACACTTTTTATTGTAGAAGGAGATCATCAAATGTTGATTGACATCGTTCTTTCACAATACTCTGAGGAGATGGAGTCTCTGTTGGGCTTTCTTAACCACCAGGGTTGTATTTATTTTCAAAGTAAGGTCTTCACTGAGATAAACTCCTAGGAATTTAAAGGAAGAGACTCTCTTCACACAGCCCTCCCCGATGAACAGCAGAGCTAGTTCTCCTCTCTTCCCCCAAAAGTCCAACACCATCTCCTTTGTCTTGCTGATATTAAGGTGCAAGTTGTTCCCTAGGCATCATGTAGATATTTTTAGGACCTCCCCTCTATACGCTGATTCGTATGCAGCAACAAAGCTGAAGAAACTAAATCTGACAACCGCCCTCCAGTCTGTAGTATCCTGAGCTAATTCATATCTGGGAAGCGTTGTCCTGGGTTCCCCAATCATTCTCAGGATTTGCTCAAGATTCTTACGGAGCAGGCGAAGAAATTCAAACAGTTCTGATGCAGTGGGTGGAGGCCATCTATTGAGTGGCTTCCCCACGGCTGAGAATATCAGACCAGCCAGAGATAGATGGGGCAGAAGCCTAGAGCTGCCAGCCAGAATCAAGGGGAAAGGTCCCAGCCCACTTAAGGTGTGGATGGGGTGGACACTAGTCTTGTATCTGAAGAAAGCAGACCCTCCAAGTGTCCCCATTTTCCAGGGATAGTCCCGGATTTACAGAAGCTGTTCTGGTTTCTGGTTTGATCCCGAAATGTCTGCTTTTCCTTAGGACGTCCCTATTCTCATCGGAGAAATGTTGGAGGGTATGGAAATATTTTGAAAGCTGCCCAGAGCACCTGGGACAACCCAGTCAGATGGGTGGGGTATAAAGAAAAGAAAAGAAAAGAAAATATAAAATAAAAAAAATAATTGAATAGGACATCCCTATTTTCATTGGAGAAATGTTGGAGGATATGAGAAAGATGCCATTGTTTATTTGGATGATAATTTCACTAAGCATTTTTAAATACCATTCTAAGAGGATAGGTGGTTGTGTTTTGTAAGAATCTGAAGTTACTAGTGAGGATAGATGAATTAGCTAGGGATAAAACTGATAAGGAAGGAAAGATGGAGTCACCAGACCTTTTCAAAGCTTCCTGATGCCAATCTTACAAGTTTCCCCATTATTTAGAGTGCCTTAAAAAAGGCTCCTGTGGAGTTTAGATTAGTTCATCATTTGTCATAGCCTATGCGGGATTCAGTTAATGAGGCTATTCCTGAGCGTCTCTCTGCAGTTCACTATGCTTCCTTCAACAGTGCTGCATGTATAGCACTGTGCTAAGGGGGCTTTGATGGGTAAGGATGACACCAAATCAGCTTCGTGCCTCCTTCCATTTCATCCAGGTTATTTCGACTTATTGGGTTGTTTCTTTCAAGGGAATTACTGTGTGGAAATCACTTCACCCATGGAATGCTCTGCATCGTGTATGGCTTCTGTTCTTTTCTGCAGTGGGCAGATGGATTGGGTGTACTCAGTTCATTATTTACATGATTTTGTTTGTTTGTAAAGAGAATGTACTACAGGCCAGTGCATGTGAGAGACTAATGAACAAATTCATTAGGAAGCCGCTATTCCCCTCGCAGAGCTACAACTCTCAGAGTGGCTTAACAATCAATCCCTCTACACAGGGAACCTTCAGTCCTCGCAGCTGCCTCATTGGGGCAAGACCTACTGGGAATGGTTACTGAGATTTCTAGACCTCTGCCGTTTTGGTTTCTTTGAATAAAGAGTTAACTTCACTGACACAAAGTGGTTTTTTTTATCGCTGACCTACACCTGCCTGCAGCTCCTGACAGGGATGATCTGTGGGCATGTGGCATCTTGATGTGATGATTCACTGCTCACCATGAGCCCAGTAACCCACATGGAAATTCTCTCTTAAAAGGGGGGGGGGAGAAAAGTGATGTAAAGTCAATCTTTGGTCTTGTTTATATTGAAAATAAATTCATCAGGGCTTCTCTGTTCACCCCAGATTCATTCTGCCTTCCCCTAACAAGATGAGCTCAGCATCTAGCTGAGCAAAACAAAAGATCCACCATTGTTTGACTTGATTGCATGTCCTCCTGCTTTACCTGAAAGAATTTTAATTGGGGAATACGACTTTAGAGGAATCCTTTAGTGAGCCGACAAGCTCCACCTGAGATAATTAATTAAAGTATTCTTCTGAAGAATCCAGCTCTGATTGCGATGGATTGCTATATTTAAAACAGACACACAGCCCCAAAGACCAGCATTTCGGTTGTTACCAATTAGAGGGTTGACCTTGAAATGTTCCCTCATACGAGGTACGCTCGCGCGGTATTAGTTTAAATCAATGGAATTAGCTGTAAGGCAATTCTGTAATTCTCTCACTTTGCTGATGAAACCGTCCCAGGTGGATGGAAGAAATTTACATTCCCATTTCCACTGGTGTGCTGGTTCTTTTTTGACATCATTCACATCACGGGGCCGAAAATGCATCTCATATATCTTCTAGCAAGCCCAGCGACAGAGGTTTGCACCGCTGGGTAGAACTAGGCTTTTCAGAGGGCCCATCGCTTCCCCGTGAGGCTGGCAGGCACAGAAGCATAAGAATATGAGACAAGCCTGCTGGATCATGATCAATGGTCCATCTTTCTGTTCTCCCAGTGACCAACCATATGTTTATAGGAAGCCACTGTAAGCAGAAACTAAACAGGAAAAGAGACAGTCTCTCAGATATTGAGGATTTTTGGTAGGTTTGTAGAACGGCCACAAGAAGCACTGACAGGGATAGTGGCATGCATGGGTGTCACTCTTACAACTCCTGCTCTATATCATTACTAAATGAGATTTTTTGCCAGTTTAGGCTGGCCGGTGGTTAAACTGAACATATTTTTTGTCCTGCAGACCTCTCTAGCATACCAAAAAGTGCTTGATCACTGCTCTTTGCCTTTTAACACCTAATGAGCAAATCCATTAAACGCTGGAGGTGGGGACAGCTCTGCAGGGAGGTAGATGAGATGGCTTCCAAGGTCTCGGATTATTAGCTACGATCCTATGCAATGCTCCCTGTTATAGTGGGTTCTTTGTACACACAAGAGAATGGTCCTTCCCTCTTTCAAAGAAAAAAAGCAAACCACCACCTTTGTGAGCATAGATAGCCCGCAGTATAGAAAACTCGAAGCAGTTATCGTTGACATAAATCTAGCATGGTGATTTAAAGGCCGAGTTCAAAATCTTCAAGTTCCTCTCTCCACTTTTCGATGGCACTGCCATCTATTAAAGTGAGGCAATATGATTTAAACTTGATCCTGCCACGTTAGCGATCCATCACCTGATTTAGAGCAGGTCCTTTGGGTTATAGTGCTGTTGATGTCGCACTTTAGTTTCTAATATTGTCTAATCCAATGGAAAGTATCCACCTACCCCTAATTTTTATGCGGGGGCTGCAACCCAGGGAGCTATCCAGTGTCTGATCCTTGCAAGAAACGGGGCCTGCAGCGGTGTTTTAAATTGAGCGCTTGCTCCTGGCTTGCAGGAAGAGAAATTACTGCAGAGGGGCATGAGGAATTTCGATAGTGTGTTACTCCAGTGCAAATCTAGACTAGCACTACTAAAACGAGTAGATTTATACGAACGGAGGCCAGACTTTGTCCTAGGGCAAAGCACATTTGGTATTTCTGTCTGAATTATTCAAAAGTGGGTGCAGAAAAAGTCAGCTATCCATATTGCACCTTTTCCAAAGGGTTATGGTGGGGACTATGTGATAAGTATTTATGAAGGCTAGAAGGTTTAGAAATCTGAATAGTCTTGCTATTTAAGTAATGATAATTTCAGGGGGGTTTTGTGTTAATTTGTTATTACTCAACTGTCTTGTTAAGCAATTGCCATGAGCAATAAAAAAGCCAGAAAATTTGAACCGTTGTATAACTCATCACTTTAGAATTTTTTCTATGCCGTTTGCATAAGCAAGCAGTTAATCTGTTGTTTTCCACCATATTTTTTATAAAGATAATATATATATTGTTTCGGGCTTGATTGTGCACATGTGAAGATGAAGTAGGTGTCAAGACTAGACCACGTAAGGTAGCTTTAACTTTAATTAATTGAAAGCAGGGAACTTTGGCCCTACATAGCAAGTGGTCAGGGATGATGGGAGTCCAACATTATCCACAAGGCTGCATGTTCCCACTCCAGATATAAGGTATTTATATACCACTTTTCCAGGCAGACTTCACAAAGCAGTTTGCATAAGATTACCGAAGTAATAAGTATCAATACAACACAATGAAACAGAAAATGCCAGCTTACCAAATAGCAGACCCAAATGTCTCTTTGGTGTGACATTTTCAGCATAGGTTCAGCCGCTTCTTGAGATAGCATTGTTAAACTCAGCAGAAGGACTTTTCTTTTTCTAGAAAAATAGCACTGGGAATAGCAGACTTTGTCACTGTTCAGATGCCGGGCACCATTTTGAATCAAGATGGCAGATTGGAACACCACTGTGGTATGACCTTTTTTGGCACAAATTTAGCCACCTCATTGCCAATATTTGCATGAGGCAGTCTTCATTGACATTTGAATGTCAGGTGCCATTTTGATTCAGGATGGTTGATCAAAACATGAATTTGGTATGACTTTGCTCACTTCTTGGCATGACAGGTCCAGACTAAGAAATTGCACTATACATATAATCACAATATACTTTGGTTTCTACAAATTACAGGGCAGCACCTGACACTCCCCACTAGTATACACATTTATAACCCAACTGCCTACAAAGAAAATGCGCACATGAGAAGAAATTGGCACAAAAAATGTGCACAGATTTCCATGCAGAATTTTTTAAAAAATTACAAACCAGTGCAGCAACAGGATGAACTCAATAATGCAAAAATGAGAAACTGAGAGCAAATGCAACTGAGAGATTCATCCTTCACTCTCAAATTTGTTCCCAAATGGGCAAAGGGAAATGGAAGGCCTATAGCATTCAGCACTTCTCATGGGAACAGAAAGGGAGGCAAGATTTCAGAATGATTCAAGAACAAATCTCTTGAGGTTATTAACAGCAAGCTGCAGGTTGATTAAGGAAGGAAATAATGAATTATGCCCAGGCCAAGAGGAGAGAGTGTGAAAGCAAAAAAGCACCTGAATGCAGCCAAAATGACACACACAAAACTCTCCTGTCACTAAAACATGCTTTGCTTCAGCAAGGCTATGGACATTATCTATTTATTTATTTTTGTACACCCCCTCCCATCTTTTTTTGAAAAAACTCCTTACAAGGAGCCTTACAGAGAAGTAAGTGCTTCAGACAGTGCAGATATTTATCTTATCTGTTTATTAAAAATATTTCTATTTTTTCTAATACTTCTAATATTTCCTGTTTCTGCTACATCATAAAACTACCAGGACTGTTCACAATAATGCAACACCACAGAAAGCAATAAAAGTAATCATTCAAGCACAATTCAAAGTGTTGGTGCTGACCTTTAAAGCCCTAAACGGCCTCGGTCCAGTATACCTGAAGGAGCATCTCCACCCCCATCATTCTGCCTAGACACTGAGGTCCAGCGCTGAGGGCCTTCTGGCGGTTCCCTCACTGCGAGAAGTGAGGTTGCAGGGAACCAGGCAGAGGGCCTTCTCGGTAGTGGTGCTCGCCCTGTGGAACGCCCTCCCACCAGATGTCAAAGAAATAAACAACTACCTGATGTTTAGAAGACATCTGAAGGTAGCCCTGATTAGGGAATTTTTTAATGACTGATGTTTTAATGTATTTTTAATCTTTTGTTGGAAACCACCCAGAATGGCTGTGGAAACCCAGCCAGATGGGTGGGGTATAAATAAATAAATAAATAAATTATTATTATTATTATTATTATTATTATTATTATTATTATTATTGGAATGCCTTCCACATTTAACAGCTGCAAAGGCCAGCTGGCATAAAAGGGTCTTTGAGAAACTCAAAAGTGAGGATGCCTGCCACATATGTGATGGAAGAGTGTTCCACAGGATAGGAGTAGGGACACTAAATACTTGACTTTTGCTTTGAAGCCACTCACAACTCTACAACACAGGGGACTTCTGGGTAACATCAGTGATCAAGCTGGGATATAATAGTGAGGTAGGAGAGCTGAGGGGGGGGGACTACATCTGGCAACCAATGTGCCTCTTTGGTTCCAGATAGTACATGGGTAGGTGACTGTAAAAAGCCCAAGACACAAATTTTCATGGCCCTCTAGCAGCTATAGTGGTTCATTCACCAGAAGTAATGTATTTAATGTTAACTCTGGAAGTGTATACTTGTTTCTGACCAAACTAAGCCTCGTGATGTATATTGTGTGCTCTCCCTCTCTCTCTCTCTCTCCCCATCTCTCTCTCTCTATAGTCAAATAAATAATTTGCCTGAAATGCCTTTAACCATTGCCTTGCCTATGTATCACTCAGATGTACACATTGAAGATTCTGACAGAAACAGAAACCTGAATTTGTGATTTCCATCTGGCAGTGAGGGCCAGGACACCTGTGAACATCTGAAGAAAGCTGCTGCATCTCCTCTGAACCTTCTCTTCTCCAGGTTTACCATACAAGGTGCCAATGGTCTCCATATTCCCTCTCTCCTGTGGAATCATCTGCCGTATCTGACTTCCTGTTTCCTACTTCCAGGGGGTGAATTCTCCTATAAAGTTAACTTAATGGTGCTTTGATTGAATAGGAATGACCGCTCCCCGCTTAAAACGGGGGGCGCCCTTTGCGTGGACGCGCGCAGCCCCTAGATCTGGAGCGGCTCCAACAGCATAGGCTTGGTTTGCCTTCCCTCAGGTGGGATACCTGGAGGTCTCCGCCTACCTCAGTCAGTTGTCCAATCCCACCTGGGAGAAGCGTTGCCAAGGAGACCAGGCCAGGTAGGGGAGGGATTACCTGCCCACACAATAGAGGGAGGATCTTACCTGGGAATCCTCACTTGGCTCCAGAGCTTCTCCCACCCTACCCACCTTCAGTTAATGTCTTATTTTGCAGGTTAACTTTTCTTCACAGGTTTTGCAGGTTAACTTTTCATCACAGGTATGCGGGCGCTGCTATGTTAAGGTCGCTGTTAAAGGGCCGGAAAGGAATTTCCCTGCATTGGCAGGTTTCGCCTTTCCCGTAGCAAAACGTCACAACTTTGGCGGTATCAGGCCTTGGGCGGAATCCTTTAGTCCATCTTCCTCTTTGCGGCGGCGATACCAGGGTTCCCCGTTAAAGGGGTTTCTGAAGGGAGGCTTTGACCGTACGGCAAAAGGTCGTCATTGCTCTCTCCTCCGGCGGCGGCGTAATGGGGGCGGCTATCTCTGCTTGAACATATGTTCTCCAGAGCCGGCCCATCCCCCCCACACACACTGGATAACCCTGATGCTCCCTAGGTCCCCGGCTGGGGACTGGGGAGGGAGAACGCCCAATGCCTGAGCCAAGGTCTACCCACATTTGAAATTTAATAAAGTTGTGGCCAATTTAATCCCATAGCACGTTGTCATGAGTCGTTATTTCACATGACGGGGGGGGGGACCGCGCGGGATCTGGGGACTCCGCCTGTCCACGCAAATAGCTGATACAGCTCCAGATATCACTTTCTTCGTACTTCTTGGCCTTTGTCTTCCCCTGTTCTCTTGTATAAAAGTGGTACTATCACCTCTTTAAAATGTTTGGCTTCTGCAGCTCTAAGCTTCTTTGGCGATGCCTCGGATTCTTTCCCGTGTTTTGGGAGCTGTAGCAAGAGGCTTTGTGTGAACCATTCCTGCCAAAACTATCTCCAAGTTTAGCCTCCCTGTGTGCCTCTGAGTCTTGCTGTCTCTTTCTTCTTTCCCCATTGTTAACGGCTGCCCGGTTGATGGAGAGAGGACAATGCAACTCGTCTTCCGTGTCTTTCATCCTAAACATCCAGGTTGGCTCTGTGCAATGATTACTTGATTTTATTTATTTATTTATTTATTTATTTATTTAAATAAATAAATAAAAAAACCACCCTCTTTCTGTAGGCTCTGCTGCAGTAGATCATTTTCAGTAGCCATTTTTAGAACACTCCTGTCTCCTGTTGCTGTTGCTTCAGTTGTGCCAGAATCAAAAAAGAATGGGGGGGGGAACCCCTTATTACTCTACTTGCATCAAATGAGTTGAAGATTTCAGTACCTCAACACCGGTAACATTCTGAGAACAGGGAATTCAGGTGCATTGCTTAATTCTTTTTTCATATCATTTTTATTTCTAAAAATATTTAAAATCATTGATCATCGTATACAATTTTTAATCATACATAGTTTCTTCTTGACGTCCCACCCCCCTAACTTATGTTTTTATTTTTACTCCTTTTTATTAGCTGTTTTATAACACACATATTTTTATTGCTAAATCCTACTACCATTAAATCTTTCAGTAATCCACTGCTTATATTTCAAATCCTGCCGGTGACTTCATCTATGGGTGATAATTTGATAGGTAATCCAACAGTGGACTCCATTCTTCCTTAAACACTTTATCATTATGTTCTCTTAATCTGGTAGTTACTTTTGCCATTTTGGCATAGTCTATCAGTTTTATAAGCTTTTCCTCCTTAGCTGATAATCCTTTTTCCTTCCACATATGTGCATATAAATATAAAGTTCTAGCTGCTGTTGTCACATACATAAGTAAACTAGATTGAGGTATGTAGCCGTGTTGGTCTGATGCAGTCAAAATAAATAAATAAATAAATAAATAAATTGTCCACCAACACCTTAAAAGGTAAAGCGGCCCCTGACTATTAGGTCCAGTCACAGACAACTCTGGGGTTGCGGTGCTCATCTCGCTTTATTGGCCAAGGGAGCCAGTGTACAGCTTCTGGGTCATGTGGCCAGCATGACAAGCCGCTTCTGGCGAAACCAGAGCAGTGCACGGAAACGCCGTTTACCTTCCCACTTGAGCGGTACCTATTTATCTACTTGCACTTTGACGTGCTTTCGAACTGCTAGGTTGGCAGGAGCAGGGACCGAGCAACGTGAGCTCACCCCACTGTGGGGATTCGAACTGCCGACCTTCTGATCAGCAAGCCATAGGCTCTGTGGTTTAGACCACAGCGCCACCCGCGTCCCTCCACTAGCACCTTAGAGACCAACTAAGTTTGTTCTGTGTACAGTGCTACCTCTGGTTACGTACTTAATTCGTTCTGGAGGTCCATTTCTTAACCTGAAACTGTTCTTAACCACTTTAGCTAATGGGGCCTCCCGCTGCTGCTACGCTGCTGGAGCATGATTTCTGTTCTCATCCTGAAGCAAAGTTCTTAAGCCGAGGTACTATTTCTGGGTTAGTGGAGTCTGTAACCTGAAGCGTATGTAACCCGAGGTACCACTGTATAAGCTTTCGTATGCATGCACACTTCTTCAGATACACTGAAACAGAAGTCACCAGACCCTTTTATATAGTGGGAGGGTGGGGTGGGGTTTTTCTCAGGAGGGTAGTAGGAGATGGGTGATTGACTCAATGGATATGATAAACCTGTTGACGACTGTTAAATACTGCAATTAGTCCTACAGGAAAAAGCAAGGAATAGAAAAACCCTACCCCATGTCTGCGCACATGCGGATTGCAATTCAGCACTTCTGTGCATGCGCAAAGCACGATTTAGCACTTCTGCACATGCACAACTGCTGAAACCTGGAAGTAACTCGTTCCGGTACTTCCGGGTTTCGGCAGGTCTGTAACCTGAAAAAACGCAACCTGAAGCATCTGTAACCCGAGGTATGACTGTAATGGAGGGGAGGAAGAGGCAGAGCTGGAGCAGCTGGCTGACACATTATCACTAGAAAGCATTCCAGACCCACCATTTCCAAGAACCCGGTGAGCCTTGGAAGTAGTAGAGCAAAGGGCTCAGAAGCAAAGGGCCTTGGCAACACCCGTAGAAGGGATGACGAATAAGGAAGTGGGAGAGAAGGGGAGGGGAGATTTACTCTGAGCAATGCCATTATTCCAAGGCCACATTCCCCTCTCTCTGTGAATATTGAATAAAAGCAGATGGTAAGGACTCCAGTATATCTGAAGGAGCGTCTCCACCTCCATCGTTCTATCCGGGCACTGAGGTCCAGCGCCGAGGGCCTTCTGGCGGTTCCCTCACTGTGAGAAGCCAAGTTACGGGGAACCAGGCAGGCGGCCTTCTTGGTAGTGGCGCCCACCCTGTGGAACGCCCTCCCACCAGATGTCAAAGAGAAGAACAACTACCAAACTTTTAGAAGACATCTGAAGGCAGCCCTCTTGAGGGAAGCTTTTAATGTTTGATGTATTACTGTATTTTAATATATGGTTGGAAGCTGCCCAGAGTGGCTGGGGAGGCCCAGCCAGATGGGCGGGGTATAAATTATTATTACTATTATTATTTCCCTTGGCTTGTCCATTCCTGGCAACCTGCTGTGGGGGTTGGTTCCTCTGCTGCCTGACAGAAGCATGATCACAGTTCAAAGACACATTCCAGACAGACATAAGGAATCGAGGGGAATGTGGAGTAGTGCCAGCAAAGAGTGGAGCCTAGATTTTGAGATATAAGCCACATTCAGCCCTCGAGCCTGAGAGTCAACACCCCTGGTTTAGATGCAAAAAACCAACAACCCAAACCCACCAGTAACATTGTAGGCTTTTTTCATGATGACAGTGTGTGATCATAAATGTTCTTGCTAACCCTGGAACCATTGGTCCACATAGCTCAGTATTGTCCGCATTGACTTGAAGCGGCTATCTGGGATTTCAGCCTGCCTGGAGAGTCAAGGAAAGCAGATGCTATACCACTGAGCTACAGCCTTATGCCATAAAGGCCTTATCCTATTCTAGACAGCAAGCCCCGATGGGCTTACTTATGTGTAAACATGTATACCACGATTGGGCAGTAAGGCTGCTATAAAAAAACAGGCTTGGTAGGGAGGAAGTCATATCGACCTCAGCTTATTTAGGGTTTCATGGCAAGAATCATGATTGTCTCCAGGAAAACAAATGTTATCGGAGGGAACAGAAAAAAATATTTCAAGAAGCAAAGGACAAGAGGAATGAACACAGTTGTTTGCCAGGATCAAAACGAATGTATTCATCTATATTTAATAAGAGTGATTTCGAAGTAAGGCCGTTTGATTTGGCTCAACTGTACAGGGAGTGTATCTGTTGCCTTAAAAGAGAGAATGACAAACAAAGTCAAATGAGGACATGAAAGTAAATACCACAAACTCTTTCTATAGCAATTGACACTTTTAAGTATGACTGTGAACTGGCTTGTTAAATGTTCTGTTTCCTTAAGAAACCAGCGGGAACTGCATACTTGCCAACGTTCTTACCTATGGATCCGGGACATCAAAATGCCAGGGGCAAAAGGGACGGGGAGGAGTGGTGGCTGTGATGGCAGCATCTCTTCCTTCCAATGCTAGTTTATAGCGCATAGGAAGGCCACCTCCTTGGTGGCAGCCCAGTGTCACCAGGCTGCAGTTCCACTCCCATATCAGGCCTAACCTGAGGCCGGAACAGCAGAGAGAAAGAGGCATCACATCGCCTCCACTGTGCTCTGGTGGGTGAGGGAGCTGAAAGGCAACTCCTTCAGCACTGGTCCAGCATGGGCCCAGAACCATCAGGCCACAGCTTGTCAGGGACTGGACTCAAGAGGGTGAGATGAATGAGGAGTGGTGGAGATCACACACACCCTTCTCCTGACGTGGCAGGAGAAGAACAAGGCAGCATTGAATTATAACAGGGGTTAGAGGGGGATGGGGACGTGGATGGCACTGTGGGTTAAACCACAGAGCCTAGAACTTGCCAATCAGAAGGTCGCGGTTCGAATCCCCGCGATGGAGTGAGCTCCCGTTGGTCATTCCCTGCTCCTGCTAACCTAGCAGTTCGAAAGCACGTCAAAGTGCAAGTAGTACCGCTCCAGGTACCGCTCCAGTGGGAAGGTAAAAGGCATTTCCATGTGCGCTGCTCTGGTTCTCCAGAAGCGGCTTAGTCATGCCAGCCACACGACCCAGAAACTGTACGCTGGCTCCCTCGGCCAATAAAGCAAGATGAGCGCCGCAACCCCAGAGTCGGTCATGAAGCCAGGGATGCTTCTCTGAATCTGGGATGCCCTGGTAAAATTGGGGTGGTTGGAGGATCTGGGACTGTAAAAAAGACCAGAGCCCTCTAACAGGGACTGCACTACCACCACACTCCTATACCAAGACACTTTGAGAGGAAGCCATGATAGTTGCAAATATAATAATAATAATAATAATAATAATAATAATAATAATAATAATAATAATAACAACAACAACAACAACAACAACAATAATAATAATAATAATACCCCTCCCTCCTTGGCCAAAACTGGGTTCAGAGCAGCTAACATCAAATATATGATACATTACCATAAAATCAAGCAATCAATTAAAATACATCTTAAAATCAAGTCAGAATCAAAGTGGAATCCAATCAGATGACAACCCGCGAAGTAGGAATGAGGACCTTAAATGCTCACCAGGCCTAACTGTTTATACTGATACACACACACACTGATATTACATATACTGATCTTATACAGTGGTACCTCGGGTTAAGTACTTAATTCGTTCCGGAGGTCCGTTCTTAACCTGAAACTGTTCTTAACCTGAAGCACCACTTTCGCTAATGGGGCCTCCTGCTGCTGCCGTGCCGCTGGAGCACGATTTCTGTTCTCATCGTGAAGCAAAGTTCTTAACCCAAGGTACTATTTCTGGGTTAGCGGAGTCTGTAACCTGAAGCGTATGTAACCTGAAGCGTATGTAACCCGAGGTACCACGGTATATATATTCCTAGTAGTCTGGTACACAGTGTTTCTTGGGAATTCTAAGGCACCCCAGATTTGGTGCAGTTTTGAAACCAGTGGTTAAAATCCATGATGTTTTGAAAGGTTCAGTCTGCCATTTTGATTCAAAATGGTGTCCACTTGCATCCAAACATGGGTGTAAACCTGTTGGTTTGACTCAGCAGCCAACATGTGACATTTGGTTACGATATCTTAAGAGGTGCCTGAATGCATAGCAAAATGACAAGCAACTTTGCAAAATAGATGCGTTCTGCTTTCTAACGACTGTGCTGCATTAAACATGGGGTTGCCTTTGAAGACTGCTCCGAAACTGCTGTAACGTTGACATAACTGATAGGATGCTAAGTAGAGCCTATTAACTAGCAAAACACCATGCTAGGGCTTCAACAGCTGCTTCCAAAGTGTTGGTGCTTATATTTAAATGAGATGTGAGTACCTGAAGGATTGTATAGTTCCCATTTAGCCTGCCTATGCACTGGGGGTTGAGAAATCTGTCAGTTACATATTCTCTCTTTTTTCCAATCATTAGCTCGCTTCTCCCTATTTGCACATCAGTTTGCTAATTTTATTTATTAAAAAGATCATCATGAAAATTCAACATTATTTTAGTGTGAATTTCCCCAAATACAGTATACACATTTGTATGCAATTCCACGTAAGATGCACATTCTCACACAGCAATTCCCCCTAATATGCGCATATCTGTATGTGTCCACGAAGACATGCATTTAAATGCATGCTTTACCCCAGTATATGCATTTATGTTGCACATTGCTTGACTGGGAAACTGCATTGGAAAATGTGGAGAATTCTGAATTTTGAAAAATGGCTGTGTTCTTGGTTCTTGTACTGTGTTTTTCACCCTATAGGATGCATTTTTCCCCTCCAAAAATGAAGGGGAAATCTGGGTGCGTCCTATGGGGCGAATGCAGGCTTTCGCTGAAGCTTGGAGAGCAAGAGGGGTCAGTGCGCACCGACCCCTCTCCCTCTCCAGGCTTCAGGAAGACATCCGCAGCCTAGGCAGCCCTGCGGGAGTTTCCGCAGGGCTGTCTAGGCTGCGGATAGTAGCCTGCTTCCTGGAGTGCCGGGCGCGTTGAAAGCAGAGCACCCAGCGCTTCGGGAACACCTCCGCAGCCTAGGCAGCCCTGCGGGAGCTCCCCGCAGGGCTCCCCATGCTGCGGATAGCAGCCTGCCGCCCGGCGGTTGGGCACCCTGAAGCGGAGCGCCCCTCGAGCCGGGCAGACATCGGCCAGCCCCACAAGCAGGGAGGTGCAGCGCCGCCATCCCGCTGTTCCTCGACCTGGTTCAGTTTCCCCGACCTGCTTTTGGGGGGGAAATAAAGGAATTCCCCCCCCCTTTATTTCCCCCCCAAAAAACTAGGTGCGTCGTATGGGACGGAGCATCCTATGGGACGAAAAATACGGTAATTGTTTCTGAAAGTGCAGTTGAGGCAGGTTTGCCTTTAGACGTGAAACTGAAGTGAATTCCTTCCCCATCGCTGCTATGCACTTATTATTTGCAAAGTGACTCGAATAACTAGGTATTGTAGGAAAGAGATACAGTTCTGCCAAATGGCCGTACAATCTAAATTAGACGGTAAAGTACCAGAAATTGAACTAAAACACAAAAAGGGCCTAAGAACTGGAAGATAAGGGTGTGAAGGCTAAAAACAATTACACTTCGGCTAGCTAAAATAAATGAGTCTTAAGGGGTTTGCTTTAAGAAAAAATGAACCGAATCAACAAAATTGATACCATCTGATAAAGAAGAGCTTCGTAGTGTAGTAATTTGGGGGGGGGGAGAGAGAGAGAGAGAGAGATGAGCTAAAGAGAAACCAAAACATGGAGCTAACAAGCAACAAGGTGGCACAGGGGAAAGAGAAAATCCAGGCTGCATTCACACCACACATTTAAATCACATGACTTCCCCCAATGTATGCTGGGAACTGTAGTTTGTTAAGGATGCTGATGCCCTCCAGAAGTCTTATACCACCCTAGCCAGCATGGTCTCAATGGTCAAGGGCAAGGGGAGTTGTAATCCAAAACATCTGGAACATGCCAGACTGGGGGAGGCTGCTCTAGAGCTTTAATGAGCAGCAAGCTGATTCCATCCATCTTTCCCCCACAGCAATTGTGTGGAAGCAAATTTGTGAGCAACCCAATTAATAGTCATGAAGGTAAGTGTCTCTTGAGCCTGGAATGCATATGCATTTTTATCATACCCCATATTTGTATTCATCATTTCCCTTTTAATATTAATGCCTTCCAACTGTTTATTGAGTATCACTTGCTAGGTTGCTGAGTTGCTCCCCCTTCCCCCCCCCAAGACTAAATAAAATCTATTAATAAAATTCATTGATTAACATGTTAAATATTAAAGTCATCTTTCATCGGCATAAAAGGAAAGCAGCAATGCCAAAGCTTTATTATGCTAAAGGAAATGTTTTCATGGTGATGTGCACCCTAAGGAACAATGTCTATTTAATTACTAAAGAATAATCTCCATCTGGTAGGCTTCATCTTCCCCAGTTTCTACTCAAATAAGTCTCCAGATAATCTTTGAAATAGTCTCCTTAACCACGTTGGGGTTTCCAAGGTTATTAGTTGTAATTGTGTTGCATGATCAAGGGAGTTTTGTTTAGTGAGTTGTAGGAAGCAATGCCATTATTAGCTGATAATTGTGAACAATCTCTGACAATGTATAGCAGCAACTATGGCTCCAGCCCATGACATTTCATTCTTCTTCTTGCAGGTTTGATCTGCAACATTAAGAGGAGAGAAGGGGAGGGAAGATGAAATGAATCAACTAGCTATACATTTCATACGTTTCCCAGAACAATCAGAGGCAATGACATATATTTAGACATAATTAGCACCTTTCTTTTCACTAGATAGGAAGACAAAGCTTATATTAAGTGACAAATTCAGGTCCCCTTGTATTAATTAGTACAACAATGACGCAGATATTGATTAAAGCTACTGGGCCAAGCATGTGGGAAACTATTTAGTGAGATTTGGCGGATTGGGGGCAAGAAAGAGGCCAAAAGGAGAGATGTGTCACACTGTGTGGACCCCTAGTTTCAGCTCACATTCATAGATTTACCTTTCAACAAGGCCTCAGGAGGAACGACGAAAGCCACTACAGGCAATCATGTCCGGGAACAGTTTGCTTGGTGGAGTATAGCCACTGCAATAGCATCCCAGTGGCAGGAGAAAACAAGCTTGTTCCATCCTCCTTGTGACAGAGACATCCTTAAGATTAGAAAAATGAGAAACTAAAGATGATGGATCTCTTCATCCATACACACATCCAGGTTTGGAGAACTGACCTTCCAGATTTTGCCAGACTACAACCCCCAACTTCCCTGGTCATTGCCTTTTCTTACTGGAGCTGATGGGAGTTGTAGTTCAGCAATATCCGGAGGGCCAAAGGTTCCCCACAATTGCACTAAATTCTTAGAAAGTGCAGAGTTAGAGAAACTGTTACTGCCTAATATTTTCCAAATGCTTAAATTAGCTCTTTATTTCCTTCTCTGATAACATTTGCAGACCTGGAATATTATGAGGGTGAATTAGATCAGGGCACTAAAACTATTATTATTGTGGTTGTTCTTTATTTGATTTATATCCCGCTCTTCCTCCCAAATTACTCTTTAAATAATGCCATGTATTATCACAGGCAATTATTGTTCTTCCCAGGCGGTAATTTGGACTTTGGTGTTGTTACAGTATAACATTGCTGGAAGAGTGTAATCATTCCTCATTAGCCTCACTCTTTAAATGTCGTGCATGGATTTAGAAGTAGTGAGAGAAGGCAAAACAAAGATTGTTTTGGTCCAAACACACAATCAAATCAGTTCAGGAGCAGTCAGCTGATGGCAGTGGCAGGGAGAGTTTTCGGAGCGGAGGAAACCAAATAAATGTACACTTGAAAAATCACAGTAGTGGGGAGCCATCATGACAGTGCTCAGTCTTACTTGACACTGTGCTGCAACTTTCACCCCTTCTTAAAAATGAGTGGGGGAGAGTCAAGCTATGTGGTTAAAAAATCCCCCCAGTGAACATTCGGGCAATTAACTTGACCAACGCTATATTGCTGGAACCTAACACCATATTAGGCAGCATCTTAAAAAGCAGAGACATCACCTTGCCAATAAAGGTCCGTATAGTTAAAGCCATGGTTTTCCCAGTAGTGATGTATGGAAGTGAGAGCTGGACCATAAAGAAGGCTGATCGCCGAAGAATTGATGCTTTTGAATGATGGTGTTGGAGGAGACTCTCAAGAGTCCCATGGACTGCAAGAAGATCAAACCTATCTATTCTGTAGGAAATCAGCCCTGAGTTCTCACTGGAAGGACAGATCCTGAAGCTGAGGCTCCAGTACTTTGGCCACCTCATGAGAAGAGAAGACTCCCTGGAAAAGACCCTGATGCTGGGAAAGATGGAGAGCACAAGGAGAAGGGGACGACAGAGGACGAGATGGTTGGACAGTGTTCTCGAAGCTACCAACATGAATTTGACCAAACTGTGGGAGGCAGTGGAAGACAGGAGGGCCTGGCGTGCTCTGGTCCATGGGGTCACGAAAAGTCGGACACGACTAAACGACTAAACAACAACACCATATTGGATACAGACTAGTTGATTCACAGCATGTAATTTCATTCTGGATCAGTAATAGTCACCCAAAGTTTCTCTGTCCTTTGTTCACAACTTACATTCAATGAGTGTACAGTCTGTGTACACTGCGCAGTACAAATCAACAAGTGATTTTTCCCACCAAAACTTGTACATGTGACAGCGCACACTGAATGCTGGACTTCAGCTACCGTGACCTTTGGCCATGCTGACTAGGTCTGACACAAGTTGGAGGCCAACAGCATCTGGAAAGTTTCAGTGGAAGTGGATTTGGGGCAGTGTGACTGGCTCTGCTGCACTGGGAGCCAACACCAGAGGGCGCTGCAGGGTTTCGTAATGATAACCTTATGAATTGAGCAGAACAGAAGGCAGGAGGTGCTGGATTTTGGCCTCACATAGGATACCGCTGAAATTCTAAAAACTAAAATCTACTACTGGTCTCACAGCCCTCCTCCCTAAACTAATGGCATTCCTTCCTTCCTAGCAGAGTAGCTGTAAAGTCCCTAAATGGCCCTACACTTAAAGAGTGTTTATTTAGCTTCCATTGTTAAGCAAGCAGAGCTTGGGGTAAGGTCAACTCATTTGATTGTGAAATGGACCCAAGCTTTAAAAAGTAAAGGACCCCTGGATGGTTAAGTCCAGTCAAAGGCGACTATGGGGTTGCAGTGCTCAGCTCGCTTCAGGCCGAGGGAAGTGGCGTTTGTCCGCAGACAGCTTTCCAGGTCATGTAGCCAGCATGACTAAACTGCTTCTGGTGCAATGGAACACCACGACAGAAACCAGAGCGCACGGAAATGTAATTTACCTTCCTGCCACAGTGGTATCTATTTTTTTACTTGGACTGGTGTGCTTTCAAAGTGCTAGGTTGGCAGGAACTGGGACAGAGCAATAGGAGCTCACCCCGTTGTGGGGATTCAAACCACCAACCTTCTGATCGGCAAACCCAAGAGGCTCAGTGGTTTGGACCACAGCGCCACCTGCGTCCCAACCATACTCTGACAGGCCTGGGTTGTCTCAAGCCCCAAATGAGTTTGTCCTCCATTCTACCTATGGAGATTACTTCTAGCAATTGAAGGTAGAGCTGGGAAAGTAAGTGTGTGGGTGTGTAAATCCTCTTCATCTAGAGTTGCCTTCTACAATCCTAGCACCCTTCAGCTATTTTGAACCATAAACTCCAGTCAGCACGTTCAGTGATATAAGGGATGTTTGGGGCAATTATTGAAAAACATCTGTAAGCTACATGGGTGTTAAAAGCTGGGCTAGAGAGGTTCTTGTATCATATGATTCCTGCATTTTTTTGCTTGGGAACTCTATGAGGCAATAAATCTCCATCTTGATTAAAAAAAATACTACTGTGATCAGCAAAGGGTCTTTCAGAACCACATAAGATTAAGAGATCCTGACTAAACTGAGAAACTGAGATGGCAAAGGGAAACAGCTAAGACATCTTTTTGCTATTTTTAGAAATGTGTTTTCTTTTTCTACTTTGAAATGGCATGTAAATTCTGATTTTCCTGTATTAAACTCTGCATCATTTTCAGAGCCGTATATAACAAGGCATTTTTCAAGTCTCAACATCGTTTTTAGTTTCTTTGTTTAAAAAGGTTTTTTTTAGTCTTAACTCAAGGATATACAGGTGGTGGGTAATTTTGACTTCTATGAGAATGGATTGCTTACAAAAGACAAACAGCTTTTATAAATATCTATGATGTGCTGGGGGGGTATAATCTGTTTTTAGAGAATTTTACCTAAAGCCCCACCTGCACTATGCGTTTAAAGCAATATAATAGCACTTCAAACAATCACGGCTTCTGACAAAGAATGCAGGGAACCTCAGTTTGTTAAGGGTGCTGAGAGCTCGTAGGACATTTTGCAAGGCATACCTATTTATTTTCCTGCTTTGTTGAAGCTTGAATGAATCAAAAGAATGAATTAATCAATGTGAGCGGGGTGGGGACTCAAACTGAGCCAGCCGTACTGTGAGAATGACATTTGCATGTAGATGCTGTAAACAGACTTTGCACTGGATCCAGACCGAGTTAGTCATGATTTAATTTAAGCCTCGTTGATTTCAGCGGGAACTAAGTGCAACTAAGTACGTTTCCGAGCACAATTCAAAGTGTTGGTGCTGACCTTTAAAGCCCTAAACGGCCTCGGACCAGTATACCTGAAGGAGCATCTCCACCCCCATCGTTCTACCC
Source organism: Podarcis bocagei (assembly GCF_964188305.1). NCBI lineage: Eukaryota > Metazoa > Chordata > Lepidosauria > Squamata > Lacertidae > Podarcis > Podarcis bocagei. The sequence goes on from NC_138139.1 coordinate 12,824,250, forward strand.
AGACACTGAGGTCCAGCGCTGAGGGCCTTTTGGTGGTTCCCTCATTGCGAGAAGCCAGGTTACAGGGAACCAGGCAGAGGGCCTTCTTGGTAGTGGCACCCACCCTGTGGAACACCCTCCCACCAGATGTCAAAGAGAAAAATAACTACCAAACTTTTAAAAGACATCTGAAGGCAGCCCTGTTTAAGGAAGCTTTTTATGTTTAATAGGTTATTGTATTTTAGTGTTTTGTTGGAAGCCGCCCAGAGTGTGTGCGGAAACCCAGCCAGTTGGGCATGGTATAAATAATGAATTATTATTAGTAGTAGTAGTATTATAACTAATGGCCAGAGTAATCCAAACCCCCAGGCGTTGAATTGGTTAGAGATGTCCCTCTGCCCTGCCAGTCTCCCATTATCTGCCACCTGAGGAGTCCTCTGTGACAGAGCACAACTTCCACCCACCAAACGTGGGTGGGTGGAAATGTAACCAGCAAAATGCCCTGAAATGGGGCTTCCTGGTGGCGAGGATGAGGTGATATGCACCAGATTCCATGACAACACTGGGTCAAATCCTGGCCCTATCACTGCACCAGACTTGTGTAGCCATCTGCCTGTTCTCCATCTTTCACCCCAGCAGGGGTGGAGATGAAGCTGTTGCCCTGCTGGTCCATGAAGCCCTGCTGGGGAGATTAGGATTGCTTCCTTAGAAAAGGGAAGCAATCCTAGGAAGAGAGGCCCACTAAGGGTGCTACCACTGAAGAGGCCCTTCTTGGAGCACTGGAGCAGCAAAACAACAACAACAACAACAACCACACAGTGAAAATACCAAAAAGAGAGGCAATGCAAGCCAGATGCTGAAGTGAGGAAAGTATGATTAGGATCTCCCATGGTTTTACTTTTCCTAATTAGGGAGTGGTGTTTAACTCTTTCCTCAAATCCCTAGTGTAAATCACCTGCTGAAGGCTGCTATTTGTGCCACAGGGAAACAGCTTCTCTACCTTTTGAACAGAGAAAACTGTGCCCTTGATCTTCAAAGCAGCCCCTAACGGGGCTGCTAATTAGCAAAACCAAAACTGCAGGAGCTCCCCAATCACAGCTCTGTTGGGTCACATATGACTTGGATCTCAGATTGGTACTTGAAAAATCACAACGTATTGTTACATGAAGAGTGTCTGGTGTGTGTGTTTGTGTATTCCCAGTAAGAGGGTATTGAAATAAACTGCATATACAGTGGTACCTCGGGTTACAGACGCTTCAGGTTACAGATGCTTCAGGTTACAGACTCCGCTAACCCAGAAATAGTACCTCAGGTTAAGAACATTGCTTCAGGATGAGAACAGAAATTGCGCAGTGGTGGCACAGCAGCAGGCCCCATTAGCTAAAGTGGTACCTCAGGTTAAGAACAGTTTCAGGTTAAGAACGGACCTCCAGAATGAATTAAGTTCTTAACCCGAGGTACCACTGTACAACATTAGAGGGCCTTTCTGATCCAACACCCTACCCCAAATTGCAGAAGACCCTGGACCATTTTTTTCTGAGCCAGACCAAGAGCTTCCAAGAAAAGATGCCCAGCCCCCCAACCAAAAAAAAATCCTCCTTGCCAGCCCCAAACCTCCAAACACTGTGGGTGCCCAGTGCACTACGCCCAGCGCTGCAACCTCATGATGTCACATAGCAATGTCATGATGGTGTAGCCTTGGGTGGGTCATGCACTCTGGCACCGCGGCAGTAACTGGACTGGGGCCTGCGCCTTGGCCATGGGGCCTTGCGGTGGAGGTACAGGCCCTGGTCTAAGCCACCACCGTGGCACCACAGCACCAGAGGGAAAGCGGTGACCGTGATCCCCTCTCTCCCAAACCTCCCTCCTTGCCCTCCTTCCCAGTGCAGCGCTTCTCCATCTGCTCCACCCCACAGCAGCAATCTGCCTCTGCTATTATTATTATTATTTACTTATACCCCACCCATCAGGCCAGACATCCCCAGTCACTCTGGGCAACATCCAACAGAATATATATAAAAAACAATAAAACATCAAACCTTAAAAACTTCCTTGAACAGGGTTGCCTTCAGATGTCTTCTAAAAGTCAGATTGTTGTTTATTTCCTTGACATCTGATGGGAGGGTGTTCCACAGGGCAGGTGCCACTACCAAGAAGGCCCTCTGCCTGGCTCCTTGTAACCTCACTTCTCGTAGTGAGGGAACCGTGTGAAGGCCCTTGGAGCTGGACCTCAGTGTCTGGTCAGAACGATGGGGGTGGCGACACTTCCGTAACCATGATCCCCTCTCTCCCAATCTTCCCTCCATCCCCTCCCTTTCTCCCCCTTTTCCTTCCTTCTTCCCCAGGTGATGCTAACACAAAAACCTCACACATACACTAAGTAAAAGAATGTAAATTTACCATCCTGCCTTTCCCCACTGAAAGGACAGTGATGAGTTGCTGTCAGCTGGAGAGAGACACTGGTTCATTCTCTCTCTCTCTCTCTCTCTCTCTCTCTCTCTCTCTCTCTCCACCTTCTGTCGCTGGCTAAGGCAGAACTGTCCCTCTCTTTAAACTTTTCTCCTTTATGGGGGCTCAGCCACCACAAATGTATTATTGACAGGCTGCGGCACCCACAGCCCCCTGGAGATGGCGACAGTGGCCCCTACAGTCCCTGAGCTGAGAAGCTGGGCAACTTATAAAGGGGCACCATTGCCAACTTTGGGCTCCAAAGGTGTCCAATGTGGGCAATTACTTCATCTGTACGATGACCGGGGAAAGAAAGAGGGTGGACGTCACAGGTTCTCCAAAACATTCTCTAAGCTTATTTAACATAAGCATGCATCAGTGAGGCAATTACTCAGCCTCTGCAATGGTGACAGAGCCTCTCAGTCCCCTTTGAAACTTCTGCTCAACAGAGAAACAGCTTACACCCAGAGCATATGGAATCTGGAGCAAAACAGATCTGATTCAAGCAGATGTAATTTTAAAAATAAGTGCCCACCAATGGTAAACAACATGGATGGAAGGAAATGAATTGCATTATACTGGGGGTGGAGGGGGGGGGTTGAAAAAGCCCAGATGGAAGAAGCAGAATGATACATAACTTAATTTAAACAACACTAAATGAAAACATTTGAACTCTCTGGGGAAATTCTAGATCTGAATTTTTACCGGGCCTGCACAAAGAAAGGGCTGTATTGTTGATTCCCCCCCCCCACTGATTGAGGCCCATTTGTGTTCCGAAAGGTCAGCTCTCTTATCCTAGGAATGATGTGGCTGCAGAGACACTTTGTCTGGGTCTGCCTGAGGACGCAAAGCTGACACACGACAAGGCTGTGTCCTCAGTGGAGGAGACTCTGGTCTGTCAAAAGATGGAAGGGACTGAATTCATTTTTGCCACTCAGGGGAGAAACCTGAGACGCAACTTGGGAGCGATTTTCTGAAGAGTGAAAATAGCATACAGTGAGACTCCCAGCTAATTGTATCCGACTGTTTGTGGCCGGTTTTAAAACCAGGAAGGGGGGATTGAGACTAGGAGAAGTAGGAAATCTTCAAGGTGCAAGACTGACCTTAATGGTGCGATTTTATCCTGCAATTTTGTGAGGGAAATGCTAATGGATTGGGCGACTCAATGGTATAATTTCAGGGGTGGGGGACCTTTTCTGCATTTCCTCCTGAGCAACTTTCAAGGGGCCTCATCCCATAGTTCGCATGGCCAGAAACAAAGAGGGATGGAGCAATGAATGTAAATCTGAAGTTTGTACAATTGGCTAGTCTTTTTGTTTTGTTTTAACACACATTCACACAAGCCTCTTTATCCTCCACCCAGGCAAGCAATTCCCCAGCTACTCAGCATTATAACAAAGTTGTAATCACATACCCTCCAACATTTCTCTGATGAAAATAGGGACATCCAAGAATAAGAATAGGAATAGGAATAGGAATAGGAATAGGAATAGGAATAGGAATAAGAATAGGAATAGGAATAGGAATAGGAATAGGAAATAATTTATTTTTACCCTCCCCATCTTACTGGATTGCCCCAGCCACTCTGGGCAGCTTCCAACATATATAAAAACATAATAAAACTTTAAATATCTTTTTAAAAATCTTCCCAAACAGGGCTGCCTTCAGATGTCTTCTAAAGGTTGTAAAGTTACTTATCTCCTTGGCATGGGAGTCACATAACTCCCTGCCCTCCAACATTTATGAAAACAGGGGTGTCCTAGGGAAAAGTGGGACATTCCAGGATCAAATCAGAAGTCAAGATGAATCTGTGACTGTCCCTGGAAAATAGGGACACTTGGAGGGTCTGCAATCAGTTCTTAGCGAGGGCAGAAGAGGTTTCCAAGAAGCTATTTTCTGTGCCTAATGGGAAGAGGGAGAGCACCCTCTCTCCACCCAAGATACTCTGCACAGGTTCCAAGGAACTGTAGGCAAGCACAGAACACAGTTATGTACTGTTCAAAGCCTACAAACACACAAAAGGCAAATGCATTCCCATCATTCCTAATATTTACTTTCCCTTATGCCCAGGACTAGACAAAGATGCAGGAATCTAACCATCCCTATACCTTCAAAAAGTATAAAATCTGTAGGGGTGGGGAGAAGAGACATCAAATCTTTGTCCAAGGTTGGCATCTAACAAATAAAAATAAAAATATCAAACTGGCTTAGGAATTTGAAATATATTTTTCCTGCACCGCTCCATCATATTTAATAGCATTCCAACACATGCACTTACAAGAAGCATTCTCAGGGTTCAGGGACTTATTCCAGCCAGGCCAAGACACTCAAAGCAGGGCTGGGAAGAGGTGTGGCCTGGGAAGAGTCCCAAGGGCCAAACCAAAAGGCCTGGCCTGAGTTTCCCCATCTTTGTTATATGGATTACTCAGACACTTTTATAAAAAAATAGGATCTACTCACAATGAAGCTACATTAGAGGGGTTCAGAGGACCACCCTTCCCCATGAAAGAATGAGTTATGGGGGAGCCAGCCAGTGAAGGTGTTTATGGACAGATGTAGAGCTCCTTCACCCAGGATCAATCAATGCACACACACACACACACACACACACACACACACACAATGTTCAGGTGCTTTCTGCACATTAAGTTCACACGTTGGCCAGATGTGCAGATGGTGCACTTTGTGGCCATTCTGCAAGTTAGGGATGAGCCTGCAGGATCTCCCAACCCTTAGACCATTAGCTGATTCATTTAGATCATGCTGACTAGCAGCGACTCTCAGGATTTCAGGCAGGGAACAATCCCAGCCCTGCCTGGATTCAACCTGGGACTTTCTGTAGGCAAAGCAGATGGAATTAGGAGACTTCTCCAAATATGCAAGGTAGGAGGCTGCCGATTGAGGAGATGGAGTGAAACAAGCATATAGGGCCCTGTACCTCACTCCATAGCATCTTAAAAAGCAGAAACATCACCTTGCCAACAAAGGTCCGTATAGTTAAAGCTATGGTTTTCCCAGTAGTGATGTATGGAAAGGAGAGCTGGACCATAAAGAAGGCTGATCACCAAAGAGTGGATGCTTTTGAATTATGGTGCTGGAGGAGACTCTTGAGAGTCCCATGGACTGCAAGAAGATCAAACCTCTCCATTCTGAAGGAAATCAGCCCTGAATGCTCACTGGAAGGACAGATCCTGAAGCTGAGGCTCCAATACTTTGGCCACCTCATGAGAAGAGAAGACTCCCTGGAAAAGACCCTGATGTTGGGAAAGATTAAGGGCACAAGGAGAAGGGGATGACAGAGGATGAGATGGTTGGACAGTGTTCTCGAAGCTACCAGCATGAGTTTGACCAAACTGCGGAAGACAGTGGAAGAGTGCTTGGCGTGCACTGGTCCATGGGGTCACGAAGAGTCGGACACAACTAAATGACTAAACAACAACAACAACCTCCCTCCATACACTCTGAGAATAAGTGAAGTCAGCATCTGGGGTGAGGTGGGAGGAAAGTCTATACTCCCTTCAGCTCTCCTGAAGCAGAATCTCTTCTTTTATTTCATTACAGAGAACAAAAGCACATTCCTGCTACCCCAAAGAAGTGCTATTTAAACCCGTTGACCTGCTCCAGAGTAAAGGCACATGGAGACTTGAGACCCATGGCTGCACTGCTCTGATTTAATACTTTGTCAACTGACGCTTTTGATGTGATAATCCTTTAACTTCATGAACTAAATTAAAAAATTGATTCCTGCTGAATGGCAAATACATTTTTCCCTGATCATTTGTGCTAAACTTCTGAGCATTGAAGTAAAGCAGATGGAGGCGCCAAAGAAGATTTCACACACACTCCAAGAAGTGTGTGGGCACTTTAAATTAGTTTCAAAGTGGTGAGGTGGGAGGGATATATGAAATCCTATCAGCAAATAATGAGATTTGCAGGCCTACTGTACTTGGAAAGGAAAAATACTTCTTTTTCTATTTATATCTCCCTAGTGATCTCTGAATCTTTCTTCCTTCACTTCTGGGGAATGGCTACCCTTTTTACTGTTCTTATTTTTGAATGCATAGCCTTGGCTTACAAACATGACAAACAGATATGTTTATTCTGGTGTTATGTCTTGCTGTTTTTAAAAAGCTCTACAACCGAAGCAAACTTCCTTCCTCTGCAAATGTTGATGCCGGAATATCGGTCAAGTGGAAGACATTCAATATTTGGTGTCAGCATTCAACATTCACTGGTGCTTGATATTTGACAGTATTTGGCATTTGACAGGCAATTTGCAATTTCATTGTTTGCGTTTGCTAGTTTAAATAGTCTTGAAATAGCAGGCTGGGTTATACAGTGGAGAATTCCCACCTAGCTCTTTCTACAGTAGACCCTTTGAATCTCACTGTACCACAAACACAGAACACTATTGAGGGTAGGAATGGGGAATCTGTGACCTTCCCTATGTTGCTGGACTGGATCATCCTAGGCCCTTGACCAAGATGGCTGTGGTTCATGGGAACCCAACAACAACCAGAGGGCCACAGGTGAGGATCCCTGATGAGGACCAGAGAGCTCTCTGAAGTAGCATATGATACAGTCCAGGAGCTACAGCCTGGAGGGACTCCCTCAAAGGAGCAGAAATACCTTCCTCTCTCACAGAGCTCTACATAAGAGCAGCTGCCTGTGCTAGGAGACCTGCTAGATCAGAGAAACGGTCCATCTAGTTCCACAGTCTGTCCTCACAGTGCGTTTGGCACCAACTTGGCTACAGGAGATGTACAAGGAATCACCCGACCGTCTTAGGGACTCCACTCTGGATTTGTGTAGGGTTTATTCCTTAGCCTTTTCTTCTCCCAAAGGTGTCATCCAAGGCAGAGGAGGTTTAGCACCAGAGTTTTCCTTTTCTTAGGTTGACCTGCCCCTTCCCTCGACAGCATGTGCAGAAACTGCCTTCTTGATTATTGAACTCACTGTTGGTTTCGTCTGCTCAGTCTGCCAAAGCCTGTCTTCACATGCAAGGGAAGCCCCTAACTCACCAAGGGTTTGAGTCCCAGTGGCTACCCTCACCTGGTTTAGATGGCCAGTCGAAGCCGCTTCCTGGATTGTGATCGCTGCCACATGCTGATAGCGTCTAGGAGCTGCAGCTGGAGACCAAAGGTGGACAAACTACCAGGGAAGGAGCACAACGTGTCCCTCCACCAGAGGTACTGTTGTTGTTTAGTTGTTTAGTCATGTCCGACTCTTCGTGACCCCCTGGACCAGAGCACGCCAGGCACTCCTATCTTCCACTGCCTCCCGCAGTTTGATCAAACTCATGCTGGTAGCTTCAAGAACACTGTCCAAACATCTGGTCCTCTGTCATCCCCTTCTCCTTGTGCCCTCCATCTTTCCCAACATCAGGGTCTTTACCAGGGAGTCTTCTCTTCTCATGAGGTGGCCAAAGTATTGGAGCCTCCGCTTCAGGATCTGTCCTTCCAGTGAGCACTCAGGGCTGATTTCCTTAAGAATGGAGAGGTTTGATCTTCTTGCAGTCCATGGGACTCTCAAGAGTCTCCTCCAGCACCATAATTCAAAAGCATCAATTCTTTGGCGATCAGCCTTCTTTATGGTCCAGCTTTCACTTCCATACATCACTACTGGGGAAACCAGAGGTACTACCACTCCCATAACATCTCATGCACCCCTGTATCTGCACTGGATCTGAAATTATATCTGAAATTGGTTTATATAGGTTTTCATTGCTGATGTTTCACAGGCAGTGATTCATAAATGGAAATAAACTGGAAATGATTTACCATAAAAAAATGATTGACATAGATGTATGTGGGCACCCATACCAGTAAAAATATTACCATGGATTTCTTTTGCAAAGGCATTCGAACAATATGCATTGTTTTCTGCCGAGAAGCACGTCTGGCTGTACCTAGCCACAAACGGGCTTTGCTGAAATGAGCAAGCCCATCAGTCAGCCTCCATCAGGCTTTCCGGTGCTGCTCCTTTCATTAATAAGTACTGACATTTCACATTTTAGCTGTAACATACCTAACACAGCTATTTGTTGCACATACGGAATGGCAAATGTAGCGTTCTCTGCCTCCTGCTCTGCCACGCACACATTCCCGACAACGAAACATTTTATTACGCTTTCCAAACATGATTGTGCTGAATCCCCCAAGCATGGTAATAGCAAGGCAGGCTTTATTAGTATGTGGCATTAAAGTCACAGGAGGCATCAGCAGCTGTCATGATCAGGAAAGTGTGATCAGCATTTGACCTTTTGCCTGGCCTGCTAAATTTGATTAAGTAAGTAGCATACGGATTAGTAAAATGTCTGTTTGTGCAGCACATGCAAATGCTCGTTGACACATCTTCCCTTTCAGGACACATCTTGGCTCTCTAATTATTATTTACTTGCATTCCAATATTTTTCTCCCTCCCCCCCCCCATTTTTTGGGGGAAATTTATTGCAAGCCACCGTAGTGGGAACAGAGATTGAGCAGGAGCAGCCGCTCAGGGGTAGAGCACATGCTTTCTCTGCTCCAGAAGGTCTCAGGTTCCATTCATTCTGTCTCCGAGAAATTAGCTGGGAAAGGCTACCCCAGCTCCTCTCCTAAGGAGACTCAGTTGGTTGGGTTCAGGGGAGAAATTTGTTCAGGGCATGTAGCTCATTTGAGCCAGTTGGGTGGAGAACATGACCACTGAAGCCTGCTGTACCCAAATGCTTCAGTCTGCTCCTCGCAGTGCCCTCCTTCCCTCCCTCCCTATGCCATTGGAGCTTTGCCAGTGGCCTGTTAGGGGGTTGAGTATGAATTTATTTGTTGAGCCCATTATTTGATACAGGACTCTCATTTTTTGCCTTCCGTATTTTTCGCTCTATAAGACGCACCAGACCACAAGACGCAACTAATTTTTGGAGGAGGAAAACAAGAAAAAAAATATTCTGAATCTCAGAAGCCAGAACAGCAAGAGGGATCGCTGTGCAGTGAAAGCAGCAATCCCTCTTGCTGTTCTGGCTTCTGGGATAGCTGCACAGCCTGCATTTGCTCCATAAGACGCACACACATTTCCCCTTACTTTTTAGGAGGGAAAAAGTGAGTCTTATAGAGCAAAAAATACAGTACTTCATACTGTTGGGAGTTTTGTGTTGGAGTGGCGACATTTTGGTTTTTTTAAAAAATGATATTTATTAGAAGTTTAAAGATTACAGAAAAAAGGAAAAAGGAAAACAATAAAAAGTTTAACAGAACATACATTACAATACATAAAAAGAAAAACATAAAAAACAATACAACAATACAGCAAAAAGAAACAAAAACACAAAAGCACACATCCAATATTCCATATCTTTACCTTTCATTTACTTGTTTCATCGACCTCCTCACACCTCCCTTTTTTGTATTCTAGTTCAATTAACTATTTCAGCAAATTCTTTCCATCTTTCTCAATTTTTGTTCTATAATTTATCTTAACGGTCTAACCTTAATTTTTTTCATTTTGGCCCATTATCAATCAGCTTTTACTTAATTCTTTATTACATTTCTGCTAAAACCATATAGCTTCATTCCAGCATCCTTCTAACATTCATTAGTTTTGCAATATTTTTGTAAATATACTTTAAATTTTTTCCAATCTTCTTCCACCGACTCCATCCTAATCTTTGGTCTTAAAATAGTAACATTAGATTTTTCCCTATTAACAACCCATTTTTCATATTCCCTTAAAGCATTACAGCTGGAAACCACTTAATTTTTATCCAACATCATTCTAACATTCATTAATTTTACACTATTTCTGTAAATAGTCTTTAAATTTCTTCCAATCTTCTTCCACCGACTCTTCTCCCTGGTCTTGGATTCTGCCAGTCATTTCGGCCAGTTCCATGTAGTCCATCACCTTCATCTGCCATTCTTCCAGGGTGGGTAGATCTTGTGTGACATTTTGATTGGTTTAACTGGCCGTTGGTCTGGGCAGGAAAGACAATTTAAGAGTTATGGGGTAATCCAAGGACGTAGTATTGGGTTAAGGTCACTCCTTGTTGCCCTGCCTGACTTTGCTTGGGGTTATTGGGGGTGCCAAAAAGACATCTACTTCTGCTTCATTGACTATGCAAAAGCCTTTGACTGTGTCGACCACAGCAAACTATGGCAAGTTCTTAAAGAAATGGGAGTGCCTGATCACCTCATCTGTCTCCTGAGAAATCTCTATGTGGGACAAGAAGCTACAGTTAGAACTGGATATGGAACAAATGATTGGTTCAAAATTGGGAAAGGAGTACGGCAAGGCTGTATATTGTCTCCCTGCTTATTTAACTTATATGCAGAATTCATCATGCGAAAGGCTGGGCTGGATGAATCTCAAGCCGGAATTAAGATCGCCGGAAGAAATATCAACAACCTCAGATATGCAGATGACACAACCTTGATGGCAGAAAGTGAGGGGGAATTAAAGAACCTTTTAATGAGGGTGAAAGAGGAGAGCGCAAAATATGGTCTGAAGCTCAACATCAAAAAAACGAAGATCATGGCCACTGGTCCCATCACCTCCTGGCAAATAGAAGGGGAAGAAATGGAGGCAGTGAGAGATTTTACTTTTTTGGGCTCCATGATAACTGCAGATGGAGACAGCAGTCACAAAATTAAAAGACGCCTGCTCCTTGGCAGAAAGGCGATGGCAAACCTAGACAGCATCTTAAAAAGCAGAGACATCACCTTGCCAACAAAGGTCTGTATAGTAAAAGCCATGGTTTTCCTAGTAGTAATGTATGGAAGTGAGAGCTGCACCATAAAGAAGGCTGATCGCCGAAGAATTGATGCTTTTGAATTATGGTGCTGGAGGAGACTTTTGAGAGTCCCATGGACTGCAAGAAGATCAAACCTATCCATTCTGAAGGAAATCAGCCCTGAATGCTCATTGGAAGGACAGATCATGAAGCTGAGGCTCCAATACTTTGGCCACCTCATGAGAAGAGAAGACTCCCTGGAAAAGACCCTGGTGTTGGGAAAGATGGAGGGCACAAGGAGAAGGGGACGAGAGGACGAGATGGTTGGACAGTGTTCTCGAAGCTACAAACATGAGTCTGACCAAACTGCGGGAGGCAGTGGAAGACAGGAGTGCCTGGCGTGCTCTGGTCCATGGGGTCACGAAGAGTTGGACACGACTAAACAACTAAACAACAACATTGGGGGTGCCACACACACTGGGGGAATGACAAGCTGGTGCGGCCACAGTGCACTTGTCAAAGCCATACCCGAGGTGCTCAGAAAAAAGAGGGAAGATTTCTTCCAATCCGTGTTTCTGGGATTGCAAGCAATTTCTTTCAACAGGCTTCACTTCCTGGACTTTATTTTGCTTTGGTTAATTTGATTTTTGATTTTTGATTTTGGCAGAGCCCTAGAGTTGTTACATTTTAATGAATATAACCTTTCTCCCATACATTTGTGTCCTCGGTCTTCTTAAAAGTGTGATGGCAAAGCCAGGTTTTCATCAATGGGGAAAATTTGGTTTGGACAATTCTATTAGTATGCAAATCAGAGAAAAAAGTCAGGACACTAAGTAGTCTGGGATTCAGCAATGAAGAATGGTTTGCTGGGCATAATGGTTTATTTGGGGGGGGGGGTCAGGCTTCATAAATACTGTACCATATCAATAGCAGGTGAATCAATTGATCCAGAAATTAGCTGTCATGTACGGCAACCTAGCTTATATTGCTTTTCCAATATTGCTTGTCTACACAGTCTTCATTACTATTAAATAATACTTGTAGAGGAGAAGTCCTGTTATAACACTTTACCAGGTTAGAAAGTGGGTTTTATTGGATAGACTTTTAACACAAGTTCTACAATCTCTCTCGTCTCTCTCTCTATTTTTTTAATTAAAAGTTAGAAAAAGTTTATTGGATTTTGTGGTAAAATGCTTTGGATGAACAGCTGCAGAGTGGGCTTGCTTGAGTCCTAGGCTATAATGGCAAACTCATAACGTGATTTGTGGAAGGGGAAACCCTATAATAAAAGTCCTGCAGTCCATCAACACCATCGTTCCTTATTTAGTTGGAAAGGAAAGACTCCAGTGCAATGTTTATTTGTGGGAGCTAAAATTGCCTCCGAATTTCACTGAAAGTGAAATTTCAAGGTGAATGCCTAGGAGGAATGTCAAGAAACAGCAAAAATGTTTTGACAATAGTTTTGGGTAGGGCTTCTTCAGTGCTGACGTTCATCTTGTGGAAAGCCCTTGTGGGTGAGATCTGGCACGACAACACTGTATGCATCTTAAAAGCAAAAGTAGCTGTGTTTGTCCATAAGGAAAATTTCTGTAATCTACCATTGGGCAATATGTTTATTAGGACCAGCCAAAATGCCACAAAATCATGGCAAGCTTTTCAGTGCATGCAGGGAGTTTAAGGGGTTAGGAGGGTTAGGGTTAGTAGCCATGAAGTCATTTTGTAGACTTAGGCCCCATCTGCATTTTACATTTAAATCAGTATATCATTTTAGGCAGCCATGAGTTCCCCTGGAAGACCAAAGCGTGCTGAGAATTGTTAGGAGACCTCTGCATCCTCACAGAGCTAAACTTTCTAGAGTTTTTGGGAAGAAGGATTGACTTTAAAACCACTCTGAGAATTGCAACTCTGTAAAGGGAATAACTGCCAACAAAGGTCCGTATAGTTAAAGCCATGGTTTTCCCAGTAGTGATGTATGGAAGTGAGAGCTGGACCATAAAGAAGGCTGATCGCCGAAGAATTGATGCTTTTGAATTATGGTGCTGGAGGAGACTCTTGAGAGTCCCATGGACTGCAAGAAGATCAAACCTATCCATTCTTAAGGAAATCAGCCCTGAGTGCTCACTGGAAGGACAGATCCTGAAGCTGAGGCTCCAATACTTTGGCCAGCTCATGAGAAGAGAAGACTCCCTGGAAAAAACCCTGATGTTGGGAAAGATGTTGGAGGGCACAAGGAGAAGGGGACGACAGAGGACGAGATGGTTGGACAGTGTTCTCCAAGCTACCAGCATGAGTTTGACTAAACTGCGGGAGGCAGTGGAAGACAGAGGACGAGATGGTTGGACAGTGTTCTCGAAGCTACAAACATGAGTCTGACCAAACTGCGGGAGGCAGTGGAAGACAGGAGTGCCTGGCGTGCTCTGGTCCATGGGGTCACGAAGAGTCGGACACGACTAAACGACTAAACAACAACAAAGGGAATAACAACTCTTGGCACCCCTAAAGAACTACACCTCCCATAATTCTTTGGGGGAAAGCCATGACTCTCAGCTCTGTGAGGGGAATGGGGTTGTGTGTTTCCTAACAACTCTCAGCACCCTAAACAAACTAGAGTGCCCAAGGTTCTTTGGGGGAAGCCACTGCTGTTTATAAAGTGATATTACACTGCTTTAAATATATAATGCAGATGGGGTGAAAGACCCATCTTCAGGCCAGGGGGTTCACCCTTTCAGATTCTGAATTTCTCTGTAAGCAGACGGAGCCTGGAGGAAGTAATCTGGTGACAGAGGCTTAAAAGGACTCTGTCTGCTCTAAACCTTCTTTGGACCAAGTTCCTCACTTGGAGCTCTCCATCGGCTGGTAGCCTTTGACCAGCCTTGCAGCTTTGTCTATGGGATCCAGCCCCTGGCTAGAACATAACATATGAACCTTGTCTCATCTTAGAGTGCCTCCATATTTCCACTAGTCCTGTGCCTAGAATGTATGGTTCGAGAGGTTTTGCAATTGATCCTCACTTTCTAGGTGCGGGTATGAGCAGTTTCCCCTTGTCACATTCTTCAGTACTAAATCGAGAAAACATTGTAAGGCCTTAGAAGGAGCCTTGTTGCTGTATTCTAGAGAATACACACACACACAGAATGACATTCAGATCATGTTGAATATTGTAGCACCATCAATTCTGAACCCTTAGCCCAAAATGTTAACATCCACTCCAAAGCCATTGTGCATAAATGTGTAACCTCTGTTAATATCTTTATGCATTCTCTGGATATCTGCATTATTTAAAATATCTGTATTTCTTTTAATCAAATCCCCTGTTTTGTGATATTTTGGTCCTCTCACACCAAACCACCGGCATTTAGTGAGTCTTTTTATGCAGCCTTAAGGCTTCAAAATCTGTGATGTGTCATGAGTGCACGGAAATGTACATGTGCGTAAAAAGGGCCCTTAAGTGCAAAAGTGATGCTGCCGGAGCAATAGAAGTAAAGAAGCAACACCAGAGAACTGCCTGAAATTTGGACGAGCAGATGGATTTTTCCACAGAGTTCTTTGGCCCAGGCTGTGAAAGAAAACAGAGCTGAAAATGGCTTCACACATGCCTGCTCCAAAGTGCTGAGTGGGCCTTTTGCACAAAATCACCTCAAGCGAAGTGTAAATGCTCCAAGACGATTGCATATATATTTTACTGCAGCTAATTTAAAAAAAAAAAAAGTTTCCAAGGAGCATTAAAGTGAGTTAACCCATACTCTCTTCTAGTAGTTTGTAATATTTCTTCAATGACTTGGGAAGAATCTGGATCTATGAAGTATAGCAGGCATAGGCAAATTCGGCCCTCCAGGTGTTTTGGGACTACAACTCCCATCATCCCTAGCTAACAGGACCAGTGGTCAGGGATGATGGGAGCTGTAGTCCCAAAACATCTGGAGGGCCGAGTTTGCCTATGCCTGAAGTATAGTATACCCTCCAACATTTCTCCAATGAAAATAGGGATGCCGTTGTTGTTGTTGTTGTTGTTGATATAATTACACCCCAGCTGCTCTGGGCACCTACTAACATCTATAAAAACATAATAAAACATTAAACATTTTAAAAAACCTTCCCCATACACGGCTGCCTTCAGATGTCTTCTAAAGGTTGAATGGTTCTTATCACCTTGGCTCGCGAGTTGCATAACTCCACACCCTCCAACATTTCTCCAGTGAAAACAGGGACATCCTAAGGAAAAGCAGGACATTCCAGGATCAAACCGGACACCAAGATGGCTTCTGTAAATCTGGGGCTGTCCCTGGAAAATAGGGACACTTGGAGGGTCTCATATAGGCCCCATCTGCTTTCCCAGAGTGCTTTACCAATCAATCCTTCTTCTAAGGGAATTCTGGGAATTGTAGTCTGGTGATGGCAATAGGAGTCTCTTAACAACTGTCAGCATCCTTGGCATACTATACTTCCTGGGGTTCTTTGGGGGAAGCTATGCCTGTTTAAAGTGGTATAGTACTGCTTTGAATGTACAGTTCCGATGGGGCCATGCATAATGCATGTGCAATGCCTTCGCTTTTTTAGAGGTCAAGTTTTTACTTACATAGGAACATAAGAAACTTCCCTACATTGAGTCAGACAATTGATCCATCTATCTCAGTACACTGACGGGCAACAGCTCTTGAAGGATTTGAGGAGCACATTGGTGGGATTCTGGACCTTCCCACTTTCAGAACAAGATTGCCTCTGAACGAGGTCTTCTCAGAGTAAACCTAGTGAAATAAATGAACTTGTGTTTATTGATTTGAATGCATCTACTCTGACCAGAACTAACATTTCTGTTCTATCTTGAGCTGCTTTGAGCATATTTGTAATGGGAATGCAAGATGCATTTAATATTAATTAAATACAACTTCCATCTTCCATATGGATTTTTAGAAAATGCAGGGAAGTATGTGAATGGTGGTGCACATTATCCGCCATATGGAGCTTTGATCAAACCTATTGAATAACTAATAATTTTAATAATAAATTTTATTTATACCCCGCCCTCCGCAGCCAAGACTGGGCTCAGGGCGGCTAACAACCAGTAATAAAAACAAGTTGATTAAAATACAATTTAAAAAAACAAGATTAAAATACAACATTAAAACATTAGGATTATTAATGTAAAACATTAAAGTATTGCAAAAGAAGTAAGATTCATTATTCACCTCCATGAAAGCACCAAGTGCCTGGATTTGAATAAGATACTTCATGGAGGATAGAATATAGAGAAACATTTCTCTACACATGCTTATTAGGAGAAGTGTGAACTAAAATGCTGATTAATTTTCATGAGAACTTAATAAGAAACTGATGTGGAAATGTGGAGAGCTTGGCCAACTTAAAACTAGAAAAATGAAAAACTAAAAGTGGCAACCACTCGTTCCAGTTGCAGCCTAAGTTCTGTGTCCCTGTAGCCCTGGGGGGCTACAAATATCTAGAATAAATACTAACCAAGAGACAATAAATAAAATAAGAAATAGAATAAAATAAAATGTCATTATTATTATTATTATTATTATTATTATTATTATTATTATTATCATCAACATCCACCTTTTTCCCTGACAGGAACTCCATGTGACTTACAGCTATAATAGAAATAGCTTTTGTAAAAGGAATATATGCATTAATAGAATGTGTGTGTCTGTGTGCTATTAAAACATACAGATCATTACACTAAATAGTATGCCAGTTTTTGCAAAAACATATCAATGCTTCTCTTCAGAATTGACAGTGGAGAGCCTAAAGATGGTAAAAATATGGACTTTTCATGGTAAAAGCAGCAAATCATTATGGAGACAGTTTGCCTATCTCTGTGCTATCAGTTCCTTGTGTTCCAAAGCAACTCATGAATTGCTTTAGTTAATTACCGTATTTTTTGCACCATAACACTCACTTCTTTCCTCCTAGAAAGTAAGGGGAAATGTCTGTGCGTGTTATGGAGGGAATGCCTACGGGTGGCATGCCTACGGATTTTCCTCCTCTAAAAACTACGTGCGTGTTATGGTCGGGTGCGTGTTATAGAGCGAGAAATACGGTACTCTCTAATTATAACATTGTTGAATGTCTACACTGTGGCAGCCATATAATTACAAAGCATAAAATAGTAAAGCAGGTATGAGCTGGAGCATATTGACCAGCTGTGATAAATCTTCTGCTAATGTTGGCATTTGTCGTTCCTAATCAATCTATGTTTAGGACTCGAAAGCTAGGGGCTGGGTTCTGATGTAAGTAAATCACTCCACCTAGACCGTTTGCACTAGGGTGCTGAAAAATGACAAAGCATGTTGCTTATTTGGATATATGGATGGCTTATGTTAATGTTTATTAATATAACTGCGAGAAGTGAGGTTACAGGGAACCAGGCAGAGGGCCTTCTCAGCAGTAGCGCCTGCCCTGTGGAACCCTCTCTCATCAAGTGTCAAGGAAATAAACAACTATCTGACTTTTAGAAGACATCTGAAGTCAGCCCCGTATTGGGAAATTTTTAATGTCTGATGTTTTATCGTGTTTTTAATATTATGTTGGGAGCCGCCCAGAGTGGCTGGGAAAACCCAGCCAGATGTGCGGGTATAAATAATAAAATTGTTGTTGTTGTTGTTGTTAAAAAATAGGCTTGGTGGATTATTATCTTTTTGATGGGTTGATGGATTACTCTTATTGCTAATGGGAACTGACCCCCCCCCCATTTTGTTATATTTGCAATAAAAAATAAAAAAGGAATGCTGTATGAAAAGCTCCTCACACAAATTATTTGCTGTATGGTGCAGCTGGGGGAAAATTGAGTTGGCAGCCACCCTTATACCTATTTGCACAAGTGAATTTGGCCCAGGACTTCAATACAAAAAAGTGAAGAAACCCCTATGAACGAAATACATATTGTCAGATGTTAACTGGTGGAAAGGGGAAACAGTTGTTCAAAATTGTATATTTTAAAATTCTCTAACAGTTGGTTGAAATTGTATGTTTTGATTTTTTTTTATTTAGTTCAATGATTTTGTCTTATCATTTGTGTTTGTCTATGTTTGTACTTTAGACACAAATTGCAGTGGTTGGTGCTTTTAAATTTAGTTTGGTCATTGTTTATGCTTGCATTTTTGTACACAAGTTGCAATGGCTGGTTGATGGTGCAAATAAATATCTATTACCTATCTCAAACTAAGGTAATCTGTGTTGTATCAGTGCTTGTTGTTGTTGTTGTTAAGAGAGGGGTGGAGATGTCCATACTCATATCTTGATTCGCCTTAGTCAGACCACAGGAACTTTGATAACTGTAGCACTGGGAGGGATATAGGACACCTGATCATTAGGTCCAGTCGTGGCCGACTTTGGGGTTGCGGTGCTCATCTCGCTTTATTGGCCAAGGGAGCCGGCGTACAGCTTCCGGGTCATGTGGCCAGCATGACTAAGCCGCTTCTGGAGAACCAGAGCAGTGCACAGAAATGCCGTTTACCTTCCCGCCAGAGCGGTACCTATTTGTCTACTTGCATTTTGTGCTTTCTAACTGCTACGTTGGCAGGAGCTGGAACCAAACAACGGGAGCTCACCCCATTGCGGGGATTCGAACCACCGACCTTCTGATCAGCAACAACCTTCAACACCCTCGACAAAGGACAGCTCCCAGAATACTTGGCAGGGAGTGGAGACCCTACAGTGCCAAACCACAGCCATATAACTTGGATGTGATCTTTGTCAGGGAGATGGGGCTAAAACCAGCTACTTCCCTACTTCCACTGGCTTTTTGGCCAGTCCTGGAGCAACACCCCGGGCTCATCCATGCTTACCTTTTGCCTCATGCTTCCAGGGCACAGATCCACATTTTAAAACACTGTGCCCAAGTGCTTCCCACCCATCTACTGCTCCCCACCCTACCCCTGCTTTCCCCAGGAAAACCCACTCTTTAACGCTGAATCAGAACAAATGGCAATTTGGGTTTTCCTGATATTGCCATTTGCTCTGATTCTGTGGTAAAGAGCCCGTTTTCACAAGGAAAGCACTGGGGCAAAACAACAACAACACCACCTGGACATGGGGCTTTGAAGCCTAGACACAAAGCACAAAAGGAAGTCTGGATGAGTCCTCAAAGTTGTCTCGCTTGCTCACCCTTCATCTCACATCCAGCTCCAATGTGCTCTATCCAGGGTCCTGAAGCCTAGCCTTGCCTGCTGCCCCAGGTTCCCAATTTGGACAGCATGCTTTTTTAAATTCTTTGACCAAACTCTGCCTCAGCCCGGATCTCCACAGCCTAGAAGCAGCCAGCAGCAACTCCGTAAGCCTCAGTTTGAAAAAGGAAACGCATTCTGCTCCCTCTCTGTACCTTTTTTCTCCCCGCTGCAACAAATATACAGATATCGAAGACTTTCAACAACAAAAGGGGGCTTTGTGTTTTGCTTGTTATTGTCATTCATGTGCATTCCCACCCAGAGTGAGCGTTCTGTGCATGTGTGTGCGTGTGTTAAGGATCCCGACAGCTGCTGAACAAATATGTTAATTCATCAGAACGCGGTGTAAATCTCGGCGCTCACATCCTCGCCGCAAATAGTTCCCCGCTTTGTTCTCAAAACGGAATGCTAAAGCAGGAAATGTCTGATCAAAGAGTTTTCAAGTTTCATTTTTAGGAAGGTGACTCATTCACCGCCGATGCTGCAATGGGCTCTTTATTCAGCAACAAAGCCACCTGCAGCAGTGAGAGACGTGCTCTGAAGAGGACTTAATGGCAGTCAAGCTCAGAATAGCTAAGCGCGTTAGAGCAATCTTTCGATTCACTCCATGTTCTTGAAGATCTTCCCCAGCTGATAGGCCTCTTCTTAAAGATGAGGAAAGAAAAGCCACTGCCAAGTGCCTTTCCAATAAAAGGAGGCTGATGGTCTGAAGGACTGCACTGCCTCTCTAGAGCAGACAAAAACCGTCGCAGAGGTTGATGAGAGAGGCCCAGGCCATCTGTATGTGCAGTGATGATAAGAAGGCTGAAGACTCTCATTGGCACATGGACACAGTGAGGTTTCTGATTGCACAGTTGTTAGCCAGGATGGGGCGTAGCTCTGGGGGGAAGTATCTGTCCTTCATACAGAAAGTCCCAGATTCAATCCTCTGCCATCTCCAGGCAGGGCTGGGAAGAATGCTGTCTGAAAACCCTGCAAAGCTGCTACACATCAGTACACTGAGTTAGGTAGACCAGTTTAGGCTGACTCAGCTTTCTATGTTCAAGCCCATGTTTATCAGGAAATTCTCAATAACAGATTAAGTGGTGGGGTATGGCTTGGGCAAATTGTCTTTAGGGGAAGTCTTCTCTCAGTATGACCACCTCCTCCTCATCACTGTCAATGCTGCTACTGCCCTCTCCCTCTAGGGTAGCGGTTCTCAACCTGTGTGTCCCCTGATGTTGTTGGACTACAACTCCCATCATCCCTGAGCTCTGGCCTTGCTAGCTAGGGGCGATGGGAGTTGTAGTTCAACAACATCTGGGGACCCACAGGTTGAGAAAGGCTGCTCTAGGGCTACCCAAGTAGAGAGAGATCACAAGGCAACAGGATGATACCACTTCATGGCCTCTCTGTTCTTGCTGTCTACTTTCTTCGGGAGGGCAGGTAAATGGACCACAGGAGCTGGAGATTGCAGGTGTCTGAAGGGGTGTTTGCAGGAGGAGGGGCCTTGATAGATGCAAAACAGTGCTGGCTCTTGGCACTGGCCCTGAAGTCTCTTCAAGTCAACTTGGATGACTGTAAAGGAAGAGGAGACACGTTCATAAAAAATATGGCATTCGGTTGTCCACTGTGAGAACACAATACTTGACTAGATGGGCCTTTCGCCTGGTCCAGCAGGAGTAACATTCTTATGATTAATTGATTAACGGTCACATAATAAGTGAGCAGATAAAATGAAATGAAGGCAGAAAACATCCGCACCAAGCAGGATTGCTTTCCATTCACATCAACTGATCTGATGTGTAGAGATCTTTCCTATTCTAATTAATTCAAGAGGGTTATGGAAACTTCTCTGTGTGAAAGAAACAAGCAGAAATTTCGTGGTGTTTGGGTTATTCCTTCAGAGAAGCTGAGTACAGCTGGCTTAAACTGGTTCTGTTATCTCTTTCTATCAAGGTCATGCTGACTATAATAAGAGGCCAGAAGGAGCCTGGGTTTCACTTTCTCTTTCTGTCTCTTTTCCTTCTGGTGTGGGGTTCTGTATACAGTGTTAAGGTTTAGATTTATTATAAGTCATTGTAAGTTTAAGTTAAGTCTGCTGCAACTGGATTTCTTATGGACAGTGCCAATCCTGAATGTATTGGATTTGTGACCATCACGTTCATTTGCCTTCAGTAGCAGTAAAGCTCTGCTGGATGAAATGCAATTGCATCTGGTCTATTTTTTGGGGAATCCTGCAACGTGTTCAAGTTTTTACTCTGCTCTACTGTGGATCAATATTGAGTAGAATTCAATGACAGATCCAGCTTTGCACTGGGTCCCTGCTGCTTTGCAGAGAGCTTCAAGGGCTACTGACAAGCAGCTAATACCAATGAACGTAACTTTCTTGAACCAGTTGTCTAGCATATAGTGTGAAGCAACTTCCCAGCCCCTTCTTACACTTTTCAAGCGTACAACCTGCATTTACCTTTATTAAAAATAGACAAAATATATAGTTTAGGGTCCAGGGCTACATTTTTACCTATAGGTGTACTGATTTCTGTGAGTGACTGTGGCGTTTGCCCTCCTAGGTGACATCATGCTGGGTCATAAGGAAAGGGTTAAATGAGTGTGAAGTGATTGGCAAGTGGGAACCCAAGGGGAGGAGTTAGAGTTAGGTTGTTAAGGAGTCAGTCGGGTGTTAGAGAAGAGAGAGGGAGGATAAGTCTGTGGGTTGGGATAGTTTGATGTGAGAGAGTGAGAGAATCTGTTAAGAGGCGTCAGATAGACAGTTGGGATAATCAGTTAGAAGTTATTAGGAAGATATAGGCCGGTAAAGAAACTAAGATTAAGAAACTGGCGAGAAAAATTATCTGAAACCATAAACTTGTTAATGCTTATAAAATAAACTTGTTTATGTGGTTTAATGTTAACAACTGTCTGGACTCCATGTGTACCCAAGAGAAACGGGTTGGTGGCAGTGGGGAAGCAATCACAGAGGTGGCACAGGGATCAATAGACCGTCAAACGTCCGGGGACCCTGTGTGATCGCCACAGTGACCCTTCGCAGCAACGGTAGGTAACAAAACAATGGACTTGGTAATGCTGAGTTCATGAGCACCTATAACAGGACATGAAACAATTGTCTCTATTCAGGCCCAAATGAATGATAAAATATGGATGCTGTAAATCAAAAATATTTATTTTTTTATTTGTTTGTTGGTGGAGAAGGGAACTGTGGCCATGAGGAGAAGGTGGATGAGACAGGCCAACATTTCCATCAAGGCATCCTTTTATGCCACAAAATGGCAATTCCGGGGAGATTATTTTTAAAGCAGCAGAAGACCTCATCTCAATCTGCTTTAGACACAGTGATGTAAAAGGGGGGGGGGGGTTCAGAAAAAGGGAAGAGATAGGTGCCCTTACAACAAGCATGGTTGGTGTGGGGAAACATAATAGATGACTGGTCCGTCTCCTTTCATTTTTTGACCTTTAATTGAAAGATTGGAGATAAGTAGTTCCTGGGAGAAAGCAAAAGGCTGATTCACTTTACTCTGTAACTCCAAAATGAAAAAGCTTCCTAGAAGCCTTACTATATCTCCCAAATCACCCTCTTGTCATTCTGAGAAGTTCATAGCCAAGTAAAATGCTAGAAATGGATTGATAGCATCGTGATGGGCAGGGGGATCTTAAGCAGGAGGTGACGGCCTCAAGTTAATATATTTATGCTTCCCTGTGGACTTTTTTCTTTTTTGGAGAGCCGTAACTTAGATGTAACTAAGTTAGCTGCTCTGCATGTAGAAGGTTCCAGGTTCAGTCCCTGGCACCATCAGGTAGGGATGGTAAGGAGTCCTGCATGAAATGTTGCAGTAGGGCTGTCAGTCAATGCAAAAATGCCAACCCAGATGGGCTGCAGGCACGCCAACTCCTAGGGGCAGAGGTGTCTTTAGAAAGGTAAAGGGGACCCCTGACCATTAGGTCCAGTCGCAGACAACTCTGGGGTTGCGGCGCTCATCTCGCTTTGTTGGCTGGAGTACAGCTTCTGAGTCATGTGGCCAGCATGACTAAGCCACTTCTGGCGAAACCAGAGCAGAGCACGAGAACGGCGTTTACCTTCCCACCAGAGTGGTACCTATTTATCTACTTGCACTTTGACGTGCTTTTGAACTGCTAGGTTGGCAGGAGCAGGGACCGAGCAACGGGAGCTCACTCCGTCGTGGGCATTCGAATCGCTGACCTTCTGATCGGCAGGCCCTAGGCTCTGTGGCTTAACCCACAGCGCCACCTGCGTCCCAAGAGGTGTCTTTAAGCCCCCTCAATATCAGCTGGCAGAAGAGGTGGGGGAGGCCAAGTGCAGAGCTGAGCGTGGTGTGGTTCAGTGGCTGGCTCCTCCTGAGAGCAAGAGAGGAAGCTGTACTGCTCTGGCCTCCATGCTCGACCTCCTTCCGAGGATGCAATGTTGCATGCATGTCACGTGTCATATGCATGACGTCACACGTGTGTGTTGCATGCTGGGGGCCCCTCAATCTTAGAAGCAAGATGGTGCCTCTCAAAGCATCCTATGTTCTAAGCCTTTAGGACAGGGACGTAACTCAGTGGTAGAGTATCTCTTTTAGCATGAAGAATGTCCTTGAAATTTGCAGGCAGAGCAGGGAATTCCCCCTTTATGAAATCCTGGAGAGCTGCAGAGAAACTACTGAGCTCCATGTGTTTGTTTCCTCTTAGGGAAGAACCATAGCTCAGTGCTAGCACATCTGCCTTGCATGCCAAAGGTCCAAGGCTACATTCCTCAGCATCTCCAGACAGAGCAGGGAATGTCCCCTGTCTGAAATCCTGGAAAGCAGCTGACAGCCAGTGAAGACAATAGTGATCTAGATGGACGAAGGATCGGACTAAATCAGATTCCTTTGTTCAAGATTCACATGATTCCACTTTTAGAAACTCCGCTCATTTGCATGGAGTTGTTCTTGTTTCATAGCTGGAGACTCATCTCCAGTTTCTTCTCTCACAGGAGAAATATCAAAAGTAACAATTTTTCCCCCTTCGCAGGGTGCCAAAGCGTGGCAGCTGGTGCAATGCTAGCTCTGTTAAGCCCCCAACCGTAACGGAGAAGCAGATTGCCACAGCACAGTCCTCCCTGCACAAGTAGAGCATGGAGTGTCAAATGAGCCACAAGATTTAGTAATTAATTGTACCTTCACACACAGTAGGGAAGGGTGACTCATCAACAGCAGCCAGCCATTCCACCCCCCCCCCCGCCGCCCAAAACAATCACAGGGATGGATCAAGTTCTCCATGAAGGAAGGGCCCAAAATAGCTGGAGTTTTGCTCAGAAAATAAAATGGATGGGATCAGATGTTGCAATATTATGAAAAGCGTGAATGAGTGAAATCGTTCTCCACAGGATACTAGAACACACTGGGTCATTCAGTTACAATGGGGGGGAGAAGCTGGATGTTAGGTTGGCATCCATCTGTCTCAGGAAACAATGAAGGAGTGCGCCTCTGGGGGTGAGGTCAAGCTGTTGGTCAACAGACTGATGCAGGAGAGACATGTTTCATTTCAGCTGGGGCAGATGAAGGCGTCCAGTTGGGTTGCTACAGATACACCATGGCGATTCTTCTGTCTGTGCTCCTCCCAGCAGTCATTTCACCTCTGGTCACTGCTATGAATACATGACTTGACTACCTGCCTCCAGGCCATCTGCAAGGGATTCCCACATGACAGGAATGATGTTGGCATGGGGCAAGAGTTTGGATTTGATATCCCGCTTTATCACTACCCGAAGGAGTCTCAAAGCAGCTAACATTCTCCTTTCCCTTCCTCCCCCACAACAAACACTCTGTGAGGTGAGTGAGGCTGAGAGACTTCAGAGAAGTGTGACTAGCCTAAGGTTACCCAGCAGCTGCATGTGGAGGAGCGGGGAAGCGAACCCAGTTCACCAGATTACGAGTCCACCATTCTTGACCACTACACCATGCTGGCAAGGAGCCCTTTACAGACTGAAGGTCACATTCCTTCAAAAGCAACCAGAGGAGCAAGCCAGAGTCAAACAGTGGGCAAGGCAATGAAAGCAAGCTTTTGTATAGCAAGACACATCTCCAACCAGGTAAACAAGAGTTTACAGTTCAAGGTTCACAGTGGTAGAACACCTGCATTGCATGCAGAACGTTTCAGGTTCAGCATCTTCAGGTAGGGCTGGGAAAGACTTCACTATGAAACCCTGGAGGTCACTGCCAGTCAGTTTAGACAATGCTGAGCTAGATGGGTCATTGGTATAAAGCAGTTTCTTATTATCCAAACACCCCAGCAAAACATGCACACATCCTGGGAGTAGGGATCTTTGCCACCTGCAGAGAAAAATCTGGGCTTGACACCTAGTTAGCACTCAAGTTTTGTGTGGCTCGCTTGCTATACCTGGTACAGGGTCCTGATTTATGCTGTAATAGCAGAGATGAGCAAAATCTAGCCTCATCTCTGCAGTTGATGGTTTGTTTCTTTGCCCATCTTTGCCTTAATGGTGTTATTAACATTTAAATGATCACAGCTCAGATCTAAGCAATCACATTATCGAGACAAACAGCGAGCTAGGCAGCAGATGCTTTTTCCCCCTTGCTACCTTCCTTTGCTGCTGTGATTGTTTAGCTGGAGACAGGTTTCTCTGCACTGCTGGGCTATCGGGGCACGAGGCTGCTGATTTACATTCTGAAGGTTATCTCTCCAACGGGGCAAGTTTAGAATGTCTCTTCCTCAGCTCTTGAAGGAAGCGGAAGAGAGTTGAAAATAGGTGCTGACATGTAACAAGGCGATGGTTTCTGAGAGGGACTTTGCTCATCTCTTGAACTTATATAGTGTGAGATGAGCCATTGTCCTCCAATAGGTGGGTCAAGACCCAGTAACAAACTCTGTCATGACCATGGGTGAGTTGTGGCATCTTTCAAAATTTAAATGCTATGTAGCATTATTCTTTATTTTAAACAAGAGAGAAAATTATCTGATGTGAAGGAGGGCATAAGAACATAAGAATAAAATTATTATTCTGTTCATTCATATTTCATACTTGTGTTTGTATCTTTTGGTTTAGTTTTTTTAATGTTTTATTCTGGGTTTTTTATACATTTTGTTGGGAGCCACCTAGAGTGGCTGGGGCAACCCAGTCAGATGGGTGGCATATAAATAATAAACTGTGTTATTATTATTTAAATATTATATAAATACCGTATTTTTCGCCCTATAGGACACACCGTCCCATAAGGTGCACCTAGTTTTTTTGGGGGAAAATAAAGTGGGGAAAATTATTATTTTTTTCCCAGGTGCGGGGCTGGGGCGGGGGAAGCCCGAGCGTCCCCCGACCCCAGTCCCCAGAACAGGCAGCTCTCTGCAAGCCGTGGAAGCCCAGCGCTGGCTCCCGCGGCTTGCGGAGAGGTGTGCGAAGCCTGGACGTGCTGAGCTCAGTGCGCACAGGCTTCAGCATGCAGGCAACTCTCCGCTAGCCGCGGGAGCCAGCGCTGGGCGCCGGGCTCCCGTGGCTTGCAGAGAGCTGCGCGAAGCCTGGAGAGCGAGAGGGGTCGGTGCGCACCTACCCCTCTCGCTCTCCAGGATTCAGCGAAAGCCTACATTCACCCCATAGGACGCACACACATTTCCCCTTCATTTCTGGAGGGGAAAAAGTGTGTCCTATAGGGTGAAAAATACGGTATATATTATTATATAATTACCTCAAAATTATTTTTGGGAGGTAGAGCACAGCCATCATGGGTAGTAGCCACTGATAGCATCCTATAGACAAGGCTTCTTGTGACTTGAACAGTTATGTTTTTATCTATCTATCTATCTATCTATCTATCTATCTATCTATCTATCTATATATCTCCCCCCCAAAAAAAAAAAAACCCAAACACATTTTAAAAGGGCTTGGGATGTCAATCAAATCAACCAAAGGCCTGGTTAAAAAGGACCGTTTTTGCCTGGTGCCTAAAGGTGTGTAATGAAGGCACCAGGCGAACTTCCCTGGGGAGAGTATTTCACAGACGGGGAGCCACCGCAGAGAAGGCCCCGTTCTCATGTTGTCACCCTACGAACCTCTCAAGGAGGGGGCACACGAAGGAGGGCCTCAGAAGGTGATCTCAGGGTCTGGGTAGGTTCATATGGAAAGAGGCAGTCCTTGAGGTATTGCGGTCCTGAGATGTTTAAGGCTTTTTAAAATTCTGTCAAAGTTCACTGATTCATTTTTCTATGTTTTAAGCAGTTCTTGTTTTTATCCGTCAGTCGCTTTGAGTCCCATTAGGGAAAGGGTATAAATAAATATATAACAACAATAACAATAACACACTATCGTTTTGTAAACATAGAGACACATGCAGGAGTGTAATCCACCTGCAAATTGTCCTGGCAAAAATAGAGCACATGTCTTTTGTTTTCCTTTCTTGCGACGCTACCCAGACAAACACAAAGAGAGAGAATTTGGCCGGCATCTGTTTCTAAGGAAGTGAGCTGGTTGTCTTGCATTGCAATGAGCTCAGCAGAAAAAAAAAATGAGAATTAATATTTTGGAAACTAAGTTGTCAGGCCCCCCCCCATTTCCCCCTCCCGACAATTTCCCCAATATGTGTAGTGCTTAACTGGTGAGTCGTTCAGTGGATTATACAAAATGCAGAGATAAAGAGAATGAGGATTTAGATTTGGATATTGCAAAAGAGGATTAAAATTCAATTTGGGACCAGGTTGGGATAATTTCCGTCAATATAAGCAACAATGTGCTTAAGGATTCAGTCTATAACTTGCTTATCGCTTGATAAGTGGCAGCGGATTTTGTTCCTCTAGATCAGAAATAAGCAATAAATGGCAGCAGAGGGCTTTGCACAGCCCAGCGCTGGAGCAGAATTAATGTTTGGTACAAAATAATTTATGACTCGTTACAAGAGTCGCAAGCAAATTTGAATATCCTGACAGGAGCGATGCATTTGGTACTGGGCGGCACAATTTAGGACTTATCAGGATGAATTTAGTTCACCAGCCATGTTTCACGGCCTGTGTCAGGAAGCCGGCTGCCACCATCTTTTTCAGGAAAGACAGAGAAACCAGGAGATTTATCCTGCTAGGATATGGTCTAACCAAGTATTTAAATAGGTCAAGTTAAACCAGTTTGCGATCCTAAATGCTTTATTGAAATCTTACCTCACTGTCCCAGTCCAGAAGCTCTGCCTGCGTATGGGGGTTTCCCGGCAGGTACCACATTCCTGTTCTGCTTCAACTTCTTCACCAGATTGTCTCCTGGAAATTATGGGACATGCTGACATGTCGTGTGGTTGACCCTCATGTTAAGTTGAGGGTGAACATATCAGACGACACAGCGATTCTTCAAACAGCTCTTGTTTATTCAGAGGCCAGAACAGAACTGAGCTGAAGGGCTCAGTCAGCCTGCTTATATAGAGCTCCAGTACAACGTTACTGTAGCAACTTTCTAAAACTATCCAATCACTGAACGTCACTTTCGATCCTTCATTTGCATAACTATCTACAGTATCCCCCTGCTGGCCCAGGGTGAGAACTTCAGTACATAACACCGCAACCATGTGAACATGGCCACTGCAGAACTTAAAAATAAAAATAAATTATTTTTCAATTTTTCAAATTAACAATAGTAATAATCTCTCTCTCTCTCTCTCTCTCTCTCTCTCTCTCTCTCTCACACACACACACACACACACACACACACACACACATTTTCTGTTTTACAATTTTGAATACTCATTTAAACATCCTTAAAATATCAATGACTTCCCTTCTTCTCTTTCTGTGGTTCAGTTTACATACCACATATCCCTGCATATTTTACATAAACTAAACCATTCAGTATTCCATTGTTACATCCATCAAAACTTATCTACACTGTTGAATTTATCTTAATGCTGCCAACATTTTCAAATGTATACAATTTCCCCCATATATTCAATAAACATTTTCCAATCTTCTTTAAACATATGTTCTTCTTGTTCTCTTATTCTATATGTTAAGCCTGCAAGCTGCACATATTCTATCAGCTTAAGTTGCCATTCTTCTTTAGTTGGGACCTCGCTCGTTTTCCATTTTGGGACTAACAAAACACGGGCCGCAGTAGTAGCATACATAAATAACCTTTTTTGACACCTGGAAATTCACACACATAGTTTTTAGACTATGTCTGAAGTCTGCTTTGGGGGGGGGCTTTGATTTGCAATTTTGGGGGGCACCTGCCCCCGTCACCCCCTACTTGGCGCCCCTGCTTACCTTTCATCCATTCTTTCCAGGAACAGTCCACACTTTAAAACTCTGTGTCCAAGTATTTTATTTTATTTTTATTTTAGAGCTTTCCCCATGAAAACCTGTCCTTTACCACTGAATCAGAGCAAGCTGTTTGTTGCACTTCAGCTTTAAAGAGCAGGTTTTCACACGGAAATCTCAAGAGCAAAACATAAAACAAAAAAAAGCACTCAGACACAATGCTTTAAAGTGTAGACCTGTGCCTCGAAAATGCAGGCCAAAAGCTAACTGTGGATAAGCTCTTGGTTGGAGAACCAGGCCACAAAATTTGAAGAAGTTATGTTTTCAAAGTGCTTTGATTCACATTTTGCTTTAGAAAGTGAAAATTAGGTAGCCTGATGACTTATCAACGAGAAACTTAACACATAACAAATTAGGAATAGATAAATAATAAAGTTTCCAGAGACCTTCAGATCATAGCTGTAAAGTTGCAGATTTGAAAATAACGGACCAGCAGCCTCGAAAATAAGGGATCAGCAGCCAAAATAAGGGATTTCCCAAGCACAGCTATGTTCGACTTCTGAGCCCCTCTGAGGCAAAGGCAGAAAGCCCAGCCAGCAGCCAAACAAAGCCTCAAGTGGTGGTTCCCACAGCGCAGCAACCCGGCAAAGGGGATGCAGCAAGGGAAACCACCGTCACCTCTCCGCTGGGAAGCGCTGAGCAAAGGTGAGTCCCCAGGCAACGTGGCCGATTTGATCGGCACAAGGCATGCAAGCTCCACCCCCCAGTCGTTCTTAGACTCCTTATTGAGCAACGCAGCCAAACAACACAGTTGGGGCCTCCCTCCTCCCTGGCTGGCAGGGAGGGAGGGAGAGGAGCTGCTTCCTTTGAAACCCAGGAAATTTAAGGGACATCATCAATAAGGGACAGCAGCGGGACACGGCGCTGGGATAAGGGAGTTTCTCACCAAATAAGGGACGCTTGACAGCTATGCTTCAGATGAGATAGATTTACAACTCCTCTATACTCAGGTTTGTACAAATTAATCGGTAGGAGAGCTAATGCAATGAGAATCTTCCTTGGGCAGAGATGGTGGCTTCTCCCCTCAAATGACTGTTCCCCAAACCTGTAAGTTGTCAGCAGGGGAAACTTGCCCGAATGTGAGCAGAATTCCCACTTGCTATTTTAGCTATAGCTGGAAGCTACTTTCTGCCAGAGCTGTAGATAATGGCATGAAGAATCACCAAGGCATAGAGGATGAGGAACAGATTATATAATTAAGTCCCTCTATAAACCTGCCAATGTAATAGAAGCTTCCCTGCTGCCTAGAAAATTTAGACAGGAGATGTTTACCTCCATCCCTCCTCACTGCGAGGGTGTGTTCAGGATATGGTTTTATTGTATCGTTATGTGAAACCTATTTAAGGATGCCATCTTTATTTCTCAAAGAGATCCTCTGCCTGGGTTTGGGAGGAGGCAGAGTCCCTTCTCTTTTGCAAGTCAGACTCCAGTACATTATTCAGTGCTTGCGTGTTTCAGCTACTAATCTTAAAAGCAGAAAGTGCCTAGATTTCTATCATTTGGAGAGAGAGAAAACCAGAAAAGACATTAGTATCCAGGATGCATGAAGGCTTGTGTGTGAGAGGGTGTTTATTTCTGCCTTTCCACATGCTGACTTCACGAATTCGTGAAATTTACCCACAAAGGAGAATGTGGTATTTTTGCTATGCAATATCTTAACCATTCTTGGGAGAAAAGAAATGACAAACCTAGACAGCATCTTAAAAAGCAGAGACATCACCTTGCCAACAAAGGTCCGTATAGTAAAAGCTATGGTTTTCCCAGTAGTGATGTATGGAAGTGAAAGCTGGACCATAAAGAAGGCTGATTGCGAAGAATTGATGCTTTTGAATTATGGTGCTGGAGGAGACTCTTGAGAGTCCCATGGACTGCAAGAAGATCAAACCTCTCCATTCTTAAGGAAATCAGCCCTGAGTGTTCACTGGAAGGACAGATCCTGAAGCTGAGGCTCCAATACTTTGGCCACCTCATGAGAAGAGAAGACTCCCTGGAAAAGACCCTGATGTTGGGAAAGATGGAGGGCACAAGGAGAAGGGGACAACAGAGGACGAGATGATTGGACAGTGTTCTCAAAGCTACCAGCATGAGTTTGACAAAACTGCGGGAGGCAGTGGAAGACAGGAGTGCCTGGTGTGCTCTGGTTCATGGGGTCACGAAGAGTCGGACACGACTAAATGACTAAACAACAACAAATCAGATAAATTATAAATCAGGTTAATAGTCTTACTTATTAGAGGAAAGGGTTACTTCCTGGTTTCGCCGTTTGTGCATGCGCAGAAGTGCAAAATGACATCACGCGCATGCGCAGATACTGCGCTTCAGCTTGCAGGTTTTTCATGTTGCAAACGGGCCTCCGGAACGGATCCCATTCGCAACCAGAGGTACCACTGTCCTTGAGAAAAATAAAGTCGTTCATAAACAGCATAGTTAAAGCTACCTGACTCTTCACAGAGACACAGTCTTAGTTACTGATTTGCTAGAGTCCTGGAGCCACTCTGGCTGCCTTAGCTTTACATAGTAGCAACAATAGCACTATTCCACAGACTACTCCATCCACAATCCATACAGCTCTCTCACTGAGCCCCATAGAGAGATTGGCTACTTTTATAGGGAGAATGAGTCATCACCCAAGATGAGTCACAGTGACTTAGCAGTTTGCTGTTAAGAGTTAGTAGTTAGCAGACTTAGGCTTGAATGACTGTGTGGGCCTTGTAGGCCTTACGGC